>NC_064628.1:420724519-422157519 GCF_023864275.1 Schistocerca cancellata | reverse complement strand
TATCATTGATATACTGTCACCCTTAGAACCCCCCCCCCCTCTTGAATCTTTCCTTTACTTCCATCATTGCTACTTCTATGTGCTGACTGAACAATATAGGCGAAAGGCGACATCCCTGTCTTACAACCTTCTTAATACAAGCAGTTCGTTCTTGGTCTTGAACTCTTATTGTTCGCTCTTGGCTCTTGTGCCAGTTCTATATTATACATCTTTCCCTGTAGCTTACCCATAATTTCCTCAGGATTTTAAACATCGTACATCATTTTACACAGTCGATCGCTTTCTCCAGGTCGACAAATCCTATGCACATGTCCTGGTTTTTCTTCAATATTGCTTCCGGTATCAAGCTCAACGCCAGAATGGCTACTCTGGTGCCTTTACCTATATTAAATCCAAACAGATTATCTATCAGATCCTCACTTTTCTTTTCAATTCTACTGTATTTTACCGTGTCAGTAGCTTGGGTGTATTAGCTGTTAAGCTGACTGTGCGATTGTTCTCGCTGTTAGCTGTCCTCTCTCCGCAACTGTGAGGATGATATTTTCCGAAAGTCCGTTTGTATGCCCCCGGTCTCATAGATCCTTGATATTGATTTCGATGAAATGTGTCCATCCCTTCTTCCTTATTTGATCTCAAGCCTTCCAGGGTAATTTTAAATTCTGACTCTAATGCTGGGTCCCATATGTCTTCCATATTGACTCTACTTTCTTCTTCTTTCACGTCGCCATGCAAGTTGGTTGGTTGGTTGGTTGGTTTTGGGGAAGGAGACCAAACAGCGAGGTTATCGGTCTCATCGGAGTAGGGAAGGACGGGGAAGGAAGTCGGCCGTGCCCTTTGAAAGGAACCATCCCGGCATTTGCCTGGAGCGATTTAGGGAAATCACGGAAAACCTAAATCAGGATGGCCGGACGCGGGATTGAACCGTCGTCCTCCCGAATGCGAGTCCAGTGTCTAACCACTGCGCCACCTCGCTCGGTGCCATGTAAGTCCTCCATCTCATACGGACGTTCAGTGTACTCATTCCATCCATCCGCTCTCTCCACTGTGCAGCTTTTTATGCCTAGAATAGTTATCGGGAAATTACATCGGTACTGTTATTTCGTTGATGTTAAACGACTGCCGGGGCGCTAGTTGTGTAGGTTACTATTTTTCCAGCGTTTCAAGAAAACGCAGCGCGCTGCTTGAAGCAGCACTGATTCGGCTGTACCTGAGCCCGACGGAACACGCCGGATTACACGCGACTGCCAGGCCACTGATGAATCTGAACTCTGCCCGCGCCGGTATCTCACACGCCGGATAACGCCCTAAAAACCATACTGCGCGCCGCCACCGGCTCAGTTGTTCGACGAAACGTTAAAATGCTTCCATAGCGTTCGAGTGTTACATGAAAGGCATTCCAAAATAACCGAACGCAAATGTCCACCGTTTCTGGCAGACCGGGGTAAAAAGCAGCGGCGAAATAAAAAAAAAAGGGAAGAGAAGGATACAGTAGAGGGATGGGGGCGAGCGGGCAGGGGAGGAAAGTCGGAAAAAACAAAGGTACGCGTGTATACGGAGCTGAGCGGAGCGGAGCGAGTGATCGGGATTGATCAGATGGGGGCGGATGGCGGATGCGCGTGTAGCACTTATTACCTGTAGCGGAGCGGCGCTGCGCGGGCAGCCGCCACCGCTGCAGATAGCGGCAACAAGCAGCCCGCGCCGCTACAATAACTGCGTATCTCACTCAGCGGCCGTGACGTCATTGGTCGGCGCGTAGTTTACGACTTGAGAACGGGTCGCGGCTTTTTTGTTGCTTCTCTGTTGGCATTTTTGTGTGTGTGTGTTTTGTTTTGGCAAGTGGAGAGTTGTGTGTGCCCGTGCGGGGGTGGGTACTGGCGGGCGGGGAGGAGTCGGTGGTGGAAAAGCGATATCACCCCGGTATCGAACATTCGAGCAGTGGCAGTTTTTTTTTTCGGGCGCGCCTCTCTCTTCTCTCTCTCGCTCTTTTTTTTTTTTTGTTTAGCAAACCAGCCATCGTAAGCGGGCGACTGTCGATATATATACACCGATGTCATTGCACAATGGCCACATAAATGTATCTATGTACGCGCGAGCTTGTGTGTGCGCTCGCGGGCGGCGGCGTGTGTTATTTTTTTTCGTGGGGGGATGGGGTGGAGGAGGGGAGTAGGGGGACTGGGCGAGGGGCGAGGGGGGGAGGAGGAGGAGGAGGAGGAGGAGGGAGACGACTGAGAGGGGACGGCTGTGGGGAGCTGTGGGTGGCGTGAGGTGCGTGCGGGAAAGGGGGAGAGGTATGCGTGTTCGGTCTGAATCCTCTTCTGTTTTCCATATCTCATCCTAGCCTGTCTTTTTTAATAGCAGTAACTCATCATTCAATATCGGAGCTCGCTCTCTAAGCCCTGTTAGAGCTAAAATGCCAAAAATATAGATAAAACACATACACACACAGTCGGAATTTTTCTTTTTTTGTTTGTTTTTTTTTTCCCTCGGAGAGGAGGCCCCTGTTTGGGGACGTCGGGGACGAGAGGGGCTCCGCGCTGGTTGAAGAGAGCACGCAAGAGAGGGCTGAAGAGTGGGAGCGAAAGGAGAAGAGGAGAACGACGGCCGGTGATGCGGGGAGAGCGCGGCGCGAGAGCATAGCAAATGAGTGAGAGCGGCGGAGAGGCGGGGAAGAAGTGTGTGCACGCGGGCAGGCGCGGGAGAGAGGGCCCCGCGGTCGGCCCGGGCTGTTTGAAACATTATCTGGGCGCGCGTGATGTACTGTAGCGCCAGCCTCGCCCGCCAGTCGATACAAATTAGACAGTCGCGGACCGGGCTGGCCGCCGCGTCTTCTTCACCGCTTTGCTGCTGCTGCTGCTGCTGCCGCGCCACCCCTCTCCCCATAATGGACACCATTAAAAATATTCATTCTCCCCTCACCCCAGCGCGTCTCCTGCCGACCGCCGCGTGCGCAGAGGCATTTTTATCGCGGCAAGCCATTCGCGTGCGTGATAGCGCTCCCAAGATAAACCGCGCCGGACAAAACGCGTTTTCTATTTTCGATTTGGCGCCAGCCGGGTCTAGCGGCAAGGTTTTTATTTTGCCGCGATAACCGGAGGCGTGCGCTTCCTCGCGGGTCACCGAGCCCCTGTAGCACCATCCGCCCGTGTCATGGTGGCTGCTGGGGCCCACGTGGTGCTCGTTCTCTGTGCTTTTGTACAAGCAGCAGCGCCTAGAGAGTCAGGTTGCGGTGCCATGCCGAGAAAAAGGGGACATTAGTAGGACGCCACCAATACCAGCATCTCTTTTTATTGCCCCATCTTGCTCAGAAGACATATACAGAATGTCCACACAAACGTCCCAGATTTCCAAATGCAATTTTAAAAAAAAAATTGTGATACACACCGGGTGATCAAAAAGTCAGTATAAATTTGAAAACTTAATAAACCACGGAATAATATAGATAGAGAGGTAAAAATTGACACACATGCTTGGAATGACATAGGGTTTTATTAGAACAAAAAAAAAAGTTCAAAAAATGTCCGACAGATGGCGCTGGTCAGCAAAACGTCAGTGACTGCGCATGACAATCGTGTATAAAAGGAGCTGTAATGAGAGAGAGAATCAGATGCGCCAGCAGTCGCAGCATGTTGACGTTACCTGAAGAGGCGCCTTTACATCTACATCTACATCTACATCTACATTTATACTCCGCAAGCCACCCAACGGTGTGTGGCGGAGGGCACTTTACGTGCCACTGTCATTACCTCCCTTTCCTGTTCCAGTCGCGTATGGTTCGCGGGAAGAACGACTGCCGGAAAGTCTCCGTGCGTGCTCGAATTTCTCTAATTTTACATTCGTGATCTCATCGGGAGGTATAAGTAAGTGGAAGCAATATATTCGATAGTTCATCCAGAAACGCACCCTCTCGAAACCTGGACAGCAAGCTACACCGCGATGCAGAGCGCCTCTCTTGCAGAGTCTGCCACTTGAGTTTGCTAAACATCTCCGTAACGCTATCACGCTTACCAAATAACCCTTTGACGAAACGCGCCGCTCTTCTTTGGATCTTCTCTATCTCCTCTGTCAATCGGACCTGGTACGGATCCCACACTGATCAGTAATACTCAAGTATAGGCCGAAAGAGTGTTTTGTAAGCCACCTCCTTTGTTGATGGACTACATTTTCTAAGGACTCTCCCAATGAATCTCAACCTGGTACCCGCCTTACCAACAATTAATTTAATATGATCATTCCACTTCAAATCGTTCCGCACGCACAATCCCTTGTCTGCCATTGTAGTGTTGGGCAGCTGGATGTGAACAGCGCGTAGCATTGCGCAATTAGAGGTGAGCCGCCAGCAGTGGTGGATGTGAGGAGAGAGATGGCGGAGTTTTGAAATTACATATATTATGACTTTTGATGATATTAAGGTAAATACATTGTTTGTTCTCTATTAAAATCTTTCATTTGCTAACTATCCCTATCAGTAGTTAGTGCCTTCCGTAGTTTGAATCTTTTATTTAGCTGGCAGTAGTGGCGCTCGCTGTATTGCAGTAGTTTGAGTAACGGAGATTTTTGGTGAGGTAAGTGATTTGTGAAAGGTATAGATTAATGTTAGTCAGGGCCATTCTTTTGTAGGGATTTTTGAAAGTCAGATTGCGTTGCGCTAAAAATATTGTGTGTCAGTTTAAGCACAGTCATGTATAATTTGTTCTAAGGGGACGTTTCATACATCATGGATTTTATCAATGATGTCTGGAGGCGTAACCTCCACAGGACGTCCAGAATGTTGAAGCATCACTTGTGCCCATATGGCCACCCCGAAAATTTTTAAAGCCCTTATAAACTGTTCTAATCGAAAGTACAGAGTCACCGTAATGTTTATCAAGCTTCTCTTTAATCTCCTGAGGCGTTTTGCCTTTCATAAAATAATGTTTAATCACCACACGGAATTCTTTTTCGTCCATTTTTTGACAATCACTCGACTTCCTTGATTCACGCGAATGCCTAACATAGGGTATCCATTCGTCCCGTTTTTTATCAAAATTTCCCGCTGTCCCGAAAGTTTTTTGGGAACGCTCAAATGTCCCGTTTTTTTTATGATTCCGCTTGGCTAGAGTATTTTACGCTAATGGTTGTTTGACTTGCTATTAGCTGTGCAATTATTTACGCTAGGAAGCGTGTGATGACTTTCAGCATACCCCAAACATGTCAAAAATCGCAAGTAATTTTAAACTCACTATAGGTTACGAATAACAACGAAGATTCTTCTCTTCTAAATCGATCCACTGAATCCGACCTTTCGATCCAGAGATACTGTACACCACTGATACTTGCTCTATGGCTTTCGTCACCACACTGTTAATGTTTTGCACTGTGCAAAGTGTAATTTTAACAGCAATATAAAAAGCGAGTTTCCTTTTATCACTGGTAGTGGAGAAACTGTAGAATGTACGCTGTGCAGATCAAAATTTGCTATTGGTCATGGTGGAACGTCTGACATTGTGAATCACTTTAAGACAAAGAAACATCGCATGAGTGATCAAACGAAAAGAGCAAATAAATTCGTGAGTGACTACTATGTAAACTTAAAATCAGTAACAGAAATGGATAGGCAGTTAGCAGCACAAGAAGCTACGTTTGCATACCACAGTGTAATGCATAAACCAAGTCAATGGACTGTACTACAGCAGTTGTTAAAAACTTTTCAATTCTAAATTCGCATGTGGACACACAAAATGTAATGCAATCATTTCAAATATTATTGCACCGTATGAAGCTCAGCAGGTTTTAAATGAACTGAAAAGTGATCGATTCGTTTCTGTAATGATTGATACATCGAATCATCTAGATTTGAAGTTGGTTCCTCTCCTTATCAGGTATTTCCATCCTGAAAATGGCATCACGGTGAAAGTGCTCGAATTGGTTAATTTTGCTGGAGAAACTTCAGATTTACTTCAGAATTATGTGCTGGAGGTTTTAAAGAAATATGATCTTGAGGGAAAGGTGATTGCAGTTTCTGTAGACAACACCAACACCAATTTTGGTGATAAGCAGAGGAAAGGAAAAAACAATTTGTTCTACAAACTGCAACAGAACACAGTGAATAATGTCGTAGTTGTTGCCTGTCCAGCACATGTGGTGCACAATTCCTTACAAACTGGCTCAGATTGCCTACCCATCGACTACCAGTTAATTGTAAACAAAATCTACCAGCAGTTCCACATATACACAGTAAGGGTTGAATCTCTGAAGTCATTCTGTAAGTTTACTGAAACTGAATACAAAACTGTACTTGGGCACAGCAAGACAAGGTGGCTATCTCTGCTACCAGCATTGGAAAGAATTGTAGAGAAATTTCCTGCTTTGAAATCATATTTCATTTCCCTTGATAAGTGTCCTGTTATCCTTAAACAATTCTTTGATAACCCTGTGTCTATAGTTCTTTTACATATTCTTGTTAGCCAGCTAAAACCTTTCTCCACAACAGTTAAATGTATTGAGAAACAAGAAATCACAATAGTGGAAGTTTATCAAGAAATAAACAAATTATTGGGCAAATTACAATGTAGAAAAACTGAAAGATTTCTCTCATCCTTTGTACATGAGACTCTAAGAAAGCTGGAAGAAGAGAGTGAAATTACTGTAGAACAATTTCATATTTATGCTGACATCTTCTATGACTCTTGCATTGAGTATATTAAAGAATGGTGTTTACCATTTCTCACACCTTTTAAAGCATTTGACGGGGTTAATACTGAAAAGGAGCAGCTACAGTGCAAGGATATCCAGGACTGTTGTGTTTTTGTTAAAAGTATTGTACCAAATTTTCCTGTTGATGAAAAAGAACTGTTCGATGAATTTTCATGTGCACAGAACTTCATAAAAAGTGAAGAAGGATACAAAGGAAGTGTTAGTGCAACGTGGTGCAAAATATTTGCTTACTTCAAAAGTAAAAACATTAACATGAAAAACATGATTCATTTGGTGGAGTTTTGTCTGGCAATTCCTGGGTCAAATGCTGCTGTGGAACGTGTGTTTTCGTTAGTGAACTCTTTGTGGTCAGATGAAAAAAAAAAAAAACAGAATGAAAGTTGAAAAAGTGAGGGCTTTGCTCATTGTCAAAACACACTTTAATGGTGTATCGTGTACTGACTTTTATCATACAATTTCAAACGAAAATGCACTTCTTGATAGTGTACATAAAAGTGGAAAGTACGGTGATAGTGTGGCAGAATAATTGTAAAAAGTGATTTGGGATCATCTGAGTGCACGTTGTAAAGGTAAACTTGTGTGAGTATTAAATTTAGTCAATACAATATTTATGTCCCGTGTTTTTCTTCATTGTCCCAGGTTTTTCTCTAATTTATTTTAAATGTCGCCCTTTTCAATGAAAATGAAATGAACACCCTAGCCTAACACAAAGAAATAGACTAATATGGCTGAAACTTGGTGTGGGTTCTTCCCAAAGATGCTATTAACTAAACATAATCTCGATACGCGCCGTTGGTGCCATCTCTTGGACTTTGCACGGACTTTTCAAACGCCCTTCTTAGGGCGGATGCTCGAGTGTCTCCCACTTGAGTCTGCCAGACGGACAGACATGTGTGTCGAATCGCAGTCACCACGGAACTAGGCTCATCATTACGCAACCGTAGTTTTCAACAGACATGCTACCCCATACACATTCTTCATTCTCCGATGGATGTCTGCGGGTGTTTCCCCTTCGGCAGCCAAGAAAAGAATAACAGCACGTTAGTCCTGTTTGGATGCATCCGGCAATAACGTCGCCATAGTTCACGTTTATGCATTTACCGCACGCACATCGGAAAGACACGAATGCCACACTAACGTCGGTGCCTACATGTACACCCCCATCGGAGTCGCGTTACCTTACATACACGCTGCAGAAATGCCCCCAAACGGAAACTTTTTGATCGCTCCTGGTATTATCGAAACTCGTGAAAGAGAAGAGTATAGAACCCAATACTGGTCAACTGTCGGATGCATATTAATAATCATTATCCTGAATGAGTCTGCGATCGTTGTGGACTCTTTGTGGAAAAACCGCCTAGATGGCGTAATATATTTCTTTATTTATAACGTCCAATTGGCTACTGCCACCAACAGATCAATGCTTAAAATTTATAAAACAACTATCTGTGTCAATATCATAGGTTTCATTGATAATGACACAGAACTTCTTTTTTCTATTTAAACATCGCTTTTGTGGTTGGTTTGATGCGGCCTGCAACTAATTCGTCTCCTGTGCCATCCTTGTCATTTCATCGACAATTGTTTGCTCAATGCATTCCGACCTCTATCTTCCTCTACATATTTTATCCTCCTCAGCTCTCTCTAGTGCCATGAAACGTATTTCCTAATGTCTTAACAGATGTCCCATCATCCTGTTCATTCTTCTTGTCAATGTTTTCCAAATATTCCTTTCTTCACCGTTTGTGCGGAGAACCTCCTCATTCCTTACCTTACCAGTCTACCTAATTTTCAACATTCTTCTGTAGCATCACATCTCAAATGCTTCGATTATTATCTGTTCTGATTTTCTCACAGTCCGTGATTCAGTACCATACGGTGCTGTGCTCCAAATGTACGTTCTCAGAAGTTTCTTCCTTAAAGAAGGGGCTCGGTCTGATACTATTAGAGTTCTCTTTGTCCGGAACGGCTAGATGGCTTTGTTTGCAAAATAGCTTGGTGGATTGCCAGTGTCTTCTTACACCTCAGTACTCATGATATGAACGTAAGAAGTGGTGCCGAGGAACACAGCAGAAAATGAAAAGTGAACACACTAAAATATGCCTGTGAAACAAAACAGTTATGACCACCTTGCTTAGTATCGTGTTGGTTTACACCTGGAACGCAATACAGCAGCGATTCTGAGTAGGATAGATTAGACATCAACCTCAGTTCACAATCATACAATTCAAACTACCATAGACATCATCACATGGACAGGTACTTTGCTGGAAGATGCCATCGTCTCCTGCAAAGATTCAACCATGAAGGGAAGCATGTGTCACACAATAAGGTTCGTGTTGTCCAGAGCAGACATGGTACCTTCGATTTCTACCACAGGTCATATGGAATACTAAGTGAACGCCACTGTATGCTCAGTGGGGGACAGGTAGAAGGATTGTTCTGGAAAGGGAACGTGACTAATGTTTTGGAGCACGCACTGGATAAGATGGAGAAAGTTGGCATGAGCACTTTCTTGTTGGAACATCATATCTGCTTGGCAGCTTATTCATATCATACAGCATGATACCTACGCGATGAGAGAGGACAAGTTACTCTCTCAACTATTTTCCGTATACGAAAAATTGTTAAAGATTTTATTACAACCTGAGACCTTGAGCAAGCCTCTAGAAAGTTAACGGCCTGAGCATACGTTGATGGATCCCAGTAGGGCGGTAAAAGCATGAGGTTTTTTTTCTTTTTTTTTAGCTCATAGAAATTACACGTTGGGAATTGGAAGCAATTGGCAGTGAGCCCATCCCTCAGTGAGGCTTGCCAGACGGGTCGACAGCCTACAGGGCAGACAGAGCAGCCCCTCATAGGGACAGGTCTCCAGCAGGACAATGCCGCTATACCTGCAGTGGCGCCAGCTGAAGGCTCAGCTGGGAGCGACGGACTGAAGGGACGCATCTACACAGTTGTAAACCAGGCATTCTGTGCAGGGCCACACACAATAAAAAATTCACAAGTTTTCGTGTTTGTTAGTACTGCAGATAGGCTTGTGACCCACTTCCATCAGCCGCCTCAGTAGTATAAGAAACCCTGGCGTCTGAGAAACCTTTAGGGATAGAATCTTTATTACACCTCATAGCTCGGACTAACAAGCTCCAAGGCACAGGCTATTTAGATAAAGATCTTTAAGATTGTATTTGTTCGCTTGTTGGTGTGGGAAGCGGCCACTAATTGACGGTTTCCTTTTTTTTCCAGAGACGCAGGTTTCTTAACACTTGCCCTGGTTCAACAGGAGTTTGTGCTGTCGTGTGGGAGTGGGAGATTTAGCGCCTCTAGAACCCTATGATTGGCTGAAGACTGTGAGTAGGCGGTGCCGTGCATACACGTTGTGGGAAAACGGATTTTTTTTCTGAAGAGGTGTGAGGCTCTCGGGTGCTGGGTTTTGGTCTAGGTAGAGGACTTCTGGTCGATGCTCTGGCATGTGTGGTTGGTGCTTGGAACCTGTCCTGAGACTGACTTCACTTGCGAGTAGTTTAGACTGGGGAGCCTGTGGAGAAGTTCTTACTGTACTGACAGTGTGACTTCAAATGTCTCGGACTACTCATTTGCCAAGGGCACACATATTCGTGTTCGGTTTACAAGTTAATAAGTGAGCCAAATTGGTCCTTGGTACGACCAACGAACGGGTGTGTCACAGACTGAAATCTACCGTGATTTCAGGGCTCTGGTAGTAAATTGCGATCCGTCTGCCTGATCGCTAGACCGTGAGATTTTTGCAGTTCTTTCGTGGTCGCGATCGATTCACAGTTGCAGCTTCACGTCTCGCCTCCGCTGCACACATCTCACCAGCTTCAAGTTACATCGCTGCACGAAGCAAACAGGCTAATGTACCGCCGCTCTGGCCTTTTCAGAGCATACAGATCTCAATCGCCACTTGCTCACAGCTGCACCTACATTGAGAAACTTCTGTAGATTATCAGTCAAAGTCTGCTCAGCGTCAGATCAATTCAGATTGTGTTATCCACATTTTTAGGGCCAGAGTACATGACTCACTTCTGCCACCCAGGATCCTTGTCCACTGCGGTTTTAAACCAACTGTTAGTTGTTTATGGTATACAACAAAATCTTGCTTAGCATAATTTATGTCTTTCTTTGTTTTGGAAAAATAAATGGTATTAGTAAACTATATTTACATACTTTCTCAATCATTTTTATATAATCAGCCCCACAGGTTAACTTTCAACGCCCAAAGGAAATACCAACTGTCTCAAAACTAATGCGACAGTAGACGTCGCAATGAATTTTTCGACAATATTTCCACAAAAAAAGAAAAAATCTCACGTGGTTCTGAAACGTACAAAGCTTAGCTTGAAGTGCTAGCACTACTACCTTTAAATTCATGTACCTAGTAATAAATCGTCTTCTCAGTCCTCATAACTGACAGCGGCTCAACACGTACCCGTGTTCAGAATCTTTTAAGGAAATTTTATCACTGCATTTTGCTCGCCTTTATCCATTCCTATGAAACGTTTGATACTCAATGCTTCAAACAGCGACCAACAAATAACTGAGCATCATTTCTCTGTTAGTCTGAACGAACCCGTTACAATAATCACGTTTTCCAGCGCACGTCCACCTAAAGATATTTCCCGCTGTTCTGTACAAAACTATCAGACTTAAGAGTCTAGCCTTGGTAATGTGTGAAGTAAAACAAGTTACGTCGCGAGTGTTGTGAGGTGTAAATTTGTTCTGCAGTTTGAGGAGCACGGGCGCGTTCTGGCATACGAGAAAGGAACAAGGAGCATTCGGTCCATCTCCTTGTTTCAAAGTCGTAAGTCCGCGGAAAGAGAAAATGTATTATGGCAGCTTGTGCCAGGTAAAGGCCACCATCCGTTAACACCCGCGGCGGTACCTAGCGGAGAAAAATAAAGGCGTTCGCGAGAGAGAGGGCGGCCTTCCGTGGTGTCTCGAGGCAGAGGATTCAGAGGGGGGCGTTAAAATGCGGAATACTTGACTCAGACGTTCTCTGGACGATGGGACGTTGCAGTCTGAGCGATAGTCGCATTATAAGTTGCTCGCGGTGCGTGCTACACCATCTCTACATCTACATCTACATCCATACTCCGCAAGCCACCTAGCGGTGTGTGGCGTAGGGTACCTTGAGTACCTCTATCGGTTCTCCCTTCTATTCCAGTCTCCTACTGTTCGTGGAAAGAAAGATTTTCGGTATGCCTCTGTGTGGGCTCTAATCTCTCTAATCTCTAATGGTCTCTTCGCGAGATATAAGTAGGAGGGAGCAATATACTGCAGTGCAGGTATGTTCTCGAAACTTCAACAAAAGCCCGTACCGAGCTACTGAGCGTCTCTCCTCCAGAGTCTTCCACTAGAGTTTATCTCTCATCTCAGTAACGCTTTCGCGATTACTAAATGATCCTGTAACGAAGCGCGCTGCTCTCCGTTGGATCTTCTCTATCTCTTCTATCAACCCTATCTGGTACGGATCCCACACTGCTGAGCAGTATTCACGTAGTGGGCGAACAAGCGTACTGTTACCTACTTCCTTTGTTTTCGGATTGCATTTCCTTAGGATTCTTCCAATGAATCTCAGTCTGGCATCTGCTTTACCGTCGATCAACTTTATATGATCATTCCATTTTAAATCACTCCTAATGCCTACTCCCAGATAATTTATGGAATTAACTGCTTCCAGTTGCTGACCTGCTATTTTGTAGCTAAATGATATGGGATCTTTCTTTCTATGTATTCGCAGCACATTACACTTGTCTACATTGCGATTCAATTGCCATTCCCTGCACCATGCGTCAATTCGCTGCAGATCCTTCTGCATTTCAGTACAAAAATGGCTCTGAGCACTATGGGACTTTTCATCTGAGGTCATCAGTCCCCTAGAACTTAGAACTACTTAAACCTAACTAATATAAGGACATCACACACATCCATGCCCGAGGCAGGATTCGAACCTGCGACCATAGCGGTCGCGCGGTTCCAGACTGAAGCGCCTAGAACCGCTCGGCCACATCGTCCGGCCATTTCAGTACAATTTTCCATTGTTAAAACCTCTCGATATACCACAGCATCATCCGCAAAAAGCCTCAGTGAACTTCCGATGTCATCCACAAGGTCATTTATGTATATTGTGAATAGCAAGGCCCTACGACACTCCCCTGCGGCACACCTCAAATCACTCTTACTTCGGTAGACTTCTCTCCATTGAGAATGACATGCTGCGTTCTGTTATCTAGGAACTCTTCAATCCAATCGCACACTTGGTCTGATAGTCCATATGCTCTTATGTTTTTCATTAAACGACTGTGGGGAACTGTATAGAACGCTTTGCGGAAGTCAAGAAACACGGCATCTACCTGGGAACCCGTGTCTATGGCCCTCTGAGTCTCGTGGACGAATAGCGCGAGCTGGGTTTCACACGATCGTCTTTTTCGGAACCCAAGCTGATTCCTACAGAGTAGATTTCTAGTTTCCAGAAAAGTCATTATACTCGAACATAATACGTGTTCCAAAATTCTACAACTGATCGACGTTAGAGATATAGGTCTATAGTTCTGCACATCTGTTCGACGTCCCTTCTTGAACACAGGGATGACCTGTGCCCTTTTCCAATCCTTTGGAACGCTACGCTCTTCCAGAGACCTACGGTACACCGCTGCAAGAAGGGGGGAGGGTGGGGGCAAATTCCTTCGCGTACTCTGTGTAAAACCGAACTGGTATCCCATCAGGTCCAGCGGCCTTTCCTCTTTTGAGCGATTTTAATTGTTTCTCTATCCCTCTGTCGTCTATTTCGATATCTACCATTTTGTCATCTGTGCGACAATCTAAAGAAGGAACTACAGTGCAGTCTTCCTCTGTGAAACAGCTTTGGAAAAAGACATTTAGAATTTCGGCCTTTAGTCTGTCATCCTCTGTTTCAGTACCATTTTGGTCACAGAGTGTCTGGACATTTTGTTTTGATCCACCTACCGCTTTGACGTAAGACCAAAATGTCTTAGGATTTTCTGCCAAGTTAGTATATAGAACTTTACTTTCGAATTCGTTGAACGCCTCTTGCATAGCCCACTACATTTCGCTTCGTGTAATTTTTGTTTGTCTGCAAGGCTTTGGCTATGTTTACGTTTGCCGTGAAGTTCCTTTTGCCTCCGTAGCAGTTTTCTAACTCAGTTGTTGTACCACGGTGGCTCTTTTCCATCTGTTACGATCTTGCTTGGCACATACTCATCTAATGCATATTGTACGATCGTACTGAACTTTGTCCACTGATCCTCAACACTACCTGTAATTGAGATAAAACTTTTGTGTTCAGCCGTCAAGTACTCTGAAATTTTGCTTTTTGTCACTTTTGCTAAACAGAAAAATCTTCCTACCTTTTTTAATATTTCTATTTACGGTTGAAATCGCCGAAGACGTAACCGCTTTATGATTGCTGATTCCCTGTTATGCGTTAACTGTTTCAAATAGTTCGGGTCTGTTTGTCACCAGAAGGTCTAATATGTTATCGCCACGAGTCGGTTCTCTGTTTAACTGCTCAAGGTAGTTTTCAGATAAAGCACTTAAAAAAATTTCACTGGATTCTTTGTCCCTGCCACCCGTTATGAACGTTTGAGTCTCCCAGTCTATATCCGGCAAATTAAAATCTCTACCCAGAACTATAACATGGTGGGCAAATCTACTCGAAACATTTTCCAAATTATCCTTCAGGTGCTCAGCCACAACAGCTGCTGAGCCAGGGGCCTATAGAGACATCCAATTACCTTGTCTGAGCCTGCTTTAACCGTGATCTTCACCCAAATTATTTCACATTTCGGATCTCCGTCAATTTCCTTCGATACTATTGCACTTCTTATAGCTATAAACACGCCTCCCCCTTCACTGCCCAGCCTGTCTCTGCGGTATACATTCCAATCTGAGTTTAGAATTTCATTACTGTTTACATCTGGTTTGGCTCTGAGCACTATGGGACTCAACATCTTACGTCATAAGTCCCCTAGAACTTAGAACTACTTAAACCTAACTAACCTAAGGACATCACACACACCCATGCCCGAGGCAGGATTCGAACCTGCGACCGTAGCATTACATCTGGTTTCAGCCAACTTTCTGTCCCTAGTACTATGTGGGCATTGTGACCGTTTATTAATGAGAGCAGTTCTGGGACCTTTCTATAGACGCTCCTGCAGTTTACTATTAGCACATTAATGTTGTTGTTCCCTGTTGCATTTTTGCTACTCCTACCTTGCCGCGTCTCAGGAGGCGTCTTGTCGGGACTAGGGAGGGAATTCTCTAACCTTGCGTCTGGGGAGAAATGCTAATAAACGGCTAATAATATTACTAATTCATATTGTTACAATACTTAACTAGTACTCCGCAAAACTTCGCTATAATTTAAATAAGTAGCTTTCCGGGCTAGTGACGATATCATTGAAGTCCTTGTGTGTGTTCTCTGTCATCTTAAAAGATAATTAAAATTCTGTAGTACTGACTCTTAATCGAACAGATAAGTCATATAATTTAAAAAGAGGAATGGAAAGATACAGGATATAGTGAGAACTAGTGAAGTGCGGTGGCAGGAAGTACAAGAAATTTGGCCTGGTCATTATAGGGTTATCAATACAAAATCAGATAAGGGTAATGCAGCTGTAGGCCTAATAATGAATAAGAAAATAGGGATGTGGGTAAGCTACTATGAACAGCATAGTGAACGCATTATCATAACTAAGATAAACGCGAAGTCAACACAGACTACAGTAATACAAGTTTAAATGCCAGGTGGCCTCACAGGTAATAGGCAGATAGGCCGTCCGCGATGACCGAGCGGTTCTAGGCGCCTCAGTCCGGAACCGCGTGACTGCTACGGTCGCAGGTTCGAATCCTGCCTCGGGCATGGATGTGTGATGTACTTAGGTTAGTTAGGTTTAAGTAGTTCTAAGTCTAGGGGACTGATGACCTCAGTTGTTAAGTCCCATAGTGCTCAGAGCCATTTGAACCATTTTTGAATAGGCAGATAGTAAGAATGTACAGGGTGTTTATATATGAATATCTGGGTGTTAACGCTTTATAATATATATTACATTAAACTTACAGTTATAAATGATATGTCAAATAAAAGAGCAACTCAAACAGTAGTGTTTGGCACCAGTGCGCATGCGCACTTTGCAATGTTTCCGCTGCAATTGGTTGAACTTCACTGTACCCAAGCGCTGGATAGGCCGCAAGGGGCCCAATAACAGGGTTTGCTCTGCATGGCCTCCACGTTCATCCGACTTAAACCCATACGATTTTTTCCTTTGCGGCTTCATCAAGGATCGTGTGTACGTGTTTCTGCTACCAGCAGACCTCCATGAATTAAGGAACCGGCCTGAAGCAGCCGTAGCTACAATCGCTGAACAAACACTTATCAACGTTTGGGAAGAACTCGGCTACGGACTTAATGTGTGCCGTGTGACAGATGGTGCTCACATTGAACATTTATAAGGTTCTTGGGAAAACTGTTTCAGTTGCTCTTTCATTTGACGTATCATCTATAACTGTAAGTTTGTGTGATGAGGTAAAGGAATTTATACAGAAATTAAAGAAAGACGAAAATTTAATACTGCTACCTACATGCAGTTCTCATCCATGTTCTCCATGTTCACGAATTTTAGATTCCTGCCGGAGGTCCAATGTAAACGTGCATCCCCAATGAAGGTTGTGAACATTGGAAAAGCCCACGGAGGCGAATCAATGAGATGAATGTATGGTGTCCATTCTTTCAGACATGTCGTGTAACTGATTCGTCTCATTGGGCAACGAATCCAAAACCTCCAGTGCAGATGCACAGTTACCTTCGACCTCCAGCGGGAATCTAAAATTAAGGAGCTCGGAGGACATGGAAGAGGACTGCAGGCAGGTGGCGCCGGGTGGGAATGTGAGTCGACCAGGGGGCGTACCGAGGTAGTGATTCCACAGTCCCTATGCCACTGTTTATCATTACTTCCTTCCCTTCTCTTACCTTCTCTTTACTTTCTGTCGAATTTGCGACTTGTACAGAAACCATACTGCAGTTACAAGAGTCAAAGAACACGAAATTGAAGCCATAGTCGAGTAGCGAGCGAGACAGAGTTGAAGCCTACCCCCCATGTTATTCAATGTGTGTATTGAGCAACTTGCGACGGAAACCAAGGAGAAATTTGCAGAGATAATTAAAGATCAGGGAGAATAAATCAGAAGTGCTGATGACACTGTGATTCTATCAGAGGCGGCTAAAGACTTAGAAGAGCATTGGGACGCAATGAACACTGTCTTGAAAAGAGATTATATGATGAACGTCAGTAAAGAAAAACGTAATGAAATGCAGACAAAAAAATAAATAAATCAGGTGATCCTGAGGGGATTAGATTAGGAAATGAGACATTAAAAATGGTAGTGAGTTCTGTTATTTGGGCAGTCAAAGAACTGACGATGGTCGAAATAGTGGACGTATAGAAGGGAGACTGGTAACAGCAAGAAACGCATTGCCGAAGAAGAGGAACTTGATAACATCTAATAGAAACTTGCGTTGTGAAATCTTTTCTGATGATACTTGCCTGGAGTCTGAACTTGTATGGAAGTGAAATGTCAACGATAGGTAGTTCAAACAATAAGATAATAGCTTGTGAAATGTCGTAGTATAGAAGAATGCGGAACAGTGGGTGGGTAGATGAAACAACGAATCAGGAGGTACTAAATCGATTTGGTGAAAAACTTAATTTGTGGCAGTACTTGACTAAATGAAGGGATCGGTTGTAGGACACGTCCTGAAGCATCAAAAAATTTCCAGTTTTGTAAAGGAAGAAACACGGGGGCGGGGGTGGGGGGGGTTAAAATTGTAGATGAGGATCAAGGTTTAAATAGAGTAAGCGCAGGTTGAAATGGATATGGGTTACAGCAGTTACTCAGAGATGAAAAGGCTTGCAGAGGAAAGATGTGCGTGGAGAGCTGTACTAAAGCAATATTAGGACTGAAGAAAGCAACAAAAATGACAGTACTAAAATATTTTCTGCCATGAAGCCTTCCTGGGGTCTGAAGACGATGGGGAGGGAGGTGGAGGTGCTATGCATCGATATATTTCTTTCCCTCGATAATGGCTGCTATACATGCCCGCTTGAAATACATCTACATAAGTTTCATAAACATCTCAACAGCCTGCATAAGAACATTTCCGGAGGCACAGTCTACAGAAGTCTGAAATGACTTAGTGGGTAACAAAGACTACCGAAAACCAACCCATACCAGTCGGTACCTACATGTCTAAACCCACCATCATCCAACTCAAAAATTCTCCGTCCTACTGTGCGAGCCTTTTGAAAACGTTTATATCGCTAATAAGCTGGGTTCAGACACTGAGCGTGTGTAAAAAAAGATTTGCACTGACTACGGCAGGCCACTGGTTTTGCAATGCAAACATTACCAAACAAGAGTTCCCGAGAGAACGAATACGGCAGGTAAAGAGTAAGAACAGCTACAAATTTCAGGAGGATGTTGTAGACAAAAAAAGGTATAAAAGAACAGCTTTTGACGGTGTGGTTAACTTAGGAGAGAGAGTCAGCGATCAAGTAGTCAAGGTGGCTCATCGAAGAGGCATCAAAAAAGTTTACCGGAGTAGCCGTAATGTCCAGAATTTGGTGGGACTCACTAAGGACACAGTAAAAGCTCTCAACATTGCAAACTTGTACGAGGTACATTGCGAGCGCGGTGTCGCCCACAGTGAGGAATGAGCGAGGCTTTTAACTATCGCGTAGCAGAAGACGACGTCCGACAGGGGCAGCGCAACAGATCGGCACCGACGGCGCAGCGCGGTTGTGGGCAATGTAGGATTTCATTGCAACTACACACAGTGTGTAGGAATAACGTCACCTACCATATACGAGGTAAGCCTACGCAGCGGGTTTCTCATTTAAAAATCGTGTGTGGATGTTGGTTGTCTCTGAGAACATCGTGTTATGCCTCTTTTGAGAAAGTACAGGAACGTTTACCAGAACGTCGCAACGAGTCAAGGACGTTGTGTATTATACTACGATTTACGAAACAACGATACCGCTGCTGACATTGGGATCCCACGATTGTCATGTCAGTAGGGAATCCACTGGTGCCAGAGAACATATTCAACGCCGTGCAGTGTCTGAACGATCACAGGTGAATAGCGCCCGAAAGGCAGACTTGTTATTACTTCGGCCTTGAAGGTTCCTCTCGCTCTTGCACGAACCTACGCTCATATCGTGTGCCTTGAGTGAGGAGATGGGATTTTTTGCCTCAAAACGAGTACTCACAGGGACACTGCGACTGCATCGGTAACACCACGGTCAATGTGGCGGCCACGGCTGAGGCTTCTCTTGATGCAGCAGGGGAGAGAAAGAGAGAGAGAGAGAGAGAGTTGCACCGACAGTGACGTGCCCATCAACAACACGGACACGGGAATCTACTTACATACTGCGCAGGCCACCGTACGGTGCATGGTGGAGGGTTCCACGTGCCACTGCCAGTCATTTTATTTCTTTTTCCACCCGCATATGAACCGGGCGGAGAAATGACTGTCTATAAGCCTCCATACGAGCCCTAATTTCTCCCATCTTTATGGTCCTTCCTTGAAGTGTACGTTAGTGGCAATAGAATAGTTCTGTATTGGATTTAAATGCTGGTTCTCTAAATTTTTGGGAATAGTGCCTTGCGAAAAAAACGTTATTTTCCTTCCATGGATTTTTTTCTTAATTCACAGAGCATCTTCATAATACTTGCGTTTTGATCGAACTTACCAATAACAAATCTAGCAGCATGCCTCTGAATTGCTTCGATGCCCTCCTTCAGTCCGGTCTGGTTGGGGTATCAAGCACTCGGGCAGTACTCAAGAATGGGCCGCAGTAGCTGTCTCTCTCCCAGTAGTCTCCGACTGTAACGAAGTCGAGCATTCGCTCTTCCCTACCACCAACATGATGTGCTTATTCCATTTCATATGCTTTGCAGCGTTACGCCTAAATATTTAATCGATGTGACAGCATCAAGTATCACACTGTTAATGTTGTACTCGAAATTTACAGAAATGTTTTTCCTGCTCGTCTGCATTCAGTTACGTTTTTCTACTATTAAAGCAAGCTGCCATTCATCACACCAACTAGAAGTTTTGTCTACGTCACCTTGTATACTCCTACAGTCACTCAACGACGACACCTTCGCGTACACTACAGCGTCATCAGCAAACAACCATAAATTTCTGCACATTCTGTCCGTCATATTATTTATGTATACAGAAAAGTAACAGCAATCCTGTTACTCTACTCTGCGGAACTCCTAACGACACCCTTGTCT
Source organism: Schistocerca cancellata (assembly GCF_023864275.1). Lineage (NCBI taxonomy): Eukaryota > Metazoa > Arthropoda > Insecta > Orthoptera > Acrididae > Schistocerca > Schistocerca cancellata. The sequence continues at coordinate 422,137,485 of NC_064628.1, read as the reverse complement.
GCGGCTCCCCCCGTCGGAGGTTCGAGTCCTCCCTCGGGCATGGGTGTGTGTGTTGACCATAGCGTAAGTTAGTTTAAGTTAGGTTAAGTAGTGTGTAGGCTTAGGGACCGATGACCTAAATAGTTTGGTCCCGTAAGACCTTACTACAAATTTCATATTTTTTACACCGTTGTCCCTGATGAATAAACGCCGCCCAGGACAACGTACTGGGTTATCCTCTCACACGTCTGGGATCCTAAACCGTATGCTCGGACCTTCGTTAACAATGTGCTGTGTGACATCGTGTCAAACGCTTTACGGGAATCCAGGAATGTGGTCTTCGTTAACAATGTGCTGTGTGACATCGTGTCAAACGCTTTACGGGAATCCAGGAATGTGGTATCTGACTGTTCCCCTCCAACCCTGGTTCGTAGGATATGTTCTCCACTCACGTATATGGGAATTTAAACCGTATGCAGTGGAGAATCGTGTCAAACGCTTTACGGAAATCTAAGAATGTGGAATCTGCCTGTCCCTCTCCATCCATGGTTTGTAGGATATCATGTGAGAAAAGGGCAAGATGAATTTCGCACGAACCATGTTTTCTAAATCCGTGCTAATTTGTGCACGGAAGGTCTTCTCTCTCAAGCAGATTTATTACAGTAGCTCTGATCGTGTTCAAGAATTCTGCAGCACCGATGTTAAGGATATTAGTTTGAAATTATTCGGCTCCGTTATTATAACTTTCTTATATTCAGGTGTTATACCTGCGCTTTTTTCCAGTCTCTTGGGACTTTGCGCTTAGCGACAGTTTCGCAATACTTGCAAGCTAAGTAAGGGCCTAAGCCCTCAGAGAACTCTCTGTAAAACAGAGGTGGGATTCCACGTGAACCTGGCGACTCACTTGTTTTCAGCTCTTTCAGTTGCTTCTCTACGCCAGGAATGCCATGCGGGAGTCTCTGGACAGTGAAACGATGATTTGTTTTTACGACCCTCCTTCGTGAATGATTTCTAAAAACTTCAACTTTGCTTTTGCTGTCTTCTATTACCACACGAGACTTGTCGGCGAGTGGCGGGAACCGCATAATGATTCTACTTATGAATGCACGAATTTCTATTGACTTTTGTCTGTCGACATTTGCACGTTCTTTTTTTAACCTAGAATCCAATAACTTGTGTTTCCTCAACATTTTCCGAATCTTATTATTAAACTGCGGAGCATCCTTTCCATCCTTAATCCACTTCCTTGTTATATACGTCTCCAGAGCGCGATTTTCAATCAGTTTAAACTTTGCCCATGGCAGTATGTCGTCTTTTCAAGACTGTTTCGACTCCGTGCTTAGCATCATTATGGAAGTACCGACGGGTCGTTAAATCCCAATCCTTCCTTCCTTACTACAGAAGTATGCGTGTGTGGAACCTCAGAGTTGAACAAACATTGATATATCCTATTTGTCGACGTCATACGGTCCCAAAATCTGTCGCGATTGTTTGGCAGTAAACGCTACATTTTTGTTAAAGCCGGTGGCGGCGCCGTATCCTCAAGACATCTGCGACATTATCTTACAACAAGATAATTCAAGACTGCAGGTTGCATAGTATCCTGCTGGGACACTAGCAATACAATTGGCAAAGAGTTATATAGTGTCATTTAGTGATGCACCAGCATCTGTCATCCATGCTATGTTGTTTCTGACGAAGATGGCAGCGCTTAAATTTCTTATCCTGTGCCTCCCCCCCCCCCCCCCTCATCAATTAAAAATTTAATTTTGTACGCCTCCTGCTATAGTGTATACGCACAATAAGCAAAATTTCGCTATTTGCAGGTGTTGCAATTTTAATCACAGCAGTGTAGTTCCAAAGACCCCAAGTGCTTGCTAGGCAATGGTGAATTTCATGTACACCGTAAGAAGGGCAACGGAAATCTTGAAGCACAGTAGCAATATCATATGAGAGGACGGTTACAGTCTTCCGACGCGACGTCCTGGTTGACAGCGATCGCTTTGTTACAGGTCAAATTTTATTTTATTTATTTTATTTACACGTCATTTTCCGTAGGATCAAGTTGAAGAGCAAATCTCCAAGGTCATGGAATGTGTCAGTACATGAAATTTACACAAAAAAGTAATAACAGATAAAAATAAAATGTTTATGAACCCGAAAAAAGTAAAACCATAACCTTCAGTAAACGCAATCAACTTTACAACAAGAATCTGCTTAATTTTTCAAGGAAATCCTCGAAGGAATAGAAGGAGTGACCCATGAGGAAACTCTTCAGTTTCGATTTGAAAGCGCGCGGATTACTGCTGAGATTGGTAGCTTATTGAAAATGGGTGCAGCAGTATACTGTACACCTTTCTACACAAGAGTTAGGGAAGTAAGATCCACATCCAGGTTTGATTTCTGCCGAGTATTAACTGAGTGAAAGCTGCTTACTCTTGGGATTAAGGTAATACTGTTAATAAGAAATGACAGTAAGGAATATATATATTGAGAGGCCAATGTCAAAATAGCCAGGCTCGTGAACAGCGGTCGACAAGGGGTTCGTGAACTTACACCACTTATTGACCGAACCGCCCATTTCTCAGCAAAAAATATCTTTTTCTAATGGGAAGAGATAATGATTCGTTAGAGAAGAAACCGGTTTACTTAAATCCTTAGGAAAACGCCATAGTTTTTCACTGAAAAAATTAAAAACGTCCTTATTACAAACGGTTTCATATCTCAGGTCATTAGGAATCATAAATTGGTTTAAAACAGATTATATTAAGTCTACACCGTCAAGTTCATCATACGTCTCTGCCCTTGAGTGACAAAATACGTGACGTTGTCAATAGTAAAATATACCATGCATTGTTAACCTTCATTCCATGTACAGGATATTCCAAAGTGTTTGCAGCGAACGTCTGGGGTTGATAATCACGCAATAGGAACAACTTTTGTTGGAGACAAAGTGTTCGTCGGTGCTTCCTGTCTTTTATAACTGGTTATGTCCCTGAAACACCCGCCCGGGTAGCCGAGAGCGCTAACGTGCTGCTTCCTGGACTCGGGTAGGCAAGCCGGCCCGGATCGAATCCGCCCGGCGGATTAACGACGAGGGCCTGTGTGCCGGCCAGCCTCGATGTGGTTTTTAGGCGGTTTTCCACGTCCCGCTAGGTGAATACCGGGCTGATCCCCACATTCCGGCTCAGTTACACGCGTCGCAGACATTTGAAACACTCCGCACTATTTCACGATTTACACTCGTTGCAGACAGTTGGGGTACACTGATTCCGTCCTGGGGGGGTATGGGGTGGCAGCAGGAAGGGCATCCGGCCATCCCTAACACTAACATTGCCAAATCCGTTGTAAACACGCCCACCCTGCGATCGCTGTGGGACTATGGCGCAAGCGAAAGAAAGAAAGAAAAGAATGTCCCTGAAAGGCGGCAGGGCGTAGGCACTCTGAGGAATTCGAACGCAATGTTTGTTGCCTATAATCCAGTCACCTGCTCTCAGTGAAAGGCTATCTTTCTCCGCTTAGAGAGACGAATTCGTAAGGTTTGCTTATTGAAAATCACTGGTAGTTTACAGGGGGGAGGGAGTATACTGACGCACCATACCTGGTTAGTAAAAAGGCCCTGCTAGTTCGGTGAGCTCTCGACGACCCAGAGCCAGAGAATTCAGTAAAATGGCGCCGAGCGTCGCCGGGAGCGTTCAATATGAGGGGCGGTCAATACGTAATTTTTTTCTGAAAGCTAACTGGTTTTATTTAGAATTTCGGCACACCATATTATTCCCCACTCTTTTGGCTATAAATTCCTATTTTTGAATATAATATCCGTTCACTGCGACGGTCTTACACCACCTGTATGCCCGCATGACACAGCTCTACTGGTCAACTTTAGAGTCAGCGTCTTTCTGCACCAATAATCTCTCCATCATCAGCGTACTGCTCTCGAGGAGTGCTTCCTTCAATGGGACAAACAGATGGAAGTCGGATGGTGCGTGATCCGGGCATAGGATGATAGTGTTGTGAGCTCCTTTCAGGCGCGCAGACTCGTGTACGACCTTGCGTTGTCATGGAGAAGGAGAAGTTAGTTTGCATTTTCGTGGCGACGAACACGCTGAAATCGTTTCTTCAGTTTCCTGAGGGTAGTATAATATACTTCCGCGTTGACCGCTGCACCATGAGGGAGGACATCATACGTAATAATCCCTTCAGAGTCCCAGGAGACCGTCGCCAAGTTTTTACCGTCTGAAGGGGCGCCATTGAACATGTTCTTCGGAGGAGAGGTGTTTTGGTGTCACTCCTTGAATTGCTGCTTCGTTTCCAGATCGAAGGGACGAACCATTGTTTCATCGCCTGTGACGCTGTTCGACAAAATACTGTCACGATCAGCCTCGTAACGAGTAAGCAATTCCGCACAGGTTGCCCTTCGTTACTCTTTACGGTCTTCTGTTAGTCAGCGAAGAACCCAGCAGTTACACAACTCGTGAGTACCCCAACTGGTGGACGAATGTGTCAGCGTCACTGACAAAGATGTCCGCTGGAGCAACAAATGTTTGATTGTAATCCGGCGCTCATCTCGAATGAGAGCGTCCACACTTTCCAACCTTGCAGGAGTCAGAGCTGCGTGCGGCGGCCAGGAGATCGGACAGGTTTGTACGGCCTTGTTGCGATGATGAAAGAAGCCTCGCTCAAGGACTCACCTTAATAAAGGATGGGGCCCCTCCACGCCCACACCAACGTGGTGACCAAACCAAAAGTTCTACTGTCACTTCCGTACAACATGATAGTTTTTGAATCAGGAGTCACAGGATGCGGGCTGTGATGTTAGCCATGCGTCTGGGTAAGATTACTCATTTACATGGTCCATCAGGAGATACAAGTGGTCGAAAACGATCGAAGGGCAGCGGTTATAAGGGCAGAGGAAAAAAAGTGGCAAGGGAAAAAAGCCTCTGCGACAGTAGGACGGGTAGTAAGGACGGTAGCGGCTTGCTAGCAGAGACAGAGCATGCAAGGTGAGGTAAAGTTAGTGTAAGGTATCGTGCATCGTTACCTATGTTGCTGCGTGTTCGTTAAAGCTGGGTCAGTCCGGGTGCTGCGGCTGGGCTCGTGTGGATTCGCCTGGGCCCGCTGCAGTGGCTTCCTCCCTGTAACAAAGGAATTCAGTGCGGCAACGCATGTGTTGCTATTACGCCCTCTGCTGCGCCGTGTCGTCAGTGACTTGGTACAGCTTCATCAGGCTGGTGCAGAACGGCTCTACTGCACGGCGCAGCCCTTCTGCACCTGAGCCTCGAGCAGCTCCATTTGGTCCGAGAACTGCGTCGCTTCAGCGTCGGAGAAATGCACGCCGTTCGTTCGCATTCGTGCGATGAGGGCTGCCTTTTTGTCTTCTCGGTCCCTTGCGGGGTCCGCCGCCGGTACCGCTGGGGCGGCGGTTGTCTTCTTTGCGCCTTTCACCTGCGGTGCTGCTGGGTCAGCCGCTGGGACAGGAACGAGAACGTCCTTCGGCGAAGTCGGGAGTGTTCGCAGGTACTACTGCACGGAGGCCTTGGGCGAAGACTGTACGCAGTTGCCTCGAGTCCTCTTCCTTCTCTGCAGCCACGGCGGCTGCGAAGGCAACCCCCTCTGCCGCCATGACGGCTTTGAGGGCTGCAGTGGCCTCCTTCACGGCGGCGCCGAGTTCGAGGCCACAGTTCTTCCCGCGAGCGCGAGCTGCATCCCGACTGCCCGTCTCCGGGCGGTCGTCCTAGCCCCTGGCAGGTGGAGCTAATACTTCGTCGTCCCTCAACTGTTCCGGGCCGGTCTGCGCCCAACGTCGTTGCCGACGTCGTCTTCTCTTCTTCCGCTGCGTCGGTGCGGCCGCGGCCGCCTCGCCGCCTTCGGCACGGTTGCGGCTTGAGAAAGCCGCGCAACCGCGCCAGCTGGCACCGGACGCAAGTCTGCAGAGCGTTGCTGCCGCGGTCGCAGGCGCGGCTGTGTGCTCGCCTGAGCACTTGACGCACCGCGCCGCGTTGCGGCAATACTTCGCAACGTGGCCCTCGGCCTGGCACCTGAAGCATTAGGGCTGGGGGTCCGTGGCGGACGGGAGAGCTTCCGTCGTAACCGGGAAGTCCAGCAACTTCCGAAAGTCGAAGATGTCGCTCCCGCCGTCGGCCATTTGCACAGTCACGGCATAGAGCGGCGCCCTCTTCTTGTTGGTCCGGTTGTGCTAACTTGCGGTTGCATTATCGAACCCGGCTCGCAGCAGCCCTTCCCGGACCGCTGCCTCGTCACAGCACCAAGGTAACCCCCTGAGGAGTGCCTCGGTCGTCTTCATCCTTCCTACGGAAGGTGCCTTCTCACGCGCCGGCGGCGCGTCGACAGTGTGTTCGGCCACTGCGACCTTGATCGCCCTGTGGTCGGCCACGTTTGCAGCCCGAACGCAGATCAGCGAGTCTGTATCGGAAGACTCGTAGACCACCTCATTTTAGCGCAGTTCGTCATAGTGTCGAACAGCGCTGTCCACCCGCCTTTGCACTTGACGTACAAAGGGGGGGACAGGCCGCGACTCGTCTTCTCGGGACTTCCACGCTCGGTCTGCAGACTCTGTGAGTTGCACAACCGAAGGACCCTTCGTAGCGGCAGGTTTCCTCTGCACATACTTCTTTCCCATGCTGCGGGGCAAGGATCACGACAGTCTGCAGGCGTTGTGAAAACAACACACGACAACTTGCTTCCCGCGGCGCCCACAGCACAGAAACCTCTTCACAAGCTCTCAACGGCCGAGTAAGCGTAGCGCGCAACGGCAGTGATGCGCTCGCCTCGCTAGCTCAGGCCGCTCGCTCAAGGACTCACCGTGTTTTTGTCCACTGCTAGGTATCCGTAAACATTCTGCAAGCGCCTAAGAATACTTGCGTCGCTCTGGTTTCCCGTCAAAAGAAACACAATGACAGCTCTTTGCTTGAAACCTATCTCCGTTACCGACACCATTTTGGAAGCTAAGTAATGTGCCGCCACCCGTCGGAACTTCATGAGAATATAGGGGCTAAAGCGGGAATGTCCCACAATGTACCGAAACGTTTTTCCAATCGAAATAGCCCGAGAAAAAAAAATTGTTTCACTACTTATTGCACACACTTCGTATCACACCTAGACGTTTGATGTAAAGACTGTATGCAGTCTAGTTCCAACATTTCGTCTGGAAACACTCTACATACTCTACTTATGACGGATGTTACGCTACTCGACGCGAAACTTTTAATATTGCCGCGTAATATGCTACAAATGACTTTGTGAGACCTTCCGATAAGGACTGAAACCGATTGAGAAAAAAAAAAAAAAAAAAAAAAGAGCTCTTGGCTGCGGAACTGTAACTTTTTGTTTGTTTTTGTAAGTAATTAAAAGCTACGTGGCACCATATTCACAAAACACAATGTCTTAAATCCATCAAATGCGATCAAGACATTCGTGAATAAAAAGGTATATTCAGCAGGTAAATTACTGGCTAAGTAAGACTGTCCCCTCTACAGCCGTTTGTTTGGCTGACCTCTGTCTTTCGTGACGACAGGCAGCGAGCACGACAGGAATGGCATGCCTCTTTTTCCCCTGAATACAGCCTCCCTCCCCCTGCCACCTCTCTTACTCTCTCTCCGTTCCCCTGGCGCTAGCCACGGCCGCAGACGGCAGCTGGCGGCTGAATACCCCGCATTCCTGCCGAGGCATGGCAGAGAAGAAGTCGATTAGAAGCAACAAGTTCTCTCCGTCTCTCTCCCTCCCGCGCGTCGCAGTCTTGCGTCGCTCTCGTTCTCTCCCTCACCCTCACTCACCTCCCTTCACCCCCCCCCCCCTTCCCCCAGCTTTCCACTGCTGCGCATTTTCCTGCACCCCTCTCAGCACGGTGATAAGACGGCGCATTAAATTTTACGAGCTGCAAAAATAAAAAAAGGAAGAAGAAAGGAAGGAATAAAGGAACAAAAAGAATCTGGCAGGGTATGACACCGCTCTCTCAGATTTTCGTTTACATGCCTCGCAATCTTTCTGAATAGGTGGAAGGTGGATTTGCACTTCCGTGTCTTCGCAGTAAATCCAACCGGAGCTACGGTTGATGAACGACCAGAACTCCCAATTTCAACCTGGTATAGCTTCCTTCATGTGGATTTCGTGCTTTCTTTACTGTTCCTACAAAATAATTTCTCTTAACAGAAAAAATGAAGACTTTGTTATTGATATTAAACGGACATTAGGCCATTGTCCAAGACAATTTCTTTTCCTAACATTTCGCATTTCGTCGTTCAGTGCTGGAGACATCATCAGAGGCTGTAACGACTCAGTCTGTTGAATGAACTGGAAGGACTATAAAATATTATGAAACATAGATGGCAAATATGTTTATTAACCATTTCTCAAATATAACAGAAAATATAGGGACAAACAGTTTAAGAGAAAAATCACAGTAATATATTTAAAAAATAGCTCTCATAAAATTCGATCATGCGGCTGTATCATCAATTTCTGCGTCTGATGATACAGCCATATATATACATAAGCTCATCTGGCTTTGAATGTGTTACCAAAATAATAAAACTTCTTTCTGTGTAATAAGCTCTGTCTTACTGAAATATTTGATGCATCATCAATTGAATACATTTCTCCAGAGAAATTGAAATATGCCATTGTTAAACACCGCTATAAGAAAAGTGGTAACAGAGGTGTCAAAAACTACCGGCCTGTTTCACTACTGACACCATCTCCAAAAAATTTTAAGAAGGTGACATATTCTAGAATAGTATCTCTCTTGAGCAACTGTAATATCCTCAGTGCATCACATTTCGAAGTCAGAGGAGTTGGACTACTGAGAATGACATTTACACATTCACCCGCCAAATTTTACAAGCATTAAATGACAAAACAGCACCGTTTGGAATTTTCTGGGACCTGTCTAAGGCATTCATCCGTCTGAATCACAGTATTCTCCTACATAAACTGAGGTTTGATGGAATTGACAGAAAAGCCAACAAATGGACTAAAAGGATGCAGAAAATTGTACTTAGTAATTCAACTAATGTACTCAAGGGAAATTCTTTTGACTGAGGAAGAATCACACATGGGATTCCCGAAGGCTCAGTCTTAGGTCCAGTATCGTTTCTCTTATACGTAAACGATGTTTCTCTAAGGTAAAATAATCAGAATTAGTTCTCTTTCCTAATGACAGTAGTACTGCAATCAATCCAAGTATACATAAAGCAACAGAAGAAATGGTAAACAATATTTTTTTCTGTGAATCGTCTTACTGTCAGTACACAACACACTCATTTCTGCATACCTAGAGGGACTACACGAATGACAAATGTAACACATGCTGTGGAAATAATAAATAGGGTGGAAAATTCAAAAAACTTTACCTGTCCTTGTTGATAAAAATTTAAACAGAAAAAAGCAATCATTGCAAATCTTGGAGAGAGACAAATCGATAAGTTGACATATTTTGCAAATTTTCAGTCAGTAATTTAATACTGAATAATGTTCTAATAAATGAAAAGCACTAGTTTGCTTTTGTTCTACAATAAAAGCAATATTGTAGAACAATAGCAAACTAGTGCATTTCATTTATTATAATGTTGTTCTACCAAGAACCGACGGAAGATTCTGTTAATATGAATAATGTTCTGTCTAACTCGTCTTTAAGTCTTCATCTTTCAAGAACGTGCTGTAAGAATAATATGTGGCCGGCCGGGATGGCCGAGCGGTTCTAGGCGCTACAGTCTGGAACCGCGCGACCGCTACGGTCGCAGGTTCAAATCCTGCCTCGGGCATGGATGCGTGTGATGTCCTTAGGTTAGTTATGTTTAAATAGTTCTAAGTTCTAGGGGACTGATGACCTCAGAAGTTAAGTCCGATAGTGCTCAGAGCCATTTGAACCAATAATGTGTGATGCTAATCCACCATCATCTTATAGACATCTGTTTAACGAGTTGGGGGTTTTGACCACTGCTTTATGTTACATTTTCTCCCGCATGAAGATTGTTGTAAATAATCCACAAAAGTTCAAAAGGGACAATTATATACAAGAGGAAAAGATGACATTCATTATTCTACATTAAAGATGTCATTACCACAAGATGGTGTGCACAACGCTGCAGCCAAAATTTTTGGTCACTTACAGAGTGATATAAAATATCTGACAGACAGCAAAGTAAAATTTGAAAACTAAATGAAAAACTCTCCCTGAAAACTCCTATTCCATAGAAGAATTATATATGATGGTAACGTGTAAAAGGTGATGGGTAGATATTAGTAACTCACATCTGTAATTAAAAAACCTTATAAACGTTCCGCATGTAGCCATTTATACAAATTAATTTGCAATGTGAATGTAAAATTACTAATTCCATGTCATTACTATTTATTCTTCAAATGATGCATGCAACACTAACTAAGAAGACAGTTACAATCTCAGCAAGCTCACTAAGCAGAACTGTTTATGTGTATCCAGGCATGGGACAGTTCCTGGCGTCAGCACATCGCTGATTAACGTTGTGTAGTTTCGCCGACATAAGCTATGGAGCCAGTAGTGGGGAAGAGTTGTCACTGTTTACTTTATTAGCACTAAGGCACACAACTTGTTCACTTTCAATCTTTCTTCTTTCCTGTTAATGTTATTTTTACGCTTCTGAATTTCTATGCCCATTGACTAGCACAGTAATGATTGGATATTGATGAAACCATTAATATCTGAGAAATGAGTTTGTGATACCCTCGTCTCAGTTCATGATCTGCTACTGCCGTTTTATCTGTGTTCTTCAGACGACAACTGCTCTTGTGTCCGTGGTTGTTCATGCTCCACAGAAATTCCACGCACCATCCCAGGCGGAAACATGAAGTAATGAAATACTGATGAGCCATGCTAAAAGAAGCTGTGAACCACAGTACCTTTGGTACGAGCTTGTTCTTTTAAGCACTACCTTGAGAAGATACTCCGACAAATATAAATAGGACCCTACACCATAAAACAGGGGCGAACAAGATTTTGGGTCATGGGCTGTGCCCAGGGCCAAGTGCCAAAGCTCTCAGCATCGCTGCACACTTCCCCCACCGCCACGCCTTGCTGTCTGAGCGTGCGGAGGGGGAAATGGGGAAAACTGCGAACGAGCTGCATTTAAATGGCGGTGCAGTCGCACTGAGTACGACTTGGTTTTACACTTCACATTTCTCACTAGCATACATCACAAACAAAACAAATTTTCGGTCTTATTTAATTATGTTTGGCGTGTAATTTTTATGCGGTTCATGCTGCTGACATACAGACAGACACAGACAATTTCAGATATTTTCGTTCTCAAGTTGCAACTTAATAGTAACTTATTTGGTTTCGAAATTAAAAACGTCTTTTTCACAAATATATCGATCGAAATATAGTCGCACTTTTGCAACCTTATTATGGAGACGTTCAAATGTGTGTGGATTACTAAGGGACCAAACTGCTGAGGTCATCGGTCCCTAGACTAACTCACTGCTTAAAGCAACTTATGCTAAGGACAACACACACACAGCCATGCCTGAGGGAGGACTCGAACCTCCGGCGGGAGAGGCCGCGCAGTCCGTTACGTGGCGCCTCTAATCGCGCGGCCACTCCGCGCGGCTATGGAGATGTCAAAGCTCTACTTGAGACGTAAGCAATGTAGATGCCCTGGACAGTCTTACATAAAAGAGATTTGTCATTGAAACTGGGATAACCTTGCAGGTCAATCAGTTACATCTGCACATGCTCAGGGGCGCTTTCAACTAAAACCGCGAATCGTATCGAAAACAGTTCGAAAGCAGATGTATGATTGTCAGTGTCCCCAAAATCTTTAGAAAACTATGCTTGTAACTCTCTCAAGGCCACAATGAATTCTTCTGACCTCGCATTTTCTTTAACGGCAGTGAGCTGAGGGAATTGGACTGCGTTTGCCAGAATATGTCCCTCCTATAATGCAGTTTTCTTTTTAAATGCATCTGCATCTGATCAGAAAGAAGTTGGTTTTCACCTTGCACTGTCTTACTGTGGGCAGTGTGCAGTCAAGTCAACTTAAAACGTGACGTCTGGAACCCATTCAGGACGTTCTAATTTTCGTTTGCGCACTTCTTTCACCTTCACAAAATTCAACGCTAGCGTGTTTTAAATCGAAAAATCATTCTGGATCTTCGCCTTGGATTCAACCAGAGAACTGTGCAGTAATAAATAAAGGCTCCACACTCTTCGTTCAATTCTATCGAAAAGTGTTGGAAATGACAGTGGACTAATGTACGCGACTTCAGAAATTTTACTGTTCATGCCTTCAATGTCTTCACGAGCTGCGTGCCTGAAAATTTAGAACTAAGTGCTTCTTGATGTACTGAAGAATGGATCCTGTCTGTCGATCGTTGTAACTTTTTGCTCTTTCACTGCCAAAGAAATCTTTAAATTCTTTCTGCATGGTATTATAAAATCGTTTCATGGTCAGTCTGTTCTGTCATTCCCATTCATTTTTAAAGGACTGTTGACGATGGAACTCTAGACTGCCTCTTTTTGTGCAAATATCCAGTGAACCTGTGAACGTCCTCCATAACACGAACAAATAGCGAAGGGTAAGCAACGGAGACACCACAGTTCTGCCGAACTGCAGAGAGTTGTGCCCACGGAAACCCACGACCCAATACTAAATGAGATGACGCACTGTACCGAATACTACCGGGATGGAACGAGCAAAGCCGAGGCAGGCCGAGCCATGGTCCGCATGCGGCCCAGACACACTGCCCGCGTGAGGTTTGGCACGTCACGGCCGGCCCTGTCCTAAGAGATCTGGATCCTGTAGATCCTGTACATCTAACTAAAGGAAGAGTTTTCCTCCCATTTGTAAGAAAAACAGTCACAGGTCGCACCGGCAGAATATCCAGAAGTCAGGGCATTGTCGCAGTATTTAAACCAACAAGAAAGGTGTGAACGCTGAGAAGGTCACAGCACAGTGATACAGTAGGAGTACATACGACCGGGAGAGCGGTGTGTTGACCTCACGCCCCTTCATATCCGCATCCAGTGACGCCTGTAGGCTGAGGACGACACGGCAGTCGGTCAATACCGTTAAGGTCTTCCGAGACTTGATCGGAGGGTCTAGTTTTTAGGTGCTATGTGTTCATCAAGATCCAGTTATTACTATGATAGGAAGTACAGAGAGGCCACAGAAATTCAGATGCACAAGAACAACTTTAACGGAAAACGAGGAGGATCGACAGTAGACAAACTGTAGGCCTTAGCGCTAAATGAAGCAAACAGCGCTAACTCTTCCTCAGTATGAGTTTCACAGCATACAGAGACCGACTCCGCGAATTTGAGCAAAGGTCTGATGACGTCACGACCCAACCGTAGCGTAGACACATATACACAGTTCGGTTTTGCTAATCTTATTTGAGATTGTACCTGTGCGTCGTTATAGCCTCTGATGATGCCTCCAGCGCTGGAAGATGAAACGCTGGGCAGAGAAATAATTCGTCCACGGCCTGATACCCACAAAAACCAAAAGTCACCACGTAGCAGATACTGCCACTGCATGATACTTTGTCACCTTTCGGTACGCATGTATTCTGTTAACTAGTGTGAAATTACACTATCAGCGACAGGCGTATCTAGTATTTATGAGGTGTGGCTATAAAGTAATGGGAATGATACTGTCACAGAGTAAGTACGCAGTGCAAAGGTGAACGACCAATAGCTGTGAAGCATGAAGCCTTCTCAGACGAATGCAGCATCTGTGGTGTCTGTGGACAAAACTGTGTCTGTGGCCTTCGGTTGTGCAAGGACTATTATTTGAAAAACAACAGTATGGGACTATGGGTCCGCCTTGATGCAGAACACTTTTGTTATGTATTTATTCCCCCAAACTAGTTTCAGTGTCAAATATCATCATCAGTGGGCTCTTTGATTCTAAAACATGTAAAAATAGCATACTTGTAAACCATTATAAAACATTATTACATGTGTACTGTTTTGTTCCAAATAATGTTTCTGTGAATAATTTCGTAATACCTTATTTGCTATATGTCACAGATGATTTTACAATTGTTGCCTCTGTTTCCTGCGTATTTTCTGCGTTTTTTTGTTGCCGTTTTCTCAGCGTACATCTTGTCATCTGCAACTGTATGAGCGGTTGTTACGGAGGCAGCGGCAACAGTTGTTAAACCATCATGTGACAGAAACAAAGTTTGGAACAAAACATTACACTTTTAATAATGTTTTGCAATGTTTTATAAGTATGCTGTTTCTGCATGTTTTAAAATCAAAGAACCCACATGATAAGTGTAATAACAGAGCAGCGAATTGGTGTGAAGTTCTGTGCAACACTTGGACAAAACTGCTAATGAAACCTATCCCTATATTTAAGAAAAATGTATAGCGAAGACGTTTATCACGCTCGCGAAGTTTTGAGTGGTTCAAGGGCTTCCACGAAGGCCGAGAAGACTTTGCAAATGACTCACGCCTGGGACGCCCTCCAACATAAAAGAACGGATGGAAATATCGAAAAAGTAAGTAATCTGATTCGATCTGACCAAACTATTAATCATCATTACTACCTTGTGGTTCTTGCTCAACTCTGTGAGAAAATAAGAAAAAAAAGATCCAAATAGCGGAAGAACAAGTCATGTGTTCTGCATCAAAACAACGCACCAGTTCATACCGCATTGCCCCTCAAAGGGTTTCTAGCAAAGAGCAGCTTCCCAGTGTTATGTCACCCCTCTTATTCGTCCGTACGAGCACCATGTGACTTGTGTCTATTGTGGATTAAAATGAACAAGATTCCAGTCCGTTGAAACAGCGAAAGAAAAAGTGGCACAGGTCATCAAGGAGCTGACAGACGAAGACTTGCAGGACTGTTTCCAGCAATGGAAAATTGGAACGGAGCGTTGTAGGGGCAGGGGAGGGGAGAATATTGACGATGGGAATAACTAAGTTTAATGTTTTTGAAATAAATTGTTTTATGGCAATAGTCTCTTTATTTTATAGCCACATATTGTACATATCTAGACTAAAATGAAGTACACATTTGAATAAGGAATGGAAAAATTTGTATAAACGTCCGCGTAGTGATAAACAAAGACACCTTTATCAAGTTTCAGCGCTACATCTTTCTTCCTCCCACTGGAAACAGAATACGGGCAAAAAAATGAAGATAAAAATAAAAAGAGAAAAAAAGAAACCTGTGTAGATGTCATAAGGCGAACATCCACTGTCTAACTGGAATCACACAAAGCAAGCCCTGTCGAACTAGGCAGACTGGTTTGGTTAGCACTCTATGGCTTATGGCGAGGCCATTTCATATATTTCTGAGCCTTTGGGTTCTTGCACAACATTGGGTAATGAAGCCTACAGGTACTGCTATCAAGAAATTCATCAAATCAAAAAACAAGATCGAGAAACCTCGCTGAGTATTTCAAAATTTCATTTCAGGTTATTTGTTTTTAAGCTAAAAAGGGGACAGACAGTGTGTGAAATTCACACACACACAAACGTCCGTGATAGAAATTTAAAGCCAGTTATTTCTGACAACTCCTTCAATCTAGCAGTTGCTCCAGGTTTGAAGCAGTTGTAAGATATGTGCGAAAGATACTACGGAAACAAAGAAAGCTTCATCATAGGTTTAAGAGTAGTCGAATCATAGCTGATAAGGAAAAGCTGAACGAAGCGAAAAAGAGCGTAAAGAGAGCAATGAGAGAAGCATTCAACGAATTCGAACATAAAACATTGGCAAACAATCTAAACAAGAACCCTAAAAAGTTTTGGTCATATGTAAAATCGGTAAGCGGATCTAAATCCCCTATTCAGTCACTCGTTGACCACGATGGCACCGAAACAGAGGACGACCGAAGAAAGGCAGAAATACTGAATTCAGTGTTCCGAAACTGTTTCACTGCGGAAAATCGTAACACGGTCCCTGACTTCAGCCGTCGCACGGACGCCAAAATGGAAAATATTGAAATAAACGATATCGGAATTGAAAAACAACTGCTATCACTTAGTAGCGGAAAAGCATCCGGACCAGACGAGATACCCTTAAGATTCTACAGTGATTATGCTAAAGAACTTGCCCCCTTTCTATCAGCAATTTATCGTAGATCGCTGGAAGAACGTAAAGTACCTAGCGACTGGAAGAAAGCGCAGGTCGTTCCCATTTTCAAGAAGGGTCATAAATCAGATGCGAATAATTATAGGCCTATTTCGCTTACGTCAATCTGTTGTAGAATAATGGAACATGTTTTGTGTTCTCGTATTATGACGTTCTTAGATAATACAAATCTCCTTCATCATAACCAACATGGATTCCGCAAACAGAGATCATGTGAAACTCAGCTCGCCCTATTTGCCCAAGAAATTCACAGTGCCGTAGACACTGGCGAGCAGATTGATGCCGTATTCCTGGACTTCAGGAAGGCATTTGATACGGTTCCGCACTTACGTTTAGTGAAAAAAACACGAGCTTACGGAATATCGGACCAGGTTTGTGATTGGATTCAGGATTTCCTAGAAGAAAGAACACAACATGTCATTCTTAACGGTTCAAAATCTGCAGATGTAGAGGTAATTTCGGGAGTACCGCAAGGAAGCGTGATAGGACCTTTATTGTTTACAATATACATAAATGACTTAGTTGACAACATCGGTAGCTCCGTGAGGCTATTTGCAGATGACACGGTTGTCTACAAGAAAGTAGCAACATCAGAAGACTCGTACGTACTCCAGGAAGACCTGCAGAGGATTAATGCATGGTGCGACAGCTGGCAGCTTTCCCTAAACGTAGATAAATGTAATATAATGCGCATACATAGGGGCAGAAATCCATTCCAGTACGATTATGCCATAGGTGGTAAATCATTGGAAGCGGTAACGACCGTAAAATACTTAGGAGTTACTATCCGGAGCGATCTGAAGTGGAATGATCACATAAAACAAATAGTGGGAAAAGCAGGCGCCAGGTTGAGATTCATAGGAAGAATTCTAAGAAAATGTGACTCATCGACGAAAGAAGTAGCTTACAAAACGCTTGTTCGTCCGATTCTTGAGTATTGCTCATCAGTATGGGACCCTTACCAGGTTGGATTAATAGAAGAGATAGACATGATCCAGCGAAAAGCAGCGCGATTCGTCATGGGGACATTTAGTCAGCGCGAGAGCGTTACGGAGATGCTGAACAAGCTCCAGTGGCGGACACTTCAAGAAAGGCGTTACGCAATACGGAGAGGTTTATTATCGAAATTACGAGAGAGCACATTCCGGGAAGAGATGGGCAACATATTACTACCGCCCACATATATCTCGCGTAATGATCACAACGAAAAGATCCGAGAAATTAGAGCAAATACGGAGACTTACAAGCAGTCGTTCTTCCCACGCACAATTCGTGAATGGAACAGGGAAGGGGGGATCAGATAGTGGTACAATAAGTACCCTCCGCCACACACCGTAAGGCGGCTCGCGGAGTATAGATGTAGATAGAAGATATTGTGAAGTCGTCCACAAACAGCAAACATCGGATGGGAGCTATATCTGTGGACGTAATATCGTTAACCGCTACAGCAAACAAGGTCACACTTCAGATCCCCGAGAGACATCATTCTTTTGTTCCTAACAGACTATCATCAAATCCGTTTATAGAAAGCCATGTGGTTGTGAATTATAATATAAAGATGCGAAGACGTCCCGGGAAGGCCAGAATAAAATAATGTACGAATAAATGCATTTAGGTGACAGTACGCAGCATAATGAAATGTCCATGGTCCAGCAGAAACCATCATCAACACTCATAGCACTGAATTAGTTTCAGATTTGATTTGATAAGACATCTTTCCTTAAATGTTTGTCAACAGTAATTAAGATAAGAAACCTCAGATAGGCGTGAAAGACGAAGAATGACAGCTTATTCCCGATTACGTCTACGCTGAGACTACTGATGAATCCATGTGTGCAGCCATACAACGATGATTGTCCAGAGTAAGGAAATATGGAAGACTTCATATCATAGTGCAGGGTACGGCGGTCTATAATATGGAGTCGTGCCATAATACAGTGATATGCAAAAGTTAAGGACGAAAATAACTTCCGCATGACGGGGCACTACAAAGTAACATAGTTCTATGAAAGTTCGACCATATGCAGAAAGAACAACTATAGTGTAGTAAAGAAGGTAACAAAGACATGTGCAATGAGACGAACAGAAATAACACTTTTATTCAAAGACAATAATTGCAATGAAGTTCCAGTCGTTCGTGATGGTCCACTGGACATTGCAAAAAGCGGGACATGCTTCTTAATACTCTATGGCTTATGGCGAGGCCATTTCATATATTTCTGAGCCTTTAGGTTCTTGGACAACATTGGGTAATAAATCCTACAGTCACGACTGTACTGAGGTGAAGTATCGATGTCGGTCGGTGAGGCTTGGCACGAAGTCGGCGTTCCAAAACATCCCAAACGTGTTATATTGAATTCAGGTCAGGAATCTGTGCAGGCCAGTTCATTACAGGGATGTATCGTGATCAAAGATTTGGAGATCAGTAAGTACATGCAACATTATGGTTCTGCACACAATAACTGCTGGACCATCAAAACGAGAATATTCCTGGCTGCATTACGTATTTCCATTTCTCATCGTATAAAGGTACACTATGTGATCAAAAGTATTCGGACACCTGGCTGAAAATGACTTACAAGTACTTGGCGCCCTCCATCGGTAATGCTGGAATTCAGTATTGTGTTGGCCCACCACTAGCCTCGATGACAGCTTCCACTCTCGCAGGCATACATTCAGTCAGGTGCTGGAAGGTTTTTTGGGGAATGGCAGCACATTCTTCACGGAGTTCTGTACTGAGGTGAAGTATCGATGTCGGTCGGTGAGGCTTGGCACGAAGTCGGCGTTCCAAAACATTCCAAACGTGTTATATTGAATTCAAAGTGTTATATTGAATTCAAAGTTTCAATTCTCTTCTGTTCCGATTTTCCCACTGTTTACAATTCACTACTATAGAATGTTGTCCTCCAAACAAACTTTTTCCGAAATTTTTCCCTGAATTTAAAACCCAATTTTGATGCCAGCAGATTTCTCTTGGGCAGGAATACCCTCTTTTCCTCTGATAGTTTGCTTTTAATGTCCTCCTTGCTTCGTCCGTCGTGGGTTATTTTCCTTCCAAGGTAGCAGAATCCCTTAACTTCGTGTACTTCTCTATCGTCAATTAAGTTTCACGCTGTTCTCATTTCTGCTACTTCTCATTGATTTACTCTGAATCCATTTTCTATACTCAACAGACTGTTCATTCCACTCAACAGAACCAGTAATTCTTCTTCACTTTCACTGAGGACAGCAATGCCATCAGCCAATCTCATCATTAATCACTTTTCATCCTGAATTTTAACCCTACCCTTGAACTTTTATTTTCTTCATTGCTTCTTCGATGTAAAGGCTGAACAATACGGGGGCGAAGTGCTCTGTCCCTGACTTGCACCCTTGCTGATCCAAGCATTACTTCGTATTCCACAAAAAAAAAAAAAAAAGATCGCATTGGTTTTTCATTCATGGCTCAAAGTTGATACAAAGGACATTAAAACAGAAGATACACTAAGTGATCAAAGGTATCCCGACACCCCGATGCCACCTAGTGCCAAGTACTACATATCAGCGACCTCAGTAGTCATTAGACATCACGAGAGAGCGGATTGGGACGCTCTGTGGAACTCACGGACTTCGAACGTGGTCAGGTGAGTGGGTGTCACTTGTGTCATGCGTCTGTACGTGATATTTCCACACTCCTAAACATCCCTACGTCCACTGTTTCCGATACGATAGTGAAGTGGAAACGTGAAGGCACACACAAAAGCGTACAGGCCGAGCTCGTCTGTTGACTTACAGAGACCGCCGACAGTTGAAGAGGGTTGTAATGTGTAGTAGGCAGACATCTATCCAGATCATCACACACGAATTCCAAACCGTGTCAGGATCCACCGGAAGTTGGGAGGAAAGTGAGAAAACTTTGATTTCATGGTCGAACTGTAACGCAGCAAGCTATTACGAGATGACATTCATTGCAGTAAGGCATGCAGTCTTCTAATACCTTTGCTGCAGGATGGCTACATTTCTTTTCGGTTTGCTCATAGCACAGCTGACGCTGCCTGCCGTGAGAACTACATAGCGTAACTTTCAGTCGATGCGAAGATTCATACCCTCAACGAATCTAAATATACCATATTAGTTATTATCCGATTTTGTTCAGATTTGGTACACTGCCCTTTGTTATTAATGGAATGATCCTGCGAAAGTTAGGATTTTTATTTATTATAGTTCTGATGATAAAGAGAATTACCTAAAACTCCTAAAACCTATGCTTGTTTCTTAAAATCAAGTTAGGAACAATAACAGATTGACTTTCATTATCGTTTGAAGCCATTTCAAAGTTATCAGTGCATAAAAATCCATTAATTAGAATTTTCTTTTTAAAACTTTAGTCACTGTGCATTACGTAATACAAAAATCGGTCAAAATTATTATTTAATTATATTTTGCCGTGTGAGTGCCTGAGAATGATTGAGAGAGTGTATATGGGGCATACGTTAAAATTTAATATTTCATTTTTCGTAAAACCTTGTACAAACGAACCGTGGGAAAGTTATGTTGCAACAACGATTCAGGTGACGTATGTCGGTGTGTGCTTGCTTTCGTATAAAAGTAGCCAGAATAGAAGTTAGAGGCGGAATAAGTTTATTTATCAATTTGAAGAATATTTCGTACTTCGTTTATTTTGATTAAACAAAATACAAGAAATTGAAGTTCTAACATTCTGCGTGGTGTCTGTTGTTCTATATCGTGTCTCCCTACCACTTTCGCGCAACGACGCTCTGAGCTTGTTTTTTAGAGAATAGACTGGTTTGAAACTGGGACCTGTTGCTGGTAAGGAGACGTCAGACCAATCATGACATGTAGAGTTCAGAAGAGTTCAGTGAGACTAGCGATGATATAACCAAATACTTAATGATTTCAGCGTCAGCTCCACTGCACTCCCTGTAAAGGAATCTTAATACTAACTAAATTTAGTGGAAGGGGTTCAAGGCTTTCCTATTTTTAGTTAGCTGGTAAAATAACGTCGAAAAAGCAGTTAAGTTTACCATTGGAAATTTTATTCTACTCACAGAACATTGTTTATAAATTGCACTATTGATAAAAGGAAATGTTTTAATACAGAATGGTAAAAACCAACTGTGTTCAACAAAAATGTCAACGAATATTCCCTGAATGGGTTCCAATGGATCGAAGGATGACCTATGCCATATCACATCTATAATCTAGGTTTAAATTAAGTGTCACAAAAGAGAAAATTATCAAAAATGGTCTACAGTGACCCTCAATTATCTTTAATCACTTATCTAACTTGTCGTAAATTACAGTGGCTGATGTGGCTTCTCAATAACTATATAACAGAAAAATCATTGCGTTTCAGATTTTTACTTCAAGTGGCACATGTGAACACCATGAGCTTTAATTGACGATCGACACTAGTATTACGCAAAAAGGGGGTGTAACAGATGAGACTTCTGCAGTTCTGAGTGAAGCTTTATGCACTGTTATGCGGCATCGCGTGCGTTCATTACCTTGTCGGTGTTAGTCAGGGGGCAGCGGACAGCACAGCTCCGCTTACCTCGCCATCTCGGAAGCAACTCTCTCCTAACTTCTCCTTACTACAATTTACCGAAGTTGGTTTAAATAAAAAAAAACTATCTGGCTGTGTTTTCATCTGACCAATCAGGGTCTCAATGTTAACCTTAAGCTCCGCCTACAAAAAGTCTGTCTATCCAATGAGAAAAGTTATACTTTTCGTTGTGGGGCAATGTTTTTAAAGTTTGCAACGTAACAGAGACGCGACAAAGTCTCACGCTAAAACTTGCAGCTGTGTGGTCCTTTTAGCTTTATCGTAAGATCTATACTGTTTTTCTGGAGGGCTCTATCTTTTAACATGGGTGGGGGGGTGGTCCTGATGTAACAGAGACGCGAAAAAGTCTCAGGCTAAAACTTGCGGCTGGGGGTGGCCCTTTTAGTGTTATCGTAAGATCTATACTGTTCTTCTGGAGGGCTCTATCTTTTAACATGGGCTGGGGGTGGTCCTGACGTAACACAGACGCGAAAAAGTCTCACGCTAAAACGTGCGACTGGGGTGTGGTCCTAGCGGTTAGCTGGCGGCGTGGGTGTCCGTCCCTTATCGTAGGGCCTTCGAGCTTAACACGGATCTGCTCTCGGCTTCTGTTCTCGTTTCTACCATCGGAACTGCGTCTGTCTCACGGTGGGAAGGTATGACATGCGTTTAGGCATTCTTGTGTTAGTCTGTGGTATTCCATTTTCTCACTCGTTACTCGTATTACATTGGTTAATTTAATGTCACGATTTATTCGGAGCTATGTGACATACTACTGGATTTGCTTATCATGTCAGGGTTTTCATGGAAGGTGTTGGATTTGCCTGACACCTTACAAAGTTTTGCTGACATTAATTACTATCATATTAGTGACTGGATAAGGCAAGATTTGCCGCGAGAATGGTCTGGAAGGAACGATCTGATCGGTCGTTTAGATCAACAGCCAGTCAGAACTAAGCTGTTCCCACGCGAAAAGAGGAGTTGGCCTATAGGAGAGTACCTCGAAAAGAGTCGCTTGCTAGCCGGTCGACGAATAACACGATGTCAGATCGCCCCTTAAAAATACTGCGCACGTTGAGGAAATGGTGAGGCAATTTCGGTTCGAACATATCGTGACTCAAGTGACTGGAGTTACGAACATTTTAATGAAAGTTTGGTGTTTCTAAGTTAAATAGTTTGAGAGATATGGGCATGTGAGCTTTCTGGTCGTAAGAACAACTCCGCGTGACGTGTTCGTGCTCTGTACGGAATATTTTGGCGAGCGCCTCTTACGAAAAAGACCACTGAAACGACCGAATGTTTAACTCGCGAATAGTTGTTGGTCTGTGACTGGTAGCACGTGAAAATTAATCGGATCGGACTTATTGAAATTCAGGCTGCTTTTCGAGTGAATATTTGTTATACAGACAGTGCACTTTGAATGATAACGTTTTACCGTATTAAATACGGACGTGATAGCCATTTCATGTGTTTCAATATGAATAAAAAGCAGAGTTAATCCAATTTTAAACGCTTTTCTGCAAGCAGACTGAAGATACCGAACGCCCGATTTTTTAATCATGAACTTTCAGCAACTGACTGAGTTCCTGAACTAGAGTTACGCGGCCTCTGTGTGGTAGGTACTATGAGGTGGTTTCATCAACGCTGCTTTACACTGCCTAGCACGTATCTGCTACCACAGAGTGAAGGGATATCGGCAAGAAGCGTGTCGAGGCAGGCTACAGCCATCTAGCCGCAGAACAGGTGAAACTACGAAAATTAGCAGACACATTATCCGCGCGCCGGAAAAATAGAGAACTGTTCTACACTGCCGTCAATCCGCGCATGCGCAGAAGGGTGTACCACAGTGGTTTCTGCTTGTTGTTTGGTTATTGTTAAGCGGCTAGTGGCTGATTTCAGATTTTCGTGTTGGAGATTTTTTGCCTTGGGAACCTTCAGCATTTTTTTTTTTCTGTAGACTCTTTTATACCAGCTGTTTGCTGTTTGTTAAAGCATTTTTTCTATTGATAGCTTCTTGTTCTAGAAATGAAATGGAGCAAAGAGGCATTAAGCGTCTTAAATCAAGCATAGAGGGAGGAAAGGTGTATGTATGACCCACTGAATCATATTAAGGTAGTCGGAAATCGTTTCTTTCTGAGTAAAATGCACATGGCCCGCCCGGTTGGCCGTGCGGTCTAATGCACGGCTTTCCGGTCGGGAAGGAGCGCCTGGTCCACGGCACGAATCCGCCCGGCGGATTTGTGTCGAGCTCCGGTGAACCGGCCAGTCTGTGGATGGTTTTTAGGCGGTTTTCCATCTGCCTCGGCGAATGCGGGCTGGTTCCCCTTATTCCGCCTCAGTTATACCATGTCGGCGATTGCTGCGCAAACAAGTCCTCCACGTACGAGTACACCACCATTACTCTACCACGCAAACATAGGGGTTACACTCGTCTGGTGTAAGACGTTTCCTGGGGGGTCCACCGACGACGAACCGCACAATAACCCTGGGTTCGGTGTGGGGCGGCGGGAGGGAGGGGGGGGGGGGTGAAGTGGACTGCGATAGTCGTCGTTGTGGACCACTGCGGCGGGGACGGAGGCTGTGGGTCGTTTCTAGGTCCCCGGTTAACGTACAATGCAATGCAATACAATATGCATATAATGTTATGAGATGATTTTCGATTTGTGTCGTAATGCGTTAGTTTACGAAAGTTCAGGTTTGATTTGATTGCATCTCTTGCTTGATTTCAGCATGCCAGAAAATAAAAACTGGCAGTGAAAGGTTTGGGGTTGGGTTGCTTGGGGGAAGAGACCAAACAGCAAGGTCATCGGTCTAATCGGATTAGGGAAGGATGCGGAAGGAAGTCGGCCGTGCCCTTTCAAAGGAACCATCTTGGCATTTGCCTGGAGCGATTTAGGGAAATCACGGAAAACCTAAATCAGGATGGCCGGACGCGGGTTTGAACCTGTGAAAGGGAGAAAGTCCTGCACTTTGGCCCAATGAGACAGACGAGGACTGCAAAACTCTGAGTAGCATAGTCTAAACTTGGACACAAGTACACCTTTAAGTGTTGCAGATTACAGAGCATATACTCAAAGCAACTTCTGAAATGGTGGGATGCGCTATTCTGTGGCTAAAAGCTAGACTCTCAGAAAGATTCCCTGTTCGCCAGAAAACGTAATGTTTCAACCAACCTGCAACATAACAGGACATTCACCGGTGTTTTATCAGTGATCTAGGCTGGTATGATCACAAAACATATTAACATATAATTCTTACTTCAGAGAAGGTGTGATAGCCTCCCTCATGACTGTGTCACACTTCTGATTCCATCTTCTATCACAGACAGCAGCTTCTCGAAACAGGCCATGTCCATCCTAACGAAGCTCCGAAATTCTTGCGGATCTTCGGGCCTCAGTTGTTTCATTAACAGTGAATATATACCCTTGCCTCCGTCCTTCTTTCCAGCCAGGGTCAAACCTAACAACGTCTGACTTTTCATTTTCGTCGTCGTTCTGCCCAAATCCGAAGATTTACTGTCACTGCCAGAGTAATAGCTCCAAAAACAAGTGGATCATCCATCTGCAATATGCTTTATAAATGTAATTTTCGATTTACATATAGCTGTGTAATCAAGTGTCGTAATTTAAAACTGTTGAGTCTGTAATTCAAAACAGTACTAATCTACATAAGACTCTTTGTTCCATTTCATTTCTAGAATACGAAGCTATCAATAGAAAAAATCCTTTCACAGACAGCTAGTATAAAAGAGTCTACTGCGAAAAAAGTTTGTTTTCTGCATTTATGATACCTGCTTACTGAAAAAAATGCAGAAGATTCCCAACGCGAAAAATCCCCAACATGAATATCTGAAATTAGCCACCAGCCGCCTAATAATAGACTTAATAATGAATG
Source organism: Schistocerca cancellata (assembly GCF_023864275.1). Lineage (NCBI taxonomy): Eukaryota > Metazoa > Arthropoda > Insecta > Orthoptera > Acrididae > Schistocerca > Schistocerca cancellata. The sequence goes on along the minus strand of NC_064628.1, from coordinate 422,111,964 downwards.
TTAAAAAACAATTTCCTATTAAATAGGAACCTTGAGATCACAGAAATAATTTGAACGTATGACGTGCCAGTATATAATAGTCTCCCTAGCGTTGAGCTCGTTAGAACGAATGACCTTCCAAGACATCAGACAGTTCTATTTTCCTTTCGCGCGTATGGTCTGCTGCTCGCTTGTATCGTCTGCTGCTGCTCATAAGCATGGGTGGTGTAATTGATCGGAAGTGAACCAGTCTGTAGTGACAGGTATACACGTTAAGGGCGCTGGGGCATAGGTGTACGGTTTAGGCGCATCATGTAATACGGGCTTACGCCACACATCGCGCCGGTAAATGCCTAACGACGCCTCGCTTGATGTAAGGAACGTAAACATTGGACGATTGAACAGTGGAAAAACGTTGTGTGGAGTGACAAATCACGGTACACAACGTGGCGATCCGATGGCAGGATGGGGGTATGGCGAATGCCTGGTGAACGTCATCTGTCAGCGTGTGTAGGGCCAACAGTACAATTCGGAGGCGGTGGTGTTACTGTGTGGTCGTGTTTTTCATGGAGGGGGCTCGCACCCCTTATTGTTTTGCGTGGAATTTTCAGAGCACAGGCCTACATTGATGTTTTAAGCCCTTCTTGCTTCCCACTGTTAAAGAGGAATTAAAGGATGGCGATTGCATCTCCCAACACTATCGAGCACATATTCATAATGTATGGCGTGTGGTGGAGTGGTTACACGACAGTATCATCCCTGTAATGGACTAGCCTGTACAGAGTCCTGACCTGAATTCAATATAACATCTTTGGGATGTTTTGGAACGCCAACTTCGTGCCAGATAGTGTCGGAAGTTCAATGCGGCTTTTCGCGGATGATGCTGTAGTATAGAGAGAAGATGCAGCATTAGAAAATTGCAGCGAAATGCAGGAAGATCTGCAGCGGATAGGCACTTTGGTGCAGGGAGTGGCAAGTGCCCCTTAACATAGACAAATGTATTGCGAATACATAGAAAGAAGGATCCTTTATTGTATGATTATATGACAGTGGAACAAACACTGGTAGCAGTTACTTCTGTAAAATATCTAGGAGTATGCGTACGGAACGATTTGAAGTGGAATGATCATTTAAAATTAATTGTTGGTAAGGCGGGTGCCAGGTTGAGATTCATTGGGAGATTCCATAGAAAATGTAGTCCATCAACAAAGGAGGTGGCTTACAAAACACTCGTTTGACCTATACTTGAGTATTGCTCATCAATGTGGGATCCGTACCAGGTCCGGTTGACAGAGGAGATAGAGAAGATAAGAGGAGCGGCGCGTTTCGCCACAGGGTTATTTGGTAAGCGTGATAGCGTTACGGAGATGTTTAGCAAACTCAAGTGGCAGACTCTGCAAGAGAGGCGCTGTGCATTGCGGTGTAGCTTGCTGTTCAGGTTTCGAGAGGGTGCGTTTCTGGATGAGGTATCGAATATATTGCTTCCCCCTACTTATACCTCCCGAGGAGATCACGAATCTAAAATTAGAGAGATTAGAGCGCGCACGGAGGCTTTCCGACAGTCGTTCTTCCCGCGAACCATAAGCAACTGGAAAAGGAAAGGGAGGTAATGACAGTGGCACGAAAAGTGCCCTCCGGCACACACCGTTGGGTGGCTTGCGGAGTATAAATGTAGATGTAGATGTAGATACCTCACATCAGTGCAGCACTCCACGAAGAAAGGGCTGCCATGGCGCACGAAACCTTCCAACACCTGATTGAACGTATGCTTGCGAGAGTGGAAGCTGTCATCAAGCCTAAGGGTGGGCCAACACCATATTGGATTCTAACATTACCGATGGAGGGCGCCGCGAACTTGTAAGTCATTTTCAGCCAGGTGTCCAGATACTTTTGATGACGTAGTGTATCATGTTAGTACCACGTGGGTATGTCTCCAGACGTTAAACTTAGAAGGTAGTTTTAGCTATGAACGTCTACAATCATAAGGCGATCTCGGCACAGTAACGAACCATAGACATTGTCCATTTTTAACTGCAGGGTGCACATATGCAGCCTCGCCCTTGAACGAGTATGTGGATTTAATCTTTCGCTCTGGACTGGACCTTGTAACGGAACATATTAAAGGCTTTACTGTACCGAAGTATGCGATACCCTCCACATTCAACCAGTTTAACGAGTATTTATGATTATAGAAAAGTTATTGTGTATGTTAACAATGATTGCATAACATGTCTCCATAAACAGTCAACCCATTAAATTATACTGAATAACTGACCCACACAAAAGTTAATATCACTTGATCACTGATACAGCAAATGTCATCATGTAAAAACACTAAGTTCATCTTAAATAATTAATCTGAAGTACGAAAAATAGTGGCTAACTTAGGTATTTTAGATCTCCTTAAATAAAAATCACCCAGTGAAACCTTTTTGTTCACTAGGAGCGTTTTCACTCAGTATTCACGTAATCAGTCCTATTTTAGACGAAAACCAATGTAATTCTTAATAATTCATGTTATTTACTTATTTATGCAAATTAGAGAAGTCAATTGACAAACTTCTAAAAACGGTCTTTTTGTAACAAAGAATTATTCTGTCAAGTCAACAAATCTGTCTGTCATTTTAATAACATGTTAAATTATGTCACTCGATGCAAATTAATAACTTTTCTGCACAAATTATGATAACAGATGTACATGTGACTTATAAAGTATATCTCTTTTTAGTAGTTCTTTGACAATGTTATAAATACAAGCAGCAAGAAGGGTCGGGAGGCAGTCGGAATGTCACTTTGGTAAAGTGTGTTTGTGTGTTATTGTTTGAGGTGGATAAACAATGCAAAGAACATGTAAAGGAAGTACTACTTTGTGTTGTGTCATGGTCTTTGGTGGACAGTGGAATTAAGATGGCCACCAGAGTAATAAATATTTGAAGTTTACATATTTGTTGGTTTCGCTCGTTCTTTATCATCAAAAGCACATAAAAAACACGGGACCTCACGTTTTTTAACGCTAGACAACCAGATTTAGAGCCAGCATCAGCATCGAGACACAGCAGCGATCCAGCAAGTAGCAGCGATTACCACAACACAATGCATTTTAATGGCGCCAACCTAACATCAAGTGCTAACAAGCTCCGTAAATGGGAGTGAAATAGTGCGATTATAGCAATTAGCAATATCTACGACCAGGCGACCATTACAACCTCATGCAGTACATTCCTGCGTGGATAGCTCAGTCGATAAGAACATTACCCTCGAAAAGCGAGGTACCGGGTTCGGCTCCCGGTCTGGCACATTTACCACACCAGAAGCTTTCAGAAGAGCGAGGACTGCGTTTTAGAGCGAAACATTCTGGTGAGGCGTAACCGCTTGGGTGTGCGGCATTTTAGGGAGGCCGTGATCTCTTAGTCCCAGCTCAGAGTCGACAGAGAGTGAAAAGCGGCTGCGGGCCATAGAAATGAGAGGAAAGCCAGACGGTAGCTGCGCGTGGGAACTGGCGCGGCGCCGGGCGACAGGGGCGCGCAACTGCCTGCACTTGACTGCAATTAGACCGCCCCAGGCACCAGGCAGCCGCGCCGCGCTGCCGGGTCCCTCCCCTCGGCGGCGAGGATTACGCCCAGGGGAAGAGGCGGCCCCAAAAGGAATTCGCGCTTTTCGCAACGGCGGATAAGCTCTCCTCGCCACGAGGGCCACGGATAGCAGCTTCCAGTCGCCAGCCTGCGCCACTTAAAACACGTGCTGCTGCAACAGGTATGTCAGCGTCAAGAGTTCTTCGACATGCAACCACATTTGTTACTCAAGCCTTTCTGATACTCCTGTACAAAAAAAGTGTCTTCAGCGATTACAGAGCATATATCCAAAGCAACTTCTGAAATAGTGGGATGCGCTATTCTGTGGCTAAAAGCTAGACTCTTAAAAAGATTCCCAATTCGCCAGAAAACGTGATGTTACAACCAGCCTGCAACATAACAGAGCATTCACCGGTATTTTATCAGTGATCTAGGCTGGTATGATCGCAAAACATTCAATTCTTACTTTCGAGAAGGTGAGATAGCCTCCCTCATGACTGTGTCACACTTTCTGATTCCATCTTCTATCATAGACAGCAGCTTCTCGAAACAGGCCATGTCGATCCTAACGGAGTTCCGAAATTCTTGCGGATTTTCGGGCCTGAGTTCTTTCATTAACAGTGAATACGTTCCCTTGCCTCTGTCCCTCTTTCTAGCCAGGGTTGAATGTAACAACGTCTGACTTTTCGTTTTCGTCGTCTTTCTGCCGTAATCCGAAGATTTACTGTTACTGCCGGAGTAATAGCTCCAAAAACAAGTGGATCCTCCATGTGCGTCAAGAGTTCTTTAACATGCAGCCACATTTGTTACTGAAGACTTTCTGATTCTCCTGTCCAAAAAAAGTGTCTTCAGCGATTTTCCAAACACGTCAGATCACGAAGGAGAAGACAAAGGGAATAAATGCGAATGGTTAAAGGATACACTGAATCCGATTTGCTGACATCGTGGTAGTTTTGGACTCCGAAAAAGAGAATAATAGGATCTTTTTATTTTTTTGCTTTGACGCGCCCCGCTACTAATTTCTCTCCTGCGCCAAACGTATCTCAGAGTAGCACTTGCAACCTACGTCTTCATTTATCCTCTAGTACCATGGAAGCTATTGCACGATGTCTTAACAAATGTCCTATCATCATGTACCTTCTTCTTCTCAGTGTTTTCCGTGTAGTCCGTTCCCCTGCGATTCTACGCCAAACTTCGTCATTCCTTACCTTATCAGTCCACCTAAGTTTCAACATTCTTCTGTAGCATCACACCTCAAACGCTTCGATTCTCTTCTATTCCGGTTTTCCCACAGTCCACATCTCACTGTGCAATGCTGTACGCCAAATGTACATAGAAATTTCTTTCGTAAATGAAGACACCTGTTTGATACCAATAGACTTCTCTGTTAGTCTGTTTTTCAGGTCCTTCTGTATCGTCCCCTTTGAAAAATTTATAAATGACAGTGCTGGTAAAACCATTACGTTATTTGATTTTCAAACAGCTGAACAAAACTGAACGTACTCTAACAGTTTTCTCTTTACTTATTCTGATCATCACTAAACTGAGCGGTAGCGTTCTCGCTTCCCGCGCCCGGGTTCCCGGGTTCGATTCCCGGCGGGGTCAGGGATTTTCTCTGCCTCGTGATGACTGGGTGTTGTGTGATGTCCTTAGGTAAGTTAGGTTTAAGTAGTTCTAAAAAGTTCTAGGGGACTGATGACCATGGATGTTAAGTCCCATAGTGCTCAGAGCCATTTGAGCCACTAAACTGACAAACAATATTTTTAGCACAACGCAATCTGACTAGCGATAAACCCTACAAAAGAATGGCTCTGACTGACAATAACATATACCATTCATGAATCACTTACCTCACAAAAATCTTCGTACTCGAACTACTGCAATACAGCGAGTGCCAATACTGCCACGTCCAGATCGTCCGCTTATAGTGACCTCTCAAAACTCTGGCATTTCTCTCTCCACGTCCACCACTGCTGGCGGCTCACCGCCAACTGCCCAACGCTACGCACTGTTCACACCCAACTGCCCAACACTACGCAAGCGAATATTCCAACAATGAGTCCAACCATCGACAGACTGCACACAGCACAGTCAGTGATTTTCATTCAGAGCGCTACGTGGCGTTACTAACACAAAAACCTAAACAGCCTACTTACACTTCTTGCTCAGTCTGACAAAGGTTATTTTGCTGCGTATGTAGCAGAATTCCGTAACTTCGTCTACTCAGTGATCACCAATCTTGATGTTAAGTTTCTCGCTGTTCTCATTTCTACTACTTTTCATTACTTTCGTCTTCCTTCGATTTCCCTTCAGTCCATATTTATTACTCATTAAACTGTTCATTCCATTCAACAGACCCTGTAATTTTTCTTCACTTTCACTAAGGACAGAAACGTCATCACCGAATCTTATCACTGATACCCTTTCACGTTCAGTTTCAATCTACTCTTGAACCTTCCTTTTATTTGGATGACTACTTCTTCGACGTATAGGTTGAATAGTAGGGGCGAAACACTACATCCCTGTTTGACACTCTTTTTAACCCGAGCACCTCGTTCATGCCTTCCAGTCTTATTGTTCTCTCTTGGTTGTTGAACATATTCTATAGTGCCCGTCTTTTCCTGTAGCTTCCTCTTCTTCTTCTCAGAATTTCGAACATCTTGCACCATTTCGCGTTGTGTGACGCCTTTCCCAGGTCGAGTCTATGAAATTTAAAAGTGAAGAAACGGAAAACAAAAGTAATCGTATTGTATTGTATTGTATGTTAACCAGGGACCTAGAAACGACGGACAGCCTCCGTCCCCGCCGCAGTGGTCCACAACGACGACTATCGCAGTCCACTTCACCCCCCCCCCGCCTCCCTCCCGCCGCCCCACACCGAACCCAGGGTTATTGTGCGGTTCGGCCACCGGTGGACCCCAGACGAGTGGACACCAGACGAGTGTAACCCCTATGTTTGCGTGGTAGAGTAATGGTAGTGTACGCGTACGTGGAGAACTTGTTTGCGCAGGAATCGCCGACATAGTGTAACTGAGGCGGAATAAGGGGAACCAGCCCGCATTCGCCGAGGCAGATGGAAAACCAACTAAAAACCATCCAGACTGGCGGGTTCATCGGACCTCGGCACACATCCGCCGTGCGGATTCGTGCCTGGTCCCCCCAGGCGCTCCTTTCCGCCCAGAAAGCCGTGCATTAGACCGCACGGCCAACCGGGCGGGCCAAAGTAATCGTAGTACGGGAAAGTTTGGGAGAAATTAAAACAAATACGAAGGGGGGGGGGGGTTCGAAAAGTTTCTAGCTTAACAAGTAAGGAATGACAGAAATTTCATAATACTAATTTATTTTTCAATATAACACCTGTGTACACTAATACACTTGCGAGGACGCTCAATTTCTGCAAACCGTTCAAATAAAAGGTCTTCGATTTCGAGTCCAACCAAGCGTCCACATCAGCAATAACTGCGTTCATCATTGTCAAATCGTCGTCCTTTCAGGTCTTATTTTAGGTTTGTGAAAAGAAAAAAGTTTGATGGAGCCAAATCTGGAGAATATGCCGGATGACGTAACAATTCGACCCCGCAGTCACGCAGTTTGCAGTACTGCGAGGTCTTTGTGCGCCGGTGCGTTGTCCTGATCCAAAAGAAGTCCGCACGCCAATTTTTCGCGCCTTTTTTTTCTTTCTCTCTTCTCTCAAACGGCGCAGGAGGGTACAATAGTATGATGCAATGATAATACATCCCCTTTTACAAGTAATCCACCGTAATTACCCCTTCTGCGTCCCAGAAGACTAATGCCATCACCTTACCGGCATATTTGCACCCGGAATTTTTTTGGGGTAGCGGATGAAGGATGTTTCCATTGTTGGGACTGTTGTTTTGTCTCAGGATCAAAGTGATGAACCCACATTACGTCCATTGTCAGATACCTTGCAAGAAAGCCGTCTTCATCCGCTTCAAATTGGCGGACGATTTCTTCACAATACTGCACACGCTCCTGTCTCTTATCTGCATTCAAGTCTTTCGGGACCCACCGAGATGAAACTTTCCGCATTCCCAAAATATCCACAACAGTGTCGTGAGCGCGCCCATGGGAGATTCTAAATGTGGTTTCAACGTTGTGCAACGTCGTTCGGGGGACCGATGACCTATCAGTTTAGTCCATTCCCCTCTCTTTAAACCAACCAACCAACGTTGTTCGAAGATCCTGCAAAATCGTATCGTGCATTGCAGTCATTGTTTCATCAGTGGCAACGGTGACAGGACTTCCGCTCCTTGGCGCATCTTCCACACTCGTTCTCCCACGTTTGAAGTCGGACACACAGTTTTTCACTGTTGCGTAAGACGGAGCACTGTTCTTAAGTGTATTCCGCATGTCCTTCGCAATTTCCTAGGCCGTCATTCCCTTCAAATGAAGATATTAAATCACAGCAAGGTTCTTCATTCTCTCAATATTTGCCGTTTTACTTACACTATAATATACAACGCATACTAGCGGCAAAACTAACGAAGCTGGAGCCACGAAATTTGACTTTCATACCCACAAAGGGTCACCACAAAAGTAGGTGGTGTTGCTTGTGCGAGATATTACTATAACTATCTTGGGCTAGAAACTTTCCGACTGCCCAACGTATAAAAACTGATGATGGAAAAATTTATCACGTGGAACAATTTTGTTACTTCGGTAGTATAATCACAAAGACGACAGATGCATAACTGGTAGCGAAGAGAAGGACTGCATTGGCAAAACAGGCGTTTAACACTAAGAAAAACATTTTAACGAGCAAACATGAATATAGATGACAGGAAATCCTTTGCAAAATTTGTTGTATGGAGTGCACTGCTCTAGAGAAGTGAAACTTGGAGTCTGGGTAAATTGGAATGAAATCAATTTGAAGGTGCTGAAATGTGTGAATGGCGGAAAATAAAACGTTCCGGACGGAAAGAAAAATCAACATTGAAGTCTTACGGGAAATGAACAAAGAAAGAAGTTAATTGAAGCATATAGAAAAGAGAAGAAGAAAATTAATTTAACATGTCGTCGGATCCTACATCTTCAGGATTAATACTGTTGAAAGGAAAGTGTTGTGAAAAAAAGGAATAGGACGACATAAGATGAAGTGTTTGGAAGACATCGACAAAAGGATAGGATGTAACAATTAATACCAAGTGGGCTTAGGAGTGAATGGGAATTTGGGTTGAGGAGGGGGACGAACTAGGGCAGTCTGTGCAGTTGTGCTAAGCTGCTGTGCCAGAATAGCGTTGGCAGTCTGCTTTAGGCGGTGGGGAGGCACGAACCTGTTGTCCCGGCCTCGGGCGCGCGTGGACGAGGAAATGTTTACTCAGCCAGTACTCGCGTGTGTTGTTGTCTGATTAGATCGACATGGCACGCAGTTTTAGAAAGACTACGCTCTAATTTACGTTTGACAACGAATATACCAGACCCAAGGCTTTCGAAATAGAGGGTTTTTTGAGGGAAGAAGTTCGTTTACCTGCTACAGATCTAACTGGAATACACCTGTCCATTGTAAGCATCGAGCGAGGTGGCGCAGTGGTTAGCACACTGGATTCGCATTCGAGAGGACGACGATTCAATCCCGCGTCCGACCATCATGATTTAGGTTCAAAAATGATTCAAATGGCTCTAAGCACTATGGGACTTTACATCTGAGGTCATCAGTCCCCTAGACTTAGAACTACTTAAACCTAACTAACCTAAGGACATCACACACATCCATGCACGAGGCAGGATTCGAACGTGCGACCGTAGTAGTAGCGCGGTTCCGGACTGAAGCGCCTAGAACCGCTCGGGCACAACGGCCGGCCTGATTTAGGTTTTCCTTGATTTCCCTAAATCGCTTCTGGCAAATGCCGGGATGGTTCCTTTGACAGGGCACGGCCGACTTCCTTCCCCATCCTTCCCTCGCTGTTTGGTCTCTTCCTCACATATCAACCAAACCACTGTAAGAAATACAATGTACGTCAAGATGACCGATGAAGCTGCCTGTGAAAGAACTCTCACCGCTGCTCAAAGAGGATTTAAATTTCGACATTCTGATGGTCATATCAGCGATGTAACAGTAGCTCCTTCAGTCTTGGATCTGAGGGTCATTCGGATCTTTGAACTGCCGTTTGAGGTACCAGAATCGATGGTTATGAATCGCTGTGACCATATGGAACGGTACTCAGTCATACGCCTGAACGCAGGGCGGGTTTCAGCACCTATCCCGTGCTAAACGCCGTCCGCCTGGTGCGGATTGTCCTTAACAAACATATCCCTTCATATTTAGATATTGGAGGATGTCGAGCTATTGTGATTTATGATGGCCAGCCCACGCACATGTTCTGGCTGTAATGGAGGAGGACATATCCACTCGGAGTACATACAACGTCGCGTCATGCAACTGCCACATGGAGAAGCGTCACAGCGAGAAGTTCCCACGCAACTGCCGCTGACGTGCGTGTCGGTGGCCCGCCGGGAGGTGTTGCCGAGTTCGGAGCTTGACAAGGGCGTCTTGATGCAAGAGCAGACCGAGTTAGGGGAGCATGGAGGTGACACGGATAATGCCCCTAGACCCACTTCACGGCAGATGGGAGAGGAACCTTCTGTATCCTCATACGTAGCACGCGGCGTGGAAGTGGAGGTCGAGACAGTGGCGACAGCAACAGACCAACAGACGCTCGATGAACACAGTGAGGCACCGCCTACGGTGGCAGAGGGCAGGGCGCGCGAACAACGATCTCCGAAGCGTCGCAGAAAGCGTCACCATAGTTCGGGTGATACGTCCTCCCCTAGCCTAGGGGACACGGAAGTTATTCGAGCCGAAGAAATGGTTCAAATGGTTCAAATGGCTCTGAGCACTATGGGACTTAACATCTGTGGTCATCAGTCCCCTAGAACTTAGAACTACTTAAACCTAACTAACCTAAGGACATCACACACATCCATGCCCGAGGCAGGATTCGAACCTGCGACCGTAGCAGTCGTGCGGTTCCGGACTGAGCGCCTAGAACCGCTAGACCACCGCGGCCGGCGCCGAAGAAATGTCTGACACGGAACACGTGCCTTTAGAGGACGCTGACTGGATTTCTTCAGATGTTGGCCGGATGTTCTGCCTTTCAGACAGTCCCTCTTCATTGACTCCGACTGACACGGTACTGCCGACGGAAGAGTCAGGGACATTGCGCCGTGAGCCACAATGAAATGCATCACAGGACGCTTCTGGGATTGATGACCACTGCGATTGGGCAGAACCAATCGAAGAGATACAGGAATTAGCACCCGCAGTTGATGACGACTCACTTACAGGATGCACACCACGAAACGGAAACAACGGAGGGCAGCCCGTTGACCTGCACCCCTCTGAGCACGAACAGTGGACTAAGGCCCTTGGAATTCACAGTAACACGAGACGAGCTTGACAACGACAACGGGCCACATATAAGGTGGGAACAGTGAACATTAATACTGCACGATCGCTTGAAGAGATGCAACTTTTCCGCGACATGATTTACGCCACAGACGTGGATATTCTGCAAGTGCAGGAAACCTGCAATGCTGCCTTTCCCGACGTGCGTGGTTAGAACACTTACCTAGCGCCGACTCCAGACGTAGGGTCCTATAGGGCTCAGAGCCATTTGAACCATTTTCCAGACGTAGGACGTTGCACGGCCATCTTGGTCGGGGAAGGGATTCCGGTGCGTGACCTCGATTATCTCCCTTCGTCCCGTGTTTTGGCGATGACTGTCAATGGCATTCGTATTGTCAAAATTAATGCACCCCGCGGATCTGACAATCGACAGGCGCGTACGCAGTTCTACATGGAGGAGATTGTGCTCCTTTTCCATGGCAGACATAATCACATCTTGATAGGAGGGTATCTTAATTGTACTCTCACGCCGAAGGAACAAATCCTGAATTTTGAATCATACTGTGCACTGCGCTCAATCTGCCGAGACATTAATTAATCGACACATGGAAAAAGATCCATCGACAGCGTGAGGGCTACACCTTTTTTACTTGCCATTCGGCGAGCAAACTAGATGGGATTTATGTTCCTGACGGATTACGAGGTCGTATGCTGGCTGCTGAACGTTGGCCCACAGCTTATACAGATCATCTTGCATATTCATGCACATTAACCATCCCACGACAGTAGGTCTGGTGGAGCCATAGTTTATGGAAACTTAATTCATCCTAATCATCTTAGGGTAAAAGCTCCTTTGTCCGTGTTTGCTTTAACAATACATATGTATTTGGATGGAGTTAACACCCATAAAATAAAAGCCCACTGATGATGCTGCAAGTGCAGTGAAACATGTTTGGGATAAAAAACAAAACTGTGTTTGGCTAAAGGCGGACCTCATCCAAATACATATGTATCAATTCATCCTTATTGGTGGAACCCGAATGTCACCTGCGGGTCGCAGAAGCTTGGCAGGCATGCACTCGCTGTCTCCCGGTGCACTTTATGGTTCTTTCATGGTGGCTGTAATGTGCAAAACAGGCGTTGCGAATGGTTCTCACAATTTATGCTAAGGAAACAAACGGGATGGCTCCGAGATACACTTGAAGATTATTACACGGTGCTCCGCGACCGCGACCTGTCCTTCAGGGCTCCATAGGCCGAGCGTCAAGCAGAATTCCAACGCATTCAAGCACGCATTTGATCGATCACGGTAAGTGTTGTAACCACGCATGTCTGGTAGGGCAGCATGCTAGCTTTCCTGCACAAGAAGGATATCCACGTCTGTGGCGTAGATCATGACCTGTAAAAATTACAAATTCGCAAATGATAGTACGGTTTTAATGTTCACCGATCACACCTTATATGCTTAGTTCGTTGTCGTCGTCATGTTAACTGTCATGTCATTGTAAACTCCAAAAAGTATATTCCAATATTCGTGCGCAGAGGGTTGCCCGGCAACGGGCTTCCCACCATTGTTTTGTGCTGTGCTGTGTATCCTGTAAGAGAGCCGTCATCAAGTGGGGCTGCTAACTCCGGTATCTCTTCGACCGACTTCCTGTGCCCAGCCACATTCGTCATCAACCCCAGAAACGTCTTCTGCTGCATTCCGTTGTGACTGCTGGCACACTTTCAACCACACCTCCAGCGCCATTACTAGGTTCAAAATGGTCCAAATGGCTCAAAGCAGTGTGGGACTTAACATCTGAGGTCATCAGTCCCCTAGACTTAGGACTACTTAAACCTAATTAATCTAAGGACATCACACACATCCATGCCCGAGGCAGGATTGGAACCTGCAACCGTAGCAGTAGCGCGACTCCGCACAGAAACGCCTAGAACCGTTCGGTCACAGCGGCCGGCCATTACCAGGTCAATCTGTGTCAAGGAAGAGGGACTGTCTGAAAGGCAGGACATCAGGTCACCATACGAAGGACTCCTTTCGACGTCCTCTAAAGGCAGATGTTCCATGTCAAATGTCTCTTCGGCTCGAAGATCTTCCGTGTCCACTAGGCTAGAGAAGGACGTGTCGCCCGAAGTTTGGGGCCGCTTTTTGCAACGCTTCGGCGTTCGTTATGGCCCTCTGCCGCCGTAACCGATGCCTCACTCTGTTCACTGGGTGTTCGTTGATGCCGCCACATTCTCTCGACCTGCACTTCCAAGCCGCGTCCTACTTGAGACGCTGCGTTAGGTTCCTCTGCCTTGTGAGGGTGGAGGGGGGGGGGGGGGATCCTCCGTTTCACCTCCATGCTCACCTCGGTCTGTCCGCTCTAAATAATCTGTGACACAAAATCTTGTTCAAATGGTTCAAATGGCTCTGAGTACTATGGGACTCAACTGCTGAGGTCATTAGTCCCCTAGAACTTAGAACTAGTTAAACCTAACTAACCTAAGGACATCACACACATCCATGCCCGAGGCAGGATTCGAACCTGCGACCGTAGCGGTCTCGCGGTTCCAGACTGCAGCGCCAGAACCGCGCGGCCACTTCGGCCGGCTCTTGTTCATGACTGCACGTTCAGAGACCGTGAATAGTTACAATTGAAAGAAAATCAGCCTTCGGTCACTATTTTTAACAAATTAACCTGGTTTCGACACAGCTAAGAGTGTCTTCCTCAGAATTTAAAACAAAGAATGGTCTATATTCTATAACATGGTCACAGAATTATGACTAAAAATGTATGGTAAAGTACGGAAAGACTGGCAGTACTTATATGTCATTTATAAAATAATAAATATGCCAAAAGGGCATTAGTCACAAAGATACGTAAGATAAAGAAAACTGTAATGGCGAGCCAAAAAATGTTCAAATGTGTGTGAAATCTTATGGGACTTAACTGCTAAGGTCATCAGTCCCTAAGGTTACACACTACTTAACCTAAATTATCCTAAGGACAATCACACACACCCATGCCCGAGGGAGGACTCGAACCTCCGCCGGGACCAGCTACACAGTCCATGACTGCAGCCCCCCAGACCGCTCGGCTAATCCCGCGCGACCCACCAAGGGCTGCTCGTTACTCGCGTGGTGCAGGTTGCGAAACGGACTGTCATAATTCTGTGACCATGTTATAGAATATAGACCATTCTTTGTTTTAAATTCTGAGGAAGACACTCCTAGCAGTGTCAAAACGAGGTAAATTTGTTTAAAATTAGTGACCGAGGGCTGATTTTCTTTCAGGTGTAATCTGTGACAGGCAAGGATACACAGAACCAGAATACGTGATTGATATTGACTAGAAGCAATTGTTCCCATAACCAGTTGACGTGGAATCTTAAAACTGTTCACCGCGAAACTACAATGAATGGTCCTTCCTTGCCTCCCTCTTCTCTCCTTTCTCGCTCAGATCCTGGATACGCTTTCGGCGTGCGGTTAGGCGCCCACGACGCATCAGAAAGGAAGGCGGCGCTCGCGGTCAGAACACGCATGTGAAGGCCGGCGCAAGGCGAACGCCGACGCGGCGCGTCTTACGGCGGGCGGCGTGTTATTGCAGGGCCGGCTAATTAGCCAAGCATAACACGGCGGGCCGGGCGCCGGCTTCTGCTGGTGCGCGGCTGCGGCTGCGGCTGCGGCTGCGCCCCCCCCCTCCCGCCCCCAGGCTGCGGGCTTCTCGTCCGCAGCTCGCGGGGAAGCGCCAGCTTTTCCGTGTCGTTTCAAATTATAGTGGCGCACTGCGCTGAGGGGCGGGTGGGTGCCTGCCCCCACTAGTAACAGGGAAACACTAGGGAGGCGTGACAATGACTTGTTGACAGCCGACTCATAGGCACCGTAGCAAAATTTAGGACTGTGCCACTTGATAACAATATGGTACTGCGACGCATTTCGAAGATGCAAGTCGAGCTCCAGCTGTGTTGCATCCGGGTTGATTCTACTGATATTGGCTAGTGGACTTATTGCTGCACAGCTAAACAGTAATTAAGTGTAAGACTAAAATTTTGTTAGAAGTGGCTGGGACGATGCTAAGTGGAACACGTCCACCGGATACACAATAGTGGCATAAACAATGTCAGCGCTCGGAAGAACTGAAGTAAAACAGACCGAGAGCTTATTGCCTCACTGTGTGTGTGTGTGTGTGTGTTTGTGTTGTTTGTGTGTGTGTGTGTGTGTGTGTGTGTGTGTGTGTGTGTGTGTGTGAGAGAGAGAGAGAGAGAGAGAGAGAGAGAGAGAACGTCAGCAACACCTGATTCAGCACTTAGACAACGGTGCAGAGCAAACACAACACCCTTCTGTAACAAGCCTACGCGTAGTAGCTTCACATACGGACGACACAAGAACGTCTTTAAGGGTGCAAACGTTGCATAAAGGAACGCTTGAAGCCCTGAAGTTAAACACATTAGACCAGCCAAGAGCGCTGACAGGCTCAGAAAATGGGAGCTCTTTCGGTCATTCGGAAGGAGTGTATCACATTACGATATCCCTTTCAGACCTATCCTATAAATTTCATGTGTACAACTTCTAATGGATAACCCGACTTTTGGCCCTAGGTATAGATACTAAAGTGAGGTATTTACACGATTACTGAGTGTGGCAGAGCAATCTTTCATTTAAATACTCTAATTTATTCTTTAAAACACTGATGAGCACAACTCATGAAAAGGAGACAGTCAACCAATTGACTAATGCCATCTGTATGCAAACACATTTTATAACAAAATGAACACGAAATTACCAAATATGCAGCAACCAATAGCAAAATCATGTTTTATTTATTCACTTTTGCAAATCGATTTGAACTGGTTAATAGCCATCATCGGTGCTTTCAACCAATATGTGCCCTCAGAAGTAATACTGTCTTAAGGTTTGATCTGTGCTTAAGACAGTATTACTACTGAGGGCACATATTGGTTGAAAGCACCGATGATGACTGTTAATCAGTTCAAATCGATTTGTAAAAGTGAATAAATAAAACATGATTTTGCGACTGGTTGCTGCATATTTGGTAATTTTAGGGTTTACGGTCGCTGCACGACTTGGGAACCACATGGAGCCCACCATTCAAAATGAACATATTTTATAAGAAAAATTTTTGAAGACCTGAAGAGGACAGCAAAGTCTGTCGGAACGGGTTGTTTGTAAATAGAGAAATTTGTATGCACTCTGGGCTTCTGATCGGTCCTTCTGGTTTCTCAACACGAGGAAAGGCATTTACATCTATATGCAAATTCTGATTAGTGATTATATGGATAACGGTGTTAATCGACAGAGTGACAAAATAAACACTGTTAGCTCAAAAATGACGGACTCTAACTCAGTTTCAAAACTCCCTATTTTCCGACAGCAAAATACTCACTTGAAGATTGGTGACTGGATGAAAGATTCATACATTCAACACATGTGCACTGAATCTTTCACCGGCGATCACATCCTGTGTACTAAGCAAGTCCGGTCTCATAATAAGCAAGTGCGGAATGAGAGTGACCTAACTCGTCAATGCAGCTACGAATGGTCACCGTAATTTAGTTGCCGTGCACCGTGATAAACTCCGCAGTCGTGGAGGCTCTCCGAGAAGACGAGGGCGCTTTGCTACAACTGCAACACCATTCGCTGGACGTCTGCAAATAACTCGGGAGTTACTGCTAGCCGCGGTTCGACGTCGCTGACTGCTGTAAAACCCTCGCCTTCCTGCCTCTCACTCTCAGAGATAGGCGCCTCCGTATGTATCACTGATGAAACCCGTGCTCGGTCATCCAGATTTAGGTTTTCCGTGATTTCCGTAAATCGATCCAGTCAGATGCTGGGGTGGTCCTTTGAATGGGCACGGCCGATTTCCTTTCCTTTCCTTGAAACAATCGGAACTTTTGCTCCGTCTCTAATGACCTCGGTGTTGGCGGGACGTTAAATCGTAACCTTCCTCCTTATATCACTGACAGGATAGAAGATCAGTTGTACTACACTCATGCTCTTAAATTAATGATAATTGCAGAGTGTGGTGCCACACAACGTGGAACTACACAAAACTGGCGCTAATAATATAGGCGCGTAGGGAACACACACGACACAGATTTGTAAATCCACGGTATTGGTGATGAGTTGAGAAAACCGTCCTGAAACACATGTGCTACAAAACGCCACTGTTCCCTGCGCATGTACCCCGACGTCAATATGGGATATGATCACCATGCACACGTACACAGGCCGCACAACGGGTTGGCATACTCTGGATCAGGTGGTCGAGCAGCTGCTGGGTTATAGCCTCCCATTCTTCTACCAGTGCCTGTCGGAGCTCCTGAAGTGTCATAGGGGTTTGAAGACGTGCAGCGATACGTTGACCGAGAGCATCCCAGACGTGCTCGATGGGGTTTAGGTCTGGAGAACAGGCAGGCCACTCCATTCGCCTGATATCTTCTGTTTCAAGATATTCCTCCACGATGACACCTCGGTGGGGCCGTGCCTTATCATCCATCAGGAGGAAGGTGGGACCCACTGCCTCCCTGAAAAAGCGGACATACTGGTGCAAAATGACGCCCCGATACACCTAACCTGTTACAGTTCCCCTGTCAAAGACATGCAGGGGTGTACGTGCACCTGTCATGATCCCACCCCACACCATCAAACCACGATCTCCCTACAGGTTCCTTCCAATGACATTAAGGGGTTTTTATCTGGTTCCTGACTCACGCCAGATAAAAACCCGGCGAGATTCACTGTTCAGACTATACCTGTACTCCTCCGTGAACATAACCTGGGACCACTGTTCCAATGAACATGAACTGTGTTTTTGACACCAGGCTTCACGAGCTTTCCTGTGACCAGGGGTCAGTGGAATGCACCTTGCAGGTCTCCGGGCGAATAAACCATGTCTGTTCAGTCGTCTGTAGACTGTGTGTCTGGGGACAACTGCTCCAGTGGCTGCGGTAAGGTCCCGAGCAAGGCTACCTGCAGTACTCCGTGGCCGTCTGCGGGCACTGATGGTGAGATATCGATTTCTTGTGGTGTTATACACTGTGGACGTCCCGTACTGTAGCGCCTGGACACGTTTCCCGCTGCTGGAATAGTTGCCATAATCCTGAGATCACACTTTGTGGCACACGGAGGGCACGTGCTTGACCTGCTGTGTTTGACCCTCCAGTCGCCCTAGTATTCTACCCTTCATAACGTCATCAATATGTGTTCTTTGAGCTATTTTAAACACACAGTCACCATTAGCAGCCGAGCGGTTAAAGGCGCTACAGTCTGGAACCGCACGACCTCTACGGTCGCAGGTTCGAATCCTGCCTCGGGCATGGATGTGTGTGATGTCCTTAGGTTAGTTAGGTTTAAGTAGTTCTAAGTTCTAGGGGACTTATGACCACAGCAGTTGAGTCCCATAGTGCTCAGAGCCATTTGAACCATTCACCATTAGCAAGTCTGAAAACGTCTGCACACTTACTCGTTGCACCGTACTCTGACATGCACCGACACACCTCTGCGTATTTGGACCGCTGCCAGCGCCACCGTGCGACAACCGCAGGTCAAATGCAAGTAGTTCTAAGTTCTAGGGGACTTATGACCACAGCAGTTGAGTCCCATAGTGCTCAGAGCCATTTGAACCATTCACCATTAGCAAGTCTGAAAACGTCTGCACACTTACTCGTTGCACCGTACTCTGACATGCACCGACACACCTCTGCGTATGTGGACCGCTGCCAGCGCCACCGTGCGACAACCGCAGGTCAAATGCAAGTAGTTCTAAGTTCTAGGGGACTTATGACCACAGCAGTTGAGTCCCATAGTGCTCAGAGCCATTTGAACCATTCACCATTAGCAAGTCTGAAAACGTCTGCACACTTACTCGTTGCACCGTACTCTGACATGCACCGACACACCTCTGCGTATGTGGACCGCTGCCAGCGCCACCGTGCGACAACCGCAGGTCAAATGCACGGCATGGTCATAGCCCGAGGTGATTTAAACCGGCAAACCGCCCATCAGATCGTTGTTTCACCATGTATTAGCATTATCCTTAATTTATGAGCATGAGTGTAGTTACAGGATGTCCTGGCGAATAAAAAGAAGTGTCTGCAGACGCCGCCGCCGTGTTGTCCACTGCGACAAGTCCGCAGCTATTTGGCTGCGGGGGGAACTCCAAATCTCTGAGATATATTCCTGCAGATCACAACAGTGACTGAAGATGAGGGCCGGCCTGATCATACATGAATGAAGACCTGATCTACCCATCCTGAGCAGTACAAGTGGCGCCTTACCGGCTGTATGCTGGGACAGCGTGTTAGGCCGCCCTTCTATTCGCTCTAGAGTCTTCCACCTTCACGCCATCTCGACAACCCACAACGGACGTATGCAGATTTCTGAAGCCGAGCCAAAGTACAACTTCACTCGGCGAGGGCACTGAGGGTCCGATACGCGTCCACAGACACGCTGGGCTGTACCGACGCGCCAGCCACCGGATTCTTCTACAACGGGGCCACAACAATGACCGCAAACAACGCCAGATCCTACTCCTGCAAATTTGTTACTGGTGCTGATATGCTACCCTGCACCTTCGTGCAACGAGTGCGCGACACGGCCACTGCTAGGTTGTAGTGGAAAGAAGACTGAGTGATTGTAAAACTCTCGCACGCCTGTGTTCCACAGGACCCCAATACTGCTCCTCCACTATGTTTATCCTACTCACGTAGGAGGCCGAATCTGGCATGGTCCTACAAATCTGGGTTTGGGAAGTGTTCATTTGATGCACTGAGACCTGCGTATATTCAAGTGGCAACTTCTGTTAAAAATTCGCACAGGGGGAGATGAGGCTGTCAACGAAGGTACGAGCATATGGAGTAAGTTCACAGATATGTGAATGGCTCGAAGACTTCTCGAGTATGTTGTCCTTGACGGCGAGTCTTCATCAGAGACAAGGCTATCGTCAGGAGCGCCACAAGGAAGTGTGATGGGTCCGCTGTTGTTCTCTGTATACATAAATGATTTGGCGGATAGGGTGGGCAGTAATCAGCGGTTGTTTGCTGAAGATGCCATGGTGTATGGTAAGGCGTCGAAGTTGAGTGACGGTAGGAACATAAAAGAGACTTAGACAAAATAAGCAGTTGGTGTGATGAATGGCAGATAGCTCTAAATGTGGAAAAAGGTAAGTTAATGCGCATACAGTACTACTAGTGTCCTGCTTTACACATTCAAGTCGTTTAAATATCTGGGCGTAACGTTATGAAGCGATATGAAATGAAACGAGCATGTGAGAACTGTGGCATGGAAGGCAAACAGTCGGCTTCGGTTTATTGGGAGAATTTTAGGAAAGAATAACTCAGCTGTAAAGGAGGCCGCGTATAGGACGCTGTTTCGACCTGTTCTTGAGTACTTTTCGAGTGTCTGGGATCCGTACCAGGTCGGACTGAAGGAAGACATCGAAGCAGTTCAGAGGCGGGCTGCTAGATTTGTCACCAGTAGGTTTGAACAACACTGAAGTGTTACGGAGATGCTTTGGGAACTCAAATGGGAATCCCTGGAGAGAAGGCGACGTTCTTTTCGAGAAACACTATTGAGGAAATTTAGAGAACCGGCATTTTAAGCTGACTACCAAACGATTTTACTACTGCCTACATACAATGCGCGCCAGGACCACGATGATAAGGTACGAGAAATTATGGTTCATACCGAGGCATATAAACAGTCGTTATTCCCTCATTCTATTTGCGAGTGGAACAGGAAAGGAAATGTACAGAGTACTCTCCACCACGCACTGTACAGTAGCTTGCAGGAGTATCTATGTAGATATATATGTAAATGAAAAGGAAAGGAAAGAAGTTCAACGTTTAACGTTTTGTCAGTAGCGTAACCAGGATACTGTAACGATGTTTTAATTGCTTGGTGATAACGGGGTGTTACAGCTATCGTGGCTGTCACCACGTCAGTGGCGACTGAATTAAAAGAACGATGATTGGCCTAACACCTTTTTCCTATCATACAGCGAGACAGTCACTCATCTGCTGATCTTCTGTCGCTGGATCGCAAAAGCATCCGGCTTCATCACCTACTTGCAGGGGTGTGTTGTCAAGTCGACGATGTAATTAACTAAATTGTCAGGGGAAACCAGACTGAAAACCAATTAGAATGTAAACTGAGGTAGTCATGTCACACGATTAGTTTGTCCACTAACAATTATTAGCGATTTGGCTAGCTTCTTTCCTACTGTAGGCCAAATATTACACATATAAAAAATAATTAGTGCGAGAACTGAACAGCGAAAATGGAATTGCAAGTAACGGTAATCGAGATGCATATGCAGAAACATGCAACTTGAAGCGTACAGCATTCCAGGTAACGCACTTGCTGCGCTGAATGCGACTGAAGCATTCGATGTGGCTGCACGACATCTACTACAGTTGTCGTGAATCACAATAGAGCAGCGATTAGCAGTCCAACAACACTTTATTCCATAGTCACAGAACATACAATACAACAAGTCAAAGATACATTGTCCAAAGAGTAAACAAACAGTCTCTCACTTGCGAGAAGTACATCACTCTGTGACATCCTCCCCACCCTGGTCGACCTCCAAAGGTACGGCCAGCTGCACAGGACGACTAATGATGTGACCTTCTGGTGTCCGGAGTATTATCGTCCTTACCCTGCCGTCTCTTCCTGGTAGTACCTTTTCTATCCTGGCCTTCTTCCACATATGTCGCGGACGAAGGTCCTCTTGGATCAGCACGATGTCGCCAGGACGAAAGGGGATGACTCGTCCCGATGGGCGTTTAACTTCATGGTAGTTCCGGAGCTCCAATAGGTATTCTTTAACCCAACGGTTCCAAAAACTGTCACAGAGTTGCTGTCTCAGTCGGAATTCCTTTGTTAAATTTGTGCTCGCTGAAGGCTCTGGTCCCGTCGGAATAGTCGTAAGTTTTTCTCCCGTCAGAAAATGGGATGGTGTGAGTGCATCACAATCATCTCCTGGTGTGATGGGTCTGGAGTTCACCGCGGCTTCAATACTGATCAAGGTGGTATTCAGTTGTTCCTCAGTGAGCTTTGCGAGTCCCAATACCTTCCGTAGGCAACGCTTTATAGTGCCCACCATTCTTTCCCACCATCCTCCCCACCAAGCCGCACGGGAGACAATGAATTTCCAAGTAATACCGTGGTGGGCGAGGAACTGATAAGATTTTGTGGTGGTTAATGCCTTCCAAAGTTGGGCTAGTTCCATATTCGTGGCGTGGAATGTTTTCGCGTTATCTGTATATATCGTGTGGGGTAGTCCGCGTCTTCCGGCGAATCGCTGAAGTGCCATAAGAAACTTGTCCGTTGACAAGTCTGTACAGAGTTCGAGATAGACAGCTCGTGTGGTAGCACATGTGAAAAGAGTGATATATGACTTGTGCGTTTCCTTCCCCACTTTGATGAATAGTGGGCCAGCAAAGTCTATTCCGGTTACAGCAAATGGTTTGGCAGGTGAAACTCGTTCAGGTGGCAGCGGTGCTTCGATCTGTTGCCCTCGTGGATTCTTCAAGATCTTGCATGCGAGACATGAGTATAGGATTCTTTTGATGGCCTGACGAGCTCTAAGGATCCAAAATTCGGTTCGCAGTTCGGATAGTACAGAACGAACACCAAAGTGATGAAGGCGGATGTGTGTCTCTCGAATAACCAATTGTGTGAAGTGGTGGGAACCGTCAAGGAGTACAGGATGTTTTTGTTCCCTATTTAGGCTAGTGCACTGCAGTCGACCTCCTAGACGTATCAGTCCATCTTCTAGGAAAGGATTGTATCGTGCGATTTTTGACTCTCTTGGCAGTGGTAAGTTATTCTGAAGCGCATGTAATTCGTTGGGGAAGGAATCTCTCTGGCCCACTCGAATCCAATACATTTTGGCAGCTGATAATTCGGTGGCTGTAAGTTCTCCTGAAGATTTATTCTTCTGACGAATGTTGTGTAGGAAACGGAGAGTCCATGCTGTGATACGAATGAGCTTCCAGTAGGAGCTGAATTTAAGTAAGTTCAAAAGGCTGGTTGGCGTAGATATCGACAAAACTTGGCTCTGGGTTTTCTTCCTCTTTTCTTCGGGAGGAAGTCGTACCATCGTTGGAGTATCGTTATTTGGCCACCATTCAGGAGGGCGTGTAAGCCAAGGCGGCCCATGCCACCAAATATCCAGAGAATTCATTTGGTAGCCGAGGAGTCCACGTGAGAGGTGGTCAGCAGGATTGTCTGGTCCTGGGCAGTGTTTCCATTGCGTGGGAGTCGTGTGTGTTTGTATCTCAGTTACCCGATTACAAACAAAGGTCTTCCATCTGTTAGGATCACAGCGAATCCAACTTAGTGTTATTGTAGAATCCGTCCACAATATCGCATGGGCAATTTTAAAGTCTGTTGCACGGCAAAAGTAACACAATAGTCTGGTCCCAACTACTGCCGCTAAAAGTTCGAGTCGAGGCAATGTCACCTTCTTAATAGGAGCAAGTCTGTTCTTGCTACAGACTAAATGGGTTACGACATCATCATCTAAGACAGTACGAATGTACAAAGCTGCTCCATATGCCTTTTCCGAGGCGTCACAGAATACGTGCAGCTGAGAGTCTCTTCCATGAGCTGTAGCAATCCATCTAGGGACACGTATATGTGACAATGAAGGTAAGCTAGATATCCAAGTGCGCCATCGTGCCCCTAAGTCCCAGGGCATAAGTTCATCCCAGCCAATTCCTCGGCACCATGTGTCCTGGAATAGCAATTTCCCAACAAGAGAAACTGGGGAAAACAGTCCGAGTGGGTCATAGAATTTAGCCGTACATTGTAAAAGGAGTCGTTTGGTGGCTGGCTCTTCTGACGACCTTCTGATGATTTCGCTAGGATCGATACAGAAGTAGTCACCTGCGGTGTTCCAGTCTACACCTAAAACTTGAGTCTGGGTGTGGAGTTCTCGCCCTTCTGCCCTCCAGATAGTGTGGAGTTGTTCACAGTTGGTAGCCCATTTTGATAAGGGGAGACTGATCAATTTCATTAGGGTTACAAGTTCATAGCATATAGTTATCCCCAAATTATCACCTTCTACTGAGATCACAAAATCGTCCATATATGCAGTCTTGTTTATAAGTGGCGCTACGGTGGGAAATGCTGTCATACACTTGTCGGAAAGTTCTCTTAGTGTTGCAGAAAGTAAAAATGGGCTGCAGGTCAGGCCGAATGGGAGTCTGTTAAAACGGTATTCTGTTAGTTCGTCCGTCGTTTGAAGATTTCCTGTTTGATCCTGGCTAATTTTGAACCAGAAAAATCTGGTCAAGTCTTTGTCCTTTTCGCTCAAGGTTAATTGAAGGAAAGCTTGTGTGATGTCCGCGACGATAGCCGTAGAATATAATCTGAAACGCAGTAAAATTTCCATAATCTCTGGTAATAGGTTCGGTCCTGCTTCTAATACCTCATTCAGAGAAGGTGCATTGTTTTCGTGAGATGAGGCGTCAAAGACTATTCTCCACTTAGTGGTTCCGTATTTCTCCTTCCTCACTGCATGATGAGGGAGATAAAATAGCTCCTTTCCTGAGAGTGGGGTGGGAGCGACCTCTACTTGCCCCTTCGTAATGTAGTCTAGCATAAGATCGAAATACATTTGCTTAAATGTCTCTTGACGTTGAAATCTTTCCCTGAGGTGCTTGAATCGTTTTTCCGCGATAGGTCTGTTACTCGAAAGCACTTTATGTTGCATTTTTGGAAGTGTAACTACTGCTCGATGATCCTTTATAGAGAAAGATGCTCTAAACTCTTCAAGAAGTCTCGTATCCTTGTTGTTCACAGGTAGATCCTGATCGGCAGTAATCCCTATAGTTTCCAAGTCCCAAAAGCGTCTGAAATCATTGTCAGAGTGCAGAGGGGATCGGTCAGTCTGAGCAAAATTTACCACGGTTGCATGCACACAGGCTTGTGACTTGTTACCACTAAGTATCCAGCCAAACAGAGAAGGAACCAACACTAAGGTTTCAGAGATGCGTATGGGCGAATTGTGCTTCACTATCTTCCAATAAAAATCGCCTCCTATAAGAATCTCCACGGGAAGATCTTCTGTTGAATCGGTTTTCGGATCTGCGAGCGTAATCTTACGGGCATCTGGTAAACTCTTTATATGTTGTGGAACTGAAGGCTGGTGAGAAATAACGTGAGTACTTTCGAAGGCAGTAAGTGGCACTGAAGAATCCTGCCAAAGCCCCTTCATATTAAACTGAACAAGCCTGCGGTGGCGTGGGCGTGTAGCGTTTGATTCAAAGGAACAAACGGTTAGTTCTTGTCGGTCTACCGTTTGCAGTTTCAGATCATCAATCAGCGATTTTGCTATGAAGCTGGACTGACTACCTGCGTCCAGTAGACATCGCGTTGTCCTGCTCAATCCTGTAGGTCCTGAGACGCATACTTGAGCTGTCTGAAGGTACGTATATGCGTGAGGAGCGACAGATACCTTTCCCACGGAGGTAACGTTTGTCTGACCCGCAGGACCCCTAATATCCTTTCGTTCCTCACAAATGGACTTATGATGCAGTCTTTTACAGTTAACACACCGAGCCTTTTCTTTCTTTTTGCAATTTGACACTTTGTGGCCGCGTTGAAGACAAAGAAAGCATCTGTTTGCTAGTTTCAATTTATCTATTCGATCATTAACGCGTACGATCTTCTTACAGTCTTGTGCCCAATGACCGTCAGATTCACAAAAGACGCAGAATGGTTCCTTTACGCTGGTATCCTTCGGAGTCGATCTTTTAGATTTCGCGTGCACGTGAAGTGTGGACGCTGTGGGAAGGTTACTAGAAGTGCTTGAAAATTCACCGCGTATCTTCTGCGTGGTAAGCGCCCCGTCGACTTCCTCGTTCAGAAACTCCATCAGTTGCAAAATGTCCCCTTCGGATATTCCTGTACGCTTGGCGTGAATTATCCAGCGGCGGCATATGTCATCCGGAAAGGCGCGTAAAATTTTCGGCGCGAGGACTCGGCCGTATCCGTTCACGTCTTCTCCAAGTGCCCGGAGAGCTTGAATACGTCGCTGGCATTCAATGAATGTTGAATTAAGTTCCTCTGGGGTGGACAGCTTAATTGGTTTTATGGCTTCGAGATAATCTAAGTGGGCTTGAATTATTCGATCCTTGTTGCCATAACGCGCTCGGAGAATCCTCTTCGTTTCTGCGTACGTCTCGGCCGTCACCGCAATACCGTCCACTAAATGCTTTGGTTCTCCGGAGAGATAGCCGCGAAGAAAAATGTGTTTATTGATTGTAGTTACCGTCGGATCTTTGTCAACCGACTGCTCAAACTGCTCCCAGAATCGCGCCCATGTTTCAATATCGCCTGAAAAAGGCTCAAGTTTGATCGGCGGAAGTTTTACTGAAGCTGTGGGAACACTCATTGTTACAGATTGTGCCGGCGGATTGTCGGGAATCTTTATGTCTGCTACCGATTTCGCAAGCTGTTTCTCTATTTCGTGAGACAATCGGGAAATTGTGAGTTTCGCGGTGTCTATATAATCTTCGCATTTAGGAACATCTTCTTCGTATTCGCCATCGTCTAACAACTCGTGAATATCCTCATCTAATTTAACGAGGCGGTCCAGAACGCTTCCCAATCTGTCATTGTAATATTTATAATCCGCGATTTCTGATGTGTCGGGCAACCTTGCAACTTCCGCCACGAGTCGCGTAATGTTTGCTCTTTCTCTCGTACGTTTTCTCTTTAGAGAGTGTAATTGCGCTTCTGGTTTATGGTCTGGCACGTCCATTCCGTCCGATTACTCGAAAGTTTAAAGCAGTGTCGGCTAGCGATCAGCTGGTCCTAGTAAGGCGTTATCTTTGGATCGCTAGTCGAAGTAGTTCAATTGATGGTCGCTAGATGGCAGCACTAGTCATAAACAATATGTAGGCGTAGCGTAGGATCTGATAATTCGTTAAAGCGCTAATCGAACAGCTACAATAGCAGTACACAGCGGCAATAATGTAATCAGTTGCCTTTACAAATGGCACTACAAAACATGTTGCGTGATAATTCAGTTGAACTTAGCTGTGTATGATGGCGGTTGTCGTCGAAGAGCTTGTTGCGTGGTGTAACAAATCGCTGCAGTAAACCCCGTCGTAGTATTGCCGCGTGACGTGCGTCCAGAATTCGTGTTTCACAACGGCAATCGTGGAAATTGTCTCCGGCAAAGTCTGTCCCAGGTTTCGGCACCAAAATATGTCGTGAATCACAATAGAGCAGCGATTAGCAGTCCAACAACACTTTATTCCATAGTCACAGAACATACAATACAACAAGTCAAAGATACATTGTCCAAAGAGTAAACAAACAGTCTCTCACTTGCGAGAAGTACATCACTCTGTGACAACAGTAGTTGCTGCAAGCACCCGATCGCCGATCATGTTACTCGATAGCTATCCGGCCTGCACAAGATGCCGCTTACAAGGTGATGCCGGCCGGAGTGGCGGTGCGGTTCTGGGCGCTACAGCCTGGAGCCGAGCGACCGCTACGGTCGTAGGTTCGAATCCTGCCTCGGGCATGGATGTGTGTGATTTCCTTAGGTTAGTTAGGTTTAACTAGTTCTAAGTTCTAGGCGACTGATGACCTCAGAAGTTAAGTAGCATAGTGCTCAGAGCCATTTGAACCATTTTACAAGGTGATGCAGAGTCAACCGTGTTGTAAGAGTACAGTTAACATCTGCATTTAGCCTACTCACGAAGCGTCGAATGTCTTAAAGCGACTGTATACTTCACCGCTCAATGCGACACATTTCCCGCAACGATTTTTGAATTGCGCCGGGGACCTTGCTTGTAGATGTCTGCATTTCGGTTATTCAGGAAACACTTGACACCGACAATCACCCCGACTGCCTTTATCGTCCAGGAAAGATCCCCTGGTAATATTTCCAGTACTGATAGCAGGATGAGTGGACCTGTGACCGTCCTGGAGGGACTGGAACGAGGAAAAGTCCCCGACGCTATCCGGGATTGAACGCGGGGCTTCCAGGACTGGAGTCTAGTGTTATATCCGCTAAACCACCACGTGCGAAAAATTATCCTATACACTTCAAGTACTGTTGGGTAAAATCATTCCACTCATCAGATATCGGTTCAGGTGACAAAGGGGGCGATTTCGATGTGTGATATGGCGCTGTTGAAAGTGGCTTGTGGGATCCAGCACTTTGCTACGAAGTTTCCTGGCCGAAATAATTTCACGCGGTATATAGCACGTTATCGCAGGCGTCATTACACGTCTCTGTCCGAAATAACGAGCAGCAAAACTGGTTACGAGACTCCAAGCGGAAAGTGGCTGGGTCAGAATACGAAGACCGCTGCGTGCTCCCAACGTGCAACTGTTGATGTCCAAACTAGGCGAGCCGGCCGGAGTGGCCGTGCGGATCTAGGCGCTACAATCTGGAACCGCGAGGCCGCTACGGTCGCAGGTTCGAATCCTGCCTCGGGAATGGATGTGTGTGATGTTCTTAGGTTAGTTAGCTTTAAGTAGTTCTAAGTTCTAGGGGACTAAGCACTAAGCACTAAGAGCCACAGTTCTCTCCCAGTTCTCCGACGATCACTGGAACGTCGTGGAAGTACAAACACCAGTCGGAGTACTGTACTTTATCAAAATATACTTCCAGTACGGCCGGGCAATAGACGAATTCTTAGACAAGCTCACACAAGTAACCACGGCGTTGCGGGGACGTCGATGTGTTATTACAGCAGACATAGATGCTAAGTCCCCCCTGTGGTTCAGCGGCACACGAGACGACCGAGGAGAAAAGGCCGAGGAGACCATCATGGCGCTACAGCAAATAGTCGCCAATAAGCAAGGAAACCCGCCCACCTACGCAGGAGGTGGGGGCGAGGGCACGAACATTGATGTCACATTGGTGACGCCCAATATCGCTACCAGAGTAACAAACTGGATGGTCTGGGATCAGGTAACAACTAGTTATCACAATCTTATCACTTTCTCATTGGGAGACGAGGAATGCCGCTGGGACATGGGGTGGGAGACACAGTTAAACTACAACAGAGCTGACTGGGACCGCCTGGCAAGGGAGTGTGAAATACCGACATTGCCCGATGGTGACGAAAATGTCGAAGGATACGCCGAGGAGCTGATGAAAGCAGTTGTTAGGGCGGTAAAAGCTGCCGTACCAACCAGGAGGAGAGCCGTAGCGGCCTCTCCGTCACCATGGTCAACCGAACTGGAACGGATGCGCCAGTCGGTCAGGAGGGCGAGGAGGTATTACCAGCGGAGTGTCGTCTGGGAAGGAAAGCAACGTTGGTTGCTAAGATACAGAGAGGCAAAGGAGCACTTCCAACAAGAGCTTAAAGCAGTAAGGCTACAGAGCTGGGAAAAATATGTACAGACGCAACTAGCCACGGACCGATGGGGTGTACCGTACAAGTTAGTACGGGAAAAGATTAGGTCACCCATGGTGCTGTCCACCGTCAGGGATCAGGGCAGGATGACGGAGACCTGGCAGGAGACTGCTGAGGTCCTCCTCCGTGTCCTGCTGCCTGACGATGATGAGAATGATGATTCTGAGGCACAACAGCAGACTCGAAGACAAGATCAAGAGGAATACCGGAACAACAACATGGTATATCTCTTCTCCGAGGAAGAAGTAGCCACACAGATAAATGCCCTTAAAAGAGGCAAGGCTCCTGGCCCAGACGGCACACTGCAGAGGTGGTGCAATTCCTGGCCCCCCAGTTGGTAGCACCTCTCACAAAGTTATACAACGAGTGTTTGCGGCTCGGGAAATTCCCCCAAATATGGAAAAGGGCAATAGTAGTAATAATCAAGAAAAGCCCAGACAAAGATCCACGAGAACCTAAGTCCTACAGGCCCATCTGTCTACTAGACACACTGGGGAAACTTTTTGAGAGGTTGCTAGCAGACAGACTGGCAGCACACCGAGCTTTGTGCGGGATGAGTGACAGACAATTCGGCTTCAGGACCGGGAGATCGGCGTCTGACGTCATCGCCCTGGCTGCGGAGGTCTGTGCCTCCACCCCGCACAAATACGTGGTCGGCATCATGGTGGATATCAGTGGCGCCTTTGACAACCTGTGGTGGCCCTCGCTCTTCTCCCGATTGCGAGAGAAGGGGTACCCGAGGTCGCTATATGGCTGTCTTAGGAGCCATTGTGAGAATAGGGAGGTCTGGCTATCGTCCTCTAGCGGGAGAATAAGCAAAAAGATCACCAAGGGGTGTCCACAGGGGTCAGTCCTGGGGCCACTCTTTTGGGGTATTAATATGGAACCCCTTTTGGACAACCTTCAGAACAGCGACGATGTGCTAGAAGGCATAGCCTATGCGGACGACCTCCTCCTGCTGGTTGGTGGCCGTAGCCGCGAAGACTTAGAGCCGAAAATTGAAAGGGCCATATCAATCCTAAGTACATGGTGCCACATGTCTAAAATGAAGATTTCACCAACCAAATCTACATATTTACTTCTAAAAGGACAATTAGCTAGAAACCCAACTGTAAGGATAGATGGCTCACCAGTTCTTCGACGCCATGAGGCGCGATACCTGGGCGTAGTCGTCGATGAGAGGTGGACTTATGCATCACACATTGACACTGTCACACAAAAATCATTAGAAACATTGAATAATCTAATTGCAATTGGACACAAGCGATTCCACTTACCACCAGAATTAATCAAATTATGTCATAACAGCATCTTGACATCAATTGTAGGATATGGATCAGGAATCTGGGCCCACAGACTCACGAGGGTTATGCCTGCCATGGCTGTGAGAAGAGTGCAGCGGAACATGCTACTCAGATCAGTAGGGGCATACAAAACAACACCAGGAGGAGCCCTAACAGTACTGATGGGGCTCTGTCCGCTTGACATAAAAATCAGGGAACAGGCAACATGGTACTGGGTAAAAAAGGGTAACAGGGATAAAATAGTTGATCTAATGGGGATTTACGTGGGGAACAAAATAGAAATCAAACGAAGGGTGGAAGAACTTTGGCAACAACAATGGGATAACGAAGAAACCGGTCGTAGAACACACGAACTGCTGCCCAATATTAGGGAAAGGTTGCAATTAAAACACTTCACACCATCACGAGGACTGATGCACTTCCTCACAGGTCATGGACCCTACCCGGCATACTTATGCCGGTTCGGGAAACGGGCTACACCAGCGTGTGACTGTGGGGCCACACCAGGCACCCCGAACACGTGGTGTATGAGTGCCACCTCTTCGACGATGTAGCGGCGCAATTACGCCAACAACTACCAAACCACGACACGTATCACCTGCTCAGGCATGAGGACCACTTCTCAATCTTGAATAAGTTAGCCAATGAGATATCACTCAAAGTAATAAGGGACTATCTCAGGAACAATGATTAAGATCTCACTACACCCAATTTGACTCCACGCACCTGACCTGTTCCGCCGAGGCGTGGACTTGGCCAGCCGCCTCACGGCTGGAATCCGCCCCGCCTGGGATTAAGGGAGGGGGGGGGGGGTGCGCCCAACTAGCGACCTGAGACACTCACCGATTTTGACACTAGGTTAAGATAGGTTAGACGTAGGATAAGCTAGGATAAAAACATTAGTATAGTACTGCAGCGATTTACAACTCCGGCCAGCCCGGTGCCAGGGGCACGTTCACCGGGATTAGCTCGGTGAACAGGGCCAACAACGTAGGTTTATACTATGCTGGCACATTTGTAACGCTGCAGGTAGAAGTAGCTTAGCATAAGTAGAATAAAACAACATAGGAAGATAAACAGTAGTGCCCATAGTGAAAGCAATAGAAAACTAATATAGAGTAAGCTGTAGTACTAACACCAAACTGTATCACCTAGGACCCACTAATTGCATAAGGTGGTGGGTTGAAATGCATGATATATATATTGAGAAATAAAGATTTTTTTTTAAAGTTCTAGGGGACTCATGACCTCAGAAGTTGAGTCCCATAGTGCTCAGAGCCAACCCAAACAAGGCGAATAGAGGTTGAGACGGCCACGTCTCGGGGTTTTATGATCTCGGAGAATCGGTACACAGTCTGCTTCCGACCTCAAAATAAATACCTAAGTCCCTAGTCCAATGCTGAAATAGGCAGCGGATAACGCTTTAGCTCCTTAGAGGTTTCTCATTCTGCCAAGGTGTCGACAGACACAAAAAAGGACGTTTTCTGTATCAAGATGTATTTTTGAAAGAGGAATGCCGTTCAAATATTGTCACCGTGTTTGAGTAATTGCTAAGTTCTCTCATGATGATCGTATCATACATCAAATTCCTGGACACTGTTCTTCAAGCCGCTATGGAATCTGGCTATGACCGTTTCTTTACTCTCCGATATTTCTTTGAGTGGGAAGTCTGTATGTAAAGTTCTCCATATATAAAAATGAAATTAATTTTAAGTAACGAAATACACCACAGTATTAATTGTGATGAGGACATCAACATTCCGTAAGAATATAAATATGTAATTAGTTAGTGCTTTGTTATTTGACCTCAGTTGACAGTTCAGCAGCTCGTCTTGGCATGTGGCGATGCTGGCTTACGTTTTAGCGTAATATACTTTTCAGCAAAGACGTTTCCCCCAGGAACTTTCTCGAGTTGACAAACAGGAGATAATATACAACTGCATCCGAGTATCAAGAAAATACTTTTCGGAACACGTCATGGATGAATTTGTTATAAATCTCGGAAGTAGATAGCTTATTGAAAAACGAAATTGATTTATTCTCAGTTACAGACTTTCAAATCTCTATTTCGGAAGTAGATTCGGTGTGAAATTACGTGTTTCCCTGTTATCAGCAAGATGAGGTAGTGTTTGCTTGCTGTAGGTACTGCGTCGCCGGATCTCTAGTTCTGTTGTACGAGCAGGGAATTATAGTACCGATGTCCTCGTTGAACGAAATATTCCGGAATTCCTCTGTATTGATTGAGGAAATCCATGGAAAAAGAAAATCCAAACATTTAGACGAAAATTGTACTTTCATGAACACGTGCCCGTTTAGTTGACTACTGCGACACGTAGCTCATCGATATTCCAACTCGAATGACAAAATCTTAGAATAAAATTATAACGGTTTTCCAGTGGGCTAAATTTTGTAATATCATGTTTCATGTTTTTATTTCTTGGGTCTAATTTTCGAATTATTGTGAGATCTGTATTTCTGATATTCTGAAAGGAATAAACATAATACACTTATAATTTAGTCATAGCCTAAACCCATAATGAAAAATTAAGAGAAAAATTAAACTAGTACTGTGGCATGTAAACCATATGCTGCTTGTGTATTTAATTACAAATATACAGACACAAGTACATGTATTTCATTAATGATTAGTGAACATTCGATTTGAGTAGGCAATCTTTACTCAATAAGATACAGAATTTACCACTACATAGTTAGATCTCCGTATTGGAGCTAGAGGTATCAACAAAGCGATTGTTAGAACTGTACGAACCACTGTGTCATTTCACTAACAAGGGAACATCCTCATCGCAACCCCCTCAGATTTAGTTATAAGTTGGCACAGTGGATAGGCCTTGAAAAACTGAACACAGATAGATCGAGAAAACAGGAAGAAGTTGTGTGGAACTATGAAAAAATAAGCAAAATATACAAACTGGGTCGTCCATGGGTAAGATAGGCAACATTAAGGGCAATGTAAGACGAGGAGCGCCCTGGTCCCGTGGTTAGCGTGAGCAGCTGCGGAACGAGAGGTCCGTGGTTCAAATCTTCCCTCGACCGAGAATTTTAACTTTTTATTTTCAGTTTGTGAAAAACTCTTATGTTTTCATCACTTTTTTTTGGAGTGATTATTACATCCACAAGAAAACCTAAATCGGGCAAGGTAGAAGAATCTTTTCACCCATTCGCCAAGTGTACTAGTTAGGTGGGTCGACAACAGATTCCTGTCATGTGACGCACATGCTGTCACCAGTGTCGTGTACAAAATATCAGACGTGTTTTCCTGTGGAGAAATCTGTTGACCTATGACCTTGCGATCAAATGTTTTCGGTTCCCATTGGAGAGGCACGTCCTTTCGTCAACTAATCACACGGTTTTGCGGTTCGGTCGCAAAACACAGACACTAAACTTATTACAGTGAACAGAGACGTCAATGAACGAACGGACAGATCATAACTTTGCGAAAATAAAGAAAGCAAAATTTTCAGTCGAGGGCAGATTTGAACCAAGGACCTTTCGTTCTGCAGCTGCTCACGCTTACCACGTGACCACGGCGCTCCTCGTCTCACATTGTCCTTAATGTTGCCTATCTTACGCATGGACGACCCAGTTTGTATATTTTGCTTATTTTTTCATAGTTCCACACAACTTCTTCCTATTTTCTCGATTGATCTGTGTTCAGTTTTTCAAGGCCTATCCACTGTGCCAACTTATAACTAAATCTGAGGGGGGTGCGATGGGGATGTTCCCTTGTAAGTGGTAAACCTCAATCAAAATGTGTGCTACGTATTGCTAGTGACAAGAAAAAGCGACTGACTTTTCACGCTATTAAACCAACATTAATGGCTAATAAAAACCTTCCTGTTCAGTGTATCAGCTTAATTGTGGAAAGCATCAAATAAGTCTACCTACAGTGCAGCTTCGACAAGAATCCATAGTTCACTGACACTGACGTCTGTAGGCTCGTCTTAGACCAGCTGCCGAGTGTCCTCACACAACAACTTTGTGACGCGATCTTGTTGGTCCCGGTAGGTCTGTGCTTCATCTTCAAGCATTACGAGTGGTCATCGCGCACTTGCTGTATAATTAACGCTCAAAATTGAGGCAGCTACATGTCCTATGGTAGGGGCGCTTGTATCGCACTCGCCTAATTGAGAATCTCTTTGAAAAAAGGAAATCCCAAGGAACCAACATAAAGTTCAGTAATGATGTATTTATGATGTTATGTATCACAGCTGCTCAGTCAAATAACAGCTGTGAGCTGTTATTTGACTGAGCAGCTGTGATACATGTTTCAGAATGAAATTCAGTCGTCATTTGAACAATTAGGAAATTTATTTGGCTTCATCTGTTCAAGAGATTAATCTGCCGTCTTCAGAAGATTATAAAATTTGGGGTGCTATACATCATTATACGTTATTATAATCATTATACATATGTATAAAGCATAAGAAGCGTATTACAAAAACTTGCTTAATATTGGCTTAGCAGATATCACTGTCTTAACAGAAGCTTGATGCCATTACACGTCGAAAAATGTATAAAAAATTGTGTGATAAATATAAGGACACGTTAATAATTTACAGTGAATGAATCACGTTTATATACATAACTAAGTTGTTGCGTTTGCACCAATGAACATATATGAGACCATATAAAAATAAAGGTAGGGTGTGTATTGTTCATGTTGATGTTATGGTCGTCAGTCTAGAGACTGTTTTGATGCGGCTCTTCATTCCACTCTTTCCTGTGCAAACTTCTTCATCTCCGAATAACTGCTGCAACTTACATTTTTCTGAATCTTCTCACTGTATTCATCTCCCTCTCTCTAAGGTTTTTTAGGTTTTTTCCAACCCCCCGCCCCACACACACACACACACACACAAACACAGACACATTTTCCTCCAGTACTAAATCAATGATTCTTTGATTTCTCAGAACGTCTCCTATCAGCCAATCTTGCTTCTAGTCAAGTTGTTCCATAAATTTCTTTTCTTCTTATTTCTATTCAGTATCACTTCATTAATTAGGTGCTCTACCCATCTAATCTTCAGAATTCTTCTGTAGCACAACATTTCAAAAACTTCTATTCTCTTCTTCTGCAACCTGTTTATCGCCCGTGTTGCTCTTTCATACTTTCAGAAAACACTTAAATCTGTATTCGATGTTAACAAATTTCACTTCTTGAGAAACACTGCTCTTGTCCTTGCGTCTACACTTTACATCCTGCTTACTTCGGCCGCCATCAGTTATTTTGCTTTCCTAATAGCAAAACTCAGCAAATACTTTAAGTGTCTCGTTTCCTAATCTAATTGCCTCAGCATCACCCGATATAATTCGACTACGTTTCATTATACTTGTTATGCTCTTGTTGGTATTCATATTATATCCTCCTTTCAAGATCTGTTCATTCCGTTCAACTGCTCTTGCAAGTCCTGTGCTGTCTCTGACAGAATTATGAAGTCATCGGCAAACCTCAAGGTCTTTATTTCTTCTCCCTGAACTTGAATTCCATCTCCTAGTTTTTCTTTAATTTTTTTACTGCTTGCTCAATGTACAGATTGAAACAACAGCGTAAAGTTACGATCCTGTCTCACTCTCTTCTCACCAACTGCTTCGCTTTCATGTTTCTCGATTCTTATAACTGCTATCTGGTTTCTGTACAAGTACTAAGTAACCTTTCGCTCCCTATATTTTAGCCCTGCCAGCTTCTGAATTTCAAAGAGAGTGCTCCAGCCAACACTGTCACAAGTGTTCTCTAGGTCTAAAAACGCATTAAATGTAAGTTTGCCTTCCATAACCTGTCTTCTTCGCTAAGTCGTAGGTCAGTATTATCTGACGTGTTTCCACACGTCTCCGGAAGCAAAACCGATCTTGCCATTCATCTATAAAGAATTCGTGTTAGTATTTTGCAACCATTAAGTTACTGAACTGATAGTTCGGTGATATTCACACCTGTCAGCATCTTCTTTCTTTGGAATTGGAATCATTACATTATTTTCTAAATCTGAGGGTATTTCGCCTATCTGATACATCTTGCACACCAGATCGAAGAGTTTCTTCATGGCTGTCTCCCCCGAGGCTATAGGGAGTTGTGTGACTCAATGTCGTCTTCTCCCCGTGCTTTGTTTCGACTTAGAGGTCTTTCACTGCTCTATAAAATTCTTCTCGCAGTATGCTACCTCCAATCTCACTTTCATATACGTCATCCTCCGTTTCTATAATATTGCATTCAAGTTCATCTTTCTTGTGCAGACTTTCTGTATACTCCT
The DNA here is from genome assembly GCF_023864275.1 of Schistocerca cancellata. Lineage (NCBI taxonomy): Eukaryota > Metazoa > Arthropoda > Insecta > Orthoptera > Acrididae > Schistocerca > Schistocerca cancellata. The sequence goes on along the minus strand of NC_064628.1, from coordinate 422,075,078 downwards.
ACCTCCTTTCAGCTCTCTCTTCTTTGCTTAGGGCTGGTTTTCCATCTGAGCTCTTGATATCCATACAGCTGCTTCTCTTTTCTCCAAATGCCTCTTTCATTTTCCTATAGGCGGTGTCCATCTTTCCCCTAGTAAAATATGTTTCTAAATCCTTAGATCTGTCCCCTGGCAATTGCTGCTTATTCATTTTGCACCTTTGGTCAATCCCGTTTTTAGATATTGTATTCCCATTCGTCTGCTTCATTTACTGCATTTCTATATTTTTTTCCTTTCCTCAGTTAAATTCAATATCTCCTGTTCTATACAAGGAATTCTTCTAGGACTTGTCTTTTTACCTATTTCATTCTCTGCTGCCTTTAGTGTTTCATCTGCTAAACCTATCCATTCGTATTCCATTTTTCCCCTGTTCTAGTCAATCGTTGGCTAATGCCCCCTCTGAAACTCTCAACAACTTTTGGTTCTTTCATCTTATCTAGGTCCCATATCCTCAATTTCATGTCTTTTTGCACTTTCTTTAGTTTTAATCTGTAGTTCATAACCAATAAACTGCGGTAAGAGTCCACGTCTGCTCCTGGAAATGTTTTAGAATTTAAAATCTGGCTCCCAAATCTTTGTCTTACCATTATATAATTAATCTGAAACCTTCCGGTATCTCCAGGTCTCTTCCAAGGATACCGATTTCTTTCATGATTCTTAAACCACGTTTCAGCGATGATTATATTATACTGTATACAAAATTCTACCAGGTGACATCCTGTTTCTTTCCTCTCCCCCAGCCCATATTCTCCTACTATTTTTCCTTCTTTACCTTTTCCTACAACGGAACTCCAGTCACCCATCACAATTAAGTTTTCGTCTTCCTTAACTATTGTACGATTTCCATTACTTCATCACACATTCTTTCATTCTCTTCATTATCTACGAGGCTAACTCGTACATAAATTTGTGCTACTGTGGTGGGTGTTGGTTTTGTGTATATCTTGGCTACAATGATGCGTTCACTATTCTGTTCATAGTAACTTACCGGCCTTCCTGTTTTCTTATGCATTACTAAACCTACTCGTGCATTACCCCAATTTGTAACCCTTCATTCACCTAACCAGAAGTCCTCCTCCTCCTGCCAGCAAACTCCACTAATTCCCACTATATCTAATTTCAACCTATCCATACCCACTTTTAAATTTTATAACCTACCTGCGCGATTAAGGGATCTAGCTTTCCACTCTCCGATCCGTAGAACGTGAGATTTGTTTCTCCTGATGATGACATTATCCTGAGTAGCCCCACCTGGAGATCCGAATGGGTGATTATTTTACCTCCAGAATATTTCACTCAAGAGAATACCATCATTATTTAACCATACAGTAAAAGCTGCGTGCCCTCGGGAAAAATTACCGCTTTAGTTGCCCCTTGCTTTCAGCTTTTTGCAGTGCCAGCGAAGCAAGGTCGATTAGGTTGCTATTACAAGGTCAGACCAGCCAATCACCCAGATCGTTGCTCCTGAAACTACTTAAAAGGCTACTGCCCCTCTTTAGGAACCAAACGTTTGTCTGGCCTCTCAACAGATAACCCTCCTTTGTGGTTGCACCTGCGGTACAACTATCGCTGAGGCACGCAAGCCACTCCACAAATGGCAAGAGCCATGGTTCATGGAGGGAGTATATATTATACATATGAAAATTGTGACATATGGTTGCATTATGCGAAGTAAATTTCCTAACTGTGCATGTGACTACTGAATTATACTCAGAAAAATTATGAGTTTTCTGTCATACAGTAAAAGCAACTATATCATAAGCACATAGGATTTGCGGAACGGCTGCACATCGAGAGGTATAGTGCTAGTAGTGCTAACTACGGAGAGGCGAGAAGAGAAAAGCTGTTGTACACCACTGGTCGGAAGTCAATTATGACAGGTCCGGTACACCTGGAGCTGAGAGGTGTGTGAAACGAATGTAGGGTTTTATAGGTTAGGATGTCTCTACTCAACCTTCCTCTTGGTGGGATAGGCGGACAGCCCTGGGTGACGGATTTCGAGAACTACGTGAATGTGCTCGTCCTTCTTCGTGAGTTACCTAATATGTTATGACGATTTCTCCATTGTTAAATGTTTCCCGACTAGTTTCTCATTCGGATCTCTGGGCGGGGTCTACCTACGGGGGAAGGGGGGGGGAGGGTGACTATGAGAAAAAGATTGAGTAATCAACAAAAAGATAACGTTCTGCAAGTCGTAGCGCGAAATGTAGAAGTCTGAACGTGGTGGGGGAGCTAGAAACCCTAAAAAGGAATATTCTAAAGCCCAGTCTAGGTACGTGGGCGTCAATGAAGTGAAATGGAAAGAAGACAGGAATTTCTGGTGAGACGAGTGTTGGGTAATATCAACAGCAGCCGAAAATGGTGTAGCAGGAGTAGCATTCGTTACGAATAGGAAGTTAGGTCAGAGTATGAACACTTCAGCGATAGGGTTGTTCTCATCAGCACAGACTGCAAGCCAGCACCGGCAACATTAATTCAGCTATACATGCCGACGTCACATGTTGAAGGTGAAGAGGTAGAGAATGTATATGCAGATACTGAAAGGATAATTCAGTACGTAAAGAGATATTAATATCTAATAGCCGGGGGGGATTGGAATTCGGTTGTAGGGGAGGTGTAGAAGAAAGAGTTGGGGGAGAAGATAGGCCTGATAGTAGGAAGGAGAGAGGAGAAAGATTAATTGAGTCTGTCGGCAAGTGATGATCGAAGCTATCGCTGTGTCAAGATGAAATCTACACATACCAGTCACTGAATGGTGGCCCCTCTTTCGACTGGACCAGAGGTGGGATTCTTTTTCCTCCTTGGTCAGGGGGCCTGAAGACGGCGTAATGTAGCGCTGAAACTGGCTGCTCAAACAAAAAAGCTGAAAATTTAGATTGCTGAATATTATTTGATTCGACTTTTTATACTGAACAGCCAAGGTCCCGCAACCACCCGCATAATGATGTATCTACAGAGGCTTGATGAAGAATATGCTGAAGTATAAGACACTAGTTAGGACGAATCACTGCATCAAGAGGTGGAAGTATTAAAGAATGAAGAGATAAACTTGAAGTTCTCTGAGGCATAGATAGCTAAGTAGGCAGTTAGCTGAAGAGGAATAAACTTCCCAAAAAGGACTATTACAGAAATAGGAGAGAAAAAACCTAGGTGCAAAAAAGTTAACTGCAAAGAAACCATGGGTAAAATAAGAAATACTTGAGTTGAACGACGAAAGGAAAAAGTACAAAAATATTCGAGGAAATTTAGGAATACAGAAATACATAGAAAATGCAGGGAAGCTAAGTCGAAATGGCTACATGAAAAGATGTGGAGAAATGGAAAAATAAATGATAGGAGGACTGAATCAGCATATAGAAAAGTCGAAACAACCTTCGGTGAAATTAAAAGCAAGGGCGATAACATCAAGAACGCAATGGGAATGCCACAATTAAGTGCACAGGAGAGAGCGGATAGGTGGAAAGAGTAAGTTAAGGGCCTCTTTGAGGAGGAGGACTTATCTGATGACGTGAGAGAAGAAGGAACAGGAGTCGACAGGGAAGAGATAGGGGATACAGAATTAGAATCAGAAGGAATATAAGACTCCATCGGAATTTCTAAAATAACTGGGGAAGTCACAACAAAGTGATCATTCAGGTTGGTGGGCAGAATGTATGAGACTGGCGATATATGATCAGACTTACGGAATGGCATCATCCACGCAATTCCCAAGCCCCCTAGAGCCGAAAAGTGCAAGGATTATCGCACAATCAACTCAGTAGCTCCATATTCAAAAATGATATACGGAATAATGTACAGAAGAATGGAAAGGAAAACTGAGGATTTGTTAGACGACGATCAGTTTTGTTTTAGGAAAGGTAAGTGCACCAGAAAGGCTGTTCTGACGTTGCTGTTGATAATGGAAGCGAGACTGAAGAAAAATCAAGGCACGTTCATAGGATTTGACGCCTGAAAATAGGTTCGACAATGTAAAATGGTGAAAGATGTTCGAAACTCTGAGAAAAAATCTATATGATGGAAAGACGGATAATACAGAGAATGTAAAAGAACCAGGAAGGAACAATAAGAGTGGAAAACCAAGAACGAAGTGCTAGGGCTAAAAAAAGATAGGGATGTAGTCTTTCGCCATTACTGTTCGATCTGTACATAGAAACAGTAATGCCGGAAATGAAAGTAGTTTTGAAGAGTGCGATTAAAATTAAAGGTGAAAGGATATCAAAAAAATGGTTCAAATGGCTCTGAGCACTATGGGACTCAACTTCTGAGGTCATCAGTCCCCTAGAACGTAGAACTATTTAAACCTAACTAAGCTAAGAACACCACACACATCCATGCCCGGGGCAGGATTCGAACCTGCGACCGTAGCGGTCGCGTGGTTCCAGACTGAAGCGCCTAGAACCACTCGGCCACACCGGCCGGCAAAGGATATCAATGTTAAGAGTCACTGATGACGTTTTTATCTTCAGTGAAATTGAAGAAGAGTTATAGAAACTTTTAGAAAGAATGTATAGTCCAAAAAGTGCAAAATATGGATTGAGTGTAAATTGAAGAAATATGGAAGTAATGAGAAGCAGCAGAAATGAGAGCAGAGTGAAACTTAAAATTTGTGATCACGAAGCAGACAAAGTTAAGGAATTCTGTTATTGAGACAACAAAAAATAAATAAATAAAAGATCCATGACGGTCGGGCCAAGAAGGACATAAAACGCTGTTAGCACTGGCAAAAGGGCATTCTTGACAAAGAGAAATCTACTAGTATCAAACACATATTTTAATTTGAATAAGACATTTCTGAGAATGTAAGTCTGGAGCATAACGTTCTGTGGCAGTGAGACATATACTGTGTAAAACTGAAACAAAAGAGAATCGAAGCATTTGAGATGTAGTGCTGCAGAAGAACGTTGAAAATTAGGTGAATTAATAAGATTAGGAATGAGGAGATTCTCCATAGAATTGGCGAGGAAAGGAATACATGGGAAACACTGACAAGAAGAAGGGATAGGATGATAGGATATCTGTTAAAGAGAACTGGGAATAACTCCTATGATGCTAGAGAGAGCTGCTGGGGCAAAAGTTGTAGAGGAAGAAAGAGATTGGAATACATCCAGCTTTGAGGCGAAAAGGTTAAAAAAAGAGAATCTGGATGGTTGGGGAAGAGGGGAGGGAGGCGGCAGACCTGACTTTTGTTGCGGTACTTCGTCTTTGCTGAAGTTGGGACCTTTGCCCTGTATGCGTAGCTCAGCTCTTCCGAGCGTAGAGGACTGACAGGTGACGAGTTCGCGCGAGTGGAAGATAGTAACAAGTGTATACAGCAGGCTACCCAGATGTGACCAACGAAGCTGTTTTCAGGGACTTCGGTCTGACGAGCAAGGGCAGTTCAAGGGACGAAACTGTACTCGGCAGATCACAGAGACATGGAATTTGCGTTTCTACTGTTCTTTCATCCAATTCAGTTCCCTCATCTGGTCTCCCTCACTTCAACACTGGCGGCTGTTGTCGCTTATAACACCAGCCTGTTTGTGCAAAAAGCGTTTTCTTCTGTGTTTTAGTATACTCAGCCATTACTTTCTTAAATTGTTTAAGATTTTCTTAAAGTTGTCTTTGTGCAGGAGGAGGATAACCGTGTTTCGCTTAGTAACCGTGATCGTGAACCTCATCCACCACTGCTACATAAATTTACAAAAACAAATAAATCGATAAACACAGGCTAGAAACCTTGGGCCCTCCCTGATATTCCATTTATATGTTCTATGCTGATGGATACATGTTCCGTGGGCTAAATGCAGGTAGCACTTTCAAAAAGTGTAAAAACACTGTCCTATTAGATTCAAGTGCGTACTGAAACGTTTCTCAGCAGAATATTCCAGTGAAGGATTTCTACCTCAAGGCAGTCCAACTTGTGTAGGCTGTCGAACCTTTCAGTATGAGTGATGACAGTTTGGATAACTACCTGAGTCTGAGTAAAAGTTTAAGGAAACCAAACACCTAAGGTCATCAGTCTCCTATTCAGCCCAAAGACAGAAGCAATGCACGAAATCTGTGTGCAGCTGTAAGAAAGTGTTCTAAATGTTTGCGTAGCTTGTGCCTGATATGGAACGTAGGAATCAGCACGGTATTCACCAAATGGGATGTGGGAAACCGCCTAATAACCATATCCAGGCTGGCTGGCATATCGACCCCTTGTCATTAATCTTCCTGGCGGATTCCATCCGGTGGAGGCATAACTCCCCTCCCGGAAACGGAAGTGTTACCACGCGCGACTAGTACTCAATAGTCGAACCGACAAAATGGTTCAAATGGCTCTGAGCACTATGGGACTTAACTTCTAAGGTCATCAGTCCCCTAGAACTTAGAACTACTTAAACCTAACTAACCTAAGGACATGACACACATCCATGCCCGAGGCAGGATTTGAACCTGCGACCGTAGCGGTCACGCGGTTCCAAACTGAAGCGCTTAGAACCGCACGGCCAAACCGCCCGGCTTCGAACCGACAATGTATCCGTTACCGATTTAACATGTTTGGGACTTTTACGCCAACGGCCTTGACGCAGTGGTAACACCGGTTCCCAAAAGATCACCGAAGTTAAGAGCTGTCGGGCTGGGCTAGCACTTCTATGGGTGACCATCCGCTCTGGCGAGCGCTGTTGGCAAGCGGGGTGCAACCAGCCCTTGTGAGGAACACTGAGAAGCGGCTGCGGTCTCGTAAACTGAAATTATTGGTATATCTGAACACTTCTTAAATGAGGAGATAATTCAGAGGCTTCCTTTACCAGGACACAGGTTGGCTGGCAGCTTTTCGAGGAGCTCTTTGCGGTGTGGGGGAGTAGCCATGTATGTGAAAAACGGCATCCCATTTGAGTCAATTGATGTTTCAAAGTACTGCACTGAAAAGGTGTTTGAATGTTGTGCAGGTGTGGTTAAATTTAATAGAGCTAAACTTCTAACTGTTGTTATTTATAGATCCCCATACTCCGATTTCACAACATTTTTGCTAAAGCTAGAGGAGGTTCTTGGTTCACTTTATAGGAAATACAAAAAGTCAGTTATATGTGGTGACTTCAATATTAATTGTATAAGTGATTGTGCAAGGGAGAGGATGCCGGTAGACCTCCTTAATGCATATAATCTTATGCAAACCGTGTTCTTTCCAACGAGAGTGCAAGGGAACAGTAGAACAACCATAGACAACATTTTTGTTCATTCCTCATTACTAGAAGGGCATTCTGTTAGCAAAAAGGTGAATGGCCTTTCAGATCATGATGCACAAATTTTAACTCTAAAAGATTTTTGTGCTGCAACACGTGTTAAATATAGTCATCAGCTGTTTAGGAAAGCTGATCCAGTTGCTGTAGTGACCTTTGTAAACCTTATCAAGGAACAAGAGTGGCAAGATGTTTATAGCGCTGATAGAGTAGACGATAAATATAATGCTTTTCTCAAGACTTTTCTCGTGCTCTTTGAAAGTTGCTTTCCTTTAGAACGTTCAAAACAGGGTACTAGCACAAACAGGCAGCCTGGGTGGCTGACTAGAGGGATAAGAATATCTTGTAGAACAAAGTGGCAGTTATATCAAAACGTTAGAAACAGTCAGTATCTAAATGCAGCAGCCCATTACAAACAGTATTGTAAGGTGCTTAAAAACGTTATTAGGAAGGCAAAAAGTATGTGGTATGCAGATAGAATAGCTAAGTCTCAGCATAAAATTAAAACCATATGGTCAGTCGTAAAGGAAGTGGCTGGTCTGCAGAGCCAGGTCGAGGATATAGAATCAGTGCGTAGTGGGAATGTCCGTGTTACTGATAAGTCGCATATATGTACAGTATTTAATAATCACTTTCTGAATATAGCAGGTGAACTAAATAGAAACCTAGTCCCAACAGGGAATCATATAGCGCTCTTAGAAGAAACTGTTCCGAGACTGTTACCTGAAATGCTCCTCCATGATACTGACAAGAGGGAGATTGAGTTAATAATTAAATCACTAAAGACCAAGAACTCTCATGGATATGACGGGGTATCTAGCAGAATACTGAAGTATTGTTCCATGTATGTTAGCCCAGTACTTAGCCATATCCGTAACTTTTCCTTTGGGAGTGGTCGGTTTCCTGACCGATTAAAGTAGTCGGTAGTGAAGCCACTTTATAAAAAGGGAGACAGGGATAATATTGACAATTATAGACCTACTTCTAAGCCATCGGTGTTTGCTAAAGTTATCGAGAAGGTTGTATATACAACGTTACAGGAGCATTTAAATTCACATAATTTGCTGTCAAATGTTCAGTTTGGTTTTAGAAATGGTTTAACAACTGAAAATGCTATATTCTCTTTTCTCTGTGTGGTTTTGGACGGATTAAATAAAAGGTTGCGAACGCTAGGTGTTTTCTTTGATTTAACGAAGGCTTTTGACTGTGTTGACCACAAAATATTACTGCAGAAGTTGGACCATTATGGAGTAAGGGGAGTAGCTTACAATTGGTTTGCCTCTTACTTTAAGAACAGAAAGCAGAAGGTAATTCTCCGCAATACTGAGAGTGGTAGTGATGTTGAGTCCCAATGGGGCACTGTTAAGTGGGGCGTTCCCCAAGGGTCGGTGCTGGGGCCACTGCTGTTTCTTATTTATATAAATGATATGCCATTTAGTATTACAGGTGATTCAAAAATATTTCTGTTTGCTGATGACACCAGCTTGGTAGTGAAGGATCTTGTGTGTAATATTGAAACAGTATCAAATAATGTAGTTCATGAAATAAGTACATGGCTAGCCGGCCGCGGTGGTCTAGCGGTTCTAGGCGCTCAGTCCGGAACCGCGCGACTGCTACGGTCGCAGGTTCGAATCCTGCCTCGGGCATGGATGTGTGTGATGTCCTTAGGTTAGTTAGGTTTAAGTAGTTCTAAGTTCTATGGGACTGATGACCATAGATGTTAAGTCCCATAGTGCTCAGAGCCATTTGAACCATTTGTCAAGTACATGGCTTGTGGAAAATAATTTGATGCTAAATCACAGTGAGACTCAGTTTTTACAGTTTCTAACTCACAATTCAACAAGAACCGATATTTTCATCAGACAGAATGGGCATATTATAAGCGAGACGGAACAGTTCAAGTTCCTAGGCGTTCGAATAGGTAGTAAGCGGTTGTGGAAAGCCCATGTCCAGGATCTTGTTCAGAAACTAAATGCTGCTTTATTTACCATTAGTGACACTTCAACACGAAAAGTAGTCTACTTCGTATATTTTCATACGCTTATGTCGTATGGTATTATTTTTTGGGGTAATTCTTCTGATTCAAAAAGGGTATTTTTGGCTCAAGAACGGGCTGTTCGAGCTATATGTGGTGTAAGTTCGAAAACCTCTTGTCGACCCCTATTCAATAGTCTGGGAATTCTGACATTGCCCTCACAGTATATATTTTCTTTAATGTCGTTTGTTGTTAGCAATATTAGCCTATTCCCAAGAGTTAGCAGCTTTCACTCAGTTAATACTAGGCAGAAATCCAATCTGCATGTGGAATGCACTACCTTGACTCTTGTGCAGAAAGGAGTGCAGTATTCTGCTGCATCCATTTTCAATAAGCTACCACAAGAACTCAAAAATCTTAGCAGTATCCCAAACTCTTTTAGGTCTAAACTGAAGAGTTTCTTCATGGCTCACTCCTTCTATTCTGTCGAGGAGCTCCTGGAAGAGCGAAAAAATTAAGTAAATTCCAGTGTTACATTGTTGATTTTCTTTATTTAAACTTACGACTTGTCACCTGAATGTTTTTTATATTTCATTTTATCTGTTTCTAATATCGTGTTACAATTTCATGTATTGACTCGTTCCATGACCATGAAGACTTCTCCTTAATTTGGTCCCACGGAACAATAAATAAATAAATAAATAAATAAAATAAATGCCGGGACAGCGAAGTGCTGACCACATGCCCCACCATATCTACGCCTGTGGGCTGAGGATGACACGGTGACCGGTAGGTATATTTGGGCCCTCACAGCCTGTTCGGGTGGAGTTAGTTTAGTTTATGGGTGTTTTACGCTGATTTGAAAGTTCTTGGAGACCTTAATTTATCCGAAATTTATCAGTTGGTTCTACGATTTGCGATATACTTCACGTGGGTGAGTCGAAAATCTTTCGGCTTGTTAAGGAAAATATGTTCTTAAGGCAAACGTAAATATTTTTTCCTTGTAAGAAGATTCCGTCTATGGAATGATTCTGTAAAGTCTTCAAAATGCAGATCTATGGCTCAATTAATAAAATATTGCGGGCTATTACGCGTTAGCCAAATTGATGCACATTTAAACCTAACATTTCGTTCCGATGTGCGGAGGACAGTTTCAATGGGGACAGTGACCCGTGATTTATTTTCAAAGAATATTCTCAAGTATTTATTTTATTTACTAGCGATTCGTCAAGAACATTAAGACATTTAATCACACTTTGTAAGCATGGAAGTAGTCGCCAGGGAGTAACTGATGAAATCATAACCAAATTTCCTTTAACAAATGGGAATTTTATTTCACTTTGCGTAAAAGCATTTTTTTAAAGAAACAGATTTAAAATTATAATCAGAGAGCACCCTCTAAGTTACTATTTATTCAGAGGCAGAAAGAAACAAGTTTCGACTGTATGAGCTTCTGGGCAGAGAACCTCGCCGCTCCCTTTTGACACGGCCGTAGTTACGACCGGTCACAACAGCCTCTGAAAGACTACACTGGTGCAAATCTGCAACACACCAGATAACTTTAAACTAAGAGTTTTAACAATTTACACAAGCACACAAACTATGCACCCCCCATATGAGGGATGGAAATGGTACAAAACACTAACAATTAAAGTATTAACCTTGCCACCGAAGGCGCAACTCGACCTTAACTTCTAAGAAAAGTCTTACGGTGAAAGGGTGGCAACTTTATATACTAAAATGATCATTTAAGTAAAAGCCCATGAAATGCAATCTTATACAAAATTCTACAAGGTTGGCCAAACAATAGTTAAGATGCTCTACAGTACACAGATACCGCCTCTCAAGATCATAGGCAATAATATCAAAGTTTCCAAAGATCAAAACATATTTCAGGTATTAGGCCGTTACACTCCAAATAATAAATTCGTTAACACATCAAATCCGACAACATGACAGAGGCACCTATTAACGTACGGTAGATTGATAGGGAGATTACCGAACAACCCTAACCGCAGGTTGCTCTAACTGCCCCTACTCCACAAGGGAAAAACGGACCACCCAATTTATAAACAACCACCTTCCCGCGGACGGGCAAACGGAGAAGAATGGTGGGACGATCCCAAAGCAAAACGGCTGGTGACCTCACCAAGAAAACAAGTAGAATTGAACAAGAGTAAATCAAACAACATATCACCAATCACTTAACTTCTAATAAACTGCGATTTCTCGAGAAGACCTGGCGCAGCACCCCCAAATCGATCTTCCGAATCGTTCGTTGCCAGACTCTTCAACGAACGCAGGAAGGCGCTCCGATCTGCCGTCTCACGGCGTCGCAGCTCGCACAGGTCAGACTGATATCGTGGGTTGACTGCTCTTGCTCTCGTGTCGACCGCGAAGTCACTGCCCCTCGCCATACGCCGCGGCCCACTGGACTCACGTGGCGACCTCACATGCGCCGACGCTCAAGGCGGACAAGTCATCTTCTGTCTCAGTGCGCGACCGACCAACCGATCGATCCAACCGCCAATAACCATTGCCTGAGCAAACTCGAGCAGACTGGCGGCCTAACGCGCAGACTCAGATGCAGGAACTAAGCCCCGACCGGGCGACCACTCGCTGAGTTCTCTTACTGGCGGAGTGGAAAGGCTCTCATTTTGACGGCTTTAAAGGTTGATCCGAACAACAGACATACTGTGGTGTCACCGCCAGACACCACACTTGCTAGGTGGCAGTCTTTAAATCGGCCGCGGTCCTTTAGCATACGTCGGACCCGCGTGTCGCCACTATCAGTGATTGCAGACCGAGCGCCGCCACACGGTAGGTCTAGAGTGACTTCCTAGCACTCGCCCCAGTTATACAACTGACTTTGCTGTCGATGGTTCACTGACAAAATACGCTCTCATTTGCCGAGACGATAGCTAGCATAGCCTTCAGCTACGTCATTTGCTACGACCTAGCAAGGCGCCATTAGCAGTTACTATTGATACTGTGAATCATGTAACGTCAAGAGCGACGTTCACCATTAATGGATTAAAGTTAAGTATTCCACCAGCTACGTGCGTTTTTTATAAATTCTAATTTCCTTGTCCTGTTCCAGACCTAACGCCAGCCTGCAAGAGCTAAAACGCGTGCCTTTCGGCTTCCTCTAGTAACACAGTGTTGGCTCTCCTGCCAACCACAACATTGGCGACGAGGCAATACTGCGTTTGGTCTAGCGGTTCTAGGCGCACAGTCCGGAGCCGCGCGACTGCTACGGTCGCAGGTTCGAATCCTGCCCCGGGCATGGATGTGTGTGATGTCCTTAGGTTAGTTAGGTTTAAGTAGTTCTAAGTTCTAGGGGACTGATGACCATAGATGTTAAGTCCCATAGCGCTCAGAGCCATTTGAACCATTTTTGAATACCGCGTTCTTAACTATACTGCCCTGATTTACTTGTGTAATGGCTTCGCCACCATCTCCAGATGTACTGTGCGAATTTTATCGCTTACAGAATCAGCAGACGCAGGCCTTATTTGATGCCCTTGGACAGCTCGTCCAGGGTATACGTGCGTTGCAAAACGATGCGGCAACCGCCGCTCCACCGCTAACGCAGCCACAACACGCAGTTGCACCAACTTTTCGTCCTTTTGATGCTGCACTGGAAAGCTGGACGGAGTGGTCACGCCAATTTGGATTCCATCTCGCCGCCTACAGAATTCAAGGTAACGAGCGGCAGCCATTTTTGTTGTGTTCGGTCGGCGTACAAACATACCATGTGATAGTCAAATTATTTCCCCGACGCGACGTAGCAACTCTGTCCTACGACGAAATTTTGTCTGCATTTGATGCATATTTCAAAGAATCAGTCAATGTAATTGCCAAACGGTATACCTTCTTTCGTACAAAACGTACGGCAGGTCAGACTAATCAGGAGTGGGTTGCAACCTTGCAAGGCCTTACTGGGGATTGTGCTTTTGAGTGTCAATATGGACTCCGTTATTCAGATACTATGGTACGTGATGCAATTGCACAGAACGTTTCTGATGTTCGTATAAGAGCAAAGATTTTGAAACTAGTCAATCCCTCCCTTCAACATGTGATGGACATATTGGATCGGCAGGACACACTTGACTTTGCTCAGGAATCATTTGAAACTTCGCCACCCGTGTGTCAGGTTAACCGGCCCGCTGGGCTAGCTGTACGGAACAGTAAACAGCCCTCGCGCCCGGCTGCGCCGCTGTCGCCAGGCTCTCTGCCACGTGTACCCCGCCGGCAAGCAAATGGAGTGCTAAAATCATGCCCGCGGTGTGCTACTAGATATTTGCATCACAATTTCCTGTCACGCCAAGCTATTTGCTTTCACTGTAATAAAAAAGGACATGTTCAAAGTGTTTGCCAGAAAAAGCTCAGAACGGAAACTCAAAATCATTCCAGGCCCTTTGTTTTGCGCCAGAATCGGAATCGAACCAAGGATACTAAGGCTCGCGAAACTTCGCCCATGGAAATTCATATAGTCCATTCCACTCCGCACAGTGCCACTCTCTCTAACAGTGATTGTGTTCGTCCCACAAATAGTGTGCATCGACATCGCCGGAACTCCCGTCAAGTCGCAAGTGATTTTGTACCAGTGTCAGTTCACGTTGCACGAGACAGTCGCTCTTGTCGTCAGCAGGGCAATAAACTTTTTGTGGACTTGGACATAAACGGCAAATGATACCATTCCAGCTCAATCAAGACACTTACAAACTGCTGGGCACACCTCCTTTGCGTGCCGCAACTGTTAAGTTAACTAGCTATTCGGGTCAAGAGATCGCTGTGTTAGGACAGTGCAGCCTTCTTGCAATGTACAAGTGACAAACAAAACTAGTGTCAGTTTACGTCCTTCGTTCTTCTTCTGCAGTGAACTTGTTTGGTTTCGATTTATTTCAGTTGTTTAACTTGTCTATAGTAAATCAGGTCCTATTAGTGAACCAGACTGTGCCTTCCGACAATGTTTCTCGGCTATGTGAAGAATTTGCAGACATTTTTGCACTGGGCCTCGGTTGCGCTAAGAACTATAAAGCACATTTGGAACTGAAAGTAAACGCGAAACCGAAATTTTCCAGAGCGCGCAATGTTCCCCACGCATTGCGTGATTAGGTCGCAAAAACATTACACGATTTGGAATCACAAAGTGTAATTGAACGTGTGCAGGCTTATCTCTGGGTATCACCCTTAGTAATTTTGCCAAAACCTTTGGGAAAATTGAGATTTTGTGTGGACTTCAAGGCAACAGTAAATCCACAACTAGTGATTGCAACTTTTCCTTTACCCCGCCCGGAAGATCTTTTTGACAAACTGTGCCCGGGTAAATATTTTTCGAAGTTGGACCTAGCAGATGCGTACATGCAAATACCGGTGGACGAAGAATCCCAGCGCGTTTTGGTGGTTAACACGCATCTTGGTTTGTATCGATTCAAACGACTGCCATTCGGGTGTGCATCCGCCCCTGCATTGTTTCAGCAATATCTACAAACTGTTTGTGCGTCGGTCCCTACTGCAGCAAACTATCTGGACGATATTGTGATCTCCGGAAAGACGGAAGAAGAACATTTAGCCAATCTCAGAACATTATTTCAGGTCTTGCGACAAAGTGGTCTTCGCTTGCGGAAGGACAAATGTGTGTTTTTTGCTCGTGACTTTCCCTACCTGGGACATGTACTTAATGCCCAAGGCATACATCCCAGTTCCGAGCACCTCCGTGCCATACAAGACTTGCCTTCGCCGCAGAATTTGAAGCAGCTACAGAGTGTGCTGGGAAAAATCTATTATTATCACCGATATGTTCCACATGCCTCTTCCATTTCAGCTCCGCTTCATCGCTTACGCCGTAAACGTGTTCCGTTCGTCTGGTTGACGGCGGAATGCGAACGCGCCCTTCGCGGTTGAAATCGGCGTTGCTTTCCAATACTTGCCTTACGGCATTCGATCCCCAGAAGCCCCTTTTGTTGATGGTAGATGTATCGGATTTCAGGGTCGGTGCTGTGCTCGAGCACAAAGATGGATCGCACGATCGCCCTATTGCCTTTGCGTCCAAATTGCTCTCGTCTGCGCAAAGAAATTATTCACAGATCGAGAAAGAAGCATTGGCTCTCGTGTTTGGTGTTACAAAGTTTCATGATTTCTTGTATGGTCGTCACTTTACCATCAGCACAGACCACAAACCTTTGACATCGCTTTTTCATCCGACCAAGCCTGTACCTCCACGTACAGCGCAGAAATCCATTCGCTGGTCTATTTTCCTCTCGCAGTACCGCTACGATATCTTGTATCGGTCCACTGCTAAACACGGAAACGCCGATGCGTTGTCCCGTTTGCCTGTTGCTGAGGATAGAGCATTCGATTCCTCCGAACTTGCTTGCATGTTCATTTATTCGGAAACCGATGACGTGGTCGAATCGTTTCCGATTGATTTTCGTCGTGTAGCTACAGCCACAGCTGCCGACCCTGTCCTTGCTACCGTTCTGCGTTTTGTTGCTACGCAATGGCCCTTGTTAAACTCACCGATCGGGGATCCGTTGGTTCGCCGATTTTTTGCTCACCAGGAGAGACTTTTTTGTACGACGTTGTGTTTTGCTGTTGCGTTCAGGGTCGTGGTACGACGTTCGTTACAGTCCTTTGTCTTACAGCTTCTCCACTAAGGACATTGGGGTATAGTGAGAACCAAACAACTTTCTCGTCAGCACTGTACTTGGTTCGGAATCGCTGCCGCGATTACGAATATGTGCTCTTCTTGCATGGTGTTTGCCGAACAACAATCAGCACCACAGCGGACATTCTTTGCATGGCCCAAAGCCACTTCCCCTTGGCAACGCTTACACATCGATTTTGCTGGTCTATTCTGGAGTGTTTGCTGGTTGGTTGTTGTAGAGTCATTCAGTAATTTTCCTTTTGTTGTCCGGATGTCTTCCACGACGTCATCTGCCACCATCCAGGCGTTATCTGCTATCTTTTGCACTGAAGGTCTTCCACAGACTATTGTTTCTGACAATGGCCCACAATTCATGTCCGCAGAATTTCAGCCATTCTGCAAGACCAATGGTATTCAACATCTGACGTCCGCGCCGTTTTCGCCACAGTCAAACGGTGCCGCTGAACGATTGGTCAGGACTTTCATGTCACAGATGTTGAAGGTGAAAGAGTCGCATTCTCGGGAGGACGCGTTATTGCTCTTTTTGTCCTCGTATCGCTCTCAGCCCCGAGATGGTCGCTCGCCGGCTGAGTTGCTCCACAGTCGCCTTCATCGAACTTTGATGTCTTTGCTACATCCGCCGCATCATGTTCCTGTGCAGCGGCAGACACCTGCTTTTTCCCCAGGCGACGTTGTCTACTACCGCCACTATCGAGGTTCACGGCGTTGGCTCGAAGGGCGCGTTCTTCGCTGCCTCGGCCGCGCTATGTATCTGGTTTTGGGGGCCTCTGGTGAGGTGCGTCGGCATCTCAATCAGCTGCGCCTCTGTCGTCGCACGGGATCTGCCGGTCCCCGTCTGCTTTCAGCGACGGTGCCGTCCGGTCAGCGCTCTGGGGACCCATCTACTGGCTCGCCTCGGCCCCAGGTGTTACCGACGCTGCCTTCCATTTTGCCCCATGGCGACGCTCCGCCGCCGCCGCCGCCGACTGTTCTCCCGCCGGCGACGCCCGCAGTGGACGCGTCGCTGCAACCGCCGGGCGCCTCCCTGGGTCACGCGCCGCCGATCGCTTCCCGTGATCAGTTGTCTTCCGACATCGAACTCTTGCCCGCTCCGGACCGTATGTCGTCTTCGCTCGTCGGGTGCCCCGGCCCGATGGAGGTCGACCCTTCGGCCCCTCCTGTCTGTCTACGGGCGTATACACCGCATGTTGGCGTGCACCCTGGAGCAGGTTTTCAGGCGTTTCCTAGCTCCCCGCGGTCCGAATGGCAGGGTGCGGGTGGCACAGCCTCGCCTGTTGTTAGGCTCCCCACCTCGTCGCATACGTCAACATGGGGTCCTCCCCACGGCGGTCGGAAGCCTTATGCCACAATCGCACGCCGATTTGCGGGGGAGGAATGTGGTGTCACCGCCAGACACCACACTTGCTAGGTGGTAGCCTTTAAATCGGCCGCGGTCCGTTAGTATACGTCGGACCCGCGTGTCGCCACTATCAGTGATTGCAGACCGAGCGCCGCCACACGGCAGGTCTAGAGAGACTTCGTAGCACTCGCCCCAGTTGTACAACCGACTTTGCTAGCGATGGTTCACTGACAAAATACGCTCCCATTTGCCGAGACGATAGTTAGCATAGCCTTCAGCTACGTCATTTGCTACGACCTAGCAAGGCGCCATTAGCAGTTGCAATTGATACTGTGAATCATGTAACGTCAAGAGCGACGTTCACCATTAATGGATTAAAGTTAAGTATTCCACCAGCTACGTGCGTTTTTTCTAAATTCTAATTTCCTTGTCCTGTTCTAGACCTCACGGCAGCCTGCGTGAGCTAAAACGCGTGCCTTTCGGCTTCCTCTAGTAACGCGGTGTTGGCTCTCCTGCCAACCACAACATATACCAGCACTCCGAACGACAGACACTAACTGCCCAACAGATGCGGACGAGAGACAGGCTAGGAAGCTGGGGACGAGAGGCTGACCCAGACTGACTCTTACCGCCCCTTAAATGCACGTGAACAGGCAGCCTTTGCCCTCTCTCACCAGAGGGAGACACCAAAGCTGCGATTGCCACAGCGGCGCCACGGCCACAAACGGAGGGCGACTGCTTCACACTATGCGCTGCGGCGCGCTCTTCAAAACAGCAATTTATACCACGGTTCAAACAGTACCTTCTTTGATATTCCGATTCACATCTTGGATTCCTACTTACTGGAGCAAAATTCCATTTACACGTGCTTCCGCGCCGTGGTGTGACGTCAGATGTTTTGAATACCCGAAAATGTATCGGCAGGTGGAGACGAAACGTTGAGTTTAAATGTGAAATCATTTCGAGCACGGCATAACAATCCGGAATATTTTATTAACTGTGACATGTTCTGACGTGCAAGTTTGCGTTTTATGATTAGATCTATGGCTGCCGCAAGATCTTTATTCGAATAAAAACACAAATCTCATTAGATGTGAGAATGGGTGTAAATCATAGGGTACAAAAATAAGAACGAACAGAATATTCGCCGTGATAAAACAAAACATCCAGTGTAAAATTCAGCAGAAGCTAACTATACGGAAAATAAATATTTTACCGCCAAGTAATGTGGGTTTGTACCATGAGCAGCCTCCAGTGGACTAATTTGTGATTGATATCACACTTCCAAATGCAGACAGTTTCTGTAAAAGAGTATACCTTACTAATTCATAATGAAAATGCATTAAATTCTCCGTCGGAAACGTAAAGCTGGTGATGTGAAACATGATTTCACAATTAGAATTACGAGAGTAAAATTTTGAATTTCCGTTATGAGCTCCGAGAAAAGTGCTGCACACACACACACACATACACACACACAGTTTGGCTGGCTCGTTGTGTTTAGTTTGGCTGGCACACACTGCGGGCGTCCAGTGGCGCCGCCCCTTCAGCAGCTTGACAGATCATGCAGCGTCACCGCATTTAGTGTGCAAATTGCTTAAAGCTAACGAATACAAAACAGCGCAATTTAAAATGTCGCTACGAAGCAGCGCCGCAAACCTCCATTTTAAAATCTCATCAAAATCCGGTTCATAGTAGTAACGTTATTAGCACAGCTATTAATGTTTTAAAATTACAAATGGACACTCCGTATTCTGAATACGGCATCCCGTACTAAGCGAATGCGAATGAGCCGGCGGAACGCTGCCAGCTACGAAATTGTATTCCGCCAATGGACTGCGAGAGCGGTAATCCGCATTAACTCCTGCGACGCCTGTCATTTTTATATTTCGAGGCGCATTAGGGGCGCTTCGAGCGCGTGGAGGGTTTCAAGGCAATATATATGTGGCCACAATAACACCAAGATGCGGTCAAGTGATATATGGCAACATTATATGATTGGCTTAAAACAGCATGCTAGCTTTATTCATTATTAGACAGATTTAATAGGCATCAGATACGGTAAAGAGTAGAGAGGATTTAATGTGCGGAAGGATCTTCTCAACTGATAGAATATCTATAAAAGCAAAATATCAAGTTTGCTACTATTAGCGGCTCCTTCTCATATGCACTGAATTTTTATCGTTTGATTTGATTAGTTGTTCAAATACACACGGAAGAAACAAGGAAATTGGTACACCTGCCTAATATCGTGCAGGGGCCCCTGCGAGCACGCAGAAGTGCCGCAACACGACTTGTCGTGGACTCGTCTAATGTCTGAAGTAGTGCTGGAGGGAACTGACACCATGAATCCTGCCCGGCCGTCAATAAATCAGAAAGAGTACGGGGGGGGGGGTCTAGATGTCTCCTGAGCAGCACATTGCAAGACATCCCACATATACTCAATAATGTTCACGTCTGGGGAGTTTGGTGGCCAGCGGAAGTGTTTAAACTCAGAAGGGTGTTCCTGGTGAAACTCTGTAGGAGTTCTGGAAGTGTGGGGTGTCGCATTCTCCTGCTAGAATTGCCCAAGTCCGTCGGAATGCATAATGGACATGAATGATGCAGGTGATCAGACAGGATGCCTTCGTATTTGTTGCCCTTCAGAGTCGTGTCTAGACGCATCAGGGGTCCCATATTACTCCAACTGCACACGTCCCACACCATTACAGAGCCTCCACCCGCTTGAACAGTCCCCTGCTGATATGCGGGATCCATGGATTCACGAGGTTGCTTCCATACCTGTAAACGTCCATCCTCTCGATACTATTTGAAACGAGACTCTTGCGACCAAGCAACATGTTTTCAGTCATCAACTGTCCAATTTCTGTGTTGACGGGCCCAGGCGAGGCGTAAAGCTTTGTGTCGTGCAGTCATCAAGGCCACACGAGTGAGCCTTCGGCAAGGAAAGTCGATATCGATGATGTTTCGTTGAATGGTTCGCACGCTGACACTTGTTGACGGCCCAGCATTGAAATCTGCAGCAATTTGCCGCAAGATTGCACTTCTGTCACGTTGGACGATTCTCTTCAGTCGTCGTCAGTCCGGTTCTTGCAGGATTTTTTGCGGCCTCAGTGATGTCGGAGATTTGATGTTTTACCGGTTTACTGATATTCACGGTAAATGTAAATGTTGTGTGACTGGGGCATCCAGTCGGGTAGACCATTCGCCGTGTGCAAGTATTTCGATTTGATGCCACTTCGGCGACTTGCGCGTCAATGGGGATGAAACGATGATGATTAGGACAACACAACATCCAGTCCCCGAGCGGAGAAAATCTCCGACCCAGCCGGGAATCGAACCCGTGCCCTTAGGATTAACATTCTGTCGTTGGACGATTCTTTTCAGTCGTCGTCAGTCCGGTTCTTGCAGGATTTTTTGCGGCCTCAGTGATGTCGGAGATTTGATGTTTTACCGGTTTACTGATATTCACGGTAAATGTAAATGTTGTGTGACTGGGGCATCCAGTCGGGTAGACCGTTCGCCGTGTACAAGTATTTCGATTTGACGCCACTTCGGCGACTTGCGCGTCAATGGGGATGAAACGATGATGATTAGGACAACACAACATCCAGTCCCTGAGCGGAGAAAATCTCCGACCCAGCCGGGAATCGAACCCGTGCCCTTACGATTAACATTCTGTCGCGCTGACCACTTTTTCTCCTTTATTAAAACAATCATATAAGCACATAATCACAAAAATAAAATAATGAAGTACTGGAACTGTTTCAACACGAATTGTACCCTACAATGGACTGAAGAACACATTTCAAAATAGTGCCATTCGTAAGCTTACGAAACGGAACAAAATGACAATAGCATCTTCAGTCCAGACAGAGACATAGAACCAAAACGCAAACATATTAAGGAGAATTACAAAATATATATGACTGTCTTGACTAGAATTGCAGTTCTGTCAATTGATTCACAACCGTCCATAATCTTCACAGAAAGTCATTTGCAGCATACAAACGAATAACAAAGACATGCACAGGCTACATAAATTAAGGAAAACATAAAATGAAGTTAATAACACCATTGAGAAGTCGGGAGCAGTCCTAGGAACAGGTGTAACCCCATATTCGTTGTGTATTGTGTTCGCTACATAGTCCTGCACGTGATTTGTGTCCTTACCGGCGTCGAGAATTACCCTACGCCTTGTTTTTCAAACATTATGTCTAACATGTTACCAAACATCGTCCTGAAATTTGGGTAACGTTTCATCTTCCAACGTGCCGTTCTCATATAAGCCTCGAAACTAATGAGATTATCTTCACTATTGTGAATGATGATATATGTGCTTGCGATTGGCACGATGTTTTATGAGGTGATACAGCGATGCAAGTTCGTCCTCTTGAAGCGATTTTGCTTTAGATCTGATCTTTAGTCCTTCAACCTGCGTTCGCTATATGCCTATAAGCATCGCCTTTATTTGTTTGATGGTCGTCAGCTGCCTGTTGGTTGGTGACGTAGTCGCATACAACTCTCGCAGAACTGTCTGTTAAAAATCAATCGTGTGTTTGACATTTTGCGCCCGTTGCCAACTGTAGTTTCTTAAGGATAATCACATTTTCCGTTTGACCACAGCATTCCACCAGGCTATCTTACTCGGATATCTGCAGCACTGCTTGAGACAACCCGCCCATGTTGTGGAGATGACATCTTGTAGGGCGGCGTCAGCGAGAATAGAAACATTTAGGCTCCACGGAATCCTATGCCATTTAGTATGCTGTTTGGCCAGATTTATCGTGACACAGAGGGCGCAGTTGTCGGACAAACTAGCCGGAATGACGTCGGCGTCAGAACATGTTGGCAGATGTTCTCAGAGATGTACAAACGGTCTAGACGGCTACATGCGGTGTCGTTCAAGTACGTGTACTTTACCAGGTTAGGAAATTTTATTTCCCACGCATCCTTCAGCTGCAGGTGACGCACTAGATCATGTAGTTCCCTACAGTAATTAAAGTTTGGCGATTGATCTTTCCTGTGGATCACACAGTTAAAATCACCACTAAATATCAACTGGGTTGGGTTGCGGCGTAACACGTAGATGATGTCTTGTTTAAAGAAGTTAGCACTTTCTAATTTTAGGGTCGTTCCAGATGGAGCATATATATTGACGAAGGTTACATCAAAAATTTGGCAAGCTATGTCTCTACCGATGTCCAATATTTCGATATTGCTCACTGGGATTCTGTCTCGTGATAGAATGGCCGTACCTGTTCCCCCGTCCGCCGCGGTGTTTACGATTGTTGCAAATCCTGATACATGAAAACTTAAGAAAGACACTTCCTGTAACAGAACTATATCAGCTTCGGACTCATAGATAAACTGCCGTAGCATTCAAATTTTAAATCTGTCCTAACTCTGCTGATGTTCAGAGACAAAAACTTATAAGCTTGACTCATGATCGCCAGAGACGTGTGGGTGTTGGGAAGCGTAGGAAGCCCAGTCCATCTCACCGTCGGACTTCGAACCTACATCCGCAGGTTTTGTACCAGTTTTGCGCCGACTTTACTTTTTGACTTACTTTCAGCCACGGAGTCACTTGGTTTAACTTTATTTTGCCGTCGCACAGTCGTCCGAAGTGTCATAGAAGACGGCGCAGTCAGCGAGTCATGGCTGTAAGCAGTATTTGAAAGTCCTGTCTTCGGAACGGGTGACGGCAAGTCCGAAGACGCGGCTTCAGCAGGCTCACTGTGCCGGCCGGAGTGGCCGAGTGGTTCTAGGCGCTACAGTCTGGAATCGTGCGACCGCTACGGTCGCTGGTTCGAATCCTGCCTCGGGCATGGATGTGTGTGATCTCCTTAGGTTAGTTAGGTTTAAGTAGTTCTAAGTCCTAGGGGACTGATGACCTCAGCAGTTAAGTCCCATTGTGCTCAGAGCCACTTCAGGCTCACTGTGTTTGTTTGGAGCCGCACTGGCTGTTTGTATACAGCTTTCCGGTTCCTCGCCTTGTTTGGAAGCAGTTCCGAGTTGGCGGGTGTTTATGTTATGCTCTACACCGCGCGCATCATCCTCTGTGATTACGGTGTGCAGTTGACTGACTGCCGCCACTTGGGTGTTGACCACCTATGGCGAGTCGAGAAGCGGTATCGGAACGGATTGCTGTAAACACTCGACTGCACTCGTATTGACAGTTCCTGCGTCGGGAGTTTCAATTTGAATATGGCGGGTCGTAACTGAGCCATCCGACATACGCGTGTCCTGTGTGGAGGCTCGTGACTCCGCGTCATCGGTTTGATTTTTTACGACCTGGTCACCGGAGCCGCTACCGTCACTTGTACGGCGTCGTTTGTTTCCGACAGATAATGCAACGCCGGCGATTAACGGTGACTGGCCACAGGTTTCTAAGGTAAGGGTGGGAAGGCGCCGTTACCGAGATCGTTGTCCTCTGACACAGATGCACTTGGTTTGGAGTCAATCACAGAAGGCGCCTGATTTTGAGTTAGGACATCAGCCAGTGTTAATCTCTGTCGTTGTTGGAGATTGTTTCGAAGTACGACAACGCGCCGTGGGCAATCATCTCGTAAATGGCCACTCGTGTTACAGATAAAACAAGTGCCTACTTGTCCATCGTAAATGACATGAGCCTTATAACCACAAACCATTATATAGGTTGGTATATTGACTTTAACGGCCATGTCAACTGAGCGAACCCCACTATAACATTGGAGTTTGTGACGGCTCGACCATTTTTCGTTTCTATCTGTCGGATGTCATCGTATTTGGCGAGGACATCTCTAAGAAAACAATTCTCAACCTCAGGTGGCAAATTGAACACTCGCACTTGTTTATAGTCAATATCAGCGTTGATTATTGAAACTGTACTCACCGACTGATCACGATGTCGGTACTCTGCTTTCCCATCAGTATTCACCAAAATTTTCTCCAGTTGTATCTGGTCTACAAACTTCACAAAGAAACAGTATTCCGCCATGTCATAATATGCTGTGTGGACCTGGTTGGACTTGATGCCAATGATATCTACTATCCAGTCATGGATTTCTAGAGAACTCGGTTGCACGTTCCTGGAAGATTTCTCAAATGCAAAACACAGGGTATTCTTACGTGGTACACTGGGAGCCATAACTGCACTATATGAGCGGACGAGACCGCTGTGAGTGAATTAAGAAGCTTGTGTACGACGGTAGTGAAGAAACACTGAGAATATCACAGGTCACAATCCAAGAATTCCTATAAACATGGCTTGCGGCTCTACGACTACGCGGAAGTACCGACACGTCCGGTCGCTGTCGCGTCCCAAGTGGAACTATACTGGGGGCGGACATATTCATGGTACACTCGTGGAATGGTCGTACGGGCAAGTCTTCACTTCATAACTATCTCGGAGATGCTGTGCCCCACCGCTCGTGAGCCGACTATAACACCAAGTTCAAACTCACATCTTGATAACCGGCCATTGTACATTGTAGAAGGAGTAATCGATCTAACAACTGCGCCAGACGCTTGTTGTCTTATAGGCGTTACCGACCGCTGTGCCGTATTCTGCCTTTTTACATATCTCTGTATTTGAATACACATCCCTATACCAGTTTCTTTGGCACATCAGTGTTGTTGTTGTTGTTGTGGTCTTCAGTCCTGAGACTGGTTTGATGCAGCTCTCCATGCTACTCTATCCTGTGCAAGCTTCTTCATCTCCCAGTATCTACTGCAACCTACATCCTTCTGAATCTGCTTAGTGTATTCATCTCTTGGTCTCCCTCTACGATTTTTACCCTCCACACTGCCCTCCAATGCTAAATTTGTGATCCCTTGACGCCTCAAAACATGTCCTACCAACCGATCCCTTCTTCTAGTCAAGTTGTGCCACAAAGTTCTCTTCTCCCCAATCCTATTCAATACCTCCTCATTAGTTACGTGATCTACCCATCTTATCTTCAGCATTCTTCTGTAGCACCACATTTCGGAAGCTTCTATTCTCTTCTTGTCCAAACTAGTTATCGTCCATGTTTCACTTCCATACATGGCTACACTCCATACAAATACTTTCAGAAATGACTTCCTGACACTTAAATCTATACTCGATGTTAACAAATTTCTCTTCTTCAGAAACGCTTTCCTTGCCATTGCCAGTCTACATTTTATATCGTCTCTACTTCGACCATCATCGGTTATTTTACTCCCTAAATACCAAAACTCCTTTACTACTTTAAGTGTCTCATTTCCTAATCTAATTCCCTCAGCATCACCCGATTTAATTTGACTACATTCCATTATCCTCGTTTTGCTTTTGTTGATGTTCATCTTGTATCCTCCTTTCAAGACACTGTCCATTCCGTTCAACTGCTCTTCCAAGTCCTTTCCTGTCTCTGACAGAATTACAATGTCATCGGCGAATCTCAAAGTTTTTACTTCTTCTCCATGAATTTTAATACCTACTCCGAATTTTTCTTTTGTTTCCTTTACTGCTTGCTCAATATACAGATTGAATAACATCGGGGAGAGGCTACAACCCTGTCTTACTCCTTTCCCAACCACTGCTTCCCTTTCACGCCCCTCGACTCTTATAACTGCCATCTGGTTTCTGTACAAACTGTAAATAGCCTTTCGCTCCCTGTATTTTACCCCTGCCACCTTCAGAATTTGAAAGAGAGTATTCCAGTTAACATTGTCAAAAGCTTTCTCTAAGTCTACAAATGCTATAAACGTAGGTTTGCCTTTTCTTAATCTTTCTTCTAAGATAAGTCGTAAGGTCAGTATTGCCTCACGTGTTCCAACATTTCTACGGAATCCAAACTGATCTTCCCCGAGGTCGGCTTCTACCAGTTTTTCCATTCGTCTGTAAAGAATTCGCGTGTAGGTCAATGAAAACGTACCTGCACAGTCACATTTGTTGATACTGCCAGTAGTACACGCCTACTTCAGACAATACTGACATCGAAACAGATGAAGTCCAAACAAAAGCCGGACGCTGTTTTTTGATGTCGTTAGACAAAAGAAACTCATGGTCACCGGCATACGCGCCAGTCTGCATCAGCAGTCCACGCTTCCCAGTGAAGGCTCCACTCCAGACACTGCCGGTGTGGTGTTAAGGACAGCCGACGCATGGGATTGTAATTCCCTAGTCTGATTGATGCTAGCCTCCGACAGATGGCTCATGATGACACAAAATGTTGCTGGATGTCTGTTAATTGACAGAAAACACAGGGTCCGTCGACAAGTGCAGAGGCGGCAATGTTCTTCACAGCATTCTTCTTCTTGTCTGCGGCAGAAGTTGAGAATTCAATGTTCTCGATGGTTTTGTAGACTGTTTGCTTAGAGCGACGACGGTAGCTTCTGTATGGCATCTTTGTTACGAGTATACAATGACAATGCAGAGGTAGACAAATAGGCAGATTTACCAAAGTCTTTATTTGCAAGTTCTGCCATGTGGTAGGTACGGTAGGCAATAATATCTCTATCTACAAAGCTTTCAAGTCCAGGAACATTAGGTACTCCTGTACCTCCACGTACAATAGCTACAGTCAGCCAACCATTACCATGAGTAAAAGTATCGTTAATGTCAATGCTAAAATTAAGTCGACATCCACAGAATACACAGGGTCCGTCGATAAGTGCAGTAGCAGCAACGGTCTTCACAGCGTTCTTCTTCTTCTTGTCTGCAGCAGATGTTGAGAATTCGATGTTCTCGATGGTTTTATAGACTGTTTGCTTAGAGCGACGACGGTAGCCTCTGCACTTGTCGACGGACCCTGTGTTTTCTGTGGTTGCAGACTTAATTTTAGTATCGATCTTAATGATTCTTTTTCACATGGTAATGGTTGGCTTACTGTCGCCATTGTACGAGGTGGTAGTGGAGTACCTAGTGTTGGTGGACTTGAAAGTTTTGTTGATAGAGACATTATTGCGTATCGTACCTATCATACGGCAGAACTTGCAAATAAAGACTTTGGTAAATCTGCTTGGAGCACAATACGGCGATCATCCCTTGTGGTGGTCAGACGTGGCCGATTGATACCTGGGCGACGAGCACGCCTTCCCTCACTTTTTCATGCGGTCCAGTAACGGGCTACCGTCACATCGGAATGCTCCACAATCTGGATGCTGCTCGACTCCCAGGTCGGTTATAACGCTGTCTCACACGAATATGCGGTAGCTGCAGGACCTTGACAGTGATCACTCAGCACCTGACGCTGTTTATGCCCCTTCATACCGTGCCATGCCTTGTAACTACACTACTGGCCATTAAAATTGCTACACCACGAAGATGACGTGCTACAGACGCGACATTTAACCGACAGGAAGAAGATGCTGTGATATGCAAATGATTAGCTTTTCGGAGCATTCACACAAGGTTGGCGCCGGTGGTGACACCTACAACGTACTGACATGAGGAAAGTTTCCAATCGATTTCTCATGCACAAACAGCAGTTGACCGGCGTTGCCTGGTGAAACATTGTTGTGATGCCTCGTGTAAGGAGGAGAAATGCTTACCATCACGTTTCCGGCTTTGATAAAGGTCGGATTGTAGCCTGTCGCGATTTCGGTTTATCGTATCGCGACATTGCTGCTCGAGTTGGTCGAGATCCAATGACTGTTAGCAGAATATGGAATCTGTGGGTTCAGGAGGGTAAAACGGAACGCCGTGCTGCATCCCAACGGCCTCGTATCACTAGCAGTCGAGATGACAGGCGTCATATCCGCATGGCTGTAACGGATCGTGCAGCCACGTCTCGATCTCTGAGTCAACAGATGGGGACGTTTGCAAGACAACAACCATCTGCACGAACAGTTTGACGACGTTTGCAGCAGCATGGACTATCAGATCGGAGACCATGGCTGCGGTTACCCTTGACGCTGCATCACAGACAGGAACGCCTGCGATGGTGTACTCAACGACAAACCTGGGTGCACGAATGGCAAAACGTCGTTTTTTCGAATGAATCCAGGTTCTGTTTACAGCATCATGATGGTCGCATCCGTGTTTGGAGACATCGCGGTGAACGCACATTGGAAGCGTGTATTCGTCATCGCCATACTGGCGTATCACCCGGCGTGATGGTATGGGGTGCCATTGGTTACACGTCTCGATCACCTCTTGTTCGCATTGATGGCACTTTGAACAGTGGACATTATATTTCAGATGTGTTACGACCTGTGGCTCTGCCCTTCATTCGATCCCCGCGAAACCCTACATTTCAGTAGGATAATGCACGACATCATGTTGAAGGTCCTGTACGGGCCTTTCTGGATACAGAAAATGTTCGACTGCTGTCCTGGCCAGTACATTCTCCAGATCTCTCACCAACTGGAAACGTCTGGTCAATGGTGGCCGAGCAACTGGTTCGTCACAATGCGCCAGTCACTACTCTTGATGAACTGTGGTATCGTGTTGAAGCTGCATGGGCAGCTGTACCTGTACACGCCATCCAAGCTCTGTTTCACTCAATGCCCAGGCGTATCAAGGCCATTATTACGGCCAGAGGTGCTTCTTCCGATTTCTCAGGATCTATGCACCCAAACTGCGTGAAAATCTAATCGCATGTCAGTTATAGTATAATATATTTGTCCAATGAATACCCGTTTATCATCTGGATTTCTTCTTGGTGTAGCAATGGCCAGTAGTTTACATTAAACGCGAACGATACTAATACAGTACTGATGTAATGCCTTGAAAATACGCTATAAGATCGACATAAATTAAAGAAAAAAATGATAATGGAACGTAGACAAGTTAAACCAGTTGCATCTGTCACAGAGAATTGCAATTGAGATTATTACATAAATCGCGCGGAGTGGCCGCGTGGTTTGAGGCGCCATGCATGGATTGCGCAGACCCTCCCGCCGGAGGGTCGAGTCCTCCCTCGGGCATCGGTGTGTGTGTTGTTCTTAACGTAAGTTAGTTTAAGTTATTTTAAATAGTAAGTCTAGGGACCGATGACCACAGCAGTTTGCTCCTTTGGGAATTCACGCACATTTGAACATTTTCATTACATACATGACAATTGTGTGTACGTGTGTGAAGTTACATTGACATCCGATCGTATCTTCTGGGTGCTATACTTTCTTTGTGTACACAAAACGTAGCAACTGAGGCAGGCTGAAGGGGTTACAGTCAGGTAAAATATGAAACTGATAGAAAATGTAAAATCGTAAACCAAGAGTAACTAGAGGAGAAAAGCAAGACTGGAGGAGCATGCGTGATAGAGAGATGTCGCGTATAGGATAACTGCAGAAACCTTTGGAGAAAGAAGCAGCTATCTGTATGTACAGTGCTCAGACGATAAACAGAACAAAGAGGAGAAGCGAAAAATCTTCAAGACAATGGTGTGGAAATAAAAGAGGACGCAGATCAATATGAGAATTTGAGAGAGCACTGAAAAACGTATGTCAAAACAAGACACCTATAGTATACAATAATCCCCTGAAATTATTAATTTCTCTGAGAGAATCAACCATGACAAAACTATTTCACCTGTTTGGTATGCGAGAAGTAAGATACACATGAAAGGCCATTTCACTTCAAGAGAAATGTGATAGTCCCATTTCCATAGAAGGCAGGTAATGACCAATGTCGATTTAACAAACAGTTAGTTAAGTTATGGTTGCAAAATACTGACAAATTATTTACAGAAGAATGGAAAGACTGGCTGAAACTGATATCAGAGAAAATATGTTTCGGTTCCGAAGAAATGTAGGAACGTACGTGGCACTTTTGATACTATTTTTTAAAATTTTATCAGAAGACTGAATGAAAGGATATCTTCATTAGTGTTATTTGTGGATTTAGAGAAATTTAAAATAGTTGAACACCTTCTTTGTAATTGTGACGACAGCAAGGATAATATACTAGCAGAAAAGGATATGTACAACTTGTACGGAAACTAAAGTAGGAACAAACGAAAGAGGGGGGGGGGGGGTGACTGAGAAGCAATTGTAGTCTATAACTGATGGCATCCTATCAAGCAATAAAGAAACCAAAGGAGAAATTTGGAAAGGGAGAAGAAATATAAACTTCGAAGTTTTTTGATGACATTATAATTCTGACAGCAAACGACTAGGAGATCAGATGAACGAATGATGTAATGCATGGAAAATAGATTATAAGATCGACATAAATTAAAGAAAAAAATGATAATGGAATGTAGGCAAGTTAAATAAGGTGTCACCGAGAGAATTAGGAAATGAGAAACTAAAAGTAGCAGGCGAAATACGAGTAACTACCGATGGCAGAAGCAAAGAGGATATGTAAGGAAGCTTGACAGAAAAACGGAAGTGTGTGAAAATCTAAGATAAATTTAAGTATTAGGAACTGCTTTCTATATGTATTTGTATGGAGTGTAGCCCTACTCAAAGTTGATAGTCGACGATAAACATTACGAACAAGAAGCGACATTTGATGTGTGAGAGTGCAGAAGGATGCTGAATATTACGTGGATGGATCGAATATCAAATCAAGAGGTAGTGAACAGAACCGCAAAGAAAACAAATTTACACCAGCACTTGGCTTAAAAAAGAGATCGGTTGATAGCGAATTTCCTGAGATATTGAGGAATGGTTAATTTGATTCTCGAGGGAAGTGCGGTGGAAGGGGAGGGGGGGGGGGGAATCGAAAAGTTGCAGAGGTAAGAGTGACCAAGGTTTGACTACCTCAAGTAAAGCAAGTAGACTCAAATGGGTGTGAGTTGCAGTTGTTGTGTTGCAGTTGTGCCGAGGTGAAGAGATGCTGCACAGGATAGACTTGCTGCTCGAAACCGGGGATCGGAATGAAGAGCATAACTGCTAGAAATATCCAGCTGTATTCCACGTTCCTTACGTTTCAAAAGTGTTTCGTGCAGCGGCGCAGCAGTGTTGCTAAGGCACAGCAGGTTCGTACGGAATACTCAGCCGAATTTTTGACTTTGTTGAACACTTACCGACAGGGAGACAGTTGCAAGTCAACAAATGACTCACAAAAACGACGCGCTGCGAGGGTTTAACTGCCTTCAATAGGAAATTATAGACGAAGCTTGTGTGTCAAGGCAAGGCTGGGAAAGAAAAAGGATGGTCGTCTAGACAAAGAATACATTCTGGCATTCACCTCAGTGACGTAGGGAAACGACGGAAAATGCAGTCTGTGTGGGTAGTTGAACACTGTCCCTCCCGAATTATTCAAACGGCGTTATCCTTGTGCCACTTGTTATGTGCATGAACATCTACATCTGTACCACACAAGCCACCTTACAGTTTATGGCGAAGGTACCACTATCAATTTGCCGCCTGCCCTTCTCCATTAGTGAACGGCTCTTGGGAAGAATGATCGAAGGTAAAGCTTCGTATTACTTTTTTAAAAAAGATCATATCCGCCGTTGACTGTAGGAATTATTTATCTCATTATTGCAACTTCGGCAAGTAGTAGTGCAAAAGATTTTGCTTCAGCACGTACCAGACTTTAAAACCCTCTGACATGTACGCCTTTGACTGTAGAAATACGGTGACATTAGAAGAGTGTGAAGCTCTGTACGTCGTGCCTGTGATAGCCTGCTTTTTATGTTCTCTTTGCTAACTTCGTCTACTTCGTGATCCCCTATTTTGATGTTAAGTTTCTCATTTCTGCTACATCTCGTTACCTTTGTCTTTTTCCGGTTTCCGCTCAATCTGTATTCTGTATTCATTAGACTGTTCATTCCATCGAGCAGATCCTGTGGTTCTTCTCCACATTGTCTCAGGATAGCAATGTGATCTGCGAATCTTATCACTAAAATACTTTCACCCTGAATTTTAATCCCACCCTCGAACCTTTCTTTTATTTCCGCCACTTATTCTTCGATACACAGACTGAATAATAGGGGCGAGAGACTGCGTCCCTGTCTTATACCCGTTTCAATCCGAGCACTTCGTTCTTTGCCTTCCTGTCCCATTTTTCCATCTTGGTTCTTGTACACGTTGCATATAGCTTACTCGTATTTTTCTCTGATCCCGAACATCTTGCAACATTTTACACTGTTGAACTTTTTCCTGGGTCGACGAATGCTGTAAGCATGTCTTGAATTTTATTCAACCTTGCTGCAGTTACGGAGCGAAACGCGAGAACCGCATCTCTGGTGCCTTTTACATTCCCTAAAGCCATACTGATCGCCGTCTGACTGATCCTTAATTCTCTTTTCCATTCTTCTGTATATTATCCTTGTTAGCAGTTTAGACACAAGAGCTGTTAAGCGGATTGTGTCATAGTTTTTCAGTTACCTTCCCTTGCTATCTTCGGAAGTGTACGGACGATATTTTTCCGAAAGTTTGACGGTACGTCCCCGGTCTCATAGATTCTACACACCAACGTGAACAGTCGAATGGTTGCCATTTTCCGAATGATTTTAAAAATTCCTGTGGTATTTTACCCATCCCTACCCGCCTTATTTGATCTCAAGTTTTCCACAGTTCTTTTAAATTCTGACTCTAATACTGAATCCCTTACCTCATCCCTATTGACTCGAATTTCTTTTAACATGTCATCAGATAATTCTTCCCATTCATAGAGGACTCCAGAGACCTTCAGTGTACTCTTTCCACCCATCTCGTATCTCTTCTGCATTTAACAGTAAAATTCCCATTGCCCCTTTAATGTTAGCTCCCTTGCTTTAAATTTCACTCAAGGCTATTTTGAAGTTTGCTATGCTGAATCAGTCCTCCCGACGATCATTTATTTCCGATTTCTTCAAATTTTTCCTGCAGCCATTTTGCCTTATCTGTCCTCACTTGTTGTTGATTTCATTCCTAAGGGATTTGTAGTGCTGTATTCATATCTTTCCCTGAAAATATTTGTACCTCATTCTTTCTTCAATCTATTGAAGTACTTCATCTGTTACCCAAGGTTTCTTCGCAGTTGCCTATATTTGTCTGTCTGACATTTGTAACTGGTCGCTTCAGAGATGTCTGCTCCTCTTTAACAGAGAAACTTATGTTACGTTTTGAATGAGTGAAGTAATAGGGCAACTCAGCTCGCTCTATTCGCCTATGAGACCAGAGCTTCAGAGACATCGACACCCACTTTGACGCCGCGTTCCTTAACTGTACGTTCGTCACCCTTAGTTTAGGGATAGCATCTTTGACTACTAAATCAAGAGGTGCTGTGTCCCAATTTCAGACCCAGCCAGTACTTAAATTTTGAATAAAAATCATCAGCAACGGCGGCTGAAGACTTGTGCCATAAGAATTCACCATCGTTTTTCCAGCGGTCTTGTGAAGAAGGGATGTGGAGCTGGCAGAGGTTCAGGGCATTCACTTGCCCTTGGGGTGAGAAACTGCACCGAAAAGGTAAAAGAATAAGTAAAGCAAAAGGGAACATCAACGTAGGCAGCTTACGTTGCTGTTCCCTTTTGCAGTATCCATATCCTTAGCGAAATACGTTGCTGTTCCCTTTTGCAGTATCCATAAACTTAGCGAAATACGTTGCTGTTCCCTTTTGCAGTATGCAGTATCAGTATCCTTAGCGAAAGTGAAACGTGTCTCTTCATTCCTCGGTACTTCAGTATCCTACTTCCGCACTGATTATTTCGGACGATTCTCGTAAACTTCAATCTACTCTTCATCACTACTAAATTATTATCTGAGATTAAATGTGCATCTATGTACGACTTATAATCCAATATTTGATTTCAGAATCTCTGTCTGACTACAATGTAATCTGTCTGGATCCTTCCTGTGTCTCCTGCTTTTTACCAAGTTCTCCCTTAACCCTTTCTTCTGTTACTTCCCTATGATCTAATTCTAATAGCCTATTACTATTAGATTTTCATCTCCTTATATCTACAGGATTACCCATTCAGTATCCTCATGTATTTTCTCTGTGTCTTCAGCTGCTGCTGGCGATGTTGGTGTGTACACCGGACCTATCATTGTCGGTGTTGGTTTGCTGTAGAATCTTATAAGTACAACCCTAATACTGACTGTTCGCAGTAGCTCACTCTCAGCCCTATCTTTCTACTCATAAAGAATCTCATTCTCTTTATATCATTTGCTGATGCGCTTGATATTATCATGTACTCATCTGACCAGAAATCCTTGTGTTCTTTCCATTTAGCTTCACTGACTCCCACTATATCTGGATTGAGCCTTAACATTTGCCTTTTCAGATTTTCTACCTTCCCTGTCACGTTCAGATTTCTGACATTCCACGCCACGAATCATAGAACAAACGCTGCGAGTCGCAGAACATCGTCTCTTCGTTGGTTATTCAATCTTTTCCCCATGGTCACCTCCCCCTTGGCAGCTCCTGCGGGAGATCCGAATGGGGACTGATCCGGAATCTTTTCCCAATGGAGAATGGAGAGATCAATCATGGCACTGTTTTCAGTTGCCGACCACATATCCTGTGGATACACATTATGTGTCTTTAATCCAGTGATTTCCATTTCCTTCTGCATCCTCATGCCTTTGATCATTACTGATTCTTCCGCCTTTTAGGTGCAGTTTCTCACCCCAAGGGCAAGAGAATGCCGTGAACCTCTGCCAGCCCACTCCCCTTCTTGACAAGTTCGCTAGAAAAACGATGGTGAATTCGTATGGCACAAGTCTTCGGCCGCCGTTAAACACTCGCTGGGTCCCAGCATTTCTTGATTAGTAGTCAAAGATGCTACCCCTAAACTACAGATGGCGAACGTAAAGTTAAGGAAATTTGTGGTAAGGTCTTACGGGACCAAACTGCTGAGGTCATCGGTCCCTAAGCGTAGGACAACACACACACACACACATGCCTGAGGAAGGACTCGAACCTCCGACGGGGGAGCCGCGGCGTCGATGTCTCCGAAACTCTGGTCTCATAGGCGAGCAAAGCGAGCTGAGTTGCCCATATCACTTCACTCATCCAAAACGTAACACAAGTTTCTCTTTCGGACTCCAACGCAATAACTTTCTTGATGAGCTGCAATGCGTGAGCGATGTAATGTACGGATATGGCATCATCTTATAGTGAGTGCCTGAGAATTTATAGCTAGTGTCTGGACAAATAAAAGGACGAGGGGAGAAAATCACGACTGGTCACTATTTCTTCTAGAATAATCGCCAAGTGACACTGCTGCCGTAGCTTGCCCTGCATATTAATCTTATAATTTCGCTTAAAGGGTTGAAAGCTTTGTAGTATTTTAACTAGAGCCTTCAGTTCCAACAATCAGACCGCAGATGTGTTTACCCAGTGCGCTTCTCCCCTTTTCCCGTTTACTTTTACTAGACTTCTGCATGGACACACTGACGTGTTAATGCGAAACATATTCAAGTGTGAGCAGCTAAATTTAGTAGTTTTTAATTTGTGTGATTTTAGTATTTTACTATACTCCTTTTTCTTTCCTATTGAACAGATCATCTGATGAAGACTTTTTCTAGAATGCCGAATTTGTGTGACCTGAGACAATAAAAATTCAATAAAAGAATGTTATTTCTAAATATCTATGTACAATTTGTGGCGGTCTACCTATCGGGAGGTGAATAGTGAATGTTTTTACGTGGTCCACCTGTCTTTAAATTCTCCCAAAACCTGGACATGTAAGGAATTTTAAGTTCTGTAGAGGTGAGGTCACCCGCAGTAGGAGCCTGAAATGAATCTCCAATAAATGCGCTATGATTTATTATATGATGGCCTTAAGTAATAATATTTTCCATCTGACTGCGTAAATTTAATGTTCGCCCCTGCACGTGAATGTAAATATTGTACATTTCTAGCAATTCCTATAAAATCCAAAGAATAATTGTTTTTGAGACACACTGAATTAAATACAACTGTTCAGTATTAAACTAAAAAATTAGAAGTTACACTGAAATATGCTGTCACATCAATACTCTAAACTACAAAACACAGAGATTATAAATGCTTTAACGAATTCTTTCATATACTCGTACTATGAAGAACACCAAATAAATGAAATGCGCCGTATTTCTCTAAATATCGTGAAATATTTTAAAGTAATTCATGATTCTAAGTTAATCCAATAAAAGCCTGACCTGGATCAAAATATTACACCAGTCGTTAACGAATGCATTCGCCCTTTGGCGTCCGGCAATGTCGCACTGCTGTCGTCGCTCACCCAGCTCTGTACAGCGTGCTGTTGTCTCCCTTCAGCACATCCAGATACTGCGTGGCTTATTACAATAAAGATTCTGCAACACAGTTTTACAAACATTAGCAAATCTGGTTTCCCCCACTAGTTGTTTCGCTAGGCCTCTCAGCAACATTGACTCATAAAATCCCCCATCTGTAGCGTGTGCCCGGAGATGGAAATGTTCAAATGTGTGTGAATTCCTAAGGGACCAAACAGCGGAGCTCATCGGTCCCTAGACTTGCACACTACTTAAAATAACCTACGTAAGGACAACCCACACACCCAGGCCCGAGGCAGGACTCGAACCTCCGGCGGGAGGGCCGCGCAATTCGTGACATGGCGCCTCTAACCGCGCGGCCACTCCGCGCGTCGGAGATGGAGATACGTGCTTACGGTAGTCATAGGCGAACTGTAACAAGTTCAATATCTAATCATCAAAACAGATAATACGGCTCTTGGCGGTGACTTTTCTAACAATAATGATAAAAGCTATACGAAAATTAACACGACAGGAACTTAAAAGTTTATTTGATAGAAGCTTGTGAAAGAGGATAATTTCCCAAAACGGGAACAATGCTGTAATTATTCTCCTTCACAAGAAAGGATACAGGTAAGGCGTAAAGAACCATGCTTGTCTTCATTCCGCAATGTTGCAAATATTAAGTCATTACTAACTGCATTGAAGAAAACATATCTTTTAATCAGGCAAAGAAATTACCTGGCTTCAGTGACGGATGTACCACAACTGAACTTTTGCTTATCATGAAAGACACGGTATAATTAAGTAAATAGTGCCAGTCACCAGTTTGTTGGTAATTCAAAAACTCTGAAAAGGCTTTAGACTCAATTTAAATAAGGTTCGTACAGGCAGCCTTCGAGAACACAAGGTTTGTGTGCTGAATTATATATTCATCAATGCCTTGGATTTCACAAGACTTTAGCGAGATGGTGAAATATTCAAAAATAAAAGAGAAGGCAGATGAGGAGATTCTATACTGCCAAAACTATTCTCAGCAGTCCTAGAGGGAGTTCTCAGGTTCTGAAACTGAGAAAACAAAAGAAGTAACACATATTAACGGAACATATACAAAGTATCTTCGTTTTTCTGATTCCATTGTTGTGTTTGCCTCTATTCCAGATAAGCCTCAACAAACAATGGCTGAACTTGCAATAGCGAGTCTGAAAGTAATCTTAGAAATCAGTTACAAGGCTGAGAGGAATGTGTGATGATCATTCAAAAACAATAATAGAAATTAACGATGAAGTAGTAGAATCAGTGGATGAGAGTTTGTGTGCAGATGAGGAAACGTGGGGACGGATATCAAAAGAAACAAGCGGAAGTGTAAAAGTAACCTTGAGATCGTTAAGTAAGCTAAATATGGTTTCTGAAATGAAAATCCCAATGTAACTGAAAATAAAAATTTACAACCAGTGAGTTTTAACGTATTGCAGTTAAACGTGGACATGTAATGCGAAAATCGTCCAACAGTTGAGTGTTGGTGAGAAACGGGAAGGTGGATGTGGTGAATCAGTTGGAGACACAGGGATTCGACAATTTGAACAGTGAACAGAATGGAGCAGATATCGTAGTTATGATTGGTTGAAATGAAATGGACTTGGACGAAACATGTTGCCAGGTTTCTGTGTTGAAGGGTCCCAGTAGAAAAGAAACGGTCGAGAGGATGAATTAATGTGAAGCTGAAATGTGGCAGGAGATTTCGCATGCATTTTCCATTTGATTTGAGGATGATTAAGTAAGTGAAGGGTGACGGTGGAGTGGAATCCATTAACCTATATGAGATCACAGTGACTGTTCATATTGAGCTCTTTTGAGATCATTTTGTTTCATTCAACATAATGCTGGATACCTGTGTTTTCTGGATGATTTCTACAGTATGTGTGTGGGAAGGCGCCGCATACTGGGTCTGGGACGGTCAGGCCAGTGAATGTAGTGAAACAAGCAACCTTTTTTGCCGTCAGCCCAGGGTGATGCCTCAGGTGTCAGTTTTGACGGAAGCTGGGACACCGAGGCCACCCAAGGCGGGCGGCACACCGCTGCGTTTTACAACCTCGACCTGGCCAGTGGCTAAGCTGACGCCGGTAGGCGACTCTAGCAGTAGGGGAGCGGAACATTCTCAGGTTTTGCAAAGAGCCTTCAGAAGATAAGCATCTTACAGTTTTGGAAAGAAGCACAGTTTGCCAGTTTGCCGAAAATAATGGCCTAGCCTCATGAGCAGCTTTCTAATTTCAGAGGTTCTCTGCTGTAAGGCTAGTTGCTGAGCACGAAAACGTGCCATTGGTAAATCTGTCAATGATATCACGGTGACGGAGATGTAATGGCAGTTTCCGGATGTGGAAGGGTGTTGTGTAATGTGATTGACATTTTGTAGTGACACACTGTCTTGGCAGGATTTTGCGTACTGGAAGGAACCCCACTACTGGGCAGCCATGTTTGCATTTTCCGCTATTGAAGGACTTTTACGGTTTGGTGGAAAGAAATAGCCGGGGATAAGGTTCTGTAAAAATATTAAGGAGCCAGTCTAGACACGAAGGAGAGTAGACAGAAGTCCGTCGACACATGTGCTAGTGAGCGCATTTTGAGAGTTTATTCAGAGAACTGGAGCTGTATGCATCTTGAGCTTATCAGCCATATGCATTGGGGATGGACAGCGGTGTGGATCTTAATAGATGAGCGGGGTCCAGAAGTGTTGCATCAGCTGTGCGACCCTTGGCTTCTACGGCAGAGCTATTCGCAAGACAGTGGCGTTCTGAACAGCAGTTAGTGGATAATTACGGTGGGTGTAATTAGCAGTATTTGCGTAAAAGCTCAGTTTTTTGCTTCACACTTGCGGTAATCAGTATGATCAACTGTCTCAGGTCTACTATTGCTGTGGTGAATGCGTGGTTTTCAATTACTGTCTGGCCAAGAATCAATGTTTTTCGAGAGTAAAATTCATACCGGCATTAGTGTCAGAGAGGCATTTTCTTGTTGGTTCAAGTAATCCAGAAAATCAACATTCCCATCAGAGTTTGCATAAAGAATTTCTAAAGCATTTCACATTCCATTCATGATGTTATTGAATAAATTATTGTCAGCTGAGATACTGTTTCTGTTAAACATCTACCACTGTCTGGTTAAATAAATTACCTATGCTAACCTCCACTATAGAATCTGTAACAGATGCCTTTAACAACTTGCATTATCCGTTAAAGTTGTGATTACTAATTTGTAGCCTGACCCTTAAAGGCGTGTCTGGATCTTAATTAGTTTTGTGGGTCAAGGTACTAAATACACAGGGAGCTTCAGAAGGTGGGTGGAAAACGTTGCAGAACGTGCAGGGGTGACGCAAAACTGAAGACTATCATGCATGGGGAAGTACAGAAGTGGTCTTTTTTCATAAGTGAAATTACAGGAGAGGTCGTTTTTCAGCAGTGAGTAGCTGATACAATCAGAGTATGCCATGATCTTAAACAAAACCCGATCTTTAAAACCATTCGCCAGCTTTCAGGTACTCCACAATGTCCAAGCTGTATTCTTCTACTATTCACCCCTGAGCTCTAGGAATTCGCTAACAGTTTCCATAAGAATTTAAACACTCGGCGTTAACATCTGCACGATCCCCTTTCACACGTGTGTGATGCCCTTAGGTTAGTTAGGTTTAAGTAGTTCTAAGTCTGGGGGACGGATGACCTTAGATGATAAGTCCCATAGTGGTTAGAGCCATTTGAACAATGTGAACTCTTTCACACTATTAAGTAGCACAGATGTCCTCCTCGGTACTCCCTTAGTTCCCATATGAAATACAGTACCCATTCACCGTTGTGTAATCATTACTACACCTTCGAACATACTGATTCTTCTCCGAATGAGCAATTACCACTCACGTTTGCTCTGCAGCCACATCTATAATAAAAGCTAATATCGTCCTCAAATTTGGCATTCTTACAAAATGGCTCTGAGCACTATGGGACTTAACATCTGTGGTCATCAGTCCCCTAGAACTACTTAAAGCTAACTAAACTAAGGACATCACACACATCCATGCCCGAGGCAGGATTCGAACCTGCGACCGTAGCGGTCACGCGGTTCCAGAATGTAGCGCCTAGAACCGCACAGCCACAGCGGCCGGCGGCATTCTTACAGCAACAACACTTACGAGACGCTTGATTCTTACATTCTAAATTAGTCTCAATCCTCCTCTATTCGACAGATCCCTCTCTGTCTTGTTAGTAACTCAACGCTTTCTCAACTGATAATAAGGGTATCTACTGAATACAGGGTTCTGTTTGTGTTCAATTCGGCATAATCTGTAATATTCCTATTATACACTCCTGGAAACTGAAATAAGAACACCGTGAATTCATTGTCCCAGGAAGGGGAAACTTTATTGACACATTCCTGGGGTCAGATACATCACATGATCACACTGACAGAACCACAGGCACATAGACACAGGCAACAGAGCATGCACAATGTCGGCACTAGTACAGTGTATATCCACCTTTCGCAGCAATGCAGGCTGCTATTCTCCCATGGAGACGATCGTAGAGATGCTGGATGT
This sequence comes from Schistocerca cancellata, assembly GCF_023864275.1. Taxonomy (NCBI): domain Eukaryota; kingdom Metazoa; phylum Arthropoda; class Insecta; order Orthoptera; family Acrididae; genus Schistocerca; species Schistocerca cancellata. Next base: position 422,034,218 of record NC_064628.1, on the reverse strand, counting down.
AGTCCTGTGGAACGGCTTGCCATGCCATTTCCACCTGGCGCCTCAGTTGGACCAGCGTTCGTGCTGGACGTGCAGACCGCGTGAGACGACGATTCATCCAGTCCCAAACATGCTCAATGGGGGACAGATCCGGAGATCTTGCTGGCCAGGGTAGTTGACTTACACCTTCTAGAGCACGTTGGGTGGCACGGGATACATGCGGACGTGCATTGTCCTGTTGGAACAGCAAGTTCCCTTGCCGGTCTAGGAATGGTAGAACGATGGGTTCGATGACGGTTTGGATGTACCGTGCACTATTCAGTGTCCCCTCGACGATCACCAGTGGTGTACGGCCAGTGTAGGAGATCGCTCCCCACACCATGATGCCGGGTGTTGGCCCTGTGTGCCTCGGTCGTATGCAGTCCTGATTGTGGCGCTCACCTGCACGGCGCCAAACACGCATACGACCATCATTGGCACCAAGGCAGAAGCGACTCTCATCGCTGAAGACGACACGTCTCCATTCGTCCCTCCATTCACGCCTGTCGCAACACCACAGGAGGCGGGCTGCACGATGTTGGGGCGTGAGCGGAAGACGGCCTAACGGTGTGCGGGACCGTAGCCCAGCTTCATGGAGACGGTTGCGAATGGTCCTCGTCGATACCCCAGGAGCAACAGTGTCCCTAATTTGCTGGGAAGTGGCGGTGCGGTCCCCTACGGCACTGCGTAGGATCCTACGGTCTTGGCGTGCATCCGTGTGTCGCTGCGGTCCGGTCCCAGGTCGACGGGCACGTGCACCTTCCGCCGACCACTGGCGACAACATCGATGTACTGTGGAGACCTCACGCCCCACGTGTTGAGCAATTCGGCGGTACGTCCACCCGGCCTCCCGCATGCCCACTATACGCCCTCGCTCAATATCCGTCAACTGCACATACGGTTCACGTCCACGCTGTCGCGGCATGCTACCAGTGTTAAAGACTGCGATGGAGCTCCGTATGCCACGGCAAACTGGCTGACACTGACGGCGGCGGTGCACAAATGCTGCGCAGCTAGCGCCATTCGACGGCCAACACCGCGGTTCCTGGTGTGTCCGCTGTGCCGTGCGTGTGATCATTGCTTGTACAGCCCTCTCGCAGTGTCCGGAGCAAGTATGGTGGGTCTAACACACCGGTGTCAATGTGTTCTTTTTTCCATTTCCAGGAGTGTAGTTAGACACAGTACTCTTTTTAGTGGCTGTGATGGTCTTGTGGGTGGACCTCTGTTGTATGACGCGTTGGTGGAGAATTCTCGAAGCGGTCGCAGTGTATGTCCATATACTGTTTCAGCCGTTGTCGCCTTGAGATCATTTTTGGGAGCCATTTGGAGGCCTGATAGGACAACAGAAATATTGCCGCTCCAGTGCTATGTTGTATGGCGTTTGAGCGATACTTCGTCGATTGACCCCTTGTAGGCAGGTTTGTAGGTACAAATTCAATTTCGGTTCATACCAAGCTATACTGAAACTTTTTGAAAGAGGTATGATTCGAACTCTTCTCCCTGATCGGCAGTGATACGGAAGAGTACACCTAAGTGGGCAACCCACTCGTGAAATAAGGTCGTGGATACGTTTCCCACTGTTGTATCTTTCGTTGAATAGACTTCAGGCCATGGAGAAAATCAGTCGGTCGCTGTCAGGCAGTTCCGATATCCTTCTGACGATGTAAGGGATCTTGTGTGATCGACGAGGATATGCTCAAACAGTAGATCCGAAGGGATGTAAATACCGAGCGGATATACGATGTGTCGAGTTATTCTGTTATCATTACTACTAATTGATCCTCAAGGACCCGTTTCCGAGATATCTGTTATTGTGTGGTTAGAAGACCACTGAGTATTCAGTGCAAATGTCTTAGTGTAAATGTATCTGAAATGTAAACTTTTTGATGAATTACTTATCTGCTTGGATTTAAATTTTGCCCATGGTCTATCTTAACAAGAAATGCAGTAGGCGAGACTTGGGGCAAAATTAACGGAGGTCAATCGTAACAGTCCAAATTTCGCAGGTTTTACAGGTAACTGAGTTTATCACTACTCAGAGTGTTGTGCCAACCTGCGTACTCCATCTTTGTATCTGAGTTGAGTGGCCTAAATCGCGAGTCACATTTTGTACTGATAGGAGTTTATTTTTGCAAGTCAAAAGTTATATGTTTGTCTCTTTGTTTTCTCCTCCTACATCGTTACAAGTAAACAATTTAAGAAAAGTGTATATGAATGTAGGTCATATACAGTTCTCTCAGAATATTAATATAAAAGAAAAAACTTTTTGAGACATGCAAGCATGGCACCATGTTAATGTTTTATTTTTGATTCGTGGACGTTTTGTAACACAGGTACCGATGAAAATTGCGAATGTGTTACAATAACTGAAGACTAAACTAAAAGAAAATTTAAGTTTCAGAATCGCTATTAAAGTTCCTCTTTGGAAGTAAACGGTTGTTTTTGTGTCGTTTGTGTGGGCAATGGGCACACGTTTGTTGTACCGAAGCTCTTGCTAGTGTCCCAATTGTTTATCAGATTAGTAGGTAGATTATCTTTCATTTACAATCTTTATGTTCAACGAGCGATACATTTAAGTGAAGCTTTTTTTTTTTAATTTAAAGATATGAAAGTGTTAAAAGTGATAATTATTATACTTCCTCAATTGTGGTAACGTTATAAAATATAATTACTGCGGCAAAATTTGGGTAACCTGGAAATATTATTACACATTTTAATGGGATTACATTGTGATTAGAAGAAACAAATAATAATTTAAAGATTTTCTTTTTCAGTTAGTAAATTTTGTGTTGTACAACATCATTTCAATTACAATTGATTATACCTGTCAATCATAACTGTTACTTATGTCGTCTAACACCAGCATTTACATGCTTATTGATCAACTATTTTTTATAACTTAAAATTTTATGTTACAACTAACCCGCGTAGCTATTACAGTAAGACTTGCTCAAATCGGCACGTGTATAATTCGGAAATCTGCCCAAATTGAACAAGTATTTCAGTCCCAACGCATTCAATGCCCTTTCATATGCTGATTTTTTGTACAAATCGGAACTTGCTGAAGTGGAACGGAAAGCAAATCTTAGAACATACTTAATAATTCATTGTATAATGCGGAAAAGAGCCTATACAGTACTAGTGTATTACACTTTATTAGTAATTTACGACTCTACAAGGACGTTAGTTGTAATACCTCTGTTAAGCGACGAAAAACCAAGAAAAGAGGTCCAGCGCAGCGCGGCACTGCTTTGTATGGATCTAAAACCGCGCCACTCTGTGCTACAAAGAGTAAGTTACCCTCAGTTTCGGTACTGCACGTCAAAGGAAACGGTTCGTTCGTCAGCGCCCTGTTTGCCGGCTTTCTCTTTCTCCTCATCATTGACGCACGCCGGCGCATACAACAACATTGTTGCGCATCTACCAGCACTTTTCTGCAATGTGTGCAGTAAAGGAGTTGGGTATTGTTCCGTTAAACAATGATTTTATCCGGCAAGGTCCTTATTTTCTACCAATTTCAGGTGACTAGTAGCACTTTAAAGAGATACAGCAACATGATGTCGAAGAAACGGTATGTGTCGTTAACGCTTAACGAAAAGATTAATGTAATCGAGGCGACTGAGAAAGACAAACTCTCTATGCGCGAAATAATGCTGCGTTTCAAATACGGTAAAACAAAAATTTATGAAACTTTAAGAAACTAGGAAAAGATTCGGGACGAATGGTTGAAAGGGAACGGGTAGATGAAAAGGAAGGCGAAGAAGACCAGAAATTAAGAAATTAACGAAAAAGTGTGGGAATGTTTCGGGCAATGACAAGTGGACCCATCTTGCAGAGTGAGGCTCTGAAAGTCGATAAAGAGCTTGGAATTACGGAGTTCAAGGTATCCACAGGATGGCTGGACAGTTTCAGAGCCAGGCACAACATCGTGTGGAATGAAGTGGTAGGGAAGCTAAGGAGGTGCGGTAAAGAGTAGCAACAGAATGGAAGACAATACTGTCCAACTTAATTTTGAATTATGACCCGAAAGACGCGTTCAGTGCCGATAAAACGGCAATTCGAGATGAAAAGTCGACCGGCGGAAAAATGACCAAGGAAAGACTCACTGTACTGCTGTGTGGAAACTTGTCAGGAGAAATGGAGAAGCCACTAATTACTGGAAAGGCCGAAAAACCGTGTTTTTCCAAAAACATAGACGTCAGTCAACTTCCAGTCACATGATGAAGCAATAAAAAGGCGTGGATGGTGAGTGGTCTTATGGAAGAATGGCTGGGCTCTTTCAGTGCCAAAATGAAAATAGGAAATCGCCAAGTTCTCCTTTTCCTAGACAGTGCAACCCACCACCCGAAAGTAACTTCATCAAACATGAAATTGGCTTCGTTCCCTTCGGGTTCAACCAGCCTCACTCAACCCATGGACCAGGGGGTTATTTACACATTCAAATCTCATTATAGGCGATTACTGATGCAGTGTCTTATTCTTAGTGTTGAAGGAGTCAACAGTGTGTTTGATCTTGCACGGTCAGTTTCTGTCCTGCATGCAGAAAACAGGATTGGCTTGGTAGTAAAGGAAATTAAACCCGAAACTGTCACCAAGTGCTTCAACAAAGTGGGGTTTGGGGGTCAAGAACAAGACGCTTCTTCGGCCATCGAAGTTCAATAAAATGAAGCAGAAATTGCTGAATTAATGAAAATGCGAAACATTTCATGTAGTGCAGATGATTACATTCGAAGCGATGAATTTCTGTCAACTCTCTCCACTTTCACTTCAGCAACAGATTTAATAGAAATCCGCAACACAGAGGATGATAAAGAAGAAACAAAGGAAGAAGAAGGGGAGCAAAATGATGTCTCTTGAAAAATTAATACGCCTGAAGAAGCCATTGCATGCACAAACGACGTTATACAATTTGCAGCATACACAAAAGTTCTCCCAACTTGTTGGAACTATTGTATGGTGCAAAAATTTTGAACAGGAAATTGAAACAAGTTTCCCTCCTTGAGATGTGTCGAGAAAAGTGAAATGTAAAGCAAATAAACAAGGGAATAATATGTATACAAATACAATAATAAACGAATTTAAAATTCGAGTAAAAATATAGAAATGCCGTGTTATTTATCAATTAGTGTAATAGCCCAGTGTTCTATTGTCCAATATACAGTAAATGGACATCTACTGTGCTGGAGTGAAGGTACGTAACTTCGGTACATACATAATTAAAAATTTTTACTGCGCTTTTGTGCATGATACCTGACAAAGTGTACGTAGCCCAGTGGATTTTGTATAATCCGGAAACTTGTCCAATTTGGAAGATTATTTTATTACCGGACAATTTCGTTTTGAGAAAGTTTTACTGTACAACTTACCATGAAGAGCGGTCGATTGTAACACTGCACATTCACCCGAACAAACTGAAAAAAGGAGCGACAAAAATCATCGGAAATAATTATGCGTCCCTAAACACACAAGGTATTAACCTGTATTTCCAGAGATGCACATAATTTTATATTTTCATATGACTGACGTAGAGACAAAAGTCTGGGAAGTGTTACAAGTGGCCCAGGTCTCCCCTACTGGACACTGCTGGAGCAGGAAGCGACAAGTAGTCTGTATTGATTCTAATACATAGATCTGCTGAAGGGGACCTCCAGAAATGCATCCTGAATTGATAAATAAAATTATTCTGGTGCTCAAGACAAGTGTTTCACCATTTAGGGCGAATATGGTCGCAGATCTTCTTAAAGCAGTGGTTTCCAACTTGGGGTAAACTCCCCCCTGGAGGGGGCGGGGAGAGGTGATAAAATGAATTTTTCTGATAGGTAAAAACAATGAATGTTAGGTTAATATTTATTAACGGCTGTTAGATAGTCTATAAAAATAAATCTCTACTACCACATTTCAGTAGAATATAAGGCAAGTCTGGTCATTAAAATTGCATCGCCATAAAGGCGGCATGCAACAGACGTCAAACTGGTATGGAGAGTACTACATGGTTGGATTTGCAAATGATTGGCATTTCAGTGCAACTGCACAAAGCAAGTAAGTGGAAAGCCATCTGTATTCTGCATACAAGGAAAGATCACGCAACGGATATCTCGTTCGGGAAGTCGCATTCATATCTTGTTCGTTTGTGAGAAGATAGTGTTATGCATCACAGTGGAAGAGGAAACGTCCGCCAACAAATATGGGAAGTCGACAATAGCATGATCATGGCTACCGAGACTGTGATTTCTCGTTAGGTGATGTTGCTGTCAGCACTGATCGGGACCCACCTATACCTGTATACTCAAATACTTGTGCGACTATTATGACGGTGACCTTGCAGTTCAGTGTCGACAAGTTACTCCAAAACTGCAACAAACTATCTGAAGATGGACAACTGGACCAAAACCGGTTATTCGAAAATAAAGAAAAGCGATTTTCAGACTGAAATTGGACATTTTTGTACAAATAAAAATCACGGATACTCCTTCATGACTAACCTGTATAGCTTTGACAAAGTATTAATTATGTTACCAACTACTTTCTTGATTTTTATAAATCGACAAATAAGTGTCGGGGGTCTACGGCACATTTTGAATGAAGAAAGGAATATCCTCAAGTAGTCAAATTCCAATTACAGTGCAATGTCTTGCACGCCATGAAGACGATTCACTATGGACAGATAATGATGAAACAGAACTATGATTCTTTTGGCGAATGGTCGGTGGCTAGTATCCATGTAGTATCGGAAAATATTTTACAAGAACCGCTTTCATTTACCAGTATTTACAGGTGTGGAATTAGACAATCGGTTATGTTAGCAATAAAAATAAAAGCGAGGAACCTAGTTAAATTACTGCATGACCTACTATATGCGTTATTGGACATCAAGTAAAAAGAATTGCCGGCCGCGTTGGTCTCGCGGTTCTAGGCGCTCAGTCCGGAACCGCGCGACTGCTACGGTCGCAGGTTCGAATCCTGTCTCGGGCATGGATGTGTGTGCTGTCCTTAGGTTAGTTAGGTTTAAGTAGTTCTAAGTTCTAGGGGACTGATGACCTCAAATGTTAAGTCCCATAGTGCTCAGGGCCATTTGAACCATTTTTAAGAAGAATTGTTGTAAATATGCAATACCAACCGTCGCAGTGATTCATTATTTCTTGGTTTAATAAAAACTACAGGAATACGTGAACATAATGTAAGCATTTCAGTTGTCACTAAAACTAGCGCTGTTAATTTTTTTCAGTCTGTAAGTCAGTTATTTGCCCAATTTTGTTTGGGGTATTAACTGGTCTCTGTTCTTGTTCAAGGGTAACTCTATCTGAAGGGTTGTGGACCTCTGTCGTTATATGCTTCTTGTGATACAATACTACTTTAGTGCGTTACGTCTTGCAGTTTAATGTACATCCGTACCCCTTAATGGAGATGTTCTAAGCTTCGTCCTTGTAGTCTTATATCAGCAGAAAACAGTGTCGGTAGCGTACCTTGCCCGTATCGCATTCGCAAGCCGTGGGCCATTGGTGGAATTTGAGCTTAGACGGGTATTTCATCGACAATTGTGCTTAACAGAACAATACTGCATACTGAAGTCAGTCGCGGTTCATGATCAGATGTTCACACTTATCTCCCAAATATTCCGTTTGCAGACGATTTTTGCTGGAACGCCTTTCCTTCTTCTATCGTGTCTGTTTTGTTTCTACTGTGTCACACTTTTAGCCGTGTCGGTTTCGGTATTAATTATGATTCACCCTCGTAGCGCGAGATTTAAGTGTGGTGGGGTTCAGGCTAGAGGTTGTGCAGATATGGCGTTTAGTTAAACAATTATTTTATTAAGTATGCGAACTTCAAGTAACCCAATAGTACACCACTTACAGCACTACAAAGTATGTATTTCTGTATCCCGAAAGAATCTGAGCACACTAATCCTTAGACTCTATACGAGGAGCGTTCAGTAAGCAATGCAGCACATTATTTGTCTGAAAGCAGGTTAACTTTTTCTGTATTCCAATACGTCATATTATTTTTTCTACAAAATCCAATTTTTCAACATGTTCAATGTGGCGGTCTTACGCCACATTTCTGGAAGGGCCTGTGTACTCGAATTGTACCACTCTGCTGGCCGACGTCGGAGTTCACGTCTTACTGTATCAGTGACCTCCGCATCATCTGTATACTGCTTCCCGTGAACTGCGTCCTTCATTTGGGCCAAGCAGATGGAAGTCGTAAGGTGCGAGGTGCGGGCTGCAGGGTGGACGAGGAAGAAGAGTCCAGTGAAGTTTTGTGAGCTCCTCTCGGGTGGGTAGACCTGTGTGAGAGCTTCCGTTGTCTTGGCGAAGGAGAAGTTTGTTTACGTTTTTGTGGCGATGAACACGCTGAAGTCCTGTCTTCAATTTCCTGAAGGTAGCGCACTACACTTCCAGCTTATCGTGATCGTTTCACCACGAGGGAGATCATCAAACACAATGATGCATTCAGAGACCCAGAAGCCCATCGCCGTGATTTTACTAGCTGAGAGGGTGGCTTTTGAACTTTCTCTTCGAAGGAGAAGTGGTGTCGCGTCATTCTATTTACTGTCGTTTTGTTCCCGGTTAGAAGTGATGAACCTGTGTCTCACTGTCTGTGAAACTGCTCGACAAACATCAACCTCGTAACGTGCAAGCAGTTCCGCACAGATTGTCCTTTGTTGCCCTTCATGGTGTTCTGTTGGGCGTCGAGCAACCCAGCAAGCACACACCATTGATACCTCAACTGTTGGAAGAGTGTGTCAGCACTACCAACAGAGAGACGTCCAGCTGTGCAGCGAGGTGTTTGATTGTGATCCGTCGACCATCTCGAATGAGAGTGTCCACACGTTCCAACATTGCAGGAGTCACTGCCGTTTGTGGCCGGCCAGCATCGGATAAGCCACGATGACGACAGACGCCTCGCCCAACGACTCATCGCGCTTTTGTTCACTACCAGCTCTCTGTAGACATTCTGCAAGCACCCATGAACATCTGCTATGCTCTGCTTTTCCCCGAAGAGAAACTCAGTGACAGCTCTGCTTCGAAGCAGCTCCGTTATTCAAACGCCATCTTGATGGTTATGTTTAGCGCCGCCACCTATTCGAACTTCATGAAGCTACATGGATCGAAGAGGGAATCTTCCACGATGCCCCACAATAAATTCCACCTTTTTTTCAACCGAGACTGGCCGAGAAAAAATCTGTGGCATTACTTACCGAACGCTTCCCGTAGAAGAAATTCAGTCCTGCCGTATAACACACTTCAGGCAACGAGATAAGAATTTATTGTGTCTGGCAACGGCCATAACCAGAAATAGTGACTCTAAAACTTGTCGTGCCAAGTAATATTTAACCTTATCTAGAATCAGTAATTATAACCTGTACCTGCAGATTGATACACTATCACTTCCCGTCACCAGACAACTACCACCTACTCATAACACTACAAAACCACACACACTTCTGCTTGAATAACTTCTGATACAACAACATATGTAACAGCTCATTCACATAAAATCAACAGCAATAAAATCTTAATGCAACAAGAGTGTGCTACAGGCTTAATCACATGAAATTAATACCAGAATGAACTCGTAAAATCAATGGAGTAATCAGCTAGTTTACGCTCACGGTGACGAGCAATTTCTGATGAATAGCTAAATCACACCTACAGCATGTAATAATACAGTTATGCCTGTTCTGCCTCACAGAATGTCATAAATAACAAGCAGCTAGTTGCACAGTATTCACAGATACCCGTGTAGGAAATTATTTACAAGTCGCTACAATCAGTTCACGGTTTGCACACGATATGGTGCGCCATCTCAGTCACAGTTGCACCAGGATACCAACATTAGTTACGAAAGTATAGGGTATCCCTCTGTGTTCTTCGCATCCACTGCGTCCGATTGGATGAATACAGCAGCCGCTCCGCCACGTTGTTGTCCACGCGACAACTTCATCCGTGCTGAGCGTTGTCTCGTCCGCCAAACGTCCCACACACCATTCGCTTGAGGCACTTAGGACTTGGGTCCACACACAACTGTCTTCCCCGTGTCACTCCAGCAACTACAGCCACCACCATCCGTCCACACCACCAGCTCGTCGACGGCGGCATTCGCGGTGCTTACGCGTCAGCACACAGCTTACTAAGATCTCTGGCATTTAGGAAGCAGTCGTGACGTTCGACACGGCGTACCCGACACGGCAGCTAAGACAGATTACCCCAGATATATCCAGAATGAACAATACACTCACGTTCAGAAAAAAAACAGAATACCTTGAACGATAGGACGTTCAAATTCACAGGACGTGTACATTAGCACACTCTGCAGAAATGATTAGCATTTCAGTCACCTCGGTTCAGTATGTGTCCTGTTGCCTAGTAGGCACAGGGGCCGCCATGAGCCTTGATAGCTTGTTCCATGCGTGATGAATTGAAGAGTGTAAGACTCGAATGGCATCCTGTTGTTTAGCCAACCGTGCTGCACTCACCGGGTTGGAAAGTTCATCCGTGGTGGTTGGTACTGGATCACAGTGCTGCACCCGCCATTTCAACATATTCCACAAATTTTCAGTTCGCGACAAGTCTGGTGATTTGGCGGACCAGCGCGAAAGGCTGACATTCTGTGACATCAAGAATGCGTGTATTCGTGCAGCAGCATGTGGTCGTGCATTGTCTTGTTGAAAAATGGCCTCTGGGATGTTGTACAGAAAGCGTGTGGCTACGGGACGCAGGATGTCATTCACGTAGGCCGCACTGCTCACAGTGCTGTGGAGACGTACCAACTGTCCAAAAATGTTCAAATGTGTGTGAAATCTTATGGGACTTAACTGATAAGGTCATCAGTCCCTAGCTTACACACTACTTAACCTAAATTATCCTAAGGACAAACACACACACCCATGCCCGAGGGAGGACTCGAACCTCCGCCGGGACCAGACTCACAGTCCATGCCTGTAGCGCCTTAGACCGCTCGGCACGTACCAACTGTGATTTGTGGTTGTACCCAATAGCACCCCAACACCATAAGGCCTCCAGTTGGCGCTGTATGTCTTTTGCGAATGCAGTAACTGTGATGCTGCTCCTCCACATTCTCAAAGGTAGGCGGAGAAGTGGACGATGCGTACGCTGTTCCCACTGTTGCGTTACAGTCGAGGAGGGCGCGGATCTGTTTTGCAATGCCATTTGGATGAAGTGTCGATCTTCTCGGGGGATGGTGTGAGTGGTGCGCCCTGTCCATTATCGTTGCGTTCTTCCCTGAACCATTCAGCACACACTCGTTGCACTGCCGTAGCCCACACGAGCGGCCATTTCCCAGGAGAATGCATCACATTCTCTCATGCCAATAATACGCCCTCTTCCAAACTCATTGATTTGACGGTTCGGTTCGCGCTTACGTCTGCGAGGCATCCTTTACGTCTGCGCATGTTTCAGTGACCCCTTAACCTTCGGTTTATAGCCAAAACGAGAGCCACAGACACATTTTACCCGTAGGTGGTATTGCGCAGCGATATCGATGTTGACCTGGAACCCGCGGGTCGACATGGTTCAAATGCTTCTCATTTCTGCAGAACATAGTAATGTACATGTTCGCGAATATGAACGTCCAATCTCTAGTCGTTCCAGGTGTTCCGCTTTTTATGAACAGAGTGTATATCGAGGTGCAGTTTTCGCCAAATTATAGCAAACAACATGAAGAATTTCCTGACTTTTGTAAGTAATTTTTATCGTTTGAATTCGCCGAATTACGACGCTAACTTTGTTTTTCTTCTAATGGAACTATAAACTTTTTTCTGCAGCGTTTGAAAGAACCTTCTAACAGAACTTCAACGACGTTATATGTGTGGGATTTGATTAAATAGGATCAAGATAACACCGCTGCAGACCACTGTCCCATCATTAAGAGATGAGGTTCCACAAAAATCTGCCCTTTTATACCAAATGTAAGCAAACATGTAACTCAAATGTCGTTTTTGTGTTTACCTGTGAGCTGCAAGCCCATCAATTTGTGTCCCGGTGTTGTAGCCGTCAGAAAACTTACTCGCTTTGCTAGTGGGACTTTCACGTCGTATGCAACGATCGAAAAAGTAAATATACAGATAATTCTGTATGCACCGTAACTGTTCATCTGCAGTTCATAATACGTATATGTTTGAGATGTTTGCTGCATTTTTGGGTAGGCCTATACCGTTTTGACTATCTGGATAATTTGAACAAGGGTTGCGGCCCCAAACCAGTCAGCAAGTGAATAAAAACGTGAAATTTGCTACTTCGGCTGGTTTTCCGTTGCACTGATTAACAGAAGTAGCTCATCTGCAATTATTCCAGCATCCTGGAAGTTGATAAAGTGAATATCGTTTATGCCGAAATGGAGCAGCAGTGCGATTTGATTCTGAAGAGTATACAGATCGTGCCAAGCACTGATGATCTATCTTTGCAAACATTACTAAAAACATTCTAGAAACTAAAAGAGTGGAGAATAAAATAAACCAAGGAAAAAGAAGAACATCTGATGAAACAAATGAATCTCACATTTTAACAGCGGTAACTCACTATGGAAATGTCACTAAGATGCATGCCGGAAGTACAATAGGGTTCTGCGTACGCTACATTTTACCGCTTTTCATCTTCTTCGCATTTTGCTGCATTTACAGCTTCAGAGTAATAACTTACAAAATTCGTTTCAGTTCTCCGAATCTCGTATACGAAAAGTGCAAAAGGATGCGGTATGTGTGTTCAAAATTTTGTTTAAGGAAGAAGCATCGTTTACAGTGAGGAAGTCAGTCTTCGCAATTGCACTAATCGTCAGTTGAAAAATACACGCTGACTGAAACAAATGGATAAAAACAACGCTCTTGGTATTTCAACGTTTGATGCGAGTTTTTCAAGACTCGACTCACTATCGTTGTTTTATTGATAGGAGTCTAAATATACTCATGTATTTCGAGTTCCTGAGATGTGATGCAGCTGCAGTTACTGAAAGACATCCCAGTGGCCGTAAGGCAATCAGTGTGGTACCAACATGACAGATGTCCCTCCCATTCCACACTTGTAATGGCAGAACCTCTTGAGAGAACATTTGGAGAGCATTGGAACGGTGGTTCAGAAATCATTTAATGCTGTGCACACTCGACAAACTTAAACTTCTGTTCTTTTATCTGTGTCAGAAATTAAAATAACAAATCTATTAGAAAATACCGACGACTCCCGAAGGCATGAAATGCCTTATAACACGGATCTATGCTGCCTTAACTCCAGATGAAATGCAACGTGCAGTATTGTTTCTCGAGAATCACGTTATAGCGTGTAGCAACGCTCAAAGTCAGAATTTTGAGGACTTGGTATGACAGTCGTGATAACAAACACACGAACCGTACCTGTGTCACGTGCTCGCTCTCATTTGGTATAGCAGGGCAGACGTTTGCGGTATCTTTTCTCCTGACAGCGGGATGGTGATTTGCGGCGCTTTTTCGTGGTACTATTTGATCAAATCCCATAGCTGCTTTCAAACGACAGACAAAAAAGGGTATACTGGTACAACAACATATGAAACAGCTCAGACGCATAAAATCAAAACCAACAAAATGTTAATGCAACAGGAGTACGCCACAGGCTCAATCACGTGCTATCAACATCACAATAGACTTGTAGAATCAGTGGAGTACCCAGTCGGTTTCCTAATTCGGTGACTATAAACGATAAAAGATACTACCGAACGTCAGGAATTCGCCATATTGTCCGCTCTAACTTGACGCAAACCACGTCTCGGTGTATTAGGGATGACCTGTCTCACGTGTCTCACTCTGTGTACGTTCATTAATCAAGAGCTATGGGTATAGTTTGTAAGTATAGCAACCACAGTGTTTACTATGAAGGTCATGCTTACTGCACAAATTAAGTCTTTAGTGGAATGTAGGAAGAGGGACTATCAGTAAATGCAGGTAGAGAATATGGAGCCAATATTTTTGCATGTATCAACAATACTGCGAAATACAGCATACCTCGCAGTGGCAACTCTCCCAGTGCCCAAATCTTATTCAGTTGGGCTGTATGTGTGCTTCATTTACACTCGCTGAAACAAGGACAACAACAACAATAATAAGAAGAATTCCTTGTGACTCGACAATCTGGTTCAAGTCCTTGAGTTGGATGCCACATCAGTGACTTGGGTGTCCCTAAACGCCGGCCGCTGTGGCCGAGCGGTTCTAGGCGCTTCAGTCTAGAACCGCGCGACCGCTACGGTCGCAGGTTCGAATCCTTGCTCGGGCATGGATGTGTGCGATGTCCTTAGGTTAGTTAGGTTTAAGTAGTTCTAAGTTCTAGGAGACTGACGACCTCAGACGTTTAGTCCCATAGTGCTCAAAACCATTTGAGCACCATTTGTCCCTAAACTACCCCAGGGGACTAATAGTCTGCCGCGTAATCCGAACCGCGATCATTCCTGGCATAATTGAGACATGAATGATTGATTAAAGACAGATTGTAATTCTCCATGTCCCGAGTGGGATGATTGGGATACAAGGTCTTTGTGTTTCCCCGCACATGCTCCGCCGCTACACCACAAAGTCAAACTACACTCAGCATCCTCTCGATAGTCACCGTGGAACCACTAAATGGCTTTGTAACGTGTATTTGCTTACAGATAATTCAATTTCTGTCAAGCGACCATCTTCAGGTCACGGGTTAACACTCTACATCTATATCTACATACATACTCCCCAATCCACCATACGATGCGTGGCGGAGGGTACCTCGTACGACAACTGCATCTTCTCTCTCTGTTCCACTCTAAAACAGAACGAAGGAAAAATGGCTACTTATATGCCTCTCTACGAGCCCTAATCTCTCTTGTCTTATCTTTGCGGTCTTTCCGCGAAATATAAGTTGGCGGCAGTAAAATTGTACTACAGTCAGCCTCAAATGCTGGTTCTCTAAATTTCCTCAGTAGCGATTCACGAAAAGAACGCCTCCATTCCTCCAGAGACACCCACCCGAGTTCCTGAAGCATTTTCGTAACACTCGCGTGGTGATCAAACCGACCAGTAACAAGTCTAGCAGCCCGCCTCTGAATTGCTTCTATGTCCTCCCTCAATCCGACCTGTTAGGGATCCCAAACGCTCGAACAGTACTCAAGAATTGGACGTATTAGTATTTTATAAGCGGTCTCCTTTATAGATGAACCACATCTTCCCAAAATTTTACCAATGAACCGAAGACGACCATCCGAATTCCCCACAACAGCCATTACATGCTTGTCCCACTTCATATCGCTCTGCAATGTTACGCCCAAATATTTAATCGACGTGACTGTGTCAAGCGCTACATAACTAATGGAGTATTGAACCATTAGGGGATTCTTTTTCCTATTCATTTGCATTAATTTACATTTATCTATATTTAGAGTTAGCTGACACTCTTCACACCAATCACAAATTCTGTCCAAGTCAACTTGTATCCTCCTACAGTCACTCAACGACGACACCTTCCCGTACACCACAGCATCATCAGCAAACAGCCACAGATTACTATCCACCCTATCCAAAAGATCATTTATGTAGATAGAAAACAACAGCGGACCTACCACACTTCCCTGGGGCACTCCATATGATACCCTCACCTCCGATGAACACTCACCATCGAGGACAACGTACTGGGTTCTATTACTTAAGAAGTCTTCGAGCCACTCACATACTTGGGAACCAATCCCATATGCTCGTACCTTAGTTAGGAGTCTGCAGTGGGCCACCGAGTCAAACTCTTTCCGGAAGTCAAGGAATATGGCATCCGTCTGATACCCTTCATCCATGGTTCGCAAGATATCATGTGAAAAAAGGGCGAGTTGCGTTTCGCAGGAGCGATGCTTTCTAAAGCTGTGCTGATGCATGGACAGCAACTTCTCTGTCTCAAGGAAATTCATTATATTGGAACTGAGAATATGTTCGAGAATCCTGCAACAAACCGATGTTAAGGATAATGGTCTGTAATTTTGAGGATCCGTTCTTCTACCCTCCTTATGTACAGGCGTCACCTGCGCTTTTTCCAGTCGCTTGGGACTTTACGTTGGGCAAGACATTCGCGATAAATGCAAGCTAAGTAAGGAGCCAATGCAGTAGAGTGCTCTCTGTAAAACAGAATTGGAATCTCATCAGGACCTGGCGATTTATTTATTTTCAACCCATTCAGCTGCTTCACAACCCCAGGGATGTCTATCACTATGTCCTCCATACGGGAATCTGTACGAGACTCAAACGGCGGTATGTTTGTACGATCCTCCTGCGTGAAAGATTTCTCAAATGCTAAATTTAGAATTTCAGCTTTCGTTTTGGTGTCTTCCGTTGCCAGGACAGACTGATCAGTGAATGACCGGATGGAAGCCTTCGACCCGCTTACCGATTTTACGTAAGACCAGAATTTCCTTGGGTTTTCAACAAGATCTTTTGCTAAGGTATGACGGTGGTAGTGGTTGTATGCTTCGCGCATCGCTCTTTTTACAGCAGCACGAATCTTTACTAACTTTTGCCTGTCCTCATTCTCCCGATCTTTCTTGTACCGCGAGTGCAACTGCCTTTGCTTCATGAGTATTCTCCGAATTGCGCTGTTAAACCACGGTGGGTCTTTTCCGTCCGTAACCCACTTTTTCGGCACATACTTGTCAAATGCGTGATTTACAATGTGTTTAAAATTTTCCCATAATTCTTCCACGTCCATAGTACCGGAAGTAAATGAAGTCGATTCATTTACTAAGTGGGATGCTAACAACTGCTTATCTGCTCTTTCTAGTAAGAATACTCTCCTAGCCTTCTTCACCGACTTTTTAACTTTCGTAACCATAGTCGCAATGATAACATCATGATCACTAATCCCTGTCTCAACACTGACACCGTCGATGGGGTCTGGTCTGTTCGCGGCAACCAGATCTAAAATATTTCCATTACGCGTTGGCTCTCGATTTAGCTGCTCAAGACAGTTTTCAGATAATGTGTTCAAAAGTAATTCACACGACGGCTTGTCTGTACCACCTGTAATGAATCCATAGACATCCCAGTAGGTTGAAGTCGCCTCCGACTAATATAGCATGATCCGGATACTTATGCGATACAGAACGTAGACTCCCTTTGAATGATTCTAGAACTGTCACGGTGGAACCTGGTGACCGGTAATACCACCCCATAATTAACTTTATTTCCCCTAGCCCTGTTAAACGTGTCCAGATAGCTTCACAATCACATTCTACTTCGACCTCAGTAGACACAATATTTTTGTCATCTGCATTGAAGACACCACCTCCTAAGGTGTCTAATCTGTCTTTCCGATACACGTTCCAACCCTCACTAAATATTTCAGAACTTCCTATCCCAGGGTTCAGCCAGGTCTCAGTCCCGAGAATAATTCGCGCCACACGCTTCCTGGAGGACAGTAAATTCAGGAACTTTATTCCGAACAACCTGAAAATTTACTGGTAATATCTTGATAGCTGTCTTTACACTGAGCGCGTCCTGATTTCCCTCCCTGCATGTCGACTGGTGAGTGTTCATCGGGACACCTCGCACTGTTGCCTAGCCTAAAAATCCCCCATGTGCACGCCACAAGTACTCTGCTACCCGAGTACCTACTTCCTTTGTGTGGTGCACTCCTGACCTATCTAGGGGCGTCCTACAATTCCCCACCCAATAGCGCAAGCCTAGAAATCTGCAGCCGAACATTAAAGCTAAAGCTACGTTCCTTGTCACAGAATAGATGATTATTTTCCAGTTGCAGCGTCTGTCACATATTCATGTGTATACACGCCTGAAGCTGAAAAGCAGCTATGTATTTACCAGCAAGAAACCGTGCTTTAACTTAGTGTAGTATTCAAATTTGATACGAAGATGCTCACTTGACCGAAACCGTTCTGTGAGTGTATTTTTGTGGTTCCATGATGTAAATTTAATACACTGAAGGCAGGGTCTAACACCTCGTCGACAACGATGCCATTGAAACTGTTGTGGCGTTGCAAGACAGCCACGCCACTCGGAAGTAGCCGAAACGCACGCGTACACACACGCCGGCTGGCGTGAGGTCTGAAACAGGATACTTAATGAATGCTATAAAGAAAAGTACGGAGCTTCTGTTTACTTAACTTTAATTCATCCTTGTGGTACATCGCTCTTGATAATACAAGTGAGACTCTCAGATATGGTTAATGGCGCCTTGCTAGGTCGTAGCCATGGACTTAGCTGAAGCCTATTCTAACTGTCTCTCGGCAAATGAGAGAAAGGCTTCGTCAGTGCAGTCGCTAGCAAAGTCGTCGTACATCTGGGGCGAGTGCTAGTACGTCTCTCTAGACCTGCCGTGTGGTGGCGCTCGGTCTGCAATTACTGACAGTGGCGACACGCGGGTCCGACATGTACTAATGGACCGCGGCCGATTTAAAGCTACCACCTAGCAAGTGTGGTGTCTGGCGGTGACACCACAGAAACTGTACAACACAGTTTGCAGAAAATAATTTGACCTCCATGGGCTTAGTTGATCATGCAGTAACTTGATTCTCCAGCGATAACTTGCGGTGTGCGTCCATAATTCACAGTTTCACGTCGAATGGCGTTACGTCGCCTGTGACTGAATTTAATGTTTTCATGGTATATTCGTGAGACACGGCGCTGTAAATGCTGGCTAGCGCACGTCTCGAACTCACCTGGCGAAGTAATGGCAGCAGAAGTTGCGTTTGCCAACCTCGGGGCGGTAGACGAAAAAAAAAAAAAATCTCATTTCCACGTGAGCGCGGAATAAAATTTTAATAAGACAGGAAACGTGCCAGATGCGTGGACCGGAGGAAACCTGAAAAATAAAGGAGAAAATTAAGGGAAAAATAATTGGCGGCGGTCCGCCCGCGGGCGAATTAACGCGCGCAGAGTTAATCAGCGCCGCTCTGTCTGTGTCTGCGGCTGCGGCCCGCTGCCCACGGCCTCCGCTGCGCTGCGGTCGCCCCCAAAGTTGTTTACAGTCGCTCGCGCCGCGCCCTGTCGCCTGTCCGCCGCGCCTACCAACAACACGCAAATTGCGCATAATGGATCATAAATTACATATTAATTTCTTGCGCCCAACTTTAACTGTGTTGGCGAACAGTTTCCTAGCTCCGCGCGTCTCGCGCGTCGCGTAGCGTCCCTCCGCCCCCTCCTCCCCCACACTCCCGCCCCCACAACGCGGAACCACCCGCCGTCGCCACCCCCGTTGGCCGGTCCCCGCTGCTAAAGTAGTAATTAAGCAGGAAATTAAGCCTGAGGTAGGAACAACCCCCACCGCCCCACGACCGCACCACCACACTGACAGACGCAAAAACTTCCATGTCATATTGCTTATGCAAATGCTGGCGCGCGGGCGCTCGCCTCCCACTCCGCGGCCGAGATATTGTGCGAAGCCGAAGGGTGCCGCCGCCGCCGGCGCGCGGCGACGCGACAGAAAGGGAAGGGGCATTCATTCTCATTTCCTCTAAGCCCTTCATGAACCTATTTAAATTTGGGCCTATTAATTATTTTCTCCCCTCCCCCCCACCCCCGCCCTCTCGTCTCCGTCCCTCTCTCGCTCTTGTTCATTTCCTCTCCGATTCTTCGCTTCTGCGTCGCTGCACGCGCGCACTCTTTTCAGTTCGAGTGATTTTTCGAAAAAAAAAATAAAAAAAATTATATGTTCGACCCGTCGGACGGCCGCTGGTGATTTGGGATGACGTGGAGGGGCGGTCTGTCAAGAGCGGAAGAGGGAAACAGAAGGGCTGGGTGTGGGGCGATGATGAAGGGGCGGAGAGGGGCTTTGGGGGGGGGGGGGGGACGCAGTGTTCAGTCGTCGGGGAGAGCCGGAGGCGGCCTCGCCTCCGCCACCACAAAAGCACAGCACCCGCTTCTGTCTGTCGAATCTCTGCCCTGTGAAACGCTTTCCATTACAAGCCATAATGCGTTGGTGCTAGAGACGACGTCCCTATACGTTACGCATCTAGTTCATGTGCTCTCTTCAGGCTTCTCTCCTTTAAATGGAAAGCCGCTTTGAAGAACCTTATCACATACACTGATGGAAAAAAGTACCAACACCAAGGAGTTGTGGGAAATAAGCGAAGGTTGGTAGTCGTATTTCTGACGTCTTTCAAATTTCGCGCCAGTAGCGTAATAGTGGCTCTAATAGCGCTTCTATGACGATGCACATCAGATATCCTTTAAGGGGGGTAGGACGTCCATAGGGCCGACTTCGAGAAGGAGAGGCACCACAGGACATTTTAATTTGCACTGTCTATGCTTTTACAAATAAATGCATAAAACTTTGTCAGCATGACCAGGAAGGATTCAGGATTCACACTCATAGCAGTGGAAGTTCAAAAACATGAAAAAATAATATTTTTAAATCTGAAATTTCATGATTTTTTTCACTTTCTGTTGGCTGCATTTGTTGCTATACGTACACTTTTCTTCATAAGTACGTAAGGGAGATTCTTCGATGAATTTTGCATAGCTTACAAGCCATACTTACAGGTGTTTGAAAATCTAGAATTTATTGAATCTATGGAAAAATGAATGGGCTGTTACGTTTTAAACTTCGTGTTTAGAGAAAACTCGAATTTTTTAGTTAATTATCTCAATTTTTACCACAGTTTTTAACAGATTTGGGAAATTCTAGAGTTTCATACACCTGTAAGTATGGTTTGTATGCTGTGCAAAATTCATCGAAGAATCTCTCTTACTTATGAAGAAACGTGTACCTACTTCAACAAATGGAGCCAATACCAAGTGAAAAAATGATGAAATTTCACATGTAAAAAAAATTTGTTTTGTTATGTTTTTGAACTTCCTCTGCTATGAGTGTGAATCCTGAATCCTTCCTGGTCATGCTAACAACGTTTTATGAATTTATTTGTAAAAGTATAGACAGTGTAAATTAAAATGTCCTGAGGTGCCCCTCCTGCTCCAAGTCGGCCCGTTTCTCGTCCTACCCCCCCTTACATACTTGCTCTAACGGTTTGTGGGCGCTAGCTACCTCTGAGACTGGACACACTGAATTTATGGTAGTCAAGACTGCCTTTAAGGAGACAGAGATGCCATTATCAGCACCTCACTGAGTTTTGACGAAGTCGTGTAATAGGACTACGAGAAGTTGGATGTTCCTTTGCGTTACTACATGAAGACTTGGCAGCAATGTAGCCACTAGACATGTATGCTGTAGCGGTGGTTACACGAGCTTTAGGCCAAGCACTTATAGACCACTGCCAAGTGGTGTGACTGCCTGTGGGCTGACACTAGCTGCCGGCTGTGACTTCACTGGGGCCCGTGGCATGGCCATGTACTGGCATAGGTCGAGTAGGCGTTCGATGCGCCCGCTTTAACCACGATCGCTGGATCCCACGCCGTGCTGAACTGCAGACCACCGTCTATATTTAGGGTGTGTAAGTAGGCTGTTTAGGTTTTTATGTTGGTAACGCCACTTAGCGCTCTGTATGAAAATCACTGACTATGCTGTGTGCATTCTGTGGCTGACTTCCATTGTTGGAATATTTGCTATTCAAGTGTTGGGCAGTTGGATGTGTACAGCGCGTAGCGTTGCGCAGCTGGAGGTGAGCCGCCAGCAGTGGTGGATGTGGGGAGAGAGATGGCAGAGTTTTGAGAGCGGACGATCTGGACGTGTGTCCGTCAGAAAAACGAAATTTATAAGACCGGATGTCATGAACTGATATATAATGACTTTTGAACACCATTAAGGTAAATACATTGTTTGTTGTCGAAAAAAAAAAAAGAAAAGAAAGAAAGAGGGGTTACTGTTAGTGTTTGCACGTGTGTTAATAATTCAGCAAGCGACTGGTTAACAGCATCGATGGTTCTAAGGACAGTTCCAAAAAGTTTGTGAGTGCACAAGTGGAGGTTTATGGACTTGCCATATTGTCCGCATGACTCTTCGATGGTGATTGTACACCCGCACAGTCGCAACAGATGGCTGCTGGCCGTCTATACAATGACTACAGTGGGTCTGCACCTTTGATGGCCCTCCAATATCATACTCTCTACCATGACTACAGTGGGTCTGCTCTGTGATGACCTAACTACCAATATTCTTCAAAACTTCGACTGACTCTGCTGTGGGTTTGCTCTGTTGTGGCCCATTACCTGTCTACATGTCAAGCGCCAGCACTGTCCTTCCGTTGGAAGGACAACATTACTTCTTCAAGACTGCATAGAAATCCACTACCTCCGTGTGCAGTTTCTTTTACTTCTGAGACTTTGATAAAAAAAACTTTAATTACTACTGTGATAAATTATCAGGACTGTCTTTATGGACTGTGAGAAAATTTGCTTTTTGACCAACATTGTATCGATAAGTGTGTGCGTTTGGTATATTTTTTTAGCGTTAATATAAATTTTTTTAACAAATATGTATTGGCCAATGCCCAAAACAATTTGTAAAATTTTTGTGGGGAGTATGGGGGCTATGTAAGTAGGCTGTTTAGGTTTTTATATTGGTAACGCCACGTAGCGCTCTGAATGAAAATCACTGACTGTGCTGTGTGCAGTCTGTGGCTGATTTGCATTGTTGGAATATTTGCTATTGTAGTGTTGGGCAGTTGGATGTGAACAGCGCGTAGCGTTGCGCAGTTGGAGGTGAGCTGCCAGCAGTGGTGGGTGTGGGGAGAGAGATGGCAGAGTTTTGAGAGCGGACGATCTGGACGTGTGTCCGTCAGAAAAACGAAATTTATAAGACCGGATCTCATGAACATATGATGACTTTTGAACACTATCAAGGTAAATACATTGTTTGTTCTCTATCAAAATATTTCATTTGCTAAGGATGCCTATCAGTAGTTAGTGCCTTCAGTAGTTAGAATCTTTTATTTATCTGGCAGTATTGGCGCTCACTGTATTGCAGTAGCTCGAGTAACGAAGATTGTTGTGAGGTAAGTGGTTTATGAAAGGGATAGGTTATTGTTAGTCAGGGCCATTCTTTTGTAGGGATTATTGGAAGTCAGATTTCGTTGCGCTAAAAATATTGTGTGTCAGTTTAGTGATGATGAGAATAAGTAAAGAGAGAAATGTCTGAGTACGTTCAGTCTTGCTCAGCTGTTTGAAAACCAAATAACGTAAGACGTTTACCAGCACTGTAATTCATAAATTTTTCTAAGGGGATGTTTCAGGTGACACTGGTGATTTTTATTTCATTGGCTTCTTTAATTTTACAATTCCAGAAGCACTTTTTACTACCCGCGACGGATGTTTCGTCAGATTTTATCCGGTGTCCGTTTTTTTAAAGCATTCTCAGCTAAAGTAGAGTTCTCTTGCTGGCGTAGGCTATAAAACCTCTCACGCTTCGTCCTGCGTTGTTCCACAGTGCGTACCGTTTGCCCAACGTAAGACTGGCCACACATTCAAGGTATCTTGTACCTACTGCGACTTTAACTGTGTCAAATGTGTGTGAAATCTTATGGGACTTAATTCTAAGGTCATCAGTCCCTAAGCTTACATACTACTTAACCTAAATTATCCTAAGGACAAACACACACATCCATGCCCGAGAGAGGACTCGAACCTCCACCGAGACCAGCCGCACAGTCCATGACTGCAGCGCCTAAGACCGCTCGGCTAATCCCGCGCGGCAGAATCTTTTTTTCCGTTTGTCTGTTTCCGCTAAGACAAATACCAGTAACTTGCAGTGAAGGATTTCATGATCAGTTGTTTCACTTATTAGTTTCAGTAATATCGTTGAGGTCCTTTTGTTCCTTCCCTCTAGAGGTGCATTGGACGCTGGCAGAGGTGCTCCGTCGGTTAGGATGTTGGGTCTTGCAGAGTGAGCGGTCGGACGTCGGAGAGCGATATAAATACCTTGAAACTGAGTGGACGTGATCAGCAGAGGTAATCCTTGCCGAAGATAAAACTTAAGTATCGGGCTGTCTTCTACCAGAGATAAAACTTATTCACTGTTTCTGTAGAGCTAGTTTGCAAATATAACGCTTCTTCTTTTCTGTTAAATTTGTCCCCATGTTTATATATCTCGCTGGCTTCTCTATATAGCTGCGGAAAATATTTCTTCAATACACGTAAAATTTTGTGCTTCTGTCTGAAGAACATTACAGAAATACTTGTTGTCAACAAAGCAAAATCTTTTTCTGTATCAGGAACACGATTTTGGAATGATATTCTCCAAAACCTCAGGCAAATGACAACCTGTTCCAACCTCAGAAGACAATTAATAGTTATCCTTCTATCATAACAGGCATCTCTTCTACATACTTGCTTGGAGCTCACTTCTGTCTAGCTCCTCCACCCCCCTCTCCGCTCTCCTGTCAAATTGCCCTCTCTTAAAACAGTCTGCTTTCTCAGATTATCAGCCGAGTCTGAGCGTCAAGTTGTCGCAACGTTTGGAAGAGTTTCCTGCACATCATCTTCAGAAGAAGCGTCCGGTTCGTGCCGTTCTATATGTGGGCTTCAGCCTAAGTATCATTGAAGTACAGCTGGACTTTGCCTTAATACCTACTGTCTGAGGTAGAGGTTTAATAGTCGGAGATTGTATTGACAGGTACATTTTTTCTATGTTTTATTTATGTGTTAGGATGTATTAAAGCCTAAAATGGAGGTTGAGTGGGTTCTTAGGACGTCTGTGGCTTGCATGAGGCGGATCGGAATCTAACGAAGAAAAGAGATTATATGGACAGTTTTGTGAGTTAGAATAGAATGTCTGATTAAGTCGCTGAATGATAAAAGTGATAGTAAGCTAGTTAGTGTCTCTATGAATTACTGTATTTGGGACGAACCAGGGCGCGTCTAGAATTAACTTACGCGACCTATTTTGAACTACATGTTGTTGTGACTGTCAGTTCGCAATTTTTCACAAACACAACTTTTATTGGGGTAAGTTCACGAGGTTGATGACTGAACAACATACGAAAAGGCAGCAATAACGATGCCAGAAAAAGTCTCCTAATTGAGGCAAACAAAAGCCCACTTCTAATTTTCCACAAATGTTCGTGGTGATTTATACACACTAGTAAGACTCCAATTCAGAGTCGAAGATGTAATCTTCAGCGGTTGAAGTACACGAGGTCGGCATCCAGCGTGAACTGAACTTCGGGGCTGGGTCTATCCCCCTAAATAGCTGTCTCCAGCCAATCTGTTTTTGGCGTAGTGATATTTCCTGCATGCCGTGGCTTGAGATCCCCCTGCCGAAAACAGTGCTCGGAAAGTCTTTTTCCATTATCTTGTATGTAAATAGCCGATGTTTACCATGGTGCTTTTGGTACGCCTTCAACATAGACAACGCCGTCGTCTGTGGTGTAATATGGGTTGCTGGCCCTGAGGGGCTACCTAGGCTCCGCCATAACACATGTATTTTTCTACAGTGAGTATCTGCGGCCACTCGCCAGATCTCACAACCGCATATTATAGCCCGAAGGACCACCATCGTCCATCTTAGCTTCGCTGGTCAGTCAATTGCCCTTTATGAGTGGGAATAGCTAGTAGTGTAGCCGAACCCCCACTAAACATATCCGTTATGTTTGTGTTACACAAAGGTTTGTTACCGAATTTGAGCCCATTAATGTGACCATCTATCAAATGCCGCGATGATCACTTTTTGCAGTGAGGACGTCCAGGAAGAGCGTCAATGGGGTTCTGGAAGGTACGGACAGAGATCTTGGGCCTCGCCGACTCCAGTGCTGTGACCAGTTGCGCTACGTTTCTCGGTTGGGGATCCACGGTGCAAACAGCCCAGTCGAGGTGGTCACACAGATTTTCGATTGGGCTTAAATCCGGGACGGTCTGGTGGCTCACATATTCGGTGAGCTGTGTGCCGTATGGCATTGTCCTGCTGGTAGATGGCATCGTGCCGAGTAAAAAAACAACTACATTTAGGCATGCACATGATCCCCAAAGATACATGCCTTCTTGTGTTGATCCACTGTGACTTTCAGATGATGATATTACCCACGGAATGGCATGAAAACATTCCTCAGAACATAACGTTCCTTCCTCTCGACTGGACCCTTCCGATGATTGTTGCAAGGTCATACACGCCAAAGACCATCTGTTCGATGGAGTATGAAAAATGATTTATCTGAAAAGGCCGCCAGTCGTCACTCGGTGGACTTCTTGTTACGGTCTTGGCGTGCAGATTTCAGCATTCGTCGCCAATGAACAACAGTTAGCATGAGTGCATGAACCAGGCGTCTCCTGCAGACGCCCATACTCAGCAATATGTGCTGAACGATCGTTGAGGAGGTTGTTGCAGTTTTTGGAAGCCCCTTGTTTCATCTGGACGGTCAGTTGTTCAACGTCTGCTCGCCCGTACACATCTCCGCAGGCGTCGTCAACCGCTATCATCTATGGCTCGTGGTGAACCACATTTATCTCAGCGTCAGTTTTGGCTAGCGCCATTTTCCCACGAACTATGTTCTTTAACGAGGGCGGCACACTATCCGTTTACAAACTTAGCCCTTTGAAATGCTTCCAGCCTTCTTTCGAAGGCATTTTGGATGCCTTTTGGATGCCAGATACGAGGTGCATTCAAGTTCTAAGGCCTCCGATTTTTTTTCTCCGGACTGGAAAGAGATAGAATCATGCGCATTGTTTTAAAATGAGGCCGCGTTCATTGTCAATACGTCCCAGAGATGGCAGCACCGTACGGCAGATGGAATTTTACCGCCAGCGGCGAGAATGATGTTTTAAATACTTAAACTGACGACGTTTTCCTTACTTGAACAGCGTGAAATCACTCGTTTTCTGAATTTGCGTGGTGTGAAACCAATTGAAATTCATCGACAGTTGAAGGAGACATGTGGTGATGGAGTTATGGATGCGTCGAAAGTGCGTTCGTGGCTGCGACA
This sequence comes from Schistocerca cancellata, assembly GCF_023864275.1. Classification (NCBI taxonomy): domain Eukaryota; kingdom Metazoa; phylum Arthropoda; class Insecta; order Orthoptera; family Acrididae; genus Schistocerca; species Schistocerca cancellata. The sequence goes on along the minus strand of NC_064628.1, from coordinate 422,007,392 downwards.
GTTTAATGAAGGCAGAACATCCTGTGACAACAAACCGAAACAACCTTGGGCTCGCACAAGCCGGTCTGACGACGTGATCAAGAAAGTGGGGAGAATTGTTTTGGGGGATCGCCGAATGACTGTTGAACAGATCGCCTCCAGAGTTGGCATTTCTTTGGGTTCTGTGCACACAATCCTGCATGACGACCTGAAAATGCGAAAAGTGTCATCCAGGTGGGTGCCACGAATGCTGACGGACGACCACATGGCTGCCCGTGTGGCATGTTGCCAAGCAATGTTGACGCGCAACGACAGCATGAGTGGGACTTTCTTTTCGTCGGTTGTGACAGCTGGTGGTCTAGGGGTGGTAGCACAGCGTGTTCGGTCAGAGGGTTAGCTGCCCTCTGTAACAAAAAAACTGAGTTCACCGATCAACAACGAATGAAAACGGGTGTCTTACGACGTCCGCCCCGAGCAGATACAACGAACGAAAGAGAGCAAAATGAGATTAAAAAAAAAGGGGTAGCGTCTTTGATTCGTAATCAAAACGTCTTCGGTCCCGGGTTCGATCCCCGCCACTGCCTAAATTTTGATAAATAATCAGCATTGGCGGCCGAAGACATCCGGCATAAGAAGTCAGCCTCATTCTGCCAACGGCCTTGTCAAAGAGGGCGGAGGAGCGGATAGAGGTTCAGGGCACTCTCTTGTCCTAGGGGTGGGAAATTGTCCCTAAAGGCAGAAGAATCAGCAATGATCAACGACATGAGGATGCAGAAGGCAATGGAAACCACTGCATTAAAGACACTTAACGTGAATCCACAGGGCATGTGGCCTGTAATTGAAGAAGTGTCCTGATGATCTCTCCATTAGCAAAAGATTCCGGAATAGTCCCCCATTCGGATCTCCGGGAGGGGACTGCCAAGGGGAAGGCTACCATGAGAAAAAGATTGACTAATCAACGAAAGGATAACGTTCTACGAGTCGGGGCGTGGAATGTCAGAAGCTTGAACGTGGTAGGGAAACTAGAAAATCTGAAAAGGGAAATGCAAAGGCTCAATCTAGATATAGTAGGGGTCAGTGAAGTGAAGTGGAAGGAAGACAAGGATTTCTGGTCAGATGAGTATCGGGTAATATCAAAAGCAGCAGAAAATGGTATAACAGGTGTAGGATTCGTTATGAATAGGAAGGTAGGGCAGAGGGTGTGTTACTGTGAACAGTTCAGTGACCGGGTTGCTCTAATCAGAATCGACAGCAGACCAACAGCGACAACGATAGTTCAGGTATACATGCCGACGTCGCAAGCTGAAGATGAACAGATAGAGAAAGTGTATGAGGATATTGAAAGGGTAATGCAGTATGTAAAGGGGGATGACTGGAATGCAGTTGTAGGGGAAGGAGTAGAAGAAAAGGTTACAGGAGAATATGGGCTTGGGACAAGGAATGAAAGAGGAGAAAGACTAATTGAGTTCTGTAACAAGTTTCAGCTAGTAATAGCGAATACCCTGTTCAAGAATCACAAGAGGAGGAAATATACTTGGAAAAGGCCGGGAGATACGGGAAGATTTCAATTAGATTGCATCATGGTCAGACAGAGATTCCGAAATCAGATACTGGATTGTAAGGCGTACCAAGAAGCAGATATAGACTCAGATCACAATGTATTAGTGATGAAGAGTAGGCTGAAGTTCAAGACATTAGTCAGGAAGAATCAATACGCAAAGAAATGGGATACGGAAGTACTACGGAATGACGAGATACGTTTGAAGTTCTCTAACGCTATAGATACAGCAATAAGGAATAGCGCAGTAGGCAGTACAGTTGAAGAGGAATGGACATATCTAAAAAGGGCCATCACAGAAGTTGGGAAGGAAAACATAGGTACAAAGAAGGTAGCTGCGAAGGAACCATGGGTAATGGAAGAAATACTTCAGTTGATCGATGAAAGGAGGAAGTACAAACACGTTCCGGGAAAATCAGGAATACAGGAATACAAGTCGCTGAGGAATGAAATAAATAGGAAGTGCAGGGAAGCTAAGACAAAATGGCTGCAGGAAAAATGTGAAGACATCGAAAAAGATATGATTGCCGGAAGGACAGACTCAGCATACAGGAAAGTCAAAACAACCTTTGGTGACATTAAATGCAACGGTGGTAACATTAAGAGTGCAACGGGAATTCCACTGTTGAATGCAGATGAGAGAGCAGATAGGTGGAAAGAATACATTGAAAGCCTCTATGAGGGTGAAGATTTGTCTGATGTGATAGAAGAAGAAACAGGAGTCGATTTACAAGAGATAGGAGATCCAGTATTAGAATCGGAATGTAAAGGAGCTTTGGAGGACTTACGGTCAAATAAGGCAGAAGGGATAGATAACATTCCATCAGAATTTCTAAAATCATGGGGGTAAGTGGCAACAAAACGACTATTCACGTTGGTGTGTAGAATATATGAGTCTGGCGATATACCATCTGACTTTCGGAAAAGCATCATCCACACAATTCCGAAGACAGCAGGAGCTGGCAAGTGCGAGAGTTATCGCACAATCAGCTTAGCAGCTCATACATCGAAGCTGCTTACAAGAATAATATACAGAAGAATGGAAAAGAAAATTGAGAATGCGCTAGGTGACGATCAGTTTGGCTTTAGGAATAATAAAGGGACGAGAGAAGCAATTCTGACGTTACGGCTAATAATGGAAGCAAGGCTAAAGAAAAATCAAGACACTTTCATAGGATTTGTCGACCTGGAAAAAGCGTTCGACAATATAAAATGGTGCAAGCTGTTCGAGATTCTGAAAAAAGTAGGGGTAAGCTATAGGGAGAGACGGGTCATATACAATATGTACAACAACCAAGAGGGAATAATAAGAGTGGGCGATCAAGAACAAAGTGCTCGTATTAAGAAGGGTGTAAGACAAGGCTGTAGCCTTTCGCCCCTAGTCTTCAATCTGTACATCGAAGAAGCAATGATGGAAATAAAAGAAAGGTTCAGGAGTGGAATTAAAACACAAGGTGAAAGGATATCAATGATACGATTCGCTGATGACATTGCTATCCTGAGTGAAAGTGAAGAAGAATTAAATGATCTGCTGGACGGAATGAACAGTCTAATGAGTACACAGTATGGTTTGAGAGTAAATCGGAGAAAGGCGAAGGTAATGAGAAGCAGTAGAAATGAGAACAGCGAGAAACTTAACATCAGGATTGATGGTCACGAAGTCAAAGAAGTTAAGGAATTCTGCTACCTAGGGAGTAAAATAACCAATGACGGACGGAGCAAGGAGGACATAAAAAGCAGACTCGCTATGGCAAAAAAGGCATTTCTGGCCAAGAGAAGTCTACTAATATCAAATACCGGCCTTAATTTGAGGAAGAAATTTCTGAGGATGTACGTCTGGAGTACAGCATTGTATGGTAGTGAAACATGGACTGTGGGAAAACCGGAACAGAAGAGAATCGAAGCATTTGAGATGTGGTGCTATAGACGAATGTTGAAAATTAGGTGGACTGATAAGGTAAGGAATGAGGAGGTTCTACGCAGAATCGGAAAGGAATATGTGGAAAACACTGATAAGGAGAAGGGACAGGATGATAGGACATCTGCTAAGACATGAGGGAATGACTTCCATGGTACTAGAGGGAGCTGTAGAGGGCAAAAACTGTAGAGGAAGACAGATATTGGAATACGTCAAGCAAATAATTGAGGACGTAGGTTGCAAGTACTACTCTGAGATGAAGAGGTTAGCTCAGAAAAGGAATTCGTGGCGGGCTGCATCAAACCAGTCAGTAGACTGATGACAAAAAAAAAGTGACAATGGATGAGACGTGGATGCCATTTTTTAATCCAGAAACAAAGCGCCAGTCAGCTCAATGGAAGCACATAGATTCACCGCCACCAAAAAAATTTCGGGTAACCGCCAGTGCTGAAAAAATGATGGTGTCCATGTTCTGTGACAGCGAGGGCGTAATCCTTACCCATTGCGTTCCAAAGGGCACTATGGTAACAGGTGCATCCTACGAAAATGTTTTGAAGAACAAATTCCTTCCTGCACTGCAACAAAAACGTCCGGGAAGGGCTGCGCTTGTGCTGTTTCACCAAGACAACGCACCCGCACATCGAGCTAACGTTACGCAACAGTTTCTTCGTGATAACAACTTTGAAGTGATTCCTCATGCTCCCTACTCACCTGACCTGTCTCCTAGTGACTTTTGGCTTTTTCCAACAATGAAAGACATTCTCCGTGGCCGCACATTCGCCAGCCGTGCTGCTATTGCCTCAGCGATTTTCCAGTGGTCAAAACAGACTCCTAAAGAAGCCTTCGCCGCTGCCATGGAATCATGGCGTCAGCGTTGTGAAGAATGTGTACGTCTGCAGGGCGATTACGTCGAGAAGTAACGCCAGTTTCATCGATTTCGGGTCAGTAGTTAATTAGTAAAAAATTGGAGGCCTTAGAACTTGAATGCACCTCGTATATCGCTCCGTTTCTGCATTTCGATAGTGACTGCACGTTGTCCGCGTCTCCTGTAGCGTCTCAGACGAAAGGACCTGTGAAACTGTGTAAAAATCACCAACAAGAATACTTATGATGTGTTTATTATGTATAGAATATTATGTGTGATACAAGTTACGTGACATAATATGAGAGCTGCCTTTGTACGAAAACAATAATAATCATTACTATATGATGTACCAGAGAATAAAACATGTAATGCTGTTATGTTAATCGCAGAAAGAACAACTAGTTATTATCTGAGATCTTCATGCTATTCATATTATTAAATGCGCCATTAAAAAAGTTCGTTCTCTCAAACGTATTAGCCGCTGTGGTCGGTCGAATGTATAATTAGTAAAGACTTCCGTAGAACAAAAGGTGTCTAAAAGTTACGAATATTTTAACGTATGTATTAAAAATATATTTTGTAATTATTTAATTTGTACTGATAACATTCCATGTCAAGTAGTTCAGCTCTCTTCAGAATGGCGTCAGCGTTGTGAAAAATGTGTACGTCTGCAGGGCGATTACGTCGAGAAGTAACGCCAGTTTAATCGATTTCGGGTCAGTAGTTAATTAGAAAAAAATTGGAGGCCTTAGAACTTGAATGCACCTCGTATATCGCTCCGTTTCTGCATTTCGATAGTGACTGCACGTTGTCCGCGTCTCCTGTAGCGTCCTCAGACGAAAGGACCTGTGAAACTGTGTAAAAATCACCAACAAGAATACTTATGATGTGTTTATTATGTATAGAATATTATGTGTGATGCAAGTTACGTGACATAATATGAGAGCTGCCTTTGTACGAAAACAATAATAATCATTACTATATGATGTACCAGAGAATAAAACATGTAATGCTGTTATGTTAATCGCAGAAAGAACAACTAGTTATTATCTGAGATCTTCATGCTATTCATATTATTAAATGCGCCATTAAAAAAGTTCGTTCTCTCAAACGTATTAGCCGCTGTGGTCGGTCGAATGTATAATTAGTAAAGACTTCCGTAGAACAAAAGGTGTCTAAAAGTTACGAATATTTTAACGTATGTATTAAAAATATATTTTGTAATTATTTAATTTGTACTGATAACATTCCATGTCAAGTAGTTCAGCTCTCTTCAGAATTTAGGTCCGTTTGCAGCAACAGAAGGAACATCGCTCGCTACCTGCAGTCGCCATCGCTACGCGGTACAATTGAAATTATTTCAATTGCGCGAAAGGCACACAACTTAGAGTGAAGTACGTAATTGAGACAGTTTTTCTTTCAGCACTGCAGCGGACGAGAATATTAGCTTTTCAATCAGTTTTTTTTTCATTTGACTGATTAAGGATATCACAGATAGGGTTTGTTCTGAATTTAACGTAAGAACATAGAATCCTGTTTGGGGAATTCGATAGTTTTTTTTTTCAGTTAAAAGCACTTGCTTATGGAAATCGTGTTAGTAACATAACAATTTCTAGCATTTTCAGCTTATTTAACTAGGATAACAATTCTTCATTAACGATTAGAAGACAAGCTTTATACATCTCTCCAACATACGTATATTGTGCAACACTTAAAAGTAAGTCTCTCTCTCTCTCTCTCTCTCTCTCTCTATAACGGAAAGACATTATTTGCATTTCAAGACTCAATCTCATGCAAAAGAGATAATAGTAATACTTATTTTAGTCATGTTTAAAGATTATTTTTAAAACAATAAATTAAAAATTAAATTATATGGAGAAACAGCAGGGACAGTATACCCTGGACGCGCTTTGTACACCCTCTGCTGCTAATGCAGGCCTGCTGCCACCTCTGAGTGGTTGTAGCTTATTTACGTCGAACGCAGGTGGTGGTTACAACAATGTGACTGGACCGTGTATTGTAATGTGACGCCCCAGGCGGGGCACGTTCCGTCTGCAGAGAGTTGATAGTTTCTTTTATTTTTTTTTTTTTTTTTGTAAGTTCCTCTGGGACCAAACTGCTGAGGTCATCGGTCCCTAGACTTACATACTATTTAATCTAACTTAAACTAACTTGCGCTAAGGACAACACACACACCCTGCCCGACGGAGGACTCGAACCTTCGACGGGGACAGCCGCGCGAACCGTGGCAAGGCGCATCAGATAACGCGGCTATCCCGCACGGCAATTGATAGTTGGGAGACGTCCTTCTGGTAGAAACTATGATTGCGTTACATTTGGACAGATCAATTTTCATCTTTCAGATACTACACCATTGTGTAAGCCAGCCTACGTGTCTCTGATTGTTAAGAACGGTATAATTTGGGTTCGTATGGCTAAGAGGGAAAGAGGCCAAGATGAGTGCTATCTCGCTTTGTCAGGTTAGTTTCATGGCCAGTTCGTTCATTTATAGCCTCTAGGTCACACATTCCTCTTGTAACCTTCCAACTATATTTTGTTTCTTTATGGAATTTAGCCCAAATTAACCTCTCACGCTATAAAAGTCTACATACTGTATTAATTAAAGTATGTACCCACATTCTCTTATCAAACTTAAAGTCGTATGCTAATCTTTGACTAAACAGAACATAATTTGAATTGAAGTGTAACTGATCAGAATGCAGCTTGTCTTTATATTAAATGCTTAACTATAATTAAACAGTTATCTGGCCCTAATAAAAATTTCCACTTACCTCGTGTCTCAACAACGTTGTTCAAGATTTCTCGAAATTCGAACTGTTGCATGTGGTAATGCGTAATGACAAGCAATGCGACGGGAAGAGTAACTATTTCTAAGAAATGATATGCAGAGACACCGATTTTAGAATAAAGTACATATTCAAAAAGAAAGAGTAAAACTTCGCATCATAGGTCTGAAAAATACTGTGCTTATCACAGCGAGAAATAATTTAAAGAGGGTGTAAGTAGGCTGTTTATGTTTTCTTATTGGCAACGTTACGTAGCGCTCTGTATGAAAATCACTGGCTGTGCTGTGTGCAGTCTGTGGCTAGTTTGCATTGTTGTCTGCCATAGTAGTGTTGGGCAGCTGGACGTGAACAGCGCGTAGCGTTGCGCAATTGGAGGTGAGCCGCCAGCAGTGGTGGATGTGGGGAGAGAGATGGCGGAGTTGTGAAATTTGTAATACTGGATGGCATGAACTGCTATATATATTATCATTATTAAGGTAAATACATTGTTTGTTCTCTATTAAAATCTTTCATTTGCTAACAATGCCTATGAGTAGTTAGTGCCTTCAGTAGTTTGAATCTTTTATTTAGCTGGCAGTAGTGGCGCTCGCTGTATTGCAGTAGTTCGAGTAACGAAGATTTATGGTGAGGTAAGTGATTTGTGAAAGGTACAGGTTAATGTTAGTCAGGGCCATTCCTTTGTAGGGATTTCTGAAAGTCAGATTGCGTTGCGCTAAAAAATATTGTGTGTCAGTTTAAGCACAGTCTTGTATAATTGTTCTAAGGGGATGTTTCATATGTCGACCCTTAGCCGAGGATGCCTCACTGGAATCTTCTGATTTTTTCTTGTAGTTTGTGTAATTAGTGTAGATTTTGTTTATTGCTATTGCGTAATTGTAGAGAGAATCTCCTTTGTAGTTGCAGTCTTTCATTGTTGTACAGTAAAACAGTAGTGGCATGCATGTAGATTTGCACCAAGTATTTCGCAGCTGCGCTTGCAATTAACTAGATATTATTTTCAGTGCTATGTTAATGTGTTCCCCTATTTTTGCTCTTCAAATTGTGTTTTTCTGTGTTGTCGTGTGAAATATTGCGACAATAATGGCGTGTGAAAAACGTAACACTAGGCTCCAAAGTAAACTGAGAAATGACAGTGAAGACGAAAGCAGTGTGTTAACGCCACCATGTAATGAATTAACTAATATTCAAAGTAGTAATTTGGTAACTGTGCATAGGGAAATGGAGCGGGCGTCAAATAATGGTGTAGACAGTGAAACAGGTAGTAATCAGGGAAGCATTAGCGATCGATCGGTCGGCAACAGCTCGCCTCAGGAATCGGGAATGACAGAACACAATATTGCAAATACTGTAGACTCAGGTTTTGGGTTCTCACCGTTTTCTCAAATGAGTCAAGACACATTTTCCGCTTGTCAAAATGTGAATGTTGCCGGTGCAAATTCACTGCCGAAAAGCACTGAGGAACATGTTTCAGACACCAGTGCATTGTTATTACAATTAATGCAACAAATGGGACAAAAGCTTCAAAAGTTAGACACAATGGAACAAAATCAGAGACAAACACAGCAACAGTTAGACATAATGGAACAAAATCTTCAAAAGTTAGACACAATGGAACAAAAGCTTCAAAAGTTAGACTCAGTGCAACATAAGCTTGAACAAACACGTGAAGATTTAACTACTGAGTTACATAACATTGAATCGAAATGTCAAAAAGTCTGTAATGATGTAAAAACACAAATTTGTGAGCATTTTCAACCTATTTTTTCGCGGCATGAAAATGCATTACAGAATCACGAAGCAGCCATAAAAGAACTCCAAACTATTTTTCATGGAAATCACGACACCTTGCAAGCTAAAATTGACTCAGTTGCATCTGCCGATTCGGTTACGCAACTTGCAAAAACTCAAGAAAACTTAAAGGACACTGTAGATACGATTTCAACACAAATGGACACTTTGAAACTTGGTTAAGAAAAACACACTGAGGAAATAAGTACACTATCGGAGAAAGTAGCCGAACTTTCGGATCAGTTATCTGCAAAGGTAGATGATGATCTGAATGACACAAGACCTGTAGCCATCACTGACACAGAAGAGTGCGAACAAATTAGGAAATTCAAACAAAATTAGAATCAAATTAATACGAAACACCAAAGAGAAATCCAGGAAGTACAAGATCAGCTGACACAGGTAATACAAGAATTACGTATTTCAGAGGCCACTCGCGCTCCAATACGGGAAGAGGGACATAGAAATACGGAACAGGCACAAATTAATAACTCAGGGCACTTCGGAAAGTATGAAAGAAATTGGCAAGGTGCACCAAATTTTGAGATGGAACCGCCGACACGACGTAACAATGACCGATATGCTACTCGCCGACACGATGATTTTGACTATAAGCTGTTCATTACTACACGTAAATTCAAAACGTTTAAGAATTCTGCCAACGACATTCATCCACAAGCGTGGCTCCATCAATTCTCTCATTGTTTTCCTCCCAACTGGTCATTGGAGCACAGGTTAGAATTTATGTGTGGCTACTTGGAGAATGAACCAGCTGTACGAATGCGATCGGTCATTCACGATTGTCACAGTGAAGGAGAATTTTACCATGCGTTCCTCTCAGCATATTGGTCTCAAGCTACACAAGACCGAGTAAAACATAGCATCATAATGATGAAACATTTCGAGCAATCTGAATTTTCCAGTCTTGTCAAATATTTTGAAGACATGTTGCACAAGAATCAGTACCTGCCAAACCCATACAACCCTTCAGAACTCATACGCATTTGCTTAATCAAATTACCTGAACATTTACGACATATTATTTTGGCAGGACGTTGCAAAGACGACATTGAAGCTTTTCAGGGACTGTTACAAGATCTGGAAATTGACACTGACAATCACGGAACGCGAAAACAGGAGCACAACAATTACAGATCACATCCGTCACAATTCCACGATGACAGAAATAATATACGACAAGGCTATTCTTTCATTGTAAATCGTGACCGAAACAGACACCACCCGTATGACAACCGTTGGTAGAGTAGTAATAATTACAGGGAAAGCCACCTCTCCGCGGTAATGACTATCACAGAGACAATCAGAGAAACAGACAATATGAGAACCAAAATAATTATTATCAAGGGAGACAGAATAACTTTAGATGCAATGGTCCAGCGCGCAGTTACGATTCAGGGAGAAATTCTCCACCACGTGACCGACAAGAAAGAAACTATGGAATCTACCGACATGACGACAGACGATATGATGGTAATGACAGACCTGAACTGCATCAGAACTGGCGGGATTTAAACAGGGCAGGGCCCTCTCATCACGGTGAATTTGTAGAAGTTAGGTCTCCAAATCCCAATAACGACGCGTGCTAACAAAGAGACAATAGGCAATGACTCACACCGCTGGCAGCCACAAAACGTACATATGAAACTGACAATGCAGCTGCCGTAGTTAGTAATTACGTAAAAATGGAAGACATTAGGGACATCTTACTCCAGGAACACGACGTAAAACATAACAACATTGCATATCCTGTGATTCACATTACTGTAAATGACGTAAAAGTTACGGCAGTACTTGACTCTGGCAGTCCCATTTCAGTAATTATTGAAACAGCTTTTAGCAAATGCAACAAATCGAACGATTGCCCCACACTTCCGTTATGTAAGATTAATTTACAAGGTGCAATCTGTGGAAAAAGTGTAGATGTACGCCAACAAACCAATTTAGAATTCTTTTGCCAAAGCCACAGCTTCTCTATGAACTTTCTTATTGTTCCATTATTGTCGACGGAAATTATACTGGGAGTAGACTTTTTGAATGAATACAAAGCAATCTTAAGCTTTCACGATGCTGAAATAAGTTTAGAGAAAGAAGGTAGGTCAATAGCTTTGAAATTTGAAGACTGGCTCTCAAACCATGATGAGGAAATTAATCGGCTTTACCTTCTGTTAGACAACAGTTCGGAATTTTCTATGGAACTAGACACTAACAATCACTCTGCAAGTACTGACAGGGATGATATCGATGGCATATTTGAAACTAATGTGTTAATTCAGAATAAAATTCAAACAATTGAGAGTTGTAATGACACTGATAGGCAGGACCTTTTTGAGATTTTAGAAGCACATTCCACAGTTTTTACTCACAAAACAGGAACAATCAAGGGATTTCAATACCAATTTCGTGTTCGTGAGCATACTAAATTTTGTGTTAGACCATACGTAATTCCAGCACATCATAGGGACCGTGTTAGAACAGAAATACAATCTATGCTTGAAGAGGGCATTATTGAGCCTGCAGTAAGCTCATACAACAATCCGCTACATGTTGTTGAGAAGAAAAATGGATCGATTAGGCTTGTCTTAGATTCAAGACAAATCAATACTATCATTATTCCTGAAACAGACAGGCCGCAGACGATGGAAGAAGTTCTTCAAAATTTTAATGGTGTAAAAGTGTTGTCTTCCATTGATCTCAGATCCAGCTTTTATCAGATCGAACTTCATCCAGAATGTAGAAAATACACAGCTCTCCTTTGTTTCGGCGTTTGTTATCAGTTTCGGAAACTTCCTTTTGGTTTGAACATTTCTTCGGCAGCATTCATTCGCGGGCTAAATTCCATATTACCTGAGTTCTTAAAACGTCACATCACCTTATATGTGGACGATATTCTAATAGCAGAAGCTTCATGGGAACAACATAACCGCATCCTCAACAGTTTGTTACGTATTTTTGCAGAATGTGGAATTACAGTTAACTTGGAAAAGTCTGAATTCGGTAGGTCAAAGGTGAGGTTTTTGGGACATATTATTTCTTCTGAAGGCATTCAGCCGGATCCTGAAAAGTTAGAAGCAATCAGAGCCATTCCAGTTCCATCCACAAAAAAACAAGTCCGCAGTTTTCTAGGTCTCGTAAATTTTTACCGTCGTTTTCTGAATATGCAAATTCTCGTTACACCAAAACTTTGTTCTCTCACTGGAAAAAATACTATTTGGAACTGGGACGTACAAGCACAGTTGGAATTCAATTCTTTGAAAGAATCGCTACTTAACACGCCAATACTAGCTCATCCAGATCTGTCACAAGATTTCTGCCTTAGCACGGATTTTTCTAAAGTCGGTCTTGGTGCCCATTTATTTCAAGAAGCCATAGAAAATGACACTACCATTCAGAAAACCATTGCTTTTGCTAGCCGAGTGCTAACAAAATCTGAAAAAAATTATTCCGTTACTGAATTAGAAGCTTTAGCTATTGTTTGGGCATTTAACAAATTCCGTTTCTTTCTTTCTGGTAAGCACGTAAAAGTATACAGTGATCATCGTGCATTACAATTTCTTATGTCTTCAAAATTAAATCATGACAGGTTAAAACGTTGGGCATTGTTTCTGCAAGAATTCCACTTCACAATAGTCTACATTCCCGGCAAGGAGAACATTGTTGCGGACGCGCTGTCACGCGCACCGGCTGGGCTTGAGAAAAGTAACACAGAAGGCAACCTCGAAAAAAAATTCAGTATTATTTACATTTAGAAAGTTGCCTTGAAAACTTCATCACCACATCTTTAAAGGACATTGCTCATGAACAAGATAAAGATCCGATTTGGAAAGACGTCAAAAGTAAATGGCATGAAAAGACACACACTCAGATTCGGCATTATTACCTGGTTAGAAACAACATACTCTTCAAATGCTGCACTGTTGATGACAAGCTATGGGTAGTTTGCATTCCAGACGATTTTGTTAATAAGTTCATTTGGTACATTCATTTCAGCTACGCACATTTTGGCCCATGAAAATGTTGTCATATTCTTCGAACGACTTGTTATTTTAACAATATGAAAAAGCGAATTCGAAGAGTCTTGTCTATTTGTAAACTTTGTCAAAAGGCGAAACCATCTACTATCTCACATCGTGCTCCGTTGTTTCCTATTATTCCTTCTAAATTAAAAGAATTTGCTGCTGTTGATCTCTTGGGACCGCTTGTCAGAACATCTAATGGATTTTCGTATGTTCTAGTCGCTGTTGAACTTACTTTAAAATTTTTTTCTTTCACACCGTTACGTAATGCCACTGGACGGTCTGTATCCAACGCCTTTGTTAAAAATTTCTTACGTGAAGTTGGACACGTCAGTAAAGTCATTTCAGATAACGGACCGCAATTCAGATCTGCTGTTTGGTCACGCATGCTTCGGAACCATAAAATCAAACCTGTTTTTATTTCATTGTACTTACCACATTGTAACCCGTCTGAAAGGATTATGAAAGAAATCAATAAGCTTTGCCGACTTTATTGTCACAGAAAGCATCAGCATTGGGACAGATATTTACACTTATTTCAAAATGTGCTGAATGAAATGCCTCATGATTCCACTGCTTTACCATCTACTCTTGTACTGAAGAATGAAGAACCACCGAACAGAATCAGAGAGCTTGTACCTTTCCCGAATACACGTAAACTTCGACACAAGGACATAATTGATTTGGCTATTGCAAATATAAAATCTGCAGCAAACAAAAGGACAAATCTACACAGTAAAGCAAATGCAAAGAAATTATACATTGGTCAGAAAGTTCTCATTAAATCTCATTCATTATCACATAAGAAGAAACACTTGAGTCACAAATTCTTTCTAGTTTACAATGGACCTTACAGAATCCGACGTATACCACATGATAATTGCGTTGAAGTTGAAACTCTGCGTACTAGGAAGAGTAAAGGTTTACACCATATTTCACATGTAAAACCGTTTATTGAAAGATAATCTGCCTTTTAACTTTGTCTTTGCCATATGATTTTTCACTTCACATTTCTAGTATGCATTGTCAGACTTAGAAACTGTTACCATGTAACAATGTTTGAAGTTAAATATCCAGTCAAGAACCAAGAGAACTTATTTAAACAGAAATTATGAATGCATTGTTATTGCGAACAGACGACACAGTGTTATTGTGTGTGTACATTCTTGCTTGTTAGTTGCACGATTACGTAACGACTATAAGGCTCACATACTTAGAACATATACTGGTACTGCTAATGAGATTCTAATGCAACATTTTGGTTTACTTGAAAATACATTCTGGATTTAAAGTACTTTCTGTGAGATACCAGATGAGACAGTGATTAGTTTATGTGACAGCTACACGATTTTATCACGACGCTACTAATGAATGACAATTTACAATGTAGCTTTTGCGGTGTTTCTGTTTCATATCTGCACAGTTTTTCTAAATTATTCTGGAAAGCAAAACATGTTTTAGTAGTACCTTTTGTGGTATAGCTACAATGAGACAGCCTCTTTCATAGCACAACAATACGTTACAGCACAGTACTTTCTCCATCACAGCAATAAGCGTAATAACTAAGATATCTATACGCAAAGCATTTCACTTTTGTTTATCATGAGGTAAGTACATTGACTTCTGCAGAACTTAGCTTTCGGAGGACAATAACTACGACACTTCCACAGAGATTATCTTACAGCAAGACGCACATTTAGCGCTACAGGACACGTATTTGAGTGATTAATTTTGTACTTAAATCATTTATTTTTAAAGATATTTGAAGTACAATGATACAAAGGTTTTCCGTAATACATTTCATTCCATTGTTGTAATCTGTAACACCTGAGGGTATAATTACATTAATCCTCAGGGTGGTACACGCTTACTTTGTGTACCATGTGCTTGGCAAGCACAAGGAGCCCTAGCTAATATGGTATTTGCTTATACAACTTTACACATCGGTACCATATTTCTCCAATACAGAATTACACAGCCACCTGATTATTTAACAGAGAAACAAACATTTTTTTACTACATCAGTGACACATGTTTATGCAATTACACAGTTGGGTAACTTCACACTTACGAAATTGTATTTTGTCTGTACTTTGTGAACTGTTCATATTTTTTCAGACCCATTGTGATATTATGAGAGGTTTGAATGATATATTTGGTATGGGATTACGATTTTTAAAGTACGTTTGAGATAGATGACGCTATTTAAATGAGCAGAGAATTTTTTTAGGTTTTGAAATTATTGCAGGAAGCTACAACGTTTTTGAGATTTGACTGAGGTGTTATGATGTTATTATTACGACGACGATGTGTATTATGCTGTTGAGGAATGTTTATTATGATATGTATTTATTATGATGAATTGTTGAAGACGTGTTGATGAATATGTATATGTGTAATAAGGTAATGAATAAGGAGTAGTGGTTAGGGACTCTGACTTGTGGTAAAAGATGTTGGAAACCGAGAATCGTACTTTAAGAGTTATGAAATGTGTGTAAATGCGTGAATGTGTCACAATTCAGGCGAAAATTTTTTGCACACTGCTATATTAATAGGATTTTGTTTCTACGCATTTGTAACGTAAATTTTCGACCTGTGAAATTTTCATATGAGACTGTCACTGTAGCAGAAACTGGTGTCGTAAATATTTCCGTAAGAAAGTTAAGTGACCACCTGCACGTAATGCGTCGTGGGCACCCAGCTGTGTCAGATGCCTGGAGAAAAAGCCATTAGTGCGTGCCTTTTCAGAGGCACAGGTAGAAAAGAAAAAAAAGGGAGGCCATTATCCTCGCTATTGACATTCCTTTGTAGAAAGCACCGCAAATACGACACGCTCATTACTTGGAAAGATACTTGCATCTGCACACCTGATTATGACAAGCGTCTTTCTCGAGAATTGAGAGAATTTTTACTGCCTTATGAAATGCCATATGGCTAATGAATGATGTTTCATGCCGTCCTTTGTACATACTTGCTCATTTTCTTTAATATCTAGTTTCTAGCTGCACTGCAGCATTGTTTAAAATACAATTTTATGGATGTACTAATATAGATATTTTATGCCTAGAGATCCAGTAAACAATAACTTTAAAAAAAAAACGAAGGAGCACAAAAAGACATATCCCTTCACAGGACTTGCATACATAATTTTCTTTTCAACTACTTGGTAATATTTTTCGTAGAATAAGTTGTGGTGCACCACTTTAATTACATAGACATTAAGATGTGAATATACATTTCCCTTGTCTGCACTGTTGTCTTTAGTGTAATATTTTTTTCTGCTTCAGCTATGTGATGTTTAGATATAAGTTATTTAATTTGCTGCTGCTGTTTGCCAGGCATAGTGTTACTGAATTTGACTTTGTGTTACTCTTCTAAGCCAGTTTACTACTGATTTATTTTTCTTGTTTGCTGCACTTTGGCTTATATTAGTTGTAATATTATATTACAATTGCTTTGCTAATTTCTGTAATGCTGCTTGCTTCGCAAATCTGCATTTTTTTCATTGCTGTTTGTGTTAACTGTCTTGTGCTGCTGCATTGCCTCGTCCCTTAGTTTAGCATCTGAGCTCAGTAGATTTAAGTTAGCTTAAGATGGGGTAGGCCATATAAGAGAACAAGTTGTGATGAATTGGAAGAAATACATTGAGAAGCTATAAGAAAATGGTTTGGCCAAAACAGTATTTTGAAAGAGGATATGAACCAAAAAAATAGGGTTTAGGGACAACAGGTTTAGGTAGGATTTTCTTGGAAATAAATGATGAAGTAAGATAATGGAAAATAAATAATGAGGTAAGAAATATGTGAACATATAAATACAGAAAGCATGCTTGAATAGGATTTTTTTGGTGGAAACAAATGTTGAAATAAGATGAAAGATCTATGGAATAAAGTTTTGGGTTGGACTGCAGTACCAAATGTTACACTGAAAACAAACCCTGTCCTTTCCTTTTGTGTTATCCCACTATGTGTTTGTGTACCCTTGTGTATTTGTTTTCTTCCTGTCTCTGTGTAGTTTCATAGAATTTTTTCTTCTTCTAATACTAAGCTACATTCACTATGATGAGGAATACTGTTATCCTCGAATATAATTGGCATTAATAATATGTTATTTACCTTGTAAAGATGTTCAGACATTATTTATTCTGTTTTGTTTTAATGCTCATGTGTGAAGTTGATGTTTCAATAATTATTCTGATCTTTTATATATTTACTTATGTCATAATTCCTGTAACACTGATGTATATGTCTATTTCTATTCTTTTGTAAAGCCTGTTTTACTACAAATGTTATCTGTATTGTTATGTTCTTTAATGATGTATTTTGTACCTTTGTTATTGTATTCTTATGTTATAAAATTGTAATTGACACCAGTTCATCAAATTAAGTAACTTGTAAGTTGCATTTCACTGCACACGTTTCTGTTGGTCATAGTATATGGACAATATGTGAGAAGTAGGGACTGATAGTGTTTGCACGTGTGTTAATAATTCGGCAAGGGACTGGATAACAGCATTGCTGGTTCTAAGGACATTTCAAACAAATTGTTTGTGAGTGGACAAGTGGTGGTTTATGGACTTGCTATATTCTCCGCAAGACT
The DNA here is from genome assembly GCF_023864275.1 of Schistocerca cancellata. Lineage (NCBI taxonomy): Eukaryota > Metazoa > Arthropoda > Insecta > Orthoptera > Acrididae > Schistocerca > Schistocerca cancellata. The sequence goes on along the minus strand of NC_064628.1, from coordinate 421,989,844 downwards.
CTTCGATGGTGATTGTGCACCTGCACAGTTGCAACAGATGGCTGCTGGCTATCTCTACAAGGACTACAGTGGGTCTGCATTTTTGATGGCCCACCAGTACCATTATTTCTACAAGGACTACAGTGGGTCTGCACGTTTGATGGCCCACCAATACCATTATCTCTACAAGGACTATAGTGGGTCTGCATCTTTGATGGCCCACCAATATCGTAATCTCTACCAGGACTACAGTGGGTCTACTCTGTGATGACCTACGTACCAATATTCTTCAAAACTTTGACTGACTCTGCGGTGGGTTTGCTCTGTTGTGGCCCATTACCTGTCTGCATGTCAAGAGTCAGCACTTTTCGTTGGAAGGCCAACACTACATCTTCAAGACTGCAGGGAAATCCACTACTTCCGTGTGCATTTTCTTCTACTGCTCAGACTTTGAGAAAAACTCTGCAATTTTACTGTGATGAATGATCAGGACTGTTTTTATGGACTGTGAGAAAATTTTAGCTTTTGACCAACATTGTATCAATACGTGTGTGCATTTGATATCTTTGTTATTGTAATTATGAAAAATTTTATCAAATCATTATTGGCCACTGCCCAAAACAATTTGTAAAATTTTTTGTGGGGAGAATAGTGGCTATGTAAGTAGGCTGTTTATGTTTTCTTATTGGCAACGTTACGTAGCGCTCTGTATGAAAATCACTGGCTGTGCTGTGTGCAGTCTGTGGCTAGTTTGCATTGTTGTCTGCCATAGTAGTGTTGGGCAGCTGGACGTGAACAGCGCGTAGCGTTGCGCAGTTGGAGGTGAGCCGCCAGCAGTGGTGGATGTGGGGAGAGAGATGGCGGAGTTGTGAAATTTGTAATACTGGATGGCATGAACTGCTATATATATTATCATTATTAAGGTAAATACATTGTTTGTTCTCTATTAAAATCTTTCATTTGCTAACTATGCCTATGAGTAGTTAGTGCCTTCAGTAGTTTGAATCTTTTATTTAGCTGGCAGTAGTGGCGCTCGCTGTATTGCAGTAGTTCGAGTAACGAAGATTTTTGGTGAGGTAAGTGATTTGTGAAAGGCACAGGTTAATGTTAGGCAGGGCCATTCCTTTGTAGGGATTTCTGAAAGTCAGATTGCGTTGCGCTAAAAAATATTGTGTGTCAGTTTAAGCATAGTCTTGTATAATTGTTCTAAGGGGATGTTTCAAGGGTAAAATGTTAACAGAGAATGACTGCAAATGTCAAACAGCTCAATCAGTTGGTATGTTAACGCATGTCTGAGGAAAGTGGGGTGGTCTTTCTCTCAGCTCTGAGCATGTTAACTAGCTGACAGTAATCTTTCCTAGCTGCGCAGTGCTGCAGTCTTACCTCTTCTCTTCAATCAATCTTTACAGTTGAAACCTTCCCGTCTCCTCTATATCTCTATCGTTACGTAACCTTTCCCTCTACAATAACCTATGAAACCTTCCCTTAGGATTTCTATCTGTTGCTTAACAATAACAAATGAAATCTTCCCTTTGAAATTTATTCTCTTTCTCAATCTTCGCACACAAATTTAATTGCTGCTTATTAAAAGTGAATTTCTGATTATTTCGACGAAACATAGAATGTGTCGTCGTAGTGGCCCTCAGTTGTTATCTGCAATAAGCCAAAACTGTTCCTTACCTTTTTTACTGTTACTGGATCGCCATCTGACTGCTACATAGAACTGCGACATGAATATACTTACTCTGTTTTACTATACTCTATTAGCTGCTGGTGGGCTGTTATAATAAGTGGCTGTATTTATTAGCAAAGCTGACGTTATTCTTTAATAGCAAAGCTCACGTTATTCTTTAATTAATTTGACTGAAGTTACGTAATTTATAGTTAAACTTTTTCCTGACAACAATAAAATTTTGCGAAGTTTTACGTTGATGGATTTTGGGATGGATTATAATCAGTAATGCAATATTGCTGGCAAAAATTAATTATATTCTGAATGAAATGATTTTACAAACGTTCAAATGGGACTTACTTTTTACAGTAATCTTACAACTAGCATTGCGCAAACATACCTTCAGTAGTCTTGAGTTTCTCAAAAAAATAATTCAGTAATATTAGTTCGTCTTATGAGGATAGTTAGGTGATCTCCCTGTACATCCGTTTATAATCTCTTGTAAATCATAGCTGGTGGCTCCTCTCAACCTCTCGCTTCAGACCTGCTACTGACTCTATTCACATCTCGTTTACTACTGACTTCCTACGAACGCTAAAGTGCGGTCTCTCCCGCCAACAATACTTTATAGTGCAGACAATCCCTGCTACAATTACAAAATGTATCAATTCGCGGTCTTTTCCGCTCTTTTCTTAAAATGTATCCATATGCGGTCTCTCCCGCCCTTTTTAAAATCATATCAATTTTCGGTCTCTCCTGCAAACAATACTTTGGCGCAGACATTCCCTGCTACCACAATTATTTCCAACATGACAAATATTAATTATTCCTACTTATTCCTATTAATATAATATAAACATCTTTCATAAACTGTGGTTTGACAATATACACGTCTTACACAGTCAGTCTTTCTTCATCTAACAGATATCATCACAAGTCAACGCAGCACTACTGGATACGTCCATTATCTACCACACACTTCAACTAAGAATGTATCAGACTGCGCAGTGGCAAAGACTGTGCCACAAGAATAAAGTTTGTTTGACAGTAACACAGCATGTTCTCTTTCTAATGTGCTCATAGATGACATACAAAGACCAACTGACATGACCACCTTACACTCTGCCAAAAGACCAACTGGTGAGCCAATCGATTGCCTCCGGAAGGAGGACACGGAGACATGCCCACAGCAGGGTCTGCCGGAGATATGGGTACACCACCTACCACCTTTCACTATCTGGGAACCAATCCCATGGGACGAGGGAACGCCTTCTGGGAGCTGGCGGTGTTTTCAAACCTCCTCCTTCAAACAGCCATGTCCGCACCTTTCTCGACATCGTCACTCTATAAGCGGCCTCCACACATTCAGTAACTATAAACTACTAGATTTTGATTCTTTCAGTGAAGCCACCGTTAAACTAGCAACAGTTACGCCAGTTACATTATTTGGAAATGCAGTTTCAGGAAGCCAAGATGTCAAAGAACGATTAGACATTTTTTACTATTTTTTTTACTATCACCACAATAAAGATGAGTACGTTAATGTTTGAAAAGCAAGAAGGCCACACTCGCTGTTATATTGAAATCTGATGTCTCTTGCGGCTTTATGAAAATTATTAATGATGTCACTGGACGGAAAAGAGAAATAAAATATGATAATTAACTGGAAAATCATTAGAGTGAGTTTTAGTGTTCTAATACCAGCATAGGTCAACAATACAACCTTCATGAAACCTGCAAAAGAATTACATCTGTCGTGCAGTACTGTATTTAGTAATTTGATGAAAAGTAAAGAACTTCGTTTTGGTGTTTTGTGCTTATTATTCCGTATGGCATGAAGATCAGTGCTACTATAGAGTAATAAGGGGGAAAGCTTAAATACACTCCTGGAAATGGAAAAAAGAACACATTGACACCGGTGTGTCAGACCCACCATACTTGCTCCGGACACTGCGAGAGGGCTGTACAAGCAATGATCACACGCACGGCACAGCGGACACACCAGGAACCGCGGTGTTGGCCGTCGAATGGCGCTAGCTGCGCAGCATTTGTGCACCGCCGCCGTCAGTGTCAGCCAGTTTGCCGTGGCATACGGAGCTCCATCGCAGTCTTTAACACTGGTAGCATGCCGCGACAGCGTGGACGTGAACCGTATGTGCAGTTGACGGACTTTGAGCGAGGGCGTATAGTGGGCATGCGGGAGGCCGGGTGGACGTAACGCCGAATTGCTCAACACGTGGGGCGTGAGGTCTCCACAGTACATCGATGTTGTCGCCAATGGTCGGCGGAAGGTGCACGTGCCCGTCGACCTGGGACCGGACCGCAGCGACGCACGGATGCACGCCAAGACCGTAGGATCCTACGCAGTGCCGTAGGGGACCGCACCGCCACTTCCCAGCAAATTAGGGACACTGTTGCTCCTGGGGTATCGGCGAGGACCATTCGCAACCGTCTCCATGAAGCTGGGCTACGGTCCCGCACACCGTTAGGCCGTCTTCCGCTCACGCCCCAACATCGTGCAGCCCGCCTCCAGTGGTGTCGCGACAGGCGTGAATGGAGGGACGAATGGAGACGTGTCGTCTTCAGCGATGAGAGTCGCTTCTGCCTTGGTGCCAATGATGGTCGTATACGTGTTTGGCGCCATGCAGGTGAGCGTCACAATCAGGACTGCATACGACCGAGGCACACAGGGCCAACACCCGGCATCATGGTGTGGGGAGCGATCTCCTACACTGGCCGTACACCACTGGTGATCGTCGAGGGGACACTGAATAGTGCACGGTACATCCAAACCGTCATCGAACCCATCGTTCTACCATTCCTAGACCGGCAAGGGAACTTGCTGTTCCAACAGGACAATGCACGTCCGCATGTATCCCGTGCCACCCAACGTGCTCTAGAAGGTGTAAGTCAACTACCCTGGCCAGCAAGATCTCCGGATCTGTCCCCCATTGAGCATGTTTGGGACTGGATGAAGCGTCGTCTCACGTGGTCTGCACGTCCAGCACGAACGCTGGTCCAACTGAGGCGCCAGGTGGAAATGGCATGGCAAGCCGTTCCACAGGACTACATCCAGCATCTCTACGATCGTTTCCATGGGAGAATAGCAGCCTGCATTGCTGCGAAAGGTGGATATACACTGTACTAGTGCCGACATTGTGCATGCTCTGTTGCCTGTGTCTATGTGCCTGTGGTTCTGTCAGTGTGATCGTGTGATGTATCTGACCCCAGGAATGTGTCAATAAAGTTTCCCCTTCCTGGGACAATGAATTCACGGTGTTCTTATTTCAATTTCCAGGAGTGTATATGCAGATTTAGATTTTGATCAGCACGTAACTAATTGCTTCTATTGCTGGATCCCTGGCTTCCTTAATCATTAGTGCTAATTTCGTGAGACTGACTGACATTTTGTAGACTACCAATTATTGCGTAAGAACGAAGTACTGTTCAAGCTGCAATCTGGAATGCTGTTTGATTTTGACCGAGAGGCAAGAGAGGGGATGGGGTTCCCATCAATTCGGACCAAATGAACCTTTCACTGAATCTGCTGTGCCTGCAAACCTCCTGTGTCCGTAAGTCTCCGTGTCCGCATGTCTCCAGACATCGGGTGGAGGGGATCCGGTCATCAAGTCCTGGTGCTACCTATCTCTTCTGCCCATTGTCTCCACGATTTTTCATCAGTGCTTTCCTGAGGTATTTTTGTTAACGCCTCGTCCCATGTGGACCTCAATTGGGGTCCGCTTGTTTCGGTGGACAAGACTCTTATTTCCAGTGCCTCAATGTTAGTCCTCAGTGTTGATCAAGTCCCAAAACCCATTGGTGTTGCACAGCACCTACGTCTGTTCAAAGACGAACATGTGCCCATCGCTGATGTTGCAATCTTCCACTGTAGACCTGCCGGTTTGGTGGAGACGAACGCCTCTCACATCTTCTGAACAGCGCTGTGAGATGCTTCACTTTGTCTGGCCAATGACCAGTATTCCGCACTCCTAAACGATGCTGTAGACGCAAGGTGCCCAAATCCTATTTGATACTCACGATTTAATCCTTGGGCGGAAAAGGATTTTCACCTTGTGCTTCTCCATTATCCTGGCAGTCTTGGCTGAAGGCGGCCTGCGTACGAAAGAAAGACCAGGTACTTGGTTTCTTGTTCTGAATTGTTTTCTTTCTTCTTCTTGTTCGGCTGGAGAGCACTTCTTATTTTGTGTATCCGAGTATCCGTTCCTGCGAAAGTTACTGTAGCTCGGTTGGCAAACTTTCTTGTCACATACGGCTCGCGCTTTGTTCACCATGGTGGTGAGCACAGATCTTTGTTGTGCTGGATGGTGGCAGCTATTGACGTTTAGGTAGAATTCCGTATGTGTCATTTTCATGTAGACGGAATGTCCCAGCGTACCATGAGGGTTCTTCTTTATCAGAATATCTAGGAACAGTAGGCATCCGTTTTATGCCACCTACACGGCGAATCCGACGATTTCGTGTACGCTGTTTAGGTGGTACCGGAATTCTTATGAGCTTTTTTCACCATGTGGCCAAACAACGGATGTATCGTCAAAACAGACTGATGGGAAAGAAATCGGAACTCCAAGAAGGAGTTGTGCATCATAAACGAAAGCTGGTACGCGTGTTTTACATCGGAAAGGTGATGTCCTATCAAATTTCGCGCGAGGCGTCACTATGAGGATAAAAATCAGGTTTGCTTTAAATGCGTAGTAACATCTACATCTACATGGATACTCTGCAAACCACATTTAAGTGCCTGGCAGAGGGTTCATCGAACCACATTCACAGTTCTCTATTATTCAAATCTCGAATAGCGCGCGAAAAGAACGAACACCTATATCTTTCCGTACGAGCTCTGATTTCCCTTATTTTATCGTGGTGATCGTTTTTTCCTATGTAGGTCGTTGTCAACAAAATATTTTCGCATTCGGAGGAGAAAGTTGGTGATTAGAATTTCGTGAGAAGATTCCGTAGCAACGAAAAACGCCTTTCTTTTAATGACGTCCAGCCGAAATCCTGTATCATTTCAGTGACATTTTCTCCCATATTTCGCGATAATACAAAACTTGCTGCACTTCTTTGAACTATTTCGATGGACTCCGTCACACCTGTCTGGTAAGGATCCCACACCGCTCAGCAGTATTCTGAAAGAGGACAGACAATCGTAGTGTAGGCAGTCTTCTTAGTAGATCTGTTACATTTTCTAAGTGTCATGCCAATAAGACGCAGTCTTTGATTAGCCTTCCCTACAACATTTTTCTTCCAATTTAAGTTGTTCCTAATTGTAATTCCTAGGTATTTAGCTGAATTTACGGTCTTTATATTTGTCTGATTTATCGTGTAACGGACTCCTTTTAGCATTCATATGAATGACCTCACACTTTTCGTTATTTAGGGTCAACTGCCAATTTTCGCATCATTCAGATATCTTTTCTAAATCGTTTTGCAGTTTGTTTTGATCTTCTGTTGACTTTATTAGTCGATAAAAAACAGCGTCATCTGCAAACAACCTATGGAGACTGCTCAGATTGTCTCCCAAATCGTTTACATAGATAAGGGACAGCAAAGGGCCTGTAACACTACCTTGGGGAACGCCAGAAATCACCTCTGTTTTACCCGATGGCTTCCCGTCAGTTACTACGAACTGTGACCTCTCTGACAGGAAGTCACAAATCCAGTCACATAACTGAGACGATATTCAATAAGCCCGCAGTTTCACTATAAGCCGCTGGTACAGTGTCAAAAGCCTTCTGGAAATCCAGAAATGCGGAATCGATCTGGAATCCGTTGTCAATAGCAGTAACGGGCGTAAGCGTTAGTTATTTCTGAGCCTGGACTGGTGAGTTGATGTTAGCCAAGAATGTCTTTAAGGCGACAAAGAAGCCATAATCAGCGCCTCACTGAGTTTGACTGAGGTTGTGTAATAGGGCTTCGAGACGCTGGATGTTCCTTCTGCGATATTACAGAAAGACTTGGCAGGTATGTTACCACTGTACATGGTGGCTGGTAGCAGTGGTCATGAGAACGTATGGTCGCAAGAAGATCAGGTTCCAGATGGCCACGGGGCCATATTGAGAAGGAAGACCGTCGTGATATATGTATGCCTTTGGCTCATCGTACTGCATCTGCACAGCAGTTTGAGCAGTCATTGGCGCCACAGTGACACAACGAAGTGTCACAAATCGGTTACTCCAACGACAGCTACAAGCCAGACACCCTGTAGAGTGCATTCCACTCATCCCAAACCTACGCCATTTGCGAGTTCAGTAGTGGAAAGCGAGAGCTCCCTGGAGGGCAGGGTGGAAGTCTGTTGTGTTCTCTGAGGAAAGCTGCTTTGGATCTGTGTCAGTGATGGCCGTGTGAAGGAAGCCATATTAGGGCCTGCAACCAACCTGTATGTATGCTAGACACACTGGACATGAACCTCGAGCTATGATCTGGGTGCAATTCCGTATGTCAACAGGAGCGCTCTAGTGGTTATCCCACGCAACCTGACTGCAAATCTGTACGTCAGTCTGGTGATTCGAACTACTGTGCTGCTATACATGAACAGCATTCCAGGGGGTGTCTCCCAACACGATAACGCTCGCCCACGTGCCATTGTTGTAACCCAACACGGTCTACAGAGTGTCGACATGTTGCCTTGGCCTGCTCGATCACCAGATCTGCCTCCAGTCGAGAACATATTGGACATCATCGGACGACAACTCCAGCATCAGCCACAAACAAAATTAACCGTCCCTGTATTGACCGACCGAGTGCAACAGGCATGGAACTCCATAACGCAAACTGATATCCGGCACTTGTACAACACAATGCGTACACGTTTGCATGCGTGCATTCAACATTCTGGTAGTTACAATAATATACCAGAATTTCGCATTTGCAATGGGTTATCTCGCGCATATATTAACCAGTGATCTTGCAATTTTAATAACTTAACTATACTATCTAGACAAATTTCATTACTCTACATTAATTATTTTTTGGTACTGCGATTTTTTTTTCATTCAGTGTATCTGTAGAACGCCTTTGGTTTCAGGCGCGCGGTTTTGAGAGCTTTTTCCTCGAAGTGTTCCTTGTATGGGTTAGCTATGCCTGGCGCTATTGGGGATCCCATTGGGACTTCGTCTATCTGTTCATTGAGCTTTTCACCTCAGATTCACTATGTCGCTGTTGAAGTGATACTCTAGTATCGTCATGGAATGTTCCAGCCATGTGAAAAAGCTGACTAGAAGACCCTTGTCCAAACATATCTCTTGAAGCATTTTCGCAGATTTTGTTGGGTTCGTGAGTACAGTGATCCACGACAGGTTTTAGAAGCTGTGCCAAGTGCTTGACTATGCCGTTCTTTGGCGAATATAGTGATCAATATCGGATGTAGTGTAACTCCCTCGTTGTGTATTTTCGGGAGGTCATAAAGCCCTAGTGGTACCAGCTCTGGGCAGCAATGTCCAATCCCGAGTTGGTGAGACGGTCTTCTCGTCACAGCTGACGTAGGGTCGTTCTTCACTTGCTTGTCCGCCGGATTCTATTAAAGCACATCAGTGTTGTACCAATAATCATCTGACCGTAACAACACCGTCGCATTGCGTTTGTCAGTTGCTAGGATCACCGCGAGTATGTCATTTCCCCCGCGGAGGGCACGTATAAGCCTGCGTTACGCCACTGAGACGCTTTTCCTCTTTAGCTCTGGCAAGGGCCCTGCATGTCCTTCTCGTCTTCGTTTGTATCAGAGAGAGGCACACGGATGGCTTGCTCGATGCTGCCGATGATCTCACTCTTACGTGATCTTTATTGGGTCTGGTGCAAAATTCAGAATTTATATGGCAATGATGTTGTCGCCTCGTCCAGTTCCTTACAGTTCAAACCGATGATATTCCTTGAACCAAGAATTTCGACATTCTGCTGGAGAGCCGCCGGATATTCGGTGGAACTTGCTGCTTTGTTTTGCGGTAGCTTTCCGTTGGCAGAGTTCTCTGGTTGCGAAGGTGTAACCAATCACCCACTCCCACGTACAGAGTGAGAGACTGGGCGCAAGTGCCTTGTAACAAGGGTGTTTTCCCGCAGTAGGTCGGAATTAGTACACTGTGGTGTTGAGGGGATATCGAAAGTAAGCGAACTATTGCATTATCATCTTTTCGCGACGTAACTGTAAGGAACCCAGTCTGCTGAGCAGAGCAATATTATAATGTCTGCTATCTAAAATTGTAAGATTACATGTCGTTAAGTAGTTTATTACTGGCTCCAAAATGATTTACCGTTTAACGTATCACAAGCTACAAAGTGTTGAGGGAGTTACTAACTCTGAAGTTTGCCTACCTCGTGTTGCATGAAGACGGTGAGTGATGCTGTAGTCTCTGCCTTCGCTGATATTTGTAAGATGGCTTAGTGCGTTTCTTGATTTTACACGAATATACACCAAAAGACTACTGACGCTCCTGGAGGAAAAACTGGCATCAATCAAACAGCTCTCCTAAGAATTAGAAATAAATTAGGAACAGGATATGAAAGACTATCAAAGGGGGACTAATATATTCAAGATACTCACATAACCGATTTTGAGTGTCTGATCGCTACACCCAATACATGATTGGAAGAATGCGATCCTTTCTATTAAACAGCAAAGGACACATACCTTAATTAGATATGCTATGCCTTGACAAAATTATTCTTTAATCATCAACCATTCTTCATCGGAATTGAGTAAAAAATCCACATTCTTCCGCCATTTACAGTTCGTACATCAAAAGTCGCTTGATAATCTCAGGCTCTGTGATGAGAAGCACTCAGGTTTTCATTGATATTGGCATGAACGTGAATTTGACGATGCTCATTACTTTCCACGCATCCTACCCAATTCTTCGGAATCTGGCCGGTCTAGTGTTCCATAGAAGGGGTTGTCGGTGGCCCTACTGCCACGTGCGACTACCCGAGATGTACATGATTATGGGGAGCTGTCGATGAGGGAAACCCAAACAGCGAAATCAGGCTACAGAGCCTACCAAATTCTGCTAAGCCCTACCCAACACGAAGTTTGGCAAATAGGCAATAACACTGATCTCAGAAAACCAAATAATTCTAGTACTATTTGTTTGCAACCAATAAAATGAGGAATTCTAGGGTCCAAAGATAGGTAAGAGGTATCAGACGAGAAATTAAACAGAATATAGTAGAGTTATCACAGTGCGAAAATAAAACGCGGACCAAATTGATTTTAAGGGAAATCATACGTTTCTTAGTACAGAGCACATGAACAGGTTTGCATGGGGGTGGTGGAATTCGAGGTACAGGCATTATTGCAAATTAGAACGTAAAAAATATTAAGGATATAGAAGTAATCTCAAAGTAAGAGGTCAACGTAAACGTTAATTCAGAACATTCAACTCTATACACCAAAGTGCTTGCAGTCTGACCAGGAAGTAGAGGACCTCTTCGAAGAGTTGTGGAAATCATAAGAAACCTGAGAAGAACACAACATGATGAGAATTAAGGATAATAATTGACAATAAGAAAAAGATGAGGATGCTTCATCTGTTGGAAACAATGAGTACGGTACCACAATGACTAAGGGCGTACGTCAATAGAATTAGTCGAGAAGAACACATTCTCCAACACATGCGAACAGATAATGCACTTCGCAAGGACTAAATCAAAATGAAACTCACTTCATGGCAGGGGTAGTAATGAAACTGCACCTGTGAGTGCTGAAGTTTTATCAAATTTTAAGTGACAGTAGATTGATAACATGCACAGAAAAATATATACAAAGCTATAAAATAACAGAATCATCCCTCAGAAAGCCAGAAATGTAAATTATGGAAATTTGTCGATGAATTTGGCAACATCTTTATCATTGAGTAGCACTTTCACAGTAGGTCGTTAATTATTTGTTGGATTTTTCCAAGCTCTGTCTTCACCTAGAGCTTTTCCCCACTCTACAGCAGTTCCCTCTAATGCCATGGAGGTTATCTCCTAATATCTGAACACTTGTACATACAATCCTGTCCCTTCCACTAGTCAGTGTTCTCTACATGTTCCTTTCTTCACCGATTTTGCAGAGAATCTCTTCATTCCTTATCTCATTAGCCCACATTTTGCAACACCACATCTCAAAGGCTTCAATTCTTTTATGTTCCGGGTTTTCCACTGTCCACGATTGACTACCATAAAGTGCTGTGCTCCAAATGTACATTCTCAGAAATTTCTTCCTCAGCTTACTGCCCATGTTTGATACCAGTTGAATTTTCTTGGCTAGGAATGCCATCTTTGGATATGCTACTCCGCTTTTTATGTCCTTGTTTCTTCCGAAATTGGTTATTTTGCATCCAGTGTAGACTTCCTTAACTTGATCTGCTTCGTCATCATCAATTTTGATATTAAGTTTCTCGCTGGTCTGGTCTGATTTTTGCTGCTTCTCATTGCTTTTGTCTTTCCTCGATTTACTCTCAATCTATATTCTGTACTCATTAGACTCTTCTTTCCATTCAACAGATCCTGTAATTCTTCATTACTTTCACTGAGGACATTCTTTAACTCAAATTTTAATCGTACTCTTGTGCACTCTCTTTTAATTTTTCTTTCACTTCATCTTCAATGTAGGAGCACAGTAGTGGATCAGTAGGAAACTGCATCCCCATCTTACAGCATTTGTAATCTGAGAACTTCGTTCTTGGCCATCTGTTCTTATTATTCCCTCTTGTTTCTCGTACATATTGCGTGTTACCCTAATTCCCCGACACCTTTCTCCTACTTTCTCCTATTTTCCCGAAAATTTCGAGCGTCTTGTACCATCTTATGCTGTCGAATGCTTTTTCTATATCGACAGATATTACGATTGTGTCTTGATTTATCTTATATCTAACTTCCATTATCAAGTGCAACGTCAGAGCTGCCTCTCTGGTGGCTTTACCTTTCTTAAAGCCAAATTGAGATTCATCTAACAAATCGTCTATTTTGATTTTCATTCTCAGTACATTATTCTTCAGAGCAGCTTTGAATCATGAGTTGTGAAGCTGATACTGTAATAGTCCTCACACTTATATGCTCTTGGTATCTTCGGAATTGTGTGACATTTTTCTGAAAGTCTAATGGCGTGTCTCCTGTCTCACAGATTCTACGCACCAACTTGATTAGAAATATGGTTACCACTTCACCCAATGATTTTAGAAATTCCGAAGGAAAGTTACCTATTCGTCCCGCCTTATGTGCTTGCAAGTCTTTCAGTGATTTGTTAAATTATACTGGATTCTCTATGTCTTTCATATCGATTGTGTTTCTTCTTCTACCACGTTACCGGACAAATTGCACCCCTCACAGAGCCCATCAACGTACTTTTTACAGATATCCGCTCTCTTCCCTGCGCTCAACAGTGGAAATTCCTTACTTTCTTAATGTATCTGTCCATGCTGTTACACAATTTCACACTAACCATAAGTAAAGAGAATCACGCACAGACGGAGGAGGAAGTTTTTTTATTTTTTATTTTTATTTTTTTGTTCATGGTATACTGAAGAATGGAGAAATTTGTAGAAGCTGACTCCGTGGCGTAAGTCATTCTTTCTGATTACGGAGGAATACAGGATCGCTCCAGGCGATACTGACACTATAGCTTATTTTAGAAGACACCTGTCTTTATAACATTTGTAGATTTAGATAAAAGTTTTGAAACTATTGACTGGAATACACTATTTGAAAATCTGAAGGCAGCAGATATGAAGTGCAGGGTTCTAAGGGTTATCTGCAATTTCCACGGAAATAAGACTGCAATTAGAAGTATCGAACGACAGGAAGGGAATACAGTGACTGAGAAAGAAGTGAGATAGGGTCGTAGCCTGTCCTCCGTATTATTCAGTCTCTGCAGTGCACGAGCATTGTAGGAAACCAAGGAAAAAGTAGGAAATGTAAATGTCGTGTGTGGCTAGGGCCTGCCGTCGGGTAGACCGGTCGCCTGGTGCAGGTCTTTTGAGGTGACGCCGCTTCGGCGACTGGCGTGTCGATGTGGCTGAGATGATGATGAAAGATATCAATCTTCACATAGAAGAAATAAAAACTTTGTGGTTTTCCTATGACAGTGTAATTCCTTGAGAGACGGCAAAGGTACTGAAAGATTAGTTTCGGTAATGGATCCTGTCTTTGAAAGAGCATCATCTGAAGTAGAATAACGTTAATGAGTGTAGTCGATCTAATCCCGTCGATTCTGAGGAAATTATTTTAAGAAACGACGCCCTGAAAGTAGATCAGTTTCACTACTTGGAGGAAATAAAATGCAGACTGGCATATACTGGCTGATCAAAAAGTCAGTACAAATTTGTAAACTGAATAAATCACGGAATAATGTAGATAGAGAGGTACAAATTGTCACACATGCTTGGATTGACATTGGGTTCTATTAGAACCAAAAAAATACAAATGTTCAAAAAATGTCCGACAGATGGCACTTCATACACTCCCGGAAATTGAAATAAGAACACCGTGAATTCATTGTCCCAGGAAGGGGAAACTTTATTGACACATTCGTGGGGTCAGATACATCACATGATCACACTGACAGAACCACAGGCACATAGACACAGGCAACAGAGCATGCACAATGTCGGCACTAGTACAGTGTATATCCACCTTTCGCAGCAATGCAGGCTGCTATTCTCCCATGGAGACGATCGTAGAGATGCTGGATGTAGTCCTGTGGAACGGCTTGCCATGCCATTTCCACCTGGCGCCTCAGTTGGACCAGCGTTCGTGCTGGACGTGCAGACCGCGTGAGACGACGCTTCATCCAGTCCCAAACATGCTCAATGGGGGACAGATCCGGAGATCTTGCTGGCCAGGGTAGTTGACTTACGCCTTCTAGAGCACGTTGGGTGGCACGGGATACATGCGGACGTGCATTGTCCTGTTGGAACAGCAAGTTCCCTTGCCGGTCTAGGAATGGTAGAACGATGGGTTCGATGACGGTTTGGATGTACCGTGCACTATTCAGTGTCCCCTCGACGATCACCAGTGGTGTACGGCCAGTGTAGGAGATCGCTCCCCACACCATGATGCCGGGTGTTGGCCCTGTGTGCCTCGGTCGTATGCAGTCCTGATTGTGGCGCTCACCTGCACGGCGCCAAACACGCATACGACCATCATTGGCATCAAGGCAGAAGCGACTCTCATCGCTGAAGACGACACGTCTCCATTCGTCCCTCCATTCACGCCTGTCGCGACACCACTGGAGGCGGGCTGCACGATGTTGGGGCGTGAGCGGAAGACGGCCTAACGGTGTGCGGGACCGTAGCCCAGCTTCATGGAGACGGTTGCGAATGGTCCTCGCCGATATCCCAGGAGCAACAGTGTCCCTAATTTGCTGGGAAGTGGCGGTGCGGTCCCCTACGGCACTGCGTAGGATCCTACGGTCTTGGCGTGCATCCGTGCGTCGCTGCGGTCCGGTCCCAGGTCGACGGGCACGTGCACCTTCCGCCGACCACTGGCGACAACATCGATGTACTGTGGAGACCTCACGCCCCACGTGTTGAGCAATTCGGCGTTACGTCCACCCGGCCTCCCGCATGCCCACTATACGCCCTCGCTCAAAGTCCGTCAACTGCACATACGGTTCACGTCCACGCTGTCGCGGCATGCTACCAGTGTTAAAGACTGCGATGGAGCTCCGTATGCCACGGCAAACTGGCTGACACTGACGGCGGCGGTGCACAAATGCTGCGCAGCTAGCGCCATTCGACGGCCAACACCGCGGTTCCTGGTGTGTCCGCTGTGCCGTGCGTGTGATCATTGCTTGTACAGCCCTCTCGCAGTGTCCGGAGCAAGTATGGTGGGTCTGACACACCGGTGTCAATGTGTTCTTTTTTCCATTTCCAGGAGTGTATAATCAAATAGCAATAATTAGCATAACAAAGTAAGACAAAGCAAAGATGATGTTCTTTACAGGAAATGCTCAATATGTCCACCGTCATTCCTCAACAATAGCTGTAGTCGAGGGATAATGTTGTGAACAGCACTGTAAAGCATGTCCGGAGTTATGGTGAGGCATTGGCGTCGGATGTTGTCTTTCAGCATCCCTAGAGATATAGGTCGATCACGATACACTTGCGACTTCAGGTAACCCCAAAGCCAATAATCGCACGGACTGAGGTCTGGGGACCTGGGAGGCCAAGCATGACGAACGTGGTGGCTGAGCACACGATCATAACCAAACGACGCGCCAAGAGATCTTTCACGAGTCTAGCAATATGGGGTGGAGCGCCATCCTGCATAAACATAGTACGTTCCAGCAGGTGTTTATCGGCCAGGCTGGGGATGATGCTCTGTAACATATCGGCATACCTCTCACCCGTCACGGTAGCAGTTTTGCTGTCCAGCGCCATCTGTCGGACATTTTGTGAACTTTGTTTTCTTCTGTTCTAATAAAACCCCATGTCATTCCAAGCATGTGTGTCAATTTTTACCTCTCTATCTACATTATTCCGTGATTTATTCAGTTTTCAAATTTGTACTGACTTTTCGATCACACGTAAGCATCAAAAACCCTTACCTGAAAGTACACAGTCCTGGCACATTAATGTGACCACAGTCCTTATTCCACGTCGACGTACAATAATCCCTCACAGACGGCAGCTGGCAGCACGAACAGTGGAGGGTATATAAAGCCTATCGGCGGGATACGAAAAACAGCGCAGTCGTTGTAAGGCGGAAACTGGGCGAAACTGAGCGACTTGCCGAAAGGGCAAGATTATTGGATTCGGGCCAAGGGTGGAAGCACTTCCGAAACGGCTAAGTTTGTGAATTGTCAGTGAGCAACCATGGCTAAAGTACTCCGCGCATGCCAAAATGGCGCAATCCAAAACCGGCACCGAGTCAACTGTGGTGCAACATTGGTATAGATGTCAGGGGTGAACGATGAGTGCAGAGATGTGTACGGGTGAATAGACGCGAACTGTTGACCAGCTGACCGCCCAGATGAACCAAGGGGCTACCAACAGTGTCTCCTCAACAACCATTCAGCGAACGTTGCTGCTTATGGGCCGCCGCTGCAGGTGACTGGTTCATACATCCACTCTGACTGCCGTTCAGTCTGGAACCGCGCGACTGCTACGGTCTTAGGTTCGAATCCTACCTCGGACATGGATGTGTGTGACGTCCTTAGGTTAATTAGGTTTAAGTACTAAGTTCTAGGGGAGTGACGAGCACAGCAGTTGAGTCCCATAGTGCTCAGAGCCATTTGGACCATTTTGAACCATTTGAACCATTTTGAACTGCCGCTCATCAGGGTCGAAGGCTGGGCTTTGCACGCCAATACCGCAACTGGACTTTCACTGAGTGGTAACAGATGGCCTTTCCAGATGAATCACTGTTTATGCTCCATCAGACAGAAGGCCGTTGGCGTATACGGCCCTGCAACAATAGTCGAAAGGGTCGAGGCCGAAGGAAAAATCGTTGTGGTCTGAAGAATGTTTTCGTTGCATTCCCCTAGTGATCTCGTCATTCTGGAAGGCACAATTGATCGACAAAAGTACACATCTACCCTTGAGGATCATGTCCACTTCTGCACGCAGTTTTGCATCTACCAGCAGCACAACGCAACGTGTCACGCAGCTTGAAGTATAATAGTGTAACAGCATTACTGGAAGAGCACCCGGCCACCAAACATCCGGGATTTAAACCCAATCTGGGATCTGTGAGACCAACTAGATCGGGCTGTTAGCACCGTGGATTCTCAACAGAGAAATTCAACGCACCTGGCCACAGCGATGGAGTCAGCATGCATGGCTTGCACGCCCGCGCTGCAAAAGGTCGATATTCAGGCTTTTGATAGGCAGTTGCATTAATGTGACTGGACGGTGTACTTTTGTGACGTCTAATGTTATATGGAACAATGAGTTTAGTCATTATCTGTAGCGAAAGTACTGTATATGTTGATGGATTCTTTTCGGGTTATCAGCCGAGTGGTGGCGTCATCTTGTCGGAACGTTTCAATGAGTTTCGTACCCATCATCTTCTGGCAAAGTGTGGCGTTTCTGCCGTTTGCTGGACCGCCAGCAGCCTAGATCTCAACAATATTAAAGAAGCACGAAAAAACGACCACCTTTCGCGCCCCGAAAAAAGTCAAAGGTATACCGGGTGATCAAAAAGTCAGTATAAGTCTGAAAACTTAATAAACCACGGAATAATGTAGATAGAGAGATAAAATTGACACACATGCTTGGAATGACATGGGGTTTTATTAGAACAAAAAAAAAAGACACCCCGTATTACTAGACGCGTGAATGATCTCTTGCGCGCTTCGTTTGGTGATGATCGTGTGCTCAGCCGCCACTTTCGTCATGCTTGGCCTCCCAGGTCCCCAGACCTCAGTCCGTGCGCTTATTGGCTTTGGGGTTACCTGAAGTCGCAAGTGTATCGTGATATCGAGATCGACTGACATCTCTAGGGATGCTGAAAGACAACATCCGACGCCAGTGCCTCACCATAACTCCGGACATGCTTTACAGTGCTGTTCACAAAATTATTCCTCGACTACAGCTATTGTTGAGGAATGATGGTGGACATATTGAGCATTTCCTGTAAAGAACATCATCTTTGCTTTGTCTTACTTTGTTATGCTAATTATTGCAATTCTGATCAGATGAAGCGCCATCTCTCGGACATTTTTTGAACTTTTGTATTTTCTTGGTTCTAAGAAAACCCCATGTCATTCCATGAATTTGTGTCAATTTGTACCTCTCTATCTACATTATTCCGTGATTTATTCAGTTTTCAAATTTAAACTGACTTTTTGATCACCCGGTACTTGCCACAACCAAAGACCAGCTGGGGTTGCAGACGCCGGAAATTTGCAGTGTTGAGTGCGAATGTGGGACGGAATATATCGGACAGACACAACGATGTATCTCCCAGCGCTGTACTGAACACACCAGGAACTTACGACTAGGACAGACAAACAAGTCCGCGGTAGCAGAACATAGCATTATCGAGGGACACACCTTCGAATTCTAAAAAACAAAGAAGCTGCGCAGCGCCAACGGTTTCTGGGACTCGATCTTCAAAGAGGCAGTGGAGATCTCTCTGCACAACAATTTAGTAAACAGGGATAGCGGTTTTCAGCTGAGTGCAGCGTGGAATCCCACAATTGACAAAATATGTCAGGAACGTTCCGATCTGAAGGCAGCGGCGTCCGTAGACGGATTGGATAGCCACCGGGTCTCGACACCGGGCCGCGCCGCAGCCACCCCCCCCCCCCCCTTCCGGAGGAACGTGATACGTGATTGGCCGGCCTACAGTATCGGATGACGGTCAAGCAGCTATACAGATATGCAGAACACAGCATCCAGTTCCCTGCCCTGCTCCGTGGGTGTGAACGTATATCAGGCCCTGATACGGTCAGTAATGGAGTATGCATGCCCTGTCTAGGGATACGCGGCGAAGCAGCGCCTGGACAAACTCCAGAGGCTGCAGAACCGCGCCCTCAGGAGGGCACTGCATCTACCCCTCGTATTCCATATTGACGATCTGCACGCCGCTGCTGAAATCCCACTCCTAAAAGAGCGCTTCCAAGATCTGGCAAGGGCCTTCTATGAAGGATCTTCCATGTCAGGAAGCATCCTCATCCACTCCCTAGGTCGGTATGACATGTCCCGTGACAAGCATAAACACCCAATGACGATGTTCGACGACTAAGTCGAAGAGAAAATCTCTACATCCATTTCATGATCCTGTTCCCTGATGATACCAATCATCTCGCCAACCCCAGGCAAGTACAAGACACGTACAGAACAATCATCACATCATACAGACAACAAAAATCACAGAAATATACACACACACAAGTACTAAGTGGAGTAAAAGCCGCAAGGCTACAAACTCTCCAAAACACTTCCCCAAACAGGGGAAAGTATCCGATGAGAGTGAGCAGCATCCTGATACTTCTGACACTTCGCCAGACTCATTGAAACGTTGCGACAAGACGACCCCACCACTCGGCTGATAACCCGAGAAGAATTCATCAGTGCAATACGCCGAGAAAGACTGCAATCGCATACTGTATATGTTGTATCGGAGATTATCGTCTTATATAATTTCTGTGTGTTAATCTGAGAGTAATTTCTGTTAATTATTATCTTTGTTTCCAATGTAGAGTTACGGTGTATTTATTTACCAATTCTTGTTCATACAAACATATAATGCTAATGAATGTAGCCTTTTAGAAAAAGCTTTGTTTGTTAATTAAATCTTTTCTTGTAAATTTACGTTATGTTAATGTTGTAATGGATGTTACTACAAATCGATTTCACACAACGACTGATACGATGTCATCAACCATCACCAACTGCTATACCAACTCTCCTATCGCAGTTTTAAAACTAATTATGAAATTCGTCGATAAATGCAATCTTACTCTGTTAAACTCCAAAACACTGAGAGATGGCTGTATGGCCTTGAGGCGAAAAGTCGGAATAAATACATAAATATGCCTCTAAGGTGAAAATCAATAAATGAGTTTTGTAATCAAGACAATAGACGGCAGACAGTTGACCGTGAAAAACGTGGAAGCTGGAACTTCGTTAGTGCGGGGACGGTGCTGTAATGTGATGAAGAAAGAAGAATACGGAAGGAAATACTGCAACAAGAAGGAAAAGAAGTGATGTTAATTTGAGTATTTGTCCGGATAGTGAAGAGTGTCGTCGGAGACAGAGTAATAGCGTAGTGGTAGGACGCGTTGGCGATCCCTAGACTGACATTACGTATATAAAATACTGAGAGATGGTGAACGCGTATTAAGGAGAAAGAGGGACGGATCGTCAGACGGGAGAAGAAGATGAGTTTCTTTGATGGAGATTTTCAAGCAAGAGGAGAAGAACAGAAGAGTTTGTTTTTCGTTTCATGGTGTACAGTAGATGAGAAATGCGTACCTGGAATGTCGGAAATGGACGAACCATGCACAGGTCACACCGATATTCAAGAAAGGTAGTAGGAGTAATCCACTAAATTACAGGCCCATGTCGTTAATGTCGATATGTAGCAGGAGTTTGGAACATATATTGTGTTCAAACATTATGAATTATCTCGAAGAAATCGATCTATTGACACACAGCCAACATGGGTTTAGAAAACACCATTCCTGTGAAACACAACTAGCTCTTTATTCACATGAAGTGTTGAGTGCTATTGACAAGGGATTATAGATATATTCAGTATTTCTGGATTTCCGAAAGGCTTTTGACACTGTACCACACAAGCGGCTCGTAGTGAAATTGCGTGCTTATGTAATATCACCACAGTTATGTGACTGGATTTATGAGTTCCTCTCAGAGAGGCAACAGTTCGTAGTAACTGTCATCGAGTAAAACAGAAGTGATTTCTGGCGTTCCCCAAGGTAGTGTTATAGGCCCTTTGCTTTTCCTTATCTATATAAGCGATTTGGAATACAATCTGAGCAGCCGACTTCGGTTGTTTGCAAGTGACGCTGTCGTTAAGCGACTAATAAAGTCATCAGAAGATCAAAACAAACTGCAAAACGATTTAGAAAAGATATCTGAATGGTGCGATAAGTGGCAGTTGATCCTAAATAACGAAAGTGTGAGGTCATCCACATGAGTGCTAAAAGGAACTCAGAAAACTTCGGTTACACGATAAATCAGTCTAATCTAAAAGCCGTAAATTCAACTAAATACCTAGGTATTACAATTACGAACAACTTAAGTTGGAAGGAACACATACAGAATGTTGTGGGGAAGGCTAATCAAAGACTGCGTTTTATTGGCAGGACACTTAGAAAATGTAACAGACCTACTAAGGAGACTGCCTACTCTACGCTTGTCCGTCCTCTTTTGAATACTGCTGCGCGGTGTGGGATCCTTACCATATAGGACTGACGGAGCACATCGAAAAAGTTCAAAGAATGGCAGCATGTTTTGTATTACCGCGAAATATGGGAGAGAGTGTCACAGAAACGATACAGGCTTTGGGCTGGACGTCATTAAAAGAAAGGCGTTTTTCGTTGCGACGGAACTTCTCAGGAAATTCCAATCAACAACTTTCTCCTCCGAATCCGAAAATATTTTGTTGACACCGACTTACATAGGGAGTAACGATCACCACGATAAAATAACGAAAATCAGAGCTCGTACGGAAAGATATAGGTGTTCATTATATCCGCGCGTTATACGAGACTGGAATAATAAAGAATTGTGAAGGTGGTTCGATAAACCCTCTGCTAGGCACTTAAGTGTGATTTGCATTGTATCCATGTAGATGTAGATGTAGGTGAAAAATCGTATTAGATACACAAAGTAGATCGGGTTTATTGCCGGTCGCTGTGGCTGAGCTGTTCTAGGCGCTTCAGTCCGGTTTAAAATGGCTCTGAGCACTATGGGACCTAACATCTGAGGTAATCAGTCCCCTAGAACTTAGAACTAGGACATCAGACACATCCATGCCCGAGGCAGTATTCGAACCTGCGACCGTAGCGGTCACGCGGTTCCATTCTGAAGCGCTTAGAACCGCTCGGCCAAATCGGCCGGCCTTCTGTCCGGAGCCGCGCTGCTGCAACGGTCGCAGGTTCGAATCCTGCCTCGGGCATAGATGTGTGTGATGTCCTTAGGTTAGTTAGGTTTAAGTAGTTCTAAGTCTAGGCGACTGATGACCTCAGATGCTAAGTCCCATAGTGCTTAGAGCGATCTGAACATTTTTTTTCGGCTTTATTATTTCGGAAGGCGTAGTAAGCAATTTGTATATGAAAAGTGGAAATTTTTAAGTAAATGTGCATTACACTTGAGCTAGTATGATAATAATGTTGGTGCTCATGATTAGAAGGTGAACATTGGATTTTAACCAAATACCTCACCGAAAATTTTTCGTGAAGCTTTCCATGAATTATTCAAGATATTTCAAATGCATAAACCTGCCGTCTGGAACGGCGCTTGGAAAGTATTAATTTTCAACTTACTTCTGGTACTCCGAACGAAGACGCCGCCTCTTTCGCAGCCATCTCAGGTCAGCGACGGCAGAGCGGTCGAGCGATAAACCAAGCAGCATCCTGCGCAGAAGACGTTCTACAGCCAAATGTAGGAGAATCTGACGCATTCGTCTTCCGTTGCCGTCGATAAATGGTAAACGTATAGTTTGTTTACTACGATACGGGCATTACAATTCCCACAAAGACAGTTTCAGCTACTATAACGAACATTCTGAAACAATAGGAACAGCTACGTAAAGTATAGCAATTCATTGAAGCCAGATTGTGACGTATAGAACATTTAAACACCTACAAACACATTCGAATGTACGGTCGCAGGTTCGAATCCTGCCTCGGGCATAGATATGTGTGATGTCCTTAGTTTAGTTAGGTTTAAGTAGTTTAAGTTCTAGGGGATTGATGACCTCAGATGTTAAGTCCCATAGCGCTCAGAGACACATTCGCATGTTTCAGTGCGGCCTTAACTTGGCTACACTCGTAGCTGGGTTTGTACCTTTCCGGTATACAAGTGGCTAGTCAGATTCGTGATATTGAGTGTAGCTATTCGATCGATTCGACCTCGCATGTGTGTTCGACCTCGCATGTGTGTTGCATTTGTTTCAATAAGCGTTTTGTCATGTTTTGTCTTCTTCGTATTTTACATAAAGTTGAGTGCAACATCAAGGTACTAGTTTCATTTAACGTTTCAGGAAGTAGAGTTAACTACGTTTTATAATTATTGTAGATTATTCATGTTTTGTATGCGTGGTTTGAAGAGCGGGGGCGATGTTTTTGATACTTGCGTTGTTTATGTGGTAACTGTAACACATTGCAGTGTCAGTGTGTAATGTGGTTGATGAAGTTGACGCGAGCGAAGCGTTAACGATATTTTATGGACGTTCAAATGATTCTAAAGAGACAATATCTCAGTAAAGTTTAGTTTAAATATCTTGTGGTGGCAGCTGGTTTCTGTGAAGAGTAATATCGGTGGGGTATAGTCAAAGGTACACTGAAACAGATTCAATAAAGTAGACAGTAGTTTGGCATAGAAAAAGATTGGCGACATCAGTGAAAATAGTCAAGTTGGTGCAGAGATCGGTCAGTTTATGCTTACTTCGTAAAGCGGTAGCGGTACTCTATCGTTTACCATCGATTTTGTGTTGATTACTATTCCTAAAACATTCTAATTACCTGTTGTCAATTAGCGTTTGCGAGAAATTATTGTGATATAAATGCTGCTTTCATAGCAGCGTTGTCGAAATTTGTTTGTTGAGCAGTAAATTATATATTGTTGTTGTGAGTATCTGTAAGTTATCTTAGGCGACGTAATGAAATGTGATCTGAACCGTAGTGATTGGTTGTTAGGAAAGCTAACTTGGGAAACAAATCATGAGAGTAATACTAAATTTTGACCTTCAGCAAACTGGGCGATAAATTGAATTTTAACCTCATAATCACGACGAGTATCATGTCCATTTGCACTGATCTTACAACTAATCCGTACTAGTCAGAGAGTCTGCTAGTTTATAGATTGGTCCCCAATAAATACTGTATCGTTTTACGTAGATGTCTGCGTACAACAAAGTCAATACGCGGATGGTTCGCTATGGGTCATACGAATTACCACACACGTAGATGACAGGCTTTTGCTTCCGTAAATGTAAACCGTTTGAGTAATAAGTAAAATTACGCGCTGCCAATATTCGTTATAGCCTCAATTATTAAGCGAAAAGGAATTTTGTATAGTTTTAATGAAACTGATGTAACGATAAATTTTAAAGAAGTAAAATTGCCGTGTTTTATGTGGAAATGGAAACCTAGGATGTAGTCTCATTGACAACAATTGACAAAATATACTCCATGCAGTTTTAAGAACGTAGACGTGGAGCCTATTTGTTCAGTGTTCAGCTGGGTACAGCCGGTGGCAGGACAGAGGCAATACAGCAAACGGAGCGCTCGCAGCCCAGTGCGGAACCTTTGTGTGCCAGTTGACGCCACTTAAGGTTGCTAACGCTTCTCAGGCGCATGCTACTCGTTGCGTCACTGACCGAACGAGGTGTAGCGCTGGTCAGAACACTGGCCTCCCTTCCGGGGCAGGGAAACTCTAATTTCTGCCTGACAGTCCAGCCATAGGTTTTCCGTAGTTTCCTTTCCTCACGTCAGGCGACTGCAGTGAGCATCACTCTTTATCTATCCGTCAATAATTAAACTAGTATTCCGGGCCTAACTGTCTTAATGTTAACAAGAGAAGCGGTAGCCTTAATTTTTTTCATTTTAGTAAAGACACTCTGAATCAGGTAAGTAATCAGCAGGCAGTAGTATATATCTTTTTCTACGTTTTATTCTCCTTTCATAGTGTCCTGGATCTGTACGTATCTTTTGCTTATTTTATATCCAAATACCTATAATTCCAAAGAAATGGTTCAAATGGCTCTGAGCACTATGGGACTTAACGTCTAAGGTCATCAGTCCCCTAGAACTTAGAACTACTTTAACCTAACTAACCTAAGGACATCACACACATCCATGCCCGAGGCAGGATTCGAACCTGCGACCGTAGCGGTCACGCGGTTCCAGACTGGAGCGCCTAGAACCGCACGGCCACACAGGCCGGCCCTATAATTCCAATATTCTCTATAGACTATGCTGCATGTTCTAGTTTTTGCCTGCACTTTTTTTCTTTTCTGCTGCTCTTGCGACGCCTTATTAATTAATCATCGACACCGTAAAAATTTCCCTGTTTTGTGGTAAGGATTTTCCATTCATTACTTTTGTCCAGCATCATTTTTAATAGCTCTTTATTTAGTATCTTACCACCATACCCCCGATTCTTTTAAGAATTGACCTCAAGTGTATGCAGCACGATTTTGGAGCATATATTGTATTCGAACATTATGAATTACTTCGAAGAGAACGGTCTATTGACGTATAGTCAACACGGTTTTAGTAAACATCGGTCTTTTGAAACACAGCTCTTTACTCGCACGAAGTGCTGAGTGCTGTCGACAATGGTTTTCAGACTGATTCCGTATTTCTAGATTTCCGGAAGATTTGCGACATCGTGCCTAACAAGCGACTTGTAATCAAATTGCATGCTTATGGAATATTGGCTCAGTTATGCGACTGGATTCGTTATTCCTGTGAGAGAGGTCAAAGTTAGTAGTAATTGACGGAATGTCATGGACCAAAACTGAAGTGGTTTCTGGCGTTCCCCAAGTTAGTGTTATGGCCCTCTGCTGTTCCTTATCTATATAAACGATTTAAGAGACAATCTAAGCAGCCGTCTTACGATGCTTGCAGATGACGCGATCGTTTATGGTCTAGTAAAGTCATCAGAAGATCAAAACGAACAGCAAAACGATTTAGAAAAGGTATCAGCATGGTGCGAAAATTGGATATTGACCGTAAATAATGAAAAGAGTGAGGTCATCCAAATGAGTGCTAAAAGGAATCCGTTATATTTCTGTTACACGATAAATCAATCACATTCAGATGCCGTAAAGTCATCTGAATACCTAGGAACTACAATTACGAACAACTGAAATTGGAAAGCACACAAAGAAAATGTTATGGGGAAGGTGAACCAAAGACTGCGTATTGCTGGCAGAACATTTAGAAGATGCAACAGATAGGATTTACGGAGTATGTCAAGAAATTTCAAGAAAGGGCAGAACGTTTTGTACTATCGAGAAATAGGGGGGAGAGTGCCGCAGGCATGACACAGGATTTGGGGTGGACATCATTAAAACGAAGGCGCCTCTCACTGCGGAGGGATCTTCTCACGAAATTTCAGACACCAGCTTTCTCCTACGCATGCGAAAATATTTTGTTGACAATCACCTATGTAGTGAGAAACAATCATAATAAAATAAGGGAAATCAGAGCTCTCACGGAATAGGTGTTCGTTTTTGCCGTACGCTCTGCGAGTGTGAAATGATGGAATGATAGAGCATTATGGTGACGGTGGTTCTATGAACCCTCTGTCAGGCACTTGCCGAGTAGCCATGCATATGTAGAGAAATGTTCAAACTTCTGATTATTTTACAAATGAGTTAATGTGTTAAGCACTTGACGTTAAGCATGCGAACGAGAAAAAGTTTAGAAATTAATGTTTAACGTCTGTTGTAAGTCGGTAAGTGCTCTCATTTTCAAATACTGGATGACTGTAGTCTGGGTATTGGCGCGCCATGAGTTACGCTCCCTCAGGAAATATACACAGTTTCTAACTGTAATACTTGTCTTACTGTGTGGAACCTTTGACATAAGATTGTACCTCTAATTAGAAGATTATGACAGCACTTTTCTAAATTTTTAAATTCGGTCATTAGTTACATGACAAACTGAAAATTAAATTTTTGTTGCCCCTGGAAACAGTTAAGGCGGCAGCCTGTAACTGGAAACGGGTGTCATGAACGGGGTTAGTCGTTTGATAGTGTAGACTAGTACTCTTAACGTTCAATATTTTTCTATAAAACCACGTTGTTATGCTGCGTGTGTACAATTACATAAATTACATACTCATTTATCTCGTTTGGAGTGTTTTTTTCTGTTGGTCTCACTCATTTTTTATTACATTTCATCACTCGAAATATGAACTGTCGTATTCTTATGCTGTGGATGTGAATAATTCCCTCTCATTTTTAGTCACAATTAGGTTTTATGTAGCTCATCACTGGAAATAAATAACTAATAGGGCTAGAAATTAACAATGTCCACAAATAATTAATTATAAAAAAATGTGCAGACGGCTTCTCATTCCGGTATGAGTTGCTAATGTGCACCTGTGCCGTCAATCAATTATTGCGTTTGCTGTGGTTCGATATCTTCACATCATGGAATTTACGAATGAATTTAAGTGTCTTGAAAGTATCTTGCGATGTGGACATGGCTTTCAGGCCGTCGGACAAAGTTCGAGATACACGTGGTTACAGGAATTCCCAGCTTGACGATTGCTTTATTGTCCTGCAGACTTGCTGACTGTCGTCGAGGGAACAGGTGAGCAACAGTTGATTTACAACTTTCAGTTCTGAAGGGTGATCTTCGCAATATGGAGAGGTCAAAACTCTGATTCTGTAGATTCTATCCCTTCAGACAATGAGGTCATATTACGCAGTACTCTCTGAATCAGTAAGATGTTTTGGGGACAATGCTTGGGCACATCGATTATGCTTGGGTACGCATAAAACCATTGTGAGGCGCGGCCAGGGGAGTGTTTCCACTCAGAATCTCGGGGGCTTTCGGCCTGACCTCGACTATGCATGGTATTGGGAGTTTTCCCTATAGATATTACAATTCGCCACATAGCGGCTGCATACTGGCTGAAACGGGGAAGACGCGACAAAACAAGAGAAATAAATGGACAGGACATTACCGACAAACGGAAATTAAACAAGTGGAGAATTGATACATGGCAGACAGAATGGCACACAGCTGATACGGAAGACTGGTTTACTCTTTCTTCCCCAATACACGAGAGCGGATGAATTTGAAGTACATACACCCAACACGCTGTATGGTGCACTTTCGCACGGGCCGTGGCCTGTATCCTGTGCATCGGCATAGGTTTGACCTAAAACAGATTTACACTTCTGCCTGTGGTGACAATGTCACACCTGAACACTAAGTGTTCATCTGCGATGCTCTAGGACACACAAGACCTTACGAAACCAGAACATAGGATGGTTAATACGCGGACAAGATGACTGGAACTCTGTAAACAGCATCGCAGACGAAGAATCGCGAGCACTAGATGCAGCATACAGACAGGACAGACTATACGCTAAAATAAGATAAGCTCCACATCGGACAGATCAGCAGCACATAGTAAACGACACAGACACAAGCGCAGACATGGAATCGGATGCTATATCAGACACATGAAGTGAAGACGAGATAAAAATACAAACTTTCCAAAAGTAACTCTCTATGTAGCTGTTTGTTATACCGTTTCATAGCATGTAACACTATCTGAAGATCTGACATTTCTTTTTCTTTCGCTGCATCAAGTGTGACTAGCTTGAAGTTTTACCGAGCCCTCGCACCGTATGCAGCTGACTATGACATTTTAAATCAACTCCCAATCTCCACTGTTACCTTAAGTTTGGAAACACATTATAATCTAAGTAATCAATACATTAACTAAAATATTACCACTGTCAAGACAACATATATAACAGATGTAACCATACATGCAGAAGGTGTAAGGGAAGAACCATCACATCACATATAAGTCAAATTGCCATATCTTGTTTCTTCCATTAAATACACTTTAGATTTAAAATACATCAACAATCTATTACGTATCTTATTTACTATCATTATCAAAGTTGACAACAAGTTTCAACAAAGCTGTGTATATGCATTTGTACTTGTTATGAACACTGAAGAGCCAAAGAAACTGGTACACCTGCCTTATATTGTATGGGATTCCAGCGAGCACGCGGAAGTTCCGCAACACGACGAGAAATGGACTCGTCTGGTGCCTAATGTTGTGCTGGAGGGAACTGACACCGTGAATCCTGCACTGCTGTCCATAAATCCGTAAGAGTACGACGGGGTGGAGGTCTCTTCTAACAGCACGTTGCAAGGCATTCCAGATGTGCTCAATAATGTTTATTTCTGTGGAGTCTGATGGCCAGCGGAAGTGTTGAAACTCAGAAGAGTGTTCCTGGAGCCAGTATGTAGCAATACTGGACGTGTGAGGTATCGTATTCTTCTGTTGGAATTGGCCAAGTCCGTTGGAATGCACAATGGACTTGAGTGGATGAAGGGGATCAAACAGGATGCTTACGTACGTGGCACCGGTCAAAGTCGTATCTAGACGTATCAGGGGTCCCATATCACTCCAACTGCACACGCCCTACACCATTACAGAGCCTCTACCAGCAGCCGGCCGTTGTGGCCGAGCGGTTCCAGGGGCTTCAGTCCGAAACCGCGCTGCTGCTACGTTCGCAGGTTCGAATCCTGCCTCGGGCATGGATGTGTGTGATGTCCTCAGTTTGGTTAGGTTTAAGTAGTTGTAAGTCTAGGGTACTGATGACCTCAGATGTTAAGTCCCTTAG
Source organism: Schistocerca cancellata (assembly GCF_023864275.1). Taxonomy (NCBI): domain Eukaryota; kingdom Metazoa; phylum Arthropoda; class Insecta; order Orthoptera; family Acrididae; genus Schistocerca; species Schistocerca cancellata. The sequence goes on along the minus strand of NC_064628.1, from coordinate 421,960,173 downwards.
AGTTTAGAGCCATTTGAACCATCTCCATACCAGTACACGTCCATCCGCTCGATGCAATTTGAAACGAGACTCGTCCGACGAGGCAACATGTTTCCAGTCATCAACAGTCCAATGTCGGTGTTGACAGGCCCAGGCGAGGCGGGAAGCTTTGCGTCGTGCAGTCATCAAGGGTACACGAGTGGGTCTTCGGCTCCGAATATTGATGATGTTTCGTACGCAGACATTTTGATGATGGCCCAGCATTGATATCTGTAGCAATTTGAGGAAGGGTTGCTTTTCTGTCATGTTGAACGATTATCTTCAGTCGCCGTTGGTCCCGTTCTTGTAGGATCTTCTCTGGCCGCAGCGATGTCGGACATTTGATGTTTCACCGGATTCCTGATATTCACTGTACACTCGTGAAACGGTCGTACTGGGAATCTCCACTTCATCGCTACCTCGGAGATGCTCTGTCTCATCGTTCGCACGCCGACTATAACACCAATTTCAAACTCACTTAAATCTTAATAACCTGTGCCAGAGCCGGTCTGAGTGACCGTGCGGTTCTAGGCGCTGCAGTCTGGAGCCGAGCGACAGCTACGGTTGCAGGTTCGAATCCTGCCTCGGGCATGGTTGTGTGTGATGTCTTTAGGTTAGTTAGGTTTAATTAGTTCTAAGTTCTAGGCGACTGATGACCTCAGAAGTTTAGTCGCATAGTGCTCAGAGCCATTTGGAGCCTGTGCCAGACACTTGTTGTCCTATATAGGCGTTGCCGATCTCAGCGCCGTATTCTGCCTGTTTACATATCTCTGTATTTGAATACGCGTGGCTTTCCAGTTTCCTTGGCGCATGTATTAGTGATTTTTTTCTTTATTTTACACATTTGCAAAATTTTCAACAAAAAATGGCGTGCTAGTACTAAAACTGAATTTGTATGATATAATATGTAAAACCACACAACGTACGACCTCTTATATAATAGCACACCTCAGATCTTTACTTGAGAAATAAATCAATAATAAAAATAAAATAAGTTCTGTAGAGACGTACGGGGTCGTGTTTGTGTCCCTTTCACATTCATATTATTTTTGTTATACGCCGTGGCGAAAAGTTTAACTTTGAAACCATGTTCTTGTAAGAATGAATAATTAAACGCATGAAAAGTTTTGTTCTTTCGTCATCTGAGAGTTTTCTCAAAAATCTTAGCACAGAATCTGTGCAGAGTATGTTGTCCGTTTCATTCGGCAGACCTCCCAGGCCCTTCTTGCTTCTTGCATCCGTTTGCGAACCTTGTCTCTGTACTGTAGCCGCGCGGGATAACTGCGCGGTCTTGGGCGCCTTGTCACGGTCCCCGCTGCTCCCCCCGTCGGAGGCTTGAGCCCTCCATCGGGCATGGGTGTGTGTAGTCCATAGCGTAAGTTAGCTGAAGTTAGATTAAGTAGTGTGTAAGCTCAGGGACCGATGACCTAAGCAGTTTGGTTCCATAAGATCTTACCACAAATTTTCCAAAAATTCTGTACTGTAACCTCATTCATGTCTGGATTGTAAACATTTTAGATTGTCTGCAGATGACTCTGAAGTTTACCATCTAGTAAAGTCATCGGTTGATTAAAACAAGTTACAGCATCATTTAGATAAGAGGTATGCATGGTGCGAGAAGTGGTAGTTGTCCATCAACGATAAAATGTGTCACATAATTCAAGTGAGTACTAAAAAATTCCATTAAATTTCGATTACACGATAAATCAAAAAGAAGGAAAGGTTGTATTTTCACTAAGTAGTTAGGGGTGTCAATTATGAATGACTTAAAACTGGAACCATTGCATGGAACACGTTCTGGGAAAGGCGAACTAAAGACCGCTATTTACTGACAGAATACTTAGGAGCAATATGTCTACTAAAGAGATCAACTATACTACGCTTGTACTTCCTCTTCTGGAATACTGTTGTGCATTTAGGATTTTTGTCAGATAGTATTGACAGAGCACATCGTAAATGTACAAAGAAGGGCAGTTCGTTTTGTATTAGCGCGGAATAGAGGTGACAATATCACAATATTACAAGATAGTTGAGTTTCCAGTCATTAAAACAAAGGTATTCTTCGTTGTGGAGACGTCTTTTCACGAAGTTTGAATCAGCAACATTCCCCTCAGAATGCTTAAATATTTTCTACATCGGGAGAAATGACCATCGTAATGAAATAAGAGGAAGCAGAGTTCGCACGGATTGATTTAGGTGCTACTTTCTTCTGTGTTTGATTCTAGAGATGAATTTGATTTTAGAGATGAACGTTAGAGAAGGATTCTGAAGGTGGCTTTATGAACTGTCTATCAAACACTGAAGTGTGAACTGCGGAGTTATCGTGTAGGTATAGATTATACTTTACATTGCCGAATGCCCTCAGTACTTACACAATTGCCACTGAACGAGTTATTTTGATTTTCCTTTATTTTTACTTCGTTAGAGACCAGAGTACTTTTGTCTTTACAAGCGTTAAGTCGAAAAACTGTACCGAACTTGGTTCCAGCGACAGATCAAAATATCAATTCAGGAAAACTATTAGTACCACTTTGTTACCTTGGTTGAAGCTACAGTGGTAATCACGGCAGTCAAGAACAAGGAAACAACTGATATGGATCAAAACTCAACACCGGAAACATGGAAGAAGGCTATTGCTTCTGAGCTGTAACTGATCTATGTGCCTAAGCAGTGCCATCTAGAATTAATGTCTCAACACCCCGTGCCTGATTTCGTCGGTAGCGGTCACACTGCTACACGAGACGCTTTCAACTGCTAGCCTATATTGAACGTTATGCTCATCAAATTCTAGTCTAAAATAATAAAGGAACTTCTGTTACCTTAAACAATGAATATTTATTCTCTTACTTGTTTGGTGCACTGCCTATTTTCGTAAAAGCACATTGAAACTTAATTTGAATGTAAGTGAAATTTTTAGTTATTTGAACAAATACCTGTTTGGGGAAATCAAGGGCAGTTTTGGAAATTCGATAAACGAAGAGTAAGTTTTTATATTTGCATGATTATTTATTTTTTTATTTGTGCTGAAAAATACGAAAACTTTCACTGAACCAAATTTTCAGTACACTTATCTCTTTCTCTTGAGTACTGTAACACAATTTGTATTTACAATGCCACTAACACTTTTGATATAATATTCAAAAGAGTATTGTCTGCAGGACAAAGTATACAGTCAATGACTTCATGTACAATCAGACCCAAAAAATGTATCAGCAGGCAAGTTGCTGCAACATACAGAAGACAATACATTTCTTTGGCACTTTTTCCAAAGAAACAACTCTTCTTTTTCAGTAAGCAATATCTGTGCAGTAACATATACATATGCTACACATGTTAAAACATCCTGAATAGGATAACATAAAGTCCACCTCTGCTGGCAACATCTGTTAAATGAATTTAGTCATCTTTCACATCCTCATCAGCTGATGTTAAATACATTTTACAATATTTACATTTTTTTTCTCAACGAATCGATACGAGCAGTAGCTACTTACGTAATGAAGTGAAGGCCACACGACTTCATGTACCTCATGTATGTCAGCATCATCTGCAACTAAATTTAACTCTTCATTAAATGTCACTTGTGAAAGTTCATTTATATCCGACTCATTAGATAAAATATCATCTTGGAAACTGCAACATCACCCAGTGTTTGTGACTTAAATATTCATGAAATATAGCTTTGTACCTTCAGTGTACTTTCTGTCTCAAAAATATGTCTCATTGTGACATGATAATTACCACCACTCAACTGTCATACTTCCCAAACCTGCTTTCTAGGTCATCAGTTTGAACCTTGCCTGTTATGAAGTACTGTCTCTCTTTCTTATTGAGCCAGTGTCCAGCCAGATCCACCTAGGCAAGAGTGGTGTGTCTAAGATCTAAATTTCCTTCATTAACCGACTTGCAAACTGATTTAGGAACTCCAGTATTTGCCCTTTCAAGACAATGAAGAGATTTCTAACTACTAAAAGATGTAAAACCACCATCAACCTCATCATAATCTCTTCTTTCTGATTCAGCCAGTTCCTATGCATACATTTCAGTAGGTGCACACTATAAAACGGAAAATACCAAGGCCTGCATCCAGCACCTGGAGAAGGGTATGGGTATTTAGTTTCAAGTTCTGATGGATCACTGAAATATGATACAGCTTTCTTATCGATGACATTATTATGAGATACAATACCAACCACGTCAGACCCTGTGCTTTCAAATTTCGGTATCCGTAAGGAAGGTGAAAGAAGCAGAAGCCTGCATGACACTGACGGCCAGAATATGAGCTACATCAGTGTAGTGTGCATCCAAACATGAATACATAGGCTGTAGATGCACTTTCACTACTATTATGGGCCTGACCCACTTTGATATCCATTTGTGACTGTAAATGGAGTTCGTCCATCATGAGGAGAACGGTTCGGTCTTGTTCAGTGAAAACACTTCTTTAGTTATGTATCCTATAAAATGTATAGAAATTCGTTCAAGAACTGGATTGCTAAAAAATCAACCACATATTCTAGTCGGAGTAGCAGGGCTAGGCGTCATTATCATTCCACTGCTTCTTGAAAACTTATAAGAGTGAGGAGAAATGAGATGAACCAATGACCATAGCAGTAAAATACTCCTTGAATATCTTGCTCTATTCCTTTTACATCTGAGCAATGAAACCTGTTTACTCAGAAATGTAATCATTTCTTGTTTTTCTGGCAACTTTTCAGATAAATTATTCAAAATAGTAAATACAAAATCAGTACTTTCAGTAGTATTCTGATATTCTCTGTTGCTAGATTTTAAGTTCACAATATTAAGCGTATTGGTTAACTGTGTCGTATTCCTTACAGTTTACTGGAAAGTTGAAGTTCTCTATTTGACCAATCTACAGATCATTTACATGAAGAGTGGGGTTTAAGTGTGGACTAATTGTTACATAACATTGAACTTTCAGAAATGGCATTTCATTATTTAAAAGGAAATATGCACTACTCTTTTTTAACACAGACCCACTCGCCCAAATCATTAGTACTAATATAATGAGTTCAGGGAAAAGAATGAAATTGACTTCACATGTTCTTCATGACTAGTCAAATTTTCCTTTAAAGCGGAGTTGATGTAAACATTTTCCAAAAGCTGTCTTTCATCCTCAGGAGGTTCTCTTCACGTTGAAGGTGTGTGTATATGAGGAGTGATGGTACAGCACCTACAACAAATGTATTAATTGCCATTATGTTACCTTACAAGTTATAAGGGTAACAGTTTCTTCACTAATTGTATATCCTCACATAAAGTCAGTAAACACGCAACTAACTTTTCCTTAGCCTCGGAAGATCAAGAGGTGCTGTAATTAATTTTCCAGCTTAGCATGATATGCTGATGAAGTTCTTTCTATATCGTGTACGAGAAAGTGCCGCTTACAAAACTGTTAAAATAATGGTTTAGGTTACATTAGAGTGGCAAAAGAGTTTCTGTATAAAGTTTACGTTTATGAATTACAATTAACGCTCGAACTAAATAAAATTATAAAATGTATTTATTTACTGAAGCTGCTGCTTACCACATAGGCGTAAAATTAACTCGATGAAATGTTCTTATCTATTCTCTCCTCGCATTTTCATCACGTGGGAAATGGAACTTACTCTTTCCTGAGCATTATAATTGCGTCTACAAGCAGGCTTTCAGCATTTACGTGACATAGTTAAATGTTAAAGAATTGTTAAACAAAACAATTAAAATTTCTTCTCCGTATTCAGGCTCACAGTCTTCATACCATTACAGAATAAAAAAACAACCGACAGTGCCTATCTTACACTGTTTGTTATGATCGCAACGCTTATGTCATAACAAATTCAGTGTAGGAACAGTGTAGACCTACATAGCTCTGACCCAAACTGCTGTATCTCTTCGATTCATTATTAGGCCTCTTTTCCTGGTTTACTCATTGTGAGACGTCTTCATTTTGTATTCGTTATATCCATCTGAACATCAACTCTCTCCTGTAATAACACATTTCGAAGGCTTCTAGTCGCTTTATGTCTTACTCATTGTTCACATTTCACAGAGCATATTTTTATGGTTTCATTATTTTTATTTTTGAGTCTCTGTGGTCCTTTCTCTTTTAGAGAAAGCCTCTTTCCTTTGTGACATCGTAGATGTTAAACCTTTCTTCTGTATCTTCTGCTTCCCTGATATAAAATTCGGCCACTTCTTCAAGAACCTCCTTCCCAAATTTAACAGTTACCTTTTCGGCATACCCACCTAATATGCACATCATTACTTTAGTTCTCTTTTTGTTTATGTGTACATTAAAGCCATCAGTTACCAGGCGTTCCATTCCATTAAGCAGCTAATTCCTGTTAATTGTTTACGACCACTGTTTCATCATCAGCGAAGCGTACCACACTGATTGTCTGCCCATGACAAAAAATTGCCAGTTCGAGGAAACCTATGACCTCACTGCCTCATCATCGTTGAGAACTGCGTCACAATCGTAAATTGTTCACTGTTTATACATCAGTATGTGATAACGTCTCATTGTCTGTATCTAAACCTATGCGAGCAGAAGTACTGTAGTGTGCCATTCCATCGAATTGCAAGAAAACATAATGACTGTATCAGGTAAGTAGATAATTACTTAATACTTCCACGAACAGGTCAGAAACACCTGTTTCTTCTCGCTCAATTTCCTGATACTTTGCAGTACGCAACACAGCTCAGAGTCGAAATAACTAGCAGCTCCCGCGTTCCATGTCTTTAGAAATCTGAACTGAGTCAATAAACCGACCTTTATTAGCTAAGTTTAATATTAGTCTAGTTATGTAAAATGACGTTGTCGTCATGCTGAAGTGTGTGGCTCAACTAATGGTGTTAGACTTTCTAGTGTATGCTCTCCATTACATATTAAATTCAGGAAATCTATTAAGTAAGCAACAGCTATTTGCTGATGAAGTGAATAGTCGACCAAAGAGACCGATGTTTCTGGTACGTTTACTCCTCTTATGAACATGTCAGAGAAGCGATAACTATTGTTACGGAGGAGCAATTGTCAAAGCTTAACTCACAATTACTGTCTGGATCATTAGACATGGACCATAAGATTTGAACGGAAAATGATAAGCCAGGCAGTTGGCCACAGAACTTGTCAATTAATCACTCCGGAACTGCTTTACGGAGCCGGACATGGGCTACAAAACTGTCTCAATCCCTTCATATCTACTGCTAGCAGTTCATGTTCTCCTACTCCAATAACTGCCATCTGGTTTCTCTGTAAGTTCTGAATAACCTTTCATTGCCTTCCCTGCTACGTTCAGAGTATATTCCTATCGGAAGCTTTCATTAATGCTACAATTGCTATATTCGTAGGTTTGCTGTTTTTCAAACTATCTCCTAAGATAAGTCGTAGGGTAAGTATTGCCACGTGTGTTCCTGCATTTCATCGGAACACAGACTGATCTTCTTCGAGGTCGGCTGTTACCAGTTTTTCCATCCTTCTCTATATGATCCAAGCCAGTATTTTGAATCTGTTGGACGCTGTAGTGTTTAGCGCAGTCAACGTTCTAACTTACCCCAAAGTTGTTACGGACCAGTCCATTCTAGGACTGTTATCGTCTATAAATCTTTGTTTCACAGAGACTAATTTATGATAGGGTGCACTGCCACGCTAATGCAAAACAATCATTGTCTGTAAACTGTTACTCTACTATACACAGCGCACTATGCAGTACATGTTCATTCCCATATTTAGCGCTTTCTTAAGCACAATGATGGGTCCACAATGTGACCACGAAAATCATCCCCACACGTAACACCAGCGTATCGATACTCCGCTGGTGGCACTACACATGGTGGTAGTTAACGTTCTCCAATCACCCACTTGAAACCTCCCCCTTATTAATCGCTTATTGGATTGCGATATAAATGACCATGATTGCTTATGCGTAATGAAATTTTACAATGAGTAAGGCTATCGTTACCGAATGAAAATAATACCGGTTAGCAGGAGGAAAGTGTACAACAGACATTTGTGAAGGAGGAATCTATTCTAAACCTAATCTAAACCAGATAATAATTCTGTCATGGGTAGAATTTAGTGTAATCACTCACGAACCACACATGAAGAAAAGGGTACCACGTAATACGTAATAGAAAAAATACTTATTAGCAAAACAGGGATAATTAAACGGTCGCCAGCCCACAAGGGTAATGAATATTCATCCTAAGAAAAGTAATGGCAAACAAAACCAAGCAAATAATCACTGCTGTGGTAGCAGAAGGCTGTCACGCTTTTCCACATCACAGCCGTTCACAGAAAATAAATGATACAAAAAGCACCGAGTTTGCAGATACTTATTCTGAAACACTAAATCTTGAAGCCAAAGTTAGATGAAGTTGCTTGTGAAATTAGTTACTGACTATGACTGAACGTCTGTTAGTAAAAATGACTTTCAGTAACTTCAGCGTAACGTAATGAAAAAAATTATAGAAAGGCGAGCAATTTATTTGTAATTGTTTGAAACGAATTAATTTTAAGAAAATACGCAACTGATTTACTTTTAACATAAGAACAACAAAATACGTCCCTGGCCAGCACAAGTTACTCACGATGTTAAGTACAGAATAAATATAACTGCGCCCTCTTAATTTGTAATTAGTTTTTCCAGTGAAATTTTACGTTACCTTAAGTGAGTGCAGTTAATACTCAAAAATAGCAAAAAATGTTCAAATGTGTGCGAAATCTTATGGGACTTAAACTGCTAAGGTCATGAGTCCCTAAGCTTACACACTACATAGCCTAAATTATCCTGAGGACAAACACACACGCCCATGCCCGAGGGAGGACTCGAACCTCCGCCGCGACCAGCCGCACAGTCCATGACTGCAGCGCCTTTGACCGCTCGGCTAATCCCACGCGGCTCGAAAATAGCAAATTAGTTAAGTCTCTATTACACAGTACAATAATGAACAGTTACTGAGGCAGCAAAATTTAGACATACACTGATCATTAGCATACAAACAAAACTGGCAGTAAATAGTTAATTAGTTTTTCCATATTTTTACGATACTCGGTCCTAGCATGCAAAGGAAAGGGACCCTGCTTGGTAATGATGTCTGAGGACAATGTCAACACAATTGCCCTATTAGTTATTCAAGAAAGTTAGTCATTAAGGTTTCTTAAAGAAATGCCGCAGGTAACGCCTATACAATATTAGTTATACTCTGACAGTGTACAGTCTTGCGATGTTGCACCTGTGCAGATGTCTAAGAAAGTAGCCGACGACAAAGCTAAGCTGCTGCTGCTCCCGGTTGAGAACCACGAGTCGTCTCCAGAGCTACGGATGATTATGGAACAGGCAAGAGAAAAAATGGCTCTGAGCACTATGGGACTTAACATCTGAGGTCATCAGTCCCTTAGAACTTAGAACTACTTAAACCTAACTAACCTAAGGACATCACACACACCAATGCCCGAGGCAGGATTCGAACCTGCGACCGTAGCGGTCGCGCGGCTCCGGACTGGAGCGCCTAGAACCACACGGCTTCCGCGGCCGGCTAAAATCACCAACAGTAGGGTTGAAATGTCCCTGACGGTTTCGTTACTCGGGTGACATCCAGTGACAAGGCGACATTCGAGGTCGCAGAACTCTCCTGACAGACCCGTTTTGTTGTTACTGCTCCTTACTGAGAGGGGACAGGCTTTCTGATTGTCCTACAGTAACAAAGTGCCACCGGGCTGTGCCAGTCTGACTTCAAAGAAATGCACTTGGAGGTTCATGAAGATGAGGGTTTGGAGTGTGTACGTGTTTTTGAGTAGTTGGTTCAGATGGTTCAAATGGCACTGAGCACTATGGGACTTAACTTCTGAGGTCATCAGTCCCCTAGAACTTAGAACTACTTAAATCTAACTAACCTAAGGACATCACACACATCCATGCCCGAGGCAGGATTCGAACCTGCGACCGTAGCGGTCGCGCGGTTGCAGACTGTAGCACCCAGATCCGCTCGGCCACTCCTGCCGGCTGAGTAGATGTTTGTTCTGTGGGTGTGTTTGTGTTTTCTTAATGTCTCTAAAGTAGCTTTTGAATGTTAATTTTAGACGTTTATTCTCAAATTCTGGGGGTTCGCGGCCTAAATTTTGGATGAGGTGGTGGGGGGATGAATGTGATTTTTCGTAAAGTCTGATGGACTGAGAACGGGACTCTTCCCGTCTCCTTTCATACTTGCTTTTCCGACGTTTCTGACATCTAGTGGCCAGTTTCGCGTAACACAGTGGATGCTGTACACTTGTCATCGGGTAACGTACGTCTTGCCTGAGGCACTACGACTCGTTGCAGGCGAGCGTTCCTATCAAAGGTGTTACACAGTAGTGAGCCTGCTGCCTCCACAGTAAAGCGTAAGGCATAAATCAATGATAAGAAGAAAACTCGATATATCCACCGTAGAGAATGGTACCTGGTGCAGTAGTAAAGACTCAGGATTCGCATTTAACCGAAATGTGGTTCCTCTTGCCGGTCACCTTAACTTTATTTTACGCCGTTTACTGAAATCATTTCTAAAGCTGAAACGACTGGCAGCGAGTGCTTTCCTTTCGCGTTCTTTTACAATATTAAATTACGTTTGATCTCTTACGATCTCGTTATGGGCCGGAAGTTAGTCTTAACTACATTTCGACACCATAAAAAATAAACTACATTTTGACACCATAGAAAATAAAAGTAATTCGTTCTCTAGAAATTCGCTCCATTCCGTCTTACAGCGTTTCTAACGTTTTTCTCATCGAATCGTAAGAGACAGATGTAGCAGCAACGGAAATATTGCAAAAATCTGAGGTTATCCGCCTGACAGAGAACAGTAACCAGCGTGAACGGTACCCTGGGGCTGTTACGTATGCACGAATAACTGACAACTTGAATGAGGCTAAATGGTGCTTTATCCTACTTGGTTACCATGTTTTGGCTAATCTTTTTACAAGTATGTGTTCCAACCGCTCTGTACTACACTGCACAACTGCTCTATCTTCCAATGATATTAGCTTACGGCACCTGGCGATAATTTCAATAGAAGCTGTCGCTATTATGATAATGTCTTTCATAAAATATTTAGTAGCTGTGGTCGATGAATTGCGAAGACATAATTCTGTGTTACCAACTTAACAGTAACTGTTACGACATAATAAATGTAATTTTATTTCTTATTTTGCTCTCTGCCCATAGGACGAAGGAGAATTTTTCTGTAGAGTAATGAAAATATGTGCAGGTATCCTCCACGACGAAAGAAATCGACCAGTTCATCAAAGACCAGGGATAAACACGAGGTCCAGGCAGTCTCTTTCCTCACGCGTACAAGATAATTACACCACGCAAAAAAATTGAGCCCCAGGAGACATCACGCGAATACCGTGTAACACTGCATCTTGATTTCGTAACGGCCTCAGTACAGCTTGGAAGAAAGACCACAAGATTGGGTGATGTAACAGATCAGTATAGGTGTGATAGTTCTTTTAAGTTTTCGCCGGCCGCGGTGGTCTGGCGGTTCTAGGCGCGCAGTCCGGAACCGCGCGACTGCTACGGTCGCAGGTTCGAATCCTGCCTCGGGCATGGATGTGTGTGATGTCGTTAGGTTAGTTAGGTTTAAGTAGTTCTAAGTTCTAGGGGACTGATGACCACAGCTGTTAAGTCCCATAGCGCTCGGAGCCATTTGAACCATTTTTTTAAGTTTTCGTCAAACACGAAACATGTGCTTGAAAACCTGTGACCACTGATGTCGTCATCATCGGAGACAGGAGTGTCCACAGCGTAATCATGAAGTAAAGAACAACAGTTGGCCACCAACAGCGTCGGAATAAACATCCTGCTTCCTAATCAAGGTAAACCACGTGAGTGGGCCCCGAGGAATGGTGCAAAAATTTCAGAGCCGCGTCCGGTCAGATTAACTTCCTCCATACAAAGCAGGTTAAACGCCTCATTCAACCTTAGATGAACTCGACGCATTGTATTACTTGTAAAGACGCGATGTCGCTACTCGTCATACCCCACTAAACGCCTCCAGTCCGTTACTTGGCCCAATGAAGACGCACAGGTTTATCTGCCGCTGTAAACAATGACCTTTGCGTGATACCCGACCCCAGATGTCAACAGTATACAGTTCACTTCGGAATGCTCGCTTGGAAACTTGCTCAGATGGATTCTACATTCACTAACAGCAAAGTTCCTGCTGGATCACTGACATGCCGTGACGCTCTCCTCCATTCCCTATCGATTACTTCCTTTTACGACCAGTCTTCTTACGCCAAGTTACATGGCTACGAGGACTACAGCATTCAATCTAGACATTATGTGCAGTCCGCATTGATACACCCAAAAATTGGCCGACGTAATTTACAGTGTGGTAATGGGCAGGTCCACATTTCGTTCTACCTTTTTGTTACATCTCGACGTACACTCACCTTATTGCTCTGACTACATACAACCAACTAGGACACACACACATACACACACACACACACACACACACACACACTCACTCACACTTCACTGCCACGACTTACCACGCCAGCGGTGGTCGTAAGTTCTTGGTACCACCTCTACAACATCTCCAGCGCTCGAAAGAACCAACTGCATTCTTTCGGAGGTTGAGGGGTGTGAGTGGGTGCGGGGAGGGGCGAGAGGATCTGATTCAAATATTTTTGTCCGTGAGCTTATATCCAATGGTTAAAAGCGTTGTTCATGACATCATCTGGAATTAACTCGTGGTCACCAAATGAGCTGTCGTACGTATAAATTACTCGGCTGTTATACCGTTTCGAAATCACAGTTGTGCAGGACCCTGATCGACCATCCTGACTTACTTTATAAGCGGCTGTCAAAGCCCATTTCTTGTGAATACTAGAGTGATGCCTGTAACAGTTATAAGTCAATGGACGATCCGTTCCTATGTCGTTCTCTAATCAACCTAGCGTTTTCTTCATAACAACCTCAAAGTTGTGAAGAAAACTAAACACTCTTATTTATTCAAAACATCGAACATTTTTCCTTGTATAAACGGTAAATGATAGTAATTAATTTAACTTTCGTTTTGCTACTGGGCAAAATGTCTTCCATCTGTAACATCCAATAATTCCGGTAATTCACGCATTAGCAATATGTATTTATCGGAGTCTTATTTTAGTGAACAGTTATTAAGCCCAGAAATACTGCTTCAACGATAATTTAGTTTTGTATTAGGATCATATCATCTGAATAAACTTTTCACATAACGAGATTTGTGTTTTTGAGTACGGTACAAAGGCTTCTACATCGTGAATAATTATGCGTCGTTTATTGGTAGAATGGGAGAAGCTGTGACACATGCATTTCTAAATAATTTTATTATAATGCTGTAGCCTGTTTTCTTCTTGTTATATGCCTTTTCGCATTCCACCGAAACAGAGAGCAGAGTAGGAGCAACTAATGTTTTTTAATGGGCTTTGTGAAACATGGCGCTTGCCAAACAAAGGCAAGTGCGTTCACCGTAGCATCAGGACGGTATCTAGAGAGACGGGTGTTGAAACAATAAAACTTTACCTGATATGTAGTAAAGAGCTCTTACGATGCCATTTCAAAATGTTTTATTTGTTTGTTTATTAGTCGAATATCGGTATCAGGCATCTGCCTTGTATCGATGCTACCAGTTACGAAATCCTTTACTGTTCGAATCTCTTTGTTACACAATAATACTTAAACTCAACGTCGTCAGTTATTTGTTGCACTTACTCCGGTCTCTAACTTCCCCTACAGTTTCTACCCTCTACATTTTCCTCTACTTCAAAAATGTTTCAAGTGGCTCTAAGCACTTATGGACTTAACCTCTGAGGTCATCAGTCCCCTAGACTTAGAAATATTTAAACCTAACTAACCTAAGGACATCACACACATCCATTCCCGAGGCAGGATTCGAACCTGCGACCGTAGCAGTAGCGTGGTTCCGGACGGAAACGCCTAGAACCACTTGGCCACATCGGCCGGCCTGCATCTAGTACAACGGAAGTTATTTCCGATGTCTTAACACATGCCCTATCAATCTATCCCTATTTCTGATCACTGTTTTCCACATATTTCTGTCCTCGCCGATTCTCCGAAGAAAATCCTCATTTCTTATCAGTGCACTTAATTTTCTGCATCTCAAATGCATCGATATTCTTGTTTTCAGCTTCTCACGCGATCCATGACTCACTTACCTATAGTGTTGTGCTCCAGATGTACATTCTTAGCAAAGCCTTCCTCAGATTAAGGCCAATGTTTGATACCAGTTGATTTCTTTTTGCCAGGAATGCCCTCTTTGCTTCTGATAGTCAGCTTTTCATGTCCTCCTTGTTTCGTCCCACTCGAGTTATTTTGTTTTCAAGGTAGCAGAATTCCTTCACTTCATTTACTTCCTAGTCCTCAAGTTTGATGATAATTTTATGACTAATTTCATTTCTGTTACTCCTCATCACTGTCAGCCCATATTATGTGCCGAATGGGCTGTTCATTTCGTTCAGTACGACCTGCAACTCTACCGCAGATAACAGTGGCATAAGCGAATCTTAATATTCTTTCACCCTTTGTTTCCATATTGCTTCTTCATAAGAGAAAGGCTCCATCCTTGTGTTACATCATTTCTAAATCCTATCACATAGTTTTTGGTCGTCTATTCCTATATTTCTTAATTCTTATACAGGCATACATATTATAAAACTGTATGTATGCATATATTTATTAATATTTATGTATGTTCCATATCTCCTCCTAAAATACTGGATCGATTTGAACCAAACTTGCTAAACATAGCAATTACTGTCTGTAAATATGCGTCTTGGCGGTAAGAACAACTAATCTGTTAAAGGGTGGCGTTGGAAAAGAAGTGTAGCCCACGAAGCGCCAATACCTAGACTTCATTCATCCAGTATTTGAGAATAAGAGCACTCACTCACTTGCATAAATTTTTACACATGATTTCAAACCTTTATCATGACTTTTTCTCGCTGCCAACTCCCAAAAAATTATGAAATGAAAAAGGTTTATCGGTTACGAAATTTTCACTGTATGTGCATTAAAACTGCCGCGTCAGGTATGAGGTTTTAATTTATGACTTCTCTATTACTAACCTTGGGAGATGGAAAACAGAGCAGGAGGAGAAGACTGATAGAGGGCGGACTAAAGACGAGTTCGACTGAAGAGAGAGGGGCAGATGGAAATGGACAGAGAGAGCGAAGGAGGATTTGGACTAATAGTAAATTGGAATAAATACATACTCGATGAACGCCGTCAACTAGATTAGTATATTAAGCTTCCATCCCTATTTCTTGCACCTATTTTTCTCAGAATTTCGAACGTCTTGCGCCACTTTGCTTTATCGGACTCTTTTTTTAGGTCGACAAAGCCTATGAAGATGTCTTGGCATTTCTAGAGTCTTGTTTCCAATATCAGGAACAACATCAGAGCTGCCTCTGCGGTGCATTTACCTGATCGTCATCTAACAGATCGTGAGTTTTCTTATCCATTTTTCCGTACATTACTCTTGTCACAACTTTGGTGCGTAGGCTTTTAAGCTGATGGTAGGATAGTTTTCGCACTAATCTGTCCTCCTGACTTTGGGTTTGTGTCGATGATTTTCTTCTGAAAGTCCTTTCTTCCGGAAGTCCGATTGTGTATCTCCAGCCTCACTGATCTTACTCAGAAACTTAAACAGTCATTTGGCTGTAATTTCCCCCAATGATTTTGGAATTTTGGAAGGCGTGTTGCTATCTTCAGTATTTTGTGGAGAATATTTTTCCGGAACTCTATTGGTATGCCTCCCGTCTTGTACTCTTACATTTTACAAACAATTACAGCTCAATGATTTTCGAAAGTATGTTATCTACACCTACCGCCTTAGTTGGTCGCAAGTCTTCCAAAGCCCTGTTAAGCTCTGACTGTAATTCTAGATCCATATTCACACCCATTCCTTCTTCCATTACGTCATCGACAGTTCTTCCTTGTCATTGAGGTCTTCATTATACTTCTTCCGCCTATTCACTCTCTCTTCTTCGTGTAATACTAGAATTCTTCTTGCACTCAATGATGATTCCTTTGCTGCTTGTAAGTTCACCGAAGATAGACTTGACTTTTCTGTATGTTTAAACTGCAGTTATAACAATTATTTCTCTTTTTATTTATTCACATTTCGCGTTAACTTCCATGTACTTCCTGTTTATTTCATTTCTATACGACTTACACTGCTTTATTCCTATCTTTTCGTGCGTATTTTTGTACTCCCTTCTTTCATCGACCATTTGAAGTATTTCTTGTGTTACCCAATGTTTCTTCGCAGTTACCGTCCTTTCATCTATATTTGTTTGTCCAACTTCAGTAATTGCCTTTTCTTAGATATGTCCATTCCTCTCCAAATGTCTATTGTGATATTCATCATCTCAGTATCTACAGCCTTAGAGATCTTCAAACGTAGATTACTCCTCAGAACTTCAGTGTTGTTGTTGTTGTGGTCTTCAGTCCTGAGACTGGTTTGATGCAGCTCTCCATGCTACTCTATCCTGTGCAAGCTTCTTCATCTCCCAGTACCTACTGCAACCTACATCCTTCTGAATCTGCTTAGTGTATTCATCTCTTCGTTTCCCTCTACGATTTTTACCCTCCACGCTGCCCTCCAATACTAAATTGGTGATCCCTTGGTGCCTCAGAACATGTCCTACCAACCGATCCCTTCTTCTGGTCAAGTTGTGCCACAAACTTCTCTTCTCCCCAATCCTATTCAATACTTCCTCATTAGTTATGTGATCTACCCATCTAATCTTCAGCATTCTTCTGTAGCACTACATTTCGAAAGCTTCTATTCTCTTCTTGTCCAAACTATTTATCGTCCATGTTTCACTTCCATACATGGCTACACTCCATACAAATACTTTCAGAAATGACTTCCTGACACTTAAATCTATACTCGATGTTAACAAATTTCTCTTCTTCAGAAACGCTTTCCTTGCCATTGCCAGTCTACATTTTATATCCTCTCTACTTCGACCATTATCAGTTATTTTGCTCCCCAAATAGCAAAACTCCTTTACTACTTTAAGTGTCTCATTTCCTAATCTAATTCCCTCAGCATCACCCGACTTAATTCGATTACATTCCATTATCCTCGTTTTGCTTTTGTTGATGTTCATCGTGTATCCTCCTTTCAAGACACTGTCCATTCTCTTCCAAGTCCTTTGCTGTCTCTGACAGAATTACAATGTCATCGGCGAACCTCAAAGTTTTTATTTCTTCTCCATGGATTTTAATACCTACTCCGAATTTTTCTTTTGTTTCCTTTACTGCTTGCTCAATATACAGATTGAATAACATCGGGGAGAGGCTACAACCCTTACTCCCTTCCCAACCACTGCTTCCCTTTCATGTCCCTCGACTCTTATAACTGCCATATGGTTTCTGTACAAATTGTAAATAGCCTTTCGCTCCCTGTAATTTACCCCTGCCACCTTTAGAATTTGAAAGAGAGTATTCCAGTCAACATTGTCACAAGCTTTCTCTAAGTCTACAAATGCTAGAAACGTAGGTTTGCCTTTCCTTAATCTTTCTTCTAAGATAAGTCGTAAGGTCAGTATTGACTCACGTGTTCCAGTGTTTCTACGGAATCCAAACTGATCTTCCCCGAGGACGGCTTCTACTAGTTTTTCCATTCGTCTGTAAAGAATTCGTGTTAGTATTTTGCAGCTGTGGCTTATTAAATTGATTGTTCGGTAATTTTCACATCTGTCAACACCTGCTTTCTTTGGGATTGGAATTATTATATTCTTCTTGATGTCTGAGGGTACTTCGCCTGTTTCATGCATCTTGCTCACCAGATGGTAGAGTTTTGACAGGACTGGCTCTCCCAAGGCCGTCAGTAGTTCCAATGGAATGTTATCTACTCCGGGGGCCTTGTTCCGACTCAGGTCTTTCAGTGCTCTGTCACACTCTTCACGCAGTATCGTATCTCCCATTTCATCTTCATTTACATCCTCTCCCATTTCCATAATATTGTCCTCAAGTACATCGCCCTTGTATAGACCCTCTATATACACCTTCCACCTTTCTGCTTTCCCTTCTTTGCTTAGCACTGGGTTTCCATCTGAGCTCTTGATGTTCATACAAGTGGTTCTCTTATCTCCAAAGGTCTCTTTAATTTTCCTGTAGGCAGTATCTATCTTACCCCTAGTGAGATAAGCCTCTACATCCTTACATTTGTCCTCTAGCCATCCCTGCTTAGCCATTTTGCACTTCCTGTCGATCTCATTTTCCTTTTTGCCTGCTTCATTTACTGCATTTTTATATTTGCTGCTTTCATCAATTAAATTCAATATTTCTTCTGTTACCCGTGGATTTCTACTAGCCCTCATCTTTTTACCTACTTGATCCTCTGCTGCCTTCACTACTTCATCCCTCAAAGCTACCCATTCTTCTTCTTCTGTATTTCTTTCCCCCATTCCTGTCAATTGTTCCACTTCATCCCTCAAAGCTACCCATTCTTCTTCTTCTGTATTTCTTTCCCCCATTCCTGTCAATTGTTCCCTTATGCTCTCCCTGAAACTCTGTACAACCTCTGGTTCTTTCAGTTTATCCAGGTCCCATCTCCTTAAATTCCCACCTTTTTGCAGTATCTTCAGTTTTTATCTGCAGGTCATAACCAATAGATTGTGGTCAGAGTCCACATCTGCCCCTGGAAATGTCTTACAATTTAAGACCTGGTTCCTAAATCTCTGTCTTACCATCAGTATCGCACTTTTTTCTACATTGGTTTTCCAAAACAATTCCCTACGTTTCAGTCTTCTCTTCATCATTACTAGATTTTTATCTGAATCTGTATCCGCTCCTGGGCACACCTTACAATACAGTATCTGATTTCGGAATCTTTCTCTGAACATAATATAATTGAAATCATTTTTTCCCATGTCTCCAGGCCTTTTCCAAGTGTACGTCCTTCTCTTGTGATTTCTGAACAGCGTATTCGCTACTACCACCAAAATTTATTGCCGAATTTTAATAGCGCAGTGGTTAGTACACTGAACTCGCATTCGGGAGGACGACGGTTCAAACCCGCGTCTGGCAAGCCTAATTTATGTCTTGTGGGATTTCCCTAAATCGCTTCAGGCAAATGCCGGGATGGTTCCTTTGAAAGGCACGGCCGATTTCCTTCACCATCCTTCCTCAATCCAATGGGACCGGTGACCTCCTCACTGTTTGGTCTCCCCCGCCCCCCCCCCCAAAAAAAAAATTATGCAACCAACCATTATTACTACTATTCTTTCCACAACTGCCGCGTTCCACACTCATCATTATTAAATCTGCCTTGACATACTGAATTACATAATCAGTATGATAATGGTTATTAAATTTTCATCTCCCTTTACGTACTGAACACCACATCAATATGCTCATATATTTTCTGTATATCTTCATTTTCTGCTTGTGATGTAGGCATATACACATGAACTATTGCTGTTGCCGTTGGTTTGCTGTAGATTCTGATGAGACTAATAGTATCATTGTATTGTCTAAAGTACCTCACCCTCTGCCCTACTGTCCTGTTTAAGACAAATCCTACGCCAGTGTTGAAATTTCTGTTGCTGTAGATATTGCCCCATATTCCTCTAACCATAAATCCTGCTTTTCTTTTACTTTCACTTTAGTGATGCCTATTAAATCTAAAAAGAGTTTTTGCATTTCTCTTTTCAGAGTGTCAAGCTTCAGTACCAGGTTCGAACTTCTAACATTCAGTTCTCTGACTCGTGGAATATTACTCTTTTATTGGTTAGTCAGTCTTTTTCTCATGGTCACCTCTCTCTTGGTAATTCCCTCCCAGAGATCCAAATGGCGGACTGGTCCGGAATCTTTTGGCAATGGAGATATCATCATGGCACTTTTTCTGTTTAATGAAGTGGTTTCCATTGCCTTCTGAATCCTCATGCCTTTGATCATTGCTGATTTTTCCGTCTTGTAGGGGCAGTTTCACACTCGAAGGGCAAGAGAGTGCTTTGGACTGCCGTCCGCTCCTCCGCCCTCTTTGACAAGGTGTTGGTAGAACGATGGTGAATCCTTATGCCAGAAGTCTTCTACCGCCAGAGACTGTGAACTAACGTGGAAGTTACGACGTTTTTGATTTCTAGTGCATACACTACCTCTGGACCATGACTCCATACGCTGATTCGAAGTACTGTGAAGAGAAGAAAGAGCTAATAACACACAAAAATTATTGTGAGAGAGTATATGAATAAATAATATTACAAAGATAGTTCTAAACTATTGTGAGGAATTCTTCTTCTTCTTCTTTTTCCATTTCGAGGAATGAATGTTGGCCCGTTCCGAAATCGAAGGAAATTTTTAAAAATGTTGTTTCCATCTCTTTACTGGTAATCCTGTATCCAGTTTTCCAGTATGGCTGAAGTGCACTGCTTGGCATGGCCTGTGCTCAGTTAGCATCCTTCAGAGATGGTCATACCACTTTTTTGGTCGGGTCTTAGCCCTTCTGCCATTATTATTTTAACGTTTCATCATTGTCTCATACCCTCACTGCGTACTCTGTCTCTTAGTGCTAGTCCAAGAAATGGCCTCAGGGACCCCATCTCACCTGCTTCAATTCTTCGTTTATCTCCTTTTCTTAGGATCCAGTTTTCACTACCATAAATACGAGCAGGCTTCGCTACCACGTTGTGTTCTCTTACTGTTATCTCATGCCTCGTAGTTTCTAAGATACTTCCTTATACAGCCATTTGTAGCAGTATATTTCTGTATACTTTGAACAACATCTGAATCAGTTTTTCCATTGATATCTCTGTCCCAACATGTTTAAACCCATTCACCTGTTCTATTATTTCATTGTTTTACCCATTTTGCTCTTCCTGTGTGCTTCCTTTCCGTTGCCATTACTTCCGTTTCATTTGCAGATGTAAGCATGTGGTAAGTTTGAAAAACGTTATTCAATAAACACATTTTCTTGTAAAACTTTTTCTTTGTCTTCCAGGAGAACTTGATCGTCTGCGAATGAAATAGTGTTAATAAATTTGTTCCTTACCAGGTCCATCTTTTGAGGACTTTTTAATCAATTCTTCTAGACATTTCTTGACATATGAATCAAAAATGATTGTTAAGAGACCACAACCTAGTGTTAGTCCCCGATTTACACTGAATAACTCGTCATTTTAAGATTTATGGTACGTTTTAATCAGTGAGTATTTCCCATAATTTCATCCTATCGTAGGCCTTCTCACAGTCTAGGAAGATCGGAAGTTCATTAGTGACTTGTTGAACTCTCTTTTTTATCAGTCTGTACTCGACCTGCCTTTGCGAAGACTGCATTGCTACTCTCGTAAATATGCTTCCGGTATTGTCTGGATTTCCATTACTTATAGATGAACAGACTTCAAAAACAGCATTTAAAATGGATATACCGCTATAATTTGAGTATTCTTTTTATTTCTTTTCTGGAGTATACTTATAATCCTTGCTACCTTCCATTCCTCTAGATTTTTCCAAGCAACAAATATTATTCAACAACAGCACAAATAACTTCTTCCATTCAATACTGGCATTTTTTATAGAACGGAAAGAGTGTGCCACAAGGAAAGCTTTCAGTTTTGGTTTGGATATTTGATGCTTGTCAATTTCTTTCAGTGCTGCTGGAAGCCTATCTAAGTTGCTGAATAGTGCACGCCTTTCTTTACAATGCTTGAGGAAGTAAGTGTTATCCAAATGCACACCGTTTTTCCATCAGGTCAGGTGTTCACTGAATGAATGCTTCTCTTTCTTCTGAATGTGTCGATTTTCTCAACTAATATCATGACTGAATGTGTGCACAATGATGCAATCGTGAGATCTCCTAGACTCCCAAACAGCGGCCTACACAAAGGTCACGGCGTAACACCGCATATCGGTCTGACCTCCATTTTCGGGGCTAAGAACATTCTTGGTGAGTGAACAGGGTTGCCCCAGAATATAACAATATACATGGAAATACACTGAAAATAAGTATGGAAAACAAGTCTTTGTACTTCAGTGTCAGGGGCTATGGAGTTTATTCTTATAGTGAGGAAAGCAGTAGTTAGTTTCTGCACAGGATCTTGAATGTGATACTCCCAACAAAACCTTCATCTACCCTCAGCCCTAACACCGTAAAATGATCGACTTCACTCATTGACCCCATTGTTGGCTTTGACATGGGTCGCATGTTAGTAACTATATGCCTTTCGAGTTCTTGCAGTTAACCTTTAATCTGTTCTGTGAAAGCCACGTATTGATGTTACTACAGTATTAGTTACATCATTTATATTAATTTCTATGTCTTTTACAATAACACTTGTACCAACTACAAAGCGGAAAAATTCTGAGTCACTTGTCACGTTTAGTGGCACATCATTTATGCATATCAATAAAAGCAATTGACGCAGAAGAGAACCATATGGAACCTCCCGCTTAATATGATCCCAGTCTGATTGAAACCGCGTACCTGTTTGTTAAACTGGAGCACAATCTTCTGCTTCCTACGTAAGGTATGCAGTGAAGCATTGTTGAGATTTTTCTCTAATCTCTTACTGTTCTGTCTTATGGAACATTACTGAATGGTACACACAATAAAATGCTGTTGTTAAATCGAAAAAAAAAACCCAGCTGACCTCAACCTGCCGTTCCGCCTGCTAGTGACTCTCTCACAGAAGAATAAATTGCGTTTTCTGTGAACATTCCTTTCTTGGAATCAAACTTCTAGTCTGGTAAAAAAATTGTGTGTACTGAGGATGTGCCACTACTCTGACACATTGCTTTTTCAAAAACTTTTGAAAACACTGGCAATGTGAATTGGCCGGTAATTATCTACATTATATTTTAAACCATTTTGTATAAAGTGGTTCCACTAACGAGCATTTCAGTCTGTCAGGAAACTGAGCACACCAGAAAGACGCAGGTGACGGAGTGCAGATCTATTATGTGGTGCACTAATGTTCATAATCCTACTTCAAATTTCCTCATACTCATACGAATCTTTACTTTTTTTAATTATTTAAAAAGTGATTCAGTTACGTCTTTGCTTGGTTCCTGTAGCTGTGCCGGCCGCTGTGGCCGAGCGGTTCTAGCCGCTTCTGTCCGGAACCGCACTGCTGCCACGGTCGCAGGTTCGAATCCTGCCTCGGGCATGGATGTGTGTGATGTCCTTAGGTTAGTTAGGTTTAAGTAGTTCTAAGTCTAGGGGACTGATGACCTAAGATGTTAACTCCCATAGTGTTTAGAGCCATTTGAACCTGTAGCTGCATGCGAAATAGTTGTCTCAGAATACCAGCTTTCAAGAATTCTGTATGTTTACGCGCAGCAATAACATTTTTATTAACTTGGCGTCTATCGACAAGAAGCGATTATTAAATATTGTTGATCACTAACTGTAGATGTATAACACATTAGGCACCAACATTCTACCTTGATGCTTCTTTCACAGTCTATCATAGAATTTCAACTTTGTCTAAAGAGCTTTCTAATCTCCTTTAACACGAAGTGAAAATTCCAGTATTATGACCCAGATGAATGACTGACTGGTCCTGAGGAGCACCGTTCATGTTTAAGCCAGAAGATGCATGCCGAAGATCCGGCTTTGGCTAGTCAACAGAGATGTCTTGAAGCTGGTGAAGAGATACTCTCCACAGATCTAAGTACAACGCACGATTACTTCAAAAAGTGAAGAATGACATCAAATCCATTGAAGACCGAAGGTAACTGCTTTCATCTTAACAGAGGACTGGCACAGTGCAAAGCTGAAAATCACCTTTACTGATCAAGTCTCCGTCACCAACACTTCCCTAAATATTTAGAAATAACTATTGAAGGAACCTTGTCCTATAACAGACATATAGAAAACATGGCAGCATAGCTAAGAGAGCACGCTAGCATCGTACAGAAGCCGAGTGGTGCCGCATGGGGCGCAAAATCCATAAAAATACGATGTCCTTCCTTAGGACACGTCTACCGTGCTGCCGGTGTAGCTTAATAGTTCACATGTGAGAAAAATCGATGTTCAGCTAAATGCAGTAATGAGGACAGTAACTGGATGCGTCAGATCTACTAATCACTATCACCTCTTAACCACATTGCCTCAGTACATCTTCGAGCACAGAACGCCTTTCTCAAGGAATATGAAAAATTCATTAAAATGTCGCAGCTCCCAATTCACTCTAATATGCCTGCACTCAAAATGAGCCTATCAAAATCCGGGAAGTCATCTATCACACTGGCAAAATCGCTGCAACTAGTGGATTTCTACGTGTGGAAGAAAGTAGTCAGAAACGGGGAATAGCATTATCTATGACGAACATCAGACCCTCATAAGGCCTTATAAAAGACCGTCCAGCATTGAAATATCGCTACAAGAAGGACCGACATGACAAGACAAATGTGCTGCATGCATCCTATCATTGACATTTGTATGTAACGCGATATTTATAACCTGCTGAAGAAGGGCACTAATAGGCTCAATTCGGGTAAGGAAATAAAAGTTCTTTTAAACAACTGGTTGCTGATTATTTCGATATAAGTAACAGCGTCCTCACATTCCGAGGCATCTATGCAAAACGCCTCCACCGATGGGGAAGGCTTTACCTGCTCAATGTTAATGTGGCAATAAACATCAGACCATTAAACACATTGTAACAAGCTGTAGCAACGAGCTTACCGCAGAAATCTAGAAGGTTTCTTTGAAGTGACAGAGGCAGCCGTTGAAAGGATTAAACTTAGATATTAATTTGTAGATTTTGTGTTGTAATTCTATTTATTTTGTAAAACTGTACAGTTCACGTACGTTAGTTGCACTTCAGTTTATGTTTCCATGTACAAGATACCTCAACCTAATCGCCCGGTGTAGTAGATTGTCTCAGCCCGGTGATTGACGTGTTACGGCTGTGGATATTGTAGTACTCGTCTTTTGCTAAAGTAGAACCAAACAACGCTCGCGTGCTGTAGCGGTATGAAATACAGGGTGTTTCAAAAACAATATACGTATTTCGAATGCATGTATTTATTAAACTTTAAGACATAAGAATATGAAACCTTACATACATATTTACGAACATCTCAAGTTCAAATGACAGATGTTCAATATGCCCTCCATCATCGACACGAACAATATCGCATCGAAACCCAAATTCCTCCCATACTCGAGCAAGCATGTCCTTCGTCTCTGATGAAGTACGGATCCGTTTATTCGACTCGTCCAGGTTCTGTGGAAGTGGTGCTACATAAACATCGTCTTTAAAGAAACCCCACAGGAAGAAGTCAGAGGGTGTATCCGGTGACCGTGGTGTCCAGCTGAGACATGCTAAGTCGCCAAACCCTTGACGAACCAATCCAACAGTCCGGTAGAGTTTCATTCAGATATTCATGCACTTGGCGACTCCAGTGTGGGGTGGTGCCCCGTCTTCTTGAAAACTTGTTTTCTTGCAGCCTCGGATACAACCAGTTTTGTAATTTAGGGAGAAAGTGTTGACCGTTAACCGAGTTTCCACCCAAGTAGAATGGACGGTAAACGACTGCGTTTTATTGGAAGGACACTTAGAAAATGTAACAGACCTACTAACGAGACTGCCTACACTACACCTGTCCGTCCTCTTTTAGAATACTGCTGTGCGGTGTGGGATCCTTACCAGATAGGACTGACGGAGTACATCGAAAAAGTGCAAAGAAAGGCAGCACGTTTTGTATTATCGCGAAATATGGGAGAGAGTGTCATAGAAATGATACAGGATTTGGCCTGGACATCATTAAAAGGAAGGCGTTTTTCATTGTGACGGAATCTTCTCATGAAATTTCACCAACTTCCTCCTCCGAAAGCGAAAATATTTTGTTGACAACGACCTGCATAGGGAGGAACTACCACCACGATAAAATAAGGGAAATCAGAGCTCGTACGGAAATATATAGTTGTTCATTCTTTGCGCGCGCTATACGAGATTGTAATAATAGAGAATTGTGAATGTGCTTCGATGAACCCTCTGCCAGGCACTTAAATGTGATTTGCAGAGTTTCCATGTTGATGTAGATGTAGAAACAGATGATCAGGATATCGCACAAAACACATTGACTTAGGGCGAATCACGTACATGTTCAGTGGCTGCATGTGGGTTCTGTAGGCCCCAAATTCGAACATTGTGTTTGTTTACCTGACCACTGTCATGGAAAGTCGCTTCATCACCGAACACGATGCGTTGTGCGAAAGTGTTATCATTCTCAATAACATCAAGAATCTCGTTACTAAAAGCCACACGTTTCCGTTTCTCATCAGGACGCAGAGCTTGTAATAGCTGTAACTTGTACGGATTCATAACCAACCGACGTCTCAAAACAAGCCAAATTGTTGTTTTAGGCAGTTGTAACTCCCGACTGGCACGACGAGCTGATTTTGGACTACGTTGGAAAGCAGTCTGAATTCGTGCAACATTTTCTTCAGGAACACGAGGGCGGCCAGGATTCTTTCCTTTACATACACATCCTGTATCTAGAAACTGTCGATACCATCTGCGAATGTTTCACCCCTGCGGAGGATCAATTTGGTACCTAAACCTGTAACATCATTGCACTATAACCATGGAACTGCACTTCGCAAACTCGAGAACACAAAATTATTTCTGCTGCGGAGTAGCCATTTTAAACATATGACGGTTACCAAGCAAAACAGAAGACAATTAACATCTGGCGGCTATCAATAAAAACTAGACTATGTATTCGTTTCTCCAATAGCCGAACCGAGACGCAGCGATCGATAGTTTTGACAAAATAATACTTTATGGCGTATATTCTTTTTAAAACACAGTATAATTCCGATTTGACGATACCGAGAAAACCCTCTGTCTGTTGCAAATAGTCGCTACCACTACGGAGCTAACTAACGCGAGGAAACCTTCCGTTATGGTCACGTGTACAAGTTGTTACTACCGAAAACAATTTTACAGCTTACCTTTATATTTAGTAATACTGCGAAAACGATGGCTGTTCGCTAATTTCCAATATATCAGTAAAATATGTTTGAATAAAGTTGTTACGCGTGTAAGCAGTCTGCGAGATTAACGATAAACGCCTCTCGTCGTTTTGTTCTCACCTGCACATGGCCAGCAGAATGAAGTCACTCTATATCGTCGAATACTAATAAGCAATAATGAGATGTTAATTTTTCAATCTATATACACGTGCTATTGCTGCCGTAGCGGCTAGCTGATAATTACTGGGCTTGCCTTGCACTACTCATTAAAACAGAATTTAGAGCAATATGTGGAAAAAATTCATTCGGAGAAAAAATAATGATACGGCGGTTAATGGTTTATGAAATCTTAGTTAAAATTCATAAAAGTATCGAAAATTCCACCAGGGAAACTGAAAACGGCCGAAGTGATTTGTAACGGATCATGATGGGGGCCGATGAACCGAACCTAGCGCTCGCTGGAAGAAGGGGAACTATTATGTGCCTCCTCCCACGACGTTGGGTATTAACCGCCTCTCGTCTTTTCGTGGAACGACCCAAGCTTCCCAGAAACCCTACGCCGCTATTAAATAGCGGTGTGAAATTTCCTTATCAGAGAAATTCAATAACCCTTTACGTTTCTACACTTCCTTGGGTAGTTTTTCAGTTGTTTTTATTTCGTTGGTGCCTTATCTACACCTTGAAATTTAAGGCAACTTGAAATGTATTTCTTTACTTACTAAGGCTGTACCCCAGCAGAGATTAACACATTATATTTTAATCTCATTAAATATCAACTACTTTTTCCATTATTTTTGTTACTTCTGTTTCCCTACTATGATTATAGCTATGTTATCACATAGTTTCGAATGTCTTAAGCTAGTTGCAGCTATTTACATACTTCGGCGTCTGTACATCACCATTTTGTTCAATAATACCTCTTTCACGCCATTTGTTTACAGGCCAAGAGAATATAAAGTTTGAAAACTACTATCAGGATAACTAATAAGATATATATGGCTATTCCATCTTGTAAAGTTATGCATAACAGCTGAAAGATGACAATTTCAGAAAGCCAGAGGTGTCAAGTACGAAATTTTGTTTATGTAAGTGGTCGAGATACATAATTGATTTTCTATTCAAGATAAATCACCCATAATTAGTTCATTTTTCAGTTGACATAAGTATTAAGTAAGAAGTCCCAATCTGCCTTCAACATCAGAGACAATTGAAATTAATATATTTTCAGCTAATAAAGTGTTTTCAGCAGACGATTTCTCGATTTTTTTTGAAGAACAACCTATGATGCTCTACACATCAAAGAGTACAACACCAATCTTAAATTCAAAACTTGGGTAATATATGGTGACTGATGCATAATCTTTAAAAAAAATTAATTGTAAATTTTTACGAGAACTTAAATAGAGAACCAATTTTCGCTGCACATTTTTTTGAGAGCTTATAAAGGGAAACTACACATTTTAGAGCTACTTCAATAACTGCATATCCTGTTGGTGACCCTACATTATGGTCGATTGTGTTTTATCACAGCGTTTATAAGTGTTTACCACTTTTGGTGGTGCCAGTCTTGGCTGAAATATTCTATGTTTTGTTTACTGGTTTAGGAAGACAGATGCATCTAATGACGATCTCATAGATCGAAACCAATAATAAAATAGCTAAAAAACTGCTATCAAAGACTGTTTTCAGTTCTGCGTGTTGTATAGTGATAAGCATATAGAAGTATGTGTTGGTGAATTAATACTAAAAATGTTCACTTTTAATTGTAACACAGAGATAATTTGAACTGTTTATGAGGCATGTGCTATCTCTCAGACAGCAGCAATGATGTGAAATATTATCTGTAAATCTTATTTCGATCCCACAATTAGATCTTAATAAGTAACTTTCCAACATGGATGGATGAAGACAATAGGACCCTCATTGCTAATGTTTTCTTACTCAAAACAAGAAAGAACTGTATTCACCATAACAAATGCTCTGTATCGGATCATTATGCACAATTAGTTATGACTAATGATATAGTGTCTTACAGTATAGATACTCCTCATTGTAAAACAGAATAATTAATAATTCCAGGACAAATATTTTTAAGAATAATTTACATGACCTGGGATGAAGTTTATAATAAACCAAAACCTGGCATAAAGTTTAATCAGTTCCATGATAAACTCATCATTATTTGAAAATAGCTTTTCACACAAGTTAATCAGAAAGGGCATTAAACAGCCATGTAAAGAACCATGGGTCACTAGAAGGATGGAACTATCTTGTGTAAGGAAAAGCGAGTTGTACCTGTTAGCCAGAATTTCTGGCAGTGGTTGCACACTACAAAAATTAGTCAAAATAACTAAGAAAAGTAATAATTATGAACATTATGTTAAAAATCAGTAATCAAGACAACGTAGTCTGTATGGAATACAGTAAAACGAAACACATGTCAACAAACCACAGAATAGGATAACATCAGTATTAATTTAAATGGGATAAATGGTAACTCATAGGCGAAAGATACTTTTAATACCCATTTCTTAAATATAGAAGAAAAGGACAAACATCTCAAGTCAAAATTCCTAAGAGTATATTGAAGAAGCAGCTTATACGAGTATAAAAATCGAACATATGAGTGTCTCACTCACTTCTCCCGCTGAAATGAAGAAAGTTACATATTCTCGTAAAAATAAAAGCTCATCTGGATTTGATAGTGTTTCCAACAGAGTACTGAAGACTTGTTTCCGTATAACAGGCACTGTTTTTTTCTGAAATATGTAATGCCTCGCTAACTCAGGGCATCTTTTAGAGAGATATGCCATTTTTAACCCCTCTACAACAAAAATGGCAGGAGACATGTCAATAATAACAGACCAGTTTCACTATTGACACCATTTTCCGAAATTCTTGAGAAGGTCATGTGTTCTACGAGAGTATCTCACCTCAACAACAATAATATTCTCAATGACTCACAGTTCGGATTTTAGAAGAGTTGCTTAATGAAAATAACAATGGCATATTCAAGCAAATTTTACAAGCACTAAATAACAAAATAGTACTATTTGGTACTTTCTGTGGCCTGTCTAAGGCATTTGATTGTGTGTATTGCAATATGCTCTTGCATAAACGGAGAGTTTATGGAACTGGTAGTCTAAGAAACCAATAGCTGATGTCAAACACAGCTAACATATTTCAACCAATATAAGGAGGGATATTATTTTGACTGTGTAGAAATCAACCATGGGTTTCAAAAGGCTCAACCTTCGGTCCGCTGTTGTTTCACATCTATGTAAATGATCTTCCATCTAATGTAGAATTAGTTGCTTTTGAGGATGACACTAATACTGTAATCAGTCCTAAGAAACATACATAGAGCAACAGAAGAAATGGCAAACAATGTTCTTTAAATTATTATTGGGTGGTTTTCTACGAATGGTGTCGCTCTCAACTTCAAAAAGACACAACATATGGAGTACCACATCAATGATAAGTGTAACACATGGCGAGAAAGTAGTAACTAACTATAAGCATCAAAACTGGCGAAAATTTAAAATGGAAAAACACATTTTGGGAAGCCTAAAACACCTTAGTTCAGCCAAATTTGCACTTAGAGCAGCTGCAAATCTTGGGAAGAAACAAATCAGTTAGTTGACAATTCTGCATGAATAATGCCTTGCGGTAGCTCAGCTTTAAGAGAGTCTCCGTTGACCAAAAACGCAATGTAAGAATAATATGCTATGCTCACCCAAGATCATATGGTAGACCCGTTTAAGCATTTGGGCATTTGGACTACTGCCTCACAGTATATTTATAGCCTCATGAAGTTTGTTGTAAATAATCCACTGTAGTTCATGATGTGCATGATTACTACATCACAACGAAAAATGACATTCATTACTCTATATTAAGATTGTCTGTAGCATAAAGAGGCCTTAGCACAAAAAGAAATGCAAAGTACTGCCATCAAAAGTTTTGTCATTTATCCAATGACATAAAAGTCTAACAAAGAGTAGAGTTAAATTTGAAAACAAGTTCAAAAGTTTCTCCCGAGCAACTTTCATTCCATCAAAAATTTCTGTTTTTTAACGTGAAAAAGGCGATGTGTAAGACTTATTAACTCACAACAGAACCGAAAAAAATTGTAGGTGATTGGCATGTAGTCATAGTTACATATGAATGTGTAATATGACTGTAAAATGACTGTTCCACATCGTTACAATTAAACATACAAATGATCCACGGAAAATGAAACTAACTAACGTAACGGTGGGTCGCGCTGTATATTTCCGTGCGATTACGTTACATGTAGTCAATTAAACAACTGCGTTCAGCAAGTTTTATACTTTGTGTCATTCAAAGTAATGGAAAGAAACAAATCAGTAAATTAACAAGCTTTCCTAATTTTGATTCAGTAACGTTATACGTGTAATCTTTCTATAAAAAAATTGTTTGAATGTGAGAAACTGAAAAAAATTGGTTTCAAAAACTTTCTGCTCTTGTAACTTGTACTTCAGGTATCGTATTCAGTTGCCGAGCAAAACCAACTGTTGGCTTGCGCTGTGTTGCGAATGTGAACAGTGTCATGAAACAGAACTTTAAACTTCATTAAATGAAAAATTTTAAATAACGAAAGTGAATCTAAATAAACGCCAGAAGAAACTAACTGTGTGCTCAGTGAAACTATATAACCAAAACTTAGTACCGGAGTAGATTACGAACGTTGAATGATATGAAGTTCAGTGTTATACTAGGAACATCCACAAAAATAAATTACAGTTCTATTCAGAAGAACATAATTTTTTGAAATTACCAACACTGTTCACTGAAAATCGATGTACTAGCTAGCATAACACCTGACAGTTCCGGTTACACACTGTTTGCACAAGAATGCAAGATGAGATCTACTCTCCAATAGAAGTGACTTACCTCTAGCTCAGCATTTTGTTTTTGTGTCTGGGGTACTGACTTTCACGATAGAAAATACAAATAGGCAGATGAAGCAGCTAAAGATAAATAATCTACTCTAAATTTGTTTATCAGAAACAATCGGTGGCATAAGGCGAAATGAACACACAACAAACTCTTCGCAACTGTACCATGAATGGTGGAGGCGGGTTGTACGCTAAAATAAAATCGTTATTGAGAAATCAAACTCTGATTATTGACAAAAAGACAGCACATCGTAAGAAGACTCTAACAATTACAAGATCCTGTCAATGCAAAAATTACAAACATACCTTTGAAATTCCTTCAAAATCTTTTCCATCAATATGAGGAACAAGCAAGTATTGTAAATGAGTTTTCATCTCCATAATAATCTTCAACATTAAAAAAAATGCAGATCTCATTCTCTGAATAACTCAATTTCTCGCTAATACACCTCAGATAAGAGTGTCCCAGCACTGCACAATAGACTGACTAGTAAGTCACCCATAGATAAATTTAAACACAGAGTCAACGAACTCTTGCAGTGCCCTCATTCATATTTGTCCCAGTACACTGAAGCTGAATTACTTACAACAGCAGCAGAAAACGTATGTGAATGTTAGATATGTAATTGCAATCATCATTAAGAAAGAAATATTTCAATCCTTAAATGCATAGTATAAGAAATGTTGCTCAACCACTATCATCATATAGGTGATTGTTTAGTATAGTTAAACTACAGCACCACAATACCTATTTTCTTTCATAAAATTTGTTGTAAACAATCAATTAGAATTCAGAAATAATACTGACATCCGTAATTACAAAACTGGGTGAAAATATAATTTTCCATAGATCTATTTTTTTTTAATTGATCTCAGGAAGGATGATTAATCCTGTTATCAAAATCTGTGATCAATTAGTCGACTATATGAATTTTTAAAAATTCAGTCAGCGAGCAGAAGTAATCACCTTTATAAAGATGATGAAGATTTTATAAAAATATACCTCTCCGGTGGAATTAAAGAAGTGGAACGCCTTTTGGTGAAGTATGTTCAGATATCAAACGATACAATGTTGTGTGCAAGTCCTTCGCCTTAACTCATAGAACCGTTGACTTGTTTATCGATGGGATAGGCCTGATAGGCATAACTAACTGTTCTGGAAATGAATATGTGGAGAGATAATATCAGTATAAAAAAATTGTATACTACTGAAAACATGAGTCAAAATTGTTACACAAAAGGCGAGAGGGAAGGAAGGAATGAAGATAGAAAAGCTTCGCCCGAGCAGGCCTCGGAAGGCCCAACGATATCGACCGGCCGCCGTGTCATCCTCAGCCCACAGGCGTCACTGGATGTGGATATGGAGGGGCATGTGGTCAGCACACCGCTCTCCAGGCAGAATGTCAGTTTACGAGACCGGAGCCGCTACTTCTCAATCAAGTAACTCACTAGTTTGCCTCTCAAGGGCTGAGTGCACCCCGCTTGCCAACTGCGCTCTGCAGACCTTATGGTCACCCATCCTTGTGCCGGCCCAGTCCGACAGCACTGAACTTCGGTGATCTGACGGGAACCAGTGTTATCACTGCGGCAAGGCCGTTGGCGAAGATAGAAACACAGGCATTTACAATCTCAGTGACGACGACAGAGATGAATCACCATTTTGGATAAAACAAATAGGATGGAAATCGGCAGCGTCTTTTCCATGAGAATCACTCTGGCATTCACCTTAAGCAATTTACAGGAATCACGGTTAATCTAGTCTGTGTCTTCTGACCGAGGTAGATCTGCAGTCGAAACATTGTTTTGGTGACTATGACAGCTAATCATAAAAAGCGGAAACAGGGCTTTGATACCTTTTACTCGAAGTGCGCTTGCTGGGTACACTGTCTATGCTACTTCATACCGCGCATTCTTTAAAGAGAATAACCGTCCACTTGTAGAAAGAGCAGCTTAGTGTTTCAGATTCTGATGACGCGAGGCGCTACAACGTTCTCAGCTATGTCATGCAAGTAAGATACACTATACTGTGTGACTCGGCGAAGCTGTTCAACTCAAATATTTCCTGAAACGTTTAAGGTATCGCAATTCTCTCTTCACCCAGATGATTTGTGAATAAGTCCACACTGTATGACGTACAGTCTCTTTTTATAGTTATATTAATCACAGAAGTACTGGTATCATCTTCACTTTTTCAAATGGCGCCATAGTAATTTCTGATGATAGTATCGTAGTTCTAAACGGCACGAATTCAACGGCGTTTTACTCTTCAAAATTCGATCACTAGTTCCGGAGTAATTATAGTACCAAGAACATAGGATGCGTCTATTTTTAACCTGAAACCGTTTGTTGCCGCACGAGGATGTTCTGGCTGTTAGATGCGACTGTCGCGTCAGGCTGACGGGCGTTCGAGCCTGACGTTGCTGGGAGAGTCTACTCACGAACATGGATAAGTGGAGAAAACTTTAAGATAAAACTGATACTAATTCCACTTGATTACAAAGTGAATAAGTGGAGAAAAATTTAATTTAAAACTGATAACAATCACACTTGTCTGCGGTTGGACCGACAAACCAACTGCAAGTGGAAGGACGTGGCATCTAAGAATGGTTCACCAATTAACTACGGTAACAGCTCTGATCTTGATTCTTTCAAAGCCTTGAAGGAACGGTGCACGTCTGAAGTTGAAAGACTTTGTAAAATGGGGGACCCTTAAGAATAATTTCGCGCCATGCGTTGAATGTCAGAATACGTCAAATTACGTTAGCAACGAAAAGCAAACCACGAAAGCATGTACTTACCTAAAATTCAAAAAATGTCATCAAGTGCTCAAAATGTCCACTGTTTATTGCAACACACGCTTTCTGTCTGTGGTCAAGGACGTATTTCAAGTGGTTTTCCCTCTAGAAGAGCCGACAGCACTTCGTTAAGCTGTACATTTTCCACCAGTTTTCTTCAGTGAAGGAAGGACGAGTAAGGTAGCCTGCCTCAACCAGTGCCGATCCTCAGCGGTGCAACAAAGCATATTTCGTACAAATAGTTTTCCATGATTTGTAAAAATAGTTGCAGCGGTACAGGTAATTCTTTGGTTCATGAACCTGTTGCCCTAACAGAACCGGGTGAGAGAATTCAATGCGTCTTCTGCAATCCGGCTAGTTAATCTCCTGGTGAACTGAGACGTGATACAGATGGAAGCTGCTTGCGCACAAAATGCGAGCAATGCGGGGCTCATTTACTTCAGAGCCATTCGCCAGTTGTCTGGAGCCAATATGTGAATTATGAGCAACAGCTGCCACAACGTCTGTTTTGTTCGCTCCGCTCGTTGCAGGCCTACTACCGAGTAACGGTAGTACTGCACTACCCTTCCAATAAGATTCGCCACGTTGTCTTTCTTTTCGGACACAGTCTGTAGGGACACCTGTGTGCATTTTGCGTACAATTCAACTATTCACCTTTAACTACTTCTGCATTTTTGTCCAGAACCAGTCCACCTCTAGACCTGAGTGATCAGTACGGCAGAATGCCATGCAAGAGGCCCGCTTTCGATTCCCGGCTGCGTTGGAGGTTTTCTGTGTTCGGGGTCTGAGTATTGTGATGCCTTCATCATCATTTCATTCTCATCTACAGGCAAGTCGCCCAAGTGGCGTCAACTAAACAGACTTGCACCAGGCGACCGGTCTACCCGACGGGAAGCCCTAGCGACACGCATATTTCATTTCATTCCCGCTAGAAGTAGCATAGCTCCTCTTGCTTTCTGAAAGACAGACAGTATTTTTTCAAACTAATTCACACTTCACACACATGAACGACATAGACAAAATGGTAGCTGTATTTCCTCTGTGCCGATGTTATACCGGTCTAGCAACGGTGCAACACTGTTACCTCCGTATCTGACGTGACATATTTCCGTGTTTAAGTACCAAATCACCAACTCTCTCACATAATAGCAATCGGTTTCATGTTCATAAACGCTAAAACCTAAATTGTGAATATGTAACTACTCCTAAACTGCTAACTGGATTTTGAACAGTGAACCACTGTGTACTTCGTTTCATTTATAATTACAATACTAGCTGCAGAAATTACTGTAGTTCCGTTTGAATAAGTGAAGTTGATACCGTTACCTACGTAATTAATCTAGCTATGAAAAGGACTGAATGCCATGTTGCGAGGACTTCCTCGCAACTCATTTGGATGAAAGCAGAATTATATAAACTTAAACGATTCCGGAAACGTTTGAGGTGACAGCTTAGTTGAATCACCCTGAGTACATATACAGGGTGAAACAAAATTCGTGCTCTCTGACGCCTCAGTATGGTTCTTCGTTCACTAATAGCAGAAAGACGTCTGTAACAAAAATTACGTCGTATGCAAATTTTTATAGAAAATGGACGCCAAAGAAAGCCAATTTCGCTACACTGACGTCACATGTTCAAGAATCTTCAATCAATATTATGTACCTGTGGTACGTTTTTAGTGCAGAGGTAGAGTACATCGACAGACAGACAGGAAAACAGAATGAAATTTCCACTCTGCAGCAGAGAAAAAGTGCACTGATACGAAACTTTCTCGTAGATTAAAACTGCTTGCTGGACCGAGGCTCAAACTAGGGACCTTCGCCTGTTGTAGATAAGTGCTCTACCGACTGAGCTACGCAAGTATGACTGTCTCTCCTCATTGCTTTGCTTCCGCCAGTACCTCATCTCCTACCTTCAAACTTCACAGAAGTTCTCCTGCGAAAATTTCAGGATTAACACTCCTGGGTGAAATGATACTGTGGAGACAGGCTTAGCCGCAGGCTGGACTATGTTTACAAATGAAATTTTCACTCTGCAGCAGAGTGTGCGCTGATAAGAAACTTTCTGGAAGACAAAAACTGTCTACCGGACC
This sequence comes from Schistocerca cancellata, assembly GCF_023864275.1. Taxonomy (NCBI): domain Eukaryota; kingdom Metazoa; phylum Arthropoda; class Insecta; order Orthoptera; family Acrididae; genus Schistocerca; species Schistocerca cancellata. The sequence goes on along the minus strand of NC_064628.1, from coordinate 421,923,358 downwards.
AAGACTCTAACTCGGGACCTTTGTCTCTCACGGGCAAGTGCTCTGACGACTGAGTTCTTTCACGATAGTGTACCTTGTGAAACTCTCGTCACTGTCTCTTCTGTTTACTTTTAAATTAATTTTTGCGGCTATCGGACTATAGGCTCAAGTACAAGCCAAATTACTTTGTTTTATTGTTCCTTTAGCACGTTACACACTTCCCTAAGAATGTCTAAACTCGTCCAGTCTCGTGTGAACAGATATGCTGTTTCACAGTCACACTGAATACCACGTTGCGTTTCCATATTAATTAAGCAAGTATTCACTAACCATGGAAGCCTTTTCTTTTACGCTCTACTATCAACATATTCCACCATAAAAGTTACTGATTCACAAAGACCACACTGTTTCAACCTTAAACCTCGTGACTAATCCCATTCACCTTTCCGCGGAATAACATAATTACTCGAATACCCATCCTAACCATAATACAGAGTATTCCAAAATGAATATAATGGTTTTAAGGCTTTGTAGCATTTATTACGTTCAACTTATAATTATAAATAGCACATCAAATAAAAGAGGAACTTAAACCGTGTTTCTTAGAAGTGTTCAATGAGAGTCCCATTCGTCACACATCGAGTTGTTTTAAAACCTTGATCATTGTGTCTAGAGCAACTGTTTAAACAATGCCGTTTCTAAAGTCGGATAGATCAACTAGTGGTAGAGGCACATACACATGATCTTTTATTAATCCCCAAAGGTAAAAATCACATGGCGTCTGATCATGTGTAAACGTGGAGGTCATGCAAAAATGCAAAACAAGCTCTCCCCTTACGGCCAATCCGACGGTTGGGTGCAATGTCGTTTAACCAATCGTATACTGTGTTATGCCAGTGTAGCTGCGTGCCATCTTGCAGCCAAATGAAGTTCTGTGTTTCAGCTACTTCCAACTGAAGAAGGCCCATACTTCTAGCGCATCAAGGTAAGGAAAACCATTACATTTGCTTCACCCATCAACTTCCCACTGGAATATAACACAAAAAAACATCCAATTTAGGGGTGTAGCAGCTGTACCTTTTCGTGGGGATCTGCTGACCCCTAGATACACTCGTTATTTCTCTTCGCATTTCCACTTAGGTGAAACAACGATTCGTCACTGAAGGCGACACAATCCAGAAAATCTTCATCGTCATGTAGCAACATTTTGTCTACAAACTTGGCACGTACCGTAGACTATGGGCTTTAGAGATTGCAACAACTGAAAACGATAAGGTTGTACTTGTAAGTGTAGCGGCAGCTGCCGAGCCGAGACTACGCGCAGCAGAGCAGCGCAGCATGTGTGTGATAAACTGCAAATTAATTTAGTCTTTGATTTTTGTTCACGTGCTTCTGCAAAGAAGTGAACTGTACGTGCGTATTTTATTGTGTCGACTAGTGGTTAGAAAATTAATCGTAGTTTTTGTTTTTGCGTAAGTTTTGTGAATATCATTGTGTAGGGCGGCTTCCTTGTGTAAATTTTTCGTGTAGAGAAATTTATTTCTAGTTAATAAATTGCGGTCTCAGAGTTCAGTGAGATATCTGCACACCAACATTTAGTGTTACATTATTCTCCTTTGGTAGATTTTCAAACTCAGTAGCTCCATTTGAAACCTTATATCTATTTTATACACACTACGATATGGTTATGGACTGTGCTTGTTGTGAGCGGACAACGGGAGAGTTGGCTGCTGTGCGTAAACAGCTGGAAACTGCGTTGGCTACAGTCGACAAGCTTCTAGCTAATGCTGAAAGTTGCGGTGGCGTCAGGGCATCAGTCACGAGACCTGCGACGCCTTTGGTGTTACTGGAATCCCCCCTGGTGGCCCGGACGTCACTGCGGTTTCCGATACGCTACATCTGACCGGTCCGTCCTCACTCCAGTGTAGGTGGCAGACAGTGATGGGTTTGCGTGTCACTGGGCGGAAGACGAAGGAGGGAGCAAGCCGTGCGGCTGGCTCCCTACGTCTTAGCAACAGGTACGAGGTGCTTTCCATTGTTCATGATAGCTCTGAGCCAGCGTGGTATGCCTCTCCTGTTGGGCCAGCGGTCGATTTTCCTGCCCAGTCCGGACAAGTACAGAAGGTGGGTGTGCTAGTCATTGGGAGCTCCAATGTTAGGCGGGTGACGGAGCCCCTCAGGGAGATAGCAGGCAAGGCGAGAAAGAATTCCAGTGTGCATTCGCTATGTTTGCCGGGAGGTCTCGTCCGTGATGTGGAGGAGGCCCTGACTGCGACCATCGAGCGCACTGGAGTGCAACCTGCTGCGTGTAGCGGCAAATGTTGGCACGATTGACGCCTGACACTTGGGTTCTGAGGCCATTCTCGGCTCCTTTCGGCAGCCAGCTGATTTTGTGAAAACAACTAGCAACTGAAGCGGCGTGCAGGCTAAGCCGTCTATTCGTAGCATCGTACTCAGGGATGACCGCGGTCCTCTGGTTTGGAGCAGAGTGGAAGGTCTAAACCAGAGGCTCAGACGGCTCTGTGATGGTATCGGGTGCGAATTTCTCGACTGCCGTTATTGGGTGCAGCACTGCAGGGTTCCCCTTAATAGGTCAGGCGTGCACTACGCGTTGGAAGCGGCTACTAAGTTATCGGAGTATGTTTGGCGTGTACTTGGCGCTTTTTTTTTAGGTTAGAGAAACCCTCCCTTGGGAGCAAACACGATTTGCCTGTTAAAACAGCCACAGCGACCTCAGAGAATCTTGGTCCTCGCAGATTAGAGATAGAAAAGATTAATATGATTTTAGAAAATTGCAGGAGCATCCAAGGAAAGGTCCCGGAATTAGTATCGCTTATTGAAGGTTATAATGCACAGATAATATTGGGAACAGAATGCTGGTTGAAGCCAGATGTCAATGACAACGAAATCCTATGTTCAGAATGGAATGTTTATCGTAAGGAGAGGGTAGTTGCCAATTGTGGCGGCGTGTTTATTGCAGTAAAAAAATTCGATAAAATCTAGCGAGGCTATCACGGATTCCGCATGTGAAATAATCTGGGTGAAATTGAGTGTCAAAGAACGGTCAAAAATGGTGATCGGATGCTTTTATAGACCACCTAGGTCCGGATCTGCAGTTGTAGAGCGCTTCAGACAGAGCTTGCACAATATCATTAGTAATTTCCCTGATCATGCCGTTGTAATAGGGGGTAACTTCAACTTGCCAGGTATAGATTGGGAGTGTTATGTCACCAAAACTGGTGCCAGAGACAGGGAATCGTGTGGCATTGTTACGGATGTCTTGTCCGGAAATTATCTTGAGCAGATAGTTAGAGAACCAACTCGTGAGGGTAACGTCTTAGACTTCCTGGCAATGAACAGACCTGAACTTATCGAATCAGTTAACGCAGGTATCAGTGATCAAAGGCTGTGACAGCATGTATGACGACGGGTCCTACAAGTAAGGAAAGGTAGGAAGATACATTTGCTCAGCAAGGGTGACAGGATACAAATTTCAGAATATCTTAGCAGTCAGCATCAAATATTCGGTGATGAGGACGAAGATGAGGAGAACAAATGGAAAATATCAAAGTCATCGTTCAGTATCCCCTGGACAAGTATGTTCCGAGTGAGGTTTTGAAGGATGGGAAAGATCCACTATGGTTTAATAGCCGTGTTAGAAAAGCGCTACGTATAAAAAGAGCACTTCATCTCAGATTCAAGAGAAGTAAAAACCTAGCTGACAAAGAAGAGCTGAACGAAGCGAAAATGAGCGTAAGGAGAGCAATGAGAGAAGCGTTCAATGATTTTGAAAGTAAGAGGTTGTCAACCGACCCGAGTGAAAACCCTAAGAGATTTTGGTCGCATGTAAAATTAGTAGGTGGGTCAAAATCATCTATTCATTCTCTCAGCGACCACACTGGCACCGAAACAGAAGGTAACAGAGAGAAGACCGAAATACTGAATTCGGTCTCCCGGAGTTGTTTCACCGCGGAAGATCGTAACACTGTCCCTCCTTTCAATCGTCGTGCGAACGTCGAAATGGCAGATACGATTAGTAGTGGAAAGGCTTCAGGACCAGAGGAAATGCCTATAAGATTCTATAAAGATTATGCGAAAGAACTTGATCCCCTTCTAGCAGTAATTTATCGTAGATAGCTTGAGCAACGAAAGGTACCTAATGAGTGGAAAGAAGCTCAGGTCATTCCCATTTTTAAGAAAGGCCGTAAGACTATCCACATAATTATACACCTATATCGTAGACAATCTGTTGTAGGATTATGGAACATGTCTTATGCCCAAGAATTATGATGTTCTTGGAAAATGAAGAGCTCCTCTATAAAATCAGCATGAATCCTGCAAAAAGAGGTCCTGCTCTCTTCCTCCATGAGAGCCACAGCACAATGGACAACGGCGCTCAGGCTGATGCCTTCGTTTCAGTAAGGCATTTGACATCGTCCCGCATGGCCATTTAATGAAACAAATACAAGCTTATGGAGTATCGGAGGAGACCTGCGATTGGATTCAAGACTTTCTGGCGGATAGAGCTCACCACGTCGCTCTTAACGGAACTAAATCGACAGATGTAAAGGTAATATCCGGAGTACCACAGGGAAGTATGACAGGACCGTTGCTGTTTAAATATACAGAAATGATCTAGTAGAAAGCGTCGGATGCTCTTTAAGGCTATTCGCAGATGATGCAATTGTTGATACCAAAGTAGCAACGTCAGACGATTTGCAGAACGACCTTCAGAGAATTGATGAATGGTGCAGATTCTGGCAGTAGACCCTGAACGTAAATGAATGTAACATATTGCGCATACACAGAAAAAGAAATCCACTACTGTACAGCTACACTATTGATGACAAACAGCTGGAGACAGCGTCTGCCGTAAAACATCTTGGCGTAACTATCCAGAGCGATTGTAAGTGGAATGACCATATAAAACAGTTAGTGGGAAAAGCAGACACAAGACTCAGATTCATCGGAAGAATCTTGAGGAAATGTAACTCATCCACGAAATAAGTGGCTTATAAGGAGCTTGTTTCGCCGATTCTTGAGTATTGTTCGTCTATATGGGATCCCTATCAGGTAGGACTGATAGAAGAGATAGAGAAGATCCAACGAAGAGCGGCGCGTTTCGTCATGGGATCGTTTAGCTGGCGAGAGAGCCAAAAATGGCTCTGAGCGCTATGCGACTTAACTTCTGAGGTCATCAGTCGCCTAGAACTTAGAACTAATTAAACCTAACTAACCTAAGGACATCACACACATCCATGCCCGAGGCAGGATTAGAACCTGCGACCGTAGCGGTCGCGTGGTTCCAGACTGAAGCGCCTAGAACCGCTTGTTGCACAACTTGAAGAAGGGATTGCTATGTATGACATATTCTGAGGCATCAAGGAATCACCAACTTAGTATTGGAGGGTAAAAATCGTAGAGGGCGACCAAGAGATGAATAAACAGATTCATAACGATATAGGCTGCAGTAGCTACTGGGAGATGAAGAAGCTTACACAGGACAGAGTAGCATGGAGAGCTGCTTCAAACCAGCCTCTGGACTGAAGACCACAACAACAGCAACATCAATCAACCCGTGTGTCCTCGTCAGGTACCTAGAATTGCAACTTTGGAAAAACGACAACAGTGCAGTAGATCATCCAGCAATTGGTACTGCATAACATCACACACAATTACACTGGAAGCTCCAAAGAAACAAATGGTGCAGAGATATGTAAAAAGGTAGACTACAGTACTGCGGTCGGCAACGCCTATATAAGACAATAAGTGTCTAGCGCAGTTGTTAGATCAGTTGCTGCTGCTACAGAGGCATATTATCAAGATTTAAGTGAGTTTGAACGTGGTATTGTAGTCGGCGCACGAGCGATGGATTGCAGCATCTCCGATGTAGCGATGAAGAGAGAATTTTCCCGTACGACTATTTCACGGGTGTACCGTGAATATCAGGAATCCGGTAAAACATCAAATATCTGGTGTTGTGACTTGGCAAGACAGACAAGCCACTATGATTGGTAGCCGAAAGGCACGCGTTTAAGCTCACGCAGGCTGTCGTGGGGTCTGAAACAGTTAAGGTAATTTATAGTATCAAGAAAAGTACGTAGCTTCTGGAGTACTTAACTTTAATCCATAATTGGTGAACATCGGTCTGACGGTACAGCCATCACAAGATAAATAGCAAATGATAATGGCGCCTTGCTAGGTCGTAGCAAATGACGTAGCTGAAGGCTATGCTAATTATCGTCTCGGCAATTAAGAGCGTAATTTGTCAGTGAACCATCGCTAGCAAAGTCGGCTGTACAACTGGGGCGAGTGCTACGAAGTCTCTCTAGACCTGCCGTGTGGCAGCGCTCGGTCTGCAATCACTGACAGTGGCGACACGCGGGTCCGACGTATACTAACGAACAGCGGCCGATTTAAAGGCTACCACCTAGCAAGTGTGGTGTCTGGCGGTGACACCACATTCCTCCCCCGCAAATCGGCGGACGGTTGTGGCATAAGGCTTCCGCCCGCCGTGGAGAGGACCCCATGCTGGCGTATGCGACGAGGTGGGGAGCCTAACAACAGGCGAGGCTGTGCCACCCGCACCCTGCCATTCGGACCGAGGGGAGCTAGGAAACGCCTGAAAACCAGCTCCAGGCTGCACGCCAACATGCGGTGTATGAGCCCGCAGAGAGACAGGAGGGGCCGAAGGGTCGACCTCCATAGAGCCGGAGCACCCGACGGCCGAAGACGACAGATGGTCCGGAGCGGACAAGAGTTCCATGGCGGAGGACAACTGGTCACGGGAAGCGATCGGCGGCGCGTGACCCAGGGAGGCGCCCGGCGGTTGCAGCGACGCGTCCACTGCGGGCGTCGCCGGCGGGAGAACAGGCGGCGGCGGCGGCGGCGGCGGCGGCGCGTCGCCATGGGGCAAAATGGAAGGCAGCGTCGGTAACACCTGGGGCTGAGGCGAGCCAGTAGATGGGTCCCCAGGGCGCTGACCGGACGGCACCGTCGCTGAAAGCAGACGGGGAGCGGCAGATCCCGTGCGACGACAGAGGCGCAGCTGATTGAGATGCCAACGCACCTCACCAGAGGCCCCCAAAACCAGATACATAGCGCGGCCGAGGCAGCGAAGAATGCGCCCTGCGAGCCAACGCCGAGAACCGCGATAGTTGCGATAATAGACAACGTCGCCTGGAGCAAAAGCAGGTGGCTTCCGCTGCACAGGAAACTGATGCGGCGGATGTAGCAAAGACATCAAGGTCCGATGAGTGCGACCGTGAAGCAGCTCACCCGGCGAGCGACCACCTCGGGGCTGAGAGCTATACGAGGAAAAAAGAGCAATAACGCGTCCTCCCGAGAATGCGACTCTTTCAACTTCATCATCTGTGACTTGAAAGTCCTGACCAAACGTTCAGTGGCACCGTTTGACTGTGGCGAAAACGGCGCGGACGTCAGATGTTGAATACCATTGGCCTTGCAGAATGACTGAAATTCTGCGGACATGAATTGTGGGCCATTGTCGGAAACAATAGTCTGTGGAAGACCTTCAATGCAAAAGATAACGGACAACGCTTGGATGGTGGCAGAAGACGTCGTGGAAGACATCCGGACAACAAAAGGAAAATTACTGAAGGAATCCACCACAACCAACCATCGAGCATTCCAGAATGGACCAGCAAAATCGATGTGTAAGCGTTGCCAAGGGGAAGTGGCTTTTGGCCATGCAAAGAATTTTCGCGGTGGTGCGGATTGGTGTTCGGCACATGCCATGCAAGAAGAGCACATATGCGTAATCGCAGCATCGATTCCGAACCAAGTACAGTGCCGACGAGCAAGTTGTTTCGTTCTCACTATACCCCAATGTCCTTGGTGGAGAAGCCGTAAGACAGAGGACTGTAACGAACGTCGTACCACGACCCTGGACTGATCATTATCAGAGCGCAACAGCAAAACACCACGTCGTACAAAAAGTCTCTCCTCGTGAGCAAAAAATCGGCGAACCAACGGATCCTCGATCCGTGACTTTGACAAGGGCCATTGCGTAGCAACAAAACGCAGAACGGTAGCAAGGACAGGGTCGGCAGCTGTGGCTGTAGCTACACGACGAAGTTCAATCGGAAACGATTCGACCAAGTCGTCGGTTTCCGAAGCAATGAACATGCAAGCAAGTTCGGAGGAATCGAATGCTCTATTCTCAGCAACAGGCAAACGGGATAACGCATCGGCGTGTCCATGCTGAGCAGTGGACCGATACAAGATATCGTAGCGGTACTGCGAGAGGAAAATAGACCAGCGAATGAATTTTTGTGCTGTACGAGGAGGTACAGGCTTGGTCGGATGAAAAAGCGATGTCAAAGGTTTGTGGTCTGTGATGATGGTAAAGTGACGACCAGACAAGAAATCATGAAACTTTGTAACACCAAATACGAGAGCCAATGCTTCTTTCTCGATCTGTGAATAATGTCTTTGCGCAGACAAGAGCAATTTGGACGCAAAGGCAATAGGGCGATCGTGCGAACCATCTTTGTGCGCAAGCACAGCTCCGATCCCGAAATCCGATGCATCCACCATCAACAAAAGGGGCTTTCGGGGATCGAATGGTGTAAGGCAAGTATTGAAAAGCAACGCCGATTTCAACTGGCGAACGGCGCGTTCACATTCCGTCGTCCAGACGAACGGAACACCTTTACGGCGTAAGCGATGAAGCGGAGCTGAAATGGAAGAGGCGTGGCGCACATAGCGATGATAGTAATTTATTTTTCCCACCACACTCTGTAGCTGCTTCAAATTCTGCGGCGAAGGCAAGTCTTGTATGGCACGGAGGTGCTCTGGACTGGGATGTATGCCTTGGGCATTAAGTACATGTCCCAGATATGGCAAATCACGAGCAAAAAACACACATTTGTCCTTCCGCAAGCGAAGACCATTTTGTCGCAAGACCTGAAATAATGTTCTGAGATTGGCAAAATGTTCTTCTTCCGTCTTTCCGGAGATCACAATATTGTCCAGATAGTTTGCTGCAGTAGGGACCGACGCACAAACAGTTTGTAGATATTGCTGAAACAATGCAGGGGCGGATGCACACACGAATTGCAGTCGTTTGAATCGTTACAAACCAAGATGCGTGTTAACCACCAAAACGCGCTGGGATTCTTCGTCCACCGGTATTTGCAAGTGCGCATCTGCTAGGTTCAACTTCGAAAAATATTTACCCGGGCACAGTTTGTCAAAAAGATCTTCTGGGCGGGGTAAAGGAAAAGTTGCAGTCACTAGTTGTGGATTCACTGTTGCCTTGAAGTCAACACAAAGTCTCAATTTTCCGGAAGGTTTTTGCAAAATCACTAAGAGTGATGCCCAGAGGGAAGCCTGCACACGTTCAATTACACCTTGAGATTCCAAATCGTGTAATGTTGTTGCGACCTCATCACGCAATGCGTGGGGAACATTGCGCGCTCCGAAAAATTTCCGTTGCGTGTTGACTTTCAGTTCCAAATGTGCTTTATAGTTCTTAGCGCAACCGAGGCCCGGTGCAAAAATGTCTGCAAATTCTTCACATAGACGAGAAACACTGTCGGAAGGCACAGTCTGGTTCACTGAGAGGACCTGATTGACTATAGACAAGTTAAACAACTGAAACAAATCGAAACCAAACAAGTTCACTGCAGAAGAAGAACGAAGGACGTAAAATGACACAAGTTTTGTTTGTCCCTTGTATGTTGCAAGAAGGCTGTACTGTCCTAACGCAGGGATTGCCTGTCCAGAATAACTAGTTAGCTTAACATTTGCGGCACGCACTGGAGGTGTGCCCAGCTGTTTATACGTGTCGCGATTGAGTAGTGAAACTGCAGCTCCGGTATCGAGCTGGAACGGTATCACTTTGCCATTAATGTCCAAGTCCACAAAAAGTTTATTGTCCTGCTGACGACAAGAGCGACTGTCTCGTGCAACGTGAACTGACACTGGTACAGAATCATTTGCGACTTGACGGGAGTTCCTGCGATGTCGACGCACACTATTTGTGGGACGAACACAGTCACTGTGAGAGAGAGTAGCACTGGGCGGAGTGGCATGAACTACATGAATTTCCATGGGCGAAGTGTCGCGAGCCTGAGTATCCTTGGTTCGATTCCGATTCCGGTGCGAAGCAAAGGGCCTGGAATGGTTGTGAGTGTCCGTTCTGAGCTTTTTCTGGCAAACACTTTGAACATGTCGTTTTTTATTATAGAAAAAGCAAATAGCCTAGTGTGACGTGCAATTCTCACGCGAATGTCTAGTAGCACACCGCGGGCATGATTTCACTGCATTTGCTTGCTGGCACAGGACACGGGCGTGAGGACTGTTTACTGTTCCGTGCAGCTCGCCCAGCGGGCCGGTTAACCTGACACATGGGTGGCGAAGTTTCAAATGATTTCTGAGCAAAGTCAAGTGTGTCCTGCCGATCCAATATGTCCATCACTTGTTGAAGGGAGGGATTGACTAGTTTCAAAATCTGTTCCCATATACAAACATCAGAAACGTTCTGTGCAATTGCATCACGCTCCATAGTATCTGAATAAGGGAGTCCACATTGACACTCAAAAGCACAATCCCTAGTAAGGCCTTGCAAGGTTTCAACCCACTCCTTATTAGTCTGACCGGCCGTACGTTTTGTACGAAAGAAGGTATACCTTTTCGCAACTACATTGACTGATTCTTTGAAATATGCATCTAATGCAGACTCGTCGTAGGACAGAGTTGCTACGTCGTGTCGGGGAAATAATTTCACTATCACACGGTACGTTTGGACGCCTACGGATGCTAACAAAAAAGGCTGCCGCTCATTACCTTGAGTTCTGTAGGCGGCGAGATGGAATCCAAATTGGCGTGACCACTCCGTCCAGCTTTCCAGTGTCGCATCAAAAGGACGAAAAGGTGGTGCAACTGTGTGTTGTGGCTGCGTGAGTGGTGGAGCGGCGGCTGCCGCATCGTTTTGCCGTGCACGTTGACCCTGGACGAGCTGTCCAAGGGCATCCAATAAGGCCTGCGTCTGCTGATTCTGCAAGCGATAAAATTCGGACAGTACATCTGGAGATCGTGGCGAAGCCATGACACAAGTAAATCAGGAAAATCAATACGATCGCAAAATCCTCGTCGCCAAACTGTTGTGACTTGGCAAGACAGCCAAGCCACTATGATTGGTAGCCGAAAGGCACGCGTTTTAGCTCACGCAGGCTGGCGTGATGTCTGGAACAGTTAAGGGAATTTATAGTATCAAGAAAAGTACGTAGCTTCTGGAATACTTAACTTTAATCCATAATTGGTGAACATCGGTCTGACGGTACAGCCATCACAAGATAAATAGCAAATGATAATGGCGCCTTGCTAGGTCGCAGCAAATGACGTAGCTGAAGGCTATGCTAACTATCATCTCGGCAATTGAGAGCGTAATTTGTCAGTGAACCATCGCTAGCAAAGTCGGCTGTACAACTGGGGCGAGTGCTAGAAAGTCTCTCTAGACCTACCATGTGGCGGCGCTCGGTCTGCAATCACTGACAGTGGCGACACGCGGGTCTGACGTATACTAACGAACCGCGGCTGATTTAAAGGCTACCACCTAGCAAGTGTGGTGTCTGGCAGTGACACCACATCTGGCATCGCAGCGGGCGGAAAAAGATCGGGCATGAACGGGACCAACGACGATCGAAGAGAATCGTTCAACGTGACAGAAGTGCACCCCTTCCGCACCTTGCTGCAGATTCGATGCTGGGCCATCAACAAATGTCGGCGGACAGACCATTCAACGAAACTTCATCGGTATGGGCTTTCGGATCCGAAGGCCCACTCGTCTACCCTTGATGGCTGCATGACACAAAGATTTACGGCTCGCTTGTACCCGTCAACACCGACATTGGACTGTTGACGATTGAAAACATGTTGCCTGGTCGGAAGAGTCTCGTTTCAGATTGTATCGAGCGGAGGGAAGTGTACAGATATGGAGACAACCTCGTGAATCCATGTCCTCTGCATGTCAGCAGGGGACTGTGTAAGCTGGGAGAGGCTCTGTAATGGTGTGGGGGCGTGTGCAGTTTGAATGATATTGGACCCCAGATAAGTGTAGATACGAGTCTGACAGGTACACGTACGTAAGCATCCTGTCTGATCACCTGCATCCATTCATATCCATTGTGCATTCCGACGGACTTGTGCAATTCCAGCAAGATAATTCGAGACCCCACACGTCCAGAATTGCTACAGTGGTACCAGGAGCACTCTTCCGAGTTTAAACACTTCCGCTGGCCACCAAACTCCCCAAACATGAACATTATTGAGCATATCTGGGATACCTTGCAGCGTGCTGTTCAGAAGATATCTCCACCCCCTCGTGTTCTTGCGGATCCATGGAAAACCCTGCAGGATTCATGGTGTCTTCCCTCCAGCAGTACTTCAGACATTCGTAGAGTCCATGCCACGTCGTGTTGCGGCACTTCTGCGTACTCGAGGGTTTCTACACGATATCAGGCAGCTTCACCAGTTTTCTTTTCAGTGTATATTCGCTTCGATTTACGGAAGATGCCATCTCAGACGAATAATTTGCTCAGGCCAACACAATGACAGAAATTTCTAAATACAAAGAAGGCAGAACTGTACTTTCCAGTTAACTTATACTTGTGCTGGCAGCACCTCAGATAGGCCGGCCGGAGTGGCCGAGCGGTTCTAGGCGCTACAGTCTGGAACCGCACGTCCGCTACGGTCGCAGGTTCGAATCCTGCCTCGGGCATGGATGTGTGTGATGTCCTTAGGTTAGTTAGGTTTAAGTAGTTCTAAGTTCTAGGGGACTTATGACCACAGCAGTTGAGTCCCATAGTGCTCAGAGCCAGCCAGCACCTCAGCTATTTCACACAGAGTTTCATTTATTGCGCACTGAGTGATCTACTTTTGATACCTGTGAACAACGTTTTTGGGCCGGAATTGTATACTGAGTTTTTGTATGATTAAGAGTTGAGCTGCTTCCAATGAATCAGTTTTAAAGTCGATTCCAGTCTTCTCTTGGTTTTGCTTGTAATCGACCTGTTTATGCTTTTTGGTGCCGTGCTAAAAAGTCACCGTTTTTGATGAATGGTCGATTGTCTTTGATAAGTCATTTAACTAGGTCAAGATCAAGACAAAGACGAGTACAAAGTGGCGCAACGTACTGGAAGTTTCCCACTCCAAATTTTGTTTTATTCTCGTGTTATCGTTTATTAATGGACCTTCTTTTGTGGAAAGCTATTGAACAGGGAAGAATCTCACCCCAGCATTTTGAATTACTGGACTACCAATAAATAGTACCATAATCAATGACAAACAGAGCGCATAAAAGAAAACATGAAAGGATTTTGCCCTCAGTTTTGTTTCTTTTTTGAACGAACTTCAGTAGCATGTCTTGTCAAAATTCGGCAGACTGATATAATGAACAGGCATCTTTATGTTCGTACTTCGTAGGATATCGAGTTGGACTTAATGTAATTGGTGGTAAGACTAAATGTCAAACCCTCAAACGTCTTTGTTCCTTCTGTTGTTGATCGTCGAAGGAAGACCAGTTGACTAATCTATTTTATATTATTAATATTAAACTTGTCTTTCGTGCACCTGCTGTACTTCTACTGCAAATTCCCTGTCAGAGCTTCAGTGTGGATATTCAGGTGCAGACGACGTCATTAGCTTTTGAAAGTCTTGTCTCCACGCCTTCGCTATCAGTGAATTTCACGTACTGTCTGACAGACTCCATCAGCTGCAGCAGAATGTGTGCAAACATGACATTTTTCAGGATTACTCTAAAATTGCTCGTATTTGTTCGGCATTCACCTGTATAATAGCGCAGTCTTTTTAGTAATTAATAACTAAGCAAAACGAAGTTAATTAATTAATGCTGCAGTATAATTGGATTAATTGCAATACACCTAATTACGTCCTATTACCCGAATATTCAAACGCAACCATTAATTAAAATAATGTCGAATTATTTTCGGCCCTTGAAATGGAGAGAATGATTGGTGCCCGTCAAAAACGCAACTATACTGCGTTCTGCGTTGAAATAATCGCCACAGCACGGGCAATGCAGCGTTGCTCGTTCCTGACCCTGTTCTATGTATTAATTTGCAACTTTTGCATAGAGTTTTTCATAACTACTCTTCAGCTGATGCTCTTTGCAACTAGGTTTCTTAAAAAATTGTGATCTGGAAAAAAAGTTGTGTTTACGTAAGGCATATCTAGCTGGGTCGACTTTCGTCTCTGTTGCAAGAACATTAAACTTCAGCTGATATGTGTTCTCAAAACAAGTGCTGTGGCGCAACGTTACAAATTCGAGAGTAATCTATAGCATTGTTGTCCTTTACATAGTCTTCACCGTGCTGCACAGTCATCCTAATCAGTTACCTCTTCACTGTTACACTTAGTTGCGCATCATTGGTTTATACTATAATCCTCGCCCATCGCCCCTGGCTTGTCACGATTCTCCCTGTGGGTAACAATAGTAGTTAACTTTGATTTAATCAGAACGCTCGAAAAACAAATACAAGAACACAGGATTGTGGAACATCCTTCGTAGTCAGACGACCACCGAATTTGATTTGATAAGACTCAGGCAGTGGCAGCCACAAGAGGAGGCTATCGAAGACTGCACAGACAGGCCATAGAGGTTACTAAACACCGCCGTGATTTTAATCGGAAGGAGGAGTTTGTGAAACTAAATGGTCTCTGGATTTCGGTGCTGAAGAAGACGTGTACCAGACTTCCGCCACGGGCTGACAGCAACAGCGGATGTCAGGAACCGACTACGGCCAATTGCGCTAGTGTGTTCAAAACATGCAACGTCACGTCTCTGCGCTGGGTTTCTCTAAGGAATTCAAACGATCACGATATAGTAGCCAGGAATATTTTAGTAAGTACGACATCTCGAGCCGAGAACTTTACATTTAGCGATTTGCATAGTTATATCATTATTAGTTCATAAACTATTGCTGGGTGAACACTGAGTTATATAAATGAATTTTTTTTTTTGCAAGACTTGATGTAGCCCTTCTGTCATGTTGATCCTCTTACAACAGCTTGACGGAATAATAGTGCGATAAAAATGCTTCATTAGTTCATCCTTATCACCCCCTTTCCCTTGCGTCCTCCCCTCCCCTGAATTATATAACAATGAGCTGAAGAAAATAGCAAAAATTACTTTTTGCTTTTACCACAACTGCCTTTTAACACCACTGAATTAACTGATAAGCTGTGATGTGCTTGTCGATTTATTGATTAGCTTATTTGTTTCCCTTTGATGCCTGGTCAAGATCTGTTGGCCGTATTGTTTATGGTTCACCAGAAGTCAAAGTCTCCAAACTCTATCTACAGCAGTATCGCCCCTACTATTACTGTTTGAAGGACACAGCTTTAGTATACATTGTGGTATTCCGACCTCTCGTTACTCGCATTTATCAGAGCCTCAAGTGATAGTTTTATACAGATAGACTATCGTCCTTGAAAACTGATAATCGTGATAATCGCATTTATATATTTAAATTTTCAATAACGGACAACAGGAAACAGTTTGTCAAACACGGTCTGTATTGCACTAATCCCTTTCTCAGGATTTAATAGGCTGGTGGTTCCTCAATGATCAACCTCAGAGTCATGTTGCCCCAACCAATAGTTCAATATTTATTTATTTATTTATTTATGCATTTATTTTACCTGGCAAGATTAGCGCCTTCATGCCCTCATTTACACTTAACCAGGCATACGCAGATTGAACAAATTTCAGTTTCTACAGAACATTAAGGACACATAACATGTTATACAGTATTGATATTAAAGAAAAAAATAGAGATTATAACAGTAGTGCAATGATAATTATAACAATCAAAAAATAATTATAACAATCAATAATAATAATAATAATAATATTAATAGTAATGCCAATGTGTATGAAAGTAAAGATATTTTTGTTTTATGAATGTCAGTCCTATTGCTAGTTGGGAATTTTCTCGTTATATCCTTGCAGCTTGTGAGTTATTCTCGTCGAGCAGAGACATAAGACGATAGAATGGGGTGAAAGAGATATAGAAGAGGTAGATAGGTTAGAGGAAGAGAAATAGAATGGTAAAATTCGAAGCTATGATGGAGAGGAGAAAGAAAGAGATGAGAGGCGCACAACAATGGTGGCTATACCGTCCCTAATATGTAAGTTTTGAGTTCCCTCTTGAATATCTCACATTTCTGATGAAATTATATACTCGTGGCCATAAAAAATTGCAGTATTATAAACGCGACGTGCGACAAGGGTTAAACTGACGCGACACATACTTAAATGTTCAAATAACTTACGGACCCTTTCAGGATCCGTAAAGGACGATCTTGGTTTGCGTAAGGCGGGTGTCTGCCGTATTCTTTGCAATTGTGACATGTCACATAATGGTCAGATCATGAGAACTAAGAAGGACCGGGGTGCTGAGCTCAAGTGTCACCCCCACAAATCAGCAAAGCCGCTATTACAGAACATTGTCTTGGAATAGGTCGTCTTATGGCACATAACGACACTGATATTCTGGTATTCACTGCCACCTATTTATACAGTGTTATTAAGGAAGCAGTTGAGACCAAATTAGCAAATGACATTATAAATAGCAATGGAGGTTATTTAAATTATGGGTGGAATCGTGTCCTCTCCCTGGCCAAACAATAGTGGGATAGGAGTGGTGCTACTTCACAAATTGGTTATTAATATACACTATAGTTAACTTCTTAGTTCGGACATCTTTGGTTGTGTGGTGGCGCTAGGGTTTACAAAGTTTGTATGATCTGCATACCGAGGATTTACATTTCCTTATAGAGCGCTTTGCTGCTTGAAAATGACAGGGTGTGCACCAGGCGAAACATCAGCTGTTGTCGAAGATGTAACGCAGCTGCATTCCCGTGATTTATGCAAACATTTTATACGCCTGGAGAAGCTCAAGTTTCAGATGTGTACTGAATGCTTGACTACTTAATAATAAGCATTTCAGTATAACCGCATAACGCAGATAGGAGTAACGCCATCTGTATTCTCTGTATTTTGAATATACAGGGTCCCGAGAGAATTGGTCAATACTGAAAGATATTTCAAGAAATATCATTTAAGGGGAAGAAACTTCACATGGACATATGACTTATTTTTAACGGTTTCTGAGATAGAACACATTTAATGTAAATTATTATTTACTTGATGTATTATGAAATACGTCTAAATCTACATACATACTCCTAAAGCCACCGTATGGTGCGTGGCGGAGGATACCATGTACCACTATTACTTATTCCCTTTCCTGTCCCACTCGCTATTAGAACGAGGAAAAAGCCGACTGCCTAAAAGCCTCCGTATGAGCCCTAATTTCTCGAAAATTACCTTCGTGGTCCTTAAGTGAAATGTACGATGGCGGCAGTAGAAACGTTCTGCATTCGGCCTCAGATGCCACGTTTACACGTATACATGTGTATAACAGTAAACATTACAACATGAGCTTTACAAAGTATCGATTCAAAAACACGTATTTATAAGACATCCACTTCTAAGCATTATTGTACACGCCACATTACAGGTGGTGTATAGTTCACACTGAATGTTCGAACATCCCACCGTCAACTTCAGTGCGTTTGAGCTCTCTGTCGGGAGAACAGGTTGTGTTTCTTGTCTGAGTGCCTCTGCACGTTCCCTAATGAGGACAGCAGCGTCCATGATGCGACCAAGAAGTTCATCTCGAGTATTCTCCTTTCGTTTGTAAACCTCAGGCTTAACCAACCCCATAAAAAAAACATCTAATGGCGTAAGGTCCGGCAATCTTAATGGCCAGTTACTTTTACTACCATAATCCATCGAACAATTGGGGTAAGTGCGGTTGAGATACTCCCTCACATATCTTCTTGAAGTGCATAGCGGTCCACATGGCCAAGGGAACGTCCTTAAGGTGTTCAATAAACAAATCTTGCAAAAAAAGCATGTAATTCTGTCCCATCATTCGCTCTTCTGAATTAACTGGACCTATCAAAATTCTACCGATCACGCCCAAAAACAAATGCATATTAAATGTTTTCTATCTATAAAACCATTCGGAATAGGACATATGTAAGTATGTATGAAGTTTTTTGCTTCAAAAGAACGTTCCTGTCGTATACCTGAATAATGATCTTTCCTCCTGCAACACCCTGTACCGGGATACATAACGCAGAAATTGAATTTCAATGTTTTTAAGAGAAGACCTTTTTTTGCCTCATGCAAGATGGGGAAACGTCTGCCATTATTTGCCGAATTCTACAGCATCAGAATCGTAACTATCGAGATTGCGTATGTAATTTTGCTACATAAATTCTCCAATTGTTCGGGATTCCACAGCTGTAAAGTGAATGTGGAATCGATTGGTTCACGAGGGCCATATGCCATTCACAGTGACAGTGGCCCCATGCGCCTCTCTGCCGAGAGGACAGACATATTGTCCCCCCGGCCGTACAACTGCGTACGTACCTTGAGTTACGCTATCGGCTTGTTCGCAGCTGGACTAATATCGATACGATCAGCGAGACATACGCCTGGAGCGTCACGGACTGTCAGAAAGGTGATCACTGATGCGGCTTCCTTTGATGCGACACACGTCTTGTTCTCAGGCGAATCCCTATTCTACGTACAGCTTTACGGTGGACGTTTCCGTGTGTGTGTGTTTGTGTGGAAGTCTGACGTGTTGAAACTGGTGGCTCTGCCGTATTTGCAAGGCTTCTGTGACTGTATTTTCTAACTACGCGAGACCCCATGTCACTCATGCTGTCCAGACCTACCTCGATAGAGAGGGTGTTCGACTGTTAGTTGAGCATCACTGCGAGATCTGGCTCAAATCGCTGATGTCAGCCTCATCTTTCCTGTAATCACAATGTGAGCAGTATTTTTTTCTTGGAATTCCCTGCCACCTCACCCTCCTCCGTGGCCAATGGCATTACGTCGACGCCACCGTGCTGTCTGCCAAATGCTGTGGGGCTCCAGGGCACAGAGCTGTCGGCCAGTTGCATGCAAGCTCAGCCTCCTACCCCTCGAGCAATTTTAATTTTTATAGTTCGCTTGTCCGAGCATCATCATTCGATATTTGTGCTTTGTAGTGAGGTGGACAGTATGAAACGCCCATAGTAAATATGTGGGAAGAAGAAGAAATCAAATAGCTCTGAGCACTATGGGACTTGACTGCTGAGATCATCAGTCACCTAGAACTTAGAACTACTTAAACCTAACTAACCTAAGGACATCACACACATCCATGCCCGAGGCAGGAGTCGAACTTGCGACTGCAGCGGTCGCGAGGTTGCAGACTGTAGCGCTTAGAACCGCTCGGCCGCCCCGGCCGGTAAAGAAGAAGACTGACAGCAAGTATTTGTTCATTCTTTTCTCAAGGATCATCTTATATTTTGTCATAACAACAGACTTACTATTAACGAACTCAATGCTCTCTCCTAATCATACGTGCATGCACAGAGCACATTCCATGCAAGGGCAGCAGTTAATACTGTACAGCTCCCATGCAAGACTAACTAATATATGAGAACTATGTTTTCACGTGTGGCATCATAGTGCACGTGTATCTTGAAAACAGACCTGTTGACATATTGTGACATATTAATAGCATCATAACATTCTCTGCACACACTTCATTGTATATATTTATTGTTTTGTATAAATATTATTGTTTATACTTAGGTTTTGTTGTTATTGTTACAGCACCTGATCCAGTATTATCTGAACTGCTGGAATAGAACATAGAGATATTCCACGTCCTATTATTACCTGAACCATCACAACAGCAGCAGTAGCCACTGCACACAGATTCTCTTCCCGACCTATCAGACTTTTTGTCATTTCACTGTGCCTTAGCACAGCCACAGTAGCATCCACCTGGAGCCCAATGGGCCCTTGATCAAATTCTGGCAGAAATGCTTTACAATCCTGTAAAGCGTCTTCGACGACCAACTATAGTCTGAGTGACAGCAACAGCAACAACATTACACAAGTGTGTATTCATATCATTTTACGTCGAGAAATGACAGTTTATGTGGACTACCAAGCAATCAAGAGGAATACTGTCCAATAAAATGGCTTGAGATGCATTACCAGATTGGGACCTCAAAGGTAATGAGTGTCAGTTACTGTAATTGTCTGCACAGGAAGTGGTTGGTACCAACCCAATGAGATGATTGTTGTATGTATGTAAAAGAAAACAAAAAATGCCCTACAAAACTGTTATTATTTTTTCATCCCTGTTAACAAATAGCAGATTAACTTAGGAGTTAAATTTATTCTCCCGCATCTCGTGGTCGTGCGGTAGCGTTCTCGCATCCCACACCCGGGTTCCCGGGTTCGATTCCCGGCGGGGTCAGGGATTTTCTCTGCCTCGTGATGGCTGGGTGTTGTGTGCTGTCCTTAGGTTAGTTAGATTTAAATAGTTCTAAGTTCTAGGGGACTGATGACCGTAGATGTTAAGTCCCATAGTGCTCAGAGCCCTTAAATTTATTCACTATACTCATACAGGAGTGAGTCTTCAATGGAAGCAGTATAATGTCAGCTGCTCTCCTCCCATGGCATGTGCACTGCGGTTTGTTAATAATAGCACTGTAGTTACAATAAAAAATACCAAAATCCTTGAGGAAAGGATGGGCAGATACTAACTGTCAGTCTTTTTCTGCTCAGCTGGTCCCTGCTGGCAATTTTTGCTGTCCATGTCACTGTAAGGTGCAAATATCGGATGATGACACTCACACAGTAAGATTATAAAAATTAAAATTTCGCGAGGTGTGTATGTGTATGTGTTTTAGGGGGTGGGGTGAACTTGCACGCCATTGGCCCAGATCCAGTGCCCCAGGGCCCCGCAGCGATTGGCAGACTGCACAGTGACGTCGACGTAACACCATTGGGCACAGGGGAAGAGAGAGAAAAGAGGGACTTCCGGGAAAAAATACCGCTGACATTGCGATTCCCAGAAAGCTGACACTGCATCAGCGACTTGAGCCAGAATCAGTTATGATACCGTCATTATACGCGTATTACTTACCTGCCCTTCAGGTAGACTGACGTGTTATCAAAAAAGATTTCGATCACGTTAGGCAGCAGTGTCCACCTTCCCTCTCCTCTTCAACATCTCGTGAATAGAGAGACCTTGGGTTGTCAAAAATGGTTCAAATGGCTCTGAGCACTATGGGACTTAACATCTGAGGTCATCAGTCCCCTAGAACTTAGAACTACTTAAACCTAACTAACCTAAGTACGACACACACATCCATGCCCGAGGCAGGATTCGAACCTGCGACCGTAGCGGTCACGCGGTTCCAGACTGAAGCGCCCAGAACCGCTCGGCCACGTCGGCCGGCCTTGGTTTGTCACTCCCCTGTACTTTGCGTCCCCCTTGGGCATTACACGGCTGTAATGGGGTGGAGCGAATGGTTAACAACTGGTGTGCACAAGGTCTAGAAACTATACATTGAGTAGGTCATAACTGTGTACTATCAGAATTATAGACCAAACTGTCATGCGGGATAGATTGCGGGGGTGATATCTTGCAAGTGTACTTTTTTCACCTTGAAATACAAGATCTAGTTGGTTATGTTTCCTTGTTAGACCGAATTCTCTTAGGCAGTTGCTGAATAAGTTAGCTGAAGATGCTAGTTTCAACTGAACTGGCCAAGCCAGGCAAACTTTAAGTTTCTATTCCTGGTTGCTTACGAGAGATGCGACTGCAGGGTGTGATGTGTACTGGGTAAAGCTTCACTACTAAATGAAATACTCTAAAAGTTTTGTAATGCCGTATATTATTTTACAATAATAATTGCAATGCAGGAAGATAGAGATATTTGGTTCTGTAAAATGTAACGTTATTAAAAGTGAAAACTGAAGGACACATGTTCCAATTTTTGACAAAGTACACAGAGCATGAACTAACTTCCATTCTTACAGGTAAAGTAATGCGAACTAAGACAATGATGAAAAAGCAATGCTGGATACAACCATACATGTTCGTTCACGGGACAACGCTAAATGACGGCTTCTCTGGACACGACCATCGAGCTGGTGTATTTACATCCAGAGTCTACAAACCACTTCCCACCGAACCAGTTCTTAGGTCTTCTTCCTTTCCCATTCACGTCCGCAGCTCGTGGTCGTGCGGTAGCGTTCTCGCTTCCCGCGCCCGGGTTTCCGGGATCGATTCCCGGCGGGGTCAGGGATTTTCTCTGCCTCGTGATGACTGGGTGTTGTGTGGTGTCCTTAGGTTAGTTAGGTTTAAGTAGTTCTAAGTTCTAGGGAATTGATGACCATAGATGTTAAGTCCCATAGTGCTCAGAGCCATTTGAACCATTTTTTTCCCATTCACGCACGAAGCGCTGGAAGAATGCTTAAACGTCCCTGCGAGCACTGTAATTGGGCTAAACTTGTCTCGTTATCCCTACTGGAACGATAAGTAGTGAGTTGTAGTAAAGGGTGATTATAATTAAACGTTAGATTCTTGATACAGTGAAAACTATTTACCGTATTGTTACCAAATTTTATAGAAATGGTGATCAGACTGTGCGCTGCGTTGTTAGTAATGTTGGTGTCATGATTTGCCGTTAGGCGCCGGCACGGGTACGGCGACGTTGGTTTGAAGCACAGGCATATCAGTGTGCACTGCATACAGCCGACATGGGTCTGGACAACGTGAGCAGGGCTTTATGCTAAAGTTGTTTTATCAAAACGCAACAGTGCTGCTGCCCTTCGCAAGTATCGATCCATTAAAGAAACATGGAGAGACCGTCTTTCCGCACCGGCTATGAACAACTTGATATGAAAGTTCGAATTAAATATCGATTTGCGAATCGCTCCTGGGAAAGGCCGATGCTCAGTTGCGCCACTAATTGTTGACGAAGTTACTTTTACCGCGGCTGAGAATGCTGGCCACAATGTGTGATAAAATGGTTCAAAAGGCTCTGAGCACTATGGGACGTAACATCTTAGGTCATCAGTCCCCTAGAACTTATAACTACTTAAACCTAACTAACCCTAAGCACATCACACACATCCATGCCCGAGGCAGGATTCGAACCTGCGACCGTAGCAGTCACGCCGTTCCGGACTGAAGCGCCTAGAACCGCACGGCCACGGCGGCCGGCACAATGTGTGATATTCAAGCATTTCACGAGCTATGTCAAGACAGCTGAACATTATATGCGCCACCGTTCGAAAACTTCTGCGAGTAATTGCGAGGTGGTATCCGTACAAACTTCATATCACTCACCACATTCTGCTACGTGACACAGATATTCGAGTAGACTGCCCTCTTTTGCAATGTTACCCTTTCATATTGAAATCCAAATGTGTTTGTTTCAATGGTTTACTCGTTATTTGTCTTCCGCATGCCCTTTCAAATGTTTCCACAAAGTTTCTTTGTCCTATGATCACTCGTTTTCATAGCAGCCCTCTCAAATAACGAAAGATTAATTATAACCGCCGTGTACATTCCTAGATTCATCACTTACAGCTGGTTTTTGGCATATCGTGAGTAGGCTTTTTCGGCATGGGTTGCATCTTCTTAAAGCGTCTGCACCGCAAGTTCAATTTTTTTTTCAGTACCTCCGTAACGCTCTTCCATTGTTCAAACGAAGCTGCGTCCATTCGCGCTGTTCTTCTCTTTACCTGTCAGTTCTAATTACTTGTTAGTTCTATTTGGCAAGTTTCTTACACCATTGATTAATATTATACTGTGGGTCGCACGAGTGTTTGTAGGCTATCTCGTTTATAGACTCACTAGATTTCCCTGATACTCTACCAATAAACTAAAATCCTTCGGCTGCTTTACCTGCGACTGAGGCAATCAGATTGATCTAGTTCACATCCCTTCAAATTGTATTACTTGAATGCCTCCATTTGCGACTCACTGATATTGTAGTCGTAGGATACAACATTTTTTCGTTATTTGGAATTTTTTGCTCGATTCGAAGTCCCGGCACCTGCTGTGGTCTTGTTCCTGCATTATTTTTGTCCATGGTGTAAAGTTGTTTGTGTCGTTTCAAGCACTTGTGGTTGTTTTAAGTATTTTTCCTCAAAAAGCAATTCTTTAGGTAAGTACTGAATTTAATACGGAGCCTTGCAATAAACCTAGACTCAGTCAACATACTTCTATCATTTTCTCCTTTGTAGGCGATCACAGATACTCTCCGGCAGTTCCATTTTAGTCGACACAGCTTGAGGCGACACCGCTGGCTTTCCTATTGCAGACACACAAGAGCAAGGCTCTTGTCTGAGCCGAAACGTTTACAGGTTGAAGTGCATTATTATTTTTTTAAGCGACCGCGTTGCGACTAGATCGTCCTGAAAATTGCCTGTTCAGAGCAAAGACTACAACACAGGAACAAAGGGACGATATCAAACCGCGGCCGGGGACGGCCAGGTGGCCGAAGGCTTCTATCTCTCCCGTCCCGGAACCAAGTCGGGGCCCGGCGCGAGGTGTGATAGGAAATATCGGCGACGGCCGAGGATCGGAATACGCGTCGGCCGCCGGCGGCGATCGGCAGACGCGCGCCGCTAAAAAGCGTCCGGCGCCGCAGCGACAAACAGAACTGCAATTAGCATGCAAAGCAGCCGCCAAGTGCGGGACCGCCGCCCTCCTGACGTAATCGCCGCGAAACATTATTTGCATAGACTCGGCGTATTTTTCTCGTCGCTCGCGGGGCGCACCGCCGCTGAGCGCAACAACCGAGTCCGCAATTCTGGCACAGGCTTATATGTAATTAGTGCTCCAGCCGTGGTGGGGGAGGGGGGGGGGGGCGTCCTAACCTGCACTCCCCTCCGCCCCCCCCCCACCGCCACTCCGCGCCCCTTTCCCTCCCGCCAGCCCCGCCTCATTCTGCCACCACCCTCTCCATCCCGCGCCTCATCCTGCGATCGTAATTAGAAAATGCCACGTTTAATTGCTAATTGAGTTTCTGATGCGAGGTCTAATTTTAATCACCTAATTACGTCGGCCGCCGGCAGACAACGCGCCGCGCTGTGTACTAATTATCATTAACATATCACTCCTTTAATGCTCGTTATCTAGGGCTAGGGCCCCGCAGCCGATGCTAATTAGCTCAATGATCTTGGTGCCGACCACTCGCTGGCGTCCTAGGCAGCCGGCCGGCATCTCTGTGCAAGCGTGTATCCGCTCGATTCGGCTCGTCGTTACACGCCAATGTGCGCGGTCCGAAACAACGTCGGCATATTACCTTTCGGCTTGCACACAATGCGAACCCGATAGTTGACTCACGAAGCGGAGCGAACTACGCAGATAAACGGGTGAACTGCGAAACTGAACACTGCTGGCAAATGAGCTACACTAGATCTACACGTCATTGCTTCTCTTACTATTGCTTATTAGCTGTCTATTAAATGGCCAGTGAGCCAGGTGCTTGGAGAGTGGTAGGGCTAAGTCAGTGGTCGTCAAACCTTTTTACCCAAGAATCAATACCGACATTGTGCATCTGCACCTGGGGCCGCACTGCATCGATCCCAGTTTTGGCTCTGAGCACAATGGGACTCAACATCTTAGGTCATAAGTCCCCTAGAACTTAGAACTACTTAAACCTAACTAACCTAAGGACATCACACACACCCATGCCCGAGGCAGGATACGAACCTGCGACCGTAGCAGTCCCGCGGTAGTTTACGGTAACCCTTGCTCTGTTTACGGTTTACTCTTTCCTGGCAGAAGGGCACAGAAAAATATACTAGCCAACAAACAAACATTAATTTATGCAAACAGGTAGTCGCACCCGAAATAGTTGGCAACATACTTACTTTGAAGCCCACGCTCCGATCAGAGGTGACGCCGAGTTTGAGGTCACGTCATCCATCTCTGGCACGCCAGTGGCTACGTGCAGGAGTGAGAAGGAGACGGGGGTCACAATGAGATTTTTCAGCTTTCTGTGGTTGAATACTATACAAAGTGACTTGGACGTCAGCTTAAGGAGGTAAACGCGGTGCAAATAAGGAAATAAGACTCTCTGTTGGCTTACAAGTCTGCTTTCAATGCATCTTCACACTGGACTCGCATTCGGGAGGACGACGGTTCAATCCCGCGTCCGGCCATCCTGATTTAGGTTTTCCGTGATTTCCCTAAATCGCTCCAGGCAAATGCCAGAATGGTACCTTTCAAAGGGCACGGCCGACTTCCTTTCTCGTCCTTCCCTAATTCGATGAGACCGATGACCTCGCTGTCTGGTCTCCTTCCCCAAACAACCCAACCCCAACCCATACCACCGATCATGAAAAGGAGCCAGTTCCTGTTGATGTATTGGAAATCCTAGTATCAGTTTAACTTAAAAAAAAAGACACTAACCACGATCCAGAGGTACAGACAGGCAAGTTTTACAAATCGTTTCTAGTGTACAAGTTTAATTGAGCGTACTTCTCAACTGAGATAGTGTCTTCTGTTAGCTATTGGTCGTATGAGGCGCTGGCTGGGTCAAACTTCGTTGCTGGCTGGAAATCTGTTTCGCTTGACGTTTGGTGGTCTATAAACAGGGTAGTCAGAAGCAATCTGAAGAACTTGTAAGCGTGTTGCAGAGTAGGTTGTGCTGAGATAAATTATTAAGGAAAAAAATTGATACCTTGCGCCTTTAGAGAGTTAATTAGCATGGAAGTTAGCCAATAAGGCCGTTGCGTACGCAAATTCAAGCAGCCCGTCAGACGCGGTGTCGCCAAACGTGTTCTTCATTTGGTTTCCTAAAACCGAGTAAAGAGAGCGATACAAAAAGTGGACATGGGACGGTGGTAATGTCTCAGCAGTTTCATGCGCTATCACGTACGCTATGAGAACAACTCACACTAATTGTATCTGGCGGGCCACTCGATCTTGTCGCGCGCGACGGCCTGATTGGCTAACTTCAGTTCTAATTAACTCGCGAACGGCGCAACGTTTGGAATTTTTTTCTTAACAATTATTTCTTAGTACAATCTACCCTGCAACACCTTACAAGCCTTTTAGACTGTTTCTGACTACCCTGTATACAGCATTTGGGGCTGTTTGCCTACAGTTGATACGTGACTACGTCACTTTTCTTTGTGTTCACTTAGCAATCGGTGAGCTGGCATGTTTTGCTCATCACATAAAATTGGAAAATAAACATTTCTGAATTTAAGGAAGTGTTATTTTATTGAAAAATATCTAACTTCATTTTTTCAAGCTAATAATTTAAACTTTAAGAACTCTTCTTGTCCTCATTGAACTGAAATATTTCCAGCGGTCTGTCATATATTCTAAAAATACCGAAAGATATACAGTATGTTTGGTTCTGTTACTTTTGAATCACAGGAACGGATCCAAGATCATATTACCTCGAGTTATGAAACAACATGTTAACAAAACGCTGTTTTTACTGAACTCGACCGAAGACCAGGAATTGCTTGATTGTGTCTAGATAGTCTAGGGCTTGTGCCATCTGAGGACAACGAGAAATCAGTATTGTCTAAAGTATTCGAAAGGCGCTCAATCAACTATATGAATCATTAAGTCAAAAATATTCGTTATCAGTCCATTCATCACAATTAAATCATTAAATAATAGCTATTTCAAAGTCCATATTTTCTTTCCTTCGAAACGACTGCTAGTTTCCGTGCTGCTCAGGAGGTGGTACGCCTGCATAAGCGCTTCCTTGTAGTAGTGCTTTAAAAGTGTAAGCGAAGCGCTGTGGTAATCTCGACTCCCATTTGGGCTTAGGTGATGTGATACGAAGCTCGTGTGTTAGATACCTGCAATACGAAGATGGCATTCAGCACGCTTTCTCTTCTGCTATACTGCATTCAGCGTTCATTAGTAAGTTTGTCTTGTTTAACGTGTCTCAAGAATAAATCAACCAGCAGTTTCGTAAAATGAGGGATTGTGATAATGATATTGCAGTAAGTGTTTTTGATAAACATTTCCACTCACAGCAATTCAGTGAAAATTTACAAGTTCTTTGAATTGGTCGACCTACTCTGGCCACAGTAATTCGAAGACATAAAATCAATCCAGAAATTTCATATGAATATTTAATCCTGATATTTAGAACAAAAAATTCGGTTACGCTGTAGTTGAACGTGTGAACTCTACTGCTGATCATTTTACTGTTTTTTTTTGTTATTCCGAAAGTAAAAATCTCTTTGGAACAGTAAATGTCGTGGTTATTCGGACTCCAGTAATTTCCACACTGCAGTTCCAACGCATGCAAATCAGAATCTCATGTCCGAGTATGGACAGTCCTGGGCACATCTGGTAAGAGTAGGACTAGCGGGAGTGATTTGCATTTAGATGAACAGATAGGTGCAAGCACTTCAAAATGCAATAAATCAGTGGAAAAGAACCGGGAAATACTTAAGACATTGACAGCAGGCACCTGCTTTTTAGGACAAAAAGAATAATAATCATTTTTGAGGACACGGGGAAAAGAAACTCAAATTTCCCTGTACCAAAACAAAATTCACAGCGGTATTCGGAAACTCTACAGACTCTGCGAACTGATTCTAACCATGCCGTCTACATCATTATCAGCGGAACCAGTGTTTACTACAACAAAAAGCATAAGGACTTTCGTCAGTAATGCGAAACCACAAGGTCGTCCATTGGTGTAGATAAAGGTTCGAAGCTAATTTTTCTACGACGTAAGTCAGAAGTTCTGGAAGTACTACACATAAAATCATGTTGAGTGACCAATCTCATATGTAGATACACTTGTTAAGATTATTGTTGCATATCTAGCCAACATTTACAGGATACGCCACTGGCTGTATCACTATACAAGCTCGAAGAAAGTTCAGTCTTGTAAGGGAAAGACTTACGAAAGCACGTGGCGTCTCATCCAAAATCAAGCCCTGGGCCGGGGCTCTGAATCATCAACAGGTCCCCCCAGGGGAGACGACGGCGATGAGCGCGTGCCGCCGCTGCGTGTCGCGATCTGGTGGCCGCCGCGGGAACGAACTGGGGATGGCCGGAGCCGGAGACGGGTGGCTAGCTGCGCCTGCCCCCACCTCCGCCGCCCACCCCTATCCCGCTCAATTGAGAGCGATTGCGTTGTTAGTGGTGATTGAGGGACCACAACACGCATTATGCCGGCGCCCGGTCGCAATACAGCGCCGCAATCGGCCGGCGGCGGACAGTGGCGTTCTCCAGCGTCCAATCTCGCGCCGACAATCTCCTCTCCTCCGCTCTGCTCTGCTCTCCCAGCAGGGGCGGGGTGGGGCCTGTCGCCCGCCTCCCGCACACTGGACACCGCCGGCGACCGCTCGTTCCCTCCGCTCCTTGCAGCCCTCAGGTGACCACTTCGCGCGGCGACTTGGGCTCCGCGTAGGGCCGGCTGGACTCTGTTGATAACGATTCAGTCCATAACGCCCAACTTCAAAGTTACTTGCGATAGCTGTCCTACGTAGTCCGAATTATCCATCTTCACCGTGGACGACACTTCCTCTTCGCGCATCAGGAAACTCTTTTCCCTAGAGACATGTGAAAATGCAGAGGATGTTGTAGAGGCTTATCTCACTAGGAGTAAGATAGATATTGCCTACATGAAAATTAAAGAGACCTTTGGAAAAAAGAGCTCAGATGGAAACCCAGTTCTGAGCAAAGAGGGGAAAGCAGAAAGGTGGAAGGAGTATATAGAGGATCTATACAGGGGCGATAATACTTGAGGATAATATTATGGAAATGGAAGAGGATGTAGATGAAGATGAAATGGGAGATACGATACTGCGTGAAGAGTTTGATAGAGCACTGAAAGACCTATGTCGAAACAAGGCCCCGGTAGTAGACAACATTCCATTAGAACTA
This sequence comes from Schistocerca cancellata, assembly GCF_023864275.1. Classification (NCBI taxonomy): domain Eukaryota; kingdom Metazoa; phylum Arthropoda; class Insecta; order Orthoptera; family Acrididae; genus Schistocerca; species Schistocerca cancellata. The sequence goes on along the minus strand of NC_064628.1, from coordinate 421,893,572 downwards.
CTGACAGCCTTGGGAGATCCAGTCCTGACAAAATTCTACCATCTGGTAATCAAGATGTATGAGACGGCGAAATTCCCTCAGACTTCAAGAAGAATATAATAATTCCAATCCCAAAGAAAGCAGGTGTTGACAGATGTGAAAATTACCGAACAATCAGTTTAATAAGTCACAACTGCAAAATACTAACGCGAATTCTTTACAGGCGAATGGAAAAACTGGTACAAAAAATGGTTCAAATGGCTCTGAGCACTATGGGACTCAACTGCTGTGGTCATAAGTCCCCTAGAACTGAGAACTACTTAGACCTAACTAACCTAAGGACAGCACACAACACCCAGCCATCACGAGGCAGAGAAAATCCCTGCCCCGCCGGGAATCGAACCCGGGAAACCGGGCGTGGGAAGCGAGAACGCTACCGCACGACCACGAGATGCGGGCGAAAAACTGGTAGAAGCCGACCTCGGGGAAGATCAGTTTGGATTCCGTAGAAGTGTTGGAACACGTGAGGCAATACTGACCCTACGACTTATCTTAGAAGAAAGATTAAGGAAAGGCAAACCTACGTTTCTAGCATTTGTAGACTTAGAGAAAGCTTTTGACAATGTTGAGTGGAATGCTTTCTTTCAAATTCTGAAGGTGGCAGGGGTAAAATACAGGGAGCGAAAGGCTATTTACAATTTGTACAGAAAGCAGATGTCAGCTATAAGAGTCGAGGGACATGAAAGGGAAGCAGTGGTTGGGGAGGGAGTGAGACAGGGTTGTAGCCTGTCCCCGATGCTATTCAATCTGTATATTGAGCAAGCAGTAAAGGAAACAAAAGAAAATTTCGGGGTAGGTATTAAAATCCATGGAGAAGAAATAAAAACTTTGAGGTTCGCCGATGACATTGTAATTCTGTCAGAGACAGCAAAGGACTTGGAAGAGCAGTTGAACGGAATGGACAGTGTTTTGAAAGGAGGATATAAGATGAACATTAACAAAAGCAAAACGAGGATAATGGAATGTAGTCGAATTAAGTCGCGTGATGCTGAAGGAATTAGATTGGGAAATGAGACACTTAAAGCAGTAGAGTTGTTTTGCTATTTGGGGAGCAAAATAACTGATGATGGTCGAACTAGAGAGGATATAAAATGTAAACTGGCAATGGCAAGGAAAGAGAATCTGAAGAAGAGAAATTTGTTAACGTCGAGTATAGATTTAAGTGTCAGAAAGTCGTTTCTGAAGGTATTTGTATGGAGTGTAGCCATGTATGGAAGTGAAACATGGACGATAAATAGTTTGGAAAAGAAGAGAATAGAAGCTTTCCAAACGTGGTGCTACAGAAGAATGCTGAAGATTAGATGGGTAGATCACATAACTAATGAGGAGGTATTAAATAGAATTGGAGAGAAGAGGAGTTTGCGGCACAAGTTGACTAGAAGAAGGGATCGGTTGGTAGGACATGTTCTGAGGCATCAAGGGATCGCCAATTTAGTACTGGAGGGCAGCGTGGAGGGTAAAAATCGTAGAGGGAGACCAAGAGACGAATACACTAAGCAGATTCAGAAGGATATAGGCTGCAGTAGGTACTGGGAGATGAAGAAGCTTGCACAGGATAGAGTAGCATGGAGAGCTGCATCAAACCAGTCTCAGGACTGAAGACAACAACAACACTCAAAACAGCTTGCAGTCATCTCGCAAAGGATATGTACAGGTCCTGTATGGTTTTCAAGTGAATATTATACCATTCTTACTGCAAAATAGTGAGAAGTTCAAGTTCGATTATGGAGATGAACATCGATGACACACCCTTCTCCCAAAATCAGACCACGAAGGCTCAATAATATTGAGATCTGGTGGTTACAGTGGTCAGGTGAGCCGCAACAATTATTCTTGTGCTCACAAAACCTATCCTGGACGATGTGATACACACATCAAAAAGAGTTTTGCATCACCCCGGTTCCCAGAACTCCTGAAGATAGACGTTGACTGTGGATATTGTATCACAGCCACAGACCCTTTGACTGTTCAGAGATGTCACTAAACCCGCCCAAAGTTGTAATCAACCACGTATGAGCAGCGCCTATTAGACGGAGGAGGTCCGACAGCCGATAAGTTTCAGTGATTCTACCAGGAAGGAAGGACACGGCTCGTGTTGTCTATAGTTCAGCCATGCCTAAACGGTCAATACCGCGATTCGATCGCGTCCGCATTGTTACTTTTTGCCAGGAAGGGCTCTCAACAAGGGAAGTGTCCTGGAGCCTCGGAGTGAACCAAAGCGATGTTGTTCTGACATGGAGAAGATACAGAGAGACAGGAACTGTCGATGACTCGCCTCACTCAGGCCACCCAAGGGCTACTACCGCAATGGATGACCGCTGCCTACGGAGTATAGCTCGGATTAACCCTGACAGTAGCGCCACAATGTTGAATAATGCTTTTCGTGCTGCCTCAGGCCGTCGTGTTACGACACAAACTGTGCGCAATATAGGCTGCATGATGCGCAAATTCACTCCCGTCGTCCATGGCGAGTTCCATCTTTGCAACCACGGCACCATGCAGCGCTGTACAGATGGGCCCAACAACAAGCCGAATGGATGGCTCAGGATTGGCATCACGTTCTCTTCACCGATGAGTGTCGATTATGCCTTCAACTAGACAATAAAATGGTTCAAATGGCTCTGAGCACTATGGGACTTAACTTCTGAGGTCATCAGTCCCCTAGAACTTAGAACCACTTAAACCTAACTAACCTAAGGACACCACGCACATCCATGCCCGAGGCAGGATTCGAACCTGCGACGGCAGTGGTCGCGCGGTTCCAGACTGTAGCGCCTAGAACCGCTCGGCCACTCTCGCCGGCAACTAGACAATCGTTGGCGACATGTTTGGATGCAACCGGGTCAGGCTGAACGCCTTAGACACACTGTCGAGCGAGTGGAGCAAGGTGGAGGTTCCCTGCTGTTTTGGGGTGGCATTATGCGGGGCCGACGTACGACGCTGGTGGTCGTGGAAGCCGCCGTAAAGGCTGTACGATACGTGAATGCCATCCTCCGACACATAGCGCAACCATATCGGCAGCATATTGGCCAGACATTCGTCTTCATGGACGACAATTCGCGCCCCCATCATGCACATCTTGCGAAAGACTTCCTTCAGGATAACGACATCGCTCGACTAGAGTGGCCAGCATGTTCTCCAGACATGAACCCTATCGAACACGCCTGGGATTGATTGAAAAGGGCTGATTATGGATGACGTGACCCACCAGCCACTTTGAGGGATCTACAACCAATCGCCGTTGAGGAGTGGAACAATCTGGACCAACAGTGCCTCGATGAACTTGTGGATAGTATGCCACGACGAGCACAGACATGCATCAGTTCAAGAGGACGTGCTACTGGGTATTAGAGGTACCGGTGTCTAATGCAATCTGGACCACCACCTCTGAAGGTCTTTCTGTATGGCGGTACAAAGGGCAATGTGTGGTTTTCATGAGCAATAAAAAAGGCAGAAATGATGTTTATGTTGCTCTCTATTCCTTTTTTCTGTACAGGTTCGGGAACTTTCGGAATCGACATGATGCAAAACTTTTTTGATGTGTGCATGTGTTAGGACTCTGTCGTCTTGGAACATACCACTGGGAAACAACCTTTTCAGTCGGACGAGGAAGCACAGGAGAGGGTGTGGTTGTGGATCCACCAGCGGACGACGGCGTTCTACGAAACAGGAATTGATCGTTTCGTCTCCCAGTGGGAAAAATGCCTTAACGCATGTGGTGATTACTTTTGAATGGAACCATTCCACGGTTCCGTTATGGCGTGTTTTGGGTTCCCACTTACCTAGCCCTTACACAACGTCTAATAAATTGAAAATATCTGCGCTGGGTAGACAACAGAATCTTGTCTTGAAGCCTCCGTCTTCGCAAGCACCTGTACTGAAGTTCAAAAGCAACGTAACGTATCTGCACAGTTGAAAATTTGACTTGAAATATATATCTCATTACTACTGTAGGCTGCTTATTCCCTGTCCGCTTTAAAAACCGACAAAGCTAATGTAGTACATTCGACAACGTTGTGCTCAAGTGAACACATATCGAGCTATGGAACATTTGAAGATTTAGCTTGAACACAGACCAAAGGCAATGAAAAATAAGATCTGAGAATACCAGATGAGTCACTGCACACGGAAAGAAAAGTACAGAAAAATCTATAACTAACAGACTTGTACACAGTCTTCTCTAAGTATCTCGTAAGCAACAATCAGTATGGATTTACTCCACACAAAGGAACACTGAAAGCATTGTTGGCTATTAAGAGCTCCGCAGAAGAAAGCGCATCACAAGGTCAGTACATAACTCTGTTCGGTCTTGATGTTCAGGGAGCTATTGAAGCAGGCTGGAAGCGCAGCATCCTTAAAGCGCTATTAGAATTTCAGTGTCCTTGGAATTTACGTAACCTATCTGAGAAGTATTTCTGTGACAGAACAGCAGGGCTGGCATTTGAGAACATCAAACTAGAAAAGGAAGTGAGAAAAGGGTGTCCACAGGGATCTTGCTGTGACCGAAGTTTTTCAATAACCAATATAATTCTTTGCTGAATCAGGATTATGCAGCTAACACAATGACGGTAGCGTTTGCAGATGACCTAATCATATTGACCAAAGCAGATACTGTCATTATTGCTGAGGACCTCCGCAATAGAGAAATGGGAAAAAATCACAGCTTGAGTCGGAAACAACAAAATCCTTTATGAGCAAGAGTCGAAAGTAATGTTAATAACAAGGAGAAGGTGTAAAGTCGAGGAAAAATTTGGTATCCTTTAAACAATAATGTTTTGCAACAAGTTGAACGATTGAAATACCTGGGGAATGACTCCAAAGTTATGTTTAATGAACGCATACAGTATGTGACCGAAAAGTCTCCAAATACACCGATTAGCCGAAACATTATGATCGCTTGTTCAACAACGGGTTGGTCCCTTTTTCAAACACAGTAGAGCAGCATGTGAGCTTGGCATAGATTATGCAAGTCCATGATAGTTTTCCAGAAGTATGCGGGACCCAATATCTACTCGCAGGTCATTAAATTCCCGCAAATTACTGGACGGTGGTTTGTGGGAACGCAGTTGGCGCCCGGTATGTGTTCCAGTTGGTACAGATCAGGGCGTTTGCTAGCTGAGACATCAATGTGGGTTCACTGTCATGCTCCTCAAACCACTGAAGCACGATCCTGGCCTTGTGTCGTGCAACCCTGCTGGAAGGTGTCATCGCCATCAGAGCAGACTTCAACCATGAAGGGATGCAGGTGGCCCGCAGTAATGTTCACGTAGTTCACTGCAGTTGTGGTGTTTTCAAGTGCCACTATAGGTCCCACACGAAGCCCAACTTAGTGTACCCCATAGCATAATTCTTCACTCACCGACCTGCATATGTGGCGCGGTGCACGTTTCGAGCAACTTTCCGCCTGGATGACGGCTTGTAAGGACACAACCATCGCCCTGATGTAACAAGAAATGCGATTCATTCGACCAGGCGACACGCTTCTAACGGCCCACTGTGAATTCTCAGTGAAGTTGTACCCTCTGCAACCGTAACTGCCTGTGTCGTTGAGTCAGCACGGGAACACAGAGAAGTCGTGTCCTTTGCAGCTCCATGTACGACAATGAGCTTTGAGCGGTGTGCTCCGAAACGCTTGTGCCGTCACCGGCATCGTACTCCGTTGTCATATCTGCCACAGATCGCTGGCTATCTTGATTACAGAGCGGGCGGTCTGTCGAACGCTACGTTTTGTGATGAGACTTGGCCGTCGAATACTATACGGCCTACTCGTTATTTCACCATCGTTCAACAACTTTCCACTGATGCTCAGGACAGTAGTAGGCGAAAAGCCGACCAGCTCCACTGTTTCAGAGCTTCTAGTTCCCATCCGCAGCATAACAACAACGTGCCCTTAGTCAAAACCGCTTATATCAGTGGATTTCCAAATTTGCGGCCCGTATCTTATTCATCTACATCTACATCTACGTAGATACTCCCTCAAGCCACCGTACAGTGCGTGGTGGAGGGTACAATGTACCACTGCTTGTCATTTCCCTTCCTGTTCCAATCGCTAACAGAGCTAGGGAAAAACGACTATCTGTATGTCTCCGCATAAGCCGTAATTTCTCTTGTCTTCGTGGTCCTTACGCGCTATGTAAGTTAGCGGCAGTAGAATAGTTCAACAGTCAGCTTCAAATGCCGGTTCTCTAAATTGTTTCAACAGTGTTTCTCGAAAAGAACGTTGCCTTCCCTCCAGGGATTCCCACTAGAGTTCCAGTAGCATCTCCGTAATACTTTCGTGTTGTTCGAACCTACCGGTAACAAATCTAGCAGCCCGCCTCTCAACTGCTTCGATGTCTTCCTTCACTCCAACCTGGTACGGATACCAAACACTCGAGCAATATTCAAGAGTAGGTCGCACCAGCGTTCTATATGCGGTCTTCTTTACAGGTGAACCACGCTTTCCTAAAATTCTCCCAACAAACCGAAGTTGACCGTTCGCCTTCCCGTTCGCCTTCCCTAGCACAGTTCTCACATGCTCGTTCCACCTTATATCGCTCTGCAGCGTTATGCCCAGATATTTAAACGACTTGACTGTGTCAAGCACGATACTAGTAATACTGTATCCGAACATTAGAGGTTGATCTTCCTCCTCAATCGCGTAACTTACATTTTTCCACATTTAGGACACATTCATCACACCAAGTGAAAATTTCGTCTAAATCGTTTTGTATCTTTCTATAGTCACTCAACTTCGACACCTTACTGTACACCAAGGCATCATGAGCAAACAACCGCCGATTGCTGCTCACCTTATCCGCCAAATCATTTATGTCTATTGAGAACAACAGCGGTCCTATCACACTTCCCTGGGGCATTCCTGAATATACCCATTTCTCTGATGAACGCTCGCCGTCGAGGAAAACATACTGGGTTCTACACTCCTGGAAATTGAAATAAGAACACCGTGAATTCATTGTCCCAGGAAGGGGAAACTTTATTGACATATTCCTGGGGTCAGATACATCACATGATCACACTGACAGAACCACAGGCACATAAACACAGGCAACAGAGCATGCACAATGTCGGCACTAGTACAGTGTATATCCACCTTTCACAGCAATGCAGGCTGCTATTCTCCCATGGAGACGATCGTAGAGATTCTGGATGTAGTCCTGTGGAACGGCTTGCCATGCCATTTCCACCTGGCGCCTCAGTTGGACCAGCGTTCGTGCTGGACGTGCAGACCACGTGAGACGACGCTTCATCCAGTCCCAAACATGCTCAATGGGGGACAGATCCGGAGATCTTGCTGGCCAGGGTAGTTGACTTACACCTTCTAGAGCACGTTGGGTGGCACGGGATACATGCGGACGTGCATTGTCCTGTTGGAACAGCAAGTTCCCTTGCCAGTCTAGGAATGGTAGAACGATGGGTTCGATGACGGTTTGGATGTACCGTGCACTATTCAGTGTCCCCTCGACGATCACCAGTGGTGTACGGCCAGTGTAGGAGATCGCTCCCCACACCATGATGCCGGGTGTTGGCCCTGTGTGCCTCGGTCGTATGCAGTCCTGATTGTGGCGCTCACCTGCACGGCGCCAAACACGCATACGACCATCATTGGCACCAAGGCAGAAGCGACTCTCATCGCTGAAGACGACACGTCTCCATTCGTCCCTCCATTCACGCCTGTCGCGACACCACTGGAGGCGGGCTGCACGATGTTGGGGCGTGAGCGGAAGACGGCCTAACGGTGTGCGGGACCGTAGCCCAGCTTCATGGAGACGGTTGCGAATGGTCCTCGCCGATACCCCAGGAGCAACAGTGTCCCTAATTTGCTGGGAAGTGGCGGTGCGGTCCCCTACGGCACTGCGTAGGATCCTACGGTCTTGGCGTGCATCCGTGCGTCGCTGCGGTCCGGTCCCAGGTCGACGGGCACGTGCACCTTCCGCCGACCACTGGCGACAACATCGATGTACTGTGGAGACCTCACGCCCCACGTGTTGAGCAATTCGGCGGTACGTCCACCCGGCCTCCCGCATGCCCACTATACGCCCTCGCTCAAAGTCCGTCAACTGCACATACGGTTCACGTCCACGCTGTCGCGGCATGCTACCAGTGTTAAAGACTGCGATGGAGCTCCGTATGCCACGGCAAACTGGCTGACACTGACGGCGGCGGTGCACAAATGCTGCGCAGCTAGCGCCATTCGACGGCCAACACCGCGGTTCCTGGTGTGTCCGCTGTGCCGTGCGTGTGATCATTGCTTGTACAGCCCTCTCGCAGTGTCCGGAGCAAGTATGGTGGGTCTGACACACCGGTGTCAATGTGTTCTTTTTTCCATTTCCAGGAGTGTATTATTTAAAAGGTCTTCGAGCCACTCGCATATCTGTGGACTTGTTCCACATGCTCAAACCTTCGTTAACAGCCTGAAAGGGGCACCGTATCAAATGCTTTCCGAAAACCTATAAATATGGAATCTGCCTGTTGCCCCTCATCCATAGTTCTAAGTATATCATATGAGAAAAGGGCAAACTGAGTTTCGCACAAGTGACTCTTTCTAAAACTGACTACCGATTCGTCTCCGTTCCGCTTATTTTCTTTCCTTCCTGAGTCACGTGAGTGCAGCACCACTGTAACGTTGTTGCTTTAATTTGCTATGTAAGCTGAACTGATAGACAATAAAAGCGGATTAAAAGCTGTGAGCTGTCTGGGGAAGTTAACCTGGCATTACTGAGCAACTGTTTCACCAGGTATCCAGTATAGCTTACCAAATTCCCAACCATACTAACATTAATTATAATCTTTTAATAGTCATACGACAACTGGTGATATGTATATAAAAAAAGAGAATTTAAATAAAAAGAAATAAATCAGTTTATATGTGGAAATTTATTTTAACATTGATCACTGAAATTTCAGCATATTAAACTCGATTCATAACTAAGCTGGTGCCTTGTTTAGGATCGTGAAATGTGAGATTGTAATCTTACGGAACACATCAAATATGGAGCCAAGATTGGGAGACTGCATACAACACTGCATTCATAAAATAACACACGAAGAACATTGAAACATATGCAAGAGGAAATTAACCACAACCAACCAATTCAATTTTCACCCAAAGAAGTTATGTACGTAGCACAATCCTGTCCGTCATGTAAAAATTCATACTAACTCTCTGTGAAATCTTCCCGAAAAGAATAGCTGAGTGCTACTTTGATGATTACACCACATGCTTCACGTGGTCAACTTGGTTTACACAAAGAGTGTAACTCCACAATAATTTTGATAATTAAAATAAATTAGATCGAAAAGCAATTTACAAAAGAAAAACCTCAAACTGGTTACTATCGTCTTACTATTAACCTGATGGGTCAAACAATTGTATAAGCACGTTGTACTGGTCTCACAAAGTACACCCCACGTGGGTTGAACATAAAGAAAAGTTGCTATATTGAAAAATAATGTCAAGACGAGACGTTATAATCTCATGCACATTCGCATTGAAGATTGATGATGCTAGTTAGAGTTACTGATCAACACGTGGTTCCACTTTACTCACAAAGTAGTGACAAAGCAACTACCGGAATATATTCTGAACTGTACACTCGAATCATACTGCGTTGCAATTTAAGATAACATTAGATATTTTAGAGCTAAACCTGAAATACGGGTGATTAAATTTTCAGTTAGGCTGAACTTAAGAAATCCATTGTCCTACGGACTTAGCAGAGACGCGCTTAGCTGGAGATCTTACCACTTCAGACGCTCGCCACGGACAGACTGACCTGGTCCCTTCCTGAGGGTGGCTCACAAATACAAACGGAAGTGGCCAGAGGGGCAGCTTCTTATACCAACATGACAAGGGACAGACAGGACCATACTAAGGATAGAAACCTCTTTGCTTTTAGAAAGCGTAGCTACCTGTTCCGACATTGGTCCTACTGTTCTCTAGCAGACAGGCTTGTCTGCTACCCTGAGGCATGCAACTAGAAATACATTTGCTCATTCATCCTCTCACACAGAAGGGAAGGGGGTTGACAGTATCTTATCATATACAGTATATAAAAGAAAGCGGATGTAGGTTCCGTATGAGACTGTGTGACATGAATTACATGTAAACTGTGTTTTAAAGTGTAGTAGTGTGACAGATCGTTCTTGTTTGTGTGTAAAAGTAACACGTTCCACTACTCAGTCTCCTCCCAGATAGTCAGAAACGCCACAATAAATTTAGAAGAGGAATTTATGCCGTAAATGACAACAGATTTAAGAATTTAACATGAAAGGAATCCAACAGAGACCTTTCACCAGCAAGAGGCATTCAACCTCGCAGTGGACAATATTCTTAATATTTTGGCTCATCAGTGTATATTCAGTCTTTATCTAAAACAGCAAGACTCACCCGAGGACTTGGTTTAGGAGCAACGACAATAATGTTCAAAGGCGCTATACTACCAACATGCAGCTCCTGTTTCGATACACGTACTAAGAAGAAAATGTAAGTGTACGAAGAATCCAGCTCTTGATCAGCAGAAAGACTGCTAAGGCTTACAGAACGTCGTCTACTGAAGCATTATGCGTTGTAACAAGCCTTACACCAATAATTAGTAAACTCCAGGCAATATGTCACGGCCAGCGGTTCTCGCCCCGTCAGAGGTTCGAGTCCTCCCTCGGGCATGTGTGTGTGTGTGTTGCCCTTACCGTAAGTTAGTTTAAGTTAGATTAAGTAGTGCGTAAGCTTAGGGACCGACGACCTCAAGAGTTTGGTCCCACAATTTCCAAATTTTTTTCCAGGCCATAGCTAAAGAAAAAAAAATTATGGCCGGCTTGTGTGGCCGAGTGGTTCTAGGCGCTACAGTCTGCAACAGCGCAACCGCTACGGTCGCAGGTTCGAATCCTGCCTCGGGCATGGATGTGTGTGATGTCCTTAGGTTAGTTGGGTTTAAGTAGTTCTAAGTTCTAGGGGACTGATGACCTCAGATGTTGAGTCCTATAGTGCTCAGAGCCATTTGATATGAACAAAATTATGAAAATTGAACACGTGGCCAGTTCTAAGTACACTCGTTTAGATCACAAAGAACGGCCCCATCCAGGAAGTACAGTAACTTTAGAAGCAATTTACCAACTCAATGAACGTCCAATAGAGATTTGTACCGATGGGAATTATTCAGCTGTAGGAATGGTAACAATCATCAATGGCACATCTGAATATCAGATAAAGTAGACACAAACGAATGGGTCCACCAAGCAGAACAGTTAGCAATCTTGCGAGCCTTGGATAAACTAGAGGACTTATGAGAAATAAATGTTAAAATGGCAGCTGCAAAAAGGCACGGACAGGGTTCATTAAAAATTCCTGGAATCATAAATATTTGATAGAAGAGTCAGATACAAAATTAGGGAATTGCTTCAGAGGAAATGCCATATTAACACCGTACAGACGAAGCCACACGCAGGAACACCTGCGAAGGAACTGCTAGACAAGCTTCCCAATAAGCAGTTAGAGAAAATGCCACGGAAAGCTATAACAGAATCTCTTCGTCTGTGATCAGCAGTTTAGAAGCACTTCGGAAAGAAAAGTGTGAAAGAGAATGGGCTGAAACCACAAAAGGGGCGATCACGAAAGATTTTTTCGATCTGTTCAGCATCGTCTTCCCATAAAGTTATCGCAGTCATCTAATCTTACAACAATGTTAGCCGGGCATGGAAAATTAATGTCTCACTATCATGTGTTCAGGCTAGTCCCAAGTGCAGCTTCACGTGCAGGAGGATGATCAAATAGTAGAGCACCTGTTACGGGTGCGTAGCGAATTTAATACAGGAGAGATGCTCTAAGGCAGAGTATTACAAAAAATAGGCAACTGACACGTCGATAAGCAAATTTTTCAATTTAATAATATTTCCGAAGTTACGAATAATTATTTTATTAAAAGTTATAAAAATGTTCTACCTGAAAACCTTACATCGAACATGGAGAAATTTTCTGTTGTGAATATTTTTCATCCGTACTATTGTAACTCGTTGTAATTAGACTTCTTCTTGATGTATCTTGGTATCTAAACATGTAGATTACAAATACCGTAATGGGGCACCTTGCAAATGAATGAACTGAAATCCCAAATTACACTCACTTTTAAAATATTGTTCAGTAATTGAATACAAAGGTAGAGAACTTCATGTTCAGTCTAATATTTCTAGTTCTCCGTTAATGCACAAAAAGTCACTCGTCCAGATTAGCCGAAAATTAGAAAAGAATTAAAAACCAGGTGTAACCTGGCATTCTAAGCACGTCACCAAAACAGTTGTGTTGTTATGTACACAACAAAAAGCCAGATTCTGGAAACAATCCTGAAAACTGAGAGCGTTGGGCTTCGCGTCTACAGCCACAGAACGCGTAAGGTCGGGTCAGAGGACGCGACAAGAGAGCCTGTGAAATAAGTTAGTTGACAGAATTAATGAGGGAATGCCTATAGCCGATAAAGACGTAAGGGATGTGACAGAATTAATGAAACAAGGTCCTTCGATGATAAAGGATGAATAAGGTGACAGAATCAATGAGGCAAGATACTCGGGGACTAATTCTCAGTTCGGATATAATAAATTTCCTAGAGAGGGGAAAGGTGATGTCCATAAATCAGCACCGATTTAGAATTCATCGCTCGTGCGATACTCAGTTTGCCTTTTCTCACGTGGTATCCTACAAACAGTTGATGGAGGGAAACATTTAGACTCCATATTGCTAGGTTTCCGGAAAGTATCTGACACGGTGCCTCATGGCAGACTGTTGTAGAAGGTCTGAACATACGGATTAGGTTCCCAGGTATGTGAGTGGCCGGAAGACTTTTTAAGTAATTGAACTCCGTACGCTGCAGTCATGGACGGTGCGGCTGGTCTCGGCGGAGGTTCGAGTCCTCCCTCGGACATGGGCGTGTGTGTTTGTCCTTAGGATAAGTTAGGTTAAGTAGTGTGTAAGCTTAGGGATTGATGACCTTAAGATTTAGCTTAGGGACTGATGACCATAAGATTTCACACACATTTGAACATTTGAACTCAGTACGTTGGCCTCGACGGCGAATGTAGAGAGCAGGCTACGGTCAGACGTACTCAGGGAAGTGTAGTAGGGCCGCTCTTAATCTCTAAATACTCGTACTTAAGTGACCTAACGGACAGGATGAACAGCAATTTACGCCTGTTTGCTGACGGAGCTGTGGTGTACGGGATGGTGGCGTCGTTGAGTGACTGTAAGAGGTCACTTAGGCAGAATTCTAGTTGGTGTGATCAACGGAAACTTGTTCTAAACCGTAGAAAAGTTTAAGTTAACGAGGATTATTTCGAAAAACAAGCCTGTAACGTTTGAATACAGCATTAACAGTCTGCTATTTGTTACAGCCACATCGATTAAATAACTAGGTCTAATGCTGCAAAGCGATATGAAATGGAATGAATACGTCAGTTAGGCAGTAGAGAAGATGAATGCTGGACTTCGTATTTTTGGGAGGATTTTCGGGAAGTGTAGGTCTTCCACGAAGCATACATAATGCGAATGCAACCTCTCTTGAGTACCGTTCGAGCGTCTGGTAACCTCACCAGGTCAGATTAAGGAAAGACAAGACATCGAAGCAATTCACAGACGTGCTGCTAGATTGCTTGCTGGGAGGTGCGATCAGCATGCAACTATTACGGAGATGTTTTGTGAACTGAAATGGGACTCCATGGAGGGAAGATGGCGCTCTTTGCGGGAGATAGTATTACGGAAATTTAGAGAATTTGCATTTGAGGCCAATTGCAAATCGATTCTACTGTTACCAAGATACATTTCGCATATGAACCAAGAAGATATGATGATAGAAACTAGGGCTCGTATGGAGGCTTGTAGACAGCGGTTTTCCCCTCACTTTAGTTGGGAGTGAAACAGGAAAGGGAACTACAACACTGGTCATTAAAATTGCTACACCAAGAAGAAATGCAGATGATAAACGGGTATTCATTGGACAAATATATTATGCTAGAACATTTACACGCAATGTGAGTGCATAGATCCTGAGAAATCAGTACCCAGAACAACCACCTCTGGCCGTAATAACGGCCTTGATACGCCTGGGCATTGAGTCAAACAGAGCTTGGATGGCGTGTACAGGTACAGCTGCCCATGCAGTTTCAACACAATACCACAGTTCATCAAGAGTAGTGACTGGGGTATTGTGACGAGCCAGTTCCTCGGCCACCATTGACCCGACGTTTTCAATTGGTGAGAGATCTGGAGAATGTGCTGGCCAGGGCAGCTGTCGAACATTTTCTGTATCCAGAAAGGCCCTTACACGACCTGCAACATGCAGTCGTGCATTACTATGCTGAAATGTAGGGTTTCGCAGGGATCGAATGAATGGTAGAGCCACGCGTTTTAACACACCTGAAATGTAACGTCCACTGTTCAAAGTGCCGTCAATGCTAACAAGAGGTGACCGAGACGTGTAACCAATGGCACCCCATTCCATCACGCCGGGTGATACGCCAGTTTGGCGGTGACGAATACACGCTTCCAATGTGCGTTCACCGCGATGTCGCCAGACACGGATGCGACCATCATGCTGCTGTAAACAGAACCTGGATTCATCCGGAAAAAATGACGTTTTGCCATTCGTGCACCCAGGTTCGTCGTTTAGTACACCATCGCAGGCGCTCCTGTCTGTGATGCAGCGTCAAGTGTAACCGCAGCCATGGCCTCCGAGCTGATAGTCCATGCTGCTGCAAACGTCGTCGAACTGTTCGTGCAGATGGTTGTTGTCTTGTAAATGTCCCCATCTGTTGACTCAGGGATCGAGACGTGGCTGCACGATCCGTTACAGCCATGCGGATAAGATGCCTATCATCTCGACTGCTAGTGATATGAGGCCGTAGGAATCCAGCACGGCGTTCAGTATTACCCTCCTGAATCCACCGATTCCATATTCTGCTAACAGTCATTGGATCTCGACCAACGTGAGTAGCAATGTCGCAATACGATAAACCGCAATCGCGACAGGCTACAATGCTGCCTTTATCAAAGTCGGAAACGTGATGGTACGCATTTCTCTTCCTTATACGAGGCATCACAACAACGTTTCACCAGGCAACACCGGTCAACTGCTGTTTGTGTATGAGAAATCGGTTGGAAACTTTCCTCACGTCAGCACGTTGTAGGTGTCTCCACCGGCGCCAACGTTGTGTGAATGCTCTGAAAAGCTAATCATTTGCATATCACAGCATCTTCTTCCTGTCGGTTAAATTTCACGTCTGTAGCACTTCATCTTCATGGTGTAGCAATTTTAATAGCCAGTAGTGTATATGAAGTATAACGCACGAGGGTAACCAATAAGGCTATGAGAAGCCATTGACATTACGTCTTGTCAGTGACACGTGGGATCGATGGGGAATACAAGGCAATATTCTGGGACCGAGCGTCCAGGGTTAGTCAGTGGGCGGGATTAAGGCAGTAGTAGGTAGTTTCATTCCTTCCCCCCAATCCATATTCACCTACTATGTTTCCTTCTCTCCCTTTTCCTACTGACGAATTACAGTCACCCATGACTATTAAATTTTCGTCTCCCTTCACTACCTGAATAATTTCTTTTATCTCGTCATACATTTCATCTATTTCTTCATCACCTCTGCAGATGATGAAGAAATAGATGAAATGTATGACGAGATAAAAGAAATTATTCAGGTAGTGAAGGGAGACGAAAATTTAATAGTCATGGGTGACTGGAATTCGTCAGTAGGAAAAGGGAGAGAAGGAAACATAGTAGGTGAATATGGATTGGGGGGAAGGAATGAAAGAGGAAGCCGCCTTGTAGAATTTTGCACAGAGCATAACTTAATCATAGCCAACACTTGGTTCAAGAATCATAAAAGAAGGTTGTATACCTGGAAGAATCCTGGAGATACTAAAAGGTATCAGATAGATTATATAATGGTAAGACAGAGATTTAGGAACCAGGTTTTAAATTGTAAGACATTTCCTGGGGCAGATGTAGATTCTGACCACAATCTATTGGTTATGAACTGCAGATTGAAACTGAAGAAACTGCAAAAAGGTGGGAATTTAAGGAGATGGGACCTGGATAAACTGAAAGAACCAGAGGTTGTAGAGAGTTTCAGGGAGAGCATAAGGGAACAATTGACAGAAATGGGGGACAGAAAAACAGTAGAAGAAGAATGGGTAGCTCTGAGGGATGAAGTAGTGAAGGCAGCAGAGGATCAAGTAGGTAAAAAGACGAGGGCTAACAGAAATCCTTGGATAACAGAAGAAATATTGAATTTAATTGATGAAAGGAGAAAATATAAAAATGCAGTAAATGAAGCAGGCAAAAAGGAATACAAACGTCTCAAAAATGATATCGACAGGAAGTGCAAAATGGCTAAGCAGGGATGGCTAGAGGACAAATGTAAGGATGTAGAGGCTTGTCTCACTAGGGGTAAGATAGATACTGCCTACAGGAAAATTAAAGAGACCTTTGGAGAGAAGAGAACCACTTGTATGAATATCAAGAGCTCAGATGGCAACCCAGTTCTAAGCAAAGAAGGGAAGGCAGAAAGGTGGAAGGAGTATATAGAGGGTTTATACAAGGGTGATGTACTTGAGGACAATATTATGGAAATGGAAGAGGATGTAGATGAAGACGAAATGGGAGATAAGATACTGCGTGAAGAGTTTGACAGAGCACTGAAAGACCTGAGTCGAAACAAGGCCCCGGGAGTAGACAACATTCCATTTGAACTACTGATGGCCTCGGGAGAGCCAGTCATGACAAAACTCTACCATCTGGTGAGCACGATGTATGAGACAGGCGAAATACCCTCAGACTTCAAGAAGAATATAATAATTCCAATCCCAAAGAAAGCAGGTGTTGACAGATGTGAAAATTACCGAACTATCAGTTTAATAAGTCACAGCTGCAAAATACTAACGCGAATTCTTTACAGGCGAATGGAAAAACTGGTAGAAGCCGACCTCGGGGAAGATCAGTTTCGATTCCGTAGAAATGTTGGAACACGTGAGGCAATACTGACCTTACGACTTATCTTAGAAGAAAGATTAAGGAAAGGCAAACCTACGTTTCTAGCATTTGTAGACTTAGAGAAAGCTTTTGACAATGTTAACTGGAATACTCTCTTTCAAATTCTGAAGGTGGCAGGGGTAAAATACAGGGAGCGAAAGGCTATTTACAGTTTGTACAGAAACCAGATGGCAGTTATAAGAGTCGAGGGGCATGAAAGGGAAGCAGTGGTTGGGAAAGGAGTAAGACAGGGTTGTAGCCTCTCCCCGATGTTATTCAATCTGTATACTGAGCAAGCAGTAAAGGAAACAAAAGAAAAATTCGGAGTAGGTATTAAAATTCATGGAGAAGAAGTAAAAACTTTGAGGTTCGCCGATGACATTGTAATTCTGTCAGAGACAGCAAAGGACTTGGAAGAGCAGTTGAACGGAATGGACAGTGTCTTGAAAGGAGGATATAAGATGAACATCAACATAAGCAAAACGAGGATAATGGAATGTAGTCAGATTAAGTCGGGTGATGCTGAGGGAATTAGATTAGGAAATGAGACACTTAAAGTAGTAAAGGAGTTTTGCCATTTAGGGAGTAAAATAACCGATGATGGTCGAAGTAGAGAGGATATAAAATGTAAACTGGCAATGGCAAGGAAAGCGTTTCTCAAGAAGAGGAATTTGTTAACATCGAGTATAGATTTAAGTGTCAGGAAGTCGTTTCTGAAAGTATTTGTATGGAGTGTAGCCATGTATGGAAGTGAAACATGGACAATAACTAGTTTGGACAAGAAGAGAATAGAAACTTTCGAAATGTGGTGCTACAGAAGAATGCTGAAGATAAGGTGGGTAGATCACGTAACTAATGAGGAGGTATTGAATAGGATTGGGGAGAAGAGAAGTTTGTGGCACAACTTGACTAGAAGAAGGGATCGGTTGGTAGGACATGTTTTGAGGCATCAAGGGATCACAAATTTAGCATTGGAGGGCAGTGTGGAGGGTAAAAATCATAGAGGGAGACCAAGAGATGAATACACTAAGCAGATTCAGAAGGATGTATGTTGCAGTAGATACTGGGAGATGAAGAAGCTTGCACAGGATAGAGTAGCATGGAGAGCTGCATCAAACCAGTCTCAGGACTGAAGACCACAAGAACAACAGGTAGTTACGGAGCTACACGAAGCAGTCACAGACTGACGTAGTTGGAAGTGACAAAAGTGATGTGATACCTCCTAATATCGTGTCGGACCCCATTTTGCCCGTTGTAGTGCAGTAACTCAATAAGGCATGGACTCATCAATTCATTGGAAGTCTACTGCGGAAATATTGAAGCACTTTGCCTCTATAGCCATCCATAATTACAAAAGTGTTGCCAGCGATAGATTTTTTGCACTAACTGACTTCTCGATTAGATCCCATATGTGTTCGATAGGATTAGTGTTGGAAGATGTGGATGGCCAAACCATTCGCTCGAATTGTCCAGAAACTTCTTCAAACCAGACTCGAACAGTTGTGGTCCAGTGTCATGTTTGGGACCATGTAGTCCATGAATGGCTGCAATTGGTTTCCAAGTAGCCGAACATAAGCACTTCCACTCAATTATCGGTTCTCTTGGACCGGAGGGCCCAGTCCATTCAACGTAAACACAGCTCACATCTTAACGGAGCTACTACCAGCTTGCTCAGTGCCCTGTTGATAACTTGTATCCGTAGTTTCGTGGGGTCTGCGCCACACTCGATCCCTACCACCAGCTCTCACCAACTTAAATCGAGCCTCATCTGACCAGGCCGCTGTTTTCCAGTCGTCTAGGGTCCAGCCGATATGGTCACGAGCCCAGTAGGCACTCCAGAGCACGTCGTGCTGTTAGCAAAGGCACTCGCGTCGGTAGTCTGCTACCACAGCCTATTAACGTCAGAATTCGCAGCACAGTCCTAACCGATACGTTCGTCATCGGATCATATTGATTTCCGCGATTATTTAGGCATTGTTGCTTGTCTGTTAACACTGACAACTCCAAGCAAAGGCCACTGCTCTCGGTCGTTAAGCGAAGGCCACTGCGTTGTCTGTGGTGAGAGGTAATGCCTGACATTGGGTACTCTCAGCAGACTTTTGACATCGTGGATCTTGGAATACTGAATTCCTTGTCGATTTCCAAGTGGAATGTTCCATGTATCTGTCACCAGCTAGCTTTCCTCGTTCGGATTCTGTTGATTCCTGTCGTGTGACCATAATCATGTCGGAAACTTTTTCACATGAATCAGCTGCGTAAAAATAACAGCTCCGCCAATACTCTGCCCTCTCATACCTTGTGTAGTCGATACTACCGCATCTGTATTTGTGCATATCGCTTCCCCTCACTTTTGTCACCTCAGTGTCGACTGGAGCCATTGTGCAGAAGTTGCTTATCTGCGCAGGACTCTACTGCTCTTAGATTTCATACGAGGGTTTCACTAACCAGACGGAACTGTGATGAACACTGTCTCTGTGGTAGGAATTGGTTACTACTGCGGAAGCACGTCAGCTAGAGAAATCATTCTGTAATTGCGTTCACAATAAAATTTAGAAGATAATTGTATCTTCTGATTTGCTTAATCTCCTCGTCATTCTCAGATTCCATATATTCACGACAGCGAATTAACGTCACACAATCAAGTCGCCCTCTTATTTTGGTCAACCGGATGAATTCCCTTTAGCATACGCACCTGTCGCTGAATCCCTTGCAACTTCCATGCTTGAGAGGTGACAATGCGTTTACGGTTGTCGAAGTACAAATCAGGCACCTGGAACCGCATTTCCAGAATCGATATTTAAGTGTTTACATGCCCAAATAGGAGCGGTATTGGAAAATCGGTTTTGGAGTCCCAGGTAAGGGTTGTTGAGTCACCATTTCCACTCAGTAACATATTACTCTGATAGATAGCTACATGACTACAGATACTTTGAGACGAAGAAGTGCTTATTGTTCTTGTACATATTGTATATTACCCGGATTTCCCTATTGCTTACCACTGTTTTTCTCAAAATTTGCTACATCTTGAACGATTTGACATTGTCGAGCGCTTTTTCCAACTCAACAAATCCTGTGAACATGTATTTATTCTTCTTTAGCTTGCTTCCATTATCAACCGCAACATCAGGCCTGACTCTCTGGTGCCTTTACCTTTCCTGTAGCCAAACTGTTCTCCATGTAACAGATCCCTTATTTTCTTAACCATTCTCCGTATATTACACTTGTCAGAACTTTGATGCATGAGTTGTTAAGCTGTTGGTACGATAATTTTGCATTTATCCGTCCTTTTCACTTCGGAATCATGTGGATGATTTGCTTTCGAAAGTCCTTGTGTATGTCTCTAAACTCATATACTCTACACACCAACGTGAATAGTCTGTTTGTTGCAGTTTACCCCAGTGAGCTTAGAAATTAATACTTCCACATCTCTTTCAAATTTTGATTCTAATACTGGATCACCTGTCTCTTCCCTATCGGCTCCTGTTTCTTCTTCTATCACATCCTCAGGCAAGTCTTCCCTTCATAGATCCCTTCAGCGTACTCTTTCCGCCTGTCCGTTTTCTCCACTCGAATTAACAATGGAATTCTTATTGTACTCTTAACGTTATCGCCCCTGCTTTTAATTTCACTGAAGGCTGTTTCGATTTTTCTACGTGCTGAGTCACTTCTTCCAATAATCATTTCATTTTCAATTTCTTCACATATTCCATGCAGTCACCTAGTGTTAGCTTCCCAGCATTTCGTATTTATTTCATTCCTAAGCGACTTGTATACATGCATAGCCGAAGTTCTCTGAAAATTTTACTAAATTTCATTGATCAACTGAAGTATTTTTTCCGTTATCCACGGTTTCTTCGCCGTTATCTTCCTTGTACCCACGTTTTCTTTCCAACTGCTGTCATTGCCCCTTTTTAAGTATGTCCATCCGTCTTCGACTGAACTGCCTACGGAACTATTCATTATCACAAAGAACTTCAAGCGTACCTCTTCATTTCTTAGTACTTCCGTATCCCACTTCTTAATGCGCTGATTCTTCCTGACCAATTTCTTAAACTTCAGCCTACTTTTCACCATTACTAAATTGTGGTATAGGTATATCATACCACTCTATATAATGGTCCCCTGCAGCAACTTCAGGTTCCTGAGACCACCTTTGTGACCGATGGCCTTTGTAGTCTGGTCCCTTCAACCCCCACAAACCAACCAGATCACCTTTCGCTATGAGACAGGAGCGCTCTGCTTGCAACTTGTTCCGAAAATATACAGTCAAGCACTTTAACGCAACGGAAGGCAAATGCAAGGGACTACTTGTTCCTCTTTATATTCTGCCACAGAAAATATCAGCTATTACTTGTTGCGACTATACACGATCATTCACAATAGGAGAGAAGGGCGAGGCAGCTCTTGTTTCTCTTTACTTTCTGACAAACAGAAAATATAAACTATCGCTCGCTGATATTACTAGATACGAACTACACAGAGCTTGTTTATTACTAACTGGCATAAAACTCAAGGTAGTAACTGTTGCTGGATAGTCATCGGGAACTCAGTTGTCCTCCCTCGAATGAATACAGACTTCTCGCAGTTTTTACCGCATTGCATAAAAGTGTCACTCTGTAGTGACTGTTCCCGACGACTGTTGTACTGGTACTACACTACGTGATCAAAAGTATCCGGACATCTGCCTGAAAATGACTTACAAGTTCGTGGCGCCCTCCACCGGTTATGCTGGAATTCAATATAGTGTTGTCCCACTCTTAGCCTTGATGACCGCTTCCACTCTCGCAGGCATACGTTCAAAAAGATGCTGGAAGGTTTCTTGGGGAATGGCAGCCCATTCTTCAAGGAGTGCTGCACTGAGGAGAGGTATCGATGCAAATCGGTGAGGCCTGGCATGAAGTCGGCGTTCCAAAAGATCCCTAAGGTGTTCTACAGGCTTTAGGTCAGGACTCTGTGCAGGCTAGTCCATTACAGGAATGTTATTGTCGTGTAACCACTCCGTCACAGGCCTTGCATTATGAACAGGTGCTCGATCCTGTTGAAAGATGAAATCGCGATTCCCGAATTGCTCTTCAACAGTGGGAGGCAAGAAGGTGCTTTAAACATCAATGTAGGCCTGTGCTGTGATAGTGCCACGCAAAACAACAAGGGGTGCAAGCCCCCTCCGTTAAAAACACGAGCACACCATAACACCACCACCTCCGAATTTTACTGTTGGCACTGCACACCCTGGCAGATGACGTTCACCGGGCATTCGCCATACCCACAACCTGCCATAGGATCGCCACATTGTGTACCGTGATTTGTCAATCCACACAACGTCTTTCCTCTGTTCAATCGTCCAATGTTTATGCTCGTTACATCAAGCGAGGCGTCGTTCGGCATTTACCGGCGTGATGTGTGGCTTATGAGCAGGCGCTCGACAATGAAATCCAAGTTTTCTCACCTCCCGCCTAACTGTCATCGTAGTTCCAGTGGATCATGGTGCAGTTTGGAATTCCTGTGTGATGGCGTGGATAGATGTCTACCTATTACACATTACGACCCTCTTCAGCTATCGACGGTATCTGTCAGTCAGCAGACGAGGTCGGCCTGTACGCTTTTGTGCAGTATGTGTTCCTTCACGTTTCCACTTCACTATCACATATAAAACAGTGGACCTAGGAATGTTTAGAAGTGTGGACATCTCGCGTACAGACGTATGATACAAGTGACACCCAATCACCTGATCAAGTTCCGCGGAGCGCCCCATCCTGATCTCTCAGATGTCTGATGACTACTGAGGTCGCTGATAAGGGTACCTGACAGTAGGTGGCAGCACAATGCACCTAATATGAAGAAAGTTTTTTGGGGGTGTCCGGATACTTTTGATCACATAGTGTTGCTGCTTCCTGCTAATCACTGTCTTGGTCTCCTGCACTGGCCGTTTGTATACTGGTTCTCCAGGGACTTTTGTGAAAGTTTCTACCACAGAGATGTTTTTCCTGACTCTTCCGAAGGTCTTTCCAAAGATTCTTCCAGACGGTCCTTGGATATTCTGGCTGTATTCCAGCGTCTATTAGTCACCTTGGTGCCCGAGGTTGTCGTCCGCGCCTGGCCATTACAGCACCGCCGCTTCCTCAGTAGGTTGTCAACACGTCTGACTTCATACAGCGTGCTCGCCCACGTCCCTGACACCACGCCTTGTGTGTTGTCTTAAATATTACTCTTAATAAAGTTTCTTTTGTTTCCTCGCAGCCATGCCACTTCGCGTTAGCCGTGACAGACCATTACCGCACAAAAGTTCCCCGTACAGCCAAGCGACTCTGTAATTTTTTTCGTTACCTATGTACAGCAGGCAATTAAATGTTAGACACAGGTTGGCGGTAGGAGTGGCGACAGTGAGAGGGAGCAGCTGGGGTGGGCAACCTTGTGGAACAACATCGAGGTATAATGTAAGATGTGCGATGGAACAGAACTTACATGTTGGAGATTGATCATCCTCGGATCCTGTCAGTTGTTCATAAGCTGTGACAACAGTTTATAAACTCAGATTAGCATCCTGAAGATCCAGTAAAGAACCTCGAAAGACTAACCAGACGCATCATGCATTTATTCGGTTCTGTGCAATCCATGGCAAGGTACGGCGATCTCATGTGAATATATAATAACAAGGAGTACTGAGCGAGAGTATACGTGAATGTGCGTACTGCTTTATAGCTACTGTCTATAGCTCTCTAGATTTATATATTCCACGTGATAGGAAAGTACATGGTTAAGGCTACGTACTGAACGATATTGAAATTTCTGCTGATTCCGTTCGTCGATCGAGTGCAGTTTGAGGCGTTACCCAATATATCATTAGTCAAGTCTTAATTCGTACGAAAGCGGTATTTGCTTAGTAGTTTTCTGAAGCCTAACGCACACATCTCATCAAGTGTTCAGATGTTCCAGCTTAACTGTAGCGGTCCTGATAGCCAACATGCAACCATCTGCACAACATTTTTCTATACATGTTTGTTTCCCTATATTATTATACATATTCAAGCAGTGTTCCAGTATAAGCAGTGCAAGCAATTTGTAAGAACGCAGTCTTCTTGATATATGGAATAGTTTTAAAGAATCCATCAGTTAACATTATTGTGATGCATACTTCACTCCTGATAGAACCTGTGTGATAATTCTGTTTCAAATACTATACTTGTTTTAATGTAGTGTAATTATTTTAAGTGCTTATAAATTTAACTGTGCTTTCACTAACGGAATCACTTACTTCATCTTACTAACACTGATCCCACTCTCCACCCGTGTCTCTCTTAGTTCCCTACTCCCTTACATCACATCTGCATATGTTTTCACTAAATTCCTGTGACCTTGGAGATGCAAAAATAATTACTTTTCCAAATCAAACTAAACTTAACCAATACAAGCACGGTAATCACGAAGTAAGAGATGAAATATCATCGTACGTTGCCATCTGGTGCATGTGTTATGCCATCCAACTTTGCTTATGACCTCATCAGAAGCATGGTTAATGAGCAAGAGTTATCGTGGTACATCAGTTAAAACAACGGGTCACAATATAAGCTGAATGACTGGAAGGTCTGGCGACTGTACTGCAACTGAACGAGTCACAATGAGATAAACAAATTAGAAAAGCTAGTAAACTGGCTGTATTTGTTTTTAATGCGTCGCCTAACCAGGGTCAATTGTAGGACAACAGTTTGATTCTAAGATTCAAATCAAGTCTGAGTTCAATAAATCATTCATTTATTCTAAGATCTCGACACAAACCACATTAAAGTGTTAACAACAATGAACACCAAGTCTCGTAAAAATGACTAAGAAATTGCTTTGACTCAAAGAGCACAAAGTCATATAAAATAATGAAACACAAAGCTCTCTAGAAGACTGTTCCCTTAACACTGTGAGAAGGCACCTAATTCACTTAGAAGTCCGCTTGGGAAACGCTACAACCTTCCCTAATTCGTGCAACTCGCAAATGGAAAATAAATGAGTCTTAGGTCTAAGAAACGTTGCTGTTTATTAGGCAACAGAAGTTAAGTAGCAAATCCCACAAATTGTTAGCTGCTCACAAAGTGGATAGTGGTAAATCGTAATGCTCCTCTCAGTTCACACTCGCCAGAAAAGTGTGCCAGACCGTGCCGACCGCCAACGGATAAAGGTCGCCATAGTCGGCGTCAGCAAGAGCGCGTTCCACTCGATACCAGGACCAGAAGTTTTTCTCCCTTAGCAGCAGGACTGCAAGTGAGCGAAATTATTCTCCTCTAAACCTAACCCCTCACTTTTTATAAAACTCCCTGTGAGAGGGATAGCTCAATCCTACTGCCCATGTGGCCACCAAAATTTTGATTTATTGCCGCGCGGAGTAGCCGCGTGGCTTAAGGCGCCATGTCACGGATTGCGCGGCCCTCCCAGCCGGATGTTCGAGTCCTCCCTCGGACATGGGCGTGTGTGTTGTTCTTAGCATAAGTTAGTTTAAGTAGCGTGTAAGTCTAGGGACCGATGACCTCAGAAGTTTGGTCCTTAGGAATTCACACACATTTTGATTTATTTATGTGAATACATCGCAAAAACACAGAAATTTTCCATTATTGGTTTGTAGATCGCATTTTAACATGCGTGAGGTTGGTATCGGCTGCTAGTCATGTTCCACTCACTGGTAGAACCCTTCAGGCCGAGGCACGGTGATGAACAAGACTCATCTGATTGGACAACAAAATCTGGAGGGAAAGGCAACAAATTCTTTTGCAGTTTCTGAGCAGAGCCACGGCGGCCCGTTCTAAGATCAGTGCACAGGGAGGTGAATTCATCACACTCAGTGACACACTAGGACTTGTAGTGGCTTAATAGCAAACTGCTTTCAGTGGAGAAATCCGCATTTGCGACGCAGCACGGAGCAGCGACTTCCGCAAACTGAATCCTCCTTCCCCAGTTAGTAAGCCATTTACTTTCCTCAAAAGTAGCCAAGAAATAACCAGAAAGATAATATGATAACAGATAGTGATATGTGGAGTCGTATCTTAGACGGCCAAAGAAATAAAACAATTTATTCGTTAATTTCACTATGTTAAAATTCACCAAATCATGAGGTAAAACTTACAAAAATAGTCTGTTTTATAATTAGTAAGTCTACATCTAGGCCAGTAGCGTAAGAGGGCGGAGGATATTCTAAAATCTCACGCGCCGTGCACATGCTACAGCTTATGTGGCTTTTGTGGACCAGTTTTAGGGTGTTTGTTAGTGAAAACATATCCCTCCATCATTTTATTTTGTCTGTTTATTGGCGGCTGATGCCGATGAATATAAACTGTGATGCCGCTTTCTTATCCAGCAAAATTCTTCTGTTTATCTGACATTAATTTTTATTGATTGGCTTTGGGGAATCCCCTGGGAGGAGCCGTCGTGACGTGGTGTTGCTTACGTAGTGGTCGATGATGCTTAAGGGCAGTGAGTGCTTCTTGTTGCCTGCACTGTAAACTGTGCTCAGTGAAATTTGAGCTGAGTAAAATTTTCCCCCACAAACGGCCGAAGAAACGCCTATTAATTCCTCTAGAATATTGCTCGGCAGGTAGAAAAGCGGAGGGCTCTCACGTGGAATACTGGTGAAGAGGGCAGGAGATACTCGAACAAAAACTGAAATTCCAAAATTTTTGCTATAGGAAGTGATCATAATTTACTTTATAGTCTAGTGGATGCTATCAGAAAGTATTTACTTATTCCCAGTTCGTCACGAAATACAATGGATAACATAAAAACCAAATTACAAAGACGGATTTAAAAGAAATATATTCCAGGTCTGTGGATCAGCATATGCAACATATAATGATCATAAGAAGATAACAGTCTGTACTCAGCTTCTCACCTTGGTACATGCATGCTTCCATTATATGCGATTTCAAAAGATGGAAACAGTTTTCTTTATAATTGTTATTCTGCACGTTGTTGTCATTATTGGCAACTGTAAGGTATATGAGCACTATAAGACTGCATATTTTGATATGCTTTAAAGGGGCACAGTATGCGTTATAAAATAACTTAAGTAATAAGAAATAAAAACAATCTTAAGTGCCTATGTATTAGACTTTTCATACAAGGACAGAGTCTGCATTGCGACAGAGAGATTTAAACGTGAAAACAATTAGAACCAGAGCAATATGCACATGCTACAGCATTATGTCGAATATTGACAGTGCTCTAATACATAATTTATGACATTTTAACCGAACAGCGTAAGTCTCTTACTGTAGTTGCGGATTGGTTTAAGCAGCGGAGTCCGCTGCTTGTTCAGAAGTTTTCCCTGATCGTTTTCTCAAGATGCGATTGCTTCACGAGTTTACTGTCTTCGACGCTCAATATACCGGATCTTACGGGCAATGGAGGGGTTAGATGTGTTTCGAGTGCTAAATTCCTGGTCTGTGCTGACTCCCTGAGTGCCATTCACTCTGTATAAATTTTGTACCCAGCAGATGAAGTAGTCCAGAATATCCGAGACACTGTCCTTCACTTACAAATACTAAAGAAGCAGGCGTCTTTGTGCTGGATACTAGGATATTACGGAGAACGAAGGGCGTGTGTAGCAGCCAAGGAGGCGTACCGTCAACCTCGGATACTTCAGTGAGCTGTTCCACTGCATGCTATTACTTCGTTGTTGGCGTGCAGAGTCAAGTGTAGATGTTAAGAAGAGTCTCTAGCAGTGACAGACGATAAGCTGCAGCAGGTGAAGTCCACAACAGGGCCGTAGCGTACTTCCTACCAGCCATACGGGTGGGATAAGGTCCTCCTCATTCGTCTTTGTGTGGGGCACAGCCCTACAACCCATGGTTTCTTGCCCCGGTGAGAGGCTCCTCCAATGTGTGGTGCTTGTGGCGTACAGACCACAGTGCGCCACATTTGACCAGACTGTGTTTTATTCTGAAACCAGAGGGCAGCAGCTCATTTGCCGACAGATTAGCCTTCTTTTTTTATTGACAACAAATCAAATGTGGTACAACTTTTATGGTTTTGTGCACTGTCCGACCTATTCAGTAACCTTAGGAAGAGGTTTTTTATGTGGTATCGTGGTGGTTGGCTCGTCCATGTTTCTTGTAAGTGGTTGATGATGAGATCCCATATTCCGAGGAGCGTAGGGGACGATGCGGGTGGACCCACACCGCCAACTAGGCAAGGTCCTAGCGGAGGTGGTTTGACATTGCCTTCCTCCAACCGTAATGTGGATGAATGATGATGATGAAGACGACACAACAACACCCAGTCATCTCGAGGCGAGGAATATCTCTGACCCCACCGGGAATCGAACCCGGGACCCCGTGCGCGGAAAGAGAGAACGCTACCGGAAGACCACGAGCTTAGGACTGTAAGTGGTTAGCCAGCCACATTTCCCTGTGTAGTTATTTTAGCTCTTCTCTTAGTTTACTTGTGTTTTCATTACATTTAAGGGATTTTACGTTATCTTCATCGGTGTGAAATAGTGTGCTTGTCAGGATGACCGTGACTGTGGCTGGGAGAGAGTGAGTGTAGTTCTGTAGGTTTACTGTTTATGGTTCGAGAAATGGTTCAAATGGCTCTGAGCACTATGCGAGTTAACTTCTAAGGTCATCAGTCACCTAGAACTTAGAACTAATTAAACCTAACTACCCTAAGGACATCACACACATCCATGCCCGAGGCAGGATTAGAACCTGCGACCGTAGTGGTCGCTCGGCTACAGACTGCAGCGCCTAGAACCGCATGGCCACTCCGGCCGGCTGGTTCGAGAAATTTTTAACCATTTCAACTACATGCCTACCTGCTGATTTCCAAATGGGCACTGATAAATGTGGTGTTGAGTGACCGTAAACTTAGAACACACACACACACACACACACACACACACAGCATCAGGACGTTTATCTCCCTTGGCGGCGTCGATGAAGATCGGACAGGACGGCACAGCACCTCACTGCGGGTACAGCAGGCGTTTCCGAAGAACAGATTAACAGATCTCTCATGGAACAGGTAGGCCAGTGAGTAACTAGTTCCCAGGGAAACTCAACGGTCATTTCACAGATTTTTCTAAAAGCACAGATTCCACTGGGCACAATTTTCATATATCGAACTCCGGTACCTCGTACATATGGCCGGTGATTTGCCTTGGTTGTTCTTCCAGCCTGTGACAGTCTGTTACACATTTTCCTCGAGAAGCTGTTCACTTGCAGAAGCCCTGAACATGCAACCAGTGTACGGACAGTGACCCGCAAAAGGCGTCATCAAGAGGCCCGAAACGGCGGATCCGAAGACTGTCGAAAGAATGACAAGGTACCAAAACCCAATAAATTCTGATATGATGCATATACAGGATGTTTGGAAATTCCCGCCACAATCTTTTAGGACTTCTAGAGGATAGTGAGCAGATAACATCTGGAATTCGAACCCATGTCCAGAAGCGTACGTTTCCGTGCTACAACCATTTCAAAACACGTTGGTAGCGCTGATTAGGCGTGACCTAGTACATAACTTGTTTTACAGTTCAACTCATTGCCCTTGTACTCATTGACGGGTTCTCTTCGAAGTGATCCAGTACGGCCTTTTTGAGTTCTGGAGCGCAACGTCCCCTTGGATCACCACAGTAACGCCTTGGAACAGCACAGTAACCCCTGTTGACGGTGAAGGTACCCTTTCTCCAACCCGTTGCGTAATTGCGATGATAAGGGTAAGCGATGGAGTCGGATGTTGTGTAGAAGGATCTTGACAAAGGCGACGAGCCGCTCTTCCATTACAGTGAGCTTCGCCATTCAGACGGAGGACGTCGATGTATTCTGCAAACGTGTACTCAAGTATGTTGCTTTAGCACTCACAGACACGTGAATGAGATCGAACCGGGTCAGAGACGTAGGGCAGACATCAAATGACATCTCACCATCCGACGTAACCACCCCCACTATGACTACCCTGTTGCATACCCACCTAGCAAACATGTTTTGAAGAGGTTATAGCACGGAAGCGGTACGTTTCCGACGGCCGGAGTGGCCGAGCGGTTCTAGGCGCTACAGTCTGGAACCGTGGGACTGCTACGGTCGCAGGATCGAATGCTGCCTCGGGAATGGATGTGTGTGATGTCCTTAGGTTTGAGTAGTTCTAAGTTCTAGGGGACTGATGACCTCAGAAGTTAAGTCCCATAGTGCTCAGAGCCATTTGGACCACTTTTGGTACGTTTTCAGACCTGGGTTCCTATTCAAAATGTTATGCACTCACAACCCCTCTGCGAGTCCTAGAAGTTTATAACGGGAATTTACTGAAGTGTATTTCTCGTAGTCGAGAAGACTGCGAGAGAGGGTCTAGTCGATGATATTGATGTGGAAGGTCTCTAGCTATCGGACGGCGTCGCCAATACGAACATTTTCTCTGCATACCCGAAGAGCTGACGTCGGCCTGAAATCGGCGTTCACGCCAGTAGAGGGCAGCTCTGCAAGACAAGGGGTGCGGCAACAGCGGCGGCAGCGACTGCGGTCGCAAAGACGGGGCCGCCGCGACCGCCGGCGACTCATCAATTAAGCGGCGGATCGCCAGAGCGGCGGCGGCAGCCCACTGCCCTTAAACCGTATCGACTGGCGCGCGTATGTATTCGGCCTCTGGCGCCCGCTGTAAAAAGGGCCCTGCACGCAGACGCGCGGGGGCGGGGGCGGGGGTGGGGGTGGGGGCGAGGGTGCGGCGAAATCCGCAGCGGCCGCCTGTCCGTCCGCGCCCCGCCGCCCCCGCTGGCTGCCTCCAGCCACCATCCCCGGCACGCGCAAGAGAACGCGAGGCGAAGCTCGCTCGCTTCGGCTATCTGCACATTACTCGCACCGCGTCCAATCGAAACTCTCTCCCCCTTTTTTAATGCATACAACTGGGCTGTTAATGTAGATTGGGTGGCGGCGGCGGCGGCGGCGGCGGCGGTAGCGGCGGCCTGGTGTCCGAACGCCGGACGCGGTCCACTGTAGTGTGTGGCCGAGGGGCGGAGAGGATGGGAAGGGAAACGGCGTGGCGTGGGTGTACGGTCGAGGAGGAGGGGGTGGGATAGAGGAAGCGCGGAGAGATGCAGAGGCAGTGACGGAGAGGCAGCGAGACTCGGAAAAAAGAGGCGACAGTGAAGCCGCGCGATCGGGCGGCGGGGGTGGGGGGGACAACTGCAGTGGTGGGGGGCGGCGCTGACAAGTACCGGAGTGTGGCGGGCGGCCGCCGCGAGACACTCGTACACCCTCGTCCCCCGCGCTGCCCCGCGGCCGTGCTTTCGGTGCAGAAGTGGCCGCCACGCTGCGTCCTGACAATGCGTGTTTACCGCTTCCGATATTCCGGCTGAATTTCTTTGTCTTTGCCCGTGCTCGAACTTTCAGCGACCGCGTCTCCACGCCCGCAAGTGCACGTGTCTCACAGCTGTCTGTACGCACTTACACGCGCGCATAGAAACACACACAAACACAAACACACACACACACACACACACACACACACGCACGCACACAGATGGACAGATTGACACCTTATTCACAGAGACATTGAGGTACAGCCGGAGTGTTGGCAGTGAACTATTTTTGAGCTTTTTAATTATATATCTTACGAAATTTATTCCAGAAAATCTTGTAGTGGGCCTCTTGTAGGAGTTCGAGGGAAGATACAGTTAATTTTGCACCCTGAAGGTATGGGAAGCTTCTGTAAGTGATTACTGTAGACTCCAATGAGTGGAAACACGTACCATGTACGCGGCACTTGAGTGTCGGTTATTGTTTGGCCCAACAGTTGTACATCTACACTGAAGAGCCAGAGAATCTGGTACATCTGCCTTATATCGTGTGAGGCCCCGCGAGCATGAAGACGTGCTGCAAAACGAAGTGGCATCGATTTCACTAATCTTTGAAGTAGTGCTGGACGGAACTGACACCATGAATCCTGCAGGGCTGTCCATAAATCCGTAATAGTACGATCGGGTGGAAATCTCCTCTGAACAGCACGTTGCAAGGCATCCCACATACGTTCAATAATAAAACTTCCTGGCAGATTAAAACTTTGTGCTCTACTTGAGCAATTTCCCGCGAAGGCAAAAGTCCTGAGTCCGAGTATCGGTTCGGCACATAGTTTTAACCTGCCAGTGAACCGTGATTTTTATTTTCAAAGAATATCCTTAACAATTTATTTTATTTACTAGCGATTCATCAAGAACATTAACACATTTAATCCACTATGTAAGCGTGGAAGTAGTTGCCAGAGAGTGACTGAAGAAATCATAATAAAATTGCTTTTAACAAATGGGGATTTTATTCACTTTGCTAGTGCCTAAAAGCATTTTTTAAAAGAAACAGATTTAAAACTATAATCAGGAAGCACCCTCTAAATATCAATTTACAATTTATTCAGAGACAGAAAGAAACCAATTTTTGACTGTATGAGCTTTCGGGCTGAGAACCTTGCCGCTCCTTTTCGACACGGCCGTAGTTACGACCGCTCACAACAGCCTCTGAAAGACTACACTGGTGCAAATTTGAGTATCCTGCTTCGGCGGAAAGCGAAAGGTCGCTCCCGCCGCTAGCGCCTCCGAATGCAACAGCGCGTGCCCGCCGCCAAAAGCCCCGGCCTGGCTTTGCGTGGAGACTACGTCGCTGCTCAGCTCCAACAAACCAACAAGGTCCAACCACATCCCGACTCGGAAAATGGTGTTCATCCTGAGGATCCAAGACGTCGTCGACTAAGACGACCGGCCGAGCAAACGACCAACGGCAGTCCGCTTTCGCCGACAGCGGTCCCGGCGAATACTAACACCATACGGACCCGACTGTTGCTGGCTGCCAACTCTTCCCGACTGATACTGGTGTCAGCGCTCAGCAGACCAAATGTCGCCATCCGACGACCAGTCGACCGATCGACCAACGGCCTTCCGTCTGCGTCGACGCCGGTCCCGGCGCGTTCTTGCACCGTGCGGACCCGCCTGCTGCTGACTGCCAACTCGTCCAACAGCGACACAGTCCACAACCCGACAGCGACTGAGACTTAGAGCCGACTGACTAACATGCGAGTGTCTAACTTCTGACTGACACTGTCGACTCACTGCACTTACTCCCAGACCGACTCCGACTGACCGCCTGGCTAGCTCATAGCGCCCCTTAAATGCACGTGAACAGGCAACCTTTCCCCTTTCCCACAAGAGGGAGACACCAAAGCTGCGATTGCCACAGCGGCGCCACGGCCAGAAACGGAGGGCGACTGCTTCACACTACACGCTGCGGCGCGCTCTTCAAAACCGTGGCTAAGCCAGGAAGTTTCAAATCAGCACTCACTCTGTTGTAGAGTGAAAATCTCATTCTCATAATGTTCAATAATGTTCATGTGTTGGGAGTCTGGTGGCCAGCGGCAGGTGTTTAAATCCGGAAGAGTGTTCCTGGAGCCACTCTGTAGTAATTGTTGACGTGTGGGGTGTCGCATTGTCCTACTGGAACTTCTCGAGTCCGTCGGAATTCATAGTGGACAGGGATGGATGCAGGTCATCAGGCAGGTTGCTTGCGCACGTGTCACCTGTCAGTGTCGTATCTAGACGAATCAGGTGTCCCACATCACTCCAACTGTACACGCCCCATACCGGTTACAGAGCCTCCAGCAGTTTGAACAGTCCCCTGTTGACATGAAGGGTCCAGCGATTTATGAGGTTGTCTCCATACCCGTACACGTGCGTTGGCTCGATACAATTTGAAACGAACCTCGTCCGACCAGGCAACACATTTCCGGTCATCAAATGTCCAACGTCGGTGCTGACGGACCCAGGCGAGGCGTAAGGCTTTGCGTCGTGGAGACATCAAGGGTACACTACTGGGCCTTCGGCTCCGCAAGCCCATATCAATGATGTTTCGTTGAATGGCTCACACGCTGACACTTGTTGATGGCCTAGCAGTGTAATCTGCAGCAATGTGCGGGAGAATTGCTCTTCTTTCATGTTGAACGACTCCCGTTCTTACAGGATCTTTTTCCGTCCGCAGCCATGTCGGAGATTTGATGTTTTACCGGAGTCCTGATATTCACAGCACACTTGTGAAATAGTCGTACTGGAAAACCTCCACTTCATCGCTACCTCGGAGATGCTGTGTCCCATGGTTCGTGCGCCGACTATAACACCACGTTCAAATTCACTTAAATCTTGATAACCTGCCATTGTAGCAGCAGTAACCGATCTAACAACTGCGCCAGGCGCTTGTTATCTTATATAGGCGTTGCCGACTGCAGCGCCGTATTCTGCCTGTTTACATATCTCTGTATTTGAATATGCATGCCAATACCAGTTTCTTTGGGGCCTTAGGTACATGAACATATAGGCTCACAGGATGTGTCAATGTCCCTGCATCAAAACTGCAGCGGTGATAGAGCACGTCATACGAGAACGACTTTTGTTAGAGACAAAATGTTTGCTGAAGCTTCCCGGCGATCCTAGGTTTCCTTGAGCATATGCCAGCTCTGGGGCGAAGAGATTTCACCGAACTACAGGATCTACTAACGAAGTGTGCTGCATGCTATCCATCCCAGTAAACCTACAGAAGTGATTTTCTTGAGGAAAACATTAATAGTGAGCGTCTCTAACTGGAAATATATATTCTAGAAGTGAATTTTGCTGCGAATGTCACCTTTCACGTGGAGTAACTGACTAGATTGTAGATAACATACGCTGCAGAATGCCCATGCACTTCCGCAACTCACGGGCATAACCAATACGAAAAGATACTTAGCGTTTAAGAGGAGCGTCAGCGAACGTTTTGTCTCTAGCAAAATTTGTCCCCTGTGACGTGGTGTATCGCCCCATGACGTGATCTGTCACCCCTAGACGTTTGATGCAAAGACTCTGAAAGACTTTCATACTCTGGAAGCCATAGTACTGTGGCTATCCTTTGCCCCAAGAGTTCTCCAGCTACATCAACATACATACTCCGCAAGCATACTCCACAAGATGGTCTATAGTGCATAGCGGAAGGCACATCCCACCAGTATTATAGACTTTCTCTTCTGTTATATTTTACTATTGAGCGAGGGAAGAACTTCAGTGCACAACACAATTAAAGGGTCCTTTTTTTGGAAACAATAATTGTCTCCAATTGCGAGGCAGAAGTTTGAAATTTGGCTGAAAGGCGCCTGAAGCCTTCCTCTTAATGATGGGAAAGCGTGGCACCCTGCGATATCCCCACCCCTCTCCCCCGAACAGCAAGGAGTCGACACATAAGGAAAAGAGGACAGGGTTCAGAAGTTCATGTGAAGTGTAAAGCGGATTAATGATGTCACTTAAGCACCAAGTTTCACCACAACTCTGTCCAACGCCAGTGTGGACGGATCACACAATGTGAAGGTCGTCAACCACCTCTTCCCACATTTCACCCCTTCTCTTCTCTTGACACCTCTTCGACGGAGGCCAGCGCTGCGACGCCCAGCTATGGAATCACGTCATTTTCTTATGTGTGCCCTATGAAAACATTTCAGACACAACGCGACTCAGAATGAAGACGAAAGTGCTTTAGAAGGGGGGGGGGGCTTAAAGGTGTCAGTGAAATCACCTTTTCCTTGGGGTGTTGATTCCCATGTATTTAGTGTTCGTAAATGATAGTTTCCGGGGATATGAACAACAGGACGGCGTTCTTGACAACCTTTGACACTACTGGTACCCCTTAGAAGATTAAGCCATTCTCTAAGGACATCATGGGCCAGTAACAACGCTGAACGTGATCGAAACCCTCTGGAATGAAGTGCGAGTACAATTTTTGCTCTGGTGTACGTGGTGGGTCCATTCAAAACCATTCTACAAAATTTGATCGGATCCGAAGCGGTTCTCTTGTTCCGCTCCCTTCTTTGGCGTTATTGTGGGGGGTTACAGCATTGACCCGATCGGGAATAAAAGGGCGAACGACCTCTCTAAGACACGCAGGTTTAGGTACACCATCTGTGCCACCAGCGTATCTTTGTTGAATAGTTTAAAAATGTACCTGCACAGATACGTTGACCCGCATTCAGCTGAGTTGTGATTGGCTGTTGCTCTGGCGCCTGCTTGTGGGCATGCGGAATATGGGTTGTGGAAGGGACTGCTAGCCTCATATACCTGAGCACCAGAAGAGCGCCACTCAGTTGAATGAGTGTCAAAGTCACTGTCCAATTACATTTTTAAAGTGCTGAACATAGGTCCTCAGGCTTTTAGTTTTAGTTTCAGAGGATACCTTTGTGCAGGAGTCTACATCGGAAATAACCCACTCGTCCCACTGTCGTCTAACTCAATGTCGTTGTGGTCTCATTTCTTTTATTAAATTTTGGAAATTTGATCTGTGTGTTTGCTAAATACTATCTCAGCTATCTGCATCCCTGAGTGTTCCTTGTAACGTCTCTGCGGTAATTCCTGGTATGAGTCTATATTAGCGGCTGCATCGCTCTCAGTACAGAGCTGAATGGTCAGAAGATCCATATTCTCCACATTGACAACAGCTGCCATCAGTAGGCGAAAAGCGCTGCAAATGCACTGAATAAGGACTGCTCCCAGTTAGGAAGTGAATTATGCCACGGTTCGAATTGGCACGTTTCATTCGTGACCGCTCCCTGATGTCGGTGAAATAGGTGAACAGCCAAGGACCCTTATTATTTTGGTGGCACTCTCGTTGCCAGATGTCCATCTTCCAGGAATTCACTTGATGTTCGATTAAATTTCGGAAGTGCATTCACAAGAATGCGGCTGCACGCCTGAAATTTAATGGAGGAGTCATTGCGCTTCGAAAATATGAAGATGCACAACTTAGTTACTGTTTTTGCTCGATATTTTCTCCTTTAATTTCCCTCGCCTTGTCATATCTTCCCTTCTTCAGGCAGAGGGACGCAGCTAGATATTTGATGGTTACATCTACTGGAAAGAAAACCCAACACCAGACACAGTGCCTTTACTGAGGTGGTGTTGACACTGACGGTCTCAGGGGCATGCTCCTCTGTCCGTACCTCATAGTTACCTGTTCATCGCAGAGACGAGTCTATGTGCCCCCACAGTCCCCACTTTCCACGATACATGCTACTAAGAAAGCGCAGTAGTCTGCTCTGATGTGCGTGATGTTTACTCTGTATTGTGAGGCATTTAAATGTGTTAATTTGTGTAAAATTATTTCGGTATTCTTTGTAGTTGGTATTATGTGGTGGCTGAAGCTATGTTTTCATCAACATGTATTTCCAAGTGTTCTGTAACTGTATCTCTTTTGACGTTCGTGTTGCTTCTTTTTATCTCTGAGTGTCCTTACAACGTACCTTTCATTAGTATATAAGCTGTTTTGTGCGTACAATTGTTAATTTTATTGTATTGCACCAGTGTTGTGTTCAGGATACCGCACTGGCTTTGCTCTCTAATATAGATCTTTTGTCTTCTGATACCACTATCAACAGGTCGTCAGCATGGGTTACGACCTTGTCAGAGCCCACCCCCGTCTATAAGATGTAGGAGGGGTTCGAATGTGATATCCCAGAATATGGGTCCGCAAATCGAGTCTTAAGGGTATTCCTCTGTAATCCTCTTAACAACTCTGCGGGTGCCTGCCCGCCAACCTGCTACCCTGTTTTTACAGTAGTCGAGGAAACTACTGCACAGTGATGCGGATATTTGAAGTTCACGGTATCACATATACAATTCAGGCCACCATAGATCGTCGAAGGCGCCTGAAATGAAAGTTAAAATCACTTTTGCATATTTACGTAGGGTGTGCCCTATAATTTGACAACTTTGTTGTTGCGTCATCGATTGATATATCTACTAAATCTAGAGGTCTATTTGTGTCCGTAGGCAGTTGCACAGGAGCCATTCCAGCACCTAGTTAGAAACTTTAAATGGCACATTTGTCTGTAGAATTTCGGTTCATAAGGTTCTTTATCGGCTGATTTCTGAAATTTTTATAATTCTGGTTGTCTTCCACGACTCAGGTGCCATACCCAGCCGAAGAGTGTCATTTAACAAGTCTGGCAAGTATGGTACTATTAGCGAAGCAACCTGTTATACTGCTTCAGAGCGTATTTTGTCAGGGGCTGGAGCTTTCTTGTTCTTCAATGTCGCTATTGACAATGAGACCTCCTCTCAACGAATGGACAGGTAACACTTTGACTTATATCCTCCCTGTTTAATTCGCCTCTTAGTCTGCTTTTAGTTGATGTACCTGTTGCTGGGTAACCATGTGACAGAAATGTGTTGAGCAGGAACTTCGCAGTATTTCTCCATCCTTGTGTTATCGTGCCGTCAGTGCTGACAGTGTTGACAGAAATGTTCCCGCAATTACTTTGTATGATTGACCCCAGATGTTGGTTTGCAATTGTGTTGCGACGTGTTGCCCCCCGTGATGTTTCCTTGTCGTCTGTGGTACATTGTTAAATAGTTCCTTGCCATTCCTGTCGCCCAGTGACTTATTTATCCGTCTCTTGCTGTAACTGAACTTTGATACATGTTTATCTTCCTTCTTATGTCCTAACTATGTCCGGTTACTTCAGGCCTCCAGGGTGCTTTTGTACTTGGTATATTTGATATTCGTTGTATAGCAAATGTTCTGTGCATTGTGTAATATATCAGTTAATTTGCGAGTCCCATGATAAATACTACCGCTTATGTTATTGATTAGTGCCTCTTATATGTAAATTCTCAGTTTGCTCGAGTCCGTTTTCATGATAGCGACTCTATTGTCTGTTGCATGGTATTTAACGAATGTGTATAATACACTGTTCTACAAAAAAAAACCTTTTTTTCTATTTCTGATAAAAAATATTGTGATCCTAGTTGTATTTTGAGTGCTGAATTGAAAACTGTTTTTGTTTTTTTTCTGTCAGGGATAGTTTATGAGTAATCGCAATTTTATTTCTCTTTTCAGTTTCTGATATAGTGCAGCAAACGTGAGGTGAAATTCGACTAACAAATGCACACCTTTATGATGTTATAAGTTCATCACATTAATGGAGGGTGGAATCTAACATATAACACAGTAACCTTTGTGTATACACTTTGAAGCATTTATTTGACATGATAAATTACAGAAAATTGACAAACAATGAGCCACTGCCTTGTAATGCACATCACTTTTTTCTCTTGTATTGTGAATCTTTCTTCTCTCGAATGATATTCCAGCAATAATCTGCTAACATAGAAGGTACCAACTTCCCTTCATAGCGCCTTTCTATGGTAGAAATGTCTTTATGGAATCTTTCCCCATGTTTATCCGATACGTCACTACAACTCTCTGTAATGTAGTCCAGATGAGAGTCCATCATATGTACTTTCAAAGACATATTGCACCCCAAATCCTGATATGCTTTGATCATATCCTTCACCATTGCTTTGTAGTTAGTAGCTCTTCTTCTTCCGAGGAAGTTTTCCGACACCATCTCGAAACAGTCCCATGCGGTTTTTTCTTTGTCAGTTAAACATGCTTCAAAATTTGCATCTTTCTGCAGCTCCCTGATTTGTGGGCCCACAAATACACCTTCCTTTATTTTTGCAGCTGAAAGACGAAGAATTTTGTAGCTAGATATGCAAACCCACAGCCTGTTGGATCCATGGCCTTCACGAATTGTTTCATCAGGCCAAGTTTGATGTGAAGCGATAGAAGTAGTATATATTCAGGAGCTACCAGACTTTCACGTTGTACATTCTTTTCGCCGACTTTCCATCTTCGCCTAGGCCATTTCTTTTTTACGTAGAGATAATTTCGGTCTCGACTATCCCACTCGCAAAGAAAACAGGCATACTTTGTGTAGCCTTGTTGCATTCCCAGTACCATAGCAATTACCTTGAAATCTGCACATATTTTCCATTTGTGTTCATTGTATTTTAATGAATTTAGCATCCTTTGTACGAATTCGTAATTCTCTTTTGTCAAACTAGCGTAAGCTACTGGAACAGAGGATATTTTATTTCCGTTATGGAGCGAAACACCCTTCAGACTTGTTTTCGATGCATCTATGAAAAGTCTCCACTGAACGTCATTGCAAAATGTCAGTGCTTCGTCAGTTGAAAAATAAGAAAGAAAGGCATGTTCTCTGTGCCTGAACACACTGATTTTAGTACTTTGGTGCAGTAGATTATACTCTTGTAATCTTGAACCAAGCAGCTGTGCCTTTTATTTACTTAGTCCTAGATCACGAACTCAATCATTTAAATCTGCCTGTGTTAACAAATGTGGCGATGACTCACTTGTGCAGTGATATAAAGGATCATCATCTGTGATTTCTTCAGTACTACTTATTTCACTGTCACTCGGAATTTGACCTCGAGCTCTTGAAGGTATTGGAAGGTTGTTGGAATGCTGCACTGGCATTCTCGCTGAAGACAGATCTGGGTAAACAATGTGCCTC
Source organism: Schistocerca cancellata (assembly GCF_023864275.1). NCBI lineage: Eukaryota > Metazoa > Arthropoda > Insecta > Orthoptera > Acrididae > Schistocerca > Schistocerca cancellata. Next base: position 421,853,175 of record NC_064628.1, on the reverse strand, counting down.
TTCGACTTTTTGTTTGTAAAACCCTGAATTTTTGTTAGACAGAAATAACAATCAGTAACGTGGTCCTTAAGCTCCCTCCACACCATGGGAACAGCAAACAACGCCACATTCCCTTTACTTTTCCACCACTGAATTAGTTTGCAGTAACATGTAGCACAACAGAAATGTGGTGCCCATTCTTTATCTTCGTCTTCTACCTGTACTCCAAAGTAATGTTTGTATGCTTTCTTTATGACTGAAGAAATTTTCTTCCTATTTCTGGCAAAAGTGAACTTCCCACAGATGTAGCAGAAGTTGTCCGGCTTATATCGACATCCACGACGACGTGGCATTTCTGCAAATTTAAAAATACCACTTTGGTAATACACATGTATCAAATTAATAGTAGGGAACTAGAGGAATGCTGATGTGTAAAGACATGCAGTCGTTTTACCTTCAGCACCAGGCTCAATCAATTTACACACAGGAACTAAAAAAGTCAATCGTGCTCGGAAACATGACAGACAGTTACTTGTCAGCCAAAACACCCACTCGTTAAGACTGACACAAATTGCGGCTAACACCACTGTTGTAAACTCGATGCACCTGCCCCTACGAGTCGTGAAGCTTTACTGCCGAGGCAGCGACCGGCTGTCGCCGTTCGAGTTAATAAGATGTTTCAGGTGGTCTTAATGACATAGGTGTGGCGGGGGATAACCTAATGATGTCTGATTCTTCCCACCTGCTGTTGCACAAGAAATTATCACGTTCTATCACTACATGATGCGGCAACATACCCGTATTTCTCTATAACGTCTCTGTGTTTGCCATGAATTGTGGATATACATATATATACATATTACATAAAAAGTATCCCTGACAACGATATTTTGTTTACATATTTGAATTTCCCATGGTAAAATGGTCTAGAAGCACATACTTTAATATCAGAAATAGAACCCATGTCGAACAGTGTAGTTATATTATAGTCACCAGTCGTGGCATGTGGTATAAATGGCTGTGGCTAAAGTTATGTCATTGTCGGACATCCTGTCTGCGTATCTCATCATGAGTCGTCCCTGGTTAATAAGAATGGATTATTCTCCCGAATTACTTCATTAACACCTGGACTCGGTCATTGGCTCTATCTGCATTCCTGAGACAGTGTAACAACTGGCGGTGACGGCAGCCTTGCTTATGGAGCACAGCAAGCTAACAGCTGGGCTGGCGTACTCTGTCCGAAGCCCCATGCGACTGGAAGGAGTGTACAAATGATCAGACTCGAGTCGAGAACTCTCGAATGCTGGATGGAGTATCAGGTGAAGACACACAATGAGAGGCCTCGCTGTAGTGGTCTGTTTGAGGTCGGGAACCACCCCGTCTAGCTGACGGCTTCCAGACCAGCATTTTTACGTAGTTGACGGTGGTGCAGCTCAGTCAAGATGTAGCCGCTTGGCTGCACATCTTACTGGTAACTGGGCCAGAGACCGCGCCGGGAGAGTGTATGTCGCCGAAGCAGAGAAAACGAGCTGAACTGGCCGGCATATATACACTGCGCAACACAATTAAAGGATCACTTTTTCGAAAACCTGCAATTGTCCCCCATTTCGACGCGTAAATTCGAAATTTGGCCCAAGAATGCCTAAAACCAACTTGTGTAATGGTGTAAAATTGTGGCGCCCTGCAGCATCACCCTCTGGCACGTCGACGCTTCAAACAAGAATTGCGGAGAAAGGCCAGAGCTCATAAATTCAAGTGAGATGTAAAGTGGGCTAATGATATCACTTTGACACGAAATTTCACCACAATTAGGCGCAATACGTGATGGAAAGGTCGTCACACTTCCCATATCCACATTTCATCCCTTATTTGACGCCTCTGCGATGGAGGTCCAAACTGCGGCGCCAGCGCTGAAATCATGCAGTGTTCTTATGGGTTCCCGAGGATAACATTTCAGCCTTATCGCTGCTCAGAGCCGACAGGGAAAGGGCATAAAGGGCGTCAGTAAATTCATCCCTGTCCTTGGGGCGTTGATTGCCACACGTCGTTAACAACAGTTTGCAGTACGATGAGCAAGAGGCGGCCGTTCTTGACAAGCTATGCAAGTACTGACACCGCCGGGTGATTGAAGCCCGACTGAATGTGATCGCACTCTTTTGCAGTGCAATGTAACAGGAATTTTTGTTCTGGTGTATAGGTTGGTACCACTAGCGACCGTTCAAAAACATTGGAGGAAGTCTGAAGATGATCCGAAACAGCAAAGAGTGTTTATGCTTTTGCAACTCTTTCGTTACCCCCTCCTGTGGCATGACTAGTAAGGAGTGCGACGTTGACACATGCGTGAAAAAAACGGCAAAAGGTCTTTCTAAGGCCACTCAGTACGGCTGCACCATCAGTTCAAGCTGCCCAAGTTGGTTGAGCACCTTAAAAATGTACCTGTAGAGGCAGAACCGGTGACAAACGTCCTAGGCCTCTGCAGGCTGATTACACTGCTGCCCTTGCACCTGTTAGTAGGCCGTCTGGAATCGGAGAGATGTCGGGCCGGCCGGAGTGGCCGTGCGGTTCTGGGCGCTACGAGCGGACAGAGTTTTAGGGCACTCTCTCGCCCTTGGGGTGGAAAACTGCCCCTAAAGGCGAAAGAAATTGCAGCAGTCAATCTCATGAGTATTCAAGGCAATGGAATCCACTGCATTACAGACACATAATGTGTATCCACAGGACTTGTGGCCTGTAATTGGAAATGTGTCGTCATGATCTCTCCAATGACAAAAGATTCCAAACTAGTCCGCCATTTGGATCTCCGGGAGAGGATTAACAAGAAGCAGGTGATCATGAGAAAAAGACTGAATAACCAACGAAAGGATAACGTTCTAGATGTCGGGGCGCGGAATGTCTGAAGTATGATCGTGGCAGGGAAGCCAGAAAATCTGAAAGTAGAAGTCTCAGTCAAGATATAGTGGGGGTGAGTGAAGAGAAAAGGAAGGATGACAAGCATTTCACAAGGATTTCTCGTCAGATGAGTACAGGATAATATCAACGGCAGCAGAACATGGTACGACTGGAGTAGGATTCGTTATGAATAGGAAGGTAGGTCAGCTAGTGTGTTACTCTGAATAGTTCAGTGAGAGGGCTGTTCTCATCAGAATCGCCAGCAAACCGATACCGACAACGATAGTTCAGCTGTACGTGCAGACATCGAAAGCAGAAATTGAAGAGGCACAGAAAGTATATAAGCATATTGAACAGGTAATTCAGTAGATGAAAATCTAATAGTCATGGGGGATTGAAAAACGGTTGCAGGGGAAGGAACTGAAGAATTGTTTACAGAAGAATGTGGGCTTGGTAACAGGAATGAGAGAGGAGAAAGAATAATTGAGTCCTGCAATAGTTTTCAGCTAGTGAAAGAGAATACCCTGCTCAAGAATCACTGGAGTAGGAAGTGTACTTGAAAAAGACCGGGAGATACGGGAAAATTTCAGTTAGATGAAATAATGGTCAGGCAGAGATTCCGAAAACAGATACTGGATTGTAAGACGTACCCAGGAGCAGATATGGATTCAGATCACAGTTTAGTAGTAATGAAGAGTAAGCTGAAGTTTAAGAGACTAGTCAGGAAGAATCAGTGCGCAAAGAAGTTCAAAATGGTTCCAGTGGCTGTGAGCACTATGGGACTTAACATCTGAGGTCATCAGTCCCCTAGAACTTAGAACTACTTAAACCTAACTAACCTAAGGACATCACACACATCCATGCCCGAGGCAGGATTCGAACCAGCGACCGTAGCGGTCGCGCGGTTCCACACTGAAGCGCCTAGAACCGCTCGGCCCGCAAAGAAGTGGGATACGGAGGTGTTAAGGAATGAAGAAATACGCTTGTAGTTCTTGGAGGCAACAGATAATGCGATAAGGAATAGCTCAGCAAGCAGTTCATATGAAAAGGAATGGAAATCTATAAAAAGGGCAATCACAGAAGTTTGAAAGAAAACCGTAGGTACAAAAGCGACTCTGTTTTTTTTTCTCTCTAAATGAAAAAGTATGGTTTGCACGAAACTGACTAGCTTTTAGGGGATAACAAGAAGCTTCGTCTTCTCGTTAGCTATGAATTTTTCTACAGTATTACCTATTAATGACGTCTCCTCTACACGTTTACATCAGTTAAACTCCGTAATTTTGCGACTTCCCTTTCTCTATAATTGCCTGAATCTGTTTACACAGTTTAGAGAAGCCCGGAAATCCGAAATGTTAGTCTCACTTGCAATTTAGAGAGTCCAATGTCGTAGATCTCTTTCGGTAACGATTCACTGACTCTCACGAGTAATTCTAAATCTTAGGAATAGTTTTTCAAGGCATTTTTTCGAATTTAATTTTGACGCAGATTTCGTACTTCGTGAAAATATTTCCTTCATTTTACAGTTCATGCTCCAATTTTACGGAACCGGCTTTGATTACCGCTTATGCATACGCGTTTTATCCCTCCTTCGCTTCACCAAAAAATTTACAGGCTTTTCTTTGTCTCTGAAAGCTATTACTGTACACGTTTTCTTTGGGCTTGGAAGGTTCTCTGTTTCTTTTATTTTTTTCTGGACTTTAATTAATACAACAATCATCGTTCGAACCACAGTTCACGAAACTGTTCGAGCTGTTTCCCTTTTCTTGTAACGTTTCCACAATTTTTAATGTTATGTTGACATCACCGGAATGAATGTGCAAGAAATTAACTAATAAATAAGGTCTTCAGGAGACGTAAGCTATTACGATTGCATACGACGTTCATCATATTTCATCTTTGCAAGATTGAAAATGCTGTGTCACCGCCAGACACCACACTTGCTAGGTGGTAGCCTTTAAATCGGCCGCGGTCCATTAGTATACGTCGGACCTGCGAGTCGCCACTGTCAGTGATTGCAGACCGAGCGCCGCCACACGGTAGGTCTAGAGAGACTTCCTAGCACTCGCCCCAGTTGTACAGCCGACTTAGCGAGCAATGGTTCACTGACAAATACGCTCTCATTTGCCGAGACGATAGTTAGCATAGCCTTCAGCTACATCATTTGCTACGACCTAGCAAGGCGCCATTACCAGTTATATTGAGATTGTAAAACATGTACCGTCAAGAGCGATGTACACCAATTATGGATTAAAGTTGAGTATTCAAGCAACTACGTACTTTATTTACTAGACTCAACTCCTTTAACTGTTCCAGACCTCACGCCAGTTTGCGTGAGCTTAAACGCGTGCATTTCGACCTCCTCTAGCTACACGTTGTTAGCTCTTCTGCCAACACATCAGAAAACACTAATATGTTTCCAAATTACTATGAAACTTTGGAATCTGGATATAGACATATGCTATTGACAAGCATATACGAAGAAACAGCAAAAAAAAAGAAGAATTAATTCAGTTTTAATCCCTGTTGGTCCACCACGGCCAGATGGCATCGGCTGGCATTTACTTTTCAGTGTCAATAAACTTAACCAGCAGCCGTACACTTTGAGATATTTTATTTTAAACTGAAAGCAAACAGTTTCGGCAAATCATTTTGCCATCTTCAGGCCCCATATCAACTAACTTATCGTATAGCGCCATAAAACTGGACATCGTGAATAGCAATCGTTGTACAGATGCTTCATACGAAGACGTGAGAGCAACTGGGGCCACCTACAGTCCATCATCCAGATGAAGATGGCAAAACGAATTGCCGGAACTGGTTGCTTTCAAAATAAAATAAAATATCTTAAAGTGTACGGCTGTTGGTAAAGTTCATTGACATTGAAAAATTCAGTATTATTTCCACGGATACTGCAAAGGCAATATTAAACGAATTGCAGATTCGAGCAAATAGTAAGTGTGAACAACTGTGTCAGAGAAACTATCAAAGTAAATTGAAATTCGCGTTACAAATGACGATCACTTTGTGCAGTGTTATCTGTTTACCAATGAGGCGTCAGAAATGATATACGCGTATGTCCGCCGTGTCGCACGTTCGCTGTCTTGTACTATTACGGCAAGGGTGTACATTTCTCCAGAGGCCTGGCGAGCTACGAATTTGCCAAATTTGAACTTTTTTTATAAATTCTTGCTAAAATTTTAACAGGTTTTGACATGTCGGATTGGACAGTTCCTTTGTCAGTATCAGTGACTGGATTTTTCACTCCTCGTACCAGCAATGATATTTGGTTATTTACAAAAACAGTTTAACATTGAAAGGTAATTACTCTTCTCAGCTTTAGAACAAAGAGAACTCTAGAGGTGTAGTGAAACCAATTTCCATAAGGGAGGAAACAGAAAATGTCCACGTAAAGCCATAAGTATGAAATGGCTACCCGTAACACAACCAATAATAAAAAAAATTAAAAAAAAAGTCTTTTTTCTTCTGGGGATTCATCAATGATACTTTGTTTATATAATTCCTACGGGTTCCTTTAGAAGCCGTCGTATCAAGAATCTTCGCTATAATTGATCAGTTACCTATGGGTGAACAGCAAACGCAAACGACAAAGCTTCTCCTGCTCATATAACAGCAGAGGTACAACTGTTCGTATGATGTTTCAGTTGTGCTTATGAACGGTTTGACACGACCGGCAACATCCCGAAGAAAAAAAGGTTCTCCCACAACCTCATCCTACAACTGCATTTCTGGATTCCAGTATCTCTACTTCCAGCTTACTTCTGGAACGGGTAGATCACTTCTTCTGTCTAGGAAGTATATTATAAACTAATTGCTCATCGTAAAAGGACCTGTAAATTAATGCAGATGAATAGGAAAAAGAATCCCGTAATGTTTGAATACTCCATTAGTTGTGTAGCGCTTGACACAGTCACGTCGATTAAATATTTGGGCGTAACATTGCAGAGCGATATGAAGTGGGACAAGCATGTAATCGCAGTTTTGGGGAAGGCGGATAGTTGTCTTCGGTTCATTGGTAGAATTTTGGGAGGATGTGGTTCATCTGTAAAAGAGACCGCTTATAAAACACTAATACGACCTATTCTTGAGTACTGCTCGAGCGTGTGGGATCCCTATCAGGTCCCTATCAGGACATAGAAAAAATTCAGAGGCGGGCTGCTAGATTTGTTAGTGGTAGGTTTGATCATCACGCGAGTGTTACGGAAATGCTTCAGGAACTCGGGTGGGAGTCTCTAGAGGAAAGGAGGCGTTCTTTTCGTGAATCGCTACTGATGAAATTTAGGGAACCAGCATTTGAGGCTGACTGCAGTACAGTTTTACTGCCGCCAACTTACGTTTCGCGGAAAGACCACAAAGATAAGATAAGAGAGATTAGGGCTCGTACAGAAGCATAGAGGCAGTCATTTTTCCCTCGTTCTGTTTGGGAGTGGAACGAAGAGAGAAGATGCTAGTTGTGGTACGAGGTACTCTCCGCCACGCACCGCATGGTGGATTGCGGAGTATGTATGTAGATGTAGATGTATATGTAGATGGAGAACAGAATACATATTACCCATGTTGCTTTTGGACGTCTCACACATCGAGTCTTCCTCAATACAGATCCGACACTAAGCACCAAAGTGATGGTGTATCGAGCAGTAGTTGTCTCTACCCTGTTCCGTGGTTGCGAAACCTGGACGCTATATAGTTGTGATCTTAACAAAGAAGAACACTTCAGCCAATAGAAACTTAGATACATTACGACCATCAAAGGGGATGCCCAATAACCAAACTGAACTGCTCTTGAGAAGAGAACACAGAAGACACCATCATTTGTGACATGGTTTGGTCATCTGCAGCGGATGAGAAACGATACACTTTCTCGACAAATTTTGTGAAGTGAGCACCGTTAAGGTCACCTGCGGGCTCCTCTAAAGCCCTATAAGGATCACTTCAAGCAAGACCGAAGTAGTCTGAACGTTCCCCGAAAAATTGACGCATAAATCTTTTAGCTACTATTTCACATTTTGAAGAATCACGTCATAAACTGGAGTTTGAAAGACGTCGTAGATGCAAACTTTGTCAGGCCCAGCCATGCTCTGCACCATCTCCTATGTCTAGTTTGTGTGGCAGAAAGTTTCATACGATGAGTGAGCTACTAAGCCATCAAAAGTTTGGTATCACACATCGATACCAGACTACAGGCGTCAAAGCTGGAAACGAAACTGCAAGTTTCCTTCAGACGCAGATAGATCTGGTGGAACCAATGGTGCACGCCAGCTGGACCATGCTTCCAATGGCTCTGGACCAGGACCGCCCTCTGCCAGCGCAGTACAGCAGGAACGGAGGCAGCCACACAGCGCACTAGCACTTGGAGGCTCTTCGCTGTGAGACGCAACGCAGACTCCGCCTAGTCACCGGTCTGGCACCATAGCACGTGCTTTAGAACAGAGATCCTTATTCTTGTTGCTATTGCATCAGCTGATCTACTATTTCTTGCTGCATTGTTTGTAATCAGTCTTCGTACACTTGAAGAAATACAAGTTAAGTAAATCTTCTGTTTGTTTGTGATTGACGCAACTAGCCACAAATACCTCTTAAATGTTTTATCTTAGTGCCATAACTGGTTTCGCAGTACCTTGCTATCCTCAGAGAGCTAATACTTTCAGTTACACAGATGTTTTGACCAACAGTATGTTATCTGCTCCCACACTAACAAGAATATTTTAGTATTTAGTGCCACTTTATAAGTTGTTTCATGAATAAAAATACGCTAAGGTGCTTGCATTCATTTACATATCACGCAAAATTGTTGTGTTCACTTACCTAAGTTCCAACAGGCGGCGGCTTGTTTCCTTGTGATCCATGTGGTTATACACCCAAGCGCCAAAGAAACTGGTATAGGCATGCGTATTCAAATACAGAGACATGTAAACAGCCAGAATACGGAGCTGTGATCGGCAACGCCTATATTCGACAAAAACTGTCTGGCGCAGTTGTTAGATCGGTTACTGCTGCTGCAATGGCAGGCTATCAAGATTTAAGTGAGTCTGAACTTGGTGTTACAGTCGGCGCACGAGCGATAGGACGCAGCATCTCCGAGGCAGCGATGAAGTGGGGACTTTCCTATACGACCATTTCATGAGTATACCCTGAATATCAGAAATCCGGTAAAACCTCAAATCTCCAACATCGCTGCGGCCGGAAAAAAGGCCTGCAAGAACGGGACCAGTGACGACTGAAGAGAATTGTTCAAGGTGACAGAAGTGCAACCCTTCCGCAAATTGTTGCAGATTTCAATGCTGGCCCATCAATAAGTGTCAGTGTGCGAACCATTCAAAGAAACATCGTCGATATGGGCTTTCGGAGCTTTACCCCTCGCCTGGGCTCGTCAACACCGACACAGGACTGTTGATGACTGGAAATATGTTGCCTGGTCGGATGAGTCTCGTTTCAAATTGTATCGAGCGGATGGACATATACGGGTATGGAGACACGTAGTGGGAAGTTACAATTTATTCGCTATTTCCAAACTCTTGGAATTTATTGTTCATGATCAGTTAAATGTATACTTAGATTCAGCCTATACCAAAAATACCAATCCAGATTTCGTAAACAGCGTATCACAAATATTACACTAGTGAATGTAAGCGTGGAACGACGAGACAGAAATAATTTGAATGGTAGACATCGTGACCTCATGGTTGCCTGTGACACATTTCAGGTCTATTACCTTCGCTAATGCATTAATTGTCCTATGGTGTATACGAAAACTGTGTTGATATTTCTAATGTCGATTGAATCTAAGTACATCTTGAGTTGTTCACTGATAATATACAACAGCTGACAAAAAAACGGAGCACCCAAATGACAAGATGATACGTCAAGGTAACTTCGTACACGTACACACACAGTCGGTAGGTGTACAAATGATTAAATGGTGCAGTTCTCTGTGACAGGTGGAACTTGTATCGAGCGGATGGGCGTGCACAGGTATGGAGACAGTCTCATGAATCCATGGACCCTGCATGTCGGCATGGGGCTGTTCGAGTTGGTGAAGGCTCTGTAATAGTATGGGCCGTGTGAAGTTGGAGTGATATGGGAGTATTGATACGTCTAGATATGACTATAACAGGTGACACGAAAGTAAGCATCCTGTCTGATCACCTGCATCCATTCATGTCCATTGTGCATTCCGACGGACTTGGGAAATTCTAGCAGGACGACACCCCACACGTCCACAGTTGCTACAGAGTGGCTCCTGGAACACTCTTCCTGGTTTAAACACTTCCACTGGCCACCAAACTAACCAGACATTAACTTTATTGAGCATATCTTGGATGCCTTGCAACGTGCTGTTCAGAAGAGATCTCCACCCTCTCGTACTCTTACTGACTTATGGACAGCGCTGCGGGATTGATAGTGTCAGTTACCTCCAGCACTACTTCAGATATTAGTCGAGTCCATGTCACGTCGCGTTGCAGCACTTCTGCGTGCTCGGGGGGCTGCTACACGATATTAGGCAGGTGTACAAGTTTCTTTGGTTCTTCAGTGTCCATCAAGCTGGGAAACCACATGGACCACAAGAAAACAAATCGCCATCTACTGGAACTTACGTAAGTGAACACAAGTATTTTGCGTAATATAAAAATATTTTTATTAATGAAAAAAGTTACGAAGTGGCACTAGATACTCAAATATTTCTGTGCAGTGTGGGAGCTGATAACATCTGTGTAGCTAAAAATATTAGCTATCTGAAGATGGGCATGGTAGCCCGAAACTGGTTATGGCACTAAAATAAAACATTTAATAAGCATTTGTGGCAGGTTGCATCATTCACCAACTATCATTAACATCCGCGGAGTTCACAAGATCCCACATGGGTAAGCTAATCTTCTGTTTTTTGCATTAACTTTCTCGCTAATGGTTTCTGCTCCTGTCCAGCTTTCCTACGACGACGGTTCCCGCATCACTCTTTAGCCCACATCTGCTTAGCCTTGTGTACGAAGTCGTACACAACAAAGCGCACTTGCATACCCGAACTGCGATGCAATAAAGGAAATACAGGAGTAAATGAAAACTCAGATTTGAGCATTAATCGACAACGACGATACCTGATGCTCTGTAGTGAGTGTGGCAGGAAATCGATTTTAGATGGAATGTATGGCTCACAACCACTGGAACTCATATTCACCCTATTGCACAAAAACAGTGTTAATCGCATTTATTATTATTGTACCGCCAACCGCCAACGCACAGAAGATGACCCCTACGTCGTGTTGAAACCGGTTGGCGGTATAAGAATAATAAATGCGATTAAGACTGTTTTTGAACAATTGACTAATCGTACTAATTGTTGCTTCATCTTCACAACCATGTTGTCCAAAAATCATATTCACCCTGTTTAGAAATAACGTGATGTGCTTCGCTAAAAAAAAAAAAAAAAAGAAACCAAAATCACGTCTGTAAGTAATGTGCTTTATTAGTTTGAGTAAATCTGTATGAATTTTAGAAGCTAGAGACAACTTTGAAGAGAAAGCATGAGGCGAGCACAGGTGTTGAGTTGGCACTTCTGGAGGCGGCAACGCAGAGAGGCGAGAATCCTCGTTCTCCACCAGCGCGATCTGCCGACGCAGGCGGCCCTACGAGAGGAGGATTTGCCAGGAACTGTGGCCTGGCCGACTGGCGGTGTTGTGCCAACGCCGGCGGCCGCCGCTGCAGTGACCGGACGCGGAACAATGTCGGGATTACGCGCCGCGGCTCAGGGGCCAGAAGCGGGCGGCAGCGCCCGCCATGGCTGCTCGTCCGCGTCTCTCGGCCACTCGGACCGAGATACCGGCTGCTTCACGCAGTGGCCGCAGCCAGACTGCCAACGCAGCGCGAAGCGCGGTAAACGGAAATGGTGGAATATGCGTTAAGCGCTGCCAATTTCAATAGAATCGCACTGAAAGTTTTCTTGTTAAATCCATCTGTGTTCAACTGAATGTAACAAATTTTCTCATGGCCTACACGTTTCTCCTTTATTTTTTTAAAAAGCATTATCACCAATCTGAAATCTACAGGGTGATTTAGCTCCCGCTTGCGATTAGTTTTTTGCAACGTATGTAATGTCTGTTCAAATGGTTCAAAAGGCTCTGAGCACTATGGGACTTAACTACTGTGGTCATCAGTCCCCTAGAACTTAGAACTACTTAAACCTAACTAACCTAAGGACATCACACACATCCATGCCCGAGGCAGGATTCGAACCGGCAACCGTAGCAGTCGCGCGGTTCCGGACTGCGCGCCTAGAACCGCTAGACCACGGCGGCCGGCTGTAATGTCTGTATCAAGAATGGTATCCAGACAGGTGACAGCCACGAAATCGACTCAAGTACCTTTCAGAGCTTTGGGCGACTGTTAGCAAACAGAATGACACCAAAAAAAATAAAAGTGAAGATCGGCCATGACCTACTAGTATAAGGGGCGTTCAAAAAGAAACGAGCCGGAGGCATAATTACAGAATCCAACAGCTGTATGTTGGAAGTATTGACCCTGGCTGTTAAGACACTTGTCCCACTGTGACACAAGGCGGTGAATGGCTGTCTAGGCACTGCAGTCTGGAACCGCGAGACCGCTACGGTCGCAGGTTCGAATCCTGCCTCGGGCATGGATGTGTGTGGTGTCCTTAGGTTAGTTAGGTTTAACTAGTTCTAAGTTCTAATGGACTAATGACCTCAGAAGTTGAGTCTCATAGTGCTCAGAGCCATTTGAACCATTTGAACCAATGGCTGTCTCATAAAATTCCCGGGGCTGCGATGTTAAACAGTTCGTCACGTACAGCTGGACGTAGTCATCCGAGGTGAATCGTTTGCCCCTCAGAACCTTTTTAAGGGGACCAAAAATGGCGTAATCAATTGGAGAGAGGTCCGGGGTGTGTGGAGGGTGGCCGTGAACCTTCCATTTGCATTTCTACACGAGTGCCGCGAGTGTGTTGGCCGTATGAGGCTTTACACTGTCGTGGAGCAGAATGGCACCACGGGTGAGATTGCCTGGTCGTTTTGATTTGATCGCTTGGCGAAAGGTGGTCAAGGTTTGCGAGTAATGCTGGGCATTCACTGTTGTCCCGTGCTGCAGGAAGTGAATCAGAAGGGGGCCATCTTGGTCAAAGAAGAACGTCAGCATAATCTTTCCTGCACTCGTGTGGACGACGTCGTCCAGATGAACGTGCGGACCTGGTTAACATCGCAGCCCCGGAAATTTTATGAGACAGCCATTCATCACTCTGTGTCAGAACGGGACAATGGTCTCAACAGCCAGGGTCAATACTTCTAACATACAGGTACTGGCTTCTGTAATTGTGCCTCTGGCTCGTTTCTTTTTGAACGCCACTTATATTTCTGGATTGTTGGATCTTACTTCTGGCATACATCTTCAAGTGTACTGAGAATGAATACTTGGCCCAAGTAGGCTGTATGCTTTTTATTATCTGTGTGATCGACCGGTTTCAACCTTGGATTATTCTCTCAAGCACATATCTTAACCTTCATTTTACCTTGTAACACATAGCTGGTACATGTGGACAGAAACGCCCACGGTTGATATTAGCCGATCGCACAGATAATACAGCCTACTTGGACCATGTTTTCATTCTCAAAACGCGCTGAGGCCTCGGACGCCCACAAAAATAAAATTTTAAAATGTTTTCCAAGTGTGTCTCCACTCTTTCATTGTGTAAATAACGATGCAGCTGTACATGTTTTGGTTGTCTCTGTAAGTTTATTCTGTTTATTTTAATTTAATTTCTTAAATGGTTCAGAGGTTGTATACCGAAATGTTGTTACTTCCACACTTGCCATTCTGATATACCCTGTTAATTTTTCTGTTACTGAAGTTGAAACACACTTTAGCGTTTCCGAACCGTTCCTGTGCGGTGGTGGTTAGTGTTTAACGTCCCATCAACAACGAGGTCATTAGAGACGGAGCCCAAGCTCGGGTTAGGGAAGGAAATCGGCCGTGCCCTTTCAAAGGAACCATCCCGGCATTTGCCTGAAACGATTTAGGGAAATCACGGAAAACCTAAATCAGGATGGTGGGAGACGGGATTGAACCGTCGTCCTCCCGAATGCGAGTCCACTGTGCTAACCACTGCGCCACCTCGCTCGGTTTTCCTGTGCGATCAAGTACTATAAACGGCATAACCTTTATGATGACTCTGCCACTTGAGCAAAGAAAGATTGGGGACAGTTGCATGAATATGGCAGAGGTAAGGTATTTCTTGGTCAAAAGATACCGTGTAACTCATAGTCGATCCCTACTTGAATTTTTTACAGTATAATTCTGTTTTCTAACAGTAGCCCAAAGCTCTTAAGGGAGTTTATGTCTATTACGTGCCTGTTGCCTCTCTCGATACCGTTCCTGATGCAGACACAGTGCGGGTTCCGTAGAAGGGCTAGCTGGATCACCCTTTACACCTATGTTTGTGTTTGTCGTTTTGCTTTATATAAAACACAAGAAACTTTCAGTTCTTTCACTTTGACTTTTTGTAACGGAATTATGATACGAATTCGCGCTTGCAAGGGTTTTATACGATGCTCTACATGTGTGTGCTTGCCTTGCTGGTTTTAAAACTCTCTATCTCTCTCCCTCACATGTGTGTGTGTGTGTGTGTGTGTGTATGTGTGTGTGTGTGTGTGTGTGTGTGTGTGTGTGTGTGTGTGCATGCAAACTGCTATATGGTTACGCACAGCTAGGTGTATAGACAGATGTAGCCCGAAAATTATTATCATAACATTACACACAACCGAGGATGACAGGACAACAAAGTATTTCAATAACATCCTCACATCCTCTCGCCATGTTTGAACCAAATCTTCCTGCCACTTCAGTTAGCACGGGATTTTTTTTTTTTATCTGACTGGTTCGACGTGGCCTGCCACGAATTCCTCTCCAGTGCCAACCACACTTCATATCACAGTAGCACCTGCAACCCACCTCCTCAATTATTTGCTGGATGTATTCCATTCTCTATCTTCCTCTGCAGTTCTTGCACTCTATAGCTCCCTCTAGTACCATGGAAGTCTTTCCCTGACGCCTTAATAGATGTCATATCATCCGGTACCTTCTTATCAATGTTTTCCACATATTTCTTTCCTCTCTGATTCTGCCCAGAACCTCGTCATTCCTTACCTTATCAGACCACCTACTTTTCAACATCCCTGTGTAGCACCACATCTCAAATGCTTTGATTCTCTTCTGTTCCGGTTTTGCCTCAGTCCATGTTCCACTACCATACAATGCTTTGGTCCAGACGTACATTCTCGGAAATTTCTTCCTCAAATTAAGCCGTATGTTTGATGCTAATAGACTTCTCTTGGCCAGGAATGCCCTTTTTGAGAACGCTAGTCTTCTTTTGATATCCTCCTTGCTCCGTTCGTCATTGTTTATTTATTTATTTATTTTTTTTTTTTTTTTTTGGCTAGGTAGTAGAATTCCTTAACATCATCTACTTCGTGACCGTCAATCCTGATGTTAAGCTTCTCGCTGTTCTCATTCCTGCGGCTTCTCATTACTTTTTTCTTTCTTCGATTTATCATAATCCATGTTATTCATTAGACTGTTCATTCCATTCAGCAGATGCTGTTATTTATCTTTACTTCCACTCATGATAGCAATGTCATCAGCGAATTTTATCATTCATACCCTTTCACCTTGAATTTTAATCCTACTCCTGAATCTTTCTTTTATTCCCATCATTGCTTCTTCGATGTACAGATTAAACAGTAAGGGCGAAATACTATATCCCTGTCCTACACCCTTTTTAATCCGAGCACTTCGTTTTGGTCGTCCGCTGTTATTATTCCCTCTTGGCTCTTGCACATATAGTATATTGTACGTGTCTCCGCATATCCTACGACGATTTTACTTAGAATCGAACATCTTGCTCCATTTTACACCTTCAAGGACACGTTCATGATTTATCGAACGCTTTTTCCAGTTCGACGAATCCTATGAACGTGTCTTGATTTTCCTTTAGTCTTGCTTCCATTATCAACCGAACGTCAAAATTGCCTGTCTGGTGCCTTTACCGTTCCTAAAGTTAAACTGATCGTCATCTAATACATCCTAAATTTTGTTTTTCATTCTCCTGTGTATTATTCTTGTCAGTATGAGCTGTTAAGCTAATTGTGCGGTAATTCCCGCACTTGTCAGTTCCTGCAGTCTTAGGAATCGCCACTTCCTCCAATAATTTTAGGAATTCTGATGGAATCTTATCTATCCTTTCTGCCTTATTTGATCTTAGGTACTCCAAAGCGCTTTTAAATTTTGATTCTAATACCGGATCCCTTATCTCTTCGAAACGGACTCCTCGTTCTTGTTCTATCACATCAGACAAATCTTCACCCTCATAGAGGCCTTCAATGTACTCTTTCCACCTATCTGCCCTCTACTCTGTGTTTTCTGAAAAAACCCTCTCTGTTCCCCAGTACTTCTGGGAAACCCCATCAAAAGACTCTCGCCTTAGAATCACAAAGCTTTTTACCCATTCTTCCAATGGGAAACCTCGTAACAAAACTTTCCTTTTTTTCCTCCAGAATCACTGGCCAGTCTCTTATTTTTCCAAGTTGTCGAAGTATTGAAAGTTTTTTAACGATCTTCCACTCTTGGGGAAAGTTTCAGCATGAGGCAATGAGAGCAGCATCTACGCTGCCTTTCTCAAAAACTGGCGTCCAGTCCCCATTCAATCTGGTCTTTTTAGCAGTATCCAGTAGCTTTCTTCCCGCTATATTCTGCAGTGTTCGGGTCAACAGACTCTGTGGCCTGCGACAGAGTGATAGCACACCGATTCTTTATGAAGCAGCCGACGTTCCATTACCAAAAATGAGTTTTGTTCTACTACGAGACAAATCAGATATTATCTGCCTTTCACAATATTCTTTTATGACCAGCGTCAGAACTGAGGCAACCTAGCACCATGTGATATCATTTTAGGTGAACACAGACCCCACCGCTATCCCGGCTTTTTCTTCAGTGCATACTGTCAAGGACTATTTGGCGACTCCTGGCTGCCAGCTGCCATTACAGTTTCTCTGAAAATCCGTCCAACCTCAGCGACAAACCTAAACACATAATAGCATCGGCCCAGCGATTGCCTGCTTTTCCTTTGTGACTGGTCGCTATAATTCGTTGCCCTGGTCATGAAGTTTGGCTCTTTGGACTTCACCTCCCCAGCTCTTGTCTAGGAAGTGGCTCCTATCCAGATGGCTCCCGAAGACTGGGCCTATTTCTCCAGCCCGGTACTACATGCAAACTACATAGAGTTAATAAGATAAAGGTGTGGCTTGATATCTGAAGTTATCTGTATCGTTCATTCTGATATCAAAGTTTGAATTAATTGAGAAGAAAAAGGGAAAAGTCTGTCTCAGGACAAAGAACAATTGGTGATAATCGGAGAGAAACAACAATCTGGGACCAGGACGATACATTTCACCATGCCCGGACAAAGTCCTTGTCAGCTGTCTCTAGCCACAGAAGTCTATGCAGTCAACAAATAGTAATTATGTTTAAAGAAGCAAATTCTGTTTTTCTTTATATTATAGGGGTGTTGTCCCAGACTCCTACAGTCGTTAGGAGAGAGCCGGGCTGGATGCAGTGCTGACGTCCTAATTACGCTCGAAACCTCCAAGAAAACATCATTGTCAGTAACAAATGTTATGGCCAGTAATACAAGATTGTCTTCCAAAGTACCACGCCAAGTCCGGCGGGCGAAGTTGAGTCTCGTCTGCAGCAAAATGCCGGCGTACAATGAGCTCGCACTAAAGCCAGCGCAGCGAAGCGTCTGGTGGCAGCTGTTTCCTCAAGCGGCGGCCGTCAACACGCAAACTACCGCGGCCTCTAGCTCCACCAGTCGATTTCCAAAGCGCTCTTTCTGATCTTTAAGATTTGGACTCAGTAGTTACGGCCCAAGTCCACCTCAAGTAGTCCTTGTGTCGCAGGGATCGGCTCTCGTCCCACGTTTAGGAGACAGGTGTCGGCAGCATCCGTGTCTGCAACAGGAACGGGATGAGCAGCAACGGCGCCTACCCATTCTAAGATGTATGACGGACAGCGTCCAGGTCACGCAGGTCAAGACTCCATCAGACCTGCAGGGTGATGGGGCGTCCACGCCTCATCAGTGTCGCCTCGGAAGTTGCCAGTGCAGCTGGCATCAGATGCGTCCTTCCAGCTGGATTTGTTGCTCCATAGACGATAGACGATCGGAGACAGCAAGGTGTGCCAAGAGTCGACTTCCATAACTGACTACGCACTGGGCAGTCGGCAATCAGAACTCAACAATCAGAAATTTGTTTAGAAGGGTGTAGTATTTATGTTGACGCTTCCCGTGCGCTCTCCGGTGGTCTCGTTTTTCCTCGTTTTTCCTCGCTGTCAGCTCTCGTAATGACTTCAGACTTCCGTAACTTCACCTTTCAGTGGTTCTTTTCTGCTGGCTCGACACCTAAATGATTATTGTTACGTTACATCTAGCCTTTCTTACGAAATTCTCCTTTGTCACTAGTGCGACGGTAATTCTATGATGTCGGTATGCTCCGCTTGCAGACCTGGGTGTTCGATTGTTCCTCCGTGCTGTGATAGTTCCTGTGATTGCAGCAACTCACTCAGCGTTTCCCCCTCGCTGTCAGTCTACTGGTCATTGACACAGGCAGTTCGTTTTTCGGGAGCTGCCAAGGTAGAACTTGGACGAATTTTTAGTGTCTGCCAGGCATACTAACACGGAGTGTAACAATATGGGGATGAAATTATTTTACCAAACCTTCACGTACCGTTCGGTTGTCAGCGTGCCATCATGAAATATCGCACCGATTATTCTGTGACTGGACACTGCACACCACACAGTCTCCCGTTGAGGGTGAAGAGACTTCGCGATCGCGAAATTCGGAGTGTCAGCCCCAAATGCGCGAATTTTACTTATTCACGAACCCATCCAAACGAAAGTGGGCTTCGTCGCTAAACCAAACCACGCGCATGCGCATACTAATTCCCATCATGCCCCGCGACCAACCGTGAAGTTTGAACGTCCTAACGTTCTGAAGTTGTGACAGTTTTATTTCATGTAGTTTAATAATTGTCACAAGAAATCTCTTGAGTGTTTGAGGCTTTAAAAGGCTCATTTGAAGGTATTGTGTTAACAATAATCACAGTAAAAATATTAGCTGCTAATGACTTACCATGTGCATCAGGAGCACAACGGAATATGAGTGTCCAGAGGTGCAAAGGTTAACTTTCTATGTGACATCGTCGGCATTCAAGAAACGTTGAAAACAAACCATTAACTTGCCCCATGAACACCGAATGAAAAATGGAGCGTTGCAGTGGTCGTAAAGATTCACACCATCAAGATCGAAGTCAAACTCCTTAGAAGCTACAAACGGTGCAGGACGTTCTGCTAGGTAAACTCTCTTAAAGAATGCATCTAGAATAATGATGGTGTCACGGGCTGATAAGAACTGATGGAATATGATGGCAGGCAACCGAATTCGAAACAATCTGTCGTGGAGTTTATCGTGAAACTGGCTTTCCTTTAAGATGCAACTCGAGATAGTGTGATAATATGTTTTATAGATACGGTAAAAAACAATCGTCCGAGGCCGTATTTGACCAGTAATTCCAGGTGGTATGAATTGCAATGACATACACATTTAAGCAGGAATGTTTTGCTGTAAAGCAGTATTATTTTTATACGCACGCCAGGATTCAAGGAAAAGGAAGTTATTTTGACCAGCTATTGGCCAAAGGCAGTTTCCATACCATAGTTGCAGTTCTCTTACGCCCATTTTCCAACGCTTGCTTGCCATGACGTAAATATGCCCTACTGCTCTTGCGAGATCACGCACACGAGAAAGAATCGTAGGGGGAAGAGCGCTTTCAACTTCTCGCAGCACTAGTAACTTTCCATCCAATTTGCCATTTGGATTAACAGTCAGCATAATTGTATAGGAATGCGTTAAGGCATTGGTGTTATTTGAACTTGATACAACTCTCTTGGCACCTCTAATTTCCAGGGTTCTTTTCATATGCGTTTTCTTTTTATCGGAATGGAAAACAAATTCCTTAATGGACGGTGAGATACGTTTGTTTATCTCATCTACAAATTTTCAGATCGTTTCCGCAGTTTTCTGTGCATCGTCAAGTTGACGCATTGTTTGAAATTCCGTTATCGTACATCTTTCAATTCTGTAGGACTGAAGTTATGCAACTACCTACTCTTTCCCTTGAAATCACTTTAACTACGTTGCTGGCTGTTTGATTTGCATAACCTAGTAGATCACTATCATGTATATCCCCTAAATCGTATCGAGCATCCCTGAAACGCGGAAACATCAGTTTTTGTAACAAGGACGCCTTACAAAATTGTTAAGGCTTTCGTGGCCACTTGTTGACAAACTGCCTATTGGCTTCTGTCTCGGGTTCTTCGGCAGATGAACGTCGGCCGAAGAACCCGAGACAGAAGCCAATAGGCAGTTTGTCAAGGACGCCTTGTCCTCCCTTGAATACCCTTAGTTTTTCTCATGCACAACGCGGTCGTATCGCTTCGGACTTATTCAGAATCTATTCATAATTGCTTTTTTACGATGCTGCGGATGATCTTCCATGCACGTAATTATGTTTTGTACCCGCTCCTTGGGGAACGACTGCCTTTATTACGTTCCACTGGAGACGGTATTTGTGGCTCCCTGTCTGACAAGGATGATGAACGAAATGGCTCGACATCTGCTTCAGTATCATTTTCACTTGTTAAGCAAATATCTCCTCATTTTAATCCTCATGTAAATTGTCCGCACAGTCGATTGTATACGAACGCACACATTCCTCTGATTCATCTCGCAGGACTGCTAATATTTCAGTAGCCACTTCTCTCTCACTCTGCAAAATTCTCTGGGTTCTTTCTGACGAAATGTTAACTTCGGCAACTGTAGTTGTAGACATAATTCAATGTTTTCTTTGTGTATCACTGCCACTGCTCCGCTTTGTATCAACACCACTAGAACTGTAGAACTGCTATGAGTTACTCGTCGACTAAGAAGTTCAATTACACTCCCTAGCAGCAAACTATGCTCACCATGGGATACCTCCAGTACCGTCCCCCTGTTGCCATTAGCATGACCCTGCAGTCTAGTGTTAGCGTCTTTGCTTGGTAACGAAAACGTCCTCGGGCCGCCGGCACTGTAGCTCAACATATTCGATCAGAGGGTTAGTTGCCCTATGCTTAAAAAAAAAAAAAAAAAAAAAAATGAATGTCAACGGGTGTCATGGGACATCCGCCGCGAGCAAGTGCAACGAAAAATAACGGACAAAATGAGATAAAAAAGAAAGAGTTAGTGTCTTTGGTTCGTGAAGAAAACGCCCTCGGTCCCGAGTTAGAAACCCGCCACCGCTTAAATTTTGATTAATAATCAGCATTGCCGGCCGAAGACTTCCGAAATAAGAAGTTACCCTCATTCTACCAACGGTCTTATCAAAAAAGGCGGAGGAGCGGACAGATGTTCAGGGAACTCTCTTGTCCTTGAGATGGGAAACTTCCCATAAAGCCGGAAGAATCAGCAATGATCAACGGCATGAGGACGCAGAAGGCAATGGAGTCCACTGCATTAAACATACATAACGTGTATCAACAGGACATGTGGCCTGTAATGAAAATCTGTCATGATGATCTCTTCATTGGCAAAAGATTCCAGAATAGTCCTCCATTCGGATATCCGGGAGGGGAATGCCAACGGGGAGGTGACCATGAGAAAAAGATTGAATAACCAACGAAAGGACAACGTTCTACGAGTCGGGGCGTAAATGACACAAGCTTGAACGTGGTATGGAAGCTAGAAAATTTGAGAAGGGAAATGCAAAGGCTCAATCTAGACATAGTAAGGGTCAGTGAAGTGAAATGAAAAGAATACAAGGATTTCTGATGAGATGGGTATAGGGTAATATCAACAGAAGCAGACGATTTTAATAAGCTGAAACTCGGCTGAAGGCCACACACAATACTTAAGACTAAAAATGGAAATCACTATGTAAAACACAAGGAGCGGTGCTCAGAAGGTTCCAAGGATCGGCCTGGGAAGGTAACAGTAACGCACGTTTAGGTGAGACAGACAGCCAGACTGACAACCTCTTAATCGGAAGTCAACCCAAGCCAAAGCCAGCCGACGAACCAACCAAAAAGATCAATTCTGCTCCACCCGACCAGCAAAACGACAACAAGATGGCAATAGCACAACGTTCTGAATACTGGTGCCCAATCCAGCCAAGTCAGAATAAACTCCCAAAACTACTAACAACACCTCAGCTGTCGAACTACACGCCGTGCTGGACACCATCGAGGAAAATACATTGCCAAAAACTACATCAATGACCAGGGCAAGTCACCGTAACGTCAACGGTCACAAGGCAGAAGACACCGCTGGTACACGTCATTAATGAAGGAATGAATGAAATTAAGTTAAACACGACACAGGAAGCCGGCTGCAGTTCTAGCCGACTTCAATGCACAGACGTTGTTGCTTGCGGGGAATCTCCCAGAAGGCGACAACGAGGATGAAATGAAGAGATGTGATAGCAGTTGAGGATTGGTAGTACGTTAAGTGAGTACTCAACTGTAGTGTCCAGGATCGGTGGGCGACGAACTTCGTAACCCTCGCAAGAAGCGCCTCACAACTCCGACCTCGCGTGCACGCCGCCAGCGGCTCCGGCCTGACGGCGCGCCACGGAGACATCCTCGCTGCTCTGCCCCAACCGACCCACTTCTTAGGCCCAGAAACGGTCACAGTATCAAATACACGTCGGCCGGTGAGACGACCGACCGAACGACCAACG
Organism: Schistocerca cancellata; assembly: GCF_023864275.1. Taxonomy (NCBI): domain Eukaryota; kingdom Metazoa; phylum Arthropoda; class Insecta; order Orthoptera; family Acrididae; genus Schistocerca; species Schistocerca cancellata. The sequence continues at coordinate 421,830,462 of NC_064628.1, read as the reverse complement.
AACGGTCGTTCCCACTCCAGTCTGCTTCCGTCGGACAACTGATGTGTGTCGCTAGCGGTCGGCGGGCACTGACTGTCCGCGCCACACCGGCGCTCCGTCCCCGACTTCACTGCTGCTGTGTCCCGACTGAACTCCAGACACATGACGACCCGGAAATACTTGGCTCTGAGCACTATGGGACTCAACTGCTGAGGTCATTAGTCCCCTAGAACTTAGAACTAGTTAAACCTAACTAACCTAAGGACATCACACACATCCATGCCCGAGGCAGGATTCGAACCTGCGACCGTAGCGGTCTCGCGGTTCCAGACTGCAGCGCCAGAACCGCGCGGCTACCTCGACCGGCCCGGAAATACTGTCGGTCGCTAAAGAGATGATACGACAGTGTCGATAAGCGCTGCTGCTGCCACTCACGGCAGGTAAGGCAGGAAGTAAGTGACGCCAGTAAATGGAATAAGAAAACGAGATGGCAGTACCGTAAGAGAAGATGACAAACAATAAACGGCATGAACATGAGCCGCACACGGCTCACTAGCTAAATTAGCCCCTTAATTCCAAACAAACACTCTTTCCTTCCGTCCCCTCCGCTTGATATATCGAGCGAGGAAGCGCGGTGGTTAGCACACTGGACTCGCATTCGGGAGGACGACGCTTCAAACCCGTATCCGGCAGTCCTGATTTAGGTTTTCCGTGATTTCCCTAAATAGTTTGAGGCAAACGCCGCGATGATTCCTTTGAAAGGGCACGGCCGATTTCCTTCCCCATCCTTCCCTAATCCGAGCTTGTGCTCAGTCACTAATGACCTCGTTGTCGACGGGACGTTGCACACCAATCTCCTCCTCCCCCTCCTTTTCGCTTTATATGTGATAGTGAGACATGAATCCCATGCCATCCAAGTTTATGATATCAGTAGCGTGGCACATCACCGTTTGTCCACAAGACGGAGGGAGAAAGATAAATTCGCCAGCATATTCAGTTGAGCACAAGCATAACGCCTCTGGGATAGGACAGTATAGCCCCGAAACGGCTCCTGCGCAAATCAAGTGACTTATAAAGTCACAGTATTTCCTGTCACACTGTGCACACTTTGCAGAATTGCAGTTTAGTAGAATGGCGGACAATCTCTAACAGAAACGCGTGAAAATTTTGAAAGGAATAAAAACGTAGATCTTCAAATTCCAGGGAGGGTCCTCCCCTACCCTCTCCCTCCTCCCCCTCTCCCCACAGATACCAATGGTCATGTAAAATATAAGACTTTTTTTTTAAGTACCCTGTATACGTGTTGTCGTTAAGAAGAGGCTGCTCTGACTTTCGTGCGGGTATTGTCCGCTACCTGGGGGGGAAGCGGCGACAGTGACAGCTGCGCATCGTGACACTTGTCGCGCTACGCCGCGCCGCGCCCCGCTGTACATCACGGCACGGGCGCGCGAGCCGTTCGCCGCTAATTCCCCGCGACTTCCAACCAGAACAGATCATGTTTATTATACTTCATTGTGGAGCGGACAGGTTAAATTAAAAGCTGATATAAAAATACGGCGCGCCCATAACTTTTATTTCGTATTGTTTGCAGTTTCCAAATATGTATGAATGCGTTCGAATTTTGCGCCTCGCGGTCGGTCACAAATCACGCCCGTGGCGTGAGCGCTCTAACCCGCGCGCCGCGATCGGCCCTCACTGCGCTAAATCTGCCTGACGCGCCGCGCTGCGCAGGGGCAGAAACGCCTCCCCCTCTCCCACCACCACTACCTCCTCCTCCTCCTTCTTCTCCTCCTCCAAACGTTTCTCGTCGAAAGTTGCTGCCGGTCAAAAAGACTGCGGAGACGGTGGGGGTCTTTGCATAAAGATCTTTGTCTCTTTCACTTGTGTCACGATTCTCTTTTATTTACTATACATAGAGAAAACTATTTTGAAACAGTTATTTATTCCATGAATCAGTTTTTCAACCTTTTCAGGCTCATATTCAGGTAGTGTACAGGAGGTCACACAGCTACACTACTGACCATTAAAATTGCTACACCAAGAAGAAATGCAGATGATAAACGGGTATTCATTGGACAAATATATTATGCTAAAACTGACATGTGATTACATTTTCACGCAATTTGGGTGGATAGATCCTGAGAAATCAGTACCCGGAACAACCACCTCCGGCCCTAATAATGGCCTTGATACGCCTCGGCATTGAGTCAAACAGAGCTTGGATGGCGTGTACAGGTACAGCTGCCCATGCAGCTTCAACACGATACCACAGTTCATCTAGAGCAGTGATTGGCGTATTGTGACGAGCCAGTTACTCGGCCACCATTGACCAGACATTTTCAATTGGTGAGAGATCTGGAGAATGTGCTGGCCAGGGCAGCAGTCGAACAATTTTTTGTATCCAGAAAGGCCCGTACAGGACCAGGAATGTAGGGTTTCGCAGGGATCGAATGAACGGTAGAGCCACGGGTCGTAACACATCTGAAATGTAACGTCCACTGCTCAAAGTGCCGTCAATGCGAACAAGAGGTGACCGAGACGTGTAACCAATGGCACCCCCTATCATCACGCCGGCGATACGCCAGTATGGCAATGACGAATACACCCTTCCAATGTGCGTTCACCGCGATGTCGCCAAACACGGATGCGACCATCATGATGCTGTAATCAGAACCTGGATTCATCCGAAAAAATGACGTTTTGCCTTTCTTGAACCCAGCTTTGTCGTTGAGTATACCATCGCAGGCGCTCCTGTCTGTGATGCAGCGTCAGGGGTAACCGCAGCCATGGTCTCCGAGCTGATAGTCCATGCTGCTGCAAACGTCGTCGAAGTGTTCGTGCTGATGGTTGTTGTCTTGCAAACGTCCCCATCTGTTGACTCGGGGATCGAGACGTGGCTGCACGATCCGTTACAGTCATGAGGATAACATGCCTGTCATCTCGACTGATAGTGATACGAGGCCGTAGAAATCCATCACGGAGTTCAGTACTACCCTCCTGAACCCACCGATTCCATATTCTGCTAACAGTCAGTGGATCTTGACCAACGTGAGCAGCAATGTCGCGATACGATTAACAGCAATCGCGATAGGCTACAATCCGACCTTTATCAAAGTCGGAAACGTGATGGTACGAATTTCTCCTCCTTACACTAGGCACCGCAACAACGTTTCACCAGGCAACGCTGGTCAACTGCTGCTTGTGTATGGGAAATCGGTTGGAAAGTTTCCTCATGTCAGCACGTTGTAGGTGTCGCCACTGCCACCAACCTTGTGTGAATGCTCTGAAAAGCTAATCATTTGCAAATCACACCGAGCGACACTTAAAGTTATATTCCAAGCCGAACATGCACAAGCAAGCACTTATGTAGTCGACCAATTCATTCGCGAATAGATACGACTGGACTCACAAGAAGTGGTTAGTGTTGCTTCTCTGTCACAGGCAGTATCGTCTACATTAAAATGACCATGGAGGAAGCATGTGCTGACGTAGTTCGACAACGGACTAAAGTATAAACATTCTGGCGGCCATATTGGGCTGGACACGACAGGCTATGCTGGTTTCGCTCTTCGAACAAATCCGTGTGTTTGGGCTCTCTTTCGAGGTCCACAAAACGTGGCCGTTGAAGCCTTCCGACCGTGTGGCAACGTTTTGGGCCACTTCGCGGAAATATAACAGACGTTCACGACATACCGTGTGTTTAATGATATCTGATAGAACAAGATCGAAATCTATTAGTCTTTCTCCTCTCTCATTCCTCGTCCCAAATCCGTATTCTCATGTAGCCTTTTCTTCTTCTCCTGCCCTACAACTGCATTCCATTCACCAATGATAATTATATTTTCATCTCCCTTTACATACTCCATTACCCTTTCAATATCCTTATATACTTTCTCTATCAGTTCATCTTCAGCCTGCGACGTCGACATGTATACCTGAACTATCTTTGTCGGTGTTGTTTGCTGTTGGTTCTGATGAGAACAACCCTGTCACTGAACCGTTCACAGTAACTCTGCCCTTCCTTCCTACTGATAACGAATCCTACACCCGTTGTACTATTTATTAAAATCGCAAGGCTTTTCTTCTTAGGACTTAAGCTGTAAAAAAAATTGTTTCTCGTTTGGTATGTGGCCTTCAGCAGAGTTTCAGCCTACCAAATTTAAAACTGAAATTTCCTTGTACCTACGCCTTAAGCCGTAAATTGGTTTCAAGTTGGTATGTGGCCTTCAGCCGAGTTTTCAGCCTATTTAGATTAAACTTTGAAAATCTTTGTCTCGACCTTAATCCATAACACTGTTCTTGATTAATGTGAGGCCTTCAGCCGAATTCCATGGGAAAAAATGAAGCTAAGGCTTTCAGCCTATTTACATCGAAGATAAATTTTTTTTTCTAAAGAAGTGAAACCTCCAGAAGAACTCCTGTACCTCAATTCCTTGCTTAGGCCTTGTGCCTTGGATTTTCGATGTGGCCGATCTAAATTAAATCAAAGGAGGTCTTTCGTTAAAACCTTGAGAGTTTTGATTCTTACTTGTGTGATTGCGTGTTTTAAGAAATAAAGTTTATATGTTGAGTGCAACTGACAGTAACTTATTTTGGCCCCTTTCCAAAAATATAACCGCATCCGCTCTATCATTCTAACCCAGGGATTTCAGTTAGTATTAACTGTCTATACACTGAGGTGACAAAAATCATGGGATAGCAATATGCACACACACAAATGCCCGTAGTATCGTGTACAAAAGGAATAAGAGGACAGTGGACTGGCGGAGCTGTATTTTGTACTCAGCTGATTCATGTGAAAAGGTTTCCGACGTGATTATGGTTGCTCGACGGGAATTAACAGAAAATGAATGCGAAATGGAAATTGGAGCTAGACGCAAACGACAATCCATTTCGGTAATCCTTAGGGAATTCCATATTCCGAGATCCACAGTGCCAAGAACGTGCGACAGTACCACAGTTCAGGCATTACCCCTCACCACGGACAACGCAGTGACCGACGGAATTCACTAAACGACCGAGAGCAACGGAGTACAGCTACCAGTGCTAACAGACGGTTAACATTGCGTGAAATAACCGCAGAAATCAATGTGAGACGTACGACGGATCCATCTGTTAGGATAGTGCGTTGAAATTTGGTGTTAATTGACTATAGCAGCAGACGAATGACGTGAATGCCTATACTAATAGCACAACATCGCTCGCAGTGACTCTCTTGGGCTCACGACCATACCGAGTGGACCTTAGACAATTGTAAAACCGGGAACTGGGTCCTCTGGTCCAACTGAAACGATCATTGACTGGAAATGGTAATGCCTAGCTACTTGGACACCTTTTCCAACCATTCATGGACTTCATATCCCAACTGATTATGTCACGTCACTGGGCCACAATTGTTCGCAATTGGTTTGAAGAACGTCCTCGACAGTTAGAGCGAATGATTTGGCAACCCAGATCGCCCGACGTGCATCCCATCGAACTTTTATGAGAGCGAGCTGTGTCTGATTCCCGCAGGAGGTCTGAGGTACTTGTGCATCCACACTGAAGAAGCTGGATCCATTGTCCACCTGGGCGAATCAGTTATATGAATGAGTGGAGTCTGTTCTTTCGGACATGTCAGACACCAAATGGAATCTGCATCTGTGATACATTAAATGTAAATTGAAGAAAGGAAAAGGAAGAGAAAGGAAAGGGATGGGATTAGTGATATCAGCAGGATCGGGACATCACAAGGAATCAGCGGTGATGAATGGAGTGAAAGTGTGTGCTGGACCAGGATTCGAAACCGGGATCTCCTGCTTACTTGGGAGGTGCGTTAACCACTACACACCTGAAATCACTAATCCCTTCTATTTCCTTTCCTTTCTCCCCCCCCCCCCCCCCCCTCGTCCTTCAATTTACATAAAATTTTATGGGACCTATTCGAAAGGACAGTTCGTGAACAACGTCTTGCACTACCAACATTTTCGCAATTATGTACGGCTATAGACGCAGTATGACTCAATATTTCCGCTTGGGTCTTGCAACGACTTGTTTAGTCCATAACACGTCGAGCTGCAGCACCACTACTGGAAGAAGGAGATTTAACCCTATATTAGGCGATATCCCATGACTCTTGTTACCTTGGTGTGTACTGAGTAGAAAACTACACAGAGTCGGCAGGCGTTCAGCTTTTACCATTTCTTCTAATCATCGGAGACGAATGCGTTGACTTGCTGGTTGCTCCACCCACTATCCAAAAGAATACAGGATTCACTATTTACTACTTAAATACTTACAGCACACAGGACAGAATCCCAACCAAATCGTAGCACACCTCAGTATCTCGCCGTTCCTATTGACACCCATCGGTGGTCGACAATTTCTGCAAATTCTCTAGGGTGCATACAGAATGGACTGCTGTCTTTACACGTTCCGTAATTTATCTAGCTCCATAGTCTAGAATCTTATCGCAGCTGTAACACAGCTCAACTGTCCAAGATAAAACAACCGACGACTAACAATCCAAATGATCTTAATAAATACAGAGCCTATTCTTTGTATGTTGACGTGGCACCTCCTCCTCTTAGGTGTGTCGTGAAGGCATAATGACTTCCTAAAGCTTGAAAAATTCTTTCATTAGATGTCTTTTAAGCAGTGACCTATAGCTGATGACTACATGGCCTATGGCGAGTGCCTATGTGTCTATTCACTCATTGTGCTCACCGTTACTTGTTAGTTCTGTTCTCAACAGCTCTTCTGTGTGAGCAAATGCTGCTGGTACCTGCCTGATACCGACTGAGAGAGACTTCCTGAATGGAAAGAAATTCATATGTGTCGTTATTCTATATGATACGAATTAATATACGGATATTTTTCTACATACGACATCAATTTACCTATACACGACTATTTTACAGTAAACGTGGATGTACACGGAGCAGAGCCAAAAGAGCGTTCCCAATCTTTCCTCTGTAGTTTCCTCGAACAAACACATATCTAGCAGCAGAAAAAGATCAGTCTGGAATTGCGGAGTGAGGATTCCGGATAAAACTATAAAATTCCCGGCACGAGCCGCCGCAATATATGTGGACTTCCTCCTCCCCCCCCCCCCCCGCCTTTCCCCTTGACTGTAGATAAAGAAGAACAGTAACGGCTTCATGGACCAATGTTCAGCTCTACGTGGAGAAGTTACTGTAGTAGACTTTGAACATGGGCATGTTCTGTTGTAGTTTCATTTACAGACTGAAGTGCATCTGTTGAGAGGATGGAAATGAGACTGTCAAAAATTTCAAGGCCGAAAAGATATCAACTCCAGGAACTCGGACTTGCTTAAAGTAGAAGCTGAGTCAGAAAGAATGCCTATTTTCAGTTCGCTATTGTGACTGGAAGAGCGCGTATGTTGTCAGTGACACGCTAGTGGCATTGCAAGGGAGGGGAAAATTCTGTCGCGATGGAGAAGTATAAGACCGTGTCAGTGTGGTAGGGCTTTACATTGAAACGAATTTGGCAGTTGCGGCTCAACGAGCTTTCCGCAGATAAAACCATTGCAAACACATCCAGGATGGCCATAACATAGCGCGTTGGACAGTTATGTCGCCCAGGGACAGGTCAGTGCATGATAGCAAGTCTCCTGAAACGGTAAAACGTCGACCGTGTACGGGCTTCAATTCAAACGGCACATTTTACATCAAGATTTGCATGGACAGCCGTAGGAGATACCGAGAAGGTCGCATGTGTTCGGTTTTGCGACAAGTTCCTGGAAATGTGGCAGCTTATCTAGAAATTGATGACAGTTTGATGACATCTAACGAGGAACGCTTCTTATTGTCAGAGGCAGTTAACAAATAGCTGAGAATCCACAGCAAGTCCGTGAACAGGCACTACACAGCCGGAAATTAACGGTGTGGTGTGGACTCAGTAGACTTGGTATCGTCGATACATATTTTTTTCGGGACGACAGTGGAGCAACATGTACTAAGACTTCTGATCGATATATGCCCATGATTCGGAATTTTGTCGTCTATGCGCTGCAGCAGCATCTCCGTCTACCCTCGTGGTATCAACTGGACAGTGCAACTGCACACACTGTCCATCTGTCAATGGGCGAACAGTGTGGGCTGTTTACTGGACGTCTCACGTCTTGATTAGATGATGCTGCATGGCTGGCACGTTCACCCGATCTGTCGGTTCCCGATTTCTTCCTATGGGGATATCTTAAGGCCATAGTGTTCGTAAATCGCCTTGCAGACCTCTTGGCGCTGGAGGGCGACATCCGTAGAGGTCGCCGGTATTCCTGTTGCTGTACTGGAGTACACTTACGTAGCAGCCTCGTAGCTCGTCAACGTAAATGCTCCGATAAAGGTGGTGTTCCTCAGAGTTATGTGTACTTTAAAAAGTGTGCTTCTCCCCTTTAAGAAGGAGTATTTACACTGAGGTGACATAAGTCATGGGATAGCGATATCCACGCGGAATGGCAGTTGCAGCTAGACGCATGGGACAATCCATTTCGGAAATCGTTAGGGAATTTCATATTCCGAGATGCTCAGTGCCAAGAGTGTTCCTAGAATACCAAGTTTCAGGCATTGCCTCTCACCACGGACAACGCAGTGGCTCACGACCGTCACATAACAATAGAGAGCAGCGGCGTCTGCATAGAGTTGGCATTGCTAACAGACAACCAACACTAAGTGAAATAACCACAGAAACAGGCTCCAGCTCTCGGCTGTGATACGAGTACGTTTACAGGGTGTCAAGTTAAGTGTTTATCCTTTTCTGTGTTTTCCATGTAGTATATTTATTAAATTTCGTGCGTTTTCTCTGTTCAAGAAGGTTAATCTCGCGTCTTCGCAAGTGTAAATTCGTTCAATCTTTACCTCAATAGTTGCTCACTAAACAGCCAGCTTTAACGCATCAGCATCCATTGGTGGCACATCAGGGGAGTATCAAGTGAAATACCTAGGATTTTTTGCTTTGGTAGTTCACTTCTTCAGTTAGTCTTGCTAGGATGGATAGGACGTGAGCATGCTATGTGCAGACGCAGGAGGAGCTGGCCGCAGTTCGCAAGCAGTTGAGCTTGGTTTTGGCTACGGTTGCCTTCAGGCTGCTGCCTCGGGGTGTAGCGGTGGAACACCTCAGGCGTCACTTGTTTTGCCTTCAGAGGCACCTCCTAGTGCAGCCGGCGCGGTGGATCCACCCTGGCAACAGGGTATGTGGCGGATGATAACGCGTTCGCGTCGCTCGAAGCGGAGAGCCATTGTGGAGTCCGGCTGCCTGGCCTAGCCCCTTCACCCTGTGAGTGACTTTCCATGGGACCTGTGGTAATAATATAAACATGCCAGCAGTGGACAACGCGAACATTATTGCGGACCACCTGTAACCCTACAAGCTTCTTGACTTCTTCCCAGACAGCGATGACATCTTCCAGGAGGATAACTGTGGGAGTCACAAGGCCAGAATCGTGCTACGGTGGTTGGAGGAGCGTGATGGCAAACTTAAGTTAATGTCTTGGCCACCACATTCGCCGGATCTGAATCCGATGGAACATATCTCGGATGTTATAGTGCGCCAAATTTGCACTCACAAAATGTAAATTACGGGAACTGCTTGACCTGTAGCTCGGACATCCGATCCCACATACCTCTGGAAACTTACTAAGCACTTGTCGAATCCGTTCCATACAAAGTCGCTGCTGTAGTGCTTTCGGAAGGTGGTCCAACACTCTATAAAGCAGGTGGTCGCAACGTTTTGGCACAGCCTTCTACAATCTTACATGCGGGTGCCGTTTGGTGGCGCTCCGTCCCGATTTTATCGGCATACTCTCACAATTGTGACAATAGATCTCTTAAATTATCCAGGTTCGTGATCCCTGAACTCGTCTTTGCAGGGAAAAAAGACTCTAGATACTTTGAGGAGGAGATTAGTGTTTAAAGTCCCGTCGACAACGAGGTCATTAGAGACGGAGCGCAAGCTCGGGTGAGGGAAGGATGGGGAAGGAAATCGGCCGTGCCCTTTCAAAGGAACCATCCCGGCATTTGCCTGAAGCGATTTAGGGAAATCACGGAAAACCTAAATCAGGATGACCGGAGACGGGATTGAACCGTCGTTTAGATACTTTCTCTATGGTATTTGGCTACTATTCTCACCATGTTACTACGTTGTGGCGGTTCACTCTTCCACTTAAATGGAACGTACCTGATATGCCCGTACTGATTTTGCTGCGAGCGTATCGTAGGTCCCCTAGTGTTGTGTTCTGTCCACTCGTCTCGTATAGGGTGCCTAGGAAGCTGTTTTCTCGGATCACTAGACAACAATTCAAGCAAATCGTATTAATAGAGTTTATTACAGTAAGTTAAATTGACAATACTTAACTCTGCGTATTGTCAAAAGTGTGTCGCAAGCAAATGGCGACATGCAAATAATCAATGTCCTTCGATATATACAATTTCATTGTAAGCAAAACAATACATTCATAAGTCACTGCTGTAGCGTTTGTATGACGACTCGTCTTCCATTCCGCCGCGGCAAGGCTGCACGGCGCTTATGTTCTCTTCGTGTAGAGGCCGCTTCTGTCTTGGTTTCGTCCTAGAGAGGGGTTCGTCAACGTACTAGTGGCTGACGTCGTCTCACAGCCCTCTCTGGTCTTCCGCTCTTGATCGTCGTGTCGGCGCTTGTCGTTACGCCGGAACACCTAGAGTACGTGCTCGGTCCAGAGGAGCTAAGCGGGCTTTTAAGCAGCGCGAATCGCTGAGTTGTGGTCTCTCTTCACTATGCGACTCAACTTCTGAGGTCATCAATCGCCTAGAACTTAGAACTAATTAAACCTAACTAACCTAAGGACATCACACACATCCATGCCCGAGGCAGGATTCGAACCTGCGACCGTAGCGGTCACGCGGTTCCAGACTGAAGAGCCTTTAACCTTGGAGGTCTCGGGGCGAAGGAGAGAAGGCTCACATTGAGAACGGTATGGACGGGCAACACTGTGTCAGCTCTGAGGGAGATACCTACATAGCGCGAGGGGAGCAGAATACACTCGACTGATGGCCCAGCCGGCGGAAATGTTACTGTCTAACGGAGGTACAACGCGAGCTGCTGCAACAGAGTTGGTGTCTGAACTTTCCAGGTGAGCGGACGTGCCGTTCAAATAATGGCGGGTTTTGACTGTTATCCTGTCTCATCATTTGATAGAATTACTCACATTTGGTGCCCCTGCGCGTCTACTGAGGAGGTGAACCTTGCACTTTAATGTTTGCGAGTTTAGTTAAGACAATTGGGTTTAATATGTACCACGTCGCCGGCTTGAGATTTCCAGTTAACGAAAGACGTTGTTGAGAGTTCAACCTTAACTGACTTTGTACAAGGTTGCGCTCACCTTAGCAAGTTAGCGTTCTTAGAAGCTGGCCCCCAGCTGCAGGAGGATCCTTAATTGACAGACTATTAATTGGACGTTTTTGTGTTATAGAAGTTTATACGTCGGCCTTGACCTAACACTGGTCTTAACGGGATACTGGGAAGTAGTGGGCTGGATTCGGTCCCTCTGGTGGTGTGCAACGTACCACATGTGTAGCAGTGGCCATGCTGATTCAGCTCCAGGGCAGCTCCAGAACACTACTGTACAGGGTGGTCCATTGATAGTGATCGGGCCAAATATCTCATTAAATAAGCAACAAACGAAAAAACTGCAAAGAACGAAACGTCTAGCTTGAAGGGGGAGACCAGATGGCCCGCTATGGTTGGTCCGCTAGTTGGCGCTGCCATAGGTCAAACGAATATCAACTGTGTTTTTTAAATAGGAACCTCCATTTTTTTTACATATTTGTGTAATACGTAAAGAAATATGAATGTTTTAGTTGGACCACTTCTTTCGCTTTGTGATAGATGGGGCTGTAATAGTCACAAACGTATAAGTACGTGGTATCACGTAACGTTCCGCCAGTGCGGACGGTATTTGCTTCATGATACATCACCCGTGTTAAAATCGACCGTTTATCAATTGCAGAAAAGGCCGATCTCGTGTTGATGTATGGCTATTTTGATCAAAATGCCCAACGGGCGTGTACTACATATACTGCTCGGTATCCTGGACTACATCATCCAAGCGTCCGGACCGTTCGCCGGATAGTTACGTTATTTAAGGAAACAGGAAGTGTTCAGCCACATGTGAAACGAAATCACGACCTGCACCAAATGGTGGTGCCAAAGTAGGTGTTGTAGCCGCTGTCGCGGCTAATCCGCGCGTCAGTAGCAGACAAATTGGCGAGAATTGGGAATCTCAAAAACGTCGGCGTTGAGAATGCTACTACATCAACATCTGTTGTACCCGTCCCATATTTCTATGCACCAGGAATTGCATGGCGACGACTTTGAACGTCGTGTACAGTTCTGCCACTGGGCACAAGAGAAATTATGGCACGATGACAGATTTTTTGCACGCATTCTATTTAGCGACGAAGCGTCATTCACCGACAGCGGTAACGTAAACCGGCATAATATGCACTATTGGGCAACGGAAAACCCACGATGGCTGCAACAAGTGGAACATCAGCGACCTTGGCGGGTTAATTTATGGTGCGGCATTATGGGAGGAAGGATAATTGGCCCCCATTTTGTCGATGTCAGTCTAAATGGTGCAATGTATGCTGATTTCCTACGTAATGTTCTACCGATGTTACTACAAGATGTTTCACTGCATGACAGAATGGCGATGTACTTCCAACATGATGGATGTCCGGCACATAGCTCGCGTGCGGTTGAAGCGGTATTGGATAGCATCTTTCATGACAGGTGGATTGGTCGTCGAAGCACCATACCATGGCCCGCACGTTCACCGGACCTGACGTCCCCGGATTTCTTTCTTTGGGGAAAGTTGGAGGATATTTGCTATCGTGATCCGCCGACAACGCCTGACAACATGCGTCAGCGCATTGTCAATGCATGTGCGAACGTTACGGAAGGCGAACTACTCGCTGTTGAGAGGAATGTCGTTACACATATTTCCAAATGCATTGAGGTTGATGGACATCATTTTGAGAATTTATTGCATTAATGTGGTATTTACAGGTAATCACGCTGTAACAGCATGCGTTCTCAGAAATGATAAGTTCACTAAGGTACATGTAGCACATTGGAACAACCGAAATAAAATGTTCAAACGTACCTACGGTCAGTATTTTAATTAAAAAACCTACCTGTTACCAACTGTTCGTCTAAAATTGTAAGCCAAATGTTTGTGACTATTACAGCGCCATTTATCACAAAGCGAAATAAGTGGTCCAACTAAAACATTCATATTTCTTTACGTACTATACGACTATGTAATAAAAAATGGGGGTTCCTATTTTAAAAAAAACGCAGTTGATATCCGTTTGACCTATGGCAGCGCCATCTAGTTGGCCAACCATAGCGCCATCTGGTTTCCCCCTTCAAGCTAGACAAGTTTCGTTCTTTGTAGTATTTTCTTTTGGCGCTTATTTCGTGAGATATTTGGCCCGGTCACGATCAATGGAGCACCCTGTAGACGTGGAATGCCCAGGAGGATGAAGAAATTAGTTATGTTTGTTAACATGGATTGTTCTAGATTGTTTTATGATTTCATGTCATTGTTTTCCACCCTCAGTTGAGAGAATAGTTTGGCGTATGAATGAGTTGAGTTCCTGATTTTTGAATTGTATCATGCTTGCAACTTATAAGGAGTGGAAGGTATTGACTGCAGAGATGTTTTTGGATAGCGTGGGTATACTTGCAAAGGGGCTCACGAAGCCGCGGTGTTCGATGTATAGATTATTTGTACTGTCTTTCAAGGACAAACTTATGTGTTGAACTGATTGGTTCAGCTATACTACTTTCAAAAAAATTCTAGGAGAGTGATGTCAGGGTGCTACGATACCTGCAGAATGTAATTTACATTTAATAAAATGGATTAGTGTCTTCACCTTTAGTATGTTTTATGCTGTTAATTAAGAGTATGTAAAATTGTCCTGCTATAGTTAAGCAATCTAATTAGATTATCATAAGAGCTTATTTTAATTTCCTGTTAAATTTCGTTGTGAATTTGGTGACTAAAGCTGATATTGGTTGTAAAATCTGTGTCGTTAGTCCTTCTAGTTAAATTGATGTTTGAAACTTCTATTTGCGGCAGAAATTACAACGCTGTGTTTGTTTAATGTATTATTGAAATTTATGAGCCTTATCAGGTGAACTAAGTGAAGCTACTTAAAATTTTTATTATTTTACTACTGTTTTTCTGGATTTTAAAGATTTACTTTACGAAACCGGAGTGGGTTCTTTTAAGTGTTTTAAAAAATTAAAGAAGATTCATGTTACTGGAGACAGTTCTGAAAGGTCGATTTATATCTGTGTAAGCACGTTGGTAAAATAAATAGTATGTTACATAGTTAGCCCTCTTTCTATATCAGAATCCTGCATTCAATGCTCATCTGCTCAAAAGGTCATCCTCATATTTCACGTTCTTATCAAAGGGGGTTTCAGTAGCCTCAACAATTTCTTTCTTTCTTTCTTTCTCGGGGCCTTTGTCCCGCTCCAACGCGGGGTCGGCTTTGTTATTATGGAGTTGGCAGTGTTAATTGCAGGGGGTGTCTGAATGCCCTTCCTGACGCCAACCCGAACCCCTCGGGACGGAATTAGTGTACCCCCAGCTGTCTGCGTCTAGTGTAAGGCATGAAATAGTGCGAACGTTTTTCAAATGTCTGTGATTCGTGTAATGGAGGCAGAACTTGGGGACCAGCCCGGTATTCACCTAGCAGGATGTGGAAAACCGGCTAAAAACCACATCCTGGTTGGCCAGCATACCGGCCCTCGTCGTTAATCCGCTGGGCGGATTCGATCCGGGGCGACGCGCTTACTCGAGTCCAGGAAGAAGCGCATTAGCGCTCTTTTTTTTTTATGTGTGTGTAAGGAACCGCTGTAGGAGCAGGACGACGGGTAGGGCGTGGGTCGACACCCGAAGCCTGGCCATCCCGCCGCCACGTCCAAGCACGCGTTCGAGCTCGAGGATCGAAGAATCAGGAAGAGGATGTAGTGGGTGTGTCGATGTTGTTTTACTTATCTATTTCTTTAATTTTTAGAACATTTTTAATTTTTTTAAATTTTCATTTTGTATTATATTTATAGATTTATTTTTGTTTCATTACAAAGAAAGATCCTACAACTGCCGTAGTCGAGCGTCCGAGTCGTCTTCTCGTCTGTTGGGAGGGGTTCCCCTCTATTCCGTCCGTAGAGGATCAATATGCTGCAGGATTCTTCTTCATCTTCAGCTTCTCATACCCGGAACGCCCCAGTGATCAGGAGGATCCGCAAATAATGAACCTAAATAATTTGCGAAACGAGTTCTGTACTTCGGGTGGCCGCTGAAAGCTGCATGTGTCGTCATCAATAGGGACCAAAAGTCGAGTGTGCCTTTGGGAGCACCGCAAAATATGTAGTAAAGGGCCATGCCTTTTAGCCAGTTAACGGCGTTCGTCCTGGTTGATGGAAAGTATGCTCCGTCGGGGCGCAATATATCTATCATCAGGGGAGACAGACTCCGGCAATCGCCGCAAGAGTAACGCCAGCATGCGCTGCGTCAGTAGCCAGCACTCGCTGGTCGCGGCACAAGTCAGACGGTGTGCGTCCGAGTCAGCGACTGAGCATGTCGGACACAAGGGGTCGTCCGTCAGATGTATGGAATGTAGCCTCTGACGAGTAGCGAACTTCCCGTTCACAACCACGTACGACAATGAACGTACCGTCGTAGGTAGAAAAGGCGTGTGTACCGCTCGCCACACCGTGTTCCAGGCAACTTCAGGATGTGTGTGGCCGACCGTATTTACAGGTTGCTGCTGTTGATAGAGGCGATAATAGTCTTTCGTGCTGGGCTTCCGTGTCGTCGGAAGTTCTGACCGTAAGTAGCTGAAGTCAATCAAGAACTCTCTGATGTGGGTGAGTGCCGGTGAAATGTGTCCTACAGAAACCGGAGGATGCAGAGAGCGTGGTGCCACTTCCGCTATCAGGGTGCCCGTCAGAGTGGCTGCGCTCTCGGCTACCCTGGAGGGTTCAGTATCCTCGACAATGAACACGAAATATTAAAGGCAACTCTTATTTTCCGTTTACAGTCCAGAAACAATTCGTAAAGCACTGCAAGTTGTGTTTTATTACCATTAAGAAGGGCTTGTATTCTGTGGTTGGAAACACAATAGTCGCGGCAAAACTCGCCAGACGTGTATCGGAAGATTAATTCTCGGCTGGAATGATGAATAGACCTCTGTGAGCTACGTGCAGAAGTTGAAGGAGCTCTGCGTATTGAATGAGAACGCAGAGGCGGCCTGTGAACTTGTCCTTAAAAATGTAACCAGTGTCTTGAAACTGCTGATGCCATCGTGGAATGCTCTGAGCTGTTCGAATGCTGTACTCTCAACGAAAATCACGCCACGCAGCTATAATTGTATTGCACCTTTGAAATCGAGAACAAAAAATTCCTAATATCTATGACTGAAATATGACGTCATTTGTCAATGCCGACGGTTTGTATCCCATTCTTCAGTTGACCCTCATCTCGTAATACGTGAAATTACGAGTAAAACGACTACCACTATACTAAAGAATTCTTTTCCGTTTTTTATTTACAGATTTTAGTGCACTTTTGCCACCACGGCACCTGGTCAGTAACACAGCTGTGTTCACCCTGTTTACACTAGAAACAGTTTAATTCTGATAGCTTACCGCTGTTCACACCTTAGAATGTTTGCCTATCACAATATATGCTAATATTTCTCGTTGTCTCGTTGTCCTTGTCCTGTTCCATCGACTTCACATATGCCTAATAGCTCCCCATATACATGATTTTGTTCTTTTGTATATGTTAAACGACGATTTACTTAAGACTGTATTATTATCTTTTGTAAATTATTGCTCATATGCTAAAGCTGTTGTTTCCCATTTCGTAAAATCCGTGGAAAACTTATGTTTTAACAGTAAATAACATCTACATCTACTTTCTACATTTACATCTCATCTACATACATACATACTTCACAAACCACCGCATGGTGCGTGGCGGAAGCTACTACGTACCACCACTAGTCATTTGTTTACCTGCTCCGCTCGTAAATAGAGCGAGAGACAAATGACTGCCTATATGGCTCTCTTCGAGCCCTAATGTTTTATCTTCGTGATCCTTACACGAAATATACATTCGCGGCAGTGGAATCGTTCTGCAGTCAGGTTCAAATATCAGTTCTCTAAATTTTCTTGATAATGTTACCAGGGATTCACACTTGAGTTCACGAAACAGCTCTGTAAAACCCGCGTGTTAATCGAGACTACCTATTACAAACCTAGCAGCCCACATCTGAACTGCTTCGATGTCTTCCTGTAAGCCGACCTAGTGCGAGTCCCAAACACTCGAGCACTAGTCAAGAATGTGTCCAAGTAGTATTCCACACGCGGTCTCCTTTACAGAAGAAGCACATTTTCCTAAGACTCTCGTAATAAATCGAAGTTGACTATTCGCCTTCCCTACTACCGTTCTTGTGTGCTCTTTCCACTTCATATCGCTCTGGAACAATACGCCTACTTATTTAATCAACGTGACTGTGTCAAGCAGTACGCTACTAGTGCTATATTCGAACATTACGGGATTGTTTCTCCTGCTCATTTGCATTCATCACAACAACTAGAAATATTGTCTTGGTCATCTTGTACGCCCCTACAGTCACTCAACGACTCCAGTTACTGAAGAAGCTTTCGAACCAAAAACATGTCTGGCAACCTATTCCGTACGCTCGTACATAACGGACTGCACTGGGGCATGCTTTTCGGAAATCTGGGAATATGGAATCTGCGCGATGCCCTTCATCAATGATTCGCAGGATAAACTGCTATTCTTAATAATTGTCGGCCCCATCTTTTATTGATGGTTAGTATGAGTCCAAATGTGATCCATTTTGAGTACGTTCAACCCTCCCCAACGACATGAATCGTATATTAATGTTGTAGAAAGGGAATTAAGTACATTTATAGAAATATATCTTAAGCTAATCCATGCATTGCCCCTTACCACTGAGATTGTGTGTTAACATAAAAGATACCCATTGCGCATGTAATCACTATTAATGCTTTTAATGAGTCGATATAACTGTATGGAGCCAGATAATCCACATGAGTCCAGTTGGTTGTGAACGAACAATAACCAGCGTTATAAAATCTTCGTCTTATTCAAAGCAGCCTTGCTTTGGCAACATCTCGAAATAAAAGTATAATCGCCTTTGCTTAAACCCTCCCCTCCCTCCGCTTTCAGAGTGCATCAACGACAGTGTGTAAATAAAAGAAACTCATGCGAACCGATATCTGTACCTGTGTACTCGTCACTACCCGGCCCAAAAAGCGTAATGTTTGAAGGACTTGTTCTATCGAGCGGAAGTTATCTCTGATGCTGAAAGCTTGTTACAAGACTGGAACTATCAACGAAAAATCTTCTGCGATAATGGCTACGACATCCAACGATTTCCCAAATCATTTCTGGAGGGGTCCCAAATCTGTACATGGCCAAGAGGAAAAGCAAAAAATCATTCCGTGGTTCAGTGACAGGGAAGATGTTCTTGACGATGCATAGAGTAATATCGTCTTTAGGCCTCCAGCTAAAACCCTTTAGAGCTCCTATCATGCAACGTTTAGTATCAAAGATCTTCGGTGAAACAAGCCTTTTGGGACGATCCAGATATAAATTCGTAGCAAACATCTGAAACACAAAGGAAGAAAGATATGTGCTTTCCGTGAATGAGTAGGAAAAATATGGGAAAGGATATCAGAAGCGTCTTTTTCAAAGGAAGTATGTCGACACGTGACTTAAATGATTTAGGGAAACGACGGAAAACGTTAAGTTCTGAATAGCCACAAGACGATTAAACTCTCTTTCCTCCAATACGAGTCCCCTGCAGTGGTCATTCTCAGCTTTCGTCCTCTTTTTCCGTCAAACTATTTAGCTAGGGTATTTGGAGGAAGAAAATGATCATCGCAGTCTTAACAAGCAAATCGTCATAAAGCACGGACTCTACCCCGAACAGCAAATACAAAACAATAAGAAGTAGAGTGTCATTTTGTGACGGACGTGATCGAGTGAGTGCAGAGAAAAATCTAGCTGAATTGAAATGCAATGTTGAAAATAAAACTGACTTATACAATACTCTGAACGCTTAGCCATAATGGATACAATTTACGTCAAATACTTGCGTTGGTATTTGAAGTTTTATATCTGTCATATATTCTTCACGGCTGTCTAAAACGGTCATGGAACAGTTGCCAAAAAGATTCCATGCGGCAATCCTCATATTGCCACCTTCCTTACGACGTATAGATCTTCTGAATTATTTGGTGACGTTTTCTGTTACGTGTTATTGTAGAGTGTGGTAATATGAGAGGAAGAAAGGAATGGAGATTAGAGTTTAACGTCGCGTCGACAGCGCGATCCTTAGAAATGCAGCACAAGCTCGGATTACGAAAGGATGGGGAAGAAAACTGGTCGTGCCCTTTTCAAAGGGACGATCCCGCAATGTGCCTGGAGCCATTTAAGGAAATCAAGGGAAACACAAATCTGAATGGCCGCATGGGGGTTTGAACCGTGTTGGGATATTAGAACTATGTCTCTGTATGTGTTGACGGAGCTGTAAAAAGCCTTTGTCTGTACATCGACCACTTCTTTTTCCTCGTGTACTATATCAGCCGTGTCGTATAGCCTCATTCCAAGGGTACTGTGGAGATGTTTGGATTTCATCGGAATATTAGTGCACAATCAGAGGATCAACAAGTGCACTCACCTATCCTGCCATCTCTAGCACGCATAAGCTATTACCCCCGGGAATCGAACCCTCTATATTCAGACTGAGCGAAGCCATCACCTCGATTTACATACAACGATCAGTGAGGCGGCCTTCTGCGCAGCTGCCGGTTATTAACGCGACGGCTGTCGGTATACGAGTTTAGTTTGCTTGCCGTATGGTTCTACGCTGTGATATGCACCCAAGGAAACAATGGATGACGCAAATAATGACGCTGGGTTTCAATGTCTCAATTTTTCCAAGAACATAATCATATCACTCAACACCACAAGCAGTACTCAGCTAACAGATACATCTAAGATACCCCAAGCATGATTCAAATCGATCAAATGCTTTATTTACAGTCAGTCACTTCTCCCTATTTGTTTCTCTTTCCATTTTGTTCTCATGCGTGATCTGCTGCGACAGTTACCTGTAAATTAATTTATATCAATAACAATAACAATAATAATTATAATTGTAATTATAAAATCTCACATCTTTCAATTCTCTTTTGACAAACGGCAGTTGTAGACTGTTTTTAACTAAGTACAAAAGTTTTCGTAAAATAAGATTTATTCACGATGACTTGGAGATTTTCACATGTCCATAGGATAATGATAATGTTTCAGTATTTGCTCCATTGCACATAGAGAGCCTGAACGAACAGGACTAGCTTTTAATGTGAAAATAATCACAATGCATTTAATGGATTTTGACCCACATTGACGCACTCGTTCCCGACCGTTAAAATATGACTTCCTTTAAACTACGATTTAATATTCCTCAGGAAAATACATGTTTATTGTCATTATGACATCTCATGCGTAGACTACAAGAATTCCACATTCAGTCTGAATGTGCATCTAGTACGATGTTTTCGATCTTAGACTGAAAAGCAGATATATTGTTCCACCTATACATAGATGGACAAATGGAATGGTTTTTCGATTGTACGCCACAACACGTAGGGCATATAGCGCACGCCTGCCTAACTTACGCTGTACGTATGTGACTGGGATGTTTTTGGATCTCACACGGACAGCTCTCTGGATTGAACGTACAAAGGTGCTGATGGACTTTGATGACCACGGACTGTCTGGATTCTTCACTTGGAGTATGTTTACAGCTTTACTACCGTCGCGGACTGGTTTTGTCAACTGCAAAATGATAATTGTCTAGCCATTGTTACTGTGTAACAAAGAGTTTTGGTTGCACTTTAGCAGGTGTACCATACACTCCTGGAAATGGAAAAAAGAACACATTGACACCGGTGTGTCAGACCCACCATACTTGCTCCGGACACTGCGAGAGGGCTGTACAAGCAATGATCACACGCACGGCACAGCGGACACACCAGGAACCGCGGTGTTGGCCGTCGAATGGCGCTAGCTGCGCAGCATTTGTGCACCGCCGCCGTCAGTGTCAGCCAGTTTGCCGTGGCATACGGAGCTCCATCGCAGTCTTTAACACTGGTAGCATGCCGCGACAGCGTGGACGTGAACCGTATGTGCAGTTGACGGACTTTGAGCGAGGGCGTATAGTGGGCATGCGGGAGGCCGGGTGGACGTACCGCCGAATTGCTCAACACGTGGGGCGTGAGGTCTCCACAGTACATCGATGTTGTCGCCAGTGGTCGGCGGAAGGTGCACGTGCCCGTCGACCTGGTACCGGACCGCAGCGACGCACGGATGCACGCCAAGACCGTAGGATCCTACGCAGTGCCGTAGGGGACCGCACCGCCACTTCCCAACAAATTAGGGACACTGTTACTCCTGGGGTATCGGCGAGGACCATTCGCAACCGTCTCCATGAAGCTGGGCTACGGTCCCGCACACCGTTAGGCCGTCTTCCGCTCACGCCCCAACATCGTGCAGCTCGCCTCCAGTGGTGTCGCGACAGGCATGAATGGAGGGACGAATGGAGACGTGTCGTCTTCAGCGATGAGAGTCGCTTCTGCCTTGGTGCCAATGATGGTCGTATGCGTGTTTGGCGCCGTGCAGGTGAGCGCCACAATCAGGACTGCATACGACCGAGGCACACAGGGCCAACACCCGGCATCATGGTGTGGGGAGCGATCTCCTACACTGGCCGTACACCACTGGTGATCGTCGAGGGGACACTGAATAGTGCACGGTACATCCAAACCGTCATCGAACCCATCGTTCTACCATTCCTAGACCGGCAAGGGAACTTGCTGTTTCAACAGGAGAATGCACGTCCGCATGTATCCCGTGCCACCCAACGTGCTCTAGAAGGTGTAAGTCAACTACCCTGGCCAGCAAGATCTCCGGATCTGTCCCCCATTGAGCATGTTTGGGACTGGATGACGCGTCGTCTCACGCGGTCTGCACGTCCAGCACGAACGCTGGTCCAACTGAGGCGCCAGGTGGAAACGGCATGGCAAGCCGTTCCACAGGACTACATCCAGCATCTCTACGATCGTCTCCCTGGGAGAATAGCAGCCTGCATTGCTGCGAAAGGTGGATATACACTGTACTAGTGCCGACATTGTGCATGCTCTGTTGCCTGTGTCTATGTGCCTGTGGTTCTGTCAGTGTGATCATGTGATGTATCTGACCCCAGGAATGTGTCAATAAAGTTTCCCCTTCCTGGGACAATGACTTCACGGTGTTCTTATTTCAATTTCCAGGAGTGTAGATGATGAGGACTCGAACTTCGCGTGAGTGTTAAGACAACAGAGTTCAGAGTTCAAGGATCCAGTATTCATAAAACTGTAGCAGCAACAGCTGCAAATTCAAATAAAACTACCTTTACTACAGGAACCACTAAAGAACAAAATCCTGGAACAACAACAAAGAAAACAGGAACAAAGGCAGTAAGTGCAAATTATGGAAGAACAGTAGCTTATACCATAGCAGCTCATCAAGACAGAAGAGTACCCATCATTCCTGCTACTTCATCCAGAAGACGAATACTGGGACCCATACCACAGACGTTTGCAGCTCCTCTTACAGGCGAGTAGCATATTCGGCGTTGCTAAGTGGAGTACATTTGTTCTGTTTTTCTGACCCCCAAGTAATAAGTGTTGTATGTTAGTTACGTTACGCCCTTTCACTAAACCTGAGTGTTTAGAAATGTCAGAAATCTATAGTTCCTCTCCAGGTATTAAGAGCAGCTACTCTCGCAGATTTTAGTTGTCGCGAGAAGTCGCACAGTCATGTGCTCCATGGGCAGCTGTGTTAATCAAGATGTATACAGTGCTATGCCGAATCGTTAGCGCACGCTGTGGTCCACATTCAGTTAAGGTTTTCTCCAGCACCTCGCTAGTCTTGAGCTAGACCAATGCCAATAGCTTTGAGAGATGCCCTCAAGATAGAACTAGATCATCCAAACCATCCTAATGAAGAGTAAAGCCAATTCATGATTATCAACACCCCATTTTTATTGTACGTCTGTAGGAGGTTGCCATTCGTAATGGCTAGTGAACCAACAATTTTCAAAGATTTTGGTGCAGCTGAGTCAAAAGATTCCGAATATAGTAAACTAGCTCGAATATATGTAAGTAAGTGGATCTACAAGAGATAAACATCTTGCAAACTAACGTCTACTGTGCAAGACAGTACGAAAGAGAGAACTACATCTACTAAAGTGTGAATCTAGAGTTATTGGTCATTGTAGAACGAATTTCTGCAGCATTCCCTTCTTTTAGAGGAAACTAATGTGTTTTAGAAGGTTTTCCCAGCGATCATTCAGTTTGACTTCATGCCTGAGAGATTTTATTCATTGTGTTTATGGCATCAAATTTCATCTCGATACTCACTATAAACCATCGATTTCCTTGTTCAATCCAAGAACGGACTTCCTGAAAAAAGGGCCCAATGCATCCAATGCAATGTCATCTTTCTTAGAAATTATCTTTGTACAACTCATGTCAGCTGATAGTAAAATATGCTAACAGTAGGAAGAAGAAGGTACAGGATGATAGGAAAAGCGTTAAGACATCAGGGAACAACTTGCAGTGTAATAGAAGAGCCTTAGAGGGTAAAAACTGTAAATGAAGACAGAGATTGGAATACATCCAACAAATAACTGAGGAGATTGGGTGGATTGACTATTCAGAGATGAAGATGTTGGCATAGGTAAGAAATTCGTGGCCGGTCACGTAAAACCAATCAGAAGACTGATGACTCGAAAAACTAAGGGTCAACTGTGTTTCTGTCAATACTGGGATCAGCCAACCAATATGGGAGAGGTGTGAGTGGGCAGACCAGACAGGGGTTCGATATCCATCTCTATCCAAACTACTTATGTGGCCGCACCCTGCAAAACGGACTAAAAGATTTCTCCCCTCACAGCAAAACCAAAACTGCAAAGCACACTGCTGAGCACCTGAATCTAAAGCAAATTACGTATTTAACGAGGTTGTCCGGAATACCTCCCTTCCACAAGTCTGCACGTAGTTTTCTCTCAAACAAAGGTCCCACATAGTATAGGGAGTACTGATGCTGACAACAGATGATGAAGACTGATGGATGGTCCACCATCGAATCAGCGTGTCATAGCTTTCCTCAAAGCTGACCACCGATAGCTGACTTCATAAAGGCGGTCGCAAGGCAGCGTGTCTACAGCCCGCTCCTGTCGACCTGTGCACCAACCCAGTCAGCAAAACCACATTGGTTCTCTACCTGACGCATGAAGAAAGACCTGTAGGAGTGCGTAGATGTGGACTTTGCCAGCTGATTTCTGTGGTTCATCATCAGCGACGTACACTCCAAATTCCTGTACGCCATTCTAACGCTGTGTACCACAGCAAAGGGAAACAATAAGTTACTTGCAGAAAATAATCAACATTGAAAGTTCCCCAGAAATTTTCATTGTGGACAACGGCCCTAATTTCATATCTAGAGTGTTTCACGATTTTTGCTCTCGCAATGGGTCAACACGCTTGACCACAGTGACATTCCACCCAGCCTCCAATGGTGAAGCTGAGCGGTTTGCCTGCACCACTAAGATGCAGATGCTTAAACTGGTGTGAGCCTTCCCAAAGCCAAGGTTCTGGCATAATTTCTGGATTCTTAAAGGATTACCCCCATATGGGGGCGCAGTTTGGAGAATCTGCTGTAAGGCTGCTGACACAGGACACTCTAGGATCTCCTGCGGCCTATAATGCACCCATAATAGCCCAGTCGTCGCACCTGTTACACTCTGAGCACAGCAGTACGACTTGGCATGTTCGGGGAGTTCCAGGAGCCTCCTAGGAACGACGGAAGTTCACCATGGAAGTCAGTTGCGTCAAAGCGGTATGACACGCAAATAGGCTGCGCCCACGCAAAGGGACTTCCAATTCTAGCCAAGCACCACTGTCCCCAGAGAAAGGTCGGAAGAAATCCAGAGGTCAGACAGAGATAGCCTCGCAACCACAGGTCCAGTGACATTTGAAGCCAAAGTTTCTCAGCACAGACCTGGAGAGTGGAATACGAGCACCAACTGACTCCAGCAATATGACAACGCCTTTG
Organism: Schistocerca cancellata; assembly: GCF_023864275.1. NCBI lineage: Eukaryota > Metazoa > Arthropoda > Insecta > Orthoptera > Acrididae > Schistocerca > Schistocerca cancellata. The sequence continues at coordinate 421,805,213 of NC_064628.1, read as the reverse complement.
ACACAAGAAGAGGACACCGTACAACAACAGACACCAGTAAACTTCGAGATGGACATCGAACCCATACCTGACCCTGCCACCCACACCTCTCCCATATTATATGCTAATCTCACTGTAGACAGTGATACAATTGACCCTTGATTTTTTGAGTCATCAGTCTTCTGACTGGTGTTATGTGACCTGCCACGAATAACACTCATGTGCCTACATCTTCATCTCAGAGTAGTTCTTGCACGCAAGTTCCTCAGTTATTTACTGGATGTATTCCAGTCTCCGTCTTTCTCAACGATTTTTACCGTCTACCGTTCCTTCTAGTAACTTGCAAGTTATTTCCTGATGTCTTAACGCTTGCCCTATCATCCTGTCATTTCTTCTTGCCAGTGTTTTTCATACGTTCCCATCTCCGCCGATTTTGCGGAAAACATCCTCATTTCTTACTTTATCAGTACACCGAAATTCAGCATTCTTCTGTAGCAACACATTTCAAACACTTCGATTCTCTTCTGTTCCGTTTTTCCCACTCTCCACTATTCACTACCATACAACTCTGTGTTCCATATGAACACTCTCAGAAAGTTCTTCCTCAGATTAAGGCCTATGTTTAATACCAGTAGGCTTTTCTTGGCCAGAAATGCCCTTTTTGACAGCGATAGTTTGATTTTTATGTCCTCCTTGCTTTCTCGTCATGGGTTATTTTGCTTTCAAGATAGCTGAATTCCTTTTTCTTGTTTACTTTCTGGACACCAATTTTGATGTTAAGTTCCTCGCTATCCTCATTTTTGCTACTTCTTTTCCTTTCCTCTTTCACGATTTTGGCTTGTAAAGTTTTCTTCATTTATTAAAGAAATCACTGGGTCCCATGGCTTACCAATCTGAAAACCACCACTACGATTCGTAACGTTTCTGTCAAATTTATTTCCGTAGATTCCTTAGCAATCCTAAAAAGATCTATCCGTGGGCACGAAATTTGTGGCAATACATCCCATAGTCCTGTGAAGGTACAATTCTGGGCTATGGCTGACTTACTGGGCCGCGAAGGCGAAGTGTGGCGATCGTTTTCCATGCTGTTTGTGTGTGTTCGGCACTTCACTAGGCAGGCCTTCGCAATCAGCCAAGTGATATGCGGATCAATCACCGACGTAATACTGATGCTGGATGTTGTTATTGCGCTGTTCAGTACCGTGCAATGCGGCGGTCTCCCATCAGTGGGTGACTGGGTTGCTACATGCTGTACCACAAGGCAGCGTTTCCACAGCTTACTACATGGTGGGAGCCTACTGCCTGCAATAACACACCACAATACTCCTATCTCACGCAACATTCCTTCGCCGTCATGCATTCGACAGGCACGGTTTCACGCAATCAACGGTCGAATGTACAGCTAAGCTACTCCTGCCATATGTAGCACAGTCAACGACTAGGCAGTGCTGCTGATCTACGAGCTGTCAGGTAGCACTGATGGCTTCGAAATGGATCTCCTAAGGTAACGTCACACAATGGGTGGCATCGTCTGATACTCCGTCTAGAGGGTCTTGCACTCGACGTTGGGTCTACTCACTTCCCGCCAGCGTCACGGTACACCTGCAGTACTTTGGGATTAGTCTTACGTCTCCAAATTGACAGGGCGACTCGCATCGGCAAGGTCGTTGTCCGCCGACAGCCGCTGTGTCTCAGCATACTTTCGAGGGCATCACTTACCGCCTGCTAGCTACGATCGACGCCTGGATTGCCACTGTCAAAGAACTGCATGGAAAGCCTCAAGTTATAAAAAATGTTGGTGGCGATACCACTCAATTTATTTTATTTATGAATGACCAGATACAGATTTTTCGGAACAATAATAGGGAGTCCGGTTCAAGTGTCGAGGATATTAGTCCAAAACAGAAATGGGATTCGGCAGGACACTTAGGAAAGAATATTTCATAGTGTGGCGGAGAATATAGATCTGCTTGATGCTGAGATATGGTCTCAAACAAGAAAAGATGTGGAGACAATTAGAACAGTGGAAACGGGGCCACATGAGAAGATGTCTCCAGTTAACGAGGAGGTGGATGAGGATAACGTGCTCGATAACAAGAACAGGGCGCTTCAGTCGTGTGGGCATGTACAGAGAATGCCTAATCGTAGGTAGCTAAGAAAGCTTTTGAATTACGAGCCACCCAGAAGAAGAAGGGGCGTAAGGCCAGCGCTAAGATGGCAAAAATATTTAGAGGAGGCAATGGAAGACAGAAATCTAGGACACAGAGACTGCAACGCTGAAGAAGGAGAAGAAGAAGAAAAAAAAAGGATGTCCCAGTTGAGAAAGCATTGTTGAATCTGCGCTCGCTGCAGTACTGGAGAACCTCTATCATAGGCCATACACACTACAGCGGAGCTAGGGCAGGCCAGCCCATAATTGTACGTGTGGTATCACCAATGCAGGCTTTGGCACACACGTTATCGGACACATATTAGTGGGCATTGATATGGGTGCGTCCACCCTTCGCCTTTGTGACGGCTTGAACTCTGCGGATACTTCAAATGGGGTGTCTGAATGTCTGTGAAGAATTGGCAGCCTATTCTTTCTCAAAACCTGAAACCAGAAAAGGTAGTAATTTTGGGTGCTGGCGTCTAGAGTGAAGTCGACGCTGTAACTAATCCCAAAGGTGTACCATTGTGTTCATGCCGGGACTTTGGGCAGGCTATCCATTTCCGGGATTTTATTGTCCACAAATAATTGTCTGAAACATGATACTTTGTGTCAAGGTACATTCTGACGCTCGTACAAAAGAACCATCGTCTCCGAACTGTTCCTCTACTGTACGCAGTACACAATGCTGTAGAAAGGGTCCACAAAGGACACCCCCGCATCGTAAGATCATCTCCTCTGCAATCTCTGATGGCACCAGGCCTGATACTAGATAACGTTCTCCCAGTATTCGCCAAATCCATACCCTTCCATCGGATTCCCACATGGTATACCGTGATCCATCATTTCAGATCACTTATTTCAAGTCATCCAGAGTGGCGTTGCTCATTAGACCAACTCAAGCGTCGCTTACAGCTCATTAAGCGTCGCATAAGAATATAATGTATGAAGAATTGCTCGGCCATTAAGTCCCTACGCTCAGTCATTATGGTTGCTGGACTGTTGGAGTACTTTAGAACTCACAAGTGATTACTTCCATGCGGCTTGTTACAACCACTCTCTGCAGTGCTAGATGGTCCCTTTGCGTCAGGACGAGAGGTCTGTCTCGTTTTCGTTTATTTGTTATTTTTCATCCGCGTTTCCACTCCACAATTACGTCACTAGCAGTCTGGCTGGGCGATTTTAGAAGGGTTGAAGGGTCTCTGGTGGATTTTTTGCTCTAATGAGATCCAGTGTTCAGTCCACTTTCGAAGTCATTGAAGTCTCCACACCAACCCATTCTGCTATCACTGCTTCTTTACTGACTACATAACACTCCCCGCCTCCTTTTATACTAGCGAGTCCGGCTCTCGCAACATCTCGTGGCCAATTTCCTATTGCGTTAGTGATATTTTTCATCAGATATACAGACTTCAGCTTTCGAAACCCCATATCATCCTTTACCGGTCCGAAAAGAGCCCAGATCTTTGCATATGTCACTGGTTATTGTAACGTAGTGTCCCTTTTGAGTTCTACTTATTTTAGATGTTCATAGTCGTAGCTTGATTTCTTCGAGGTGATAAACGTAACTTTGTGTCCACCTCTCGTAAATGCAACTCTTCAGATTCCTGACAGCTGTGCTGAGTCACCCCTCAAACGGTTTGAGCAGTAAAAGTCTCAAGGTGGCGACAAGTATTGGTAGGTTGGTAGGAGAAGGGCCGTAAGGACTGGAGTGGAGGCCGTGGCTGGCGCACAGTGGCCCGACGTTTGATGCCGTGACGCCGGAGGGCCGACCCCATCCCCCTGCCCCGCTGCGGAGGCCACGCCGTTGCGACGGCGAGGATTAGCGCTCGTCTGCGGCAGTGCGCAGTAACCGCGTTACTCCATTCCGGCGGCCGTCCCTGCTGGAAACAAAAAGAGGCACGGGAGGAGGTCTTTACGGAGAAATAAATTACCCCGGGGCCCGAATGAGCTTTCCCTCAAAAATCTCATTTATCTCGAGCGGAGCCCAGCAGTATTAAACATCCTCGATATTCAGTCACTAGCCCTCAAATAGCTGTTTCAGAATATGATTTGTAATTCCTGTCCTCGGGACCGTCGCGGGTTATGCGCGAGCGACCAATCGCGGCCGGCCTGGCCAGGCCGGGGGCTCCTGCTTACGATACGCCCGGGCCGCGGATTATTCCACAGCCCCGTCCCCTAAAAAAAACTCAATTTGCTTGTAGCGATTTGGAAAGAACTTTTTGATCGAATTTTGGGGGAGACTCGCGTGCGTGTGCTTTTGGTGAGAGCGCGCGGCGCATCGGTCAAAGAGGGGGGCGGAGGGGCGTGGGTGGTGGGGGCGGAGAGGGGTGGCGGAGGAGCGGGCGGCTAAGTTATCGGCGCTGACCATTCGGGGGTGGCGGGCGCCAAGATGGGGGCGCCAGCCCGGGCCGGCGACGGCAGCGCGGCCTGGGGGCTCATTCCGACACTGCCGCCACCGTTGCGCTCTTCCCGCTGCTGTCACAACTACTGTGCGTTGCGCTCTCGTATTAATGACCTGGTGGCAGCACTGATAGATTCACTGAAGCAGTTATCTGTCCGAAATATTATTTTACTTTAGTTTTGTAGCCGTGAGAAAAGTTGTTACATAATGTTGCTGTCCATATTTCTCTCGCTTTTGCTATTCATTTTGTCATTACATAATCTTTTGTGTGCTGTGAAAACGAGTTACAGCACAGAACAAATTGTAATATATGTACACGGTGCAGGGGGGTATAAATGCAGATATTTTCATATGTGCTACCTTAGTATGTACTTAGATAACATCGGGTGTTGGTTCTTCCTTCTCTGCATCGAACAGTCTTCCCTCAAACACGTCACAAAATTTACGACCTGTTTTTTCCGCATGGCCATAACTTCACTATCAACTAAACTACGCCATCAGTATAGACTATCCTTTTCCCTCCACACATAAAGTACCTAACCTTCTCCCCAAAGAAAAATAAACTTTATTAGCTTGGTTCTACTATTGCACACTAACCAATCTAAAAGCATACTACCCGTAATAGCTATAATTATTAATCTGCAAATGAAGTAAATACTGATTTAATGTAGCTGAATATACTGTCCTCAGTCATCACTCAAAATACCCGTCACGGATTGTATAAAGGGCCATCAAAAAGTTGCAGTCCTAAGGCCGTACAGTTTAGAATCGGTAGGCCAATTAGGCAAAATCGTCGTGAATACTGAGGTAATAATCCCACCGACGCACCAGGCTGAAGATAAAGTGTTTGGTAAAACACTGTGTCCTGCTGTGTGAAGAAGTCTGTAACTGCATAGTGCACATCCTCGTCCGATGGGAATCGTCGATCCTTCAAGGCGTTTTTTAAGGAATCCAGGTGCGATAATCGTATGGGGAGAGAACAGAACCAAAGCGTGGATGCTTGAAAGTCTCCTACTGGAATTGGCGAAACTTCTACGTTACAGCATTTGCGATATGGGCAAGTGCTTTCTCGTGGTGCACCATTCCACAATGATGGTTTTCGACAGACATACTGCCCTATACACGTTCTTCATTCTTCGATGGATATCTACGGTATCTGTACTTCAGCAGCCAAGAAAAGAGTAACAGCACGCTGGTCCTGTTCGGACGCATTTAGTAATAACGTCGCCATACTTCACGTTTGCGCATTTACCGTACGCACGTCAGAAACACGCAAATACCACAGTAATCCCTTGCCTACATATCCGTACCTATATATAAAAATCGAAACCGTGCTACGATCTATACTATATATGCTGCAGCACGCCCTCAAACAGAAACTTTTATAGCATGACGTCTTCTACATGTTTGCGAGGAGCAAGCAATTTTATTATTATTATTTCATCCCCCTAGCCCCATATGGACGGGGTGTGGGGTTGGGGACTCTCAGTGCGTACAATTTGCCGCTCTCCTACCAACCGACTGGAAAAATTTTAAGATGTATGAAAATTGTACATGGTGGTAGAAAAAATGAATTTTTACACAATAGATAGCCAGAAGTCAGTTGCATGAGTTAAAAGATAAAAGGGTATATATTAAAATACATACACAGACGAATGTAAAAAAATTTCGCACAATATAAAGGAAGGCCAGTTCAATAAGTTAAAAGATAAAAATCTGATATGTTAATTGATTAAAATAGATACAGAGATGAGTGAAGTTATGAGTGGGTATGGATTACCAGAGATAGAGCCAGCATGGAATTGTAGCAATTGGGGCAGTTTCAAATGAAATGATCCACACTGGCTGTAAAATAGTTTTTATTAAAAGTCACGACTGATTTCGTGTCAATTGAAGACGCACACTCATGTGGTAGAGATTCTTTTTAACAAGTCATTGCGGGACAGTAACTGTGCTAGAACTACTCCCCATCATTCACGTCAAGCTATAAATAAATAGCACTCTAAAAGCGCTCACAGTTAAAATAAAGGGGATAACAGAATCCTATCTTGAGTTAAAAAGAGTCTATACCATCTGAGGATGCGTCTTCAGTCGACGTGAAACCGGTCGTGACTTTTAATAAAAAATATTTTACAACCAGTACGGATTGTTTCATTCAAGTTGTGGAAATTTGGCTGCGGTTGCCAGCAGTTTAAAATAATATTTGGGATAGTGATTAGGAGGGTTGATGATTGGAGGGAGGATTTCGAAGAGTGACACACTTCACAGCCAAGTCTTAGGACGTTGGTGGACGGCAGTGTTGAGGAAAGGAACCCTGACAAATAGAGGAGTGGATTCTCCTAAATCTTGTAGGACGAGTATATGTATCAGGACGGATTTTATGGTCAGGTAAGGGAAGGCGATTAAGGTCTCATTGTGGAGGAGTGGTAGAGGCACGGCAGAGCACCGGTACCAGAGCAGCAAGGGAGCTAGCAGGTGGTTAGTGTCGAGTTTCAGGTAACGTCGAAAACTCAGAGGTATGCAGACTTGAAGAGTAAAGCGGGATGAATAATAAGCTGATAGAGGATTCTGATAGGAGCTGGCAAGCGGATCGCAAGCACTATGTTATGGCACCCATAATAAGGGTTTCGCACAACCATTTTAGTTACAGCCATATCTGAATCAGACGTGAAGTCATTATGTGAAATGTTCTTGCGTTATTTCTCCATATAGATTTATATACACTTGTGAAAAAAACTTAAGGGCGAGATAGATAAACAAAAAAGATTGACTAATCTATGGAAACGAATGATCGTGCGGGAGCATGTTGCGAGAGAACTGCCAGTCGTGTACAGAAAGTTGGATGTCACATGGCGTGAGGTCAGCCTGACTGTTGTGCCAAATGGGGCGGGAACCGCAACACGAAGCAGTTGAAGGAGCGGGAAAAGAGAGGGTGAATGTCAATGAACGGGCAGTTGCGGTGCACTGTGGTGGTGTTTTTCTTTACGACATAACTCGGAGACAAGATTTGGAAGACTTCATACTAGGATGAATCATCGGGAAACTGGAAGCAGGACGACGCTTGAGGAGTACAGCCCTGGAGTTGGGTACTGCTCACAGCATCCCTCCCCGTGCGTGCGAAGCGTTCCGAAGCACAGACACTGCTGCTCGAAGGAAAAGAGGTGGTCGACCACGGTCAACTATAGCAGCAGCTGATCGCTGCATTGTGCAACAGGCAAGTAGGGACTCACGTCAAACAGCGAGCTGAGTTGCAAGCTCACTTAACGGAACTACGAGTGGATAATCCTGAAGATTTCGTATTCCAGCATAACTTTGTACGTGTACCACTGTCGTTTATATGAATGATTAAGATTTTCAATTCTCTGTGAGATATACACTGAAGCATCAAAGAACCTGATATCGGCATGCGTATTCAAATACAGAGATAAGTAAACAAGCAGAATACGGCGCTGCGGTCGGCAACGCCTATATGACAAGTGTCTGGCGCAGTTGTTAGATCGGTTACTGCTGCTACAATGGCATTTTATCAAGATTTAAGTGAGTTTGAAAGTGATATTATAGTCGGAACACAAGCGATGGGACACAGCATCCCCGAGGTAGTGATGAATACCGAGGTATCGTAAATATCAGGAATCTGGTGAGACATCAAATCTCCGACATCGCTGCGGCCGGAAAAAGATCGTGCAAGAACGGGACCAACGACGATTGAAGAGAATCGCTCAACGTGACAGAACTGCCACCCTTCCACAAATTGCTGCAAATTTCAATGTGGCGTATCAAATGTCAGCGTGCGAACCATTCAACGAAACATCATCGATATGGGCTTTCGGAGCCAAAGGTCCACTGGTGCACCCTTGATGACTGCACAACACTAAGCTTTACACCTCGCCTGGGCCCGTAAACACCGACATTCGACTGTTGATGACTGGAAACATGTTGCCTGGTCGGACGAGTCGAGTTTCAAATTATATCGAGTGGATGGACATGTACGGTATGCAGACAACCTCATGAATCCATGGACGCTGCATGTCAGTAGGGGACTGTTCAAAGTGGTGGAAGCTCTGTTGTGGTGTGGGGCGTATGCTGTTGGAGTGGTATGGGACCCCTGATACGTCTAGCTACGACTCTGACAGGTGACACGTACGTAAGCATCCTATCTGATAACCTACATCCATTCATGTCCATTGTGCATTCCGACGAACTTGAACGATTCCAGCAGGACAATGCAACGGCTCACACGTCCAGAATTGGTACAGAGTGGCCCCAGGAACACTCTTCTGAGTTCAAAAATATCCAGTGGCCACCAAACTCCCCAGACATGAACATTATTGAGTATATCTGGGATGCCTTGCAACGTGCTGTTCAGAACAGATCTCCACCCTCTTGTACTCTTACGGATTTATGGGCAGCCCTGCAGGATTCATGGTGTTAGTTCCCTCCAGCACTACTTCAGACATTAGTCGAGTCCATGAATCGTCGTGTCGCCAGCACTTCTGCGTGATCGCGAGAGCCCTGCAAGATATTAGGCAGGTGGGCCAGTTTCTTTGCCTCTTCAGAGTAGAATGACCACTGGAATACACTAGTGTTGTTCGTATTTACTGTTCTTACCCGCCGGTTGCTGTGGCCGAGCGGTTCTAGGCGCTTCAGTCCGCGACAGCTCTGCTGCTACGGTCACAGGTTCGAATCCTGCCTCGGGCATAGATGTGTGTGATGTCCTTAGGTTTGTTAGTCTAGGGGACTGATGACCTTAGGTGTTAAGTCCCATAGTGCTTAGAGCCATTTTAACCATTTTTGTTCTTACCTGACCGGCTAGCGTAAGCAAGGTGCGTTGACAGCGTCAGATGTTGAGTGATCACTGTGAAGCACACGCAGGTGCCGCTTGAGTTATCAGCAACTGACAGAGTTTGAGAGAGGCTTCATTGTGGGAATTCATTTAGCAGGCTCGGAGGATCATGTAACATCCAGGTTTGTGGGGCATTCGGATGTGACAGAGGACCGATGTTGGACTACATGGGGACGTGACGCAGGTATACTTGTCATCAAGGTCCTGGTTGACCACATCTGACCGCCACAAGGGAGAACCATCGTACTGTGCATCAAGTACATCTGCAACTGTCAGCTGAGAACGAGTAATGGGTTCCCGAAACATTCTACGTCACCTTTCACCATTGATCGAAGAGTAGCAGAGAACTAGAGAAATCCCGTCCCACCTGTAGCCATAACTTAAACGGCTGCGACTGGACTGGTGCCTTGCCCGGGAAGCGCGGACTGCTGTTTAATCGCGTCGCATTGTGCAAGGCAATGAATCGAGATTCTGCACTGTGTCAAATGACCATCGTCGGTGAGTATGGCGGCTACCTGGGGAGAGGTCCCATGCTTCCTACGTTTTATTGAGGCACACATGTGTTAGTTCTGGCATCATGGCGGGACAAGCCACGGTGTAACTGAGGTATCTCTGACGGCGCAATGGTACGCCACTGACAGCCTGTATACTCACGTGTTAGCTCTCAAGCGATAGTATCGAAGCGCAAGTTTCCAACAACATAATGATCGTCCAAGCATGGCACTATAAACTGTCTGCAAGATGTTGAGGTACACCCATGACCAGCAAGACCTTCAGATGAGGGGGACTAGCTACGATTTTCCCCCAATAGCGTGGATTTCAAACATTTCAAACGGCAGTTACAGCAGTTGTGGGCCAGCCTGCCTCAGGAGAGGACACAACGGCTTAATGGCACTCTGCCAATCCGAATCGGTACGTCTTCCGGTCTGGGGGTGGGCGCCGTCACACGGATAAGTGGTCTCGTAGTGCAGAGATCTTTGTAAATTTGACTCGATTTTTTAGTCACTGAAACAACGTCACAAACCCTCTCAACCTGTGAAGTTTCGTTTCTTCTCTTCCTCCGCTTTTGGGTGCTTAACTTTTTCTGTTAATCATTGTACTCGAATTAGCTCTACAGACTTCTTGGTCTTCTGTCGTTCATATTATCTTTACATAAGTCTCTTGTATGTACTGTTCGACAGCCCCATCGCATTTATTGAGGCAAGCCATTATCCTGCATAGCCTGTTGTTTTAATTTGAAATACGGAGCGAACAACAAGTGACGGTGTCCCTGGCAAGGATTTTGCACAATCATAGTCAGCAACCAGCCTGGTCAACGAATTGTTTAATAACAATCAGAAATCGACGAGCTCCCATCAATATCAAGACGCAGCAACACATTGTGTCAACAGCTGGGAAGGAAGAAAGTTGCAGGAGTCGGACGAATCGGCCTCCCAGTAAGACGTAGCCACAATGAACTGTATCAAGTGGCAAATTATCTCAAATTTACGATGTTGATTTAACCATGTAAGTTCATAAGATAATAAAAATAAAAGTTAATTATTTAAATAAAGGTACGGGCATCACCATCTCCGGCGTGAAGTTCGTCTGCAGAATAATGTTTCGTTTTTATTTTATTTTGCTTTGTTTCTCCACATGGATATTTGGAATAGATCATGTTATATGCATTATAATTTTTTCTGTGATGTAACTTGCTAATATCAAAGGGAGCGTAATTTCTTAATAATGAAATTACGAAGGAAATGTTTATTTCAAAATGATACAACAGCCTATAGAGGAAAACGACTTCCCTCGAGACACTACATAATTGCTTTGCATTTTCACATTATCTATCTGCTATTACCTTTCCCTTCAACTTTCTCGTTGTCCCTTCACCACCCATTTCACAGCAGCTATCAGTCTTCTTCTACATCCATATCCAGATATGCGCTGATCAACCAGAACATTATTACCACCTACCTAATAGCAGGTATGTCCATCTTTGGCACGGATAACAGCGGCGAAGCGGCGACGCATGGGAGGAGTGAACCTTGGTAGGTCGCTGGAGGGAGTTGGGACCACTTCTGCACACACAAGTCACCCAGTTACCGTAAAACTTCGGGGAGAGGAGCGATGGCTGCTGACGCCACTTTCAGTCACGTCCCAGACGTGTGCAACTGGGTCCACATCTGGCGAGTAGGGGGCCCAGCACATCAAACGGATATCGCCACTCTTTTCCTCGAACCACGCCATCACACTCAAGGCCTCGTGACACGGCACATTATCTTGATGAAAAATGCCACTACCATCAGGAAACATGATCGTCATGAAGGGGTATAAGAGGTCTGCATCTAGTGTACGATGCTCCTTTGTCGTCATGGTGCCCTGCACGACCTCCACTGGACTCATGGATGCCCACTTGTATGTTCCCCAGAGCATAATGGAGCCGCCGCCAGATCGTCCCCTCTCGCAGTACAGATGTCAAGGAGATGTCCCCTCGAAGATAACAGATTCGCACCCTCCCATCGGAATGACGAAGAAGGTATGGGGATTCATCAGACCATGCAACGTTCTGCCACTGCGTCAACGTCCAGTGCCGATGATCGCATTCCCATTCCAATTGTAGTTGCCGACGTCGTGGTGTTAACATTGGCACATGCACAGGTCGTCGGCAACGGTGGCCCGTCGTTTGGAGTTGGGTACACTGTATGTCCAGACCCACCTGTACTCTGCCCAACATTAAAGTCTGGTATTAGTTCCGCACCAGTCCGCCGCCTGTCCTGTTTTACCAGTCCGTCCAGCCTGCGAGATCCGACATTTGTAATGAGGGGACGTGGTTTCACCTTGATTTCGCCACTTGTTGAACACACTCATCACAGCACTCCTCGAACATTCGAAAAGTTGTGTAGTTTACGAAATGCTCGTACCGAGCCTCCGAGCCACCACAACCTGCCCTCCGTCAAACTCAGATGGATCGCGCACCTTCCCAATTCTACACATGGACAGCACGCTCATTGGTACTACATGCACCGTGCCTTTGTATAACAGCATTCCTCGCCAGGTCACGGTGCTGTCACCTGGACGGGTTTACATCAATAGATAGTGGTCGCTGGTCATAATATTCTGGCTGATCAGTGTATATGAATACGCTGCAGTTCACACTTAAGACTCACTTTCACAACCAATCCGCTCTTAAACAGAGAAAAGGAACAACTAAATATTTCCGTGCGAGTTCTGATTCATATTGTTTTACACGATGGTCAGTTCTCCCTAGACGATAGAAGTCAACAAACAAAGTATTTTCGTATTCGGAGGAAAAACTTGGTTAATGAAGTACTGTTTAAAAAATCTCACCGCAACGAAAGACACCATTGTTTTGATGATCGCCACTCCAACTTGCTTATCATATTCGTGACACCCTCACCCCTGTTCCGCGATAATGGAAAAAGACCTGCGCTTCTTTGAACTTTCTCGATGTACTCCGTTAGTCGTATCTGGTAATGATCACACACCGCACAGCAGTTCTCCAGAAGAGGATATACAATCTTAGCGTAGGCACTCTGGAATTGTGTTGCATTTTCTAAGTGTTTTGCGAATAAAATTAAGTATTATTTTCAGTATCCTCACGACATTTTCTGAGTGACATTTCCCATCTATAGAAATTTTGTTTATAATCCCTAGGTATTAATTGAATGTAAAACCTGTAAATTTGTGTTACTGTGAGGTGTCAGCTGAGCTGTTTAGCATACACTTAAGATGGTCCAAGTCTGATCCCTGGTGACCTACAGGGTATGAAAACCTTTGGCATACTAACGAGCTTCCGGTCGTCTCGAAATGGATAAACACAGGTCTTGTATGGTTTTCAAGGAAATTTTATACCGTTCTTTTCGTAAAATAGTGGAAAATTCAGGTAACGACTATAGAGGTGATAGGCGACCGTGCACCCTTCTCCAAAGTAGGCAACAAAGTCTCAGTAATATTGAGAAATGGTAGCTAGTGGCTACTAGCCAGGAAAGATGCTGAAATTCGCCCTTATTCTCACAAAACGAATCCTGGACGATGCGAGCTGTGTAAACAGGGGACCTATCGTCTTGGAGCAAATCAGCACCATTGGGGAGCTAACACTATACCATGGGATCACCATACATGATCAATCAAAATGGTCATATAGACCTTGGCAGTAATTGGGACCATGAAATACCACGCACGATATGACTGCCCATATCATCAAACTTTACGTCACTTGCCTCCTGAGGCACGTTATACACACCGCCACCTACTTCGAGTCATCGCGCCTCTTACATACTCCATGCGAGAAGCCGTCCCCAGCGTAGTCTCGACCAGGTAAACAGCAGCACTCTAGCATGATGCCCCGCTTTTGCAACAAGCTGATGGCTCCTCCTGTAAGTACATCTAATGAAAATTGTAAATTTTTACATAGTATCCAAGACAATAAGCGATATATCGATTACAAAGACGTACGTGTGAAAGAACGCTGCCAGGCAGCTATCGCTGAGATAGAGTATGTGTAACAAAGAGCTTGTGTTAGATCGTGGAGCAGTAGACAGTGGTTGGAGGAGTAGCAGGGGTAGCTCACCACAGGCTCGCAGTGTCTGTTGCTAAGCTCCGGAGTGGGCGGTCCGTTAGTATTAAATACGCGCTGTAATAATTTCAGTGTTGTGTATTAATGATTTATGGAAGAAATAAGATTTGAAGTAAAATTAATTAAGAAAATGCTACAAATCTTATTATTAAATTTTGGTGAAGACTCTTTCTACATATTGCTACATCGATCTACAGAAAGGTATCAATACTCATGTATTTATGCGCTTTTATTGTACAACGAATTTAAATGAGACCAGCTTTGTTTTTAAACCCGAGTTTTTTACTGTATTTTTTGTAAAGTTCATTTGTTTGCGTAAATGTAATTTTTATGATATGGCTTAGCAATTGAAAGTCAGTTTAACAATGTAGTAAGATTTTCAACTAAGATATCACAGTCATTTTGTTCAGTCATGTTCTGCCTCCCAATTCCAAGTCGTTTTTACTTCAACAAATTATAAATGTGTCTCAGTCAAATATGTTGCATTTTGACTTTTGCAGCTCTAGTTAGTTGAGTAGTGCTGAGAGCAGAACAACACGTTATCCAGATCGATTTGAATAGGTGTTAATAAATTTATTCCAGAATGAGATTTTCAGTCTGCGGCAGAGTGTGCGGTGTTCTGAAACTTTACTGGCAGATTAAAACTGTGTGCTGGACCGAGACTCGAACTCGGGACCTTTGCCTTCCGCGGCCAAGTGCTCTACCATCTGAGCTACCCAAGCACGACTCAGGCCCCGTCCTCACAGCTTTACTTCTGCTAGTACCTCGTCTCCTACCTTGCAAACTTTACAGAAGCTCTCCTGCGAACCTTGCAGAATTAGCACTCCTGAAAGAAAGGATATTGCGGAGACACGGCTTAGCCACAGCCTGGGTGATGTTTCCAGAATGAGATTTTCATTCTGCAGCGGAGTGTGCGCTGATATGAAACTTCCTGGCAGATAAAAACTGTGTGCCGGACCGCGACTCGAACTCGGGACCTTCGCCTTCCGTGGGCAAGTGCTCTACCATCTGAACTACCCAAGCACGACTCACGATCCGTCCTCACAGCTTTACTTCTGCCAGTACGTCGTCTCCTACCTTGCAAACTTTACAGAAGCTCTCCTGCGAACCTTGCAGAACTAGCACTCCTGAAAGAAAGGATATTGCGGAGACACGGCTTAGCCACAGCCTGGGTGATGTTTCCAGAATGAGATTTTCATTCTGCAGCGGAGTGTGCGCTGATATGAAACTTCCTGGCAGATAAAAACTGTGTGCCGGACCGCGACTCGAACTCGGGACCTTCGCCTTCCGTGGGCAAGTGCTCTACCATCTGAACTACCCAAGCACGACTCAGGCCCCGTCCTCACAGCTTTACTTCTGCCAGTACGTCGTCTCCTACCTTGCAAACTTTACAGAAGCTCTCCTGCGAACCTTGCAGAACTAGCACTCCTGAAAGAAAGGATATTGCGGAGACACGGCTTAGTCACAGCCTGGGTGATGTTTCCAGAATGAGATTTTCATTCTGCAGCGGAGTGTGCGCTGATATGAAACTTCCTGGCAGATAAAAACTGTGTGCCGGACCGCGACTCGAACTCGGGACCTTCGCCTTCCGTGGGCAAGTGCTCTACCATCTGAACTACCCAAGCACGACTCAGGCCCCGTCCTCACAGCTTTACTTCTGCTAGTACTTCGTCTCCTACCTTGCAAACTTTACAGAAGCTCTACTGCGAACCTTGCAGAACTAGCACTCCTGAAAGAAAGGATATTGCGGAGACACGGCTTAGCCACAGCCTGGGTGATGTTTCCAGAATGAGATTTTCATTCTGCAGCGGAGTGTGCGCTGATATGAAACTTCCTGGCAGATAAAAACTGTGTGCCAGACCGCGACTCGAACTCGGGACCTTCGCCTTCCGTGGGCAAGTGCTCTACCATCTGAACTACCCAAGCACGACTCACGATCCGTCCTCACAGCTTTACTTCTGCCAATGCGTCGTCTCCTACCTTCCAAACTTTACAGAAGCTCTCCTGCGAACCTGTTGGAAATGGAAATGAGCGTTTGGCGTCATCGGCCGGGAGGCCCCTCGCAGGGAATATCCGTCCGGCTTGGTGCAGGGATTATTACATTCGACGTCACATTTGACGACCTGCGCGCCGGATGGGGATGAAATGATGATGAAGACGACACAACACCCAGTCCCTGAGCGGAGAAAATCTCCGACCCAGCTGGGAATCGAACCGGGCCCGCAGGACGGAAATCCATCACGCTGACCTCTCAGCTCTCGGGCCGGACATTTTTCCTGTTAATACATATCGCTAAAACGAATATAGCACTAGACTAATTTGGGACCACTCTGTCGAATGAGCATGTGAAATTCCACTTTGAAAACATCTTGTTTGTAAGGGGAAACAAACGGAAACTTTCGGTCGGTGCTGGGCGTCGCGGGAATAACGTGAGGCCCAATGTTTCTTCGGGTTGGTTCCGACTACACGTTGCAAAAACGAAATTGCAAATACCTGGAAAAACACCAGAGAAAATGCGCCTGACGACTCTTAGGAGAGGCACCCTATATATAATAAAGGAATGTAATTGTACAAACCACGCTGTAATTATATCATTCCAGAATTCTTGGAAGCGACCAATCGAAAAAACACTGTATATAAATGTTAATAGCAGTGTTACAGACTAAATAAAAATTATAAATTGATCAAAACATAAAACTTAAAAATGTGGGAAGAAGGGATCAGATAAAATTTAAAACTGTTACAAGCGAGCACTGCAATTTACGACCTAGTAGCAGTTAATGTCTATGACATCGAGCTCGGTCGTTCAGTTACACTACAAAAAAGTATCAGTCATTGTTTTCAAAATAAGTCGGTAGTTGCAGCGCTTAGCGCTATGGACTTATTGCTAGAAATATCTTGAGCATCGAATATCAGTATGGTTTATAAAACAGCCGTACTTATCATGTACGACAACCCCACCGAGCAGACAATATTAAGTGACGCAGCCCACTGCCATGCAGCACAAATCGCACACGTTCTCGTACAGACTGTACCTCAGCACTCGTGCTGGATCTATGATGCCGTTGCATGACATACAATGGCTAACTTTTAAAGTAAATGCAATCCAGCTCAAAGAGAACTTGTGCAAAAATATTTCACAGAAATTTTTCTGTGGAATTTTCTTTTGTTTTCGTGGGTACAGTCGAGCGTGCTTCTCGATACCTGCGACCTTTTCCGTTTCTCAGTTAGTTTCATCTTTGCATAAGTACTGTTTCGAGTAATTAGTGTCAACAGATAAGAAAAAATCCTTGACAACTTCTAATTTTGTATTTGGGAAGATCCCCTCGTCTTTAACGTTCTCTTTCTTCGTGAGGTTAGGGAGAAGTCAAAGAAAGAAGCTAGTATTTAGCGCGTAAAGGAATCAACACGAATGACAAACTTTTTGTGTGTGCCGCTTCTTAAGCACTTACAGACCGGCCTGTCTCTCACGTTCTGTTTTCTACAGTACATTTGTACGGTTACTGTTGGGTGTATGTCTTTTAAAGAGAGAAAGCACTGTGAAATGACACGAGCGCACTTCTTTTGACGCCGCAATTGGAAACAGAGTAACATTCGTTATGCACGCGCGTCTCGTTTATTACCCTGTAATCAACATAATTGATAAATCATAAAGCAATTACGACAAAGCATACAATTAACTCTTCAAATTTATTTGCTCAAATTAAATTAAGTTCATTAAATATTACAATTCAAGTCGGACGCTTTTTGATTTTATTAAATATTAACAGACTTACATTTTAAATAAGCACATTTCGCAGCAACCGTATCAAACAAATTATTTCCTCTCGTAATCTTTTTGATTTTAAACATGACATGTTCGTTTTGCATCAGGTGACATTAATATTATCTGAGTTACAGCCAAAAAGCTTTTCCATTAATAAATTAACACAACCATCAGGAACCAATAACGAAGTTTATCATTCTTACACACTGTGCTCTTTTTTATGTACCTCAGATATTTTCTCATAATTGGTGACTGATGGGACTGAACCGTCTCAATGCAAATCATTAAATTAAATAAATAATTAAAAGAAACCACGTACCATGCAGATTCTTGTATTAAGTTTATTTTCGTATCAGGATGGGTAAATGAATGTCGAATGTCAGTCTGTGTATTTAATTTTCAGCTCTTCCAAATTTACTTCAGTAAACAATAAGAACCCTCCACACATACAAATTTTCTTTCCAACACTTTTCCATTTATTCACGAAGGTGAAAGCGTGAGCTACGAAAGCTGCAATTTACTGTCTCTTAAGGATATGCACAGCACGTTTCTTTCATTTGTTTGGGACGGTTTACAGATCTGAAGAGCAGAGTGTACGATTTCCAGCTGGAGGTCTTAGACCAACACATACTTAGTTAATGTCATTTATTATGTATTAAGTAGTAAAATTCGTCGCAACAGTTTATACATTATTAGGAAGTTTTATTTCATAAATTTATATTCTTTTCGTAAACAAATAGATTAATTTTTGGTTCGTATTTTTTACATTATTTTCAGCTATAGTACGTGGGGATCCCGTGAAGATGAGGCAGACTTTCAGGAACTGAGCTGTAACACAGCTGGGTTTTATAATTACAGTACCAGGAAGTACAGAAAATACAATAAACTTATTTACTGTGCATAGACATCATGCGTAGTCTTATGGAAGACGAAGTGCCTTACCCAAACACGAAGAAAAATGCCGTCAACTACTTAAAAGGACATATGGTATTTTACATATTCTCAAAATAGGAAAGCAGTGAAGAAGGTTTCTGATTGTACGTGACTACGCAACACCTGAAACTACAACAAAGTGGCAATTATTGTGACAGAAATACATTCTTCCTGAAAATAACTGTAATGTTCATTCCACAAATCTGTCACCTAAGAAATTACTCAACGGACGGTTTCATACATATCTCCGTGCTGAAGAGTGTTGTTGTTGTGGTCTTCAGTCCAGAGACTGGTATGATGCAGCTCTCCATGCTATTTTATCCTGTGTAAGCTTCTTCATCTCCCACTACCTACTGCAACCTAAATCCTTCTGAATCTGTTTAGTTTATTCATCTCTTGGTCTCCCTTACGATTTTTACCCTCCACGTTGCCCTCCAATACCAAAATGGTGATCTCTTGATGCCTCAGAACATGTCCTACCACCCGATCACTTCTTGTATTCAAGTTGTGCTACAAATTTCTCTAGCACACTGGACTCGCATTCGGAAGGACGGTGATTCAATCCCGCGTCCGGCCATCCTGATTTAGGTTTTCCGTGATTTCCCTAAATCGCTCCAGGCAAATGCCCGGATGGTTCCTTTGAAAGGGCACGGCCGACTTCCTTCCCCGTTCTTCCCTAATGCGATGAGACCGATGACCTCGATGTCTGGTCTGCTGCACCAAAACAACCCAACCCACAAATTTCTCTTCTCCTCAATTCTGTTGAATACCTCCTCATTAGTTATGTGATCTACCTATCTAATCTTCAGCATTCTTCTGTAGCACCACATCATGAAAGCCTCTATTCTCTTCTTGTCTAAACTGTTTATCGTCTACGTTTCACTTCCACACATGGCTACACTCCATACAAATACTTTCCGAAACGACTTCCTGACACTTAAATCTGCACTCGTTGTCAACAAGTTTCTCTTCTTCAGAAACACTTTCCTTGCCATTGCCAGTCTACATTTTATATTCTCTCTACTTAGACCATGATCAATTAATAGCAAAACTCATCTACTACTTTAGGTGTCTCATTTCCTAATCTAATTCTCTTAGCATCACCCAACTTAATTCGACTACATTCCATTACATTCTGTTTGCTTTTGTTGATGTTCATCTTATATGCTCCTTTCAAGACACTGTCCAGTCCGTTCAGCTGGTCTTCCAGGTCCTTTGCTGTCTGTGACAGAATTACAATGTCCTCGGTGAACCTCAAAGTTTTATTTCTTCTCAATGGATTTTAATTCCTACTCGAAATTTTTCTTTTGTTTCCTTCACTGCTTGCGCAGTATACAGATTGAACAACGCTGGGGACAGGCTACGACACTGTCTCACTCACTTCCCAACCACTGATTCCCTTTCATGCCCGTAGACTTTGAAGACTACAGTGTAAATATGCTGTAGAGTACATAATTCTTTATGGAAATAGTTTGTTTTCGGTTACGCGATATGACTTCCTGTGAGTGCTGAATGTTCAATAAATTCTTTGAAAAACAGAAATAAATGGTTGGTGTTGCTGCCTTTGTCACGTAAAGACCCGAGTTCGATTCCTGGTATATCCTCAGATCTGGAACGGGATCCACTCGGTCTCGTGAGGCCAAATGAGGAGCTGCTCGAATAAAGAAGCGGTACGATCATTAGGGTTCATCCAGTGGCGAGAACAGTTGGAGGGTCTGGTGACATCGTGATCACCCTTCCCACAGTCACAGACTACTCTTTGTACTTGCTTCTAGGTAGCAGTCGTCTGGTAGTAAGGAGCCTAAGACCTAACCCCTGAGTGGTGTTTACGTTTGTTGTGCGTGTGCAGTAAAGTAGAAGGAGTACACAATTAAACTGGTAGATGACTTGGGATGTACAGGATTCCGAATACAGTACACAGAGCTGCCAACTCTTGAAGCAACTATGGCTTTGACCCGGCTGGTCATCGAAGTGAATTGAACCTCTATCACAGATCAGACTACAACATTCCATGCTGGTTTAACTCTGTGCTAGAGTTCACCAGTCATGGTGGCTGGCTAATGGTGGTGTGCCATGCCACTCTCTAGCAAACCTTTGGCCAGATGATTCCAGCGGTTGAGAGATCTCGCATGAGGGGGGGGGGGGGGGGGGGAGAGGCGTGCTGGCCAGGACAACAGTCCAACAGACTCCTTGTCGAGGCAGGTCAGGACAGCACGTGGAAAAACCCAGACTTGCGTTACCTTATTAAAAGAGAGCTCGCAGATTCGGCGTAGCCACCGGCCTTGTTTTGAGTCAGGCCTTTCTGTGCGCATATTACATGCGGTGTTTAGCAGTTACATTGACTTATAGGTTAAGGAGTTAGTTTTTAATAATTAATAATTATCCCTTTAATTATGTCATTAGCCACCTACGTGAAGGGAGAGCACTGATACCCAATTGTTCATAGGCTCTCTTCCCGTTAAGCTTCACAAGGTCTTCCTTTCGAGATGCCCTGGATTCATCTCTTCGAACGTTACTCAGATTTATGTTTCTGTTGTTGCCATAAACAACTTGCAATGAATGCCGCAATGTTACTTGCTGTGGTTACATAGATGGTGACATACATTCGTATTATCTTTACAAGTGAGACAGTTAAAGAAAATTAAGTAATTGCATACTTAAACCAAAATTCTGTGCCTTAATCACTAAGACACTTCACTCGATGCTTTTAAAATAACATTCCACAAAATGGATAAGGTAAATACAATAATTAATATTACAAACAAACAGATGTACTTGTTTGTCTGAAGGGTAAAATGCGAAGGGTAATAAAAAAGAACTGAAATAGAATGTAGACTGTGGAAATGAGGCATTGGAGGCCACATCTCGGTCTCACAGCAGCAGCTAGGATGAGATGCGTGGTCGTACAGTAGCATCTGAACATATGAGACGTAGAAGAAATGAGGAACACCACTACCGATTATTTAAAGAATCGAACTCTCACATAATAAACAGCATCAGTCATATGACTGCTCTATAAACGTGTTAGTGTGTTAAATGTTTCACGTTAAGCGTATAAAACGTTTATGGTATCAAATGTGAAACTCTAAATACATTGGTTTTATTTTTTTCGGGATTATTCATCCATAGACTAATAGGAAAAGCAAAAGTGAAACTGGTAAACCAAAAAATTGATAAAATGTTTTTCCTTCGTTGCTTTATAAGGATATAAATGAGATAAAATTTAGGAAAGGTTTGGAAACATTTTTATCAAGTTTGTTCAAAGTCGTTAAGTGCTCTCATTATCAAGTAGTGGATGAGGAAAGTCTGGATAATTTGCGATCTGTTTTAAAGAAAATGAGTTCTTCACGCACCCCAATGTTTATGGAACCATATCTCCTGAATAATATGTCACATAATGACAGATGCGTTCAGTGGTATATTTGGCTACCGTCTGTAAAATGTAATTCCCGATGCTAAAGTTCTACTGCTTGAACAGCGGAAATTTAATGGGTGATAAACTGTTTTCCTTTCACTATTTCCCAGGCGATACAAGGGAGAAAAAGATTCGAAAATGTTCGAAGATGGATGTAAAATTTGTTGGAAGTATCTAAGTGCTTTCATTCTCAAATACTGAATGAATATATTCTGGAAAATTTGCGCGCCGTGAGTTAT
Source organism: Schistocerca cancellata (assembly GCF_023864275.1). NCBI lineage: Eukaryota > Metazoa > Arthropoda > Insecta > Orthoptera > Acrididae > Schistocerca > Schistocerca cancellata. Next base: position 421,782,903 of record NC_064628.1, on the reverse strand, counting down.
GCTGCCTCAAGAGATACAGACTGTTCCTAAATTTAATGCTTGACCTATTATTTTAAACCTATTACGTAAGATTACAGTTCTTCACGAATAAATTATGAAAGCATTTAAAATTTTTTATTAGGTCAATAATAATATGAAATACCGAAAATTAAACATTTTATGCGCCCTGGGAGCCGATAGATAGGCAACATGCAATAATTGGCACAAGATGAGAGTTTTCAGTTTGGTAAAACAGATATCCGTAGATTACTTTAACGTGAGATGAAACCATGTAGCTATTTGCATACTGTGAACTTTCGCTATGAAGTGCAAAACGTCAGTTTTATAATTATAGCGTAGTTTCTCAGGGTAAAACGTGGCAACATGCTGACCTTTTACCTAATTGCGTTTTACATTGATCTTAAGACATGTTTTGTATTATTTATTTATTTCTAGTTATAGTGGTTAATATGTAGGTAAACGTACTGTCTCTTTTCTCTCTCTCTCTCTCTCTCTCTCTCTCTCTCTCTCTGTCCCTCTAACACACACACACACACACACACACACACACACACACACACACACACAAGGTCCAACTTAAACTGGTGATGTTGATCTCGTTGTCTAGTGGGTAATAACTAAAAACAGTTAATTTCGCTTTAATTAATAAAAATAATACAATTGTCTTTGACGTGTTAATCAGCTTAAAATACTGTTAAGTTGAGCTACAAATTTTTGAAATTCAGTAATAACGTTTATGCTCCTTTTTCACTCATACTGAGTACTGACTGTTGATTAAACTCAACTATGAAGTTGAGGAAATCGAAAACAGCTGGAGCACCTAATATAGTCGCTAGCAAACACGGTATATGGTTAAAATAACTAGAAAACACAGCAAGAGTTTACAGTTTAGTTTGTTCACAGTCAAATCCACATTAACACAGTAAAATCTAAGACTGATGGTCACATTATGGAATGCTCCTACGTGTCGACAAATGGTAAAATAAACAGAGTTCCCACTCGCACACTCAGTCAAAGTCCTCTGAACTACCGCGGTGTGTCGTGACCGCCGTCACGGACAACTTCCAGGTCCAAAAGTGCGCGGCTAGACAAGTGCCAAAACCGACATCGATGTCGCCTCTACAACTCCGTCCAGAACACTGCTCTCGAGACAACATGGCCACCATCTTTTGTAAGTTAGGCACCACCTTCCCGGGAAAGTCCAAAATTCTGCGTCACATAACGATTTACGAGACGACTCGTAGAACATTCACCAGCCTCATTTACAATTTTTCATACAATAATGTAATCGGAAATCTGGATGTTCCGTTAGGTGCGGACTAAAAAGTATGAACAAAATGACACACCACACTTGATTCCACGTAAAGTAGTTTGCCCACAAATTAAAGTTAGAGAAGTGGATATTTTAATTGCTGTGATCAAATTCAATTTATGCACTTTGGGCACCGAATAATAAGCGACAGAACACTTTTGGCATTACTTACTCACAAGAAATGACAAGTTTGCATTTTTAAATTAAGGGTAACACTGTGCAAAGTAATAAACAATTAATTAAAATAATAAACACATAAATCTTATAAACTACATGTTATTGGTGACATATTTATACAACATATCCTGCCTTAGTGGTAGTGTAACAGTTTTGATGTACAAAATATCCTGATTTTAATCAAATGTCCAATTAAAACGTCTCTCACGAGTTAATTATTTAAGTGTAGAATGACAGCATTGAAGCGTCATAGCCATGCTGAATCCTTGAACACACAAGTGCAAATGTGCACGTTTTTCACCATCGCAGAAGACGCATATTACGTGGGCAAATGCAGGTGGGAAACTGAGGCAGAAGTATTGCCCACTGGGTCTGTACAGTTCCTGATGAAGAGAATGTAGTTCCAAAACGCTTTGGTCAGTAATTACAAAAGAAAATATTGTGAACGAAAACCGAATATTATTAACAAAATGTATTTGTAAGCTAGAAGTTACAGCCATGGACAGCCCACGACTTTATGAATATTAGTAACTAAATGACAAAAACTTTCATTCCATTCGGTGTTGATGTCGATTCTTAAGGCCAGCGCAAGATGTGCTGCCCGCGGACACACTGTGGTTTGGTAGCAAATTGCTTCCAAATGTTATCTTGAGGGATACGTTTTCCCATCGCAGCTCGCACGTACTCTAAGGATAAGGATACGAAAATTTCGAGAAAACGTTAATGCTAAAAATAACCCCAAAATAACGAGAAATGGGAGGTTTTTCGATATAACGCGAAATCAGCGTTTATTTACGAAATATCATGACAGTTTATCTTTTTCCCGTATAATAAAATGTTATAACTCTGAGGACGAGTTTATCAATATTCGTAACTGCTAGTTATTGAATGCTGAAATTGCGTTTTACCTTCTTTTTTCTGTATAATCTTAAAATGACAATTCATTTCTCGCATATGGAACTATGATGTGACGTCAAAAATAGTACCGGAATCGTCAAAAAATACAACACTGAACTTGACAACAGAAATACCAGATTGAGCGACAAACACAGCGAAATAGACAAAAAGAGGGAAATTTTGCAAAAAACATCGAATTTGCCAAAAAAATAAATTTGACAAACATCACTAAATCTAGCAAAATAAATGACCGAATCTGGCAAAAAAAAAGAAACAAAAGAGACTATTCTGGCGCATAAAAGACTAACGCCAAATATGACAAAGCAATAGCACCGAATGTGGCAAAAATAACATGGAATTAGCCAAAGAAGAATACTTTATTTTCCAAAGAACAACACCGAATTTGCGAATGAATAACACCAAAATTGCAAAAAATAGCACCAAAATTGCTAAAAAGTGACACAAAAATTCAAATGGCTCTGAGCACTATGGGACTTCACATCACATGTCATCAGTCCCCTAGAACTTAGAACTACTTAAGCCTAACTAACCTAAGGACATCACATACATCCATGCCCGAGGCAGGATTCGAACCTGCGACCGTAGCGGTCGCGCGGTTCCAGACTGTAGCGCCTAGAACCGCTCTGCCATGACACCAAAACTGGCAAAAAATATCACCGAATTTAGTACAAAATATATTGGATTTAGCAAAAAACACATTAATTGACAAAAATAGCAACGAAATTTGAAAAAAGAAATCTAATTTCGAAAAAAAATATCGAATTTTGAAAGAAAGAACGAAATTGCCACAGAAAAATACAGACATCGGAAAAAGGAATACCGAAATGAGAACAAAATAACATGGAAAAGGAGAAGAAAGCAACAGCAAAACTGCGAAAATTTAGCCGAATTTAGTAAAAGAAAGTTATCGAATTTGGGAAAGAACCAGTGAAATTGGTAAAGAATAGGAACAGATTTGGATAAAAATAACACGGAAAAGGAGGAAAAAATACACCAAAACTGGCTATCAAATAATTAAGAATTGGCAAAAAACACGTATTTGGCAACAATATTGCAGTGAATTTGGAAAAAAAGGCAGAGTTGACAAAATGCACCAAAACTGGCAAAACATTACACCGAATTCGGCAAAAACTAAGACCGAATTCAACCACGTCCCTATACATGGGTGACAAAATCACGGGACCAGGCAGCGCAGTCAACGATCCGTACATTCCTCTCCCCATTTTTGGTGTGGGCTAGTGTGGCTTCCCGCAGTAAGCTGTTGCAGTGTGTCATTTGGTGCTCTGCTCTTGAACGGTATAACAAGAGTGTTTACCGATTTTGTCAGCATTCGACGTCACTTCAACAATTAACAAATCACTTCTGTTTCATAGTCAGTTGCTCCCCACACCTTCATTCCACGAGCTGCTTCCTCTGACGTTTCATCACGTGCTCTGAAGCTAGTGGCGTCGGCCTCAGACGGAATTGAGACTCATCGATAAACACCACAGAATGTCACTCGATGTCCCAGATGATTCTGACTCTACACCACGGAACACTCTGTTGCCTGCGAAATGGTATTAGTGGTAAATGTGGTGTTGCAGTTCGAAATCTCAGCACAGCTGGGTCCTGTTTTCTGCTGTCATCCACCTGCTCGTCAGTTCGAACAATGCTACAATCTCTCGTAATGTATTCCTTGTTACGGGCCACGCCTTCTCTTCTTGTCACTATGTTCTCCTGAGTACATCTCGTCAGCGCTCGTTCTGCACAGTGGTTGACTACAGCCGACAGTCTGTACGAGCTATCAGGACATTGCTTCCATGTTCCTCATGCCAATAATCTGACCTTTCTCAAAGTTCGAAAGACGACGATAAGCTTTGCGTGTACGTGCCATGGGCATAATGTGTTGCCGTCTCCACATGAAAATTTCCTGTAACGTTAGACACATCCAATAGCCATCATGTACTCACACCATTTTTCATCTGTAGGTGAGGCTTTTTCTGTACTAAAAATATACTGAAGAGCCAAAGAAAGTGGTACACCTGCCTAATATCGTGTAGGGTCCCAGCGAGCATGCAAAAGCGCCGCAACACGACATGGTGCGGACTCGACTGATGTCTGAAGTACTGTTGGAGGGAATCGACACCATGAATCTACGAGGGGGTAGAGATCTATTCTGAACAGCACGTTGCAAGACATTCCACATATGCTCAATAATGTTTATGTCTGGGGAGTTCGGTGGCCAGCGAAAGTGTTTAGTGTCAGAAGAGTGTTCCTGGAGCCACTCTGTAGCAATTCGGGACATGTGGGATGTCGCATCGTCCTGTTGGAATTACCCAAGTCCGTCGGAAGGCACAACGGACATAAACGGATGAGGTGATCAGACAGGATGCTTACGTACGGGTCACCTGTCAGAGTCGTAGCTAAACGTATCGCGGGTCCCATATCACTCCAACTCCATACGCCCCACACCACAACAGAACTTCCACGAGCTTGAACAGTCCTCTGCTGTCATGCAAGGTCCATGAATTCATGAGATTGTCAGCACACCTGTACACGTCCATCTGCTCGATATAATCTGAAGCTAGACTCGTCCGACCAGGCAACATGTTTCCCGTCATCAACAGTCCAAAGCCTGAGCTGACGGGCCCAGGCGAGGCGTAAAACATTGGGTCGTGCGGTCATCAAGGGTAGTCGAAATGGGCCTTCGGCTCCGAAAGCCCATAGCAATGATGTTTCGTTTAATGATTTGCGCACTGACACTTGATGGCCCAGCGTTGAAATCTGCAGCAATTTGCGGAATGGTTGCACTTCTGTCACTTGAACGATTCTCTTGAGTGGTCGTTGGTACCGTTCTTGAGGATCTTTTTCCGGTCGTAGGGATGTCGAAGACTTGATGTTTTACTAGATTCCTTATATTCACTGTACACTCGTGAAATGGTCGTACGGGAAAATCCTCACATCATCGCTACCTCGGAGATGCTGTGTCCCATCTCTCATGCGCCGACTGAAAATTAATTTCGGACCACTGATGATGTTTTACTTCAATAAAGCGAAACGCATCTGCTGAGAAAAAGACGCATTTTCTTGTAGTTGTATCTTACTTACGTACTCCCGGCCCTACAGCCCGTGTAGGGCCTTGGCTTTCTGGACAATCTCCGCCTACTCTTCTCTGCTGGCCGCCTTGGCTCTCCATCTCCTTCTTCTCAAGTCCTCCTCCACTTTGTCTAGCCATCTGGTCCTTTCTCTGTCCCTAATATGTCGCCCATCTGGTTTTCCTTTGAAAACTTTCTTGACTGTGCTGCGTTCCACCATTCTTTCTACATGCCCCAACCAACGTAGTCTATTATTCTTTATTTCTGTCACGATATCTGGTTTGTTTTACAACTGTCTGATCTCTTTATTATTTCTGATTCGCCAAAACCCCCTATCATTCACTGGCCCGAATATTTTCCTAAATATCTTCCTCTCACATCTCTGCAACACGTCCTCATCATATTGCGTCATTGTCCAAGTCTCCGAACCACACATCACCACACGTCTCACTACTGTACGATACTCAATCAGTTTCAGATTCGTACTAAGGCTTCTTGCTTTAAATACTTTAATCAGTGCGAAGTAGCTCCTGTTATCAGCTGTAATACTTGCATATATATACCCAGCTCTCACACCGTTAAAATTCTTTCCCATTCAAAGTCATGATTCTGTCTCCTTCACTACACCTTTTCCTAGATATTAACATATTCTCGGTCTTTGACTGATGAACTGCCAGCCCTATCTCGGCTCCATATCTTTCTAATTTATCAACCTTTTCTTCCAACTCCTGTTTTCTCTTGGATAACAAATCAATATCGTCTACATATGCAAGATAATGCGTCACTCTATTAAAAATTGCTCCCCAGGGTTGTCGCTTTGTGTCTTTCGCATTAGTCTCTCCAAGGTTACATTAAACACAATAGTGGGGAGCATATAACCCTGTCGCAATCCTTGGTTAACTTCAAATGCATTCTTCCCAAAGTCATTTGGACCAGTCTTATCGGTTTGTTGGGTACCACAAATATCAGTGAACAACGAAGAGGGGAACCAAAAACGTGCTAGCAGATGACATTTCCTGATGTAGCCTAAAAAACAAGCAGAAATTACCGTAAGTAAAAATCAACAATTTGTTAATGAAATGTTTTTCGATCTGGAAACAAATCAAACTGTACATTAATTATTGGAGACCACTGATGATGCTTTACTTTAATAAGGCGGAACACATTCTCTGCGAAAAAGATGCATTTTCTTGTAGTTGTATGGACGGAAAAAAATTACCCTCAGAAATGTATCCTATATACTTTAAATTGTTGTATCGGTATCTTGAGTTGCATGATTCAGCCCCTAATTACACGTAGCTGTCTCCCCTCCTTTTCTGCTTGAGTGGAAATTTTATTGATGAAGTTATCAGCTATTTAACTAAAGCGATACCTGCATTTCGATGGAATTCTGCAATAATAATGTGATGACATTAGCGCGATTAGATAAGTACAGTTCGGTGGGTAGCCTGCGTCACACAGGTCACAGCAAGATCGATTAAGAAGAGACCCCTGCGTTTCGTACTCGCCCTTTAGGAATAATGAGATCGTTCTGCGTTCATTTGCGCGTCAAAGGGACCAGAGGCGCGCGCACGTTGCGGCCTGGGCCGCGCTTTTAATTCCTGTTATTATCCTTTTTGGGCGGCGGTAAGGACACGGTGACCTGGCGTCCCAGCGCCCAGCGGTCACCTGTTTGAAACAATCGCGGCGAGTGCTCACCGTACATCGGTCGGTCGCTCACGCGGCGAGCCAAAGGGGTGGGGAAGGAGAAAGAATGGAAAAAGAGAGACAGTAGCGCGAAAGCCGGAAAAAAATAAAAACGGGAGAAATTGAATCGCAGAGGCACGCATCGAATACGTGCGGTGGCCGTTCGTTTGCCGAGGAGCTTTGTCCCGGGAGCGCCGCGGCGCCGCCTGCTACCGTACACTGAGCAATTGAAATTATTTTCCAATCAGTCTTAATGCCGCTTTTAAAAATTTCAATTTTTATGAGTATATTTCAGAAGCTTCTACGAAATTAAAATTAAAATTGTTACGTTTCCCTATAATCCCCAATTACTAATATTACTAGGAGACGCGGAATAAAAAGAACTGATACCTATAATGTCATTTAATTTTTTTTTCTCTCCGGCCGGCAGCGTATTTTGTTTTGCCGAAATGGACGAGAAGTAATTTTGGGATGTACGTTTTTACAAGTGTAGGTTTTCATTTAATATCGGGGGAGGGCGCGCCGGCCCGCGTTAAGGGTGGAGGGGTGGGCGGCGCGCGCAGAAGCCATCAGCCCTCCGGGTGGACAACGGCCGGCAGCGCCGGGCCTCTCAGGGGAGATTGTTACCTCCTCTCCCGATAACCGGCAGCGGCGCAGCGGCTCCGGTCGCGGGGTGACGGCTGTCGGAACGGCACTACAGCGAAACTCTGTGTTGCCTGCTACGTGATACCGGCAGTTAGAGAGTAGAAAATTGACGGAGATTGGTAAATACAGACGATGGGCGATACTTCATCCAGTATAAAAAGAGCACTGTAAGGACAGTAAGCTTCAGTCACAGATTTTTATTCCTGCCTCCCACTCCCCTCTTCGACGCCCCCTCCCTCTGCTCGTCTTTCACAATTGCGTCACCAGTCCATCCGCGGCTCAAACTCAACGCCAGATAGTAGCACTATCTGTCAGAAAACACTAGAAACAGTCACAGCCGAAAAGTATTCGCGTCCAGTGATACACTACTGGCCATTAAAATTGCTACACCAAGAAGAAATGCAGATGATAAACGGGTATTCATTGGACAAATATATTATACGACAAGTGGCTAATGATTACATTTTCACGCAATTAGGGTGCATAGATCCTGAGAAATCAGTCCCCAAACAATCACCTCTGGCCGTAATAATGGCCTTGATACGCCTGGGCATTGAGTGAGAGCTTGGATGGCGTGTACAGGTACAGCTGCCCATGCAGCTTCAACACGATACCACAGTTCATCAAGAGTAGTGACTGGCGTATTGTGACGATCCAGTTGCTCGGCCACCATTGACCAGACGTTTTCAATTGGTGAGAGATCTGGAGAATGTGCTGGCCAGGGCAGCAGTCGAACATTTTCTGTATACAGAAAGGCCCGTACAGGACGTGCAACATGCGGTCGTGCATTATCCTGCTGAAATGTAGGGTTCCGCAGTGATCGAATGAAGGGTAGAGCCACGGGTCGTAACGCATCTGAAATGTAACGTCCACAGTTCAAAGTGCCGTCAACGTGAACAAGAGGTGATGGCGATGAGGAATACACGCTTCCAATGTGCGTTCACCGCGATGTCGCCAAACACGGATGCGACCATCATGATGCTGTAATCAGAACCTGGATTGATCCGAAAAAATGACGTTTTGCCATTCGTGCACCCAGGTTCGACGTTGAGTACACCATCGCAGGCGCTCCTGTCTGTGATGCAGCGTCAAGGGTAACCGCAGTCATGGTCTCCGAGCTGATAGCCCATGCTGCTGCAAACGTCATCGAACTGTTCACGCAGATGGTTGTCGTCTTGCAAACGTCCCCATCTGTTGACTCAGGGATCGAGACGGGACTGCACGATCCGTTGCAGTCATGCGGATAAGATGCCTGTAATCACGACTGCTATTGATACGAAGCCGTTGGTATCCAGCACGGCGTTCCGTATTACCTTCCTGAACCCACCGATTCCATATTCTGCTAACAGTCATTGGATCTAAACCAACGCGAGCAGCAATGTCGCGATACGTTAAACCGCAATCGTGATAGGCTACAATCCGACCTTTATCAAATTCGGAAACGTGATGGTACGCATTTATCCTTCTTACACGAGGCATCACAACAATGTTTCACCAGGTAACGCCGGTCAACTGCTGTTTGTGTATGAGAAATCGGTTGGAAACTTTCCTCATGTCAGCACGTTGTAGGTGTCGCCAACGGCGCGAACCTTGTGTGAATGCTCTGAAAAGCTCATCATTTGCATATCACAGCATCTTCTTCCTGTCGGTTAAATTTCGCGTCTGTAGCACGTCATCTTCGTGGTATAGCAATTTTAATGGCCAGTAGAGTAAGATATCGAAATTATCGTCGATAGGCGATCGCAACAAATTGTAGAAAGAGTTGGACAAAATTCTCACAAATGTAATGGTAATGAAAAAGAAAATTGAGAATGTGTTAGGCGACGATCAGCTTGGCTTTAGGAAAGATAAATGCACAGAGAAGCAATTCTGACGTTACGATTGATAATGGAGGCAAGCCTACAGAAAAATCAAGACGCGTGCGAAGTATATGTCCACGCGGAAAAAGCGTTCGATAATGTATAATGGCACAAGATGTTGGAAAATCTGAGAAAAAATAGGAGTAAACTATAGGGAAAGACGGGCAATATGCAATATGTACAAGAGACAAGAGCGAAGAATAAGAGTGGAATACCAAGTACGAAGCGCTTGGATTGAAAAGGATGTCAGACAGGGATGAAGTCTTTCTCCCCTACCGTTCAACTTGTACATCGAGGAAGCAATGATAGGAATAAAACAAAGGTTCAGGAGCGGAATAATATTAAAGGTGAAAGGATACCAATGATACGATTCGCTGATGACATTGCTATCTTGAGTGAAAGTGAAGAAGAATTACATGATTTCATGAACGGAATGAACAGTCTAATGAATTGAATACATCCAGCAAATAATTGAGGACGTAGGTTACAAGAGCTACTCTTAGATGAAGAGGTTCGCACAGAAGGGGAATCATTGGCGGGCCCCATGAAACTAGTCAGAAGCCTTATGACTCAAAAACCAACTGTTAGGTCTCATTAAATGTGAGTGCTCTGGTGCATAGATTACCGAATCAACTGCGATGCTGGTGGGCGGGGGGGGGGGGGGGGGCAGGGGAAGGGAGGGGGAGTTGTTCAGATAACAGAGTTTTGGTGTAAACGATCATTTACGAAACTAGACTGACGATATTCCTGCAGAAGTAATCACGAACACTTGCAACAGCATGAAAATTATGCTTCAAAACTCGTTAGGTCCATATATTAACAACGGAAAAATGCCAATCGACTTCCAACAATGCATTATTGTTCTCATACCGTAGAAGGTGGAAGATGAAAAGTGAGCACAGTACCGAACCTAATATCATATGCATCAAAAATTGCCGTAATGTAACACTGTCACGAGTTGAAAGAAGGTGGAGGATATTCCGTGTGATCAGTTTGGGTTCAGTAGGGGATTGGGAGGAACAAGAGAGGCGATTCTGGCAATGAGGCTTCTTATCGAAAAGCAGTTCCAGGAAAATGAGTCAATTTAGGTCTCCTTCGTTGACCTGGACTTGGTAATGTTATCTGGCAAGAGATTTTTCAGAATGCTGAAGAAAACAGGTATAAAAAACATATGTGGGTTGTAGCATCTGTAAGAAGGGGGCTGTGATTAGGAATTTTCATAAGGAAAAAGAATCAGAAAGGCGTAGGACAAGGATGTGTTCTCTCTCCTCTTGTACTGAACGCTTACATTCACGAAGCCGTACACGAGGTTCACGGAACAACTGACCTGAGAAATGAAATGTATGGACAGAAGATAGACATGCCGCGATATTCAGACGATACTGCTGAGGTCACGGTGACGAAAGAAGATATAGAAAAGGTTCTCAGTACAGTGTAAAGGTGTTTTTGTAACCAATACAGTGTGAGAATCAAGAAAAGAAAGACCAAGAGGTGCTATTCAGTAATGAAGAACAATACGAATCTGTAACAATGAGAATTGGAAGAGAGGTGTTCGAGATGATACAAACATTTACCTGTCTGGGAAGTAGGATCACAAGGGATGTTAAAGCCGAAAAAAATGTGAGCGCAATATAGCAGGGCAAAACGGTATTTAAATTGAGAAAGTGTATATTTACCAACAAGAACATCGGTCTTGCAAGTAAGGGAGCTAACAACGAAAGCATTTATTTTCAGTGTTTGTATATTTACCAACAAGAACATCGGTCTTGCAAGTAAGGGAACTAACAACGAAAGCATTTATTTTCAGTGTTGACCTACACGGTTGTGAAACATGGCCAATAGGAAAACGAGTGAGAAAAAGACTAAAAGGGCTTGAAATATACAGCTACTGAAGGAGGTTGAAGACCAGCTGGGAACAATAACGGGAAACAAGATTTCTCTAGATGGACATCCAAACAAGCAGAGATAAACTCCTAGGACACTTTTGAGACACAATAACGTCTTGGGAACAATCGAAGAAGGAGCTGTTGAGGGAAGGAATTACTGGGGCGATCCACGGTGTACACATGCTGAAGAGTATGAGTGATGTAGTGTGGCTACGTATGCGTGAATGAAGAAGGGAGAGAGAAGAGTGGATGGGCGTACTATTACAAACAAACCCCAGAGTCGAGTAATAAATAAGGATGTTGTACCAATACAATCACGGGATCTTTCGTGACTGATCTATTCTATTAAATCATTCATGCTTTAGAAAGCATCGCTCCTGCGAAATGCAACTCGCCCTTTCTTCACATGACATCTTGCGAACCACGGATGAAGGGTATCAGACGGATGTCATATTCCTTGACTTCCGAAAAGCGTTTGACTCAGTGACCCACTGCAGACTCCTAACTAAGGTACGAGCATATGGGATTGGTTCCCAAGTATGTGAGTGGCTCGAAGACTTTTTAAGTAATAGAACCCAGTACGTTGTCCTCGATGGTGAGCGTTCATCGGAGGTGAGGGTATCATCTGGAGTGCCCCAGGGAAGTGTGGTAGGTCCACTATTGTTCACTATCTACATAAATGAACTTTTGGATTGGGTGGATAGCAATGTTCGGCTGTTTGCTGTTGATGCTGTGGTGTACGGGAAGGTGTCGTCGTTGAGTGACTGTAGGAGGATACAAAATGACTTGGATAGGATTTGTGATTGGTGTAAAGAATGGCAGCTAACTCTAAATATAGATAAATGTAAATTAATGCAGATAAATAGGAAAAAGAATCCCGTAATGTTTGAATACTCCATTAGTAGTGTAGCGCTTGACACAGTCACGCCGATTAAATATTTGGGCGTAACATTGCAGAGCGATATGAAGTGGGACAAGCATGTAATGGCAGTTGTGGGGAAGGCGGATAGTCGTCTTCGGTTCATTGGTAGAATTTTGGAAAGATGTGGTTTATCTGTAAAGGAGACCCCTTATAAAACACTAATACGACCTATTCTTGAATACTGCTCGAGCGTTTGGGATCCCTATCAGGTCGGATTGAGGGAGGACATAGAAGCAATTCAGAGGCGGGCTGCTAGGTTTGTTACTGGTAGGTTTTATCATCACACTAGTGTTACGGAAATGCTTAAGGAACTCGAGTGGGAGTCTCTAGAGGAAAGGATGCGTTCTTTTCGTGAATCGCTATTGAGGAAATTTAGAGAACCAGCATTTGAGGCTGACTGCAGTACAATTTTACTGCCGCCAACTTACATTTCGCGGAAAGACCACATAGATAAGATAAGAGAGATTAGGGCTCGTACAGAGGCATATAGGCAGTCATTTTTCCCTCGTTCTGTCTGGGAGTGGAACAGGGAGAGGAGATGCTAGTTGTGGTACGAGATACCCTCCGCCACGCACCGTATGGTGGATTGCGGAGTATGTATGTAGATGTAGATTCTATCATTCCATTAATTGTGTGCAGTGCACTTATCATGTTACTTCTCGATGAAAACCCGAGATTTCGAAAATTTCGACCATTGTCGTCGTCAGGAAAGCAATTGAAGAAGTCGAAGAAATAACGGAATTAGAAAGATGAGATTGATGTAGTACCCCCATTGGCGCCATCGGTGAAACATCATCCGTACCGTCTTTGTTTCCCTAACGATATATTATATGTGACATATTCTTGCGCAGTCACTCAGTATGAAGTTCCCACCTCCACATACTGCTAAGTACGAATCCCGTGTCTCTGTTACAGTTGTTCACAGAAATTTTAGTTCCAACGATCTCCTGAAATCGCGTCCCGATAGTTCGAAGTATAGGCTACAGGTAGTATCTGCTAAAAAAGCTCCCGTGTTTCTAGTATGAATGTCCAACGGAACATGAAACTAAGAAACAGTGTTTCTTGTTCATTTCAAGAGACTTTTCACATATCGAAACATCATTTATTGTTTGGATTGGATCCGTACGCGCATGAACCACTGTAAACTGCAGTGCCTAGCCGGCCGCGGTGGTCTAGCGGTTCTGGCGCTGCAGTCCGGAACCGCGGGACTGCTACGGTCGCAGGTTCGAATCCTGCCTCGGGCATGGGTGTGTGTGATGTCCTTAGGTTAGTTAGGTTTAAGTAGTTCTAAGTTCTAGGGGACTTATGACCTAAGATGTTGAGTCCCATAGTGCTCAGAGCCATTTGAACCATTTTTTTGCAGTGCCTAAATCCTGTTTTTTCTGCCATTTTCATCGCCAATCTGTGCGAGCTCCCATCTTGACTGCCAAGTTCCTTCGCAGATTATGAAATGGCATCGGTATTCGTATAAATGTCCGATATATTTTCAACTCCATACTCTAGAGATAAGTTTTATACACAGGCACCTATCTTCAGATGCTTTTTAAAATTAAAATTAAAGCAGTATTGATGGTAGTAGAACATTTATTAATAAAATAGCGACCATCTTCAAACCATATGCTTTGGAATGTAATAAATAGGAGGCCGAGTTGATAGGTTTAGAGGAAAAAGTAACAATAACAGTTAATGTAAGATAGGTAAAATGTGACCAAAATTAAAATAAGTTATACCCATAATTTCAGGCGGTGGCGGGTGAATGGAGCAGGTCGTGGACGCACGAACGTTAGCTGCTGATTTCGGTAGCGGGGTTATGGGTTAGGTACTGGATGCTCCATCCACTACTTATCACATGAGTTCAGGAACAGCCAATTAGACATACAGTACATAAAGAGTGTTTTTAAAATAATGTACACAAGGAACAGTTCTACAAAATTAATAAAGAAGTTTCATAACATCACATAAATAGCCGATCTATAAAGCGGCTTGTCAAAATACATTTAAGTAAATAAAGGAGAATATACAGGCGAAAAGCCACTTGTAATCACTGATCTACATAGATTGCCCTCTATGGGCGTTTGAAGAAATTCGTAGGACGTAATCATAACAAAGATAGAGCTATGTGACTCCATTCGTTTCCATATCGTGCAGGTATCGATATGCACCATTCAGGGCTGGCGGAAGACGCTGTCAAGGATGCGATACCAACTGGCCGCCCCCGCCTGCCATAGTGGATATAGCTTATTTTAATTTTGGTCATATTTTATCTGTCTTATATTAACTGTCATTACTAGATCTCTCTAAATCTATATTTATTTACATTTCAGAATATGTGGTGGTATGAAGATGGTCGCTATTTGGTCGAAACAGGGTGCCACTTTTAAGACTGTTTTAATTTTAATTTTGAAATATTCCATTAAGATTGCTGTTTTATTCTCGATAAAATTGCTTTCATAGTTTTCTTCAGCTCGTCTGTTAAGTTTATCAGAAACACTAAAGTAAGACCTGTCACAAAAAAAGGTTGAGAGGTCGAAGCAAGACCCTAGCAATGATGACTGAAAGGGAATGGAAAACCGCCGAGCTCACCATCCTGGCCACAGTAGAACTTCTAAGTAGGTATGCGTTTGCAGGCTGTAATCCCTTTGGATAACCGATGTTTCGGTTGATCTGAATTTCAGATAATCGATTCTGTACTGTGAATATCAGATAACACCTCTAACAAAGAGAAAATTCGCAGTAGTATCAAATTACGAAATAAGTGGTGACCATTTTGAGCATGTAGAATAGTGTAATATTAAGCGGCGATATGAAATGGGATGATCACATTAAATCAGTATTATAAAGGAGAATGGAAGATTCAGTTTCGTTGGAGGCGTTCGGGGACAATGAAATGCACCTGTAGAGTAAATCGCATTCTAGAGTGCCAGCAAATCGCCTATTTTTTAAGAATCGAAATTGCAGGTATAAAACAGCTTCAAAATTCTGATTACTTTACGTACGAGTTAATGTGTTACATATCTGACATTAAGCACGCGATCGAGAAAATTTTTACAAAAGCTTTGAAATTGTGTTTGAAGTTAGTTGCAAGTGGCCAAGTGCTCTCATTATCAGACACGAGATGAGTATAGTCTGGGTAATTTGCTGAAAATCAAAAGCTAAATTTTTTCTACATCTGTGTTTAAGAAGTCATATCTCCTGATTTTTTTTTTTTGTTACACAATTATATAGCTTTAAAAGTAGGTTCAGCAGTATTTGTGAATCCTCTCTGAAAAATGTGTTGAGTTGTATCTTACACGCCATTGAAAGTGTATTCGCAATGTTTAGTATGTGTCCAGCATATGTTAACAGATGTGCATTGCGCACCGTATTTGTACTACGTAATAAGCCTCTGTGAGCAATATGTATATGGACACGGCCTTTTGGACAAATTGCTGTGTGTTTTTAAATATTTTTGCGATAACAAACGTCTCTATTGCGCTCAGGTCTATCCACTTGACATCTTATGCATGCATTTCAGCGTAAAATGAACGTGTTTTACTGCAAAAAAAAAAGTTTAAGACCTGAATATGACGTCTAAGGTTATTGAAACTGGTTGTCTTGAATAAAAAATATTTTGTGCGATCTTGGTTTTTGATTGGTTTTTAACAATTAAATCAGGTCACACTTCAGTACTCTCACAATGAGAAAATTCAACCTTTTTATACCTTGCGTAGGAGATACTACCGCCATGTGTATATGTGCACATCGCTGTCCCATGTCTACTGTCACAACTATATAGTCCAGTTATTTGTGCGCCGCGATTTATAGTGCCTCAAGAGACTGACACAGTTTGTAACTGAAACGCTTATCTTTCTGTGGTAAACTTTTGATATAAGAATTTTCAATTTTAAAAATCCAGCCAGTAATTATATCAAATACTGCCAATTTTTGTTGCCTCTGGCAACCAGCAACCAGCAACTGGGAGTGGGTGACCGTACCCTGGCTTACTTGCCCGGTAACATAGATATTCCAGTGTTTGGAATCCTTACGAATCAGGAGTGACAGCAGACATCGAACAAAATCAGGGACGAGCATCTAGGGTCCTAAAAGGCCGATGTAGCATCAGAAACGCTCAGGGATCTTGAATGGGAATCCCTGGAAGAAAGACGATGAAGTTATCGCGGAACACTTGTGGGTAACTGTGTTGAAAGGAGACCGTCTGACCGTCATGTATCGTACATCTCCTGTAGGGATCGTAGGAGTAAGAGAAATTAGGATACGTGACAGAGGCATACACGAGGCTCGTAGACAATCATTACACAAACCAAGAATGAAAGACAATCGATAACATTGGTGTGATACCTTCCGCAATTTAATGTACGATGGTTTGTCGAGTATGTACATGTTAAATGTGAAACGACCACGAAAAGCAAGGTGTCTCATGCGAGAGTAGTGTTGTATTCTACCGGAGCTACGGTTAGGTAGTTTTGGTACAGTACGTAAATGACGTAGTAAATGGTAGGTTTACCGGTACTACTGGTAGAACTGATAGGGAAAGAAACATAAATGAATTTGTAAGAGAGAAACTGAGACCCGGTGACCTCTCTGAGTTTTGTTTGTTTGTTTATACATAACTAGATCCGCACATCGTTTGGAGTTAGTCCATTGTGTATTTTATATCCTTAAAAAATATAAATCGCATTTTATAAGTCATGAAATAAGTTATTGATGTTGCTGAACTACAGTCAGACAATAATTGTTAAATGAACACACCGCTATTCGACGGTATTGTTGTTTGTTTAATTACGACCCAGATTTCGGCTGTTTATGCCACTTTCAAGTGATTGAGTTTATGTCATTAACATATATTGCAGGAAATCAAGCTCAAAATTGGCCATAAATTAAGAAAAATATTCGCTCCCCACTAAATGCCAGATGTACTATCATCATCTTGTAATAATATCAGTAAATAATAGAGGGAGGACATCATAAACATTACTATTACTTAGAATCATCATCTTATAAAAAATCATTAAATAATAGTGGGACCTCATAATAAATATTACTATTATTTACAAGAAGGTAATTTTACATTTGACAATTCGTGGGGAGCGAATGCTTTTCTCAATTTAGGGCCACTTTTGAGCTTGATGTCCTGCAATATATGTCGGTGACATAAACTCAGTCACTTGACAATAGCATAAAAGGCCCGAAACCTGAGTCATAATTAAATAAACATCAATACAGTCGAGATGTGTTCATTAAAAAAAAAAAGGTGATGGTGTAACTTCTGAGCTTTTAGATAACCAAAGCAACGATTTTTGATGCAAGTTGCGGATCACATGCACAAAGATAAACAAATCTTCATAATTATTATTGTGATAAAGAAATGGTTTTTTATGTTAACTCTACTAAGTACTGCAGCGATATTTGAAATATTTTTGTTTTGCGATTTTTTAAAGTTTTATCGTTTTTTAGTAAATTGCAATTGTAGTGCTGTATTTCTGTAAAATTTTACTACAACATATCTCTATTTCACGTTAAATATCAACAATTTTCGTATATAGCCTGAATTAAACATTGACAATAGCATTATGATAAAAATACTGTTTATTTTTAAGTAACAGACAGGAGGATAACTATGCCGAAGAAAAATGTTCCATAGGCTACGCGGCCCTTCATATATTCTCACTCAGTTTCTGTGTGGATCACCGCTTTCGTTTTCTAGATGAATCTAGTAAGACACTACGCAAACAAATGGATCGAAATGAGGTAACGCCCAACAGGTACGCAACACACCTAATGGACTGGTAAAACGGTTACAATCTTAACCGATCAAGGCTACTGCAACAACTGCCATAGTCTACACTTCCTTATGATAGCCCTCGGTAGCATAAGACAGTTTTATTACTCTATATATGACTTCAGTCAGTAGTAAACTTAACTAAACAAGCTACTTGCTGCCTTGGGAAGAAGTCTGAGAAAACGCCATTTACCTGTACACATGCATGTATCAGTACCATTAGCTCACAGAGCTCTGCAGAAGTTCAAACTACGATCTTCAAAGCCGTCTGCTATAGACAACTTTTATGTTGTGTATTGATACGCTTATCGATAAGCGACTGCATGTCTCAAATCACTTATAGTCAGTCTTACGTATGCTAGAGAAGCTTTGCCTTTTGTTTGGGTACAGCAAAAGCATATCTTCACTAAGTCGTTTAGCCAGCCAATCGTATTGCTTGACGCAGAGGATCAGTTAACAACAGAACCGCACGGCTTGTGGACAAATGGGCACTCTTCACTTCCACTTGATGCCTCGGACACGCTCCACTTTCCTGCTTGCTACCTCAGGGACGCGCCGCACTGTTTGATGTACACGCTTTGTCTTGCAACACTGAAATGGACACAATGTACCAGCTTTGGTCAGAATTATGGTGAGATGGTCGTTTGCTTGCGCTGCCTTTCCGAAACTGTATGCTATGTGATTTTTCCGACTCATTCATGTGAGGTAGTTCGCAGTTGTATTTCATGTGAGCGATGCAGGTTTCACAACTTGTTTGGATCACGTGGGAATCAGTGTCCACTTTCTTCTTTCTTTTCAGTCATCTGTGTCTACAGATTGCTTAAATCGTTACTTATTTACTCACTGAATACGGTGATGTGAACACAGGGTTATTTTACCGCCTTTTGTAAACATGTGGTCCGTTGCAGGACACTTTTATTTAAGACATGACAGTTTGCATTCATTTTCTGCACAGTACATACATGCTTATTCAATATTAACATAACACACGACTCTTACGAAGTTATTTTTCGCTCGTCTGGTTTTTGTTGAAATCCTCACACATGTTCAGATAAGACCTTCGTTCACGAGAGAATACGTTCGATATCGTTTTATTTAAACACGAGAGAAAATAAACTGGCTTTGGCATAGATGATACTCTCTTACATTTAAATTTAATTTCAGTTAGCAAACTAAGAGCGTGTTGCGGTGGAACTTCCAGGCACGTGACGAACACGTCGATATTCAGTTGTCATGTGAGGTCATCTCAGTTTGTTAAGAGTTTTGGGTGTAGTATACGAGTCCATTTGCATTTCACGAATCACTCCTACGAGAAGTACCTAAATAACACAAACTGATAGTAGCTGCATGAGATATGTTGTAAAGCTTATGGTTCCAATTTACTTTGGTTTAGCTTATCTTAAACCACCTTTGCACTATTCCGTTGCGTTATGAGGAAGCTGCTGGTTAATGAAATATACAAGGTAAAGTTATATCGCTTTTTGTTCACTTATATGTCAGATTTCATACAAAGCGGAAGGTTTTCGGAGCATTAAAACCATAGCATATTATGGATTCACAGGTTAAAATTTAACGTAGTGACGAGTTTTCAGCCTTGCAGAGAAATGACACCACTCTGACAGACGAATTGAGATACTATTACAAAACGACGGAGATGTTTCAAGACCTTAGTGACAACTTTGTATGCAACAGGGAGCGAATACATGGGACGGTATTTCATTACATCATGAAGAATTCCTATTTTGTTGAGAATAATTATCTTTGCTTTGTTCCAGGAGACACGCTTATTGTCTTTTTATATACAAGCAGTACAGATTTTCACCAGAAGATTTTTTTATTTCTTCACCAGTAATCTTTAGTATCTCGGTCGTCATACTATCATGACCCCTGTTTTGCCAGTCTGTATTTAGTTTATAGCTTTTCTTTTTTTCTTTTGGGAGGATTTCTAGCACTTCATTATTTCCATTTGCTTAACGCGTTCTCAGCAGTTCGCAGGTTCTTTCACATACCTTGCTGTAGAACTTCCTTATGTGCTCTAAACTTTCTTCTTTATATGTTATGTACTTCTTACCTATTTCAGATGCCATTATTTCTTTTTCACGAATCTTAAGCTCTGGTCTAACTCTCTTACAACTCATCTCATTCTCTAATGCTAATCTTATGGCATTTTGGTTCTATTAATTTTATTTCTAATTTTACATTTTCCCTTACACACTTAGATAGTTCTGACTATTCTACATTCACATCACGTGTTTTAATTGCCATCTCTCATTTCTTTAACAGTAAGCCACTCCCTTCAGTCATAAACTTTCCTGGTTGTTTAGTAACTTTCATTATCCCACATTTCTTTTGCAGATTTCATTGCAGTTCCCATTAGATTTGCTTCAGTCAACTGTTCTAATCTAATCCGAAGAGTATTCTTGAATCCTGTTCCTTCTTCACTTGATTTATCCCTGTTGATAACGTCTTTTTTCATTGATATTAGTTTCCTTGTTTCTTTTTTGATGTTTATATTTACTTTCGTTCTACTCGTATGAAACTAGTTTAAAAATGAAAAATTTTCGATTCCACGATTTTTGTTTGGAATAATAAAATCTATTTCGTTCAGAGTCTCGTGATTAGATTTTTTCATGTGATTTCTATTCCAAATCCGGCATTTAAAGCCACAATTATTAGTTTAAAGTGCTGGTCCTTTTCTTTGTCTTGTACGTATTTTACTTCCTCATAAAATACTTCTAATTCACCGTCAGAAAGGTTTGAAATAGGAGCATATAGTTGCGCTATTTGCAACTTGTATCTCTTTCATATTTTTATTACAATCAGTACTATACTATTTGATCTTTTTTCTGTTAGTAATACCCCACCAATTATGCTCTTATTTATTAGGAACCCAGACCATTAATCTATCCATGTGCTTCTCCTGAATGGTACAGAATGTTTAGTGTTGCACATTGTTGCCGTTTACGACGTACTTCACTCAGTACAACAACACACCGTTTTTCTATGTTTACCCGCAAAGGATCGGCAGTTATGTGTGCAGATATGCAGAGATGTGGCAGTTCCAGCTAGTAGGTTTCTGTACTGCCGACGCTGAAGTTATCCTCTCCAGCAGACCCGATGATTGGGGGACTAATGCGGGATTTTTAACGTTAGCAATACTTATAATAAAAGACTTTAAGGTTTGAAGCATGATCATCACGGTTGCTTCACAATGGATCTGATTTTCAATGTCACCGCTGTAATGGGGTCAGGTGCCCTACGGTGGCCACTCGAATGTGACTATCAGAATGAAAACACACATGGTATGATCAGCGTTTTAAAATTAAACAGGATGCATTTCTACGAACTTGAGTCATGTAGTGTATAGAAAACTGACTGTAACTGCATTGTGTATGCAACAGCCACCCACACTCCGATAGCAATAATATCAACAGATTTCAAAAAGGCATTTGACAAAGCCAGCATCATAACGTCATCGAGGCTCTGGGATCTGAGAATTAATTAAGGACTACAATTTTTAATTTACTGAGAAATTCCTTTTATCGAGTGATCGTCAACGGAGAAGGAACGGATACATTCCCTATCAAGTGCTCAATACAACAAGGATTCTCATTATCTGTGGCACTGTCTCACATAGCTCGACGTGTTATTAAGCAAAAATGTCGCCTTTCTGCACAGGTCTGACAATGGGAAGCAGTTTGTGAAGCTAATGCAAATGTATGGATATTAATAACATATGTCCAAGACGTGGACAAGCTAAATCGTGATTTAAATCTTAAATGAGCATCGGGTGCAGCGATAAACCCTACGAAAACTGCGGTCATACCCATTAGGACAAACGCAATACAACTACAGTGGCCTTGGTACACAACAAAAGACGAACAGAAAATTCTCGGAGTACGCATCAATCCAATATACAACAAATGACAACTTACAACTGCCGTATATTATATTCTACCACATCCTTAATTACAGAAAACGCAACAAGAAACTTTACACTAACGCATAAGATAAAGTCAATAAAGGTATTTTTACTGTCAAAATTTTGGTAGATGGTCCAAATTCGAAACCTGCCCAAAGAACTGCACGAGCTATAACACAAGTAGGTTACTGGCCACTGAGGCGTGGAGACGTATTTTACACCGCGTGCACTCTAAAACCAGAAGAAGAGGTCCTCGGATTAATCGACCTTATCCCAAAGTACGCTGCCCTGTTGATACACAGGACATCCAAAATCACAGAAAAGAGTCCGCCAGTCCGACGCGACATTGTTCGTCAGATACAGACCAGAGTCCGTAACAGCGCCCGTGGACCTCGCAGATTCCATTTAGACTCGGCTGCGTGCGGCTGACTACATGCAGAAGAGCTTCGTAACAGGAAGCCCTCCAATCCCCTGAGAGAAGACATAAATAAACTAGTCGTATTGACGCTGTCAGAGGCTACAAGTTCAAGAATATCGTGTAGCCATCATTTGCGCAGTACTGATGGATCGTCGTATGGCAAAATGTCTCAGCTCGTTTTTGTCACCATAAGTCTGCAGCATGTGGTGCAGGGTTATTAAGAGGTCGATACCGAGAAAGCAAAAACAGTAGGCATGCACCTGAGACGCCTACGGCATGTGCACTGAGCTAGACACTCTGGAGTACAGGATTTTGAGTCGAACTGTCGCAGACTTCGGTAAACCAGTGAACAATTACTTAGCCTGATAAAGAGAAACTACCCTGACACCATTTAAACTCATCAAAAATCATGGAATGCAAGAGATCGTTGTATGCAAGGCATCAATAACCACATGAGTAGTCGCCCACACAGCACACTCCTTCCTCCACCGGCGAAACTGCCAATTTCTAGCTTATCTATGGCACTGACATGAGAAGACAAGAAAAACACAAAAATAGAAGGAAATCCTTATGAGATTCTTAATCTTTAAGTTAGACGCAGTTCTTAAAAGATCTGTGGTGACTGACCACCGTCCAAAAATAACAAACCAATGGCACACTATCAACATCAAGGTGTAGCAGCACAGCGCGTCAAGGCCTGGGAAGGAAGACAGCTGCAGTAGCTGCACCAGCGAGTGATCCCTTTAAACGTACACAAGGAGCACGAATAAGGACAATTGAAATAATGAAAGATATCTCGTATTCTTTTTATTTTTCCTTTATTGTATCAAGTCGTAAATCATTTAATATTTAAAATTAATAGTGTACCTTCATAAGATAATAAAAGTTTCTTTAAAAAAGTTACTACGTGATACACACAACAGTCTGGAAGACACACCAAAACATACTTTCTTTCCACACTAATTTATAGATAGTTAACTGAAATACACAGTTAACACAGTTTTTGGTATGATATCGCTTGATGTCTTCCAAGACAGTCAAATAAACTAATTGCTAATAAAATGAAATAAAGCGGTTCATTTTAAATAAAAACAGCCCGACGTAGAAAAATGTGTTTTTTCGTTACGGTTGTGCTTGTTGATCCAAGTACAGGATGTTTATAAATGAATATCGGGATTTTAACGCTTTATAATATTTATTACATTAAACTTACAGTCATAAATGATATGTCAAATGAAAGAGCAACTCAAACAGTTGTGTTTGGCACCAGCGCAAGATGGTGCGACACCTCACTGTCATAGCGAAGTACGCGATTGGTTGAACTTCACTGTACCCAAGCGCTGGATATACCACAAGGGGCCAATGACAGTGTTTGCTTTGCATGGCCTCCACGCTCACCCGACCTAACGCCATGCGATTTTTTCCTTTGGGGCTTCATCGAGGATCCTGTGTACGTGCCTCCACTACCAGCAGACCTCCCTGAATTAAGAAACCGGATTGAAGCAGCTGTTGCTAAAATCACTGAAGACACACGTATTGACGTTTGGGAAGAACTCGGCTATAGACTTGATGTGCGCCGTGTGACAAATGGTGTTCACACTGAACATTTATAAGGTTCTTGGTAAAACTGTTTGAGTTGCTCTATCATTTGACATATCATTTATAACTGTAACTTTAATATAATAAATATTATAAAGCGTTAAAACCCCGATATTCATTTATAAACACCCTGTATTATAAGGTTATTGTTACTGTTCTGTGTTACGTTAAACAGTGCTGCTCTACATCTTCATCTTAATCTTCAGCAACATGACAGCTACCGTACGCTCTCCAGCGCATTGCTGTCTTGACCCGTACGCATCCACGGCACTGCTGTGCATTTTGTGACTCTTTCTGAATAAAACATGGTAAATCATATCATACCAAAGCTGTAAGGAGCAAAGTTAAAACTAGTCACTATGTTCACTAACTGATCAAAAGTATCAGCACACCGCTGTGTTATGCGTCACGACAGGCGTACACGCCAGTATTTAAGGAGGCGTGGATTACTGTGCCCGCAGAACAGAAGCAGTAACAGCATAATGGGTCTGTCAGGAGAAATGAGTGGCTTCGAACGTGGACTAATGATTTGAAGTCATTTGAGTGACAAATCCAACAGCAACATTTCACACTTTCTAAACCAAACCAGGTCGACAGCTGGCGATAAGACACTGAAATGGAAACGCGAGGGAACAACCGTAGCTAAAGCAAGACCAGGAAGGCCTCATGCACTGACGGATAGGGACTGTTGAACACTGCGGAGGTTGACTGGAAAAGTAGTGTAAAATCAACGAAAGGAATCAGTCGTGATTTCGAAAGTGCTACCAGTAGTACAGCTTAGCACAATGACTGTGCGTAGGGAGTAAAAAAGAACGGGGTACCGTGATGAAGTAATTCCTCATAAGAGACACATTTTTGTATTCATTGCTAAGCGACGCTTAAGATGCTGTAAAGAACGACAGCACCGGGCAGCGGATGACGGGAAACGAGTCATTTAGAGTGATGAATCACGTTATACTCGGTGGCAATCCCAAGGAAACTTTTTTATTTTTTTTATTTTTTTTATTTTATTTATTTATTTATTTATTTATTTATTTTTTTTTTTTTTGCGAATGGCTGTAGAAAGCTACCTGCCATCATCTGTAGTGCCAAGAACGGATTACGGAAGCGGTTTTGTTCCTTCATGTGGGTATTCTTCGTGGTCAGGTTGGGGTCCCCTTATCTCGCTTAAGGGAACACTAAATGCGGATAGATATGAACACATTTTTCGGCACTGTGTACTGCGTACAGTAGAGGAAGAGTTCTGAGACGATGATTGCTTGTATCAGCACTACAATGCACCATGTTATAAGGTAGCAACTGTGACGCAATTCATAACGTTGAGTGCGATGCAGAACTGCGTCCAACACTGCCTTCCTTGGTTTCCGTTCATGAGGAAGAACTGGGCTGCCTTTCCTAAACAGACATTCAGGCACCCCATTGGAAGTGTCCCCAGAAATGTACAGTTTATTGTAAAGGCTAAAAGTGGACACACCAATGAAAATAATTTGCATTAGCAATAGTTTGAGCTCGGAAATACGAGACCATCCTGAAAAGTAATGCCTCCGAATATTTTATGTGAAAACTCTTAAACCTTTTTGAATAAAATCATTATACTAATTTGTTCTTCATCTCTACACATTTATTTCTCAACATAGCCACCTGGCGGCGATCGCATTTCTCCCGGCGAGAGACCAGTTTGTTGCTACCGTCACTGTGGAATGTTTGTTGATGGAGCCACAACACTCTGCTTGGACTGTTTCATCACTGTCAAAATGAAATCCTCGAAGGTGTTCTGTAAGTTCTGAAAACAGATGGATATCGGACGAGGCCAAGCCGGAACTGCATGGAGGATGATTGATGACAGTCAACCCAAGGCGTCGGAACGTTGCGTAATCTGACATTTTCATGTTGAATGAGAGAATGCTCCATGCGTCGACGAGCTCTTCGCATTCCAAACTCCATTATGGAACGATATTTCTTAAGGACCGACATAGTTACGTTGCACACTACCACGTTAGACGCTACAATTAGGAGTCCTCTACGGGAGAGAGCTGCAAATATGTAGACACGAAGAATGAAGACGTAGAATTTTAATAACGCTTGTATTATTCAAAAATCTTTAAGTACTTTTGCGTAGAACATGCTGATGCATTACTTTTCAGCATACCCTCTTAAAAATGTTTGAGCACTACCCACTCGTCCTCACAATAAACAGCTTTACGTTTTATGCAACATTTCATTGATAGTTTGGCCACTGTGCAAAATGCTAACACCATGACACTGAAACAATATCTTAGTGTAGCCGGGACAGCATCTTGGTGTAGTTCTGATTATATCTTGAACAAGGATTGCCTAATCGCAGGAAAAGTTGTAGGATATAGGGTTTATAAATGGAAGACGATGTCGTAATAAAAATATTTATACAAATTCGGAACCACCACGAATCTTATTGCAGTTGACTCTTGGAAAAAAACAGAAATTAAATACAAATAGTGTAGTCAATTATGTGTAGCCTTGACTGATGTCACTAGGAAGACTGGAAGAAGAACAATAATCAGAATACTTTATCTTCCATAACTAGCAGTTTCAAATAAACAAAAGAAATAACCCAATGAACTTTGCATCCAAGGTGCACAAAGAGTCATGTAAATTGCGAGCTGCTCGGAGTGCGGACTCTGAAATATGAAACTAAAGCCTCGTGCTGTAGCGAAAAGCGACACTTACATCTTCGGACTGCACAGTCAGTGCTGGTCGACAGACAGGAAACGAATGATGAGAATACCAAGTTCTCTGTCCTCAGGCCAAACACTGTTTACGGGGCCACAGCATGGTTTTAGCCAGTGTGCCTGCAAGAGATTGCTCGAATCGTGAAAATAGAGGGGTCTTCAAATCCGTGTAAATAATTTCTAAGATTGGTTTCAAGTTAAAACGGTTTTTTACTACTGGTTGACGAAGCATACACATTGTCTAGAAGGGGAGGGAATACACGGGATTGATCATACAGAAAGAACATACGCTATGGAATCGTTACTAAATGAAATTGACGGAGACATTCAAAAACTCATTTTTTACTATAGTAAAACAGGGAAGAGAGTGACACCGATGTGAGAAGCGGGTTGGGGTGGCACTCATTAACACAAAAGCGTTTTCGTTGTGGCGTGATTTTTTCACAAAATTTCAACCATCAACTTTCTGCTCGAAGTGCAAAATATTTTGTTTTTTTGTTGTGACTTGGCAAGACAGCCAAGCCACTATGATTGGTAGCCGAAAGGCACGCGTTTAAGCTCACGCAGGCTGGCGTGAGGTCTGGAACAGTTAAGGGAATTTATAGTAGCAAATAAAGTGCGTAGCTGATGGAATACTTAACTTTAATCCATAATTGGTGAACATCGGTCTGACGGTACATGCATCACAAGATAAATAGCAAATGATAATGGTGCCTTGCTAGGTCGTAGCAAATGACGTAGCTGAAGGCTATGCTAACTGTCGTCTCGGCAAATGAGAGCGTAATTTGTCAGTGAACCATCTCTAGCAAAGTAGGCTGTACAACTGGGGCGAGTGCTAGGAAGTGTCTCTAGACCTGCCGTGTGGCGGCGCTCGGTCTGCAATCACTGATAGTGGCGACACGCGGGTCCGACGTATACTACCGGACCGCGGCCGATTTAAAGGCTACCACCTAGCAAGTGTGGTGTCTGGCGGTGACACCACATTTTTTCTCACCTATGAAGGGAGAAACGACCATCGTATTAAACAAGTAAAGTCATAGACAGCTCGGAAATCTTTAAATGTTACATTTTTCGGAGGTGCTATTCGAGAGTGTAGCGACAAATAAAGAGATTGAAAGTGGTACTGTGAACCCTCTGCAGGCCACTTAGGTGTGAATTGCGGAGTAGTCATGTGGATGTACACATCTATAGATAATTGAAATATTTGGAAATGTGGTGAAATTTCAGTATCGGTCATTTCAGTGTTCAATAAATAACATTTCTGAGATATTCTGTACATAAGGTGCCGCAAAATGAACAATTTCTGAATTTCGTAAGTAGTGAATCGTCCACCCCAAGTTGAGAGACCAGCGCGACCGACTGTGGTATCAGGAATTCGTGCGCTTTACCTGGCGCTATGTCTCATTGTCACTCGATGGAAAGACGTGAATGGAATCCGTTCAGTCTGCTGAGGGTACCTGCAGGGAGAAAGGGAGACGGATGCGGGTTTTAGTCTCCTATGGACGGCGAGCTGTTTGAAGACGAACTACAAACTTCAATGGAACAAGGATGGGGAAGGAATGGGCTGCAAGCTCTTTCAGTAAACCCTCACTACATTCACGTTAGTATAATGAAGTTGGGAAAGACCTGTTATGGGTGCTAGAAGGGAATTTCGACTTCTGTCCTCCGTGGATAAGCAATCGAGGAACGATTTTAAGGGCAATATGCTTCACGTAACCCGTAGTATTAGGGGTAGCGTCTTTGAGTAGTAATCAAAATGTCTTTGGTCCCGGGTTCGAACAACGCTACAGCTTATATAAAAATAATTAGCAACGGCAGCCGAAGAATTCCGGTGGAAGAAGTCAGCGTCATACTGCTTTATCGAAGAGCGTGCAGGAGCAGACCGATGTTCAGGGCACTCTCTTGGCCTTTGGGTGGAAACGATCACTAAAAGGCGGAAAAATTAGCAATTATCTAAAGCATGGGGATGCAAAAGGCAACTGAAACCACTGCGTTAAAGACACTTATTATGTATCCACAGGACATGCGGCCTGTATTTGAAACAGTTTCGTGATTATCTCTCCACTGGCAGAAGATTCAGATCTCCGAGAGGGGACTGCCAAGGAGGAGGTGCCATTGAGAAAAAGACTGAATAACCAACGAAAGGGTAATGTTATATGAACAGGGGCGTTTTATGTCAGAATTTTGTACATTGTAGGGAAGATAGAAAATCTGTAAAGGGAAGTGCTAAGCCTCAATCTAGATATAGTAAGTGTTCGTGAAATGAAATGGGAAGAACACATGGATTTCTGGTAAGGTAAGCTTAGGGTAATATCAACAGCAGCAGAAAATTGTATAACGGGAGAAGAATTCGTTATGAATAGGAAGGTAGAGCAGATATTGAGTTACTGTGAACAGTTCCGTGAGAGGGCTGTTCTCATTGACAGCCAACCAACACCGCCATCAATACTTCGTATATATATGCCGACCTCGCAACCAAAACATTAAGAGATACAGAAAGTATTTGACTTAGTACGCAAAGGGAGGTGAAAATCTAACAGTCACTGGGGGCCAATGCAGCTGTGCGGGAAGCAGTAGGAGAAAGGGTTAATGGAAAATATGGGCTTGGTAGTAGGAATGAGAGAGAAGAAGGACTAATTAAGTTCTTCAACCAATTCCAGCTAGTAATAGCGAATATTCTGTACCAGAATCGCAATAGGAGGGGGTATACTTGTAAAAGGCCTGGAGGTATGGGAATATTTCAGTTAGATTACGTCATGATCGGACATACACTGCGAAATCAGATATTGGACTGTATGCCGCACCCATGACCAGATATAGACTCAGGTCTTAATTTAGTAATGATGAAGAGTAATGTGAACTCTAAGCGAAGCGAACGAAAGAATAAGTGTGGAAGTAAATGGGATGTTGAAGTACTGAGAAAAGATGAGTCACGTTTGATGTTCGCTAAGAGGTGGATACAGCGATAAGAAATGTCACTGTAGGGAGTTCAGTTGAAGAGGAGTGAACATATCTAAAAATGGTAACCACAGACGCTGAGTAGTCAGATATAGGTACAAGCACAGTAGCTCCGAATAAACCATGGGTAGCAGAAGAAATACTTCAACTGATCAACGAAAGGAGAAATTTGCAAAAATGTTCAAGGAAAGACAGGAATACAGAAGTATTCATCAGTAATGAATTAAAAAGGAAGTGGAGGGTAGCAAAGGCGAAATGGCTGCAAGGAAAAATGTGATGAAATGGAAAAAGAAATGATGGTCGAGAGGGATGACTCAGCATATAGAAAAGTCGAAGCCACCTTTGATGAAATCAAAAGCCAGGGTAATAACAGTAGGAGTGCAGTGGAAATTGCACTGTTAAACGCAGACGAGAGAGCGGATAGGTAGAAAGAGTGCAATGAAGGATAGTATGAGGGGGAGCACTTGTCTGATGACGCGAAAGAAGAAGAAGTTGGAGTCCATATGGTAGACATAGGGGATTCAGTATTAGAGTCAGAATTTTAGAGGGCTTTGGAAAAATTTAGGTATAATAAAGCAGAAGGGACAGATAACATTCTACCGGAATTTTTAAAATCGTTAGGGGCCATGACAACCAAACTACTATTCAAGTTGGTGTGTAGAATCCATGAGATTGGCGACGTACGATCAGACTTTCGGGAAAAGTATCATACAGTCAAGATAGCAGGGTCAGATAAGCGCAAGAATTATGCACAATCAGCTTAACGGCTCATGCATCGAAGATGTTGACAAGATAAAATGCAGAAGAATGGAAAGAAGGCTGAGTATCTGTTAGATCACGACGTTTGGCTTTAAGAAAGGTGAAAGCACCAGAGGAGCAGTTCTGGAGTAGCGCTTGACAATGGAAGGAAGACTGAGGAAAAATCAAGAAACGCTTTTAGGATTTGTCTACCACGAAACATGCTTGCCACACTGTCAAATGGTGCAAGATTTTCGAAGTTCTGAGAAATAGAGGAATAAGGTGCAGGGAAATACGGATAATATACAATACGTACAGTAATCGAGAACAATAAGAGAGACAGAAACGAAGTGCTCGCATTAAAAAGAGTGTAAGATACGGGTGCCATCTGTCGCACCTACTGTTCAGTCTACAGATCGAAGAAGCAATGACGAAAATAAAAGAATGATTCAAGAGTGGGTTTAAAATTGATTGCAAAAGGAAGACATTCCAGTCGCATCAAGAGAATTTGATAATTTAAATAATATATAAACGAAGTATATAAAGTTTGGTGTGGAACTTCATTAAAGTAGAGGAACAGGTGATGTAATAAACAAGAATCTGTATTTGATATTAAAGTAATTTCAATTGGAGACAAAAGTCTTTTACTGTATTTATAAATGTGTAGGCAGCTGTTAAAGAAAATTTTCCTTTTCTGGTGAAGGAGGTGTATTGTTAGCATCTTTCAATTCCGATGTCCGTAGAAAGTAATGGAGATAAATTTACTCTGATATAGTGGTGGTCACTTATCTTATCGCAGCTCGGTCTATTACTCACAGCGTACCACTTCTGTAGATGGTTTGCAGAAGCTCAATTCAAACTCCAACAACTTCGACCCGTGTTTCCTTCAGAAGGAAGCGAGATTAGGATATACGACCACTTCGACTCAACAGTCTGTGACTGGGGAAGGAAATAGATCGACTTCATCGACTCCTTGGCAAAGAAACTAACCAGTCATTAGCCTTAGGATAGGGAAAGTATAGAAAGAAATCCTAAACCAACCGCTGTCGTCTCAAATGTGAGCCCATTACTGTATAAGGGGCGTTCAAAAAGAAACGAGCTGGAGGCGTAATTGCAGAAACCGGTATCTGTATGTTAGAAGTAGTGGCCCTGCCTATTGAGACACTTGTCCCGCTGTGACGCAAGGCGGTGAATGGCTGTCTCATAAAATTCCCGGGTCCGTGATGTTAACCAGTTCCGCAGGTACAGCTGGACGTCGTCGTCCGAGTTGAATCTTTTGCCCTTCAGAGCCTTTTTAAGGGAACCAAAATGGCTTAATCACAGGGAGAAAGGTCCGGACTGTATGGAGGGTGGCCCGGAACCTCCCATTTGAATTTCTACACGAGTGCCGCGAGTGTGTTGGCCGTATGAGGCTTTACACTGTCGTGGAGCAGAATGACCACACGGGTGAGATTGCCTGGTTGTTTTGATTTGATCGCTTGGTGAAGGGTGGTCAAGGTTTGAGAGTGACGCTGGGCATTCATTGTTGTCCCGTGTTGCAGGAAGTGAATCAGAAGGGGGTCGTCTTGATCAAAGAAAAAAATGGTTCAAATGGCTCTGAGCACTATGGGACTTAACATCTGTGGTCATCAGTCCCCTAGAACTTAGAACTACTTAAACCTAACTACCCTAAGGACATCACACACATCCATGCCCGAGGCAGGATTCGAACCTGCTACCGTAGCAGTCGCGCGGTTCCGGACTGAGCGCCTTGGATCAAAGAAGAACGTCAGCATAACCTTTGCTACACTCGTGTGGAAGGCCTTGGCTTTTTTGTTGGTGGTGACCCTGCATGCTTCCACTGAAATTTTGTGGTTTTGATTCTGGTTCGATGCGATGACACCATGACTCATCTCCAGACACCACTCGTGCCAGGAACGCATTCCTTTCCCGAGCATATCACTGCAGATAAACAAGACAGTGGGCCATTCGACATGCTTCCTGGTGTGATTGAAGACTGTGGGTCACCCATTGGGCACATACTTTGCACATGTGCAGTCTTTCCTTCATGATAGTGCGAACATTTGTGACGCTAAATCTGACCACGGTGGCTATGGCTTTCACTGTCACTCGGCGGTCCTGGGTAATGAGTGCATCCACCAGTTGGACGATGTCATCGGTGCTGCAGTGTGGTGCTCCAGACCGTGCATCATCGGCTAACGACACCCGTCCTTCCCTGAAGCGCTTGTGCCACGCCTTGACCCTTGGAAGGGACTTGCAGTGTTCTCCGTACACTTGTGACATTTGTCGATGAATGTCCGTTCCTCCTACTCCTTCCGCTGTCAGAAAACGAACAACATCTCTTTGCTCTTCTTTTGACGCCGCCATGTTTCTGTTTGCAATGCGACTGGCAGCGATGGACGATTGATGCATGCTGCTGCTAGCTCTGTTTAGTCACGTGACGTGCACGCGTGCCCCCTAGCGACAGGCTGTGAACTTCCGGGCTCTGGTCGGAACCACACCTTGTTACACACGCCACGATATTACCCACCTGTCACCGGTTTGTGCATTCCAGACTCCGGCTCATTTCTTTTTGAACGTCCCTTATTCCTCGATCCTCACCACTTCCATTTCGATAGCCTGATATTGACAATGATTGGTCGAAATTTGTAGCTACATTTTGAAATGCTTTAGTGGTTGTGCGAGGCGTCGGTTGGTTTGAGACCTCCTCCTCCCATTTCTGCATCAAATGCCAGATGAATTAAAAATCGTATTACGCATATTTACACTAATTTTGCTACCAAATTGTTTATTTACCCAGTAATGAGTGATAATGAGATTCAAGTAACCGACTATTACAATTGTGATGCATGAGATCCTGGGAACTAGCATTCTGGACAGAGATTCTGTTCTTCTATTGGACTAAAGTGGACGACGAATGTATCACTCGCTCTTCGTGTGTGGCTTGAACGGTGAGGGACGTCGAGAATGGGTAGACAGTCCTAGAGGAAAGATATACTCATACTTCCCGATAGTCTTCGCTGTCAGCTACGGGGCGCCATCTAGCGGTGTCCGATTGGCTCGCCTTAGGTACCGGCGTTTGGGAGAGAGGTCAACGCAGTGCTCGTCACGAGATAATGAAACTGGTCTTCTAATTATAGGCTTCCTGGGGGGTTGTCACGAGTGGTTGCCGGCTTGCTAAAAAGTTTAAGGTCGAAGAATACAGAGAGCAAAACTTTCAACCGAGATAAAATCGCTCCCAACCTCATGGAAATAGGACACCACTTAAGGTTACATGTTCAGCTTTTAGCTTGCATTCTTGTGGGGGAGGCAAAACGCAACTGTATCTGTGGATGTAGGAGAAGTAGTGGGAAATTTTGGGTGCACATCTGCCTTTCGGTAAGGGGGAATCGTGTGGGAGATTAAAAGCTGTAATAGAGTTTTTGACTGGGAGATGCGTTTACCTCCTGCCAAATCGTTGGTCATTGAGGAGACAACGACACAGTATTCCAAGGCTACGGGGATAGCAGGAGTTTCAATTTACAACTTATTTTTTAGGTCTATGGAACGAAAACTGTATCTAATTTAATCTAATTTTTCTATTCGGGTGAAGTGAACACTTCATGTTCGAATTTGCACACTTCACTTGCTTTTCGGTTTGTAGGAAGAAATGACTAGGAATTCGGGCCTCGTAATGTGAACACTTGACTTCTTCAGTTACGGCCATCTGGAAGAAATGACTTCGGGTTTCTGGCAGTTAACATTTCACGTTCGGGCATTTCCTTGTGCGGTAGAAGTTTTTGGTGAGGTGCAGCTGGCGAAGTATAGAGTCATAGTTCGCCATTTTTGCTGGGAAGAACTGACCCTCCGGCAGAACAGATGTGGAAGTGGGCAGCATCAGCAAGCGACTTCCACATGTCGCTCACCGAGCAGCCGAGCAGCGGCGCGTACAGCTTGCAGTTGCGGTACGCCGTCTGCTGCCAGAGCCGCATGTTCAGCAGTGATGAGAACGCTGTGGAGTGCGAAGCATCGAGTGTAGGCTCGTGAGGGAGCGGTGAATTTCAGAATGGGTAATTTGATGTGGGACTGAGTCATCAGTAACATGTCTATAGAGGAAAATAGAACTCGTGCCAGTAGTGGTAAACCTTCACTTGTCTTTTGTTATACTGTTTTGATTCCAATAGTCTTTCATTGTTCATTTAGAATTAATGTAATTTCCCTTACTGTATTAGAAAAGAAATTTTGGCACTTGTCTACCTTGAATTCTACCATAGTCTTGCCTTCTCACTTTAGATTAGATGTCATATTTTCCAGTTTTTTCTCAAATTTAACTTTGTAGTTATTGACTTTCATTTTCTCTTGAACTAAAGATCGTCCAAAACCGAATCCTTCGAAGCGTATAAGCCGCTTGTTGCGACCTGAATTTTTTAATATTTTATTTTTAATTAATAAAAATTCCATAACTAGACAACATCCTTCATTTAATATTCAGTTAGATCAGCAAAGTGATTGACATCAGTACGATCTTGTGACCAAATTAGATTCTATTTGACCTCTTAGTAGCATTTTTCTAATGCGCAAAGACTTAGCAAGTGCTAAAGTTCGTGGGAACCCCTGCATCATGAGATCCAGCGTGTCAGGAATTAGTGCGAACATTAGGTTACCTACAAGATCGAATAGGTATACTGAGAATTGTTATCGCAAGAAAATAAAACAGTATACAAGGACGTGCTGAGTAGTAATGACTGGTGGCTGTGGCCGAGCGGTTCTAGGCGCTTCAGTCCGGAACCGCTCTGCTGCTACAGTCGTAGGTTCGAATCTAGCCTCGGGCATGGATGAGTGTGATGTCCTTAAGTTAGTTAGGTTTAAGTAGTTCTAAGTCTAGTGGACTGATGACCTCAGATGTTATGTCCCATGGTGCTTAGAGCCATCTGAAGCATTTTTTTAATAGTAATGCCTCAGAATTTTGTATGTGAAAACTCTTAAATATTTTTTTAAATGAAACCTTATCAACATGCTACATTTCTTTTATTTTTCGTGTCTCCATGTTTATTTCTCAACATAGTCACCTTGGCGACGAACACATTTCTCCCAACGAGAGGCCAGTTGTTGCTATCCTCACTGTACAATGTTTGGCTCTGTTGACGGAGTCACAGTCTCACCTCTGCTTGCACCGCTTCGTCACTACCAGAGTGAAGTCTTCGAAGGTGTTCTTTGTTTTGCAAAGATGAAAATTAGACGGGGCCACGATGGGATTTTATGTAGGATGACCGATGACAGTCATCGCAAGGCGTCAGGATGCTGAAGACGTTGCGGTGTTCGCATGTGGTCTGGCATTGTAATACTGAAGGAGTGGGTACTCCATGTGTGGACGAACTCTTCGAATTCGAAACTCTATTACAGCCCCCTGTTTCTCACGCACCGACAGAGTTACGTTACACAAGTTAATTCGTCGTGCTTCAAGCCAGCTTGCTTCAAGCAAGATCAGCTGTCTATAAAGTGTTACATAAATGGTTACTGCTTTTTCCGTACAAAGTAGAAGTGGTCCAAGCACTGCAGCGGAAAGGTCGCCCTCTGCGGTATGCTTTCGCGTGTTCCATGCTGGCCACCATAGATGCTGACAATGAATGCCTGTTTTCAGATGAAGCAACGTTCTACATTTTTGAATATGTGAATCGCCAAGACATTAGGTTTTGGGGCACTGAACACCCCCAAAACAAACATAAACACGTGCGTATTAGCCCAAAGATTAGTGTACTGCGTGACCTAATGCATGATAGGGTTATAGGTCGTACAGAAAACTACAACGGGAGATGTTTTCCCTGGACGTGTTCAGTCAGTTCCTGATAGCGCCGATAGGAGAGCTGCAGCCGCCCATTATATTCCAGCATGATGGTTAACCCCAAACCCCAACATGGCAGGATGTGGAGAGTGAATCATTTCCTGACATCACACACATCCATGCCCGAGGCAGGATTCGAACCTGCGGTGCGTTACAAAAGTGTCCACAGCCCACTGTTCGAAGCAGTGTGACGGCTGCCGTGGGACGCTCTCAACCGGCTCAGATAGAACACTTGTCGCGCCGTGACGCACGTTCACCAAATGATTTATATTGCAGCGTACATGTGGACACGCCGGCCGCTGTGGCCGAGTGGCTCTAGGCGCTTCAGTCCGGAGCCGCGCTGCTGCTACGGTCGCGGATTCGAATCCTGCCTCGGGCATGGGCGTGTGTGATGTCCTTAGGTTAGTTAGGTTTAAGTAGTTCTAAGTCTAGGGAACTCATGACCTCAGATGTTGAGTCCCATAGTGCTTAGAGCCATTTGAACCATTACATGTGGACACGCTCTTTCCGCAGATGATTTGCTACAGCGATGCACTGGAGGGAATACCCTAAAACTGCAACGAATGTTTCAACTGTTATATTTGGGGACCGTTCCCGAAGCCTTTTCATTGTGCCTCTCAGATTGAGTATGTCACTTATGTAACTGACGAACACAGCATATCCACCTCAGTCAGATTGGCTTTTGTCGCCGAGAAGAACGAGGAAATTGCTCTCCAGGAACAGTTCAAACTATAAAAGGGTTGATATACGGTCCTGGAATTGCAGACTAAACGTAAGTAACGAAAACCCTGTTTTGGTCAAAATTGGTCCGAACATTATTTTGGTCCGCCATAATGGACTACCTATTTTGAATTTTGAAAACATAGCTTCAAATTTATGTTGATCAATCGTGAAAAACCTTATATATAAATTCTAGTTGAAATTGCATAACATTAATTTTTTTATTCCGCCATATTTTATCCGCCGTTTTAAATTTTGAAAATATAGCTCCAGATATGTGTTCAGCAACATCAAAAACAAGTAATACCATGTAGTTTTTATGCAAATTGAACTAATAACACATATAAAAGTCCTACCGAAACTTTAAACAGGTTTTCTCGAGAAACGATATTTCAAAACTGCGTGCAGCATAAAATAAATACAGTTATACCTAAAAACTTCTACATTTGACCCCCGAAAAGTAAACACATTCTTGGTAGCTTATACCTATAACATACGAAATTTGTTAATATGAATCATTCTTTGTAAAGTCATAAAGAGTGAAAAATCCCCCCCCCCCAAAAAAAAACGGAAAGTTCGAGTTAGTACCACATCATTAAATTTAAGGTTATTTCATTGTAGTTTCCGATAAGCTCCAATAGATCTGATGTAGTATCGACTGATGTTATCCATTTTTTATTTAAGATCACTCCTGAGGCGCTATACTGCACGCCCTTCATCCCCATACAGAACCTTTGTATGTCTTTTCATTGTCTAAGGAAATTCGAAACTTTGCCTATTTTTTGCTCATTTAAATGAGAATCTGGCGTTGAGATTATTACTCTTGATACATGAATCAACAAAACCATCAGAATTGTTAATGATACAATACTGAGCCTTACGTGCGTATGAATCTCATATCGCCTTAATGATAAGAACGATGACTGTGGCAGATATTCAGAAAAATAAGCTTTGAGTGATGTTAAATGTTTTACAGTATACCACGATGTTCTATGTCTAATCGATACCTAGTGATTTAATTTTCTGAAATGTTAGCGGGATGTTATGGACACCGTACGTATTGAAGGAATTAACGATAAATGTGTTTCTTGACTCTTATTTCAAACGTAATCTCTCGGCACTGCTCAACACCTATGCTGTAGAATCTGCACATGGAATTGGAACAGGGTCTACGTAGCGCTTTCGTCCATACTATATGATCTCTTGGCCGTTTAACGATCATTGCTTAATAATGGGTAAACTTTGGTTTTATGAACTGCATCTTTCTTAGGTGAGTTATATTCCTTAGATTTCTGGCACAGCACCTCAGTCTGGCTTGTGTCTTTCCTATGATTAGTTTCAAGTGATCGTTGCACTCTACGAATACATGTGTTTGCATGCGTAGTCCTACGTCTTTGACGGTGATGACTGACTGAAAATAAATAGATCAAGTGCTAATGCGCCTTTCAACTTAGATTCGGGAAATACTCAACATTTGTTTGTTTTTAGGGTGAACAGCTAATTTCTTCTCCTGACGTTGATCCTCCGTAGGACTGATTGAATTTTGCTACGATTTTCTGGTTTTGCAGCACCAGTAATTAATAGTTTCATAGAGTCTGCATATGCTACCCAAAACCTTATTAATAATCCTGTATACATATCTGAACAGTAAACGGCTCTTTGTGTGCATCAGAAGCTAACTGGTTTAGGAATTTCTCTATGATAAGAACGAAGTGCTGAGTTATATTTTCGCTACGAAGTCTTTCGGGACAGAGTCTTTGTATAAAAAATTTCCCGCTGATACGTCTAATTCTGATAAAATCCCAAGCTTTCGATTATTACTTCTATAATCTTAAGCTTGGGATCTTATCCGAATGTGAAGGGGCAGGTTGACCGAGAACTTGTCATCTCTGAACTGTGTTTGCCAGGATGATTTTCGAACCAGTCACATGAAAATCGTCTAATATTCCGTAAGCTGTTTTCCCCCTCTAGCTGGTAGTGTTTGTCCACCGTCTTCCGGCGGTTAAGGGACGCGTATGTAACTTGCTCTTCTACTTATTGTGTTCGGGGCTGAAGTACATTCCTTGACATGTCTCAACGTATCCATGTGCTAAAATTAAAGACGTTGTATGATTTAGTAACATCCAGTGTGCCGTTACCTATAACGTTGGGAAGATAAAAAGTAGAAATGGACCTGAGAGGAACCTTTATTACATCCATTCTGTTAACTGAAATGCATTTATTTTCTAGAAAACTATGTTGTTCCATAACAGAACAATCAGTTTCTTCTCTGGACCTTAATGCACCAGACGTATGCTGATAAAGCACCGTGTTTGAATGATGTACTGGAGGCCGCACTCACAAGGACTGCTCGCATACCGGTTATTTGCAGTTGTAGTTTGTCCTTTATCACTTTTTGTGGTGGTCAAAAGATGGTTTTGTTATTTTTCCGAGGATTCTTTCAATTTTGGCTGCCTGAGACCCAATATACGGGATAAAGGTGGCTTTCTCTTTCTCTACCTCTTGCAAATGGCTGTACCAATCGTTTCCTTTAATGTACATCTAATCTACAGTTGGAAGCATCCCTTTTTTCAAAATACATCTGTAAAGAGCTGCAACTCAGCTGGTATACTGCCTTTGTCACGAATGGCACGTTGCCTGTGAACTAGAGTTGTAACAACAATGCATCACTGCATGACGGCAGCTCGTTGCATGTAGATACATATGTGCGGATGTTCTTTCTGTAGACTGCCTGTCCTAGGGCACTACCTACATTTCTTTTTATTACAGTATTTAAAAGTGGAAGACATCCATTCGGTTCTAGCAGCATCTTGGACTGTATGTTTCGATGGACTCTGTTCAGTTGGAACAGCAACTCGTTCAGGGCTCCTCTTCTTTGTTCTCAAACAACGAGGTGTCATCCTCATAAAGAAAGAACTACTTAGGTTTGAGCTATGCAGGAGCTACTTCGCGTCTTCTTTCACCATATTTATTGTTTTTATGGTCATCTTTGGGGTGCACTCTTCTTTAGTTTCCTGGAGTTTGATTCCTGTAGCAGAATGCCCATTTTTTGGTGGTAGCCATTAGCACACTATAGAGCTATCACATTTCATTTGTCAGCGGCTAGGTCTAATTTGTTTCCATCTTTTCTTAGCAATATTATTGTTGTCAGTACTTTAGTTGTCAAATTTGGTTTCGGAAGTCGGGATTTGTCGATTATCCAGCATGTTTCCCCGTCTTTTCTGCTAACAAGCCACAGGTCGCTTCTTCAGCACCACGTTACCTCGAGATTTCTCCAGAAGATAGTGAGAGTGACCCTTACTGGAATATTGCGGAATTTCAACCCAGCCAACCATATGGAAACATCAGAAGTTTTTGTTCACAGTACTGTACATGCTGAGGAAGTCTACATTCTCAAATAAATGTCTACATTCTCAAATAAATGTTGACGTATTTGGTTTGGAGTTAGACACTGGATAACTCTTTAATATAACTTACTTTAGTTTTATTTACTTATCTATCGTTCTTTAAGACTAGTTTCGTGAAAGCAGCCCCATTCTCAAACAATCTTTCCCGCCATCAACCACATCAACCAAATCGTCATGCACAGATCCGGTATCACTTCTGGTCACAGGCAAATTAAAAATTGCAGTTCGGTTTTGGCTATGAGTAAGGGCGATGATAAATCCCAGCGTGAAGAGTTGGCTGAAAGCAGAATTACTGCTTTAGACACCGAAGCTAGACGCAAAGAATGAAAGGTAAATAAATACAATGAATACATGGGGTAGGTGTGGAACGTCTGTTAAAAAAAAAATTGCTTTATTAGTTTCGGAACCGCCAGTAAAACCCTGCTTCACAAGTAATGGAGAAGGGAATGAAGATGGTGTACTTTCGGAGGAATATTCTTCGAGTTACGACTGACGATATGGCGGATATCGCGTACAAAGACTTAGCAGCCAGGGAGTAATATAGCAACAAGTGGCTGAAGAGGTCTAAGGAAGGATGTGGATCGGTGGAGCCTGTTTGCTTCCGCCGG
The DNA here is from genome assembly GCF_023864275.1 of Schistocerca cancellata. Taxonomy (NCBI): domain Eukaryota; kingdom Metazoa; phylum Arthropoda; class Insecta; order Orthoptera; family Acrididae; genus Schistocerca; species Schistocerca cancellata. Next base: position 421,741,746 of record NC_064628.1, on the reverse strand, counting down.
GTGCCAGACAAAGACGGGGGCTGAAAGACGCCGCGTGCCGTAATTACGGGGACCGCGCGCTAGGGGGTGGGTGCGGGGGGCGCGGGGCGCAAAGTGCGGCTTAAAAACGCCGCAGTCATCCATAATAGCGAGGCGGGCCGCGGCCATTAGCCGGCACGAGCGGCGTGCGTTTATCTGCTGCGACACGCTACATGCCTAACAAGAAATATTGCAGGCGCCCACTCTCTATTTCATAAAATGTAGATAATATTTTTTCTATATGTGTACACGCGCCGGCCTTGTGTGAGTATGTGTATGTGTATTTTTTCGGGGAGAAAAAAATATAACGCATTTAATTACTATAATGGACGTACCTTAACGCAAAAATGTGATTTTATGCTGCTGCCATCCATTCTACTTAACGATATATCAAAAACACATAAAAGTGGAGTCGGTTGGTTATGGCTACCGGGGATGGGTAGCGATGCGAACTATCGCTAACACAAGACTAATATTTACCGTCAGTTTTACAACGCGATATATTATCCCGCTCTCGATGCGGCCGCGCGAAAGAGGGACTGAAGCGGACACTGCGCGCTGGTGGGAGGAGGAGAGGGGGGCGGGGGGTAGCGGAGGGGCGGAGAGATACGTGAACGGTCGCGATAGGGGCGAGGGGGTGGGGGGCGGCCAGGGGGAGGAGTGTTGAGGGAGGGGCGGAGCGGGGGCAGAGCAAGCCACTGTGCGCGGCCGCGCGGGCCTCAGCTGTGGGCGGGACCGCGAGCAAATAAAACGGACGGAGCAAGGACTCGACGCGAGGCGATGGATTGCACGGATTGTGCACGTGTGCTCGCGCGCCGCCGGTGCTGGAGGCGTCGCCGCCCGCGTCTGGCGACGTCGAGGGCCTCACCGGCGCCGCCGCGTGACGCTGCAACCCGCGAAACACTCCGCTGTCGGTCTGTCACTGCCCCACTACATGGGGGGGGGGGGGGGGAGGTACAGCACCCACACTCTTACGTGGTGATGGTTGCAAGATTACGAACGGTAAATCTACGGCAGAAAAAGTTGTCGACTCTCTTGCCACGTCAAATTCGGATAAAATTCCAATTTTTCTGTGATACCCTTCCTCATCGTTGTCGTCAGGAATTTAAACCAACTGCCGTTAACTGGCAAGGTTCCCTCTTTTATACCCATAGGACGGCATACGATTAACTGGATTACGTCATGATGGTGCGTACAGAAGTGGCGCCCTCTACGTCCATAAATTTCGCTTGCGCTCTCTATCTGGCGTTTCTTGCAGCGCCATCCATTGTATTAGGCGGTGAACTGCGAGAACTCCTCTGCTTTTTCCCCTTGTCAGTTTCACACTTCTATGCATTGCAAAGTTCGCAGCCGGTGTCTGTATTGAAGTTGTTCTCACAAAGCCTCATTTCAACTGCTTCTACATCTACATCTACATCCATACTCCGCAAGCCACAATACGGTGTGTGGCGGAGGGTACTGTGAGTTTCTCTATCGGTTCTCCCTTCTATTCCGGTCTCGTATTGTTCGTGGAAAGAAAGATTGTCGGTATGCCTCTGTGTGGGCTCTAATCTCTCTGATTTTATCCCCATGGTCTCTTCGCTAGATATACGCAGGAGGGAGCAATATACCGCTTGACTCCTCGGTGAAGGTATGTTCTCGAAACTTCAACAAAAGCCCGTACCGAGCTACTGAGCGTCTCTCCTGCAAAGTCTTCCATTGGAGTTTATCTGTCATCTCCGTAACGCTTTCGCGATTACTAAATGATCCTCTAACGAAGCGCTCTGCTCTCCGTTGGATCTTCTCTATCTCTTCTATCAACCCTATTTGGTACGGATCCCACACTGCTGAGGAATATTCAAGCAGTGGGCCAACAAGTGTACTGTAACCTACTACCTTTGTTTTCGGAATGCGTTTCCTTATGATTCTTCCAATGGATCTCAGTCTGGCATCTGCTTTACCGACGATCAACTTTATATGATCATTCCATTTTAAATCACTCCTAATGCCTACTCCCAGATAATTTATGGAATTAACTGCTTCCAGTTGCTGACCTGCTATATTGTAGCTAAATGATAAAGGATCTTTCGTTCTATGTATTCGCAGCACATTACACTTGTCTACATTGAGATTCAATTGCCATTCCCTGCACCATGCGTCAATTCACTGCAGATCCTCCAGCATTTCAGTATAATTTTCCATTGTTACAACCTCTAGATATACTACAGTATTATCCGCAAAAAGCCTCAGTGAACTTCCGATGTTATCCACAAGGTCATTTATGTATATTGTGAATAGCAACGGTCCTACGGCACTCCCTTGCGGCACGCCTGAAATCACACATACTTCTGAAGACTTCTCTCCATTGAGAATAACATCATGCGTTCTGTTATCTAGGAACTCTTCAATCCAATCACACAATTGGTCTGATAGTCCACATGCTCTTACTTTGTTCATTAGACGACTGTGGAGAACTATTTTGAACTTCTGATCACAGAGTCCCAACAATGAAATGCGTGAGCAAGTATTAACGTTTGTTCGAACAAAATCTGGTGCTGATTTAACAGGCTGTGCTCTGCCATCTTTGAACTATCCAAATGAATTCCTGTAGTTCAGATGACGTTGGTACTCGACGCAACGATTGGCAATCGTCTGTATGGACCAGTCAACGTAACTCTTGCATCACTCGCAAGCAATGTTATAAATACCCGACACTCTCAGGCTGAGATTATCTTTGAACAGTCACAACATTTCTTTAACTTTTCTGGGTGGCCGGAAGACTAGTCTTCTTCCTTGCCTGTTTACGGCTCTACATGTCTGGCTAGTTGTCGCACTGCAGAACGGAAGCCGCGCTATGTGTTGGTCCTCTTGGCTTGTTTGAACGGTGCTACTTCATTGTTGTCTAGACGTTTCCACTGTCTTACCGAGAAGAGAACTACAGTATTTTATCAGGGGCTATCCGAAAACTTCGGTTTGAGGGCTTTGTTGCACCGTGACGCTGATGCGGGTATAGAAGCATCGACGCGTAGGCAAGAGGCCAGTGTGGCATTCGTGTCTTAACACCTTGGGCAAAATGGAAACGTGAATTATGGCGTCGTTATTACCAAATGCATCCAGACAGGACCAACGTGCAACCTAGAAAACAATAATAGCACGTTGGTCCTGTCTGGATCCACCGGAGAATGAAGACAATATGTGGAGCAGCATGCGTGTCAAAAACCACTTCTGTGGAATGATACTTCAAGTTCCTCACGGCAGTCGATCTAGACGGAAAATCTCATTCATTATGGTCAACAACAAGCTGGCAGTTGATGCTTTGATTGGGTCAAAGCGGCGCTTAATCCTACGTGCGTTCGAAGAGGATCTCGACATCAACTTTGGTAGCATGCACCACATAATCCGGCAGGAGTTAAGTTACCATAAGGTCTCCGAGAGGGGACTATCAAGGGAGAAGTGACCATGATGAAAGTTAGAATAACCAAAATGTCAGAAGCTTGAAAGTGGTAGGGGGGCTAGAAAATCGGAAAAGGGAAATGCAAAGGCTCAATCTACATATAGTAGGCGTCAGTGAAGTGAAATGGAAAGCAGACAAGAATTTCTGGTCAAATGAATATAGGCTAATATCAACAGCAGCAGAAAACGGTGTAACGAGAGCAGGACTAGGTATGAATAAGACGATAAAGAAAAGAGTATGTTACTGAGAACAGTTCTGCGATACAGTTGTTTTTATCAGAATCGGCAGCAAGCCAAAACTTACAACGATTGTACAGGTATACAGGCCTATGTCTGAAGCTGAAGATGAAGAGACAGAGAAAGTATATGAAGATATGAAAGGGTAATACAATACATAAAGGGACATACAAATCTAATAGTCATGGGCGACTGCAATGCAGTTGTAGAGGAAGGAGTAGAAGAAAAGGTTACAGGAGAATATGAGAGGAGAAAGATTAACTGAGTTCTGTAATAAAGTTCAGCTAGTAGTAGCGAATACTCTGTTCAGGAACCACAAGAGGAGGAGGTATGCTTGGAAAAGACCATGTGATACGGGAAGATTTCAGATAGATTACATCATGGTCAGACAGAGATTCCGAAATCAGATACTGCATTGTAAGGCGTACCCAGGAGCAGATATAGACTCAGATCATAACATATTAGTGATGGAGAGTAGGCTGAAGTTTAAGACATTAGTCAAGAAGAATCAATACGCAAAGAAGTTGGATACGGGAGTACTAAGGAATGACAAAATACTCTTGAAGTTCTCTAAGGCTACAGATACAGCAATAAGAAATAGCTCAGTAGGCAGTACAGTTGGAGAGGAATGGCTATCATTAAAAAGAGCGATAACAGAAGTTGGGAAGAAAAACATAGGTGCAATGAAGGTAACTGCGAAAATACCATGGGTAACAGAAGAAATACGTCAATTGATCGATGAAAGGAGGAAGTAAAAAAATGTTCCGGGAGACTCTGGAATACAGAAACACAAGACGCTGAGGAATGAAATAAATAGGAAGTGCAGGAAAGCTAAGACAAAATGGCTACAAGAAAAATGTGAAGAAATTGAAAAAGAAATGACATTAAAAGTAAGGTTATAACATTAAGAGTGCAACGGAATTCCACTGTCAAATGCACACAAGAGATCGGATAGGTGGAAAGAATAGATTGAAAGCCTCTGTGAGAGGGAAGATATGCCTGATTTAATAGAAGAAGAAACAGGAGTTGATTTAGAAGAAATAGGGGAACCGGTAATTGAATAAGAATTTAAAAGGGCTTTGGAGGATTTAAGATCAAATAAGGCAGAAGGGATAGATAACATTCCATCAGAATTTCTAAAATCGTTGGGAGAAGTGGCAACGAAACGACTATTCACGATGTGTGTAGAATGTATGAGCCTGGCGACATACCACATGACTTTCGGAAAAAGATCACCCACACAATTTCGAAGACGGCAAGAGCTGACAAGTGCGATAATTATCGCACAATAGCTTAGCAACTCATGCATCCAAGTTGCTGACAAGAATAATATACAGAAGAATGGAAAAGAAATTTGAGGATGCGGTAGATGACGATCAGTTTGATTTTAGAAAACATAAAGGCACGGAAGAGGCAATTCAGTTGTTGCCTTTAGTAATGGAAGCAAGAGTAAAGAATAATCAAGACACCTTCATAGTATTTGTAGACCTGGAAAAAGCGACGGAAATTATAAAATGGTGCAAGATGTTCGGAATTCTCAAAAAAATAGGGATCAGTTGTAGGGATAGGCAGGTCATATACAATATATACAACAGCCAAAAGGGAATAATAAGAGTGGACGACCAAGAACGCAGTGCTCGAATTAAAAAGGGTGTCAGACAAGGAAGCAACGATGGAAATAGAAGAAAGGTTCAGGAGTGGAATACAAATTCAAGGTGAAAAGATATCAATCATCGGATTTGCAGATGACATTGCCATCTTGAGTGAAAGTGGAGAAGAATTACATGAACTGCTGAACGGAATGAAGAGTCTAATGAGTGCACATTATAGATTGAGAGTAAATCGAAGAAAGACGGGGACTGATGACCATAGATGTTAAGTCCCATAGTGATCAGAGCCATTTGAACCATTTTGAGCCATTTTAAGAAAGACGAGGGTGATGAGAAGTAGTACAAGTGAGAACAGCGAGAAACTTCATATCATGATCGATGGTCACAAAGTAGATGATATTAAGGAATTCTGCTACCTAGGCAGTGAAATAATGAGTGACGGATGGAGAAAGGAGGAAATCAAAAGCAGACTAACAATGGAAAAAAGGGCATTCCTGGCCAAAATAAGTCTACTAATATCAAACATCGGCCTTAATTTGAGGAAGAAATTTCTTAGAATGTACATCTGGAATACAGCATTGTATGGTAGTGAAACATGGACTGTGGAAAAACCGGAACAGAATAGAATCGAAGCATTTGGGATGTGGTGCTACAAACGAATGTTGAAAAGGGATGCTGAGTGGTTCGTGATATTGAATTAGAAAAACGCAATCTGACTTTCAATAATCTCTAGAAAAGAATGGCCCTGACTAACATTAACCTATAACTTTCACAAATCACTTACCTCACAAAAATCTTCGTTACTCGAACTACTGCAATACAGCGAGCGCCACTACTGCCAGCTAAATAAAAGATTCAAACTACTGAAGGCACTAACTACTGATAGACACAGTTAGCAAATGATAGAGAACAAACAATGTATTTACCTTAATAGTGTTCAAAAGTCATAATATATATAGCAGTTCATCACATCCATTCTTACAAATGTACTGTTTCTGATGGGCACACGTCCAGATCATCCGCTCTCAAAAATCCGCCATCTCACTTCCCCACATCGACCACTGCTGGCGGCTCACCTCCAACTAGGCAACGCTGCACGCTGTTAACAGCCAACTACTCAATACTACAATAGCGACAACAATGCAAACCAGCCACAGACTGCACACAGCACAACCAGTGATTTTCATACAGAGCGCTACGTGGCGTTACCAATATAAAAACCTAAACAACCTACTTACATAGCTACCATGGTCCCCACAAAAAATTTTACAAATTGTTTTGGGCACTGGCCAATACATATTTGTCAAAATTTTTTCACAATTACAATAACAAAGAAATCAAATGCACACACTTATTGATACAGTTTTGGTCAAAAGCTAAAATTTTCTTACAGTCCATAAAGACAGCCTTGATCATTCATCACAGTAAAATTGCAGTATTTTTTTTTCTCAAAGTCTGAGCAGTAAAAGAGAACGCACACGGAAGTAGTGGATTTCCATGCAGTCTTGAAGAAGTAGTGTTGTCCTTCGAACGGAAAGACAGTGCTGACTCTTGACATGCAGACAGGTAAGGAGCCACAACAGAGCAAACCCACAGCAGAGTCAGTCGAAGTTTTGAAGATTATTGGTAGGTAGGTCATCACAGAGCAGACGCACTGTATTCCTGGTAGAGATTATGGTACTGGTGGGCCACTAGAGACCTTGTAGAAATAATGGTATTGGTGGGCCATCAAAGGTGCAGACGCACTGCAGTCCTTGTAGAGACGGCCACCATCCATCTGTTGCGACTGTGCAGGTGCACAATCACCGTCGAAGAGTCTTGCGGATAATATAGCCAGTCCATAAACCACCACTTGTGCACTCACAAAGTTTTTTTTTATATTATCCTTAGAACCAGCAATGCTGTTAACCAGTCCCTTGCTGAATTATTAACACACATCCAAACGCTAACAGTTCTCTTTTTTATTCACATACTGTGCATATACTATGACCAACAGAAATGTGTGCAGTGAAATGTAACTGAATTTGAAGAACTGGTGTCTATACAATTATAAATTTACAACATAAGAATACAATTACAAAGGTACAAAACACATCATTAAAGAACATAGCAATACAGATAACATTTGTAGTAACACAGGCTTTACAAAAGAATAGAAATAAACATATACATCAGTGTTACAGGAATTATGTCATAAGTAAATATATAAAATAATGAGAATAGTTTTCGAAACATTAATTTCACACATGAGCATTGAAACAGAACAGAATTAATAATGTCTAAACATCTTTACAAAGTAAATAACATATTATTAATGCAAATTATATTTGAGGATAACACTATTCCTCATCATAGTGAATGTAGCTTAGTACTAGAAAAATTCTACAACATAAATCTTATTAGCTAAACACATAAAGACAGGAAAAACACAAATTCACATAGCGTAATAACACAAAAGTACAGGACAGGGTTTGTTTTCAGTGTGACATTTGGTACTGCAGTCCAACCCAAAACTTCATTCTGTAGATCTTTCTTCTTATTTCAACAATTGTTTCCAACAAAAGAAATCCTATCCAAGCATGCTTTCTGTATTCTGTTCACATCCTCTTTCAAAAATAATTTTTCTCCACTGTACACAACTTTTTTGGCCAAACCACTTTCTTATAGCTTCTCAATGCATTTCTTCCAATTCATCATAGTTAGTTTCTTATATAGTCTACCCCCTCTTAAGCTAACTTAAATCTACTGAGTTCAGATATATATATACGAAGGGATGAGGCAGTGCAGCAGCACATAACAAATTAACACAAACAGCAATGATAAAAAAAATGGAAATTGGCAAAGCAAGCAGCAGTATATATAAATTAGTAAAGCAATTGCAATATTACATCTAATATAAGGCAATGTGCAGCAAACAAGAAAAATAAATCCGTAGTAAAACTGGCTTAACAGAGTAATACAAAGTCAAATTCAGTAACACTATGCCTGGCAAACAGCAGCAGCAAATACTATAGCTTATATCTAAACATGACAAAGCTCAAGCAGAAAAAATATTACACTAAAGATAAGAATGCAGATAAGGGAAATGTATATTCACATCTTAATGTCTATGTAATTAAAGTGGTGCACCACAACTTTCTACAAAAGAAATTACCAAGCACTTGAAAAGTAAATTCTGTATGCAATTCCTGTGAAGGGAAATGTCTTTTTGTGCTCCTTCGTTTTTTAAGTAGATCATAAAGTTATTATTTACTGGATCTGTAGGCATAAAATATTTATATTAGTACAACTATAAAATTTTATTTTAACCAATGCTGCAGTGCAGCTAGAAACTAGATATTAAAATAGGCAAAGCAAGGCATGAAATGTCATTCACTAGCCATATGGCATTTCATAATGCAGTAAACAATCTTTCAACTAACAAGACAATAGACGTGAAATGTTTCTCATCATTTCATTTCAGCAAATATCATAAATTAAGAACTCTACAGTGTAAACATGTTTTCAAGTTTGAGTGTGTCGTATTTGCGATGCTTTATGCAAAGAACTGTCAATATCGAGGTCAATGGCCTCTTTTTTCTCCATCTAATGGCTTTTTGTCCAGGCGACTCACAGCTGGGCGTCAACGACGCATTACGTCGAGGTCACTTAGCTTTCTTACCGAAATTTACAACAGAAGTTTCCGCTACAGTGACAGTCCGATACAAATAAAATTTCACAAGTCGAGAAATTACAGTAGAAATGTGTAGAAACAAAATCCTATAAATATAACAGTGTCCAAAAAATTTTCGCTGGCATTGTGATACATTCAAGCATTTACACACATTTCATAAATCTTAAAGTACGATTCTTGGTTTCCAACATCCTTTTTCTCAAATCAGAGTGCCTAACCACTACCCATTATTCCTTACCTTATTACCTAAATACATATTCGTTGACACTTCAATATTTCATCATAATAAATACATAGCATAATCAAATTTCTCATATAGCATCAGCTTATTGATCATAAACATACCTCAACAGCATAATACACATTGTCATCATCATAATATCATAAAACCTCAGCCAAATCTCAAAAACGTCGTAGCTTTCTGCAATAATTTCAAACCCTAAAAAATATTCTCTGCTCATTTCAATAGTGTCATCTAACTCAAACGTAATTTAAAAATCATGATCTCATACCAAACACATCATTCAAAGCTCTCATAGTATCACAATGGTTCTGAAAAATATGAAGAATTTACAAAGTACATACAAAATACAGTTTCATAAGTGTGAAGTTATCCAACTGCGTAATTGCATAAAAATCTGTCACTGACGTAGTAAAAAAATGTTTGTTTGTTAAATAATCTGGTAGCTGTGTAATTCTGTATTGGAGAAATATGGTACCGATGTGTAAAGTTGTATAAGCAAATACCATATTAGCTAGGGCCGCTTGTGCTTGCCACACACATGGTACACAAAGTAAGCGTGTACCCCCCCTGAGGATTAATGTAATTATACCCTCAGGTGTTACAGATTATTGCAATGGAATAAAATGTATCACGGAAAACTTTATTTGTAATTCAAAAACCTTTAAAAATAAATGTTTTAAGTATAAAATTAATCACTCAAATACATGTACCGTAGTGCTAAACTGTGCGTCTTGTTGTAAGATAATCTCTGTGGAAGTGTCTTAGTTATCGTCCTCCAAAAGAAGTCAATGTACTTACCTCATGATAAACAAAAGTGAAATGCTATGCGTATAGATATTGTAGTTATTACATACATTACCGTGATCAGGAAAATACTATACTGTAATGTATTGTTGTGCTACGAAAAATGCTCTCATTGTAGCTATACCACAAAAGTTACTACTAATACATGTTTTACTTTCCAGAAGAATTAAGAAAAACTGTGCAGATATGAAACAGATACACCGCAAAAGCAACAATGTACATTGTGTCACACATTAGTAGCGTCGTGATATAATCGTGTAGCTGTCAAATAAATTAACCACTGTGTCATCTGGCATTTCACAGAAAGTACTTTAAATCCAGAATGTATTTGCAAGTAAACCAAAATGTTGCATTAAAATCTCATTAGCAGTTCCGGAATATGTTCTAAGTATGTGAGCCATATAGTCGTTACGTAATCGTGCAACTAACAAGCAAGAATGTACAAACACAATAACACTGTGTCGTCTGTTCACTATAACAATGCACTCGTAAATACTATCTAAAGATGTTCCCTAGGTTCTAGACTAGATGGTTAACTTCAAAACATTGTTGCATGTTAACAGTTTCTGAGTGTCACAAATTGTACTAGTAGTGTGAAGTGAAAAATTTTATGGCAAAGACTAAGTTAAAGAGCAGATTATCTCTCAATAAACGGTTTTACATGTGAAATGTGGTGCAAGACTTTACTCTTCCTACTATGCAGAGCTCCAGCTTCAACGGAATTATCGTGTGGTATATGGTACATCGGTAAAGAATGCTCAAATTTTTCTCAAGGTTAGCGCCTATGTTATTTTTCTCTGAGCCAGCCGGCGCACGTGGCTGCCTGCGGTGCAAGTCATTGTCTGTCTCTTTGTTGGCGCGCGTCGTTGTTAGGATTAGGAGACCTAACTTCTACAAATTCACCTTGTCGAGAGGGTCCAACCCTGTTTGAATCTAGCCAGTTCTGATGAAATTCAGGTCTGTCGTAATGATTATATCGTCTGTCATCATGTCGGTAGATTCCATAGTTTCTTTCTTGTCGGTCACGTGGTGGAGAATTTCTCCCTGAATCGTAACTGCGCGCTGGACCGTTGCGTCTGAAGTTATTCTGTCTCCCTTGATAATAATTATTTTGGTTCCCATACTGTCTGTTTCTCTGATTGTCTCTGTGATAGTCATTACCGCAGAGAGGTGATCTGCCCACATCTCGTGGTCGTGCGGTAGCGTTCTCGCTTCCCACGCCCGGTTTCCCGGGTTCGATTCCCGGCGGGGTCAGGGATTTTCTCTGCCTCGTGATGGCTGGTTGTTGTGTGCTGTCCTTAGGTTAGTTAGGTTTAAGTAGTTCTAAGTTCTAGGGGACTTATGACCACTTCAGTTGAGTCCCATAGTGCTCAGAGCCATTTGAACCATTTTTTTAGAGAGGTGATCTTTCCCTGTAATTATTACTACTCTGCCAACGGTTGTCATACGGGTGGTGTCTGTTTTGGTCACGATTTACGTTGTAAGAATAGCCTTGTCGTGTCCATTTATTATTTCTGTCATCGTGGAATTGTGACGGATGTGACCTGTAATTGTTGTGCTCCTGTTTTCGCGTTCCGCGATTGTCAGTGTCAATTTCCAATTCATGTAACATTCCCTGAAAAGCTTCAGTGTCGTCTTTGCAACGTCCTGCCAAAATAATACGTCGTAAATGTTCACACAATTTGATTAAGCAAATGCGGATGAGTTCTGAGGGTCTGTAATGGCTTGACAGGTACTGATTCTTGTGCAACATGTCTTCAAAATATTTCACAAGCCTGGAAAATTCAGATTGTTTCATCACTATGATGCGATGTTTTACTCGGTCTTGGGTGGCTTGAGACCAATATGCTGAGAGGAAGGCACAGTAAAATTCTCCTTCACTGTGGCAATCATGAATGACCGATCGCATTCTTACAGCTGGTTCATTCTCTAAGTAGCCACACATAAATTCTAATCTGTGCTCTAATGACCAGTTGGGAGGAAAACAATGAGAGTATTGATGAAGCCACGCTTGTGGATGATTGTCGTTGCTGGAATTCTTAAATGTTTTGAATTTACGTGTAGTAATAAACAGCTTATAGTCAAAATCATCATGTCGGCGAGTAGCATGTCGGTCATTGTTACGTCGTTTCGCCGGTTCCATCTCAAAATTCGGTGCACCTTGCCAATTTCTTTCATAATTTCCGAAATGCCCTGTGTTATTATTATGTGGCTTTTCCGTATTTCTAAGTCCCTCTTCCTGTGTTGGAGCGCGAGTGTCCTCTGAAATATGTAATTCTTGTATTACTTGTGCCAACTGATCTTGTACTTCCCGGATTTCTCTTTTGTGTTGCGTATTAATTTGATTCTGATTTTGTTTATATTTCCTAATTTGTTCGTACTCATCTGTGTCAGTGAAGGCTACAGAGCTTGTGTCATTCAGATCATCGTCTACCTTTGTAGATAAGTTAGTGAACTGATCCGAAAGTTCGGCTACTTTCTCCGATAGTGAACTCATTTCCTCAGTGTGTTTTTCTGAACCAAGTTTCAGAGTGTCCATTTGTGTTGAAATCGTATCTAATGTGTCCTTTAGGTTTTCCTGAGTTTTTGCAAGTTGCGTAACCGAATCGGTAGATGCAACTGGGTCAATCTTAGCTTGCAAGGTCTCATGATTTTCATGAACAATAGTTTGCAGTTCTTTTATGGCTGCTTCGTGATTCTGTAAAGTATTTTCATGCCGCAAAAAAGTAGGATGGAAAAGCTCACAAATTTGTGTTTTTACGTCATTACAGAATTTTTGACATTTCGATTCGATTTTATGTAACTCAGTAGTTAAATCTTCACGTGTTTGTTCAAGCGCGGTGTCTAACCTTTGAAGATTTCGTTCTGTTGTGTCTAATGTTTGAAGATTTTGTTCCATTGTGTCTAACTTTCGAAGATTTTGTTCCATTGTGTCTAACTTTTGAAGCTTTTGCTGTGTTTGTCCCATTTGTTGTATTAATTGTAATAACAATGCACTGGTGTCTGAAACATGTTCCTCAGTGCTTTGCGGCAGTGAATTTGCACCGGCAACATTCACATTTTGACAAGCAGAAAATGTGTCTTGATTTATTTGAGAAAACGGTGAGGACCCAAAACCTGAATCTACAGTATTTGCGAGATAGTGTCCTGTCATTTCGGATTCCTGAGGCGAGCTGTTGCCGACCGATCGATCGATAATGCTTCCCTGTTCACTACCTGTTTCACTGTCTACGCCATTATTTGCCACCCGCTCCATTTACCTATTCACAATTACCAAATTACCACTTTGAATGTCTGTTAATTCATTACACAGTGGTGCTGATAAGCTACGCTCGTCGTCACTATTATTTCTCAGTTTACTTTGGAGACTAGTGTTACGTTTTTCACACGCCATTATTGTCACAATATTTCACACGATAACACAGAAAAGCACCATTTGAAGAGCAAAATAAGAAAACACATTAACATAGCATCAAAAATAATATCTCGTTAATTGCTAGTGCAGCTGCGAAATACTTGGTGCAAATGTACCTGCATGCCACAACTGTTTTACTGTCAAAAAATGAAAGACTGCAACTACAAAGGAGATTCTCTCTACAATTACGCGCTAGCAATAAACAATAGCTACACTAATTACACAAACTACAAGGAAAAAAATCAGAAGATTCCAGTGAGGTATCCTCGGCTAAGGGCCGACATATGAAACGTCCACTTAGAAATATTATACATGACTGTGCTTAAACTGACACACAATCTTTTTTAGCGCAACGCAGTCTGACTTTCAATAATCCCTACAAAAGAATGGCCCTGACTAACATTAACCTATAGCTTTCACAAATCACTTACCTCACAAAAATCTTCGTTACTCGAACTACAGCAATACAGCGAGCGCCACTACTGCCAGCTAAATAAAAGATTCAAACTACTGAAGGCACTAACTACTGATAGGCATAGTTAGCAAATGATAGAGAACAAACAATGTATTTACCTTAATAGTGTTCAAAAGTCATAATATATATAGCAGTTCATCACATCCATTCTTACAAATGTACTGTTTCTGATGGGCACACGTCCAGATCATCTGCTCTCAAAAATCCGCCATCTCACTTCCCCACATCCACCACTGCAGGCGGCTCACCTCCAACTAGGCAACGCTACGCGCTGTTAACAGCCAACTGCCCAACACTACAATAGCGACAACAATGCAAACCAGCCACAGACTGCACACAGCACAGCCAGTGATTTTCATACAGAGCGCTACGTGGCGTTACCAATATAAAAACCTAAACAGCCTACTTACAATATATATAGTTAGCGTTCTTCAAGAAAAGAAAAATGCTGAAAATCATCTTGCGGTGTACCTATTGTATTTCCCCTTTCTGCAAGGCTACATCTACGAAATTTGGTGAGATCCTCGGAGGAAGAGGTATAATATCAAATTTCCTAACGGCCACAAAGATAAAGGGGATACTGAGATTGTCTAAAGACTCTCTCGGTCTGAGGATGCCTGCGATTTAGAAGAGTCCACGGGAGTGAGAAAGTAACTACATCTGCCTGGCTATCCGTAACGTCACAGACTTCTGTGCAGTATAGGAAAGGTGTGCTAAATCCGAGAAACTGGGAAATCAGAAGTTGCTGAAAACAGTCTCACAAATAAATGCGGAATAACATTTGATTAAAATAATACCTTGTTACATGCTTCTATGTTGTGTGATAAAGCTGCCCTTTCATATAGGTTTTGTGCAACCTGCAATGCCTTCGAATGCCACTCGCAAAATTTTTGTATTCTCTTGCTTGCTACACACAAACTATTAATTCTACAACAAAAATGAACAGAACCCTTTTGTACAAAATTTGATGTAATTAAATACGTGGGATACGTTTTCGCTACAAGCCGTAGTTTCCGAATTATTCAAGTAAAACGTACGAAAGTTACCTTCAAATACGTTTTGCTGTACTGACTCGATAACTGTGGCCTCAGCGAAAAAGTATATAGTACAAAATTTAAATACATTAAAAATACCTGCTAAAAGTTCCCGTTCATTTTTCTGTATTCCTGATCGTTTGTGCGTTGCGAGCGAGATGTGAAAATCTCGCGCGTGGTTTCAGAAGGCACTGCGGATTGCATAAAACCCGTAGGCAGTGGTAGCTGTAGGGGCAGCTGAATCATGCTGTATTCTGGGATTCATTTACTGAAGAAGCAGTAGATATTGCAATGTGGGTCAACTTCAACTGTGATAGCGGCTATAATCTTGACAGTCCAAGGAAGCATTTCTTGACATCGAAAAGCCATAACTAAATGCACTGAATGGTTTGAGTTCTCACGAGAGCACTGGCACCACCAGCGCAGACATGGACACAAATTCTGATAACATGACCCAATAATGACGTATGTCAATCACTCGAAAGCCGTCTGTGTGGTATGGCTACTAAAATAGCAGCTACGGCAGTCGCTCCTGACGAAGTGATGGAGGATCTATCGAGATTGTATTTAGATTTGATGCGACAAGTATACCGAGAAAGAGTTATGCAAGGATATGGTCGTTAGAAACTTTGATCTCAAGTCAGGGAACCTGAAGACCCTCTGTTTCTACATTATTGTTCAATCTTTCGAATATTTTATTATTAATAAGGATTGTTGCTAGAGAATGCAACCAGCCACAGTTACCTTTTGGAATAATAGTGCTTATATCAGTTTATATTTTAAGTAAGAAATAACAGTACTTACATCAATTTATAGTGTAAGTAACCCGTTTATGATATGAGCCTTGGGATAATAAAATACAAACTCTCGTAGTTACAAAATACGTTACCCATTTATGTACTGTAACGTCATCAACCAGCTACTGAACTATATAGATGATATAATGATCAGAATGATTTCAGAAGTAACGATACGAGATACAGACTGGCAATACCACGGAAAGCATTTCTGAAAAACTAAAATGTTAGCAACGAAAGTAAAGTCTTAGGAAGGTTTTTTTGTAGGTTATTTGGTTGCAGTGTAGCCTCGTTTAGAAGTTAAAAGCGGGCCATAAACAGTTCAGACAAGAAGAGAATAGAAGTTTCTCAAACGTGGTGTTGCAGAAGAGTGCTGAAGAGTTCATTGGTAGATCGAGTAACTAATCAACGGGTGCTGAACCAAATTTGAGGAAAAATGTGATCGGTTGATCGACATATCCTGAAAAATTAAGGAATGGCCAAGTTTGTATTGTAGAAGAGTGTAAGGGGCAAAGACTGAAGAGGAGACCTAGGCTTGACTACAGTAAGTTCAAGTGGATACAGTTTCCAGTAATTATGTAGAGATGAAGACGTCGGCAGAGGATAACTGGCGTGGCGAGCTGAATCAAACCAGTCTTCAAACTGAAGACCGTGGCATCTATAAATATGTATATACACTGAGGTGACAAAAGCCATGGGATTGCGAAATGCACCACATACGCAAGGTATAAAAGGGCAGTGCATTGGCCGAGCTGTCATTTGTACTCATGTAATTCATGTGAAAAGGTTTCCGACGTGATTATGGTGGCACATCGAGAATTAACAGACTTTGAAAGTGGAGCGGTAGCTGGAGCTAGAAGCATGGATCATTCCATTTCGTTAGTCGTTAGTGAATTCAATATTCCACGATCCACAGTGTCAAATATTCCGAGAATACCAGATTTCAGTCATTACCTCTCATCAAGGACAATTCAGTGTCCGATGACCATCAATCTACTACAGAGAGCAGCGGCGTTTGGCTAGAGTTGGCAGTGATAACACACATGCAACACTGCTTAAAACAACCGCAGATGCAACGTATGCTGAAACCTATCCCGTAAGCCAGTGAGGCGGAAATTGGCGTTAATGCTTTGTGTCAGCAGTCGACCGACGCGAATACTTTTGCCAACAGCACGACATCGCCTGCAGAGCCTCTCACGCGCTCGTGACAGTATCGGTTGGACCCTTGGTGATGGAAAACAGTGACTTGGTCGGTTGAGTCCCGATTTCAGGTAGCATGAGCCGACAGTGGGCCTCTAGTGTGGCGCAGCCACCACGAAGATGTTTACACAAGCTGTCAACAAGGCACTGTGCAAGCTGGTGGTGGTTCCATAATTGTGTGGGCTGTGTTTACATGCATTGAACTGCGTCTTCTGATCCAAATGAACCGATCATCGACTGGAAATGGTTATGTTCGGCTGTTCATGGACGTCCTATTCCCAAACAACGATGGAATTTTTATCGATGACAATGCGCCAAGTGACTTGGCCATGATCGTTCGCGATTGGTTTGAAGAACATTGTGTAAAATTCGAGTGAATGGTTTGGCCACCCAGATCGCTCGACCTAAATCAAGTCGAACTTTTATGGAACTTAATGGAGGGGTCACTTCGAGCACAAACTTCTGCAATGGCATCGCTTTCGCAACTGTGGACGGCTATATAGGAAGCATGGCTCAATATTTCTACAGGGGACTTCCAACGACTTCTTGAGTCCACGCCACATTGCGTTGTTGCACTACGTCGGGCAAAAAGAGGTCGGTCACGATATTAGGAAGTAACCCGTGACTTTTCTCAGCTCGACATTTACAGAGTGTTCATTTTTAATGAAGACATTGAAATATCTCGAAAACTACACATCGGATCAAGAAAAGTTGTAATTCCAATTTGTTTGTCTCAGAACGGGACATCCACTATACCATTCTCGACCCTTCACCACACTACCCCTTGCATTGGTGAGGGCGGGGGGGTGGGGGGGGGGAAATTTTGAAATCTTCAATGGAAACCGGTTTTTTTTTCAAATTACGATTCTACGGAAAAATTTACATACGTTTTGTCCAATTCATTTTTCATGGCGCTGTAATCAGAGGAATAGAAATGGGTATACGATCGTAATTTTCGACATACTGCTCAATGGCCCTTGGCTGTCCAGTAGCAAGTGGTACCCTCACGTCCATGCTGCGAGGGTACGACAGGAAACCAAATTCGCAACGATTGTATTCCTATCTATATCGAACAGGAGACTCTTCCACGCGCCACTATGCCCATGGTTGAGGCGTACGTTACTGCACTTTTCGAATTAGAGTAAGTGTTCAAACGTAGTACCGCCAACTTCAGCATACTTAATGATCCGCTTTTCAAATGACAGTACGCAAGACAGAAACATGTCTGCGGGAATGTCAGCACAGGCGTTTCTGATGCCGTAGACCATGTCTTCACAGCCTGTTGCCACTTGCTTGTGCACCTAATCTTTTAAATACCCCCACAGAAAGAAATTCGGCGACGTCAAATCCGACGACCTAGTGGGTCAATTACTAGGACCACCTCTGCCAATCCACCGTTCAGTGTAAACACGGTCTAATACTTCCCGTACCTCAACTGCGTAATGCGATGGGCACAAGTCTTGCTTAAACCACATTCGTTGTCGAACGCTCGGGGCAACATACTGCAGTAGTATCGGTAGTTGCTTTTCAAAAAACTTTCGATATTTCCGTCCATTCAACGTGCTGTCGATAAAATACAGACCAATGAGTTTGTTCCCCATGATGCCGGGCCATATCTTCACCGACCCAGGACGTTGATGATCAACCTTCCTATCCCCTGGGGACTGTCTACACTCCAGTGATGCAAGTTACGCTGGTTAACGCCACCATAGGTCGTGAATGTAGACTCATCGGAAAATAGTACATCGCCAAAAAAAGTGGGGATTATTTGCATCTGTTGACGGGGCCATTCAAAAAACACTAACCGAATTTGGAAATCGGCGCTATGAAGTTTTTGATACAGTGACGCGTGATATGGATAATACTTGCGACGATGCAGTATTGTGACAATACTACATGTGGTTCAAATGGCTCTGAGCACTATTGGACTTAACATCTATGGTCATCAGTCCCCTAGAACTTAGAACTACTTAAACCTAACTAACCTAAGGACGGCACCCAACACCCAGTTCCGACATATGGACATGCCAGAATCGCGGAGTAATTGCTTCAAGCTTATCCTTGACTGTTGTGGTGCATTGCCGATAGTTCAGCTATTTCATTAGCTTGTCCTGCAACACGTTTGGTTCGTTACGCTTTGCTGATCTGTAGACTGCCATCAGACAAAAAGCCGTTAACAACCTTGTAAAAGAAAAACAAAAAACGAGAGCGAGCTTTCCCTGGAAAACGCTCGACATACAAGGCAACAGCAGTCAACATTTCCCCTACATTCTCTGTAATTCAGGGTCATTTCAGTTGCGACACTAGGTAGGTGAGCAGGTAAGAAACACTGCACAACTATAGTAGTGTTATACGTCTGCACGATACGTCAGCCCCAGTCGCAGTATACTGACTGTTATGACACCTCGTAGTTCGCTACATGGCCACGGTGGCGCGTCGAGTGGTCCCATGTTCTATATGTCGGAGGAATACAACACTGCGAATGGGATTTCGAATAAGAGGTTATGAAATACTGGCCTATTCTATCCTCGAAGTTTGGAGGGGGGGACCCACACACCATTGGATGTTCAACGGCCATTAAGTAGCATGTCGTAAAATACGACTCTGTACCCATTTCTATTCCTCCGATTACAGCGCTATTTCTGGCGTAACGAAGAAAATGCTTCAGATAAAACATATGTAGATTTTCAGGCAGATTTGTTATCCGCAATTTTTTTTTAAATGAATACACCGCCATTTCAGGGTATCGTTGGTTATTTAATCACTAGCCAGGTTTAGGTCTTCTATGTCATTTTCAAATGATTGAGTTTATGTCATTAACATACACTGCAGAACAGTAAGCTCAACATTGGCCCTAAATTAAGAAAACTTTCCATCCCCACAAAATGCCAGACGTAAAATCATAATCTTGTAAAAAAGATGTTAAGTAATTGTAAGAGCAAGACATGTTTAATAAAAACAGATTTACTTTGGTATATAAAAGATGAACACATGTCCTTGGTTCGCAGGGGCTCACACTAAAGATTTCAAAGTTGCAGATTGAGTGTGGTATCGCTGAGTGTCGCCTCCGAGATAAACAAGTTGGAATGATAATTTTTTTTGATCCGATGTATAGTTGTCGAGATATTTCAATATCATCATTTAAAATGAACACCCTGTACATAGGCTCCGTATGCGCTTTGATGGCTCTATCATGATTTACCTTTGTCACATCAGAGTATCTACAGCATATACTTTAATGGCTTTAGCATGATTGATTTGGCATACATTCACTATCAGTTATTCCTAGAAACCATTTTAAAAAATCTGTTGTACGACAACTGTCTTGTAATCATTAAAGAATATGTTTAGTTCTGTAGGTCGAATATTATTTCTGTTATTAACTTGTACCTCCCACGCTTCTTCTGTGATTGACGTAAAGCATTTGAGATAATTTCTTGTTAGGAGGATAGTGGTTATGATTGCGTGGTAGTCAATACATGATTGTAAACGAAAAGATTAAGTATAAGGCACGTTTATGATTCTGGGTTGTCGTTCTGAATATTGGTTTGGTAAGTCGGGTACAAAGAAAAGAAAATGTTTGTTTCATAGACAGTTCACCTTCATTTCTCGACGTTGTCTCCTATAAGGGATATGCACTTTGTCTAGCGATCCTCTAGACTTTGTATCCCATCGGAAAAAAGGTTGTGTCAGACTCTGAAAAATACTCGTTGACTGCAACTAAACACTTCCTCATTTGGTGAAAATTTCTTCCCAGCAAGCCAAAGTTTGACGTTGGGAAATAAGAAGAAGTCACTTAGGACTGGTGAAGAAAGTGGATGAGGAAGCAAATCAAAGCCCAATTCGTGCACTTTCGTCATTGTTATCGCTGATATGAGGGATGCTGCATTATCGTACTGAAAGACCACTTTCTTCATGGCAACTTCAGTTTGTTTTCAGCCAACGCAAGTTTCAGACGATCCAACAATGAAGCATGATATGGGCCAGTTATGGCTCTGCGTTTTTCCAAGTGATCTATGAAGATTATTCCTTCGAAATCCCAATAAATAGTGGTCATCAGCTTACAAGCTGACAAAATTGTCTTTGCCTTCTTTAATGCACTTTCACCAACTTTTGTCCATTGTTTTGACTGCCGCTTTGACTCTCGTATGTAATAATGAATCCAGGTTTTGTATACATCTGATAGGTGTCTGTTCTGTTGGATATGCCCGACAGAACAGACATCACTCGTGATGACACAGTTGGCACCACCTGAACCGTGGATTTACTTTCAAAACCTGTTCTTAAAGAATTTACTTTATTTACTAGCGATTCATCAAGAACATTAACACATTTAATCACACTGTGTGAGCGTGGAAGTAGTTGCCAATGGTTAACTCATGAAACAAATTAATTTTTTTTAATAAATGGAAATTTTATTCCTAAAAGCCCTTTTTTTAAACAGTTTTAAAATTATAATCAGAAAGCACCCTGTAAATATCAAGTTACAATTTATTCAGAGGCAGAAATAACAATTTTTTTTATGGTATGAGCTTTCGGGCTGAGAACCTTGACACTCCCTTTTAACACGGCCGTAGTCACGACCGCTCACAACAACTTCTGAAAGACTACACTGGTGCAAATCTGCAACACACCAGGTTACCTTAAACTAAACATTTTAGCAACTCACATAAACTACGCACCCCGTAAGAGGGATGGAAAAGGTACAAAACACTCACATTAAAAATTATTTGCCACCGAAAGTGCAACATGTTTTTAAAAGAACTCTTACGGTGGAAGGGTGGCAACTTTATATACTAAAATGACCATTTAAATGAAATCCATGAAATGTAGTTTTACATAAAATGTACCAACATGCTCTACATTACACATATACCACCTAGCAAGATGATAGGCAAGATAAAAACATATTTCAGGAATTCGGCCTTTACACCTTAAGCAATAAATTCGTTACCACCGTATCCGACAAACATGACAGAGGCAGCTACTAACGTACGGCAGACCGACAGACAGACAGACAGACACTAACTGCCTAACAAATGCGGACGGGAGACAGACGAGCAAGCTGGGGACGAGAGACTGACCAAGAACACAAGTAGAATTTAACAAGTAAATGAAGCAACATATCACGAATCACTCAACTTTTAATAAACTGCGATGTCTGGCGAAGACCTGGCGCAGTACCACCAAAACGCTCTCCCGAACCGTCCGCTGCCAGCCGCTTCAACGGACGCAGGAAGGCACGCTGATCTCCCGTCTCACGGCGTCGCAGCTCGCCCTGGCCAGACCGATTTCGTGGGTTGACTCCTGTTGCCCTCGTGTCGGCCGCGAAGCCACTAGGCCTCGCAATAGGGCGCGGCCGACTGGACTGACGTGGCGACCTCGCATGCGCCGACACTCAAGACGGACAAGTCATCCTGTGTCCCAGTGCGCGACCGACCAACCGATCGATCCAACGGCCAATAACCATTGCCTTAACAAACTCAAGCAGATTTGCGGTCTAACACATACTAGCACTCCGGACGGCAGACAGACACTCACTGCCTCACACTGACCCGGTTGACCAACTGACCAGACTCGCCCAGACTGCACCGACTCAGACTGACCCCTTGCCGAGCTCACTTCACTTCGCACATTGCTGAGGGATGGACCCTCTTCCGGAAACGAAGTTCTAGCGCTTACGCGCTTCTCCTTCTGAAATGGCGGGGCGATGCTACGGGATAACATGGCGGGTGTTTCTTCTGCTTGACTTGTGCTGGTTTTTTTTTTTTTTTTTTTTTTTTTTAAATAAAAGAAAGATGAAAGGATAGTAAGAGGGACAGTGAGAGAAGTGGAAAACGAATGGCCTAAGTGACTGGCCGGTGGGTTTTGCGTCAATGGTAATGGCCTCGCACAAATTTCGTTATGGAACCGTCACTGTTTATACAAATCCTGCCATGGCTTCCTGTTCTGCACGAGGGATCTTCTTCCTGCCAGACCGGTACTCTTCCTTGGCCCATACGTCGATGATATCGACTAAATCGTCCCATTGAGACTGCGTGAAAATGGGATGGGAGTTGATAGCGGCTATTTCTTTCCTCGTGAGCGCTTCAAATAACGCGTCGCGGTATTTATACGTTCGAAGGTTGAGCGGTCGATGGGGGAGGGGAGGTACGGGCTGGTCTGGCGGCGTGAAGGGATACGGCTGGTCGGAATATTGGTAGGACCCGTGCTTCAGAGCCGCGGCGACGTCCTTAAGGATGACCTGGACGTTGTTCGCGTCGGGGAATGGGAGGCTAACCCTCCTCTTCTGCCTTGGCTTCCCGGCTGGCGTGTAGTCGGGAGGCGCCTTAGTGCTCTTCCTGGCGGCTGCCACCCTGGTGGGGGGCAGTCCCGGCGGCACATCCTCTACTTCCATGGGCGCCACCTCCTGCATTGCTGCGGGAGGGGGAGCGGCGGTCGTCTGCGTCGTCGCGTCGACCCTCACCGGACGACTCACGGCGGGGGCGGCAGCGGGAACCGCCGACGTCTTCTTGGGGCGCTGCATCCTCTTGATGAGCGACTGCTCCACAGGGGAGGAGTCGTTCGGTGTCGCAGCACGGTGGCCGGCAGACGTCGTAACAGAGTGGGACGGCGGCGGCGGCACATCGTCGGTGTCCATAGGCGCAACCACTTGCGTCGCGGCAGGGGACGGGGCGGCGGTCGCCGGCGTGGCCGCATCGACCCCCGCCGGCCGAGGCACGGGGGGGGTGGCGGCGAAAACCGCCGACATCTTCTTGATGGTTCGCAGCTCATCGCGCAGCTGCTGGAGCTGGCGATGGACGGCCGCGAGTTCTTCTTGCAGCGCGGCCCGTTCGGCCGCAAAGGCGGCTTGGAAGCCGGCCATAGCGTGGTCGGTAGCGGCTTCAAGACGGCGCGGCTCGCACCCCACGCCGGAGCGGGGGGGCGGGGCGGCCGACGTGGTCGTGGACGCCGCCGCAGGACGTGGTGCGGCGGACAGACGGCGAAACTCCCGAAGGTAGCCGCAGCTACGCGAATTTGCGGCGTGCGACCCGCCACAGTTCACGCACCTGCTGGCCGAACCACGAGGCTTCGTACAGCGGCGAGTGTCGTGAGCCGCCGCGCACTTCAAGCACGCGACGGCGTTCGTGCACTCCCGCGCGGCATGCCCCAGTTGCTGGCAATTGTAGCACTGGAGGCCCATCCGATGCTGCTGCGTGCGCCTGCGCCGTGGCGGACGTGGGCGGCGGCCGGTGAACCCCAACGCGTGGAGGAGAACTTCGAGTGCGGCGGCAAACTGCTGTACAGCCATAGCGTGACGTGCGCGGTGACAGTAGCAATGTGTCGCAGCGAGTCGAGCAGCGAATACTAACTCGGTATGCCTTGCCGAGCTCATGCCGCTCCTTAAATGCACGTGAACAGGCAACTTTTCCCCTTTCCCACCAGAGGGAGACACCAAAGCTGCGATTGCCACAGCGGCGCCACCGCCAGAAATGGAAGGCGACTGCTTCACACAACGCGCTGAGGCGCGCTCTTCTAAACAGCGATTTTTACCACGGCTCACCACCCATCCTTTTCCTTTCCTTCCCCCTAATACATTTCATGTTTACTTGGATCTGTATTACATCGACAGTCACAAATCGGCGCAGAAAGTCTTGCGAACTGCGATTAAACATCGCCAGACATTGTGTTGAAATCTTGTGCCTAATGCGCTTTTGATCGACTGTGAGCAATCGCGGCACCCATAACGCTCACAGCTTCGTCATAGTCAATTCTCCGTGCAGGATGTTATCCACTCGATTTATATGTCTACAGTCTCAGCAAACTCACGAACTTTTATTCGGCGGTCTTGCATTACCATATCATGGATTTTGTCAGTGGTTTCCGTTGTGGTGATCTCAGCTGGAAGGCCGGAGCGCAATTCGTCTTCGGTGCGTCTCCCACTACATTTTTAAATTCCTTAATCCACAAGTAAATGGTCTTCAGTGATGGTGTAGAGTGGTGAGAACTCCAACCAGTTCTGCTTTGATTTGCTAGGCAGTCCAACCCTTCAAATGAAAACGTTTAATAATGTGCAAAATGTGCTTCTGGAAAGAAATGTAGACATATTGGTACTTGCGCTGAACGTGGACCTCCCGTTCCATGTGCTGTGTGTCAGAGGTTTGTTTCAGCTAAAGTATGAGCATTTTTTGACGAAAACAACGATTTTGTAGGAATTGCTCCTATAAAACTAATGTCCGTAGAATAGCTTGGATGAATTTTATTTAACATTTTGTGACTTTTGTGGTACACTTTTTGTTAGCTCGTACAACAATAGTTAACTTAAAGACTAAATAACATGCACGAGTGTTGAACTCACAAAGACAAGCGATGCTACATCAGTAAGGTTGTTGGCATTTACAAAGATGGTACCGTTATTGGGCAGGTGAAATGAAATGTCGTGTGGCTAGGGCCTCCCGTCGTGTAGACCGTTCGCAGGGTGCAAGTCTTGATTTGAAGCCACTTCGGCGACTTGCGCGTCGAGGGGGATGAAATGATGATATTGAGGACAACACAAAGCCCAGTCCCTGAGCGGAGAAAATCTCCGACCCAACCGGGAATCGAACCCGGGCCCTTAGGATTGACATTCTGTCGCGCTGACCACTCAGCTACCGGGGGCGGACATTGGGCAGGTGATACAAGCAAACTGGCACAACGAGGGACGACCATGGAAGTTGACAGCGAAACACTTGCACAGCGACGCTAAGGCCTCCTTCGATCCGCATCTAGCGCTGTCGATCGAAGCACTGTATAGGTACTACAGGCAGGCACACCGAGTCCCCTGTTACTTACGCTTGGAGCGGAAGAAATTGTAAGAATACCCCAAAAAGAGTGTGTAATCTCATATGCATATGCAGGCGATATTATAATAGGCACAAAGGATATTGTAACGTTACAAGAAGCTATAAAATATATGTAAGACTGGTGTGTCGAAGACAGCTTCGAAATAAATGTGGCGAAAAGAGTGATCACAATACAGACAACTGTAAAATAATTGAAGAACAAAAATGGTTCAAATGGCTGTAATCACTATGGGACTTAACATCTGAGGTCATCAGTCCACTAGACTTAGAACTAATTAAACCTAACTAACATGAGGATACACACACATCCATGCCAGAGGCAGGATTCGAACCTGGGACGTAGCAGCAGTGCGGTTCCGGACTGAAGCGCCTAGAACCGCTCGGGCACAGCGGCCGGCTTTCAAGAACATGTAAAAGAGAAAGCAATGCAAGCAATAATGGCAATCCACGAAATACCATACATCAGATATCTTAGCCTAAAGATAGCAATGGGACTATTCAGAGCCAAAATCTTCCCAGTACTGAAGTACAGCGCAGAAATTGTTAGACCACACCTTACAGTGAAAAACCTAACGACACTAGAAAGACTGAAGATGACCTATATAAAGAAAGCAATAGGAGTGTCCAAAAAACACGATCCAGACTTGTATACCTGGCGGAGAAGCAATCTTTCTTCATTGAAGACCTTTGGACAAACCTTATACTACCCAACAGAAGCGCTTCGGAAAGTCTACTTAAAACATTGAAGGAAAACAGGGAAGACGTACCTCCAGAATTGTACAGCACAGGTGTCATGATTGACCGAAAATGGACAAAGGAAAACTTCGAAATGAGACACGTGAGCACCAGAATGGCAGTCCTTAGTTTCGCCACCTTCTTTGCAACGACACGTCGTATAATGAACCAACGCAACGTGTGATTGTAAGCTGTGTCATTGAATATGCGAAAATTACCATATAGAACTCTGTACCAAAAGGACACGGTCAAAAGTGACTATGCAAATCAAATACGCAAAATTTCTAATTTCGTTTATCATTACCACTGCACTTTGAATTAGTATGCTTATTTGACTGCAATAAACTTATTATTATTACATATTTAGTAATCGTTCTCAACATCCTACACATTCATGCATGATATTTAATGGTATTAATTTCCGATGTTGCGTATAGCACATCTTGCTAGTGTGATAATACGGTGCGTGCTGAAAAGTAATGCCTCCCAATTCTTTATGTGAAAATCTTGAAAACTTTTTTAATGAAACAACCTTTATTAACGTTTTACAACTTTATTCTTCATGTCTACATATTTATTTCTTAACATAGACCCCGTGGCGAGCAGCACATTTCCCTCAACGAGAGACCAGTTTGTTGATACCTTCAGTGTAGAATGGTTGATCTTGCCGACGGAGCAACAGCCTGACCTCTACTTTCAACGCTTCGTCACTATCAAAGTGAAGTACTCGGAAGTATCCCTTAGGTTTTGGAAATAGATGAAAATTAGGTGGGGTGAAGACAGGTCTGTATGGAGGATGATCGTTGTTGTTCTTGTTGTGGTCTTCAGTCCTGAGACTGGTTTGATGCAGCTCTCCATGCTACTCTATCCTGTGCAAGCTTCTTCATCTCCCAGTACCTACTGCAACCTACATCATTCTGAATCTGCTTAGTGTATTCATCTCTTGGTCACCCCCTACGATTTTTATCCTCCACGCTGCCCTCGAACACTAAATTGGTGATCCCTTGATGCCTCAGAACATGTCCTACCAACCGATCCCTTCTTCTGGTCAAGTTGTGCCACAAACTTCTCTTCTCCCCAATCCTATTCAATACTTCCTCATTAGTTATGTGATCTACCCATCTAATCTTCAGCATTCTTCTGTAGCACCACATTTCGAAAGCTTCTAGTCTCTTCTTGTCCAAACTATTTACCGTCCATGTTTCACTTCCATACATGGCTACACTCCATACAAATACTTTCAGAAATGTCTTCCTGACACTTAAATCTATACTCGATGTTAACAAATTTCTCTTCTTGAGAAACGCTTTCCTTGCCATTGCCAGTCTCATTTCCTAATCTAATTCCCTCAGCGTCACCCGACTTAATTCGACTACATTCCATTATCCTCGTTTTGCTTTTGTTGATGTTCATCTTATATCCACCCTTCAAGACACCATCCATTCCGTTCAATTGCTCTTCCAAGTCCTTTGCTGTCTCTGACAGAATTACAATGTCATCGGCGAACTTCAACGTTTTTATTTCTTCTCCATGGATTTTAATACCTACTCCGAATTTTTCTTTTGTTTCCTTTACTGCTTGCTCAATATACAGATTGAATAACATCGGGGAGAGGCTACAACCCTGTCTTACTCCATTCCCAACCACTGCTTCCCTTTCATGTCCCTCGACTCTTATAACTGCCATCTGGTTTCTGTACAAATTGTAAATAGCCTTTCGCTCCCTGTATTTTACCCCTGCCACCTTTAGAATTGAAAGAGAGTATTCCAGTCAACATTGTCAAAAGCTTTCTGTAAGTCTACAAATGGTAGAAACGTAGGTTTGCCTGTCCTTAATCTTTCTTCTAAGATAAGTCGTAAGGTCAGTATTGCCTCACGTGTTCCAGTATTTCTACGGAATCCAAACTGATCTTCCCCGGGGTCGGCTTCTACTAGTTTTTCCATTCGTCTGTAAAGAATTCGTGTTGGTATTTTGCAGCTGTGGCTTATTACATTGATTATTCGGTAATTTTCACATCTGTCAACACCTGATTTCTTTGGGATTGGAATTATTATATTCTTCTTGAAGTCTGACGGTATTTCGCCTGTTTTATACATCTTGCTCACCAGATGGTAGAGTTTTATCATGACTGGCTCTCCCAAGGCCGTCAGTAGTTCCAATGGAATGTTGTCTACTCCGGGGGCCTTGTTTCGACTCAGGTCTTTCAGTGCTCTGTCAAACTCTTCACGCAGTATCGTATCTCCCATTTCATCTTCATCTACATCCTCTTCTATTTCCACAATATTGTCCTCAAGTGCATCGCCCTTGTATAGACCCTCAGTATACTCCTTCCACCTTTCTGCTTTCCCTTCTTTGCTTAGAACTGGGTTTCCATGTGAGCTCTTGATGTTCATACAAGTGGTTCTCTTATCTCCAAAGGTCTCTTTAATTTTCCTGTAGGTAGTATCTATCTTACCCCTAGTGAGATAAGCCTCTACATCCTTACATTTGTCCTCTAGCCATCCCTGCTTAGCCATTTTTCACTTCCTGTCGATCTCATTTTTGAGACGTTTGTGTACCTTTTTGCCTGCTTCATTTACTGCATTTTTATATTTTCTCCTTTCATCAATTAAATTCAATATATCTTCTGTTACCCAAGGATTTCTACTAGCCCTCGTCTTTTTACCTACTTGATCCTCTGCTGCCTTCACTACTTCATCCCTTAAAGCTACCCATTCTTCTTCTACTGTATTTCTTTCCCCCATTCCTGTCAATTGTTCCCTTATGCTCTCCCTGAAACTCTGTACAACCTCTGGTTCTTTCGGTTTATCCAGGTCCCAACTACTTAAATTCCCACCTTTTTGCAGTTTCTTCACTTTTAATCTACATGTCATAACCAATAGATTGTGGTCAGAGTCCACATCTGCCCCTGGAAATGTCTTACAATTTAAAACCTGGTTCCTAAATCTCTGTCTTACCATTATATAATCTATCTGATACCTTTTAGTATCTCGGAGGATGATCAATGACAGTAAACCTAAGGCGTTGGATTGTTGCAGATACTGCAGCACTCGTGTGTGTAGTGGCATTGTCATGCTGAAAGAGAGGTTGCTCCATGTGTGGGCGAACTCTTCGAATTTGCGCATTCAGTTTTCGGAGGGATTACAGCACACTGTTTCTCACACATTGACATAGTTACATTACACACTGCCATATTACACTCTACAATTCGGTGCCCTTTAGCGGCACTGGGTTGCAATTTGCGTCATAAAAGCAGGAAATTCGACCGAATAATGTGAACGAATTCCAATTCCTCAACCGATCTTGAGAACAGATTAAAAAATTAGGAGGCTTTGCTTTTCAGCGCGCCCTCTTACGCTGCCGCTGCAGCCCAACAAGGCCATTAATAGACCGAAAGTGTTGCAACAACTTTTGACGTGGCTGTACATGCAGAGAATGCCGGATGTGAGATTTAATCATTTCGCTTGCGAACAGTTTTGTTCTGCCGACTATTTCCCGGAAGCATTGAGGCCCCCTAGCGACTGGCTTACAGCATGATGACTTTGACGTTGTTACGTAACGCAATTGGCCTAGAACAAAGTGAGGGAGAGGGAGGAAGGGGCAATGACCTTGAATATGACATAATTGTCTCAGCTGTAAGGTCGCATTCAGCAGCAAAAGTTGTCATCTGGATATATTTTGTTGCGACAAACGAAAATATACTCGCCAGTAAAATGATGGGTTCCTTTGTTTGCTCCGACAAGAGACCAAGAGGATACTACAGATGAAATATTAGTGCATTATTAAGGTTTAGATAAGAAAAACTACTTATTTTTGTACAATCCAGAGCCACAATAACGTCGTCAGATCTTATAACTATCTCTGAACATTGACGAATCACTTGATACAGACAAAGTCTCTGAGTCAGAATATATTTGATAATAAATTTCACGTAGTGTTCTTCATAATACGTCTATCACCCCGCGTTCAACTAGCAGAGGATACTGACAGTCCATGGTCACGGATTGGGCAGAGCGTTCCTGTACTAGGCCCTTAAGTAGCGACACGTAGGGGCGAGTGGCTACGCCGATGTGGCCCATTCGTCGAGGAGGCTTGCAGCGGCTGTGTTTACTTGCGGTTGCGTTGCGAGGTAACGACCTTTTGACACCTTGCTCTTTGGATGAAACCACACATTTCACTCAATAATGATGATGGGTACGTTTCAATCACTCAACAGAGGAATGTCCGCTGGACATGACGGGATACCAATTCGATTCTACACAGAGTACGCGAAAGAACTTGCCCCCTTCTAACAGCCGTGTACCGCAAGTGTCTAGAGGAACGGAAGGTTCCAAATGATTGGAAAAGAGCACAGGTAGTCCCAGATTTCAAGAACGGTCGTCGAGCAGATGCGCAAAACTATAGGCCTATATCTCTGACATCGATCTGTTGTAGAATTTTAGAACATGTTTTTTGCTCGCGTATCATGTCATTTCTGGAAACCCAGAATCTACTCTGTAGGAATCAATATGGATTCCGGAAACAGCGATCGTGTGAGACCCAACTCGCTTTATTTGTTCATGAGACCCAGAAAATATTAGATGCAGGCTCCCAGGTCGATGCCACTTTCCTTGACTTCCGGCAGGAGTTCGATACAGTTCCGCACTGTCGCCTGATAAACAAAGTAAGAGCCTACGGAATATCAGACCAGCTGTGTAACTGGATTGAAGAGTTTTTAGCAAACAGAACACAGCATGTTGTTCTAAATGGAGAGACGTGTGCAGACGTTAAAGTAACCTCTGGCGTGCCACAGGGGAGTAATATGGGACCATTGCTTTTCACAGTATATATAAATGACCTAGTAGATAGTGTCGGAAGTTCCATGCGGCTTTTCGCGGATGATGCTGCAGTACACAGAGAAGTTGCAGCATTAGAAAATTGCAGCGAAATGCAGGAAGATCTGCAGCGGATAGGCACGTGGAGCAGGGAGTGGCAACTGACCCTTAACATAGACAAATGTAATGTATTGCGAATACATAGAAAGAAGGATCCTTTATTGTACGATAATATGATAGCGGAACAAACACTGGTAGCAGATACTTCACTAAAATATCTGGGAGTATGCGTACGGGACGAGTTGAAGTGGAATGATCATATAAAATTAATTGTTGGTAATTCGGGTGCCAGGCTGAGATTCATTGGGAGAGTCCTTAGAAAATGTAGTCCATGAACAAAGGATGGCGCCTTGCTAGTTCGTAGCAAATGACGTAGCTGAAGGCTATGCTAACTATCGTCTCGGCAAATGAAAGCGTATTTTGTCAGTGAACCATCGCTAGCAAAGTCGGTTATACAACTGGGGCGAGTGCTACGAAGTCTCTCTAGACCTGCCGTGTGGCGGCGCTCGGTCTGCAATCACTGATAGTGGCGACACGCGGGTCCGACGTATACTAATGGACCGCGGCTGATTTAAAGGTTACAACCTAGCAAGTGTGGTGTCTGGCGGTGACACCACATTCCTCCCCCGCAAATCGGCGTACGGTTGTGGCATAAGGTTTCCGCCCGCCGTGGGAGGGCCCCATGTTGACGTATGCGACGAGGTGGGGAGCCTAACAACATGCGAGGCTGTGCCACCCGCACCCTGCCATTCGGACCACGGGGAGCTAGGAAACTCCTGAAAACCTGCTCCAGGGTGCACGCCAACATGCGGTGTATGCGCCCGCAGAGAGACAGGAGGGGCTGAAGGGTTGACCTCCATCGGACCGGGGCACCCGACGGTCGAACACGACATATGGTCCGGAGCGGGCAAGAGTTCCATGTCGGAGGACAACTGGTCACGGGAAGCGATCGGCGGCGCGTGACCCAGGGAGACGCCCGGCGGTTGCAGCAACGCGTCCACTGCGGGCGTCGCCGGCGGGAGAACAGGCGGCAGCGGCGGCGGCGGCGGCGGCGGCGGCGCGTCGCCATGGGGCAAAATGGAAGGCAGCGTCGGTAACACCTGGGGCCGAGGCGAGCCAGTAGATGGGTCCCCAGGGCGCTGACCGGACGGCACCGTCGCTGAAAGCAGACGGGGAGCGGCAGATCCCGTGCAACGACAGAGGCGCAGCTGATTGAGATGCCGACGCACCTCACCAGAGGCCCCCAAAACCAGATACATAGCGCGGCCGAGGCAGTGAAGAATGCGCCCTTCGAGCCAACGCCGTGAACCTCGATAGTGGCGGTAGTAGACAACGTCGCCTGGGGAAAAAGTAGGTGTCTGCCACTGCACAGGAAACTGATGCGGCGGATGTAGCAAAGACATCAAGGTTCGATGAGGACGACCGTGGAGCGACTCAGCCGGCGAGCGACCATCTCGGGGCTGAGAGCGATAAGAGGACAAAAGAGCAATAACGCGTCCTCCCGAGAATGCGACTCCTTCAACTTCAACATCTGTGACTTGAAAGTCCTGACCAATCGTTCAGCGGCACCGTTTGACTGTGGCGAAAACGGCGCGGACGTCAGATGTTGAATACCATTGGCCTTGCAGAATGACTGAAATTCTGCGGACATGAATTGTGGGCCATTGTCGGAAACAATAGTCTGTGGAAGACCTTCAATGCAAAAGATAGCAGATAACGCTTGGATGGTGGCAGATGACGTCGTGGAAGACATCCAGACAACAAAAGGAAAATTACTGAATGAATATACCACAACCAACCATCGAGCATTCCAGAATGGACCAGCAAAATCGATGTGTAAGCGTTGCCAAGGGAAAGTGGCTTTTGGCCATGCAAAGAATTTTCGCGGTGGTGCTGATTGTTGTTCGGCTCACACCATGCAAGAAGAGCACATATTCGTAATCGCGGCATCGACTCCAAACCAAGTGCAGTGCTGACGAGCAAGTTGTTTCGTTCTCACTATACCCCAATGTCCTTGGTGGAGAAGCTGTAAGACAGAAGTCTGTAACGAACGTGGGACCATGACGCTGGACCGATCATTATCAGAACGCAACAGCAAAACACCACGTCGTACAAAAAGTCTCTCCCGGTGAGCAAAAAATCGGCGAACCAACCGATCTCCGATCCGTGACTTCGACATGGGCCATTGCGTAGCAACAAAACGCAGAACGGTAGCAAGGACAGGGTCGGCAGCTGTGGCTGTAGCTACACGACGAAAATCAATCGTAAACGATTCGACCACGTCATCGGTTTCCGAATCAATGAAATTGCAAGCAAGTTCGGAGGAATCGAATGCTCTATCCTCAGCAACAGGCAAACTGGACAATGCATCGGCGTTTCCGTGCTTAGCAGTGGACCGATACAAGATATCGTAGCGGTACTGTGAGAGGAAAATAGACCAGCGAATGAATTTCTGCGCTGTATGTGGAGGTACAGGCTTGGTCGGATGAAAAAGCGATGTCAAAGGTTTGTGGTCTGTGATGATGGTAAAGTGACGACCATACAAGAAATCATGAAACTTTGTAACACCAAATACGAGAGCCAATGCTTCTTTCTCCATCTGTGAATAATTTATTTGCGCAGACGAGAGCAATTTGTACGCAAAGGCAATAGGGCGATCGTGCGAACCATCTTTGTGCACAAGCACAGCACCGATCCCGAAATCCGATGCATCCACCATCAACAAAAGGGGCTTCTGGGCAATCGAATGGCGTAAGGCAAGTATTGGAAAGCAACGCCGATTTCAACTGGCGAAAGGCGCGTTCGCATTCCGTCGTCCAGACGAACAGAACACCTTTACGGCGTAAGCGATGAAGCGGAGCTGAAATTGAAGAGGCATGCGGCACATATCTGTGATAATAGTTAATTTTTCCCAGCACACTCTGTAGCTGCTTCAAATTCCGCGGCGAAGGCAAGTCTTGTATGGCACGGAGGTGCTTGGGGCTGGGATGTATGCCTTGGGCATTGAGTACATGTCCCAGGTAGGGTAAGTCACGAGCAAAAAACACACATTTGTCCTTCCGCAAGCGAAGACCATTTTGTCGCAAGAACTGAAATAATGCTCTGAGATTGGCTAAATGTTCTTCTTCCGTCTTTCCGGAGATCACAATATCGTCCAGATAGTTTGCGGCAGTAGGGATCGACGCACAAACAGTTTGTAGATATTGCTGAAACAATGCAGGGGCGGATGCACACCCGAATGGCAGTCGTTTGAATCGATACAAACCAAGATGCGTGTTAACCACCAAAACGCGCTGGGATTCTTCGTCCACTAGTATTTGCAAGTACGCATCAGCTAGGTCCGACTTCGAAAAATATTTACCCGGGCACAGTTTGTCAAAACGATCTTCCAGGTGGGGTAAAGGAAAAGTTGCAGGCACTAGTTGTGGATTCACTGTTGCCTTGAAGTCCACACAAAGTCTCAATTTTCCAGAAGGTTTTGGCAAAATTACTAAGGGTGATGCCCAGAGAGAAGCCTGCACACGTTCAATTACACCTTGTGATTCAAAATCGTGTAATGTTTTTGTGACCTCATCACGCAATGCGTGGGGAACACTGCGCACTCTGAAAAATTTCGGTTGCGCGTTTACTGTCAGTTCCAAATGTGCTTTATAGTTCTTAGCGCAACCGAGGCCCGGTGCAAAAATGTCTGCAAATTCTTCACATAGACGAGAAACACTGTCGGAAGGCACAGTCTGTTTCACTGATAGGACCTGATTTACTATAGACAAGTTAAACAAGTGAAATAAATCGAAACCAAACAAGTTCACTGCAGAAGAAGAACGAAGGACGTAAAATGACACAAGTTTTGTTTGTCCTGTGTATGTTGCAAGAAGGTTGCACTATCCTAACACAGGGATCTCCTGACCTGAATAGCTAGTTAACTTAACAGTTGCAGCACGCAACGGAGGTGTGCCCAGCAGTTTGTAAGTGTCTTGATTGATCTGTGAAACTGCAGCCCCGGTATCGAGCTGGAATGGAATCACTTTGCCGTTAATGTCCAAGTCCACAAAACGTTTATTGTCCTGCTGACGACAAGAGCGACTGTCTCATGCAACGTGAACTGACACTGGTACAAAATCACTTGCGACTTGACGGGAGTTCCGGCGATGTCGATGCACACTATTTTTGAGACGAACACAGTCACTGTTAAAGAGAGTGGCACTGGGCAGAGTGGAATGAACTATATGAATTTCCATGGGCGAAGTTTTGCAAGCCTGAGTATCCTTGGTTCGATTCCGATTCCGGCGCAATGCAAAGGGCCTGGAATGATTCTGAGTTTCCGATCTGAGCTTTTTCTGGCAAACACTTTGAACATGTCCTTTTTTTTTACAGTAAAAGCAAATAGCTTGGCGTGACGGGCAGTTCTCACGCAAATGTCTAGTAGCACACCGCGGGCATGATTTTAGCACTGCATTTGCTTACCAGCGGGGTACACGTGGCTCAGAGCCTGGTGGCAGCAGCGCGGCCAGGCGCGAGGGCTGTTTACTGTTCCATGCAGCTCGCCCGGCGGGCCGGTTAACCTGACACACAGGTGGCGAAGTTTCAAATGATTCCTGAGCAAAGTCAAGTGTGTCCTGCCAATACAATATGTCCATCACTTGTTGAAGGGAGGGATTGACTACACTCCTGGAAATGGAAAAAAGAACACATTGACACCGGTGTGTCAGACCCACCATACTTGCTCCGGACACTGCGAGAGGGCTGTACAAGCCATGATCACACGCACGGCACAGCGGACACACCAGGAACCGCGGTGTTGGCCGTCGAATGGCGCTAGCTGCGCAGCATTTGTGCACCGCCGCCGTCAGTGTCAGCCAGTTTGCCGTGGCATACGGAGCTCCATCGCAGTCTTTAACACTGGTAGCATGCCGCAACAGCGTGGACGTGAACCGTATGTGCAGTTGACGGACTTTGAGCGAGGGCGTATAGTGGGCATGTTGAGGCCGGGTGGACGTACCGCCGAATTGCTCAACACGTGGGGCGTGAGGTCTCCACAGTACATCGATGTTGTCGCCAGTGGTCGGCGGAAGGTGCACGTGCCCGTCGACCTGGGACCGGTCGTATGCGTGTTTGGCGCCGTGCAGGTGAGCGCCACAATCAGGACTGCATACGACCGAGGCACACAGGGCCAACACCCGGCATCATGGTGTGGGGAGCGATCTC
This sequence comes from Schistocerca cancellata, assembly GCF_023864275.1. NCBI lineage: Eukaryota > Metazoa > Arthropoda > Insecta > Orthoptera > Acrididae > Schistocerca > Schistocerca cancellata. Next base: position 421,705,171 of record NC_064628.1, on the reverse strand, counting down.
CTACACAGGCCGTACACCACTGGTGATCTCGAGGGGACACTGAATAGTGCACGGTACATCCAAACCGTCATCGAACCAATCGTTCTACCATTCCTAGACCGGCAAGGGAACTTGCTGTTCCAACAGGACAATGCACGTCCGCATGTATCCCGTGCCACCCAACGTGCTCTAGAAGGTGTAAGTCAACTACCCTGGCCAGCAAGATCTGCGGATCTGTCCCCCATTGAGCATGTTTGGGACTGGATGAAGCGTCGTCTCACGCGGTCTGCACGTCCAGCACGAACGCTGGTCCAACTGAGGCGCCAGGTGGAAATGGCATGGCAAGCCATTCCACAGGACTACATCCAGCATCTCTACGATCGTCTCCATGGGAGAATAGCAGCCTGCATTGCTGCGAAAGGTGGATATACACTGTACTAGTGCCAACATTGTGCATGCTCTGTTGCCTGTGTCTATGTGCCTGTGGGTCTGTCAGTGTGATCATGTGATGTATCTGACCCCAGGAATGTGTCAATAAAGTTTCCCCTTCCTGGGACAATGAATTCACGGTGTTCTTATTTCAATTTCCAGGAGTGTAGTTTCAAAATGTGTTCCCTTATACGAACATCAGAAACGTTCTGTGCAATTGCATCATGGACCATAGTATCTGAATAAGGGAGTCCACATTGACACTCAAAAGCACAATCCCTACCTAGTAAGGCCTTGCAAGGTTGCAACCCACTCCCGATTAGTCTGACCTGCCGTACGTTTTGTACGAAAGAAGGTATACCTTTTGGCAACTACATTGACTGATTCTTTGAAATATCCATCTAATGCAGACAAAATTTCGTCGTAGAACAGAGTTGCTACGTCGCGTCGGAGAAATAATTTGACTATCACACGGTATGTTTGTACGCCGACCGAACACAACAAAAACGGCTGCCGCTCGTTACCTTGAATTCTCTAGGCGGCGAGATGGAATCCAAATTAGCGTGACCACTCCGTCCATCTTTCCAGTGCAGCATCAAAAGGTCGAAAAGTTGGTGCAACAGCGTGTTGTGGCTGCGTTAGCGGTTAGCGGTGGAGCGGCGGCTGCCGCATCGTTTTGCATCGCACGTTGACCCTGGATGCGCTGTCCAAGGGCATCCAGTAAGGCCTGCGTCTGCTGATTCTGTAAGCGATAAAATTCGGACAGTACACCTGGAGATGGTGGCGAAGCCATTACACAAGTAAATCAGGGCAGTATAGTTAAGAACGCAGTGTTGCCTCGTCGCCAATGTTGTGGATTGGCAGGAGAGCCAACACCGGGTTACTAGAGGAAGCCGAAAGGCACGCGTTTTAGCTCACGCAGGCTGGCGTGAGGTCTGGAACAGGACAAGAAAGTTAGACTTTAGAAAAAAACGGACGTAGCTGGTGGAATACTTAACTTCAATCCGTAAATGGTGAACGTCGCTCTTGACGGTACATTATTCATAATATCAATAGTAACTAGTAATGGCGCCTTGCTAGGTCGTAGCAAATGACGTAGCTGAAGGCTATGCTAACTATCGTCTCGGCAAATGAGAGCGTATTTTGTCAGTGAACCATCGCTAGCAAAGTCGGTTGTACAACTGGGGCTAGTGCTACGAAGTCTCTCTAGACCTGCCGTGTGGCGGCGCTCGATCTGCAAACACTGATTGTGGCGACACGCGGGTCCAACGTATACTAACAAACCGCGGCCGATTTAAAGGCTACCACCTAGCAAGTGTGGTGTCTGGCGATGACACCACAGTTTTTCCTGCGAACCATACGCCACTGGAACAGGAAAGGGAGGTAATGACAGTGGCACGTAAAGTGCCCTCCGCCACACACCGTTGGGTGGCTTGCGGAGTATAAATGTAGATGTAGATGTAGAGCCTATCAGCGTCTTGTACAATTCCTGTAACACACAATCGCCGCTATACTGTGCAAAAAAGAAGGCGATCTACTCTCTATTATACTGTTGCTCTCCATACTGTTTTTCAGCTTATGGGGAATTTGTTTGGATGTGGGATGTTCGCAGGTGATGGAGTTGTGTATAACAAGGCAGTAGTGAATTTTAGTAAGACGAATGGAGGTACAGGGAATCGTAGTTGAGCTGAATGTAAATAAATCGCATACACAGGACACACTGTATATCAGTGCTAATGTCCTGTACAGTAAAAAAAAAAAAAAAAAAAAAAAAAAAACAAAGAAAAACAGATATGAGCAGTACTGAATGCAAGCAATGCAAGCTTGAGGGGCGAAGAGTAAATACGGTGGCTGCATCTCCTCATTGAGTATTTCATTTTGTACGTGCTGTGGCGCAAGATATTAGTAGCAATAGTTTTATATGCATACGGACAGTTGTTTTTCCCTTGCTCTGTTACCGAGTTTAACAGGTAAAGAAATGACAAGTAGTGGTACAGGACCTCTCCGCTATACACGGTACGGTGGCTTGCGGAGTATCTATGTATATAAAAATGTAAATAACATCTATCCAGCAGAGTCCTACAGTTCACAGCTAAAGGAACAAATATTTATTTTTGGTTAGGTATCTATTTTTCCGACTACGTTCTCAATACTGCTACAATTTCTCTTTAGACCTGCTCACTGTGTTCAAGCTTTAGTTCAATTCCACTATCAAATACATTTCGTAGAGTAAATTATAGTGCTCAAAGTGTTGAGGAAACACCCAGTGATGAACGGAGGCCGTGCAAAATAAAAATCAGCTATTGTTATAGCTAACGCCCAGTGCCTTACTGCTAATCATTTTGAAGGCTGCCATTCACACAATTTATCTGGAGAAGCTGATGGGCTAACTTCTTAGCAAGATATTATCCAGACATTTTAACACTAAAGTGTCCTACCTCTTACATTATGGTAGTGTTTGCTCTGATTCTCACTATGGAGTACAAACAACTACCTTAATCATAGAGCTAATTCGGCTGCACGTCTATATAATTTACAGGATGGGATTGGGGAAAAATAAGACAATTTTGTATGAAAAATATTTTATATATGGATAATTAGTAAAAGAAAATCATACACTGAGCGCAGGAATTTATCATCTTCAAAATACCTAACTTGTAAACACGATCTCATCTGTAGACAGCATGCAGTATGAAGAATTGTGGTATTCTGAAGATCGCTGTAGGAACCAGTTTGAAAGCTCAATACGAGAAATCCGCTGGCTGCACCTTCTGTCTTTTGAAACGGCTGCAAATTTTGCTCATGTAAGAGTACGAAAACGATAGTTTTGGTTGTGTTCAGAGCTCGAGCAACTCGTCGATTATTGGTGGCACGATTGTTACCAATTGCGTGTAAGACATTCTGTTTTATATCTGCCTTTATTTTTTTAGACCCCCCTTGACCAGTTCCCACTCCGACAAGGAGGTATCCGTTTTATCATAGCCACTTATGCGCCGATGTGACGTGATCGCTGTTACTGCGGTAGCAGCTCACTACAGCTTCGTTGCGCGGACTCTCCGGTGCATCAGGAAAACCTATACTCATCTTGCATCTGGAAACCTTTTTAAGCGTGTTATTGTCGCTGAAGAAGTAACGTGAGAGACAGTACTTGGAATTGAGTCAGGATGAAAGAAAACGTAGTTTAAAAAGAGTAAATGAATGTAACAACCATCAACGAAATCAACTTCTGAGATATTTTAATTAGCTTGAAAGTGATGATTATGTAACAAATAGCACCGCACAAACAGTTACCACTACCAGGAGATATGTAGCATCAACAAAGGTTGATGACCCTTGGGACGAAATGTTAAATATCACCAAAAAAATCGAGGACGACTTGCAATTAAGCACTTACATTCAGCTGCTCAGTACATATAATTGAGAATTATCAAATCCTCCGCTAAGATGCAGTACAGTGCCGAGGGCTTCGTGGGCGAGAGAGAAGAACAGGTGGGTAGTTACCCCTTGCTGCTGAATCGCATTATTTCGTCTCTGTTTCTGTGTACTTAGAAAAAGATAGACGACAATTTCGTTTCTTAAACACGGAATCCGATTTCCAGAACTCATTTTAATACGCAGATACTTTCAATCATATATGAAGTTTGTTTGGTTTATATGGAAGCAGGTTGTCGAATAACTTTTCAGGCAGGTAATTATGTACATCTGCATTGCAAGTATCTTTTCTACACGAACAGACACATTTACACACAACTGCATTTTTGTCTGTCCTACTAATTTGCCAATTCTATCAATTTCCTGCTAATTTTTACCATCAAGATGCTAGTTGCACAGCCAATCTACCAAATTCCTACAAATTTTGCGTCCAGTTTGACAGTTTTCTGCTAATTTGCGAATTTACTAGCAAATTTTATGCTCAGTTTGCCAGTTTAATTATGATTCTCGAATGAGTTGTTCTATATGGCTGTGAGACATGGAGTATCCGGAAACAGGACATCCATAAGCTCCTTGTTTTTGAGAGAAAAGTGCTTCGGAAGATCTTCGGTCCGGTTCTGGATGCAGATACAGGGGAATGGAGGATCAGATACAACCAAGAGCTTGAGGAACTATACCAGCAGCCCAACATAGCAGGAACTGTCAAAGCCAAACGAATATAGTGGGTCGGCCACGTGGCCCAGATGGAGGAACACAGATGGCCTCGGAAGCTCCTGGATTTCACACCTACAGGAAAGAGATCGCCAGGGAGACCCAAGAAGCGTTGGAGGGATGAACTCCATGAAGATTTAAACCAACTGTCAATAGATGTGAACGAATGGCGGATAGCAGCAATGGACAGAATACAGTGGAGGAGGAAACTTGTGGATGCGTGCGGTCCACTGGGCCTGATCACGTAGCAGTAGTAGTAGTCGTAGTAGTAGAATGATCCTTATTGACGATCCTGATACTCTCATGCAGTTGTATTATAGGAAGAGTTTTTAAGAAATTATTATTAATATACAATATGTATTATTAATAAGCAAATACCCCGACGAAACTTATCCTTCCACTACACACCTGCTGGTCCAATCACAATAGAGCAGAGACCTCGAATGATTCCTATTGGCTGAGAACATGATGGCGCGATTGGCGACCCCTCCTTCCCTCTCCTCATCGCCCTTTCGCTGGGGTGACCTTGAATATAACATACACAACAGCATCAGCTGCAGTCTAACACCAGATACAAAAGTGCTGACGGATGCTGAATCAGCGATTTGCGGAGAATGCCCACTGCCATCCTACTCACATCCCCTCTGTCAGTCCCTCCTGCAGGTCCAAATAGAGGACTAGTCCAGAACCTTCGGCCAATGGAGAGAATATCGTGACACTTTTCCAATTACGTGCCAAATTCCCTGTCGATATACCTTATGTTTCTTTAGTGTAGTGGTTCCCAATGCCTTCCGCATCCTTATGCCGTTGATCATTACTGATTCTTCCGTATTTTAGAAGCAGTCTCCAACGCAAAGGGCAAGAAGTTGCTCGGAAACTCTGTCGTGTCCTGCGCCCTCTTTGACAAGGCTGTTGACTGGACAAGGGTATCTCCTTATACCTTAAATCATCGGTTGCCACTGTCGATGACTTTTGTTCACAATTTTTGGCAGTGTCTGGTATCGACAACGAGACCCAGAACGTTTTCATTACTAACCGAAGACGCAACCTCTGGACCACGGGTTGATCAAGCGCAATGTTAGCATCCGATTAATAGAGAAAAAAATTGGCATAGGTTAACAGCTCAGATACTGTGGAAGGCTTATTTCGTATTTTTAAAACTTGATGTAGTCAGTTGCGGAAGCATGCTATCCTCAATAGTTCACCACAAATTTATTTTCCTTGATCGTAATATAAGAGGTTGTCAAATAATCACTTTCAGTTGTTGAATAACAGTGTTTCATTTATAGCTCGTACTGCAACTGGTTTATGTAGCCACTGAGGGACACAACTAATAAATGAGCACTACAAACAGCATATCCTCAAGGCACTCAAAATGTACTTGATACATTACCGTCATGATAAAAGAGTCACCAAGTGTGTCATGTCAAAGTTAAAATATTAATTCTCAGGAAATAGTTCGTAAAAATTTTCGTATTTATACATATTTTTTTAAGTTCTCCTTGTTGTTGTTGTTGTGGTCTTCAGTCCTGAGACTGGTTTGATGCAGCTCTCCATGCTACTCTATCCTGTGCAAGCTTCTTCATCTCCCAGTATCTACTGCAACCTACATCCTTCTGAATCTGCTTAGTGTACTCATCTCTTGGTCTCCCTCTACGATTTTTACCCTCCACACTGCCCTCCAATGCTAAATTTGTGATCCCTTGATGCCTCAAAACATGTCCTACCAACCGATCCCTTCTTCTAGTCAAGTTGTGCCACAAACTTCTCTTCTCCCCAATCCTATTCAATACCTCCTCATTAGTTACGTGAACTACCCACCTTATCTTCAGCATTCTTCTGTAACACCACATTTCGAAAGCTTCTATTCTCTTCTTGTCCAAACTAGTTATCGTCCATGTTTCACTTCCATACAGGACTACACTCCATACAAATACTTTCAGAAACGACTTCCTGACACTTAAATCTATACTCGATGTTAACAAATTCCTCTTCTTGAGAAACGCTTTCCTTGCCATTGCCAGTCTACATTTTATATCCTCTCTACTTCGACCATCATCGGTTATTTTACTCCCTAAATAGCAAAACTCCTTTACTACTTTAAGTGTCTCATTTCCTAATCTAATTCCCTCAGCATCACCCGACTTAATTTGACTACATTCCATTATCCTCGTTTTGCTTTTGTTGATGTTCATCTTATATCCTCCTTTCAAGACACTGTCCATTCCGTTCAACTGCTCTTCCAAGTCCTTTGCTGTCTCTGACAGAATAACAATGTCATCGGCGAACCTCAAAGTTCTTACTTCTTCTCCATGAATTTTAATACCTACTCCGAATTTTTCTTTTGTTTCCTTTACTGCTTGCTCAATATACAGATTGAATAACATTGGGGAGAGGCTACAACTCTGTCTTACTCCTTTCCCAACCACTGCTTCCCTTTCATGCCCCTCGACTCTTATAACTGCCATCTGGTTTCTGTACAAACTGTAAATAGCCTTTCGCTCCCTGTATTTTACCCCTGCCACCTTTAGAATTTGAAAGAGAGTATTCCAGTTAACATTGTCAAAAGCTTTCTCTAAGTCTACAAATGCTAGAAACGTAGGTTAGCCTTTTCTTAATCTTTCTTCTAAGATAAGTCGTAAGGTCAGTATTGCCTCACGTGTTCCAACATTTCTACGGAATCCAAACTGATCTTCCCCGAGGTCGGCTTCTACCAGTTTTTCCATTCGTCTGTAAAGAATTCGCGTTAGTATTTTGCAGCTGTGACTTATTAAACTGATAGTTCGGTAATTTTCACATCTGTCAACACCTGCTTTCTTTGGGATTGGAATTATTATATTCTTCTTGAAGTCTGAGGGTATTTCGCTTGTCTCATACATCGTGCTCACCAGGTGGTAGAGTTTTGTCATGACTGGCTCTCCCGAGGCCATCAGTAGTTCCAATGGAATGTTGTCTACTCCCGGGGCCTTGTTTCGACTCAGGTCTTTCAGTGCTCTGTCAAACTCTTCACGCAGTATCGTATCTCCCATTTCGTCTTCATCTACATCCTCTTCCATTTCCATAATATTGTCCTCAAGTACATCGCCCTTGTATAAACCCTCTATATACTCCTTCCACCTTTCTGCTTTCCCTTCTTTGCTTAGAACTGGGTTGCCATCTGAGCTCTTGATATTCATACAAGTGTTTCTCTTCTCTCCAAAGGTCTCTTTAATTTTCCTGTAGGCAGTATCTATCTTACCCCTAGTGAGACAAGCCTCTACATCCTTACATTTGTCCTCTAGCCATCCCTGCTTAGCCATTTTGCACTTCCTGTCGATATCATTTTTGAGACGTTTGTATTCCTTTTTGCCTGCTTCATTCACTGCATTTTTGTATTTTCTCCTTTCATCAATTAAATTCAATATTTCTTCTGTTACCCAAGGATTTCTATTAGCTCTCTTCTTTTTACCTACTTGATCCTCTGCTGCCTTCACTACTTCATCCCTCAGAGCTACCCATTCTTCTTCTACTGTATTTCTTTCCCCCATTCCTGTCAATTGTTCCCTTATGCTCTTCCTGAAACTCTCTACAACCTCTGGTTCTTTCAGTTTATCCAGGTCCCATCTCCTTAAATTCCCACCTTTTTGCAGTTTCTTCAGTTTCAATCTGCAGTTCATAACCAATAGATTGTGGTCAGAATCCACATCTGCCCCAGGAAAAGTCTTACAATTTAAAACCTGGTTCCTAAATCTCTGTCTTACCATTATATAATCTATCTGATACCTATTAGTATCTCCAGGATTCTTCCAGGTATACAACCTTGTTTTATGATTCTTGAACCAAGTGTTGGCTATGATTAAGTTATGCTCTGTGCAAAATTCTACAAGGCGGCTTCCTCTTTCATTCCTTCCCCCCAATCCATATTCACCTACTATGTTTCCTTCTCTCCCTTTTCCTACTGACGAATTCCAGTCACCCATGACTATTAAATTTTCGTCTCCTTTCACTACCTGAATAATTTCTTTTATCTCGTCATACATTTCATCTATTTCTTCATCATCTGCAGAGGTAGTTGGCATATAAACTTGTACTACTGTAGTAGGCATGGGCTTTGTGTCTATCTTGGCCACAATAATGCGTTCACTATGCTGTTTGTAGTAGCTAACCCGCACTCCTATTTTTTTATTCATTATTAAACCTACTCCTGCATTACCCCTATTTGATTTTGTATTTATAACCCTGTAATCACCTGACCAAAAGTCTTTTTCCTCCTGCCACCGAACTTCACTAATTCCCACTATATCTAACTTTAACCTATCCATTTCCCTTTTTAAATTTTCTAACCTACCTGCCCGATTAAGGGATCTGACATTCCACGCTCCGAACCGTAGAAAGCCAGTTTTCTTTCTCCTGATAACGACGTCCTCCTGAGTAGTCCCCGCCCGGAGATCCGAATGGGGGACTATTTTACCTCCGGAATATTTTACCCAAGAGGAAGCCATCATCATTTAATCATACAGTAGAGCTGCATTTCCTCGGGAAATATTACGGCTGTAGTTTCCCCTTGCTTTCAGCCGTTCGCAGTACCAGCACAGCAAGGCCGTTTTGGTTAATGTTACAAGGCCAGATCAGTCAATCATCCAGACTGTTGCCCCTGCAACTACTGAAAAGGCTGCTGCCCCTCTTCAGGAACCACATGTTTGTCTGGCCTCTCAACAGATACCCCCCCGTTGTGGTTGCACCTACGGTACGGCCATCTGTATCGCTGAGGCACGCAAGCCTCCCCACCAGCGGCAAGGTCCATGGTTCATGGGGGGAAGTTCTCCTTATTTTACTATTAAACAAGAGGGTAATCTAAATATCGTCTACAACGGTGAGAGTGGTCATTTTACATTCAAGGCAAGACAAGACTGTATATAGCGAAAATGTATAAGGCAATGGTGAATGGGTAGAGGATCCTGTATAAAGTAATGATCCGAGGGCATGAGGCTAATTTTCGATTGTTTTCTGACAGCAGTATGGGATAATGGCTAGAGTAATGTCATTGCTCATAACGAGTGTCTAGATGAGCAAAATGTGTAATTAGATACTACTGAAAAGCCAAAGAAAAAGAACAGCATGACACTGAAACGTCTGTCTTGCGTATAGAGGTCCTACTGGAGAAATCTGTGATGTGAATAGAAATTATTTTCTATCTTACTGTGAAACTGATAAGCCGTAAATTAACTGGGAACTGAAATGCAAGGGAGAAGACACCTTTGCGTAAAAATCAATTTTCAGCCAGGTGTCCGGATACTTTTGCTTTTGATCACATAGAATATATATAAGCCGTGGCGTTTTGCTGGCGCACCAGCGTATTTGCAAGTACCTCGCCTTCGCGCTCTTATCTTATCTTTGATTGTGGCGCGTACTTAGGCTTGGCTGCCTTGTCTTTGCCGGAGGGGTTGACTGGAGTCTCTCGCCAAGGAAGTGGACAATTGGCGTTCGACGTTTTCTGAGGCCGGAGTGCGCTTGTAGTGGAGCGGGAACCGACCACGTGTGTGGGGCAGCTTCGTGGAGAGCCTTTCCTGTCTCCTGGGTGGAGGCCTGTGGCTCCTTGGGCCGCGTGCTGCTAGTTCCGGCCACGGCTGTCTACGGTCGTCCGCTGCCTTATTGCCGCCTGCTGTACCCGACGCAAGCCACATCGGACGTCCAGCGAAAAGTTAAGTGAGATTGTACTCAGGACATGTGTGTGAAGATGTTGAGAGCTGCTACCTCGCTTCTGGTAACTGTAAGCGCATGGCTGTTACCATGGAAGTAAAGGTGTGCCTATGAAGAGTTCATGGTGTTTAAGACAGGTGGTAAATATTAATATAGTGCACGAGTGTGCCTCTTCCAGCTGTTGTTTGACGTAATACGTAATGAGCTTCAAGGCCGTAATATGTTTATCAAATATACTGCATTCGAGTGTTTGGTAGCCTTAGCGCAGTGAGCCCCAGCAAAGCTTATAATGAAATTTTCAGAATTGTGCTTGTTAGGGGAGAGTTGTACAAAACGGGGACAGCGGTTAAAATGGGGACAGAGTGGATGTGCTTGATTGGTGTTGCTACGAGCGGAAAATACGGTACTAGTGACTCTCGGCATGGCAACGGCAGTTTGAGTTGGTTTGTGGCCGCGGAATACCATCTCTTTCGTCAGTACAAAGTTTCAAAGTTTTTCACCGTTTTTCTTCCGATTTTCTCACGTCTTTAGTTGTGCCGATATACAAAAATACACATAGAATGAACAACGGTAAGCTACCATTTGTATTAAGTAGTGTTAAGACATTATTTTAACGTTTTAACATTGAGGTTATCTTAATTCCTACCTTAATTTCGTTATTCACTGTACGTTCGGGTCAAATGGGGACATTGGAGATTGTACAAAACGGGGACGTCCCCGTTTTGTACAATGCATGAGTATTTTAACACTAGTAGGCTAACGTTATATATTAATTTTTATTTTTCATTGGTCTCATATTATTTCAGGCCCACCTGTTATAAAAATACATCTTCAGGTTTTTTAAAAATATTTTATTAATCATATTGTAATAAAATCTTATACTTTTTTCTTTTCAGATTTCAAGATGAGCCGGTATGTGAGGAAGACTGACAGGCAGAGCTGGTCCGAAGAAGGGACGGCCAACGCTATGCAGGCTGTTTTAAAGGGTGAGTTGGGGTATAGAGAAGCGTGTAAGGTCTTCAACGTTCCTCAAAATACCCTTGAGAGGAAGGTAAAACAAGCTAGGGAACAAAACAAATCGTCAGAAAAAGCTGTTGAAAAAAAGGTTGGAAGATACCAAACTGTATTTTCTAAAGATCAAGAAAACGAGTTAATGCAACATGTACTCACTCTGGAGCGAAGACTTTTTGGTCTCACACTAACTGATTTAAGAAAACTAGCATTCGAGCTAGCTGAGGCAAACAATATTAATCATCCTTTTAATAAAGAAAATCAGCTTGCAGGGAAAGATTGGTTATATGGTTTTCTGCAAAGGCATCCAAACCTTTCTCTACGTAATCCAGAGCCCACATCTATGGCAAGAGCCAAGGGATTTAATCGAGATGCAGTTGGTAAATTCTTCGATTTACTGGAGTCTTCACTTAAGGAACACAAGTTCTCTCCAAACCAGGTCTATAATGTCGATGAGACAGGAATCATGACTGTGCCAAACAAGCCATCTAAAGTACTTGCCCTTCGTGGTAAGAAGCAAGCAGGTGCGCTTTCTTCAGCTGAGAGAGGTGTACTAGCAACTGCTGAGACTTGCATGAATGCTGAAGGCAACTTCATGACTGTCATGTTTATTTTTCCTAGGAAGAAGGAGAACCCTTTGTTAATGGATGATGCTCCTCCTGGTTCTTTTGCTGTATACCACGAGATTGTGTGGATTAATAAAGGTTCCTTTCTAATCTGGTCCAAAACTTTGTCGAGTTCTCAAATCCAATGCGTGAAAAGCCTGTGCTATTGATTCTTGATGGACACAACTCGCATGTGAAGAGCCTAGAATTGATTAACCTCGCACGAGAGAAACGCGTCATTTTACTTTGCTTTCCACCCTATACGACACATAGGTTGCAGCCACTCGATGTGACATTTGTGGCCCCTCTGAGTGCCTTCTGTGAGCAAGAAGTCAGGAAGTGGCAAGTGAACCATACTGGCCGTGTTGTGACAATATATCAAGTAGAAAAACTGTTCAATGCTGCTTTCAGTAGAGTCGCTTGTGTAGAAACTGCATTGAAGGGGTTTAAAATATCAGGAATATGCCCATTTCACAGGAATATTTTCCCAGACCATCTTTTTGCACCATCTGAGACTACAGAGAGGCCTTTAGAAATGTCACATGAGACTCCCCTCCGTACGGCAACGTCCAGTTCAACTTCTGATGTCATATCATCTACGGGCACTCGACCAGGACTATCTACTTCACTAGTTTTTTCGCCAAATGCTGAGCACTCACCGTCTACGGCTAGGCATACACCGGTTTCGTTGCCAACAACTGATTCAACATTGGTATCCCCAATAATGGCGAGGTCTTCATCTTCAGTTTCAATTTCTTCTGAGTGTATGCCTAGGCCTACGTCAACAACCACTGACCCTTAACCATCAACATCTGGATGTCAGTCTGTTCTGAATTCCTCTTTCAGTGTCCCTCCTAAAATGCTCTTACCTGCACCTCAAGAATCTGAACGAAAGAAGAAGAAAGCTAATGACAAAAGAAGAGCAAAAACAGCTATTGTAACTTCTTCGCCATATAAAATTGAATTAGAGGCTGAAATCAAAGAGAGAGAAGAAAAGAAGAATAAACAAAGGAAGACGTTATTTGGTCCATAAGACAAATCCCAAAAAGAAACAAAAGTAAGAACAACAGTATCAAAGAAAAAAATACTAAGCCCACAATTAATGAACAATGAAAACCTTCTAAAGGAAAGAAGAGAAAATTAGAAGAAGAAATAACGTCATCATCGGATGATGAAGAAAGTGATGCTGCGTGTATTTTCTGCAATGAACTTTATATACATTCCAAAGGGAAGGAAGGGTGGATCCAGTGTTCCATATGCAGTGGCTGGGCTCATGAAGCGTGGTCAAATATAGGCGAAGAAGATGAAACCTTCGTGTGTGACTATTGTGGACTTGATAATGCTTCATAAAAACATATTCTACTTATTTCTTTTTCAAATGGGTCATTCAAGACCCAACACATATATTTTTGTCAATAAAATGGCAACCTTTGGAAAAATAAAAAATTTTACTTTGTTTCTTATGTTTTACCCCGTTTTACCCGACTAGTTGCATAAAATGGGGACATTTGACATATTTTGAAATTGTTGTAATACACGTTAAATTAAAACTCAAATTCCACAAATTTCAATGTAAATACTAACTTAAGTAGTGTAACTACTTAATAGATCAAGAGGGAATATGATAATAATGTTTTTATATTAAAAAACCTGTTAGCGTCCCCATTTTGTACAACTTTCCCCTACGGTTTTTACTGAACAGTGGAGCATAATAGTTCACGTAATTTAATTGTGACTAAGATTGGAGTGCTCGCTGGTCTTGCTGATAATTGTAAGTTTTTTTTAAATATCTTAATAGCAGGCAATTCTCCTTAAGGTTATTGATAAGATTTGCGCTGTTGGTTGTACCTTGCCTGTGTAGTTCATTCGTAATGGGGCAAAGGCAGTGTGCCGTTTTATTACTGAATAATTTAACCAATTACTTAATATCTTTTGGTGATTGCTAACATTGTCCCCGCGGACGTGTTCTGTGTGCTTGTTAACTGTTAGAGGTGGCTGGCTGATGTTTTGGAGTAAGCGCTACCTTTCCACCTATGGGTAGCGGGGCTGTGAAATCCTGGGTAGCAGGAGGTGACATTTGTGAAAGGTTGTTGCTGTGCTACTCTTAGTAAGACTTTGTGCTGGCTAATTGTTTTACTGTGCCTTGTCGCCGAAATCTTAAACCTTAGTAAGCGTTAGTGACACTGATTGACTCCTGAGTGTGAAACAAGTGCCTTTGTATTAACTTCATACTGTTATTTATTGGATGCATCTCTGGCAGATTGTTAGTTAGGTAAATGTTTTTGAGAACATCAGTTCTCAGTGTCCGAAGACTAGTCGGAAATATTGTGTGTCTTAATTTAAGCCGTCAGGCGCATAATTGTCAGTGGTTTTAAAAATTTATTATGTATGAGATAGGCCTTGTTTCATAAAAAGACATTGGTAGCACTAAATTCTTATGACTTACTGTTCTTATTACCTAAAGTAATCAGGATTAAGATATCGTTGTTTTAAAGGAATTTGTTGATATGATTGTTGAATAAAACGAGTGATAACAAAAGAGATCCAGTCCTTCCTATTGTTTCCCTATTCCCTACTAGAAGAACGTTTCAGTACTATGTGATCAAAAGTATCTGGACACCTGGCTGAAAATTTACATGTTCGTGGTATCCCCCCATCGGTATGGTGTTGGCTCACCCTTAGCCATGATGACAGCTTCCACTCTCGCAGGCATATGTTCAGTCAGGTGCTGGAAAGTTTCTTGGGGAATGGCAGCCCATTCTTCACGGAGTACTGCACTGTGGAGAGGTATCGATGTCGGTCGGCGGGGCATAGCACGAAGTCGGCTTACCAAAACATCGCAAAGGTGTTCTGTAGCATTCAGGTCAGAACTCTGTACAGGCCAGTCCATTACAGGAATGTTATTGTCGGTAACCACCCCGTCACATGCCGTGCATTACGAATAGGTGCTCGATCGTATTGAAAGATGTAATCGCCGTCTCCGAATTTCTCTTCGACAGTGGGAAGCAAGAAGGTGCTTAAAACAGCAGTGTAGGGCTGTGTTATGATAGTTACACGCAAAACAACAGGGGGTGCAAGCCCCCTCCACAAAAAACACGACCACACCATAACACCACCGACCACCACTACACGCGCTGGCAGATGAAGTTCACAACACATTCACCACACCTGCCTTCGAATCGTACCATTGTGAACCGTGATTCGTCACTCCACGCAACGTTTTTCCACTGTTCAATCTTCCAATGTTTACGCTCCTTACTCTAAGCGAGGCGTCGTTTGGCATTTCCCGGCATGATATGTGGCTTATGAGCAGCCGCTCGACCATGGAATCCAAATTTGCTCATCTCCCGCCTAACTGTCATAGTACTTGCGGTGGATCCTGATGCAGTTTGGAATTCCTGTGTGACGGTAAGGATAGATGTCTGCCTATTACACATTACAACCCTCTTCAACTGTCGGCGGTCTCTGTCAGTCAACAGACGAGGTCGGCCTGTACGCTTTTGTGCTCTACGTGTCCCTTCACGTTTCAGCTTTACTATCAAATCGGAAACAGTTGGCCAACGGTTGTATAGGAGTGTGGAAATCTCACGTACAGACGTATGACACAAGTGACACCTAATCACCTGATCAGGTTCGAAGTCCGTGAGTTCCGCGGAGGGCCCCATTCTGCTCTCCAACTATGTCTAATGACTACTGAGGGTGTTGATATGGAGTACCTGGCAGTAAGTGGCAGCACAATGCACCTAATATGAGAAACGTGTGCTTTTGGGGGTGTCCGGATACTTTTGATCACATATAACTGGTTCTGTGTGCATCCATACGAGTATTAGTTCCATGTTCCTTAGGGCATAGTTCCATGTTATGAAGATCACATTCACGACAAACGTTAAGATGCGGAACGTATCAATTGAACAAAAGATGGCTGAGACAGTACAAGAATAAATCTGCATGTCTACGTGCTGATAATTTGTTTGTAATTAACTGTTATTTCTATTCAAAATTTCCTCAGAGTTTGGTGGCAGATGTTAATCGAAAGTGACACAAATTTACATTTGAAAAAAAAAATTCAGGCTGTCTGCCAGACATTTTATTTCCATGGTCAGTTTATTGAAAAGTTTTCGGGCTATGCGTGTTATTCCTTTCTGTTCCAAACTTAGATTCGCTAGAGGTAATGCAAGTCATTTGCCCCTGTAGCACTCTACCTATAAATATTTCAGTTAGTCTGAAACAATCAATGAATAAATTTCCATCTGCTTAAACAGGTGTTTGCAAGTTCTGTGTGTGAGAAACCTGCACATAATTCGCAAAGAGAATCTCTTTACCGTCAATGACCTGCCCAATGTTTTTCTGAATACTGCTGCAGTTGTCCGTTGGATGGACAGAAAATATGTAGCGATCCCGAAGTGTAAATACAACCAAAGTTTCTCAAGCCGTTTTGTTTTTCGGTAGCTGCCAATAGAAAGATTCTAAAATAAATATCAGCAAAAACATTTGTAAACTAGTGCACTTAATTTTGACAACTGGAATGTGTTACTTACACTGTGTAAGTGCAGCTGTTTGGAGTCGTGCTGCCCTTACGGTCATTTTCTCTACAATTCGAGATCGTCAGTTCGGCTTCAGAAGATTTCTGGCAGTACACCTACAAAATAAAAAATCATTTTTCAGTTATAATATAGGGAAAATGAAGTGGAAAACGATGTATCGAATTCTAAGAGGAATGACATACGGATAGCCGACCGCAGTGGCCGAGCGGTTTTGCAGAATGTCTACACGCCGGCACGGTAACTAAGCGTGTTCGGTCAGAGGGTTAGCTACCCTCTGTAATAAAAAAAACTGAGTTAATGGATCAACAACGAACTGAAACGGGTGTCTTGCGGTCAAAATGAGATTTAAAAAAAAAAAAAAAAGGTTCTAGGCGCTACAGTCTGGAACCGCGCGACCGCTACTGTCGCAGGTTCGAATCCTGCCTCGGGCATGGATGTGTGTGATGTCCTTAGGTTAGTTAGGTTTAATTAGTTCTAAGTTCTAGGCGACTGATGACCTCAGAAGTTAAGTCGCATAGTGATTAGAGCCACAGAGCCATTTGAACCATTTGTAATTCCGTTATTTCTTCGACGTCTTCAATTGCTTTCCTGACGACGACAATGGTCGATATTTTAGAGATCACGGGTTTTCATCAAGAATTAACACGATAAGTGCACTGAACACATTTAATGGAATAATAGAATGATTTAATAGAATAGATCAGTCACGAAAGACCCCGTGGTTATATTGCTACAACATTCTTATTTATTATTCGATTGTGGGGTTTGTTTGTAATAGTACGCCCATCCATTCTTCTCTCTCCCTTCTTCATTCACGCGTGGGTAGAGCCATTTTAACCATTTGACAAAGTGTAAACAGTGTGTTTCTGGAACGAAGGTGAGAGAATGACTGTTCTCAGGTGCTAGTTGTCTTCTATCGAGTGGCTGCTAACGTCGGTAATATTGTTGTTCACATCCATCTAGTCCCCTGATTTTTAGAAACAGTTATTTTCAAACTGATTGACTCATAACGCACAATTAACATGGATTTACAGGTAATCGCACTCAATGTTGTGTATTTAGGTCTAAAAATATTTTTCTTGATCAGAAAATTAATCCACAACAGCCAACCAGTAGCAAAAAAACGTGGCTTTATTCAACCAGTCTGAAGAATAGGGGTTTACATCCATCGAAACCATGGTAGAAGATTGAATGAAATCACCTCACGTTACAACTGATTGGATACTTTAGATTCATTTATTGATCGCTAACCATTGCTGAAGCGCAGCCATGTTCAAAATATTGAAAATATTTTTTCTTGATTTTTACAAGAC
Organism: Schistocerca cancellata; assembly: GCF_023864275.1. Classification (NCBI taxonomy): domain Eukaryota; kingdom Metazoa; phylum Arthropoda; class Insecta; order Orthoptera; family Acrididae; genus Schistocerca; species Schistocerca cancellata. The sequence continues at coordinate 421,687,468 of NC_064628.1, read as the reverse complement.
TCGTACTAGGGGTGTTCAGTAAGTAACGCAACAAAATTTTTCTTGATCAATTTCGGTTGAAGAAATGCGGGGTTTGTTGTGGGACACCGTGGGACACCGTGGAATATTCTCGCTTTAACCTCTGTAGTTTCAAAACGTCCCGATAGGTGACAGTGCTATACGTAGCCATCAAAATAGTGTCTATAACGGAGGTGGCGCCCCAAGCAGAGAGTTGTCATCGAGTCACTTTTGGTGGAAAACTGAGTATTGCAGAGACACATAGGCTCTTGCAGAATGTCTACGGATACCTGGCAATGAACGAAAGCACAGTCACTCGCTGGGCGAGGCGTCTGTCATCATAGCAACAAGGTCGCGCAAATTGTCCCATCTCCCGCGAGCCGGCCGGGCGCACACAGCTGTGACTCCTGCAGTGTTGAAACGTGCGGACACTCTCATGCAAGGTGAACGGCAGATCACAATTAAACACCTCGCCGCTCAATTGGAGGTCTGTGTTGGTGGTGCTGACACACTCGTCCAACAGTTGGGAAACTCAAAGGTGTGTGCCCACTGGTTCCTAACAGTCTAACAGAAGACCACAAAGAGCTTCCATCTGTTTGGCTCAATGAAGGATGGACTCCACTGGAAGCAGTAGGTGGATGATGGGGAAGTTATTGATGCAGGAAAACGTTGGCTCCGACGTCGACTGGTAGAGCGGTTTATACCATGCGGGAATAGAGGTGGCGTAAGACAGTCCATTGAACGGAAATTTTGTTGAGAAATAACGTTTTGTAGCCAAGAGAGTGGGGAGTAATATGGTGTATTGGAATCCTTAATAAAACCCCAGCCTGCTTTCGGAAAAAAATTTATTGCATTTTTTATTGAACGCCCGTCGTACAGTCCTGATCTGTAAACTGCTACACAAGATCGCCGATTTAAATCGTTCTTCCCTACTTCAGCCTGAATATGTGTTTTTTGATCTTTTGTGGGGAGCTTCATTTGTATATGTGTTTCTGTGACATCCTGCTGTGCCTTTAGTTACGAGTAACAAGCGCGCCCAGAAGAGTCGGTCATTGTGACTACCGAGTTTAGCCCCTCAGGGTGCACCAATGTATGCCTCCCTAACAGAATGTTCACAGAGCCCGGGTACTTCGAAAGACAGCAGGGTCTATTTGCATTCAGCTACCTTTCGTATGTCAGAGATTCTGAATATAAGAGTGCCCTTGCCCGAGTTTTCAGTTAATGCAGCCAATCATCTTAACTGGACGTAATTTACGTAAGCAATGAGGTGATTATTCTCCTTTCGTAACTTATACACACTCTCACAATACACACATGTGTGAGGTGGTGGTGTTGGTGTGCTTGAGTAAGGGTTTTTTCTAAAAAATAATTTGGGGCATTGTTATTTCTAAAATAAAGTGTTTATAAACAAAGAGTAACAGATTCCGCTTCAAGAAGTAGGTTATAAATACACAATATTTGCAAAACATGTTAATAATAAAAGTCAGTGTGAAGAAAATAACCTCTCAGGTTCCAGAGCTGCAGGAAACAAATTTTACTGCCTGATTTAAATGTGATATCCCTTCATAATGATCTAGTATCAGATTTAGAACTGTTCGCTAAAATAGGACAGCCCAGCAAAGAATTTTGGGTGTGAATAAAGGCGAAAGCAAGGAGGAGTAAGAGAAATGAAAGAGATGGAAAGGAGACTACATAAGGAGTTCAAAAAGTAAGTTGAGGGCGTTGAGAAAGTAAGTTATGTATGTCGCCCCGTGATGCTAAACGTGGAAGAATGTTATCGATATCGACTACATCAACTTTGTCGAGGCAATCGAGGATGAGCATCCGGCGAGGAAAAGAGAGAAAGGGGTTTTACAACTATTAGAACGTTCATACAGTGTTTCTCGAATGACTCAGTAATCGAGAAGTCGGTTTCTATCGTCGAGGAACCGTACGATTGGTGGAAAATTCCAACCCTTGTTTAAACAGTCCTGATGACTGTGCTCAGAAGTAGTGTCAGTTTGAAATGTAATGCGAGAGTCAATAAAAGTAACCTGTTTCCTCCTTATTAACACGTAAGTTATGGAGTTTTTGAAGTTCTCATGTACGTAGAGGTATGTCAAAACTTTGACATGTAGAAAGCAAGACTGCACAAAATGGCTGAAGTGAAGAATCCGTAGATTCATACTATTGAAGAAAAAGTAACACCAACTATAGATTCCTATATCAGGCAGATGTTTCTGAAGCAATAGATTTGGGTAACTGCGCTATATGCACGAAGCGTCTAATTAAGGACTCCTAATAAATTACAAAAAGGCAAACAAAGAAGTTTATAGACGATTCTTAACGTTCAGTACTAAATCCCATACGTCTCCCCAGTGTCTCACAGCGTACGTCACTGTTGATCGTGAGCCTTCTTAAAGTGGGACTATTCAAGAGAAATAAGCTACGAGTTTTACACATTTCTAACACCATCCCTTCAATAACTCAGATAAAACACAGAACTTTTAGTGCTCTCTTCCAGCCACATACCAACTGAATAATGTGCGAACGCACGTCAAGGGAACAGTTCTGAATGATTTCTCGCAGTCTCTCCGAGCCCACGTGACTCAGTTTCTCAACTGCTTGTCAGGGGGCCGTCTGACCATGAGCTAATGCGCAGATTAGTAATTCGGATGAATTTCAGAGCGCAGCAGTGAGGAAGAAAAATCAACGGAAGGCACAGACTCAAATATCTATCTGTTAGTGCTGTGGCAGACGACTGAAGAATAGCTTTGAATCAGCGCAAATATTTTTTGTCATATTGTTTTACAGGAGATAAGAACAGTCGAAATAATCCGCCACATTCTCAGGGCTGATTGGATCAGACACGTTTCCTTGATGTAGTCATATATACAGGCAAACTTGATGCGTAAGTGTAGAAGCAAAAGTTTTTTTTAGCTAGCTGTTAACTATAGATTAACAAGAAAATTTTTGACATATAAACTGAGCTGGAAATGAAATCGTCATCTCAAGAAGTGTAACACGCATTGTTTTTTGACATTGACCATTGCTTATAAGCAAGCTCTTCAATTAAATAGATTATGGTACTTTCTTTTTCTTTCTCCTCTTCTTGTAGGATACAGTACTTACACGATAATAGAGAAAAAACTAAGCCTGAATAAAAACCAGCGGAATTATTTCTTAATGTCTTAATGCTTCGTCTTCCCACTAAGCAAATTTTTGACGACTATGAATATATCCTTGGTACGAGGTTGCTTCTTCTTTAAGTTACTTGTATCGTAAGGAAGGATACTATAATTTGTAGCTGATTAAGCACAGAATGAAATCAGTTTCACTTAAGTATTTTGTTCAACGAATACAACTGAAGGCCTCAGTTGTATACATGGTAAGGTTTAGTTGTTGATAAACAGAGTTGTTGCATAGAATACATGGTACGTAATATGCTTTATTCATGTTACTCGATAGTTCTTGGATAAACCGAGAAATGATACTTCTGTTTCTAATTTCAGATTCTCACTAATGGCAAATTTGTCATGATGTGTGCATGTAAAGAGTGGTAAGCGCCAAAAACATGGCCGGCAGTAGTGGTAACGTGTGCCAGGAAAATGCTTTTCCAGGACGATTTTTGCGAATCTCGAATGACACAGGTAGCCACAACTCAGTAAAGATCCTGACTATATTCTTTAATGCAAATGCGCTTCAAATGTGTTGCCTAATCAGGTAAATGAGAATAATTTATTACCAAGTAAACAATGTTGTGTCCCTTACATTGTTAACGTGAGTTTACGTGACAATATGATGGCAGAAATGTTAAATGTCATACTTAACATTGCTGACATGCTGTAGTAAGGCAAAAATAAAATTAATTTTATACTGTGTTAAATCATAGATTAATTTTTGAGGTTGTTAGCTTTATGATTACAAAAATCGATAATGCAAGTTTTAATGTAAAGAAGCAGTTTTTGGGAGATTTCACTGTAACGGTTCGTTGACTTACCCAGCAAGCAAACACTGGTTAAATCAATGCAAACCCATGCTAAACACACTCAGTTTGCACGTAAACATCGTTAAGTACTCATTGATGCATTTTTAAGAGTAAACTTTTGGATAAAATTCACAATTTAAAAAATATATCGGTACTCCAGAAATATATGAAACTGAAGACTTATCTGAATTTAAAAAATCACAATGATTGTGTATGAAATATCTTATTAATGAGACTTTATTTTATTGAACCTTTACTGAGCAAATTCTCAAAACAACCACCTTCTCTCTTACCATTGTTTACAAGCGAGCTATCCAATTAAATAGATTATGGTACTTACTTTTTTCTTTCTCCGCTTCTTATAGGATACAGTACTTAGATGATCACACAGAAAAGAGGTATGTCTGACTATAAACCAGCGGAATTATTTTGTTGGTTGTTCGTATATTCTCAATGATTTTCATTCCACTGATTTACGATGCAGAAACTGTGCGAGCAAAGATGCCCAGGTAACTGCTGAAGTCGAGGAAACAATTGCTATTATGCAACACGTAACACGTTAGGGTCATTAAGGTGTTTAATGGCAGAGTCGTGACCGTCGCTTGTTGGAAGGTCTCTACTGCGTCTGGAAGCAGCAGAGACCTGCTTTGTTCCTAAACAACGCACCTTTCTCACATATTTGTTGCGTTCGGGGCTTCTTTCCCGTTAATCGTATATGTATATCAATGAGCGACGTCGATGACTTCGCGAAATTTACAGAGACTGAGGATCATTATTTATTTGTGAAAGAGGTACGACAAATCATAGTCACTTCTCGATCATTCTAAATCATGGCACCTCAGGGAAAGAATTATTGAGGGTTCGATTTTAGGAAAAATCTGAAATACCAAAATCGTTTTAAAGAAAAAAGGAAGGAAGGAAAAGATATTTGCGTTTAAGATTATGTCAACGACTAGGTCATTAGAGACGGATTTGGAAAGAATAAACCATTGCTTCGCTAGATTTACGGGTTTTGGGAAACCACGGAAAACCTAAATTGGATGATCTGACGGGGATTCAAACCGGCTTCGACCCGCATGTGATTCCAGTATCCCAACCACAACGCCATCTTGCTCAGTGCAATCTAAAACGATATAATGACAGGTCATCTGCGACAATAATAAATACACTCAATGCACTCTAAACATGTCATTACAGTCTAATTTCATAGGCCTAAAAACTCGTTCTCCATTGTTCCAAATGAGTATGTATGAAAAAGTTTACATAAAGTATCGTGTACATATATGTTCTCTTACGAAGTGAACCAGAAAATGTAGTCTACAGCTCATATACATATTTTGTTAAATATTTTCATTTTAGCATTCGCAATGAAAAGCAAATACAAATTTATGAATATACATAAGAAAACATAGTTTTATTTTGCAGACTTATTTGAGCTTCACTGACCCCTAGCGTTCAAACTCAAGCACATTTTTTATTTTAACCAAAGCGCGAAGTATGTCATCTTCTATTTCAGTTCGAAGGGTGTATATACGCAGACGTTTGCAAAGACAACTTGGCGTATATTGAAATCACTTCCGTCTCCTCTTCTACCTTCTTCTTCTTCTACTTCGAATTCTTCTTCGTCGCCATCCTCGTTTCTATCGACCGGAACAGAAAAAATTCCAGAGTCCATCAGCGCACCGCAGACTTACAAATGATCATGAAATGTACGACTTCCTGTAGCTTCACATTTGATGCTAAGTCAGGGGGAAGTTCCCATTTGTCGTGAGAACTCGAGGCCATTTATGGTCTCTCCTGTTTTTTTTTTTTTAGGTTAGAGGGACCCCCCCTGGGCGAAACGATAAAATACCTGACGGCTTACCAGAGAGGACATTATCATCGTTGATAAAGAACGTCCGTCCTCAGAGACCAAAAACAGGAAAATTTAACGTAATATTGGTAAACTGCAGGAGTATCCGGGGCAAGGTTCCTGAATTAGTATCTCTTATTGAAGGAAATAGTGCGCATATAGTATTAGGAACGGAAAGTTGGTTAAAACCGGAAGTGAACAGTAACGAAATCCTAGACACAGAATGGAATATATACCGCAAGGATAGGATAAACGCCAATGGTGGAGGAGTATTTATAGCAGTAAAGAATTCAATAATATCCAGTGAAGTTATTAGCGAATGCGAATGTGAAATAATCTGGGTTAAGCTAAGTATCAAAGGTGGGTCAGATATGATAGTCGGATGCTTCTATAGACCACCTGCATCAGTAACCGTAGTAGTTGAGCGCCTCAGAGAGAACCTGCAGAACGTCGTGAAGAAGTTTCGTGATCATACTATTGTAATAGGGGGAGACTTCAATCTACCAGGTATAGAATGGGATAGTCACACAATCAGAACTGGAGCCAGGGACAGAGACTCTTGTGACGTTATCCTGACTGCCTTGTCCGAGAATTACTTCGAGCAGATAGTTAGAGAACCAACTCGTGAAGCTAACGTTTTAGACCTCATAGCAACAAATAGACCGGAACTTTTCGACTCCGTGAATGTAGAAGAGGGTATCAGTGATCATAAGTCAGTGGTTGCATCAATGACTACAAGTGTAATAAGAAATGCCAAGAAAGGAAGGAAAATATATTTGCTTAACAAGAGTGATAGGGCACAGATCGCAGAATATCTGAGTGACCACCATCAAACGTTCATTTCTGAGGAAGAGGATGTGGAACAAAAATGGAAAAAATTCAGAAACATCGTCCAGTACGCCTTAGATAAGTTCGTACCGACTAAGGTCCAAAGCGAGGGGAAAGATCCACCGTGGTATAACAATCATGTACGAAAGGTACTACGGAAACAAAGAAAGCTTCATCATAGGTTTAAGAGTAGTCGAATCATAGCTGATAAGGAAAAGCTGAACGAAGCGAAAAAGAGCGTAAAGAGAGCAATGAGAGAAGCATTCAACGAATTCGAACGTAAAACATTGGCAAACAATCTAAACAAGAACCCTAAAAAGTTTTGGTCATATGTAAAATCGGTAAGCGGATCTAAATCCCCTATTCAGTCACTCGTTGACCACGATGGCACCGAAACAGAGGACGACCGAAGAAAGGCAGAAATACTGAATTCAGTGTTCCGAAACTGTTTCACTGCGGAAAATCGTAACACGGTCCCTGACTTCAGCCGTCGCACGGACGCCAAAATGGAAAATATTGAAATAAACGATATCGGAATTGAAAAACAACTGCTATCACTTAGTAGCGGAAAAGCATCCGGACCAGACGAGATACCCTTAAGATTCTACAGTGATTATGCTAAAGAACTTGCCCCCTTTCTATCAGCAATTTATCGTAGATCGCTGGAAGAACGTAAAGTACCTAGCGACTGGAAGAAAGCGCAGGTCGTTCCCATTTTCAAGAAGGGTCATAAATCAGATGCGAATAATTATAGGCCTATTTCGCTTACGTCAATCTGTTGTAGAATAATGGAACATGTTTTGTGTTCTCGCATTATGACGTTCTTAGATAATACAAATCTCCTTCATCATAACCAACATGGATTCCGCAAACAGAGATCATGTGAAACTCAGCTCGCCCTATTTGCCCAAGAAATTCACAGTGCCGTAGACACTGGCGAGCAGATTGATGCCGTATTCCTGGACTTCAGGAAGGCATTTGATACGGTTCCGCACTTACGTTTAGTGAAAAAAATACGAGCTTACGGAATATCGGACCAGGTTTGTGATTGGATTCAGGATTTCCTAGAAGAAAGAACACAACATGTCATTCTTAACGGTTCAAAATCTGCAGATGTAGAGGTAATTTCGGGATTACCGCAAGGAAGCGTAATAGGACCTTTATTGTTTACAATATACATAAATGACTTAGTTGACAACATCGGTAGCTCCGTGAGGCTATTTGCAGATGACACGGTTGTCTACAAGAAAGTAGCAACATCAGAAGACTCATACGTACTCCAGGAAGACCTGCAGAGGATTAATGCATGGTGCGACAGCTGGCAGCTTTCCCTAAACGTAGATAAATGTAATATAATGCGCATACATAGGGGCAGAAATCCATTCCAGTACGATTATGCCATAGGTGGTAAATCATTGGAAGCGGTAACGACCGTAAAATACTTAGGAGTTACTATCCGGAGCGATCTGAAGTGGAATGATCACATAAAACAAATAGTGGGAAAAGCAGGCGCCAGGTTGAGATTCATAGGAAGAATTCTACGAAAATGTGACTCATCGACGAAAGAAGTAGCTTACAAAACGCTTGTTCGTCCGATTCTTGAGTATTGCTCATCAATATGGGACCCTTACCAGATTGGATTAATAGAAGAGATAGACATGATCCAGCGAAAAGCAGCGCGATTCGTCATGGGGACATTTAGTCAGCGCGAGAGCGTTACGGAGATGCTGAACAAGCTCCAGTGGCGGACACTTCAAGAAAGGCGTTACGCAATACGGAGAGGTTTATTATCGAAATTACGAGAGAGCACATTCCGGGAAGAGATGGGCAACATATTACTACCGCCCACATATATCTCGCGTAATGATCACAACGAGAAGATCCGAGAAATTAGAGCAAATACGGAGACTTACAAGCAGTCGTTCTTCCCACGCACAATTCGTGAATGGAACTGGGAAGGGGAGATCAGATAGTGGTACAATAAGTACCCTCCGCCACACACCGTAAGGTGGCTCGCGGAGTATAGATGTAGATGTAGATGTAGATGTAAATGTTTTCTGTGGCTTCCCGATAAATCCTCTTTCCTTGAATCTTCCACGATTTATCATTTATCTTCAGCACAATCGTAACACTTTATTTCCAGCATAAGTTTTAAAATTTCTGAATTAGTCACTGGTCAAGTGGTTGTGATTTCGAACTGATGTTAAGAGCCTAACGATGAACTTCTACAAACGATGTAATCGTGAATAGGAAGCTAGCAATATCATAAACTTGCAACGATTTGCAGAAAGACCTACAGAGGATTGATAATCGGTGCAGGGATTGACAGTTGAACCTAAACTTAAAGAAATGTAACGTGACTGCACATAAATAGGAAGAAAAATCACTAATTTCAATAAATTGCCATAAACAGTGACTACCACGAAATACACAAAAGTAATCATCTGGAGCGACCTAATGTCTCGTGTCTTCATGTCACAAATTGTAGATATAGCAGAGCTGAGGTTCATTTGGAGAATCTTAAGGAAATGTAAATCACCCGCGAAAGAAGTGGAACGTTAGGCTCATGAGTATTGTTTGCCAGTCTAGGCTGCATTAATAGACGAGACAGAGAAGATCTAACGAAGAGCTGTGTGTTTCGTCATGGGATCTTTTTCTCGCCGCGAGACCGACAAATCAGTGGCAGACATTATGAGACAGGGGTTGTGCGTAACGGAGAGGTTTACTATCGAAATTACGACAGATTCCGCTCTGAGAAGAGTCGGGCAACATATTGCGCTCTGCCACGTACGTCTCGCGAAATGACGCAGCGGGAAAATCAGATAAATTAGAGCTCTTACAGAGATTTAACGGTAATCACTCTTCCGACTCACCGTTCACGAATGGAATCGCGTCAATACTGCCAGCTAAATAAAAGATTGTAACTACTATAGCCACTAACTACTAGCAGGCATGTGGTTAGCAAAGTAAAGATTTTGTTGCAAACTAAATAACGTATTTTTTACCTTAATAATGTGACATCCAGTTCAAACACGAATATAAATCGTCATTGACATCTAGTACATGAATAATAACCAGTCTCCAAGTCGAACATGTACAGATCGTTAGCCTACGCTAACACTTCAGACCTCTACCCTCCATCAATGCTAATTTCTCACATCTAACTTCCATCACTGCTGGCTGTTCACCTCCAGTTGCCCAACAGTACTTCCATCACTGCTGGCGACTAACTTCCAACTGCCCAACAGTCTTGGCGATTAACTTCCAACAACGAGTCCGACCAGTCACAGAGTCTCTTACAAAGAAAGCGCAGTCAGAGATCCAATGCAAAGCGCTAGACATCGCTGCCAACACAAAAGCAGCCCCCTTACATCGTATAATAATCGCAATACAATATCGTTGACAGTTATAAAGTTTTCAAGCTCACACAGTTTAACCCTTCATCGAAAGCGTTGCAAATTTGATATGATATCATAAAAGATCTACTTGCACTGTTGCACTATTAATTCAAGTACTTTATCACTTAACAGCAACAGAAAATATAAGTGAAATATCCTAAGACACGAAAGACACACATCAAAGGAGAAAAAAGATTGTTTTCCTTTCCATTAAACGAAAGGACGAAAAGTCTTTCCCGGTGCAGTCTTCTTTACAGTGCAAGTACTGACTTTTCCATCCTCTTCACCCTCTGGTTGCCATTCCTTAAGGTTAATCCGCTTTATTTTTGCGTTTGTAGGCAGCCGCGTTGTCATTCACAATACTTTTTACCATGATTATCTATGATCTATGTTAATGTACTCTTTATTTAAATTTTCCACCTTACACTTTGAAACTACTTTCCAAAAATTATATCTAAATTGCTCTTCCACGAAGTAAATTCTGAAGAAAATGAATCTTTTTTTCCGACAGTATGTCACTCTTAACTTCACAGATACTGTCCTCTCACGACTTTCTTCTGCAAAATTTAATTCTCCTCTTCCTCTTGTATCACCGAATTTTCCATCATGTGTGCGTAACAAACAACACGGGACTGATGCTACATTGTATATAGCATACTGAATTAACATTAATTGTAATATTTATAATACAAATACACACAATTCATGTCGCAGTCACTTTAGACGTCGGATAAAAATTACATTTCATTCAGTGAGATGTAGATACAAACACCACAGCATAGAAGAACAAGACGTGCTGTTACGTACATCTGATTGGATAACTAGAAAAGATTGTTTAAGTTGTTCTCAGTTCAGAATGTAAATCGTTACAACGGCGTGAAATTGTTTGGTACACCTAACTTTAGCGTAAGGGTGTATTTGAACGCCGCTGTGAAAATGTTATTTCAAAGGATAGTAAACAAAACATATATCACGAATGCAAATTGACGCATTTATTTAAATCGAGTAATTTTTAATTAATTAAATGGGGGATACTGCTTGATAATACCGGAATCGTTTACCACAGTTTCACGGTCCCCGCATTAGGCCAATGTGAAAATGAGCGTTTTAATGCTTCGCTATCCGTGAAACACTAAATACTCGAGGTAGATTTGCGCAAACCATTACAGAAAATTGTATGTGACAGGAACAGATATCATTTTCTTATTAGAACATATTGTTTGAACCACATATCCATTACAACACACGAACAGAATCAGATATATTCTTTTTTATTTATTTATATATTTATTGGTTTATTTCGCTTTGTTCCAGACTAATGCGACTACTGCTGTGTCTCTCTCGACCATTTACTGGCATTAATTATTCGACGACAGATACAGAAGGACATGGATGCTCCATTTCTTGTTCTTTCCTTTTTTCTTTCTGAGAGTTTCTTAGATATACATCGTGGCAGTTCTACATTATTTATCTACATATTAGTAAGCGTCGTGTCATTAGTACTGTTTAAAGCAGGCTTTACAAGAGTCTTGTCTCTTCCTTTTACTACATACGGCTTGTCGTAATTTTGAGAGATCCATGATGTGCTCAATTGGAAATTCTGAAGACGTGTATTGCTTTCATCTTTCATCATCTATGTGATCTTTCTGAAACTATCCCTTGATGCTTACGTTCCACTTTTTTCTGTAGAATATTTTACTCTAAAAATAGCGATTTTACCTTTTTATTACCGGTCGAATATATATTGCATAAATTAGTACAATGCATGTGATGGACTGGTTTCTGTGTGACGTCGGCAGGTACCCTTCACCGTTTTCCCCTCTTTAAATCAGAAAGTGACAGCCTACGGCAGAAAGAGGTGAGTTACATGTCAAGGCGTTTCCACTGGTGGAGAAACCAACCGAACGCAAACAAAAATATTTTATCGCAAAGGAGATAGGCAGCAAAATTTCCAGAAAGTATCCAGATCTGACACACTGAATCAATGAACTATCGAGTGATCTCTGTTAGATTTTTGTTCGTGGAAGTGAAGACATTTCCTCCATTAACTAATTTCTTTTTATTTTCCATTTGAGGCTACTATTCCTTCGACAGTCGGTTGCTGCAAGGAACGTACAACGTAGACAAAAAATGCTATTTTGTCAACTTTGTATGTACTAAGAATCGTTCATTGTAGCTATCACGTGCAAGGGCATAATAGCCACAACTGGAAAATTAGGTAGTCAGTGGCGGAAATTATGTCACTTGAGAATGTATATAAGGTAACAGTAGTCGCCGCAAATTGTTGTGATTAGTTTCCCTGGGATCGCATCAGCACAGCGCCGTTGAGAGGCGATCAATGATGAACATTCCAGCCCATTACAGAGATCTTACTGATATGACCTAGCAAGCGAACACATAAACCATCATCACATTTTTAGACCCAATTCCACATAATTTGTGCCCTCAGTTTCCATTCTACCTTCACTGACCTCCCCGCATTATGTATTAGTGGCACAGCCTCGAGACTAAAAATACACTAAACGTTCACGAAACGAATTTCTATTTCACAGAGGACTTCGACAGAGTTGCCCTTTATCCTCTAGCTTGCACACAGTCGCCGAAGAAACTTTGCTACGACGTCTCTGTCATACTCTATCGGACATCAACCTATATGGCCTGAAAGCAATCGTCCGAGCCAATAGAGCAACAGGGCTGGTTCAACCCAAGACCAGGCTTCAGCCGGTTTCATATCGAAAGTTAATTGATAACATGAGACTTCTGGGATACTATGTTACACCTGATGCAATTGGTCAGGTTTATTCAAGGTCAACCACTCCCCCACAGACTTTCTGCCCTCTCCCAACCGGAACCTACTTCCCTGCCACGCATTTGCACGTGGCACAGTCGAGGTCACCCTCTCCCAATCCATCCCCTTCCCCCTGTCTCTTGAGGCCCACAAGAATCAAGTTCCCTTCTGCCCCACTTCCTTTCTGTGTTGTGTAATTGTGTGGCCTGTGCCATTTAAGCTCCATCCATGATAGTGAGAGGACCAGGTCTGTTTGCGATCAGGGAGTAGGTATTTATTATAAATAATAATAACACGGATACTATTAAATCCACCCCAGTCCCTTGGCTGCATACTCTAAGCAATATCCCACCTCCAGAATTGAGAAGACTAGAAGCAGCAGCAAGAGAGTGGTCAAAAATTCATGACTCAGATTACCCACAGAATCTACCAATCGATGATGTTTTGAACGAAATACCATCGACTCGCTTGAAGTCACGGAAACCTATATGGGTTAATACACAAGAACATCAACCTGACATCAAGGAGCAATGGCGGCACTTTTGGAATGATTCTAGAATTAATAAACAAAGTATCCGAGATCCTACTCTGGAATTACCGAGCTTTGACCTGAAGAGATGTACCTAGACTAAATTTAACCGTATCAGAACGGGCCATGCAAGATGCAATGCATGTAAGTACAAGTGGTGTCTATGCGACTCACCAGCCTGTGACTGTGGAGCACCTGAACAGAACGTCCGCCATATTATTGAGGAATGCCCCTTAAGAAGATACGTCGGACCTGTCTCTGAGGTTATATATGTCAAACCCTCTGTTTTGGATTGGCTGTGCAATCTAGATATTGAGCTTTAAACATATGAATGAGTTTCTAGTCAAGCTTGCCAAGCTTTTAAAATGTAGTTATTTTGTCTTGAGTGTTTGTGCTATTGCTTGTTTTTTACACATGTACTATTTACACATTGTTTTGCTTTATACATTTCGTTTACATATTGTTGTACTTATATAAAATATTGTCGCTGTATTGCCATACGCAAAATAAAAATAAAATAATAACAATCTAATTTTATTAGTACACCAGCTACATGAGTTTCATAATTCGCTACGCTGTAGAGAGAGGACCTTCAGCAACAGAGTTATCCAGTTTAAAAATGGTGGCAAATGTTACATAACTTACTAGGTAAGACACTTCGATATTACAGGGTGCGGCTGCATTACTACAATTTTTGACATCATGACATATTCCGCAAAGTGGCGGAAAACGTCAGTGCTTCCACTCCTACATATTAGTTGTGTGTGGCAGAATGTTATCCTACTTACAAATGATAGCTGATATTACCATAATTAATGATTCAAAATGACCACCTTCAAGTTTCCTGTCTTAACTAGTGCAATTAGCAGCAAAGTATTGGGCATTTCCTACAAACACGCCACCTCCCATTGCTATTTAGAATTTTAGCCAATTTTTCCACGAATACTCACTCTAAGTATGAGGCTGAGCAGTTGCCACAGAGCAGCAAATAAACTACTTCCATGAGGAAACATAAACCCCGGATTCTTTACGTTGCTTCACACTGCGCTGTCTCCTCCCATTCTTACTGTGTCACCTTGATAAGATTAGTGCGCAGCAAACACGCAGCAGTTTCCTTCAGACATGGACAGGACCGGCTCAAAGTGAGCAATTTACGTGGCACAACGTTTTCCACAGAGAGATAAGGCACCAATTGCAGTTCACACATATGCCTTTAACTCATGCATCCAACATTTACGTGTGACCACCTAGAGCTGTGGAGCCATGCAACTACCACAGTGCAACAATTAGCTATTGCTGCAAGTAACACGTCCCTGCACTATTAATGTGTACAATCAGCGTTCGTTACAAGACAGTGACACTACCAATACAAGTCTCACTGCTATTAAAGATTTTCATCAACATCTACATCTACATCTACATGGATACTCTGCAAATCAGATTCAAGTGCCTGGCAGAGGGTTCATCGAACCATCTTCACAATTCTCTATTATTGCAATGTCGCATAGGGCGTGGAAAGAATGAACACCTATATCTTTCTGTAGCAGCTCTGATTTCCCTTATTTTATGGTGGTGATCGTTCCTCCCTATGTAGGTCGGTGTCAACAAAATATTTTCGCATTCGGAGGAGAAGGTTGTTGATTGGAATTTCGTGAGAAGATTCCGTCGAATGAAAAACGTATTTCTTTTAATGACTTCCAGCCCAAATCCTGTATCATTTCTGTGACACCCTCCCCATATTTCGCGCTAATACAAAACGTGCTGTCTTTCTTTGAACTTTTTCTCCCTGGTAAGGATCCCACACTGAGCAGCAGTATTCTAAAAGATGACGGACAAGCGTAGTGTAGGCAGTCTCCTTTGTAGGTCTGTAGTGTCTGTAGTGTCCTGCAAATAAAACGCAGTCTTTGGTTAGCCTTCCCCACAACATTTTCTATGCGTTCCTTCCCATTTAAGTTGTTCGTAATTGTAATACCTAGGTATTTAGTTGAATTTACGGCTTTTAGATTAGACTGATTTATCGTGTAACCGAAGTTTAACGAATTCCTTTTATCACTTATGTGGATGACCTCACACTTTTCGTTATTTAGGATCAATTGCCACTAAACGACAGCGTCATCTGCAAACAACCGTCTCTAGAGACGCACAAAAAGAAAAAAATGATTGACCAATTACCAAATTGTGATATTGAAACAAATTACTTCGATATCACGCGTTAAACAACTGTCACAGCCCGTTATTTTAAAAAATACACATATATCCTGAGTTTAAGAATTCGCACAAGGCATTAGTTAGCAACAAACACGCATTTTTTAAGTGCTAAGTCTACATTCTTCCTGCATTCTCAGAGTGTCCGGAGTGATATATAGATAACAACGAACAATCGACACAGTAAAAATAATTACCCTCACCATGGGCCTTAAAAGACATTACTAAGTAACAAGTCTAAATTAATAGTGTGTGACATCACCATCGCTAAATATACAGTGTAAGCAATTACTGCCACCGTTATTAAACAAATGGCCTCATAATACACTCCTGGAAATTGAAATAAGAACACCGTGAATTCATTGTCCCAGGAAGGGGAAACTTTATTGACACATTCCTGGGGTCAGATACATCACATGATCACACTGACAGAACCACAGGCACATAGACACAGGCAACAGAGCATGCACAATGTCGGCACTAGTACAGTGTATATCCACCTTTCGCAGCAATGCAGGCTGCTATTCTCCCATGGAGACGATCGTAGAGATGCTGGATGTAGTCCTGTGGAACGGCTTGCCATGCCATTTCCACCTGGCGCCTCAGTTGGACCAGCGTTCGTGCTGGACGTGCAGACCGCGTGAGACGACGCTTCATCCAGTCCCAAACATGCTCAATGGGGGACAGATCCGGAGATCTTGCTGGCCAGGGTAGTTGACTTACACCTTCTAGAGCACGTTGGGTGGCACGGGATACATGCGGACGTGCATTGTCCTGTTGGAACAGCAAGTTCCCTTGCCGGTCTAGGAATGGTAGAACGATGGGTTCGATGACGGTTTCGATGTACCGTGCACTATTCAGTGTCCCCTCGACGATCACCAGTGGTGTACGGCCAGTGTAGGAGATCGCTCCCCACACCATGATGCCGGGTGTTGGCCCTGTGTGCCTCGGTCGTATGCAGTCCTGATTGTGGCGCTCACCTGCACGGCGCCAAACACGCATACGACCATCATTGGCACCAAGGCAGAAGCGACTCTCATCGCTGAAGACGACACGTCTCCATTCGTCCCTCCATTCACGCCTGTCGCGACACCACTGGAGGCGGGCTGCACGATGTTGGGGCGTGAGCGGAAGACGGCCTAACGGTGTGCGGGACCGTAGCCCAGCTTCATGGAGACGGTTGCGAATGGTCCTCGCCGATACCCCAGGAGCAACAGTGTCCCTAATTTGCTGGGAAGTGGCGGTGCGGTCCCCTACGGCACTGCGTAGGATCCTACGGTCTTGGCGTGCATCCGTGCGTCGCTGCGGTCCGGTCCCAGGTCGACGGGCACGTGCACCTTCCGCCGACCACTGGCGACAACATCGATGTACTGTGGAGACCTCACGCCCCACGTGTTGAGCAATTCGGCGGTACGTCCACCCGGCCTCCCGCATGCCCACTATACGCCCTCGCTCAAAGTCCGTCAACTGCACATACGGTTCACGTCCACGCTGTCGCGGCATGCTACCAGTGTTAAAGACTGCGATGGAGCTCCGTATGCCACGACAAACTGGCTGACACTGACGGCGGCGGTGCACAAATGCTGCGCAGCTAGCGCCATTCGACGGCCAACACCGCGGTTCCTGGTGTGTCCGCTGTGCCGTGCGTGTGATCATTGCTTGTACAGCCCTCTCGCAGTGTCCGGAGCAAGTATGGTGGGTCTGACACACCGGTGTCAATGTGTTCTTTTTTCCATTTCCAGGAGTGTATCTTAAAGCAATAACGTCACTATAAAATTGGTCGCAGCAGACTTCAATAACGCCTGAACATCCGAAGTATTCACAAGTCTCACCATATCATGGTGCTCTGTAATGACACCCTGGGAAGAGCGTGACTTACCGCTGTCCACACAGCCGCTCCCGTCTGTCTGAGACAGCCAATAGCTCCATACCTCATGTGTACGTAGCGTGTAACTGGGGAAGTACTGCTATGCCTATATTTGCAACCGACAAGCTTCGACTAGCAATCGCTTTCAGTAACGGCCAAGCATCCAAGGACCGATGCGGAAGGCGTGCGAATGCCTTCTCCAGATAACATACGCACCACTATTTAGGGACACCAACCCTGGAGCACCACTACGTAGCTGAGGCTGGACCAGTGTGTGTGTTTCCAGAAACAGTCAGCGGACAAAGTGTGCAGGTAGTCTAAAAACGTCCCAAAAAATTTTATTATATGTATCTCTAAATACCATAATATTTCCAGTAATAATTCGTTAATAAAACCATTGTATCACAATTGAGCAGTCATCCATCATAATACTATTCGTTCGTTATGTTTTTGGGAGTTCCGGATTTAGTGAAGAGCCTATATAGATTCCCATCTCTCTTTGAATACGGCTGTATAAGCCATGTATGTGTTCTTGTCTAGGAGGACAGAAACACTTTGATGTGAATATACATTAAAAATAAAGCTCATTACTTTAACAAAATATCCCAGTAACAATCGTTAAACAGTTTAAGCGATCATAAATTAACAATAAATACGCCACAACTTGTACTCGTGCTTTCTCTCCACTAAAATAAAATCATCAGGTTTAAAGTGGTGGACGTCAAGATTTATCTCGAATCATCATTTCCTGTTCCCCATTTGTCGTTTTTGTATCGACAGAGCAGTAAGAGCTCGGGCAATGTCCTGCCTCCAACAGTGTCGCTGAAAGCGAAGCGCAAAACTGCTACTGTCGGAGTCATAGGACCTTTCTAAGTCTATTCGATACATTATATAACTATCGTAACACCTGTGGATCGAACGCAACTATTGTCTATATTTAAGTAGGTGTTTCACAATATTTTCTACAGAAAAATCTATACCAGTATGCTCTCCATCTTGCTGAACAATTGCCAAATTGTGATGTAACAATTACTCCGTCTGACAGAACGTCAGATCAGAAATGCTTCCATAAGATGTCCATATATTTACAGTTTTGTAATCCATTTGATTGCAGTGAATCTATTGTCACTTGCGGAAATCTAAATGCTGTAACACACTCCTTACTTACTGATGATCAACTTTATGAAAGGATTTATTTAAATCAGTATTCTTACGGGTAGGAACGGAGGCTCACTATACTTTCAGCCGCTTACTTCCAACTACTTTTCAGTCACCCCTTCTTCTCCCTCCATCCAAAAGACACACATATAGATCATCGTAAACAGGAGACATTTTTTTAGGGTTCTTGGCAGTGTAGAAAATAAGGAAACAAACAATCTCGTGCATAAATTTTTATTAATTTTTACATATATATTTACATACAGAAAACAACTCTTCCTTTGTTTTTGTTCGGCTTAGCTTTAATAAAATCTAGCTAAATTTCATCTTATAGAATAAATCTACATCTGAATCATCTATTTCTGTCTCCAGCCAGTAATTTGACAAGTATGAAGAAGGTATGTTCTTGAATTCTAATACACACCTATTTTTTTACCTGTAAACTATCGCTTTTATGGCTTCAACAGCTAGCCGTGTTCCTCTCTGCAGTTCTTCTAGCCGAGAGCATTTGGCGATTTTAATTTTGCCTCAGATCTTCTTCATAACACTATTGTTAAAACACTTAGTTAAAACACTTCACGTTATCTAAAGGTAAATTGACAAATATTCTGCTCTACATTCTTACGGAATTTCCATATAGAAATTTAAGATTATAATTTTAGAAAACGTGTAACCGTTAAATCTTGTCATTCCATCTGTTTTAAGCTCTGAAAATGGCCGTTATGTTGCTTGTGCACAACATCCATCCCCCCACATTTAGATACAATATAACTATGACCGGCTCCTGGGGTTTTGCTGCCCCGTGCAAACATTCCAATTGCTCCCTCCTCCTTGCATTTTCAGACGCAGTAAACCTTCTTCAGAATGTCATTCATCCATAATGTCTTATTTTCACACATCTCACTTACTCAGATGTCTTTTTGACGTGATTACGTCTTTAAGACCAGAGCAACGTATGTGGTCTTAGCCACTGAAACATAAATGAAATGTTTATAATGTAATACATTTTGAGTTGTAATTCCAAAACTATTTATGTGGGTCAGAATTAAGATATGTAATTCGCAGAGTATGTAATTATAGTCTGTTTACTTCTCCTTGCTCCCTGAGCAGAGGGCCAGAGGGCAGTGTATTGTGCGAGAGCTGTGGCAACCAGCGCAGTTGAGGACTGCATTTTCAGCAGTATCATCTGCGCTTCTGCTGTACAAAGTGGAACGTCATGGGATAGAGAGCGTCTCACATGTAGATGGTTTATTTATTGAAAAAGGTATAAATCAACAGTGCAAATTTAATGTGTCCATAATACTTAAACGAAAAATGTCTGTGGTTGAGTATCGGGAGGGAGAGCTTTCCGACATGTCACGACCACTATTTATAGCTCAAAACAAGCAGTTCTGAAAGCACTTTCGTTTCGTGTGGGGGGAAAGTAACAGTCAAATCCTAAAAAAAGTTGCTGGAGCTCAAACAGTGTGAAATAAGACGAAATTGCATGAAGAATTCGTGCAGTGCTGTTTAGATGCTTCAGCTCCAAAATAAGGTTCAATAGGTTTTTTCCATTTGATTAAAGCATTAATATCTGTTGATTATGGCTCTAACACCGCGAAAGAAAAGGCAATGAGAGGTAACCAAAAGAAGTTAGAGAGAAAGTGGAAGGACTTAATTTAGAGTCGCATTTGAAGAGAAGAGCAACGTAACTGTTATTAATGGCAGGTCCAAAGACGACAGAGTGGTTGGTGAATGATACCATCTATCTTTCCACGTGTAAGCGCCAATTAATCTCAGTGACTTCAATAAGAAAACTTTGGCATGCGAGAACAGTGCATGTTTTACTTATTCTTTATTTAATTATTACAGTGTGTTTGTCAGTGATACTGTTGTGGGTATTTCAATTTGCTGTGTAGCTACTGTTAGGCCACCATATGCTGACATTTACCTTTATTTCTTTAAAGGTTTACGCTACTTTAGGGACTTCCAACAGCGCTTCAATAGTCATCTGCTTCACTATAGAGTAGATAATTTCCAGTAAGGAACTAAATATTATGAATGATTTCTATTTACAATTTAGTGTCACACTTCTTCATTTATGCAAAACTTTCGTACTCTTATTCAACTCATCCATTTTGAACTATATTAAAAATTTGTAATATTGCCGGCCCCAAAAATTTTCCACCCCGGGTGATGACAGTATTCGATCCCCCCCCCCCCCCTCCCCTTTCCTCCCCAGTACGCAACCATCCTTTTTAAGCAGATCCAGATGGGAACAGAGCTTTATAAACAGTTTCCATGTGCCCTTAATTTCTGACATTTTTGGCCAGTACCCCAATGTATGCCCATTTACCAGTGTCATTTGTATTAAATGCTGATTACGAATATTCCCCAGCCATAACCAGATTATCCATGCACCGTGTTTCATGTAAAATGTAAGTGTTTTCTGCACATTTGAACGGCCTTCTCGTTTTCCAGTAGCAGTTTATATTCCTCATTTGTGGGAATTTCTTTTTGTTATATACTCCATTTTTCAGTTTTTGGTATCAGCCTTTACCTTCTCCAGTTTTACTTTTCGTACACATAACACAGTAACAGCACTTAAAGGACTAATCTCCTTAACAAGGAATGGTGTTAAGTCTGCTTGATAGTTTGTCCTTTTTCTTAAGAACTGCCCGCATCTCGTGGTCGTGCGGTAGCGTTCTCGCTTCCCACGCCCGGGTTCCCGGGTTTGATTCCCGGCGGGGTCAGGGATTTTCTCTGCCTCGTGATGGCTGGGTGTTGTGTGCTGTCCTTGGGTTAGTTAGGTTTAAGTAGTTCTAAGTTCTAGGGGACTGATGACCATAGATGTTAAGTCCCATAGTGCTCAGAGCCATTTGAACCATTCTTAAGAACTGATAAATAAAGTTATTAGTGGAAACCGGCCCCATTTCGGAAATATCTATGTATCTAAATCTTACCGTGTTTTGGAGAACAGTGCCCTGCTTTAATACAATGTTTGTGTGTAATGCTTATGTTATCTCTCTTTGAGTCTGTGTTAAGAATCTTCGCGTAGTTTATAAGTAAATAACGAAAACTGTATGCAGACAGAACATAGCTTGTAATCTTTTATCGGTCTTGGTTGTTTTGATTTACTTGTTCACCAGTCCATTTTTGGGTACCCTTATTGCCCCAAGACAGACTGTAAAAGCCTCTTAAAAATCACATAGCAACTGTTCCGCAAGTTATTCCTCAGTTGACACCACATAGAAGAAATTGGCTCAGAGTACAGCAGTGCACATTGTAGGTAATGTTTGTTGTCATTTAATATACTTATACTGTATTGCATAGGGTCAAACGCGTGATACGTTCTGTAGTTGTATATTGTAGCCTCATACCTGACAAACCATGATCCTTAGCCCAGAAAAATGCAAGTGTTTGTCGTAGCAACTTATCAGGGAAGTTGATAAAATCGATAAGGTGGTTACTTATAACTTTTATTCCTAGGCCTATGATTTGACATATAAATGTATTATGTATCTTTACTCTTCAGTTGGACCCCTTCACAATCAACAGTGAACCTAAACTATCTTATTGCTGTTTAAAATCACATTGCTGTTTTTCTGTCTGTCTCCTTCCACACAGAAGTTGTGGTTTCATGTTAGGTAGTTCCAAAGCTCCATTAAAAAAAAAAATCCCTGCAAAATCTTGCTTTACATCCTGATCCATTAATAGTTATCTACACGACGCTGCTGGAATATCCGAGGCAGCTTTTTCATTATTACGCCCATTTTAGTGTCAACCAGTTCCACTTTATAACGTATAGCCACATGATTTTTATATTTCCTGAAATAGTTTCCAATGCTTCCTTACCAATATTCCTCTTAATGCCACATTATCGTTCCCATGTAGGAGAAGTGGTAGCTTCATCTTGATGCCATGTTTCGCACAGACGAAGTTGGATAATTTACTACGTAGTTAAATAGCCCATACATCTTCTTTTTTGTCATTACAGATCGCCCCTTTGCTACCTGCTTCTGATCATAGATTTTGAGGGCCGTAACGTCACAAAACCGTTCTGTAATAGGTGTAAGCATATTTAAATTCTTCTTGCTAAGGAGCATGCAGTTTTTGGTGTAATTTACGTTACCGATATCAGTAACAAGATTATCCAGGTTCTCTATTAACAACCGCAAACCAAAGAATTCGTTAGTTGTTGTCATCTTCCTTCCTAATAGCTGATGGATGCTCCCCACATTAAAGGAAGTCATGTTGACACTTTCCACTACGACAGATATCTGATCAGTTCCAACTATGAAGATGTGTATTAGGGGTGTGTTGCTTAAACCAACAGTTCATCTGTTGCACTCTGGTAATTGCTTATACCTTTGTTTTTATCAAACTACGACTTAGTCACATATTTCTTAACTTCGTCAATTTAACACCGTCTTCCAGCTCAGATTTCTCCTGATATGTTAATTGTTCTTTGTCTATTACATACATTATTTTCAATAATACGATTTTCTTATTCTAATCTTTGCTTGGCACCACAGCCTTAGCTTCCTGTTTTTACTTTCAACGTCAAGTTCACTAATTCAAGTTTTACATGCCATTAAAAACTGCGATGCACCTCAGCTACCTCTCTACTTTTGAATATACAATTTGTTTCCTATGTACACTTTATAGATTAGTATTTTGTCATTTTACTTGTTCCAAATCAGCTTTCTTTTGCATGTACACAGTGTCAAACATTCCTGTAATCAGTTCTCTAATTTATACTTTCTGCCAGTGGTGGTCAACGATAGTGTGCTGGAGTACTACAGCAATTTGTAAATATCGCACTAAAGCAGTCCAAAAAATGTTCAAACGTGTGGAAATTCATAACGGACCAAACTGCTGAGGTCATCGGTCCCTAGATTTACACACTACTTAAAGTAACTTATACTAAGAACAACACACACACCCATGCCCGAGAGAGGACTTGAACCTCCAGCGGGAGAGGCCGCGCAGTCCGTGACATGACGCCTCTAACAGCGCGGCCACTCCGCGCAGCTGAAGCACTGCTTTTCTCTTTACATTTGAGGCAGAAATAGCACTAAAATTATGCCATTTATCTTTGAATGCGTGCTGGTATGCAAAGTGGACGAAAACGTGGTTTCTAATGCTCTCTGTGGAATAACTGGAAACCACAATGTCGAGTGCTCAAACGACTTCAGGCATGCTATAGTCCACCCAGAGGAGCAACGCAGCTGTCTGTCTTGGACAGCACATGCTATGATGTGACTCCATCTCCACCAGTACTAACAGTGGTACAATCGAAGCAGTAGCAAGAATGGAAATAAACACAGAGTCTGGCAATGTCCACACCAAACTGTCTGAGCTCTAACCAAGCGACAAATGAAAAGTCGTAATTGGAAGGCCAATTGAAAATTCTATCTTTCATCTGAATTCCGGTTTATATTATTAATGTCATTTTTGATACGTTGAAGATTTATCAGAAGCACGTCACCCTTGGTGTATGGTTTCTTATGATAAATTGTCAGCTAATGGTGCATCAGCAACAAAAATCTCCACGACATCCTAACGTAACTGCTAACATTGCTGAATGTCGTGTGTGTTTGGCATGTCTGTGTGATTAATGATGACGAGTTATGGAACTGAAAAAGATAGGTTCACATGCTGCTGCATGCTAATACTTGTTTTTCCTCCCCCGCATTTGTAATAGAGTCTTCCCTGTCACTAATACTTGGCCGCTTTTTCCAAATATTTGTGAATTCCAAGGGTGTGGTTAGGCATAAAATTTGAGAAGAATATGGTAACCAGCATCAAGGGTCTCAACTCCAAAGTAATAGAAAATTATACAGCAAAAAAGTGACGAATGGCCTTCGTTTCTCGTCACTAAGCGAGCACTAATTTTTATTTGAATTCGTTTTTGGTGAATATGTTTTCTGTTTGTTTTTGTAATATTGTACAATGTTGCTAAAGGTTTGCCACTGCTGCCTGATGATTTTGTTTCTAGGCGATGTACACAGAAGGCGCTTCATCACATATTTTTTGAGTTCTTGAATTTCTGTTTTCAGATGGAGTATTTAATGAATTACAGATAATTGTTAACGGAATTGTGTAAAATGTCGTTTCTGTTTCACATATACTCTAATCCCAACCTGCGTTTCTCAGATCAAATGCAAACATTTAATTCGGTAGATTATCATGAGATCGAAGAAATATAAGTTGATAGAAAATAGTTTATTCAGTACGATAACAAAGATGAAAATTAGTCTGTAATAGAGGACTGGAATTCGGAAAGAAGAGAACGGAAAATAGAAGAACATAGAAGGGAAAAATTTGAAAGGAAAGCCAGCCTGGTAGAATTTACGTAGAGCACAGAGTGATGTTTACTGACACTTTATTTAACAATCCTGGAAGAAATTCGTATATGTGGAGTAGACCTGCAGATAAAGAAATGTTTCGTATAGATAGTATAATAATAAGAACGAGATTTAGAAATCGTGTTTTAAACGGCAAAATATTTCCATGACTAAATGTGGACTCTGAGCATAATTTATTATCTATAAAATGTAAATTAAATCTAAAGAAGTTGTAGAAATGGAAAAATAAAGGAAATTGGCCTGGGTAAGTTGAAACAACAAGACGCAATCACGAGTTTAAAAGGAGCATTAGCTTATGGTAGTGAAATAGGCGATAGAAGTCAAATACAGTACTGTACAATACAATTGAAAGTCGAAGTAATGAAAACAGCGGGAGAGCAACTAGGCAAAAATAAGGCCAAGTAGAAATCAATGAAAAACACAAGAGGTATTAAAAGCTTCTGATGAGAGAACAAAATACAAAAACACAGAAAAAGAGATTGGCGAAGAGGAATACAGACGTCTAAAAAATTAGAATCACGGAAGGTGCAAAATACCAAATCAGGAGAGGCTACATGAGAATGTGAGCCTGAAAAAGCGTGACTGAAAATAGAAAAAGTAAAACTACTTAAGGAAAATAAAAACTTTGAAGAATAGAAAAGCAGCTGTATGAACATGAAGAGCTCAGATGGCAAGTCAACAATAGGAAAAGAAGGAGAACCTGAAAGGTGAAAATAACATATTAAAATGTTGAAACTTCCTGGCAGATTAAAACTGTGTGCCTGACCGAGACTCGAACTCGGGACCTTTGCCTTTCGCGGGCAAGTGCTCTACCAACTGAGCTACCCAAGCATGACTCACGCCCCGTCCTCACAGCTTTACTTCTGCCAGTACCTCGTCTCCTAGCTTCCAAACTTTACAGAAGCTCTCCTACGAACCTTGCAGAACTAGCACTCCTGAAAGAATGGATATTGCGGAGACATGGCTTAGCTACAACCTGGGGGATGTTTCCAGAATGAGATTTTCACTCTGCAGCGGAGTGTGCGCTGATATGAAACTTCCTGGCAGATTAAAACTGTCTCCGCAATATCTTTTCTTTCAGGAGTGTTAGTTCTGAAAGGTTCGCAGGAGAGCTTCTGTAAAGTTTGGAAGGTAGGAGACGAGGTACTGGCAGAAGTAAAGCTGTGAGGACGGGGCGTGGGTCGTGCTTGGGTAGCTCAGTTGGTACAGCACTTGCCCGCGAAAGGCAAAGGTCCCGAGTTCGAGTATCGGTCCGGCACACAGTTTTACTCTGTCAGGAAATTTCAAATCAGCGCACACTCCGCTGCAGAGTGAAAATCTCATTCGATTAAAATGTTAATAAAAGGAACCGAGGATGAAGAATGTATTACGGAACAGAAAGAAGAAGTAGTTGAACAAAAAGAGAGAGATGTGATATTGCGAGAAGAATTGCACAGAACTCTGAAAGACGGAAGTCGGAAAAAGGGTAGTAAGGATACATATCTCCTGAGATTTATTAAGATGCTAGAAAGAATCAACCGTCAAAGGATCATTTTAACTTGTAGAATATGTGAGATAGGTGAAATACCCTCAGCCTTCAAGGAGAATGCAGTAATACCAATATCAAAAATAGCAGTTTCTCACAGAGGTGAGAATGGAACAACTAAAAGAAGAACTCTGAACAGTATATTTCAAAGAAATACCGATGAGGAAGACTACCTTGGTACTCCTTTCACATGGAAGAACTGAACGTAACTTTTCGATCTATGAAGGATAAAATGTTGCAGGCTTAAGTGACCAAGGACGAGAGCAAATTAAAATATTTGGGCCAGTAACAAAGCAATGTATCTTAAACTTAATGAAGACATGCATTTCAAAATTACAGATTTCTAAGGTCTAGTGCAAACCCGAGATTGTAGCATTTCTGAAGCCTGGAAAACATTCATCGGAACCAAAACGCATCCGACCACTTTGTCTTCTTTGAAAAACATGTAAAGTCTCAGACACATCTCACAACATGCTGATAAAACCTTATGAATGAGCAGTCATGTTTCCGCACAGGAAAGTTATGCTGTGGTCAAATCCTTCATCTGACTAAGTGCGTAGGAAACGGATGCGAAAGAAAACAAATTATAGGACTGGCTTTCATAGAGATGTCAACAGCGTATGGCACCGTCAACTACTATAAATTGTTGAGAAAGACATATTCAACCACAAAAGACTACCGTTTAACAGACTTTATCCAGTGTTTGCTGCCAAATAGTAGTTTTCTTTTTTCACTCTGCATCTTTATTGAAGCGTCGATGGAAGAACTTAAAGAATTGCCTCCCTCAGAGTAGGGTATTGGCACCCCTGCTGTACAGCATCTACACAAACGTCCAACCAGTCAACCCTGGAACAACAACTTTTATTTGTGCAGATGACACAATAACCGCAACCGAAGGCAAAAACTTTGAGGAAGTGGAGATGAAGCTGAAGCAGTCCCTGAAGATTTCGGCAACTATTACGATGATAAAAACCTAAAGCCAAACCCCGGAAAGGTGCAGGTGCATTTCATCTGAGAAAACAGGATACCAGGGGTAAGTTAAGTACCGTCGGCAGAGGTGAACAATCTTGCCACTAGGATACCCCAAAATTGTTGGGAGTAAAGGTGGATCATAGTCACACATTCCAAAGTCATTGCCAAGAAACAACGGTAAAAGTGTCTGCCGGGAAAATACCAACTTAATGCCACCATCTAGGATCTACAGCTAAACGTGCTCCGCACATCTACCTTAACACTGTGCTTCTCTGCAGCGCAGTTTCAGTTTGACGAAATTTCACACATGCCGAATAGGTGAATACGGCGTTGAGTGAGTCTGGACGCACTATGACTAGCTGCCGACGACCAACTCATGTCACCAAAATTTATCAAATTATGGTTAGAGTGCCACTTGACATCTGCAGAACAGTCGGAGAAATGTATAAAAAGAAGCGACAAATCGATCCCAGACACCCCCTGTTTGGATATGAACGATAAGGTCAAGGAGGAACTTCATGCATACAACATCAGCAATTCTATCAATAACTGGAACTCGGCGATCAGAGCAATGGCGGAATTCATTAGCCGAAAGGGTTGTAGAGAACATCAAAAAGAAACATGCATCGGACTTTCATATGCCTTATGTTACTTGGAAGGCACTAAACCGGTTGATACGAGTGTTAGGATGCAAGGAGAACATCGGGAAGTCGGACTTCATGACTGAAGATGAGTCCTGTGAGTGTGGTGAACTGTAGAAGCCGCAAGATCTCCTGGTCTGCAGAAACCAGCCCGAAGATTGCACCACAGAAGATTATTATTGAACAACAAATGACGCCACCAAGAGACCGAGATTCTGGAGCTTACAGCTCATCTAACAGAAAGTCATCAGGCTTAGCAGAATTTTCTTGTTATTTTTATTATTTTGTGTTATTTAAGTGGTGGACACGCAAAAATATCAGGTTACTGAATTATATTCACAAAATACTAATGCGAATTATCTTTATAAGATGAAACGACTGTTAAAAGCTGCTTGGTGCACGATCAGCTTGGGTTCCAGATAAATGTAGGAACATGAGAGGATATTGATGACTTACCTCAATAGAAAGATTGAAGGAAAGTGATTTGTACAGTGTGCACAGAATGTGACTGCTATTTACTTGTTCACTCATCAAATAGCACAGGCCTTAAATAACAAAATACTGCTAGTCGGTATTTTAGTAGAGCATGTTACTCTCTAAGAAAAACTCCATTTTTATGGAACTGATGGCTTTATGCGCAGCTGATGTGAATCATACTTAACAAACAGAATGCAAAACTTAGTGCTGAATGACCTTACACTTAATATTCAACGACCAGAATTGGTAATTTTTGCAGGTGATACTAGTAATATAATATATCCCATTAGAGAGAAACCAACAGTAGAGACGACAAATGGTATTGTCCAAATAATTATAAAGTGGTTATCAGAAAATGGACTCTCCCTAAATTTTGAAGAAACACACTATATACATTTCTCTATAACTATTAGAGTCATACCAATAACTGACGCAGCACGTGGACAGGAGTCAGTAAATAGGGCAGTATGGTCCAAAATTTCGTGTACACATTGATGAGAACTTGAACTGGAGGTATCATATTAATGAGCTTCTCAAACAATTAAGTTCAGCTATTTCTGCCCTTCGTATAATAGCTAATCTTCGAAGCAAACGCATCAAACATCTAACATACTTTGCATATTTATTGTCTTATAGAATAATTTTCAGGAGTAACTCACAGCTTAGAAAGAAAGTATTGTAAAATGAAGAACAAATCACCTTCAGTCACAAGCTGCGTTTATTTATTGCACTATGCAATTCGAGCCCTGGAGGCTCATCTTCAGGTACTTTTCAGTGATTTACATCAGGTTTTTTAGTTGTTTGCCTGTTGATATTACATTTTTGTGTTACAACATTGTATATTGTAGATATAAGTTTAACAGCGTTAATAATATGAAACTAACTTACAGTTTAACATTGTATGATGTTTGCTTCTGTTGTGCAGTTGGTGTACACAACATACATCTTTAATTTTGCAGTACATAATGGGATGTATAAAATTTAAGATGTGTATTGTGTATACCAACTGCACAACAGAAGCAAATATCATACAATGTAAAACTGTAAGTTAGTTTCATATTATTAACGCTGTTAAACTTATATCTACAATATGCCATGTTGTAACACAAAAATGTAATATCAAGAGGCAAACAATTAAAAAATTTGAGGTAAATCACTAAAAAGCACCTGAAGATGAGCCTCCAGGGCTCGAAATGCATAGTTCAATAAATAAACGCAGCTTATGACTGAAGGCGGTTTGTTCTTCATTTTACGAAAGTAAAACAGTCGCGGACGAAACACTGAAAAACAATGGATAAAATTAAGAAAATATTGACTGCACAAAAACGAGCAGTAGGAGTAATTTGTAGTGTCCACCCGTGGACGTCATGTAGTTACTTAAGTAGTTAGGCATTTTACCTGCACCGTCGTAGTACATACCTTCGCTAATGACTTTTGTCATAAACAATCCATCACAATTTGACAATAACAGTGATGTCCATACCTACAACACTATAGGGTAAATTGTCCTTTATTACTCATTGTTAAAGTTGTTAGTGGCTCAGAAAGGAGGTCAGTAAGCAGCAAGAAACATTTTTGATCATTCAACGAGTAACATGAAATGTCTGACACGTAACAAAGAAAGTTTTAAATCTAACTTAAAATCATTTCTCTAGGACAACTCCTTCTACTCCATTGAAGAATTTCTACTTAGTAAGTCAAGACCAGTAAAACAAAAGAATAAAACGTATAAATAAACTTGTTTTTAAGTGAGGTCTCATGAGCAAGACTAAAAATTAATGTGTTCGTTACTGTCAACACTAATCATGTACACATATCATGTAAACTAACTCGTTCTGCATTATTTAGAAAAAAGAGTTGTTCAAATGATCTATGGAACACGTAACTAAGTAACTGCGAATCGTTTCGTCATACCGTTTAATACGTACCTATTTTGAACAAATGCTTGCAGTACAGATTCAGCACGTCGCCAAAAAGATGGGATCACATGCCATTTCAAAAAGAAAACTCGACTGCAGCTACACATGATACACGAAAAAAATGTTGATTATGACATTCGGTAAAGCTATTATAAATTCGTCAGCTGATGTACTTTGTACCTCGATTGTATCAAAATATTATTGCTACACCACGCTTGTTTGCCCCCCGATCAGCTAAAGCGCGTTCATACCGAGTTCGTTCAGTCGGTAATCATATAATAAATATATTTGACTGTTTTATATCTGGCCGCAAACAGGTAACGAGAGAAATGTTTTACGAAACACCGTTGATTAAGAACTCGTAGCCACAGAATTAATTGAATATTTATTTTGCAGCGCATTTCCCTGTAATTATCTACATTAAGCGGTTGCATCGTTCCTCGGCTCCCGAACATCTGCTATTGATAACCGAAGCGGGAAACACTGACCTAGCAGCTCGGCTCTTGTCAGCAACAAAATCGCGTTCAGACGAGGTCTGTAAACATCTGGCTTGCAGGAATACTGTTTCCCAGGACCATACCACTAATTTATAAAATGCCCGGTATTCTCCTAGTCCAGCCGCAACTTTCATAGATGTAATTAAGTATACTCTTCTATGCAACACACAAAGTATTTTGTCACTTTATGACAGAGAACGGGTTGCACAATTTGAAAAGAAAATATTTGCCGTATTCACTCTTTAAAGACGAAGAGATAAGATGTAGACTTCGAAAAATAATGGGTGCTTATTCAGTAAAACTACGATAACTTGTACCCCAGGCACTAATACCTACTGCAGCTTATTGTCACTGTCGGCGTTCGGCAGGCAATTGGAAGAAAGAAATACCAGAATTTAAAGTTCCGACAACGAACTCATTAGAGGTGGGAGGATGCGAAGGAAATGGGTCTTGTAATTTCTAAAGGACATACATACAAAATGACAGTCTTTAAAATTCCAAACATCGAAAGTTTAAGTTTGAATATTTTTTATTGTAAAGATTCTATGTCATTTTATAAGAACTGAGAAAAAAAAATTAGGCCATATACCCCACAATGCCATTTCCCCTCGGCATCTTCGTAAAACTTTTTTCAGTGAAGTTGATAGCTCACGCCTCAGTTACGCATAGGTTTTATTAATACCACACTGAACATCATTTTACAGGTTCTAAGTTTTAGTCAGCGAATTTCTTAAAATTTTTTAACTATTCAGTTTTTCGTCTTTTGTATCCTGATAATGTGTAACAAACACCTCTCATTTTTATGCGCCTTAAAACTTAATTATATATCTGATGATAGCAGCACCCGATAGTGAAATGTATAAAATGATATTAACGATTATATTCGCAATAATTATTTAAATAAAAATCAGTTTTTAATATAACATGTTTTAAATCAAACTATAAAGTATAAAATTTATTTTTCTAGCCCGATACAAGTTTCTAACCCCACACAGGTAGTTCTGAAAATTCACGATTCTGAATTTTTAATAGCTCTGAAAATTCTTGCAGGATTCTGTGACGAAAAACCTGGGGTCCATGCAGTACGTAATAGTTAGTAGGTGCAATTTTTGTACGTCAATTGTGTATTGATTGTGTACCACATTTTTCGTTGTATATCTTACAAGTATTTTCACAGCTATTAAAAATTCACAATTACTAATTTTCAGAACTATCAGTATGGGGTTAGGAATATTCATGGAGCTATGAGAAATTATTTTATACCTCTCAGTCAAATTATTATATACCTTTCAGTCAGCTTTGAGAACGTGCTATATTGAACATTAATTTTTTTAAATAATCATTTTTAGCTTCTTAGTCCTGTGTGTGTGTGGGGGGGGGGGGCACTTTCCAACCGCTTTCATTTATTTTTATGAGATTACTGCAGAGACATGTGGTAAATTTCGTGTTCCTTTCACTTTTTTGCACCTGAGTCAGCCAATATCTCGGGAAAAAACTTGCAAAAAGGTTTTGCCAGCAACTGTTCTTACGTGAATCGTTCGCAACTGGAACAGGAAAAGGGGGAAAGGGCACTGGTACACATAGTACCCTACGCCACACACCTGACAAGAAAGCTAGGTAATATTGCATTGCCATCCATTTCTGAGCTGTGTTGAAGGTTTGAAGTCTCTATATCATCGAAAAATTAGTTTAAAATCAAATGTAAAATCTGCAAGAGAGCGAGGTTCTTACCGTGAATCGTTCGCAACTGGAACAGGAAAAGGGGGAAAGGGCACTGGTACACATAGTACCCTACGCCACACACCTGACAAGAAAGCTAGGTAATATTGCATTGCCATCCATTTCTGAGCTGTGTTGAAGGTTTGAAGTCTCTATATCATCGAAAAATTAGTTTAAAATCAAATGTAAAATCTGCAAGAGAGCGAGGTTAATAAAAACATGGGAATATGTTCACGCGCATAACAAATCTGGCAGAATTATCTCCAGGTTCCTCTGAGTTGGGTTTTATATCAACTCTTTTCATACCACACACCACTACCCTCACCCTGGGGGTGCTAGGACGAGGGGGGGGGAGGAAGCTTTTTCCAGATTGCAAGTGATACGTGTTCCCAATTTGGTAGAAATTACTTCAAGGCGTTCCACATGTTCGACTATAAATCGAATGAGCTGTCACAGACTATTTTTGCAGCTAGCAATTTACGCACATTCAAAGGCGGCAGTCGATCCACCTTCCACACAATTTGGTGCTTTTATCAAGTTGTGCACAGTGTCTCTTCTGTGCTTGTGTTTCCTCAAATTTTTTCCATGTCAGGGAGGAAAATCCGCTGTTAACCGAAATTGAGTGTGGTGGTATTTTTTTTTTTTTTTCATCTTTATTACATTTGGTATTCAGTTCACCATGTAGTACCAGAGAAACCGATATAGAAATGCGTATTTAAATACAGAGATATGTAAACAGACAGATTACGGTGCAACGCCTATATAAGACAACAAGTGTATGACGCAGTTGTTGGATCGGTTACTGTTGCTACTACGGCAGATAATAAAGATTTAAGAGAGTTTGAAAGTGATGATATAGTCACGGAAGAGCAATGGGACTCAGCACATCCGAGGTAGCGGTGAAATGGGGATTTTCCTGTACCACCATTTCATGAGTGTAGCATGAATATCAGGAATCCGGTAAAACATCAAATCTCCGACATCGCTGCGGCCGGAAAAGATCCTTCAAGAACGGGACAAACGACGACTGAAGAGACTCGTTCAACGTCACAGAACTGCAACACTTCCTCAAATTGCTGAAGATTTCAATGCTGAGCCAGCAACAAGTGTCAGTGTGCGGACCACTCAATGAAACATCATCGATGTGGGCTTTCAGAGCCGTAGGCGCACAGATGTACCATTGATGACTGCATGACAGAAAGCT
The DNA here is from genome assembly GCF_023864275.1 of Schistocerca cancellata. NCBI lineage: Eukaryota > Metazoa > Arthropoda > Insecta > Orthoptera > Acrididae > Schistocerca > Schistocerca cancellata. Next base: position 421,653,575 of record NC_064628.1, on the reverse strand, counting down.
TTACGCGTCGCCTGGGCCCGTCAACACCGACATTGGAGTGCTGATGACTGGAAACATGTTGCCTGATCAGACGAGTCTCGTTTCAAATTGTATGGAGCGAATGGACGTGTACGAGTATGGAGACAATCCCATGAATCCATGGACCATGCCTGTCAGCAGATACGTCAAGATACGACTCTGACAGGTGACACGTACGTAAGCATCATGTCTGATCAGCTGCATCCATTCATGTCCATTGTGCATTCCGATGGACTTCGGCAATTCCAGCAGGACAATGCGACACCCCACACGTCCACAATTCCTTCGGAGTGGCTCCAGAAACACTCTTCTGAGTCTGAGCACTTCCGCTGGCCACCAAACTCCCCAGACATGAACATTACTGAGCATATCTGAGATGCCTTGCAACGTGCTGTTCAAAAGAGGAAAGTTAGTCCAACAACAATAGAGAATTTTTTAAACCTTGTCAAGGAGCAAGAGCGGCAGGGTGTTTATAATGCCGATAACATAGATGATAAATAATGATAAATAAAATGCGTTCCTTAACACGTTTCTCATGCTCTTTGAGAGTTGCTTTCTATTAGAACGTTCTAAACGGGGTACTAGCAGTAATAGGCAGCCAGGGTGGCTGACTAGTGGGATAAGGACATCTTGTAGAACAAAGCGGGAATTATATCAAAATGTTAGAAGTAGTCACAATAAAGCTACAGTAGCCCATTACAAACAGTATTGTTGTTGTTGTTGTTGTTGTTGTGGTCTTCAGTCCTGAGACTGGTTTCATGCAGCTCTCCATGCTAGCCGACCGCGGTGGTCTAGCGGTTCTAGGCGCTCAGTCCGGAACCGCGCGACTGCTACGGCCGCAGGTTCGAATCCTGCTTCGGGCATGGATGCGTGTGATGTCCTTAGGTTAGTAAGGTTTAAGTAGTTCTAATTTCTAGGGGACTGATGACCAGAGATGTTAAGACACATAGTGCTCAGAGCCAGAGCCTCTCCATGCTACTCTATCCTGTGCAAGCTTCTTCATCTCCCAGTACTTACTGCAACCTACATCCTTCTGAATCTGCTTAGTGTATTCATCTATTGGTCTCCCTCTACGATTTTTACCCTCCACGCTGCCCTCCAATGCTAAATATGTGATCCCTTGATGTCTCAGAACATGTCCTACCAACCGGTCCCTTCTTCGTTTCAAGTTGTACCACAAACTCCTCTTCTCCCCAATACTATTCATTCTATTCGATACCTCCTCATTAGTTATGTGATCTACCCATCTAATCTTCAGCATTCTTCTGTAGCACCACATTTCGAAAGCTTCTATTCTCTTCTTGTCCAAACTATTTATCGTCCATGTTTCACTTCCATATATGGCTACACTCCATACAAATACTATCAGAAACGACTTTCTGAACTTAAATCTATACTCGATGTTAACAAATTTCTCTTCTTCAGAAACGCTTTCCATGCCATTGCCAGTCTACATTTTATATCCTCTCTACTTCGACCATCATCAGTTATTTTGCTCCCCAAATAGCAAAACTCCTTTACTACTTTAAGTGTCTCATTTCCTAATCAAATTCCCTTAGCATCACCTGACTTAATTCGATTACATTCCATTATCCTTGTTTGCTTTTGTTGATGTTTATCTTATATCCTCCTTTCAAGCCACTGTCCATTCCGTTCAACTGCTCTTCCAAGTCCTTTGCTGTCTCTGACAGAATTACAATGTCATCAGCGAACCTCAAAGTTTTTATTTCTTCTCCATGGATTTTAATACCTACTCCGAATTTTTCTTTTGTTTTCTTTACTGCTTGCTCAATATTCAGATTGAATAACATCGGGGAGAGGCTACAACCCTGTCTCACTCCCTTCCCAACCACTGCTTCCCTTTCATGCCCCTAGACTCTTATAATTGCCATCTGGTTTCTCTACAAATTGTAAATAGCCTTTCGCTTCCTGTATTCTACCCCTGACACCTTTAGGATTTGAAGGAGATTATTCCAGTCAACATTATCAAAAGCTTTCTCTAAGTCTACAAATGCTAGAAACGTAGGTTCGCCTTTCCTTAATCTTTCTTCTAAGATAAGTCGTAAAGTCACTATTGCCTCACGTGTTCCAACATTTATACGGAATCCAAACTGATCTTTCCCGAGGTCGGTTTCTACCAGTTCTTCCATTCGTCTGTAAAGAATTCGCGTTAGTATTTTGCACCTGTGACTTATCAAACTGATAGTTCGGTAATTGTCACATCTGTCAACACCTGATTTCTTTGGGATTGGAATTATTACATTCTTCTTTAAGTCTGAGGGTATTTCGCCTGTATGCTACATCTTGCTCACCAGATGGTAGAGTTTTGTCAGGACTGGCTCTCCCAAGGACGTCAGTAGTTCTAATGGAATATTGTCTACTCCCGGGGCCTTGTTTCGACTTAGGTCTTTCAGTGCTCTGTCAAACTCTTCACGCAGTATCGTATCTACCATTGCATCTTCATCTACATCCTCTTCCATTTTCATAATATTGTCTTCAAATACATCGCCCTTGTTTAGATCCTCTATATACTCCTTCCACCTGTCTGCTTTCCCTTCTTTCCTTAGAACTGGGTTTTCTTCTGAGTTCTTGATATTCGTACAAGTGGTTCTCCTTTCCCCAAAGGTCTCTTTAATTTTCCTGTACGCAGTATCTATCTCACCCCTAGTGAGATAAGCTTCTACATCCTTACATTTGTCCTCTAGCCATCCCTGCTTAGCCATTTTGCACTTCCTGTCGATCTCATTTTTGAGACGTTTGTATTCCTTTTTGCCTGCTTCATTTACTGCATTTTTATATTTTCTCCTTTCAGCAATTCAATATTTCTTCTGTTACCTAAGGATTTCTACTATCCCTCGTCTTTTTACCTACTTGATCCTCTGCTGCCTTCACTACTTCATCCCTCAAAGCTACCCATTCTTCTTCTACTGTATTTCTTTCCCCCATTCCTGTCAATTGTTCTCTTACGCTCTCCCAGAAACTCTGTACAACCTCTGGTTCTTTCAGTGTATCCAGGTCCCATCTCCTTACATTCCACCTTTTTGCAGTTTCTTCAGTTTTAATCTACAGTTCATAACCAATAGATTGTGGTCAGAGTCCACATCTGCCCCTGGAAATGTCTTACAATTTAAAACCTGGTTCCTAAATCTCTGTCTTACCATTATATAATCTATCTGTTACCTTCTAGTATTCAGATTCTTCCATGTATACAACCTTCTTTCATGATTCTCGAACCAAGTGTTAGCTATGATTAAGTTATGCTCTGTGCAAAATTGAAGTAGTGCTGGAGGGAATTGACACCTTCTATTCTGCGGGGCTGCCTATAAATCCGATAGCGTACGAGAGAGGTGTTTATTTTTTTATTTACAGGACAAGTTCCGTAGGATCAAATTGAGGAGCAAATCTCCAAGGTCATGGAACGTGTCAGTACATGAAATTACAACATAAAAGTAATAAAAGATACAAATAAACGTTTATGAACTTGAAAAAAGTCAGTCCATAAGTTTAAGTAAATGCGACGAACAGTACAATAAGAAAAAGCTTAATTTTTCAAGGAACTCCTCGACAGAATAGAAGGAGTGACCCATGAGGAAACCCTTCAGTTTCGATTTGAAAGCGCGTGGATTACTGCTAAAATTTTTGAATTTGTGTGAGAGCTTATTGAAAATGGATGTAGCAGTATACTGCACACCTTTTTGCACAGGAATTACGGAAGTCCGATCCAAATACAGGTTTGATATCTGCTGAGTATTAACCGAGTGAAAGCTGCTTATTTTTGGGAATAAGCTAATATGGTTAACAAGAAATGATAGTAAGGAATATACATATTGAGAGGCCAATGTCAATATACCCAGACTCGTGAACAGGGGACAACAAGAGGTTCGTGAACTTACACCACTTATTGCACGAACCGCCCGTTTCTGAGCCAAAAATATCCTTTTAGATGGGGGAGAGTTACCCCAAAATACACTCCTGGAAATGGAAAAAAGAACACATTGACACCGGTGTGTCAGACCCACCATACTTGCTCCGGACACTGCGAGAGGGCTGTACAAGCAATGATCACACGCACGGCACAGCGGACACACCAGGAACCGCGGTGTTGGCCGTCGAATGGCGCTAGCTGCACAGCATTTGTGCACCGCCGCCGTCAGTGTCAGCCAGTTTGCCGTGGCATACGGAGCTCCATCGCAGTCTTTAACCCTGGTAGCATGCCGCGACAGCGTGGACGTGAACCGTATGTGCAGTTGACGGACTTTGAGCGAGGGCGTATAGTGGGCATGCGGGAGGCCGGGTGGACGTACCGCCGAATTGCTCAACACGTGGGGCGTGAGGTCTCCACAGTACATCGATGTTGTCGCCAGTGGTCGGCGGAAGGTGCACGTGCCCGTCGACCTGGGACCGGACCGCAGCGACGCACGGATGCACGCCAAGACCGTAGGATCCTACGCAGTGCCGTAGGGGACCGCACCGCCACTTCCCAGCAAATTAGGGACACTGTTGCTCCTGGGGTATCGGCGAGGACCATTCGCAACCGTCTCCATGAAGCTGGGCTACGGTCCCGCACACCGTTAGGCCGTCTTCCGCTCACGCCCCAACATCGTGCAGCCCGCCTCCAGTGGTGTCGCGACAGGCGTGAATGGAGGGACGAATGGAGACGTGTCGTCTTCAGCGATGAGAGTCGCTTCTGCCTTGGTGCCAATGATGGTCGTATGCGTGTTTGGCGCCGTGCAGGTGAGCGCCACAATCAGGACTGCATGCGACCGAGGCACACAGGGCCAACACCCGGCATCATGGTGTGGGGAGCGATCTCCTACACTGGCCGTACACCATTGGTGATCGTCGAGGGGACACTGAATAGTGCACGGTACATCCAAACCGTCATCGAACCCATCGTTCTACCATTCCTAGACCGGCAAGGGAACTTGCTGTTCCAACAGGACAATGCACGTCCGCATGTATCCCGTGCCACCCAACGTGCTCTAGAAGGTGTAAGTCAACTACCCTGGCCAGCAAGATCTCCGGATCTGTCCCCCATTGAGCATGTTTGGGATTGGATGAAGCGTCGTCTCACGCGGTCTGCACGTCCAGCACGAACGCTGGTCCAACTGAGGTGCCAGGTGGAAATGGCATGGCAAGCCGTTCCACAGGACTACATCCAGCATCTCTACGATCGTCTCCATGGGAGAATAGCAGCCTGCATTGCTGCGAAAGGTGGATATACACTGTACTAGTTCCGACATTGTGCATACTCTGTTGCCTGTGTCTATGTGCCTATGGTTCTGTCAGTGTGATCATGTGATGTATCTGACCCCAGGAATGTGTCAATAAAGTTTCCCCTTCCTGGGACAATGAATTCACGGTGTTCTTATTTCAATTTCCAGGAGTGTAGTTTCCCATTCGGATCTCTGGGCGGGGACTACTCAAGAGGACGTTGTTATCAGGAGAAAGAAAACTTGTGTTCTACAGATCGGAGCGTGGAATGTCAGGTCCTCTAATCGGGCAGGTAGGTTAGAAAATTTAAAAAGGGAAATGGATAGGTTGAAGTTAGATATAGTGGGAATTAGTGAAGTTCGGTGGCACGAGGAACAAGACTTTTGGTCAGGTGAAGACAGGGTTATAAATACAAAATCAAATAGGGGTAATGCAGGAGTACGTTTAATGATGAAAAAAAATAGGAGTGCGGGTAAGCTACTACAAATTGCATAGTGAACGCATTATTGTGGCCAAGATAGATACGAAGCCCATGCCTACTTCAGTAGTACAATTTTATATGCCAACTAGCTCTGCAGATGATGAAGAAATTGATGAAAAGTATGATGAGATAAAAGAAATTATTCAGGTAGTGAAGGGAGACGAAAATTTAATAGTCATGGGTGACTGGAATCTGAGAGTAGGAAAAGGAAGAGAAGGTAACATAGTAGGTCAATATGGATTGGGGGTAAGAAATGAAAGTTGCAAGCGTTTGCAATTACACCCACATTCATTCAATCCGGCGTTCACCCATGTTTAGGCCAGCTGATTATACACTGAAGAGCCAAAGGAACTGGTACACCTGCCTTATATCGTATAGAGCCCCTGCGAGCACTCAGAAGTGCCGCAACAACACGACGTGGCATGGACTCGACTAATGTTTGAAGTAGTGCTGGAGGGAATTGACACCTTCTATTCTGCGGGGCTGCCTATAAATCCGATAGCGTACGAGAGAGGTGCTTATTTTTTTATTTACAGGACAAGTTTGTTTATGTTGCACCAATGCTGTATAGTGTTCGGGATGCCACTGGCTTTGCTCTCCAGTGACGACCGGTTGCCTTCAGAAGCTGCTACTAACAGGTCCCATACTGATGGGCACCAAGGTTAGAACTTGTCCTGTACCCGGTCGAAATTAATTTCATATGTCATAATTCTGATTACGTTTCATGTTTTCTTTCCACTGCTAGCCTCAAACCAGATTTGAGGACCGAACTTTGGCTAGAAAATGTAGAATATTATCTTTGGTAATTGTGTGAGTGTCTGTGACGCTCTAACTTAGTAGTTACTTGTAGATTCCCCTTGGGCGTTTACTTAACGATAGAAAGTAGGGCAAATATCGATTGATGTTTCTGGGACTTCTGACGAATTGGCACTCAGGAGAAGGCAGAGAATGTTAAGCACTGTTTTGTTCAACAGGACTCTTGTGGCTATAAATTCCCTAGCATAGGAGCACAGATAGTCTCACCAAAGAGTCAAATACCAATGTTTAAACGTTTTGTATCGTCAAGAAACAGTGGGCGATTCTTAACATTGCGCTTGTTGGGGCTTTACCGCAACCTACTAAGCACAGTCATCGTGCTGGAACTCTGATTGGATAGGTGGTGCTCTGCATTATGCCCCTTTGTCACACAGTTTTATACCCCCTCTCCTCCCCCCCCCCCCCCCCCGTATTTCCAGGCAGGTTGTTCTCATCCCCAAACTGAGCCACTGTCATTCAGTTCTCAGCATGTGCAAAATTTGAAGTCTCTAGCATTGGGAACTTAATTTATAATCAATTACAAAATTTGTACTAAATATACAAGCAGACAAGAAAGTGACCAAGTAAAAACTTGTTAAAATATCACCAATGTTCATAGACTCGTTCAGGAAATTTATTTATTAACAAGTAGTCACGAAGTTTTGGTTCATCAGTTTACTTTTTTAATCATAAATGCTATATAATTCTAATTTTAGGAAATCCAGGGCTATTTCTCACATTACCAACAACACCTCTCAGTAGTATTAGTAACAAATGTAGCGTGTTCCCTGCCATACATACTGTCCAGTCTATAATGTTGTTGAACACCTAACTTCAACAGAGCCTCCTCAGGCAAGTTACCATGTAGTAAACACAGCGTGGGGCAAATAAATGTGGCTCGGACGAGTGGACACGACTGGACGTGAATTTATGCGTATGTGATGGAGGATATGTGATGGAACAACTGCCCATGCAGCCGGCCGAACCCTTTGGAGCACATTTACACAATCTTCATGCCTGACAGAGTTACAAACAGAAGTCAGTCTGGTCGCTGCCGTAGCTGGCCACCGAGGACACCTGATCTGTCAGTGTACGATTACTTTGTATGCAGAGCCTTCAAGTCTAAGGTGTATCGCAACAACCCTCACAGTCTTCAAGAACTGCAGAAGATCATTTCGTATGAGGCTGCAGTAATTCCAGCAGTCCAGCTTCGATATGCCTTCAGCAACTTGCTGACTAGGGCTCATAAGTGCCAAGAGATGAATAGTGGTCACATTCAGCATCAGCTATAGTCAGGATAGTACTGTATTTCCTTTCCTCTGTTGTGTTTCTTTGTACCCTGAAACTGTGTTCTCCGGGCCACTTTTATTTGATCCATCCTCTATAATAGTGCCATAACGAAAAATGTTAAGCAGTTTCTATTTACGAATTTTCTTGTAATGTGAACCGTAATGTGAACACTTCTGTGTTATCTGCACTTAAAGTGTGGTTGGGATTTGTAAACCAAATGATTCCTACATCCACATACAATGTTCTAAACTCAATTTAATATTTCACTAGTGTCAGTGAAGAAACGTAAATGAAATTCTATTTTTAGGGTACAGTAACACGATTTATCTCTTAGAGGATCAGGCAAGCAGCAACCAACATTTTATTTTAATTCGGGAGAGCGGTGATCTGTTTCCAGGAAACAAAAAAGGAAAGATTTCAAAATGAAGTTTTCAACTAACATTAAATTAGGAATTTGTGCTAAGTATAACTGAAAGGATTGGAGGATTTCCAAAGACGAGTCGCACGATTATAAATAACTCGAAGGTATTTTCATGAAGAAGTACTCTTAAAATCACAAAATCGGTAGTGTGACATACTTCTTCAAAAAATGATTCAAATGGCTCTGAGCACTATGGGACTTAACTGCTGTGGTCATCAGTCCCCTAGAACTTAGAACTACTTAGACCTAACTAACCTAAGGACTTCACACACATCCATGCCCAAGGCGGGATTCGAACCTGCGACCGTAACGGTCACGCGGCTCCAGACTGTAGCGCCTAGAACCGCACGGCCACTACGGCCGGCCATACTTCTTCCACCCACCCACTAATGCCATGTTGGGGAACGTTTACGTATAACGGAATGGGCTATCTGTATATCCCTCAGTTGCTTCAATGTTGTTCAGTAGAGGCAGAGAACTGCAACTCACCAGATGCCTTCTAGCAGCACCGATTTTCTTTACAGAAGTATGTTCAAAAGTCGTACCGTTCGAGTTGTTCGACATCTTCCTGAATTTCGTCGTATCTTGCGCCAATCTCGTCAATGCATATTTACTACATTGACTATTCTCAGTAATCTCTTTTACTTCTTATTTAGTATACCACTTCAACATTTTCCATATGTATATATCCTTCAGTCGTCAGACCGTTTGCTTTAGGATATCTTAACTCGCGTTGCATCAATTGTTCATTTTGCGGGAAACATTTTTCGTACCAGTCAATCTGTCTCTATTTTTCTATTTCGTTTATATTTAGTTTACTTCTCCATTTAATTTTTGACGTCGGACTGTAGTGGCACAAAAAAGTCTTTCTTTTTCATTTTGTATTTTAGCTGTGTTCCCGTTTCTCTTCAGACAGTAGTGCTCTGCAGGTCTATAAATTCAGGAATATCCTCTCACGTTTATAGCGCCCATGTGGTGTACAGGATGAACGAGAACTCCAACGGTTGTTAAAGTATGCCTTCCGGGTATTTCAGTAAAAGAGATCCACAGTACCCTGTAACTAGTTACAAACTAATAATATGTTTGATTCGGTTTGATTATCGCAGTAACCCTTGTTTCTGGGCAAATAGCTTCACAACAGAGAAGAAGCCTGTAATTTGTAATAACCAACACACAACAAAGTACAACGCAGAATAAAGAGTAATGCAACAACACTAAGACGAAACAAGTACACTTTACCATAGTGTGTTTCATCTATTCAGCCGATGCACAGCACAGTACCGTTAGAGGTATTGTTTAAAATGTCGACCGCGATTATTACAACAGAATGTACAGCAACGCGCCATCGACTGTCTTACACTCTCAAGAATTCCAAGAATTTGGCGTACTACATTCGTAGCTGCGATAATCCCATTAACAATGTCGGTTCGAGTATAGACCAGAGTCTTGTAAACTACGCCTTCATGTGGATCCAGAAGAACAGGTCCATTGGTGTCATGTCTGGTGACCGTGCTGACGGTAGAACAGAACCACTGCGATTCATCGGTTGTCATAACTGTAGTTCAAAGTGGTTGCTAACATCGAGTACATAGTACGTTGAAACCACATGAGCTGACGAATTCTCAGCGGCACATGTTTCATGAACTTTGTAAGGACATGCTGAGTGAACGTTCTGTACGCGACTTAGTTCTTGTATCAGGAAATAGATGTGGTTCAGTCTCAAAATCATTGACAGTTTCAGCCCTGACATTCAGGTAAAAGTCTGTTGATAGGATCGACACATCAGTCCGTGTGGATTTTCGTCATCCCATCCAGTGTTATTCCAACTGTTGAACATGCCCTCCGGACCACCAGCTTACTTAACAGATTGAATTTGCAGATATTGTTAACCAGTTCCAAAACTCTTCAGAAGGATGCTAATAATGAATTGGGGCAATATTTAATGATATATTTTTCACTACGGCAGTTCACACTGACGGCAGCGATTTCTCCCTGAATCGAGATACTCATTCTATACTCTATACAGAACTGGGGACCTAGAAACGACGGAGAGGCTTCTCCCCCCCCCCCCCCCCCCCCGCCACCCGATAGCCCGCGATTGTACACAACCCCACAACAGACTACAGCAGTTCAGCGGTTCGGCCCCCAGTGGACCCCCACGGGAACGGACCACACTAGACGAATGTAACCCCAATGTTTGCGTGGTAGAGCACTTATGGTGTACGCGTACGTGGAGATTGTGTTTGCGCAGCAATCGCCGACATAGTGTAATTGAGGCGGGATAAGGGGAACCAACCTGCATTCGCCGAGGCAGATGGAAAATAGCCTTAAAAACCATCCACAGATTGGCCGACACACCGGACCTCGACACTAATTCGCCGAGCGGATTCGTGCTGTGGAAAGAGCGAACTCCAAATCCGCTAGAAGACCATTTAAAATGATCAGTACTAACCTAAGTACAAACCATGCCATTTACACCTACATCAGACTCTAAAAGCAGTTCGAAGTACTTACACTCTCGCATTTTACGCCATCGTCTCTGTGTGGAAAAAATTGAAGGTAAGTGTATTGGTTTTATTTAATATAAATCGTTACGAATGCGAGGTACGGCTGTTATATAGTTCCAGTACAAATTCGTAGCATTCACCTGTGATTGTCCGCCCCGATAGCTGAGTGGTCAGCGTGACGCAATGCCCTGCAAAGGGGTCCGGCTTCGCTTCCCAGCTGGGTCGGAGATTTTCTCCGCTCAGGGACTGGGCGTTGTGTTGTCCTCACCAGCATCATCTCATCACCATCGATGCACAAGTCGCCGAAGTGGAGTCAACTCAAAAGACTTGCACCAGGGAACCCGTCTACCCAACGGGAGGCCTAGCCATACGACATTTCATTTCATTTCATCTGTGATTTTTATTCTACACACAACTCAACAATAAGTTTCGACAAACAACGCTCTCATCATCAGCTTGTAATACTTAGCTCATGAGGTTTAAACACTAAAAATCTATCAATACAATTGCGGCGTTCACAGAATGAAGTATAATAAAAGCACATTGTAAAATGGGTCTTCGTCTTACATTAAAATCGACGACTTGTGTAAGTGGCCGTCACATCTCATACTGCGCACTGCACTAAGTTGCGTCCTGCGGATCTCCCGTGGCTTCCAAGAGAGTCAAGTTGACGATTATGCACAGGTCCTGGAGTTGTGTTCATTGGACTCCTACATTTTCTCATGTCCTGACTCTACGGTTGTCAACGTCTAGCTACATCGCCAAAAGGGCATTGCAAATTTATAATTATGTAGCTGCCTTAAAATAATTCTACAAAGGCGTTAAGAAATATCATTCCGTTGTCGTTACCTTGCACATTCAGATTACTGCCATGTTTCTTTTCATGAATGTCTATCTCCAGTCCTCCAGAAAGTCGAGTTTCCTCCTCCCTTTCTTTTAAGTGCAAGATTTATAAGTCTTCCTCTATTCCCTTAATGTCCTATTTTGACTACAACAGCTGATTCCTCATAATTACTCAGTCTGATGTTCCTCGTGTCAAATCGAAAACGTTCTGCCCGTCTGACCAAAAACTTCGCATCACTGGATCCACAGTGAATTTTGTAAACTACCTATATTTAGGTCTTGTTTATCTTCTTCAAAATGTTCTTCCTGTCTGTCCAATAAACTTTACATCAAAGGATGCACAGTGAATTTTATGAACTCCCTATCTTTTGAACTTATAGCTGACGTCACGTTTCAGTTTATACCTCACTAGATTGTTTGTCTGTAATGTTGTTTTAACACGATGAGGCTTAACACAGTAGTTAGGAGAAACGCCATCCGAGTTCTAAATACCGGGTGTTTATAATTAACTACAGCTGCTCCTGGAGCTCCAGTGTGGACTGTAATTATCGTATGGCAGCAAAACTGGGTACGTGCTAATGCGTTAATGTGGAACAGATTTAAGCTGGAAGAAATTAGTTCCTGTTGTAGCCACTTGGTGCAAATCTGGTGCTTTACAGCATCTCATCGACGCATTCGGTTCTCAGACTGAAAAATTTGCGTAAGCAGCTCTTAATATTAAAATGAACATTATGCCTTTCTCACTTGTTGATCTTTTCTGACCTAATCCATTAATGTATGGAAACATTTCTACACGTCTTCCTTCCATTCACAGCGCCAGGTTTGCAACTGGTGGCCAAAATTGGAAATATTCTTTCTATCATTAATCTGCCCCGCATTAACACACTAGAATATCTACCAACTTTCGCTGCCATATAATTCTTATAGACCACATTTGACCACTGTGACTAGCTGCACTTTAATTATAACCATCCGGTATAACGAAATAGTACACAGTTGGTTTCTCAATCGGAATTTCCATTTGACGCTCGTTTGTGAGGGGATCCTGGTCTGCCCAGTGAAAGAAATAGCAACTTCCGCCAGCACGCAACGAAAACTTAAAGCTGCAGCATCGTGTGCTGTCGATAATGCGGTTCATCGACCCGCGATATTTCTGATGTCATTGGTCGGCATCCCAAGTTTGTCAGGAGGTTACGGAATACTCCCTATTATGCACGATCTCAGCTGCGTGACGCAAGTAGCGCTCGAGAACACACGTTATTCCCTCGGCTATTCAGGATCGTAGAGCTACTTCAGGTACCACAGACTTGCATGCAGTACCCACACGGATGATACGACGGAATCTGGAGCACCACGAACTGTCTGCAAGCGACCGCTGTTGCGGATTCTTTTCACGCGACGGTAGAAAGAAGCGCGCCAGCTACCGTGCCCCCTACGACAACAGTGGAAACACGAGCGGCATCTCTGACTGCAGAGGAATTCTGGTTCTGCGTGAAGCTTCACGAGGCTCCGGGGACAAGGACTGCTGCGAGATTGCATTTGTCATCGTCAGTGAGTCCAGTGTTTACCGTAATGCTAGTAGGTGCCGTTGAGTGCACAACTCAGTCATCTCTGTCTCACATAGTCTGTAATACGGACAGAAGGCGCTACATTTTTGACGTTTCGAGGCCGGTGGCCATGCCCCATCGACGTCATGCTTCAAATGACAATGTAAGACCGAATGCTGCACGTCCTGTTCTGACTTACCTTGATACAGAACGTGCTTAACTGTTACCTAGGCCATCGCGTTTTCCAGATATCTTCCTCATTGCCGAGAGAGTGACATGCCACCACTTGCTAGCCACTATGATTTATGAAGCAGCATGCAGTGGCGTAACCGTGGCTGTCATCCAGGCTCAGTTCGATTCGATTTCCAGCCCGGTTAGACGCATCGTTACTTCCAGAGGCGGCAGTTCTGTGTACCAAATTTCTCTCGCTGAAATCATATACAAATTTGTACAATTTTCGATTGTCCGGCGGGTTCACGTTACAGTTTCTCCAAGCCCCCGAAAGCGGTCCGAGCAGATGTAATTTCGATGTATTGCTCATGCGCTGCCTGCGATATGTAAGGTCTCTGACCAGAGAGCAGTGTTGACTGCAGTTGGAACTGTGTAGCTGTAGCAGTAAGTTGTTGCTAGTCTGGAGTCTGCTCTGGTCTGGTATGGTGTATCGTGTTGGCTGGCCGGTCGCGGTGCAGCGATGCCGGAACCTGAGTATTATTGTATAAGGTAAAAAGCAGCCTCGCGCATATGTAGTAATGTTATCTCAAGTCGCATGTAAATGTTTTAAAACTCTCGTAATAATAATCTTCCTCATAAAAAGTAACTTTTAACAACCATTCATTTCAATTTAAGGAATTTACTAATTTCTCCCATCCATGATCATCCCGATTATTGCAATAGAAAAATCAGTTGCTCCCTTTCATAAATGACAGATAGGTCGGCCAGCATTGCACAGAGCTGTGCTGGAAAAATTTATTGTAAGAGCAGATATATCCGGCGACTTCATTGAGGTAAGAATTTTTCCTTTTTTCACTCAGAATGATCTTTCAGGGCCATGACGCAGCACTGCTGTCGTTCAAAATTTACCAGGTTAAATTCACAGTGAATTATTGAAAAGTCTTAAGTGAGCGACAATTTAATTGAGAGGTTTAGGAATTTTTCTGTTGTGGTGTTACGCTAAATGCGAATGAATTTTGAGCTTAGATTAAATCAGGAAGAATTTTGTGTTGAGGTTAATGTGAAAAGAATTTTTGTAGGGAGGTTGCAAATGAGAAAGAATTTTGTTTTGAGGTTACACTAAAATTAGAATCATTACCCGTAATATTTATTTATATTTTGTGGGGAGGTTACACCCCTCCATGAAAAATACGACCACACCTAAACACCACCGACTTCGAATTTTACTGTTGGCACTACACACGATGGCAGATGACGTCCACCGGGAATTGGCCATACCCACACCCTACCATCGGATTGCCACATTGTGTACCGTGATTCGTCACTCCACACAACGTTTTTCCACTGTGTCAGTCGTCCAATGTTTACGCTCGTTACACCAAACGAGGTGCCGTTTGGCATTTACCGGTGTGATGTGTGGCTTATGAGCAGCCTCTCGACAATGAAATCCAAGTTTTCTCACCTCCTGCCTAACTGTAATAGTACTTGAAGTGGACCCTGATGCAGTTTGGAATTCCTGTGCGGTGGTCTGGATAGATATCTGCCTATTACACATTACGACCGTCTTCAACTGTCGGTGGTCTCTGTCAGTCAACAGACGAGGTCGGCCTGTACGCTTTTGTGCTGTACGTGTTCCTTCACGTTTCAATTTTACTATCAAATCGGAAACAGTGGACCTAGGGATGTTTAGGAGTGTGGAAATCTCTCGTACAGACGAATGACACAACTGACACCAAATCATCAGACATGTTCGAAATCCGTGAGTTCCGCAGAGCACCACATTTGCTCTCTCACGGTGTCTAATGACTACTTAGGTTGCTGATATGGAGTATCTGCTAGTAGATGGTAGCACAAAGCACCTAATATGAAAAACGTATGTTTCAGGGGGTGCCTGGATACTTCTGATCACATACTGTAACTACATACACACATATAAAATATAGCAAATACTCTTTTTATAGCGTCTTCTCTTTTACCTAATAAAAATTTACACTGCCCTTCAGTTCAACAATTGGGCATTTCACATGCAAACGTAGTATATTATACACTCCTGGAAATTGAAATAAGAACACCGTGAATTCATTGTCCCAGGAAGGGGAAACTTTATTGACACATTCCTGGGGTCAGATACATCACATGATCACACTGACAGAACCACAGGCACATAGACACAGGCAACAGAGCATGCACAATGTCGGCACTAGTACAGTGTATATCCACCTTTCGCAGCAATGCAGGCTGCTATTCTCCCATGGAGACGATCGTAGAGATGCTGGATATAGTCCTGTGGAACGGCTTGCCATGCCATTTCCACCTGGCGCCTCAGTTGGACCAGCGTTCGTGCTGGACGTGCAGACCGCGTGAGACGACGCTTCATCCAGTCCCAAACATGTTCAATGGGGAACAGATCCGGAGATCTTGCTGGCCAGGGTAGTTGACTTACACCTTCTAGAGCACGTTGGGTGGCACGGGATACATGCGGACGTGCATTGTCCTGTTGGAACAGCAAGTTCCCTTGCCGGTCTAGGAATGGTAGAACGATGGGTTCGATGACGGTTTGGATGTACCGTGCACTATTCAGTGTGCCCTCGACGATCACCAGTGTAGGAGATCGCTCCCCACACCATGATGCCGGGTGTTGGCCCTGTGTGCCTCGGTCGTATGCAGTCCTGATTGTGGCGCTCACCTGCACAGCGCCAAACACGCATACGACCATCATTGGCACCAAGGCAGAAGCGACTCTCATCGCTGAAGACGACACGTCTCCATTCGTCCCTCCATTCACGCCTGTCGCGACACCACTGGAGGCGGGCTGCACGATGTTGTGGCGTGAGCGGAAGACGGCCTAACGGTGTGCGGGACCGTAGCCCAGCTTCATGGAGACGGTTGCGAATGGTCCTCGCCGATACCCCAGGAGAAACAGTGTCCCTAATTTGCTGGGAAGTGGCGGTGCGGTCCCCTACGGCACTGCGTAGGATCCTACGGTCTTGGCGTGCATCCGTGCGTCGCTGCGGTCCGGTCCCAGGTCGACGGGCACGTGCACCTTCCGCCGACCACTGGCGACAACATCGATGTACTGTGGAGACCTCACGCCCCACGTGTTGAGCAATTCGGCGGTACGTCCACCCGGCCTCCCGCATGCCCACTATACGCCCTCGCTCAAAGTCCGTCAACTGCACATACGGTTCACGTCCACGCTGTCGCGGCATGCTACCAGTGTTAAAGACTGCGATGGAGCTCCGTATGCCACGGCAAACTGGCTGACACTGACGGCGGCGGTGCACAAATGCTGCGCAGCTAGCGCCATTCGACGGCCAACACCGCGGTTCCTGGTGTGTCCGCTGTGCCGTGCGTGTGATCATTGCTTGTACAGCCCTCTCGCAGTGTCCGGAGCAAGTATGGTGGGTCTGACACACCGGTGTCAATGTGTTCTTTTTTCCATTTCCAGGAGTGTATATTCAGTGAGTAGGGCTTGATGCTTGATGATTATGTAGAATTTGTTTTATTCACCCATCTCACACACACAGAGAATACCGACTGGTGCTTCACGATCTTGAAGATTCTCTATGTTATTTATTTATTTGTTGGCATATATGCTGTTATCGTTGTGTGTTCAGCATGTCTGGCCAACAGGTGTACCTCGATAAGCGTTCTCGGCTTCCTAGTGCAGATATTAGTCATCTGTTGCTGGGCTACGAATTTTTCCCGTAGAATGTCCAGTCCGATTGTCGGCACCCCACTCATAGCATCAGTACGCCAGCGATCTCGTTGTCCTCCGCGTTGGGAAAGTGTCACGAGAGGTGGAGCGCGTTCTTCAGGGCTCGGTTCTGCACTCTTTGTAGTTTTTTTTTTTTTTGTTATATCATCATCGTTGTTCCCCCAGGCTTCTGCAGCGTACTCAAGTACGGAGTGCCGCGGTGTTAGGTAGAGTGTGATGCCAAGTCATTATGGTGGTCTTGACTTCGGGTTAACCAACGGGTATCGGATCCTCACTCTACCCGTTGCTTTCCAGCATAGCTCGCTGAGATCGCGCATTGACCGTAACCTCCAGTCCATCGTGACTCCCAGGTAATGTGCGGTGCTTTCCCATGGAACAACAGCATCGCGCACAGTATGTTACAGGTGGTATAGCTGCAGGGAATGGCCGTTTGCATATGACGATCACCTACATTGAAAGACAGGCGCCACGTCTTCGGCCCGTCTCCAAGTGCATCTGTTGTCCTTTTTAGGCACTGGTGTAGGAAACTGGAACGTGGTGTTCCTGGATCGTGAGCATGTAGGACCGCAGCGACTTTGTTAGATCGGAGGTTTAGAACGAACAGAGCAGTAGCCCCGACACGCTCTCTTATGCTCGACACGGAATTTGCACTCGGCGAGGCAGCAGTCTGACGTGAGGCGTTGGCACCCTCTCCACGAATAGTCTGTGCAGGAGGCCGCCATGCCACGCACGATCGAAGACACGGGAGACTGTTCCGAAATATTCTCGCCTCTCAATGGCCTCCATTGCCTCTTCGACGAGACACAGCAGCCGCTGGGTCGTGGCGTGTCTTCTTCAGAACTAAAACTGTTCTTCGGGTCGTATCTGGTCTGCTATGACGTGTTGGGGTAGCTGACTCAAATACAGACGCTCGAAGAATTTCGACACCGTTGACTGCAGTCTTATAGACCAGTAGCTGTTTAAGGGGAGACGGAAGACAAGGGAGCTTCAAAAATTCGATTTTTAGATTTTAGCATATTTGAATTGCCTTGTCTTTCCTGCGTGAAACAGTTTATGTTTTATATAAATACGACAATTTTTACGTGAGATATGACGGTTTTCCTGACGCTCTGTGAAATCTGGGGACGGTGACAGAACAACCCTATGGTTCTAATGTCACAATTTCTAAATTAGAGTTCATTGGGCATATTCAGAAGAGAATGGGGTCCAGGTCGAGAAGATTATTGAAAGAAAAGTAAAAAATAGTGTTGGAAGATAGTAAGAAGATAGGTGGTAAAGGTCGCCTGACAAATGTTGAAATAGATTACAGAATTATTATGGCTTGGCCATAAGAAGAAATGTCGGGAATTTAGAAAACATGAAAAAAGCTGTGTGGGCTATCTTTTTCCATAAACGTTCCCCAAATGAAAATCCAGTGTACGGTCTTTGCCCGAATGTCCTGACAATTGGTGCAAGTGCAGGAGAAGTGCCAGATATGACCACAAACATTTTTTCCTTACACCAGTAATGAATGAAATTAAATCCAATTTAGAGAACTTTGTAAAGATACCTTGTTAAAGAAATGTCTTCATGGGAAAACCCAAACATTTAATGAATGTGTGAATTCTGTCATTTAGAACCGGTTACCGAAAACTGTATTTGTTCAGCTTATAATCCTCAAGTTTGGTGTTTATGATCTATTTTATGCTTCAGTGATGCTGTAATTAGAAATCTGGATGTTTTGGAATTATTGCGTATAAAATGTAGTGGAAATACCGCAAAATCCTTGTGGCAAAAAGATAAAGAGAGAATCCGCAAGGCAGATATCGCTAATTTAAAATGCACAAAAGAAGCCAGACAGAAAAGAAGAGGCACGAAGAGAAGAAAAGAGGATTAGTATGATTCAGATGATGCTCAGTATGGTGCAGGAAAATATTAGAGGTAAGTAATTCTCATCAATAACTATACGAATTGCAATATTAAACTTTAAATGGATTTTTCTCAAAAATACATTTTTTTTTACTTTCAGGTACCATTATTTGAGAAACTAATGGGGTCATAAACATGAAATTTGGTCAATTGGCACTGCAGATGGTAATAAGTTATTACAAGTAAATTGAGAACCACCAAACAATCAGAAACTGTTTTATAACAATTAATTTACAAGAAAAGTTAAATTTTACTATTGAAAGAATAAAAATTTTTCCTTCAAAACCATAAGCGGTATTACGTTCATTTTACTTTTAAATTGAGGCATATATGTTATATATATATACAGTAAAAATTTCATTGTTTTATGGCTTATAGTTCTTTTGAAAAGTGTACCTACTCATAGGGTAAAATAGCATTGTCAGAATATGGATGAAAATGGCCTTCTGTCTCCTCTTAAATATATAGCGGGCACGACTGATCTGCTGGTCTAGCGTTAATCAGTGTGGCGACTCTGTCCATGGCACCTCTCTCCAAACACTTATACAGTTCCCACAATGAATGTTCCGCCGAACTGACAGGGTATATGGTAAACCATTGGTTTGCGAAGGCCCAGATCATCCTTCACTGGGCCTAGTTCTGCCAAGGTTTTAGGGGATGTGCAAAATAAACATTAGTAAACATTATCTGACTCCAAGCTAGTGCCGATTTCCCTAGAGGTATTGCCGACGAACTACATGCACGCTAGTGATTTGTGCTCTTCCTTTACTTTCTGATATCTATGTACAACCAGTCTAAACGCACGCCTTACCTGCTTGCTGCTGTGTCCATTTCTTCGGAATGTCGCCTCGAGGTGCTTCAGCTCAGTTGGAAGGCATCTCTGTCGCGCTCTGTGAACAAGTCTGCATAAAACACTTCTCACTGGGAACTGTGGTGACCATTGAAGGCACACAGAAACACATCAGTGTTTGTAAATTTCCTGTACACACCGTGTGCCAGCTTATATTCTGGCTTCTGTTTCAGTAGGATATTAAGAAACAGGAGGGCGCCATCCTGTTCCACCTCCTCCATAAACTGCACATTGGAGTGCGGAATGGACGTAATGGAGAAATTCACATAAGTTGTCCCACCTCTATGGCCAAACGACAAACGTCACACCCACGTAATGATACAAACGAATTGGTTTTGGTTGGACTTCTTCTCGGAAATCCTCTGTCAACAAATGGACACAGGGAACCTCTCAAGACGACGCCGTCCTTCTGTTCATAATAGTTTCCATGGAACAGGAAACCTGAACCCTAATGTGGCTCGGCAAACATTTAGAAGAAGGAAAAGGTTGCCTTGATCCCGAATAGTTGCATGATAAGAGCCTTACAATCTTAAGTAGTACTTCTCTTACACCACAAATCCACTGCTGATTTTATACATAACTCTCCCCCCCCCCCCTCACTCTCTAGCTAGATGAGTCTCGTCAGATTGGTGTCGAGTTTCTTGCTTCAGTTCCATGGAGTCCTGCAGTGGAACCAGGTGAAGAGGGACTCTACGTCGGAACCCAGCAACGGAAGACTGTAATTGAGCATAGTTCTTCTAGCTGTTGCATTAATGGAATATAACTGCGGATTTTATGTTCGGATTTCCTCATAGATTGATTCAGAATGGCAGTCAGGTGTTTGGCCAAGTCATATGTTTCTGTTCCAATACTGCTAGCTATGGGGCGCAGTTGAAAACTCTCATTGCGAACCTGTGGCAGCCCATACAGTCGTGTTGGTGCAGCAACTCGTGGTCGAAGTTTTTTAATAGTTTTCGCATCAACGGTACTACGAAAAACTTTGACTTTTTTTTTTGGAGGCGACTCGTCGGATCTCCTTCTTTCTGTCTATACGCTGCGTCATGGAGAAGTCCACATGTTTTCTGTTTATGTTGTGAACGCAGGAGCATATCGTAGCGTTCCCTTTGTCAGTGGGCAGTACGACCAACTCAGGATCGTCGCGTAACTCGCGGACGGCCGCTCCATCCACCATCCATTGGTGAGGCCCTGGTGAAAGCGTGGCACGTTTCACAGCGTACTTTTTCGTCCTCATTGGCCTATACAACGTTGGTGGCCTGCTGCAAACTACTTATGGTGTCCACAATCGGCAGTGATGTAGGAGTCAGGGTGAAGTTCGTCCTTTCCCCAGAACCAGCATTGCCGCAACAGCCCTCTTAAGTCCATTTCTGGGGTAATGCGAACATCAAATCCGCAATTCCATTCATTTTGCACAACATCTACAAGAATTTTGCCACATTGATAATGACCTGTTGTTGAGTTTCGACGTACTGTCCCTCTTCACCCGTGTACCACTGAACAACTTCATGGAGCTCAAGTAAGAAATTCGACACCAACCTGACGAGACTCATCTAGCTTTTTCTCACTTCAATATACACTCCTGGAAATGGAAAAAAGAACACATTGACACCGGTGTGTCAGACCCACCATACTTGCTCCGGACACTGCGAGAGGGCTGTACAAGCAATGATCACACGCACGGCACAGCGGACACACCAGGAACCGCGGTGTTGGCCGTCGAATGGCGCTAGCTGCGCAGCATTTGTGCACCGCCGCCGTCAGTGTCAGCCAGTTTGCCGTGGCATACGGAGCTCCATCGCAGTCTTTAACACTGGTAGCATGCCGCGACAGCGTGGACGTGAACCGTATGTGCAGTTGACGGACTTTGAGCGAGGGCGTATAGTGGGCATGCGGGAGGCCGGGTGGACGTACCGCCGAATTGCTCAACACGTGGGGCGTGAGGTCTCCACAGTACATCGATGTTGTCGCCAGTGGTCGGCGGAAGGTGCACGTGCCCGTCGACCTGGGACCGGACCGCAGCGACGCACGGATGCACGCCAAGACCGTAGGATCCTACGCAGTGCCGTAGGGGACCGCACCGCCACTTCCCAGCAAATTAGGGACACTGTTGCTCCTGGGGTATCGGCGAGGACCATTCGCAACCGTCTCCATGAAGCTGGGCTACGGTCCCGCACACCGTTAGGCCTTCTTCCGCTCAAGCCCCAACATCGTGCAGCCCGCCTCCAGTGGTGTCGCGACAGGCGTGAATGGAGGGACGAATGGAGACGTGTCGTCTTCAGCGATGAGAGTCGCTTCTGCCTTGGTACCAATGATGGTCGTATGCGTGTTTGGCGCCGTGCAGGTGAGCGCCACAATCAGGACTGCATACGACCGAGGCACACAGGGCCAACACCCGGCATCATGGTGTGGGGAGCGATCTCCTACACTGGCCGTACACCACTGGTGATCGTCGAGGGCACACTGAATAGTGCACGGTACATCCAAACCGTCATCGAACCCATCGTTCTACCATTCCTAGACCGGCAAGGGAACTTGCTGTTCCAACAGGACAATGCACGTCCGCATGTATCCCGTGCCACCCAACGTGCTCTAGAAGGTGTAAGTCAACTACCCTGGCCAGCAAGACCTCCGGATCTGTCCCCCATTGAGCATGTTTGGGACTGGATGAAGCGTCGTCTCACGTGGTCTGCACGTCCAGCACGAACGCTGGTCCAACTGAGGCGCCAGGTGGAAATGGCATGGTAAGCCGTTCCACAGGACTACATCCAGCATCTCTACGATCGTCTCCATGGGAGAATAGCAGCCTGCATTGCTGCGAAAGGCGGATATACACTGTACTAGTGCCGACATTGTGCATGCTCTGTTGCCTGTGTCTATGTGCCTGTGGTTCTGTCAGTGTGATCATGTGATGTATCTGACCCCAGGAATGTGCCAATAATGTTTCCCCTTCCTGGGACAATGAATTCACGGTGTTCTTATTTCAATTTCCAGGAGTGTATTTAGCCCATCACCCAAAAGCGTGACACAACTAGGTTCAGTGGACGATGAGATGGGCCTTCGCAAACCAATTGTATACCTTATCCCCGCTCTTTTCAGCGGAACATTCATTGGGGAAACTGTACACGTATTAGGATAGAGAAGCCATGAACACAGACGACACACTGATTAATGCGAGACCGCCTAATCAGCTGTGGTCGACCTATGGATAAAAGCTGGCTATAGTATGGAATAAAACAATACCAAAATAGTTGATCAATCTTCCTCCTTCTGGGAAGCCTTTGATATTAGGGTTCAAGATGGTCTAATGAAGTTCGGAGCTGAGCACAACTACCGACACCAGCCACTGTGGCAACCACACAGATAGCATTAAAAATGAAGTAATGGATATGGTAATGGGCAATGTATATAGCACGATGAGAGGGGGAAGGCAGCAGTCGTCTGGGACCACTCGAAGATGGCAGCAAGCCTGCTTGCCGAGGTTTCGTTGAGTAATTCGATATGACAGAACTGGACACTCAAGACTTCTACAAGTTAGAAAGTTAGAAATACACCAGGACAACCACACATGTACACACACACGCACACACAAACACACACACACACACACACACAGACACACACACACACAAACGTGTAGATATGCTCTAATTAAGTCGAAGCCAGGCACAACTACCACCACCATCCACTGTGACGACCACACGGATAGCATTAGGAGTGGAAGAAGATATATATGTATACGTAAATACGCTAACCTTTACCCCAAAGATTCGTCCATGTATGCATTTGACATATATATTGAACACACCTCCTCCTCCCCCGTTCTGTGTCTACCTCGTCCAGTCTCTGTCTGTCCATTTCGTACTTTCACCTCCATCTATCTCCTCCTATCCACTCTCACTATCTCTTCATCGCCCTTTCTTTGTCCATTTCCTTTGCCCACTCACTCTCACTGTATTTTTCTCCCCGCTGCCTCTGACCATATTCTCCTCCCCCTCTTTTATTTTCATCTCCGTCTCTCCCTCTTCCTTTCCCATCTGCCCATTACTCCTCTACACCTTCCATCTGCCTCATGCCCTGCAAATGAGATACTTTTTCGAAACAACGTACCTGTCATGCTGGGCAGCCTAGACTCCAGGGGATGGAGAAAACACGTTCTCACCGTTATTTTCGCTTGTATTGGAGCTAGGAGGTTATAAAACCCACAGTGTTGTACTCATGATGGCTGCTATTTCTGTGCCATATTTGACTGAAATCGGTATGTTTCCCATGTGTGGAGACAGACATTGTGGTTAGGTGCCGTAGGTGGTTTTGAAATTGGGAAAACAAGGCAGGGAGTCCAGCTACCCTTTTTAAGAATAAAAAACCGTGCACTTCCACGCAGTCGACAGTGTATCCGTTACAAACATCATTTATGTGCTTGTCAAACGCCTTACTGACACATGGACGGAAACGACGTGCAAGTGCACTAAAACATCCTTAGTCCGACGACAAATATGTGAACGGTTGACTTCTATGGACGAATGACAGGCTATCACTACATTCCTGAGACAGTTGGATTACTCAGCGTCTCCTTCATCGAAAGAGGCAAGGACACATAGTGGAAGAAGGGTGTGTTGTGTTTGATATAAAATCATTTTGGCTCTTACGTCTTATCGTTCTAAAGTACCAGAACAACTTGCAGCGACTAAATTGCTACATTCTGGAGAAGGTCTTCTCGAAACACACCTTCTTCTTTCGATGTCATGTGAGTACCAACATCTCATTCTGAGGTGTCATTGGACAGTACGCGGTGGACACGCCTATGGTGGGATAGCAGTACAACAGGCTGTTGACTGTGTCACTCTGGCAGAGGATTCGTAGGGAACAGTGAATCGGTAGCCCGCACCCAGTGGTAATGTTTCCTTACAGCGAGACGTCGGGCCGCGCGGCGGTTCTCTTGTGGCCGCTTGTTTATACTGTTTAAACCTGGTCTTGAGGATCTGTTAGCTGGTGTACACACGCGGCTGGCAAACAGGCCGTCGTTAACTACTAGCCATCCTCCCTGTTCATGCTATTAGGACGTTTAATTGTTTCGATAGGCTCTGTTAATTTATGCTGCACCGGCAAACAAACGAGGTTCGTGGTAATTTATAGATCCGCCACGAATCTTGTGGCGTTCAGGTACAGCTGATTTGTTATGTGGCACCCGTGGAACACAGATCTTACTGCGACACGTGGTTGCAAATCGTTCTCTCGCTTCCACCAACGTAGACATCGTCACGTTTACAGTCAAGTTCGTAGAGCTTCTTGGATCTTGCAGTCAGTCTGGAAAACTGATTTAATTTCCACGCTGTGCAGCAGCCAACCTACACTAACCCTGACGTCTATACCATAAGGTGAGCGAGCAACGCGAAGAGATTTTTCCGTTCCTTAGTTTTATCTTGACTGTACCTCACAGCACCTTGTGCGTTCTTATTGCTACGTCTATTAGCACCAGATGGTGCCTGGAGCTCGTTTGCCTTCTGGTGGTATTTATCAGCGGTACTAGCCCGGTGAGGTCTTGTTGGCAGCTTACCCAGCACTGCGTTCTCCTTGTGCCGGGTGGTGGTGCGACTCCGCATGCAGACATCGCCGTGTATCAGTTTCCAGTGCACTGCATATCCTATCCGACCGCCAGATGTTCTGTACGTTTCAGCATCCAGGAAAAGAAACAGCCCTTCACTGTTTCTGGAATGAACTCTCGTAAGATGTCTCTTATCACGTAGTTAACGTGGTAGCAGTAGTAGTAGTAGTAGTAGTAAAAGTCTATATTTATGATACTGCCTTCAGTGGTCTCTAAATTCTATCCATTCTCAGGTACTGTTGTCACAGTCACATATAAATAAGCGCAACGGAATATTTTTCAGTATCTGATATGTTTCGCTGTTGATCGTTGACTAATTTTCTCTTTACTGAACCCTAATGTGGCTCGGCAAACATTTAGAAGAAGGAAAAGGTTGCCTTGATCCCGAATAGTTGCATGATAAGAGCCTTACAATCTTAAGTAGTACTTCTCTTACACCACAAATCCACTGCTGATTTTATACATAACTCTCCCCCCCCCCCCCCCCTCACTCTCTCGCTCTCTTTGTGCACTGGGTTTCATTGTTTCATTCTCTCCATTTCTTATCATTATCATTGTCATCATCATAAGAGACAAACATAACACTACACTATAAATGCATCAATTACACTCTTCTAGACTCTAAAGATCCATATGTGAAATAAATCTCACACATCCGCAAGGAAAAGCGCGAGCTGGGAGGCACTTCTCATTAGACAGGCAGCTGAACCCACTCGCAATACCCTGCGACTTTTACATTTAAGTGATTCTCCTTTCATTTTCGCAACATTTCCATTAGACTCGCACGTTGATCGAATCTACCGTTAACAAATCTAGCAGTACCTATGTGAACTGTCTCCATGTCTTCCTTTTATCCGATTAGTTTGGGATCCTAAACATTCTACTCGGGCAGTACGTACAAATGCATCACACAAATGTTCTGCACGCTATCTCCTTCATAGACGATCTACGCGTCACTTGAATTCTCCCAACCGACTGTACGTACTCGTTCCATTTTATATCACTTTGCAATGTACCAGATAAATATTTAATGAGCCATATCATTAATACTGTATTGGAAAATTTGAGGACTGATTTCCTACTTGCCTGCATTAACTTATATTTTCCAACATTTATACTAAGCTGCCATTCATCACACAGAATAGAAATTCTATGCTAGTCGTCCTGTATCCTTCTACTGTCGCTCAACGACGACGTTTTCCATACACTATAGCGTCATAATCGAGCAGTCGAACTTTGTTACTCATCCTATCCATCGAGTTACTTATGTAAGTAGAGAACAAGAGAGTCGTATCACACTTCCCTCGTGCACCCGTGACGATATTTTTGTCTCCGGTGAACTCTTGCCGTCCAGCATGCTGCATTCGGACTCCTTGGGCTCGCCATTTAATAAGATTTGTTCTGGCAGTTGGGCTCCAGGATTGCTGTTAATGTGTGCTGTGTACGCTGTGTATTGAATCTCTTTGTGTGGCTTATCATGTGTACATTCTTATTCTAACGCTATGTGCTAAAAACCCATGTCATTATAGCACCAGGTTTAGCTCCTTTCAATAATACGTATGCTGTTGTGTGTGCTGCTGTTGTTAATTTGTTTGTTCAAAAATGGTTCTGAGCACTATGGAACTCAACTGCTGAGGTCATTAGTCCCCTAGAACTTAGAACTAGTTAAACCTAACTAACCTAAGGACATCACAAATATCCATGCCCGAGGCAGGATTCGAACCTGCGACCGTAGCGGTCTTGCGGTTCCAGGCTGCAGCGCCTTTAACCGCACGGCCACTTCGGCCGGCTAATTTGTTTGTGTTGCACCAATGCTGTATAGTGTTCGGGATGCCACTGGCTTTGCTCTCCAGTGACGACCGGTTGTCTGCAGAAGCTGCTACTAACAGGTCATCGGCGTACGCCACAGCCTCCTCGGTGCCTGAGTCCTCGTCTATGAGATGGAAGAGGGGCTTTATTACGATATCCCAAAAGATGCGTCCGCAAATCGAGCCTTGGTGGCATCCCTTTGTAATGTTTTTGACTACTTTCTCTGCGATTCTTTGTACAGTGACCGAGGAAGCTATTACAGAGGGTTTCGGGTACTTGAAGATCACGGCGTCGGGAAAAAAGTGCAGACCATCAAAGATTGTCGAAGGCGCATGTTAATGTCGACTAAGACAGCGATAACATACACACGTTGAGTGTACCCTGTGATATAAAAGACTATATTTACTTTATCGTCTATTGATTTTTCTACCCTGTACCCATTCTGATGGGCACCAAGGTCGAAGGGTTTATTATGCTCCTGCAGGCAGGTATACGGTAGCCGTTCGTGCACATTAATTAGGGAGTTCTTCAGCCATATGGGTCTCTTCAGCATATACATCGAAGAAAGAATGATGGAGATAAGAGAAAGATTCAAGAGTGGGACTAAAATTCAAGGTAACACGATATCAATGATTAGATTAGCTGATGACATTGCTGTCGTCAGTGAAAGTGAAGAAGAATTACAAGATCTGTTGACTGGAGTGAACAGTCAAATTAATACAGAACATGGACTAAGAATAAAGCGGAAGAAGACAGTTAGATGTAACAGAAATGAGGATAGCAAAAAACTTAACATCAAAATTGCTGATCACGAATTAGACGAAGTTAATGAATTATATTACGTTTGTAGTAAAATTACCGGTTATGGACGAAGAAGGAGGACATAAAAAGCAGACTATTATGGGCAAAAAGGGCATTCCTGGAGAAGATAAATCTACTGCTATCTAACACAGGCTTAATTTGAGGAAGAAATTTCTGAGAATGTACGTTCGGAGCACAGCATTGTACCGGGTGATCAAAAAGTCAGTAAAAATTTGAAAACTGAATAAATCACGGAATAATGTAGATAGAGAGGTAAAAATTGACACACATGCTTGGGATGAAATGGGGTTTTATTAGAACCAAACAAATACAAAAGTTCAAAAAATGTCCGACAGATGGCGCTTCATCTGATCAAAATAGCAATAATTAGCATAACAAAGTAAGACAAAGCAAAGATGATGTTCTTTACAGGAAATGCTCAATATGTCCACCATCATTCCTCATCAATAGCTGTAGTCGAGGAATAATGTTGTGAACAACACTGTAAAGCATGTCCGGAGTTATAGTGAGCCATTGTCGTCGGATGTTGTCTTTCAGCATCCCTAGAAATGTCGGTCGATCACGATACACTTTCGACTTCAGGTAACCCCAAAGCCAATAATCGCACGGACTGAGGTCTGGGGACCTGGGAGGCCAAGCATGACAAAAGTGGCGGCTGAGCACACGATCATAACCAAACGACGCACACAAGAGATCTTTCACGCGTCTAGCAATATGGGGTGGAGCGCCATCCTGCATAAACATCGTACGTTCCAGCAGGTGTTTATCACCCAGGCTGACGATGATACGATTCTGTAACATATCGGCGTACCTCTCACCCGTCACGGCAGCAGTTTTGCTGTCCAACGCCATCTGTCGGACATTTTGTGAACTTTGTTTTTGTGTGTGTGTGTTCTAATAAAACCCCATGCCATTCCAATCATGTTTGTCAATTTTTACCTCTCTATCTACATTATTCGGTGGTTTATTAAATTTTCAAATTTATACTGAATTTTTGATCACCCGGTATAATTGTGAATCATGGACAATGGGAATACAAGAACAGAAGAGAATCCAGGAGTCTGAGATAAAGCGCCACAGAAGAATGTTAAAAATTAAGCGGACGGAAAGGGTAAAAAAATGGCTCTGAGCACTATGGGACTTAACTTCTGAGGTCATCAGTTCCCTGGAACTTAGAACTACTTAAACCTAACTAAGGACATCATACACATCCATGCCCGAGGCAGGATTCAAACCTGCGACCTTAGCGGTCGCGCTCCTCCAGACTGTAGCGCCTAGAACCGCTCGGCCACCCCGACCGGCCACAGGGTAAAGAATGAGGAGCTCCTCCACGAATCGGCAGAGAAAGGAAGATACGGAATACACTACCAATAAGAAGGGACAGGATGATAAGACATGTATCACATCAGCGAATAACTTCTGTGGTACCACAGGGAACTATAGAGGGTAAAAACTGTAGGGCAAGACAGAGGTCTGAATACATCCTGCAAATAATTGAGGACGTAGAGTGTAAAGGCTGCTCTGAGATACAAAAAATAGTTGTGAGACTTAAGGATTCAGACACCACACTCAGCAGCAGAGCGTCGTTACGCAGGGTGTCTAAAACCTTTTGAGTCAAATCAGGTGACAGTGTGTCCGCAAC
This sequence comes from Schistocerca cancellata, assembly GCF_023864275.1. NCBI lineage: Eukaryota > Metazoa > Arthropoda > Insecta > Orthoptera > Acrididae > Schistocerca > Schistocerca cancellata. The sequence goes on along the minus strand of NC_064628.1, from coordinate 421,623,940 downwards.
AGATATATGAGATTAGGAACCACTGGATAGAAATCAATATCAATTGTGTTATGGACGTACACAGCGTACAGTGCATAACAACAACGTGGCCCCTAGTAACTGCACTATCTCAAAGATTACTGGTGTCTATTGTATTAGGAGACAGGTAGCTTCTACGAGAGTTTCATGCCCCAAGGTCTTGACTTAACGCGAGAGGAAAACGTCCAGAGGTAAGATTCGATCATCGCGCGGGCAGTGTGACAGGACCTGCCCTTTGAATCCAGCGATGAGGGTACAGGTTTTTTAGGTGCTCACCCGTATTAATATCGAAGTGGGCTGATGCACTGTAGTCACCCGCTGCCTCTTCCACTGTACAACAGACAATCGGGATCTTTGAGAGAGCGCGGTAAAAGTGCATGATCCTTTGCAATACATGCATTAAGACTGGCTGTCGTCACTTTGAACAATTACTGTGAGCTACTGCGTCGTTACGCAACCTACGCTATGTACGTCCGTAACACAGTAAATATGCATTTCCATCCTGTGCTTTCCTATCTCAATATAATTATTTGTGGAGCCACTATCACCTGTTTCCATTTGATCCAAAATGTTTGAGATATCTTATATAGGTAAGGCATTATTGGTGGTGCTGCCGGTTGTAATGTTTCTACCTGGATGTTGTTTTGGCCCAGGGCTTTCTTTCCCTTCAGACTGGCAACTGCCAATGCGACCTCCTCCCTTGCAAATGTACATGTAAAGTTTTATATTAAATATATTCCCTCGATGGTTCATCTCCTAGCCTTCTATGTCGCGATGAGTCCGTCGTAGTGTCATCGGTCGGAAGTAGTTTATTGAGCTGACGTTGTGGTGTGTTTCTCCGCCCTTGGGTCATGGTGCCATGGAAATGAATGTCTTCAAGAATAGGCCCAATTGACCAGAGCCCGTACATTATTATCAACCTGACCACTTGCCTCTAATGCTCCTCTTCCTCGGCTGCTTCAAAAGGCAAAGGCAAAAAGCGGACGGCGGCGGCGTTGTGCTAATCACGAGGGCTGCCCTGCCCACCAGAGCCAAACACAAGACTGGCGCACGAGAATTATGCGCCGCCGCCGCCGCCGCCGCCGCCGCCGCTGCCGCCGCCGCTCGAGTGTTCATTATGAGTCCGCGGAGGGGGTGGAGCGAGGGCGGAGCGGGGGCGGGCTGGCCGGCTGGCGTGCGGCAAGTGGCGCCGAATTCATTATCGGAATGCCCGGCCGACCGGTCTTGAATGTCGTCCGCTGCAGAACCCTCGGCGCGATCGCTCCCAATGCCCAAATGTCCTCTCTTTCATGTTGCACACATTTTTTTGTGTTACCAGTTTAAGCCTTTAATTTAATTAATTCTTTTTATCATTCCATTTTAATATTGCTCTTTCAACTGGGCGACGTAGCAGTGCGCGGTGCATTTTAAAAATTAATGTATTGATCCGGAATTAACGGTCGGCAGCACAGCTATTAATACGCGAACCCCTTCAAACCTCGCAGCGCCGGCAACGTCTGCCCCCTTCCCTCCCCCCCCCCCCCTCCTCCACCCCTTGGTCCGCTTCTCCGCTGTTTTCGGTCGTTTCCCGTCGCAACAGCTGCCGCCCGGTCAGGCTGGCGTTTGCCAGTACTGGCTCGGCGCCGCACTACTCGTTCCGATAATCCGCGCAAATGAGGAACGCCATTGGCGGCCGAAGAGACCGCCCAAAATTATTGGAAGAGAACTGAACGCTTCCATTACTAGATGGCAGAAGAGTGGGGCGTTACGAAATGCGAAGAAAAAGGCAAAGAAGAAAAATAAAATAAGGACGGGGAAGAAGTGACTAATAAAAAAATTGACGAAGTTGGAATTTCGAGGTGGTAAATCAAGAAAGACAAAAACATATTAAAACGCTCTAAGACACAGCTTCAGTTAATCAGTACTATTGCATTAACAGCATGCAAAAGAAAATATAAATTAGGATTCGAGTTTTACTAAATGAATGTGCTGGTAACTGCAGAGAATTCCTGATAAGTAAACCAAAAATTAAGATGTTAGCAAAGATATTAGTGTTTTGACAGAACCTTTTTTTTTTATAAATGAGAAGCATACGGTACTCTTTTTTTTTTTGGGGGGGGGGGGGGGGGGGGGGGGAATCAGGCTGTGACCAATACACGAGGGACGTTCGATGAGTAACACAACACCTGTTTCTGAAAGCATGTTGATTTGATTCAGGATTACAATACATTAATTCCCCATTCTTTTGGCTACCAAACCCTATTTTTCAACATAACCTCCGTTTAGTGTAACAACCTTACGCCACCTTACTTGGACGGCCCGTAAGCCCACATGGTGCCACGTCACTCGCCGGCGATGGAGCCAACGTCTTGCTGCATCAATAACCTCCCCATCGTCCACATACTGCTCCCCGCAGAGTGGATGCTTCATTTGGCCAAACAGATGGAAGTCGGAAGCTGCGAGATCCGGGCTGTAGGGTGGATGAGGAGGAACATTTCAGCAAAGTCTTGTGAGTTCTTCTCGGATGCGCAGACTTGTGTGTGGTTTTGCGTTTCATGGAGAAGAGGAAGATCGTTTGAATTTTTGTGGCGACGAACACGTTGAAGCTGTATCTTCAGTTTCGCGGGTTAGCACAATAGTTGCGTGCGGCCGGAAGGCATGCGGGAGATCGAACAGGTTTGCGCGACTTTGACGGACACCCCGCCCAACGACTCACTGTGCTTTTATTCACTACCAGGCCTCCGTAGACATTAAGCAAGTGCCTGTGAATATCTGCGATGGTCCGGTTTTCCGCCCAAGAAACGAAGTGACAGCTCTCTGGTTTGAACTCACCTCCTTTACAGACGCCATTTCGAAGACTAAGTGTAGCGCCGGCACCTATCAAAACGTCATGGAACTATAAGGGCAGCCTTCTACAAATTCCGCATTTTTCAACCGAATTGTTTTGCTAGAGACAATCATTTAAACCTGGTTGTGCTATTACGGAGGTCTTATCATTTTTGGAAGCACCATTGACATTTATTCATAGCAAATTGTAGATAAATGCGTTAAACAGTGACGGCGACCGTGAAATCGACGAGACGATATCCGTCCTGTTTCAGTGGTCACGTGATACTAGGAATTGAATTATACTCATAAAACAGATTAGGTAAGCGACGGATGCCGAATTCGTTGACTCGAAAAAAGAAAGTAAGTTAGTGTTATACATACACACGGTAAAATCAATAGACACGGATTACAAGCTCTAACGGGACAAGGACAGAGAACGACATCGGCATTACTTCCATTGAGTATGGACTCAGAAGTGAGTGCTCAGATCACGTTTCGCCACATTTTATGAAAGTACATGTGAGGTGAACTAGAGAGCGAAAATTTTGTGAAAACTGTGTGGAAACAGTGCACTGAATAGCAGCTGATCGAGACATCAACCAGAGACACGCAACAGGCCGAAAAAATTTTGCAGATCACAGCTGTCAAAAAAAAAAATAAAATAAAAAGGACGAAGAAGGGTACAAAATCGATGTATAATAATGCAGTTCATTTAACGATGTAATTTGACCCACAGAAGATGACACAAATGTCTCTAAACATGTCTGGGTAAATGTAAATATAAAAAATAAATTAATTGTGGTTGCATAGGACTGATTATCAAAACTACCCAATTTTCCAAAGGAACCTTTCCCGTATTTAATTTTCTCACTTCAATCGAAACCGCTGGAAATTTAAGTCAGGAGTGGCAGAAGGCGATCAGATGATCCACTCCTTCTGAATGTAAGATCTGTATGCTAACAACTCCATCACCTCACATGATATAAACTCGAGCTCAAAATGCATAAGAGGTACATTAAAAATGTCTAACTTGGAGAACTTTCATTTCCCTCATGTGCCTCTAGACGGGACGTACTTACAACCACACAGGAAAACCAATTTATTGTTGAAAATCTTCTTATCTAGAATCGCAGGAATCGAGAAATTGAAACCTTTCCAAAAAAAATAAATAAATAAAAATAAAAGTGGCATACAAAACGAAAACGCGTGTAGAATTAAGATTGGAGAACTGTAACGTGGAAGCATTCGGAATTATGTTGAAAGTAAGAAGGAATGTTCTATCATATTATAAAAGTGCGTGTATGTATGTATGTATTTATATATGTCTGTTTAACATCTCCTCCTAAACAGCTGGATCTGTTTCAGACAAATTTGGTACACATGTCACTGTCTGTAAAGAAACACTGTGAGGATATGAACGACCTACCTCTCAACGGGATGGGGGTGAAAATAAGGGTAGCTCACTATGCTTAAATAGTCATTATTTGAGAACGAGAGTACTTAATGACTCGCAACCAACTTTACACATGATTTCAAAAACCTACGAGACTTTTTATCTCTGACATCTCCGCACATTGATAAAAGGAAGGAAAGTTAATCGCAGTTCCTACAATAAAACCAGCTTATTATGTATGAGGTTTCAATTGATTACTTTTTTACTGCTAACACTTCTCGTAACACACTTCGCATATAGTATCCAAATGTACCATTGGATGTACCTGGAAAAATATGTCGCTGTTCGATCATAAACGTTGAGCTGTGTGAAAACGATATTGCAAAGCGAAATTCGCTAGAGATACTGATGAAATATGTGTTCAAATATGTGTGAATAAGTCAAATATATGAGACATGCACATAAGCGGCCAGGCCCAAGTCGCGGATATAAAACTCCTGCTAAATTCCTCGATCGACTTCATCCAAACTTGGTACACATGTTACTTACTGTCTAGAAAGAAACATTATTGGGGTAAGAACCAGGAAATCTCATACTGCAGTGGTAGTCAAAACGTGGAGAGAGAAGGGAGGAGGGAGAAAATGAACAAAGACAGGGGATGGAGAACATGGACAGAGAGAAAGGAGGGAGAAATGGACAGAAGTGGAAGAGGAGGAGATGGACTGAGAGAGGAGGGAGGAATACATGGACAGAGGAAGGAGCGAGGAGGACATGGGCAGAGAGAGGGGAGGAGGAATACGGCAGAAAAAGGGGGGAGATGGAAAGACGGGAGAGGAGGAGATGGTCAGAGACAGGAGGAAATGGACTGAGAGAGGGGAAGAGGAGGTAGATGGAGGGAGGAGAAGATTGATACAGAGAGGGTGGAGGAGGAGATGGACAGAGAGAAGGTGGAGGAAGAGATGAGCAAGTGGGGGTGAGGTGGAGGTAGAGGGGAGGAGAAGATCGATAAAGACAGAGGGAGCAAGAGACCGACAGAGAGATGTGAAGGAGGGGATGGAGAGACGGAGGAGATGGACAGAGAGGGAGACTGGAAGAGATGGACAGAGAGGGGAGTTGATGATATTGACAGACAGAGAGAGAGGAGTAGGTGAATGACAGAGAGAGAGAGAGAGAGAGAGAGAGAGAGAGAAAGAGAGAGAGAGAGAGAGAGAGAGAGGAGGAAGGGATGGACAAAAAAATAAATCAGAGGTAAAACATACTAGTAGAACTGTAATGAGTAATCATTCGTGCATTGTCAGTGTAATTTGAGAATGAATTGGTGCTTGATAATAACTGGCACTGGTGAAGGCTAGTGATAGCAAAAATATGTGGAGGATGAATGAAAGCAACAGGCTCTTAAAATTCATCAGATTGCACATTGTTCACCGATACTAACCCAATCCTTAAACTGGCAGACTTTCTCCTTTAGATGCCACATTTTTTGCTGGTAACATACCGTCAAAAAACAACACAAAGATAAAAATAGCTATCTGTGATTGCGTATACATTGTTCACATCGAATAAATGATTCTATTTGGTGCGAATTATCACTGTTGGATACGTGTTAGATCTCGAAAGAATGTTTGTGCATTGTACTGAAACTTTCTAATAGATCAGTACTGTGTCCAGATGCAGAAGCTTGCACTCTGGTGGCAGCGCTCTTAGCTGTGAAGCTATCCCCGCACGATTTACTCCCCACCCTTATAATTTCATTTTCGACAGTATCTCCCTGCTTGTTTACAAACTTCACAGAAGTTCTCCTGCATACCGATATGACCGCCGCTGGCAAGCACGGGAAAACAGTCCAGGTACAGGGAACAAACAAATATTTATTGAAGAGTTTCATTAAAAATATTATTCAAAATGAAAACAAAAGGAAGGGTGGTTTTCCAACAAGTGAAACAAAATAGATGTTATCCCTTCAGTAAGTGAATCGAAAATAAATGAAGCTGCTTAAACTTCCAGAATCAGGAAGTAAATCAGTAAGTTCCCTACTACTGGAAAGAGTTATACGCTCCACTCAGCACAATCTTTCATTCGTGGAGTTTTAGGAGTTATACGTTAAAAACAGCGAATTAAGTTTCTATAGTCACACACTCTTTAATGAGCAGAGTGTTGAAGTCCTAAGAACTTTGGTTTACAAAGGAAAATAAGTTTCACAGTTCAGGCTTAAAACCAAAGTCAAAACCCATGATTCAGTCAAGCTGAATAAACACTTAACAACTGTTGTGATATACTTCGCTGAAGAAGCACTGAGAGCCAACTGTAATGAAATATCCAAGTCCTAAAAGGATAGAAACTTCCAGGCTGACCCTATCTTGTCGGCTAGAAGAACAACAATAATACTAGATCTCAAAGAGTATGTCGCTGATCGCTTAGTCCCTGCTGAGGAAGAGGCATGCTGTCCATACGTCAAGGGACCAGTCCTTGGTGCGGCGTAGTGCTGATCTTCAGGTTGCTGGCTGCGATGGAGCTGCTCTCTGGAGCTCGTGCGCCAGTCTAAACAGCAGCCACACGGATGGGTATATGTGGGCTTGTGTTTGGCACGTGGCATGGCGGATAAAGGGTTGCAATTTTCCAACAACCTCTGCCGCCGCAGTGCACGCCACCAGGTGATATGGCCAGAGCCCTATTGACGTCTTCTACTCGTCTGGTTGCTGAGTTCCGGGGTTGAGAAGTCTCGCGTCGTCTGAACTTTAAGGGGCTGAGCTTGCTCCGACCTGCACGATGTATATGTTGTGAACGGTGTCGTCGGCGCCTGCCATCTGGGGCGCCACGGTACATACCTCACCATAGTAGCACTTCTGCTAGAACGGATACTCTGCAGAAATGGCTTCACCACAGTCTAGTGGATATTTTTAGACTGAGTCTTTCATTCTACAACGGAATGCGCATTATTCTGAAACTTTGTAGCAGATTAAACATGTAGACACGAACCGATATCCAACCGGGATCCTAGCCCTTCTTGGGTAGCGTTTTCATGGACTGAGCTACCCAGGAAAACTTCACAACCCATCCTCAAAACTTCAGTTCTGCCGGTAGCTCATTCCTACATTCGAAACAGCACAGAAACTTTTGTGTATTCCTTGCGTTTTAGAACTACAGAAATAAACTTTACCATAGAAAAAATGAACTGTCACCCCGTAGGGACTGGAAACATAGCTTTTGTTTTATTAACCTGAAGTAAAATTCAGAGCTCTAGATGAACAAGCTGTTCGAGCAACGATCCGAAGTATAGTCATGGACTTTTCAGCCAAATATCAGTGGGGCAGAGCGAGTCCCATTTGGGAATATGTGGGAGGATTTACGTTCCTGCCCTTTGCCTTACAATCAAGGTAATCCTCCCCGAAAGTTTTATCAGAACCGGGAGTCTGAGACCACTGCTCCAGAGCACATGCAACCTACCGCTACCCCGTTGCGGATAAAAAGGCACCGACATGTAGGCAAGGGATTGAAACCTTCACGTCTCCTCCATGTCTCTTTTGTTACGCAACCTTCCCTTCTACAATAACCCATGAAATCTTCCCTTAGGATTTCTACCTCTTGCTTAATAATAACAAATGAAATCTTCCCTTTGAAATTAATACTCTTTCTCAATCTTCGCATACAAATGTAATTGCTGCTTATTAAAAGTGATGTTCTGATTATTTCAACGAAACATAGAATGTGTCCTCGTCGTGGCCCTCAGTCGTTATATGCAATAACCCAAAAATGTTCCTTACCGTTTTTACTGTTACTGGATCGCCATCTGACTGCTACATCGAACTGCGACATGAATATATTTACTCTGTTTTACTATATTCTATTAGCTCTGGTTGGCTGTCATAATATGTGACTGTATTTATTTCCAAAGCTGACATTATTCTTTAATAGCAAAGCTGATGTTATTCTTTAATTAATTTGACTGAAGTTACGTAATTCATAATTAAACTTTTTCTTGACAACAATAAAATTTTGCTAAGTTTTACGTTGATGGTTTTTGAGATGGATTATAATCAGTAATGCAATATTGCTGGCAAAAATGAATTGTATTCTGAATGAAATTATTTTATAAACATTCAAATGGGACTTACTTTTTACAATAATCTTACAATTAGCAATGCGGAAACATACCTTCAGTAGTCTTGAGTTTTTCAAAAAATTCATTCAATAATATTAGTTCCTCTTATGATAATACTAAGCTGATGTCTCTATACATCCGTTTATAATCTCTTGTAAATCATAGCTAGTGGCTCGAAGGCACACAGCTCCTCTCAACCTCTCGCTTCAGACCTGCTACCGACTCGCTTCACATCTCGCTTACTACTGTCTACCTACGAACGCTAAAGTGCGGTCTCTCCCGCCAACAATGCTTTCTGGTGCAGACAATCCCTGCTACCATTACAAAACGTATCAATGCGCGGTCTTTCCAGCTCTTTTCTTAAAATGTATCCATACGCTGTCTCTCCCGCCCTTTTAAAATTATATCATTGTGCGGTCTCTCTTGCCAACAGTACTTTGGTGCAGACATTCCCTGCTACCACAATTATTTCCAACATGACAAATATTAATTATTCCTACTTAATCCCATTAATAAAATATAAACATATTTCATAAATTGTGGTTTAACAATAGACAATAGAAATATACACGTCTTACAGGATTAGTGTGGCATTCGTTTCTGTCCAATGTGTGTGCGATAAATGCGGAAGTGTGAACTATAGTGACATTATTACCAATCCTTCCAAACAGGATCAACGTGCTGTTATTGATTCCTTGGCTGCCGAAAGATAAACACCGTTAGACGGGCATCGGAGACTGAAGACTGTGTATAGGGCAGCATGTCTGTCGAAAACCACAGTTGTGGAATTTTGCACCAAGTACCATGGTGGTAGCGATCCTCTCCCTGTTCTTTGATTATAGCGACCAATCACTGGAGCATAGTACTGCGCACGCTGTAGAAATTACGACTTGCAGTTAGGGCGAGACGTCCGGGAAATCTGCGACAAGAAGTGTTGCTTCGTCATGATATGGTACGTCCGCATATCGCAAGCGTCGTGAAACAAAAGTTAAGTTGACTCAAATGGGAGACACTTTAGCACCTGTTCTTTATTTAGAAAAAGGTGTTTGGAGGGTCGATCATTCCTGTCAGTCGAGGATGTGCAGCGGGTAGTTACGGACTTCTTCACGCAATAGCACACTGTGTTTTACCAAACGGGTATTTAGAATCTGGTCCGTCGTTGGGATGATTGTGTCAATGGTCAGGACGATTTTGCCTGATTGTCATACCGACACTGGAGTTAGGCCTTCGAACAGAAACTTTCTGATGAACCCTTATATTGTAAATTGGTCTAGTGCAGAATTTTCCAGACAAGGAGATACCAAAGCCTCGTATATGTGTAGAACCATTTGTGTATATACACAATAAGGTCTGTGACTTGGGCGTGCTATTTCTTTTTTTTTTTTTTTTTGTACTTTCTGAAAGAAGTAAAGTGGACTACCTGAGGACTTTCTCATGACAGAGTCTCAGTTTTCTTCAACCGATCACCACGTGAGATGGAAGTGGAGCTAATTTTAATTTAAACCGCCTTACAAAAAACACGAAGAACGCATAAAGGGAGATGGAAATGAAATGAAAAAGTACGGGTTGACAGAGTGTGTGATGTTGCTTTAGGGACTAGAAAACCATATGCCCCTCAATCACCACCAGCCGTCACCTTAACTCATACCTCATGGCTCCCCACAGCATGAGGTGAGGGGCCGTATCACTGTGCTTCTCAAAACAGTGTTGTAATGGGACATTTCCCCGAGAAGCCGCCCTATTCGCAGATAAAGACCTCCGGGTAGCGCAGAACCTCGATTCACTGTTGAACGCAGAATGTTGCTGGCAATCTATTACTTGCCCTGGATTGGCAGGAACACATACGAAAGTGTTACATTGTGCTTTTTGCACAACATGACCTTTCGCCCTTGTGGTGTTTAGACGTGGTCGACCAGGACCTCGACGACGAGAATGTCTCCTCTTACGTTCGCATTCAGTCCAACATCGGACCACCGTCACATCCGAATGTCTCACGGTTCTGGATAGTGTTCGATTCGACCAAACGGTCAAGTGGAGAACCACATTGAGGCCAATTTCAAACTCTGTCAGGTGCAGATAACTTTCTCTCACATGAATACGCGGAATGTCCACGGTTTTCCCAGTGTTCACTCAACACCTGAAGCTGTTCACGTCCCTTATAAACCCCATCAGGCCAAGTAGCAACTTCAAATAGGAACAATAATCCACACCGATGGCCATGCTACTTCTCACAGAGAACTGCAACTCTCATCATTTACATACCCGCCGATGGCCTGTACGTCTACGACGTTACATTGACGTCCGACCATTTCTTTACAGTGCTTTACTTTTTTTTGTCAAATAGTGTATTTCTGGAAAATGTCTACTTTTAGTAACTTATGGAGGCTGCATATTGCAAATAAAACAGACGGGCTGCTCTCCAACTATAATTGAAATGAAGATGTCCAAAATTCGAACGAAGTCTGTAATAATTATACGACAGTACATCACCATGAGAGGTTCTGCAGGCGATGTGCTGTTTGTAAAGCCACTGGTGTCGGTCTTCTGCTGCCATAGCCCTTTAACGCCAAATTTCACCCCAATCAATGTTGGACGTAATACGAACGTATCCGTTAGGATAGTGCGGCGCAATTTGGCGTTAATCGACTATGGCAGCGGAAGACCGACACTAGAAGCTTTACAAACAGCACGATATCGCCTGCGGCACCTCTCATGGGCATGTGACCATATCGGTTGGACCCTAGGAGACTCTGAAACGGTGGCCTTGTCAGATGTGTCCCGATTCCAGCTGGTAAGGTCTCGTGGTATGGTTCGAATGTGGCGCAGAGCTCACGAAGCCATAGACCCAAGTTCGCAAAAAGGCACTGTGCAAGCTGGTGGTGGCTCCACAATTGTGTGGGCTGTGTTTACATGGAATGAACTGGGGCCTCTGGTCAAACGGAACTAATCATTGGCTGGAAATTTTTATGTTCGGTTACTTGGAGACCATCTACAGCCATCATTGTCTTCATTTTCCGAAACAACGATGGAATTTTTATGAATCACAATGTGCCATGTCACCGGGCCACAATTGTTTGCGATTTCTTTTAGGAACATTCTGGACAATTCGACCGAATGATCAGGCCACCCATATCGCCCGACATGAATCCCATCGAACATTTATGAGACGTAACCGAAAGGTCAGTTAGAGCACAAAATCGTGCAGCAACAACACTTTCCCAATTGTGGACGACAATAGACGCAGCATGGCTCACTATTTCTGCAGGAGACTTCCGACGACTTTTTGAGTCCATGTCACAGCGAGATGCTGTTTTACACCGGGCAAACTGAGGTCAGTCACGATTTTAGGAGGTATCCCATGACTTTCCTCACCTCAGTGCATATCCATTTGACATAAGGTAAAAATCTACTAAAATTCTTTGTTTTGGATGGTTTTCTTCAATCAAATTTCTTCCTGAGCTTCTGATGGTTTCTACGGTGATTGTTCCTTCATTATCAACGCTTGGGATATGGCCACTTGAATTGTGGCGTGACTGCGCTTCTCTTGGGGCGATTCACTTGGATTGGGTCCCAAAGCTTACAACCAAATTTTAAAACACAGAGTGATTCACTTAAATTACGTCCCAAAGCTGACAACCAGGTTTTAAAACATAGAGAGACTACACAATATAATCACGCCTTATTAAAATTAGTCACCTCGAGAACAAATATCGCTGAAACCCCCACCAACAGGAGGCGGCTAGAATTATATGACGTCGCAACCAGGCCAGTAGAGGACGTTAACAGGGCTCTGGCAATGTCACCTGGTGGCGTGCACAGCGGCGGCAGAGGTTGTTGGAAAATTGCAACTCTTTATCCGCCATGCCACATGCCATACATAACCCCACATATACCCATCCGTGTGGCTGCTATTTAGGTCCACATGTTCCGAAACCAAATCTTTCAGCTGCTGTCCAGAAGGAATAAAGTCAGAACAATTTTTTGTAATGCCTTCAGCATATATCAGTACAAGTAACAGGAAACATGTGGTTTATGCATGACGGGTTCTCGAATATTTCCGTCGCATTTCTCGAAATAATAATTACCACACATCGGAGGCTCCTACCCAGCCTGTGTGGGGATGCACACAAGGTTTTTTTTAGATTAGGCGGTTCTCCATCCAGTCCCGATAATTATAGCCGTCGGAGACATTGAAGTACGAGTATTATAGTAACATCCAAAGGGACGTCACCCACAGACGAGAGTATTAAAATCCTAGTAGTTAATAGTTGAAGCATTTGTAACAAAGTGCGAGAGTTTTAAATCGCTCCTGAAATGCAGTGAAACTCGCATAATAGTAGGTACAGATAGTGGTTAAAATGTGAAGCTGACAATACTAAGAGTTTTTGGGGAAATTTGGGTGTACATCATAAGGACAGGTAATGAGAAATAAGGATGGTGTATTTGCTACAGTAGAGAAGAAACACAAATCCAGCAACATAAAAACTGAAGCTACACCCGAGACTGTGTGGGCAAGGCTCAGTATCAGTGGTGGGCAGAAAACTGCGACAGGATGCTTCCATCGACTACCACACTCACCACCAGATTTAGCTGAAAAGTTAAAGGAAACGTCAGTTCACTAGCGCATGAGTTTCCCATTCACACTGTAGTCATCATGGAGATTTTAATAATCTAATAATCAGGAGGAAAAAGTACAGTTTTGTGAGTGGTTGGCGTGAAAAGACATTCTATTGAAGCATTACTTGATGTCTTCCCTGAAAACTACTTAGAACAGTACTCACGATGGAAATGAATGAGATCTAATGGCAACAAACAGACCCGACAACTTTGAGGTTGTCTTCATCTAATCTGGTGTCAGTGACTCTGATCTGGTTGCGAGCACAAATGGCAAGTACAAGTAGAAAGACCCAGATTGTCCAGCAAACTAAATAAAAAAGTAGGATCACGTCTCAGTAAGGAACTTGAGCATTTGTCACAGAAATGGAGCATGAAGAGGATCATTTGATCAAGTTTAAAAGAGTGGTTGACCATGCACTGGATGGATATTATCCAGTAGAACAGTTCACAATGGGAGAGACTCTCTATGGCATATAGTCACTGTAATGAAATTTCCAAAGAAACGGAGACTACTGTATAACAAGTGCAAAGCAAAGTATAGAACTATAGATAGAGAGATGCTGAACGAAACGCGTCTGGTTGCCAAGAGAGAAATACTTTAAGTCTTCAGTGACTACCGTAGTAGAAGTTTATCAAATGATCACGCACAGGGCCCAATGAAATTCACGTCGTATTCAAAGATTGTTACCGGTCACCAGACACTGATCGAAAAGACAGGAACTGAAACAGAGGGAAGCAAGTCAGAGGCAGAAATGCCTAATTCTGTTTCTACAAATTCCTTTACAAAGAAGAACTCAGGACAACTGCCACAGTTTAATCCTCTTAGTACTGAAAAGCTGGGTGAAATAAGCATTAGCGTCAGTCGCATTGAACAAAATCCAAGAGTCCGAAGGAATCCCTATCAGCTAGCCACTCTGTTAACTGTAACTTACCGTAGATCCCTCGAACAAAAAACCGTGGCCAGTAGCTGGAAGAAAGCACAGGTCACACCCATCTACAAAAAGTGTAGCAGAAGTGATTCACGAAACTACCTTCATAGAAATTTGTTGTAGCATTGTAGAACACGTTCTGAGTTCAAACCTGATGATGTATCTCAAACAGAATTATTGCAACCATGGATTTTGAAAATGTAGACCATGTGATACCCAACTCTCAGTTTTATCACATTACATACTGAATGCTTTCGATCAAAGCATTTTACTCAGTACCACATTATCAAACGTACGGTCTTATGGGATATCAAGTGACTGGACTGAGGACTATTTCGTAGAAAAGATGAAGCATGTTGTCTTGAATGGAGAGGTATTGTCAAATGTAGAAGTAATTTCGGATGTGTCCCAGGGAAGTGTGATGGCGCCTTTGGCACTCACGGACTATTGGCACTTACGGACAATATTAAAAGTAACCTCAGGCTTTTGCAGATGACGCAGTTATCTATAATGAAGTACTGCCTGAAAAAGTTGCATAAATATTCAGTCGGAAGTTGATAAGACTTCAAAGTAGCGCAGGCATTCGAAACCTGATTTAAATGTTCGGAAATGGGATACTGAACTTACACAGTAATGCCTCCAAAATATTATGATCAGTTTTTTAGGTCACCGCTTAAACTGAACGAAACCAGAAACATCCTCAGGCAACAACACAAACTAAGATGTAAGAAATGTCAAAATCAGTTACACTGGCTGAGAAAAAAATCACAGCTCCAAAAAATAATTAATGTAGAGCAATGAAATTTCGGGAATACATTTGTCTAGGTAGCACGAGTGAGTGATTAACAATGTAAGCTAACAGGTTGATGTAAGCGCAAGATAAGCCTATGAAAATGTGATAAGCTGGTACATTAATAACCGGTGTAGGCACCAGAATGTTGAATGCAAGCATGCAAACGTACTTGCATGGTGTTGCACAGGTGCCGGATGTCAGTTTGTGGGAACTGTTGCACTCGGTATGTCAATACATGGACGGTTAATGCTGTTTGTGGATGACGCTGAGATTGTAGTCAAATAATATCCCATGAGTGCTCGATTGGAGTCAGGTCTGGTGATCGAACAGGCCGAGTCAACATGTCGACACTCCATAGAGCATGTTGGGTTACAACTGCGGTGTGTGGGTGAGCATTATCCTGTTGTAAAACACCCCCTGGAATGCTGTCCATGATTGGCAGTACAAGAGGTCGAATGACCACGCTTCAGTCAAGGTCCATGGGATAGCCACGACGGTGCTCTAGATGTCATACGAAATCGCACCCAGTCCAGAAGTGGTGCTGTAAGACCAGTGTGTCTAGTGTACAGAAGGGTAGTTACAAGCCCTCAGCTGGCTTCCTTGTAACTAGCAAACGGCCGTCACTGGTATCGAAGCAGAACGGGCTTTTCATCAGAAAACACAACAGACCTCAACAATGCCCTCGTATGAGCTCTTGCTTGACACCACTGAAGTCGTAAATGGCGGTATGCATGCTATAGGGCATCTGACCCAGAGCTGTCCTTGAAGTAACCGATTTGTAGCAGTCCGTTGCGTTACTGTGATGCCAGCAGCTGCTCCAGTTGCTGCTGCAAGTGTAGTACGGTTCGCGACAGCGCCACACCGAACTCGATTGTCGATCTTCTCGGTTGTCCGCTTGGCCGTCAGGAGCCAAGTCTTCTTACGACCGTACATTCCCGAGACCACAGCTGCCAACAATCATGTACAGTGGCTACATCCCTGCCAAGTCTTTCTGCAGTACAGCAGAAGGAACATCCAGTTTTTGTAGCCCTATAACACGACCTTGTTCAAATTGTGTGAGGCGTTGATAAAGGAGTCTTTGCAGCCTCAAAGGCATTGTTCACTAACATTAACTCACCACCTCCAGTATCAAAGGTAACTAACGCTAGCTGTATATAAAGCAAACGTGATTTGCATCCTCATAGTGGGGCTACTAGCGCTACTCTTATGCGACTGCAGGGACATTTGAACAGGCATAACGTACAGATGAAGAAAGGGCCTACCAAGATCCGCATATGTTGCACAACTCCTTCTTGGTGTTGCGACCTTTTTTATTTAGTGTGTAGCCGCACTGAGTGAATGACAGCTAGTATCAGTGACTTTATACAACAACCCCAGCAATTCAAAGGCGATGGGTCAGGAACACAGGTGCACTCGGTACGCCAGTCTACAAGCACACTGACGGCACTCTCATCGTCCTCTGAGCCACTGTCACTCATTCAGTCGACACTAACAAAGCCGTCGACGGCATAATCATTGTTGCTGCTGCCAGAAAGACACCACACCCCTCCTGTCCACTCCTCAAGGAACAGGTACCACCGTCTTCAAAGAAAGCGCCGCCTAACTCCGCGAGCAGCACAACGGTTGAAGACGGTGTACCGAATAATGGCACAGAGATGCTGCAGCTTACATTGGTCTTCATGATAATAGTGGGAAATTCAGAACGGAGACAGCAAACAGGCAAGGATACATCATATCACGAGTGCTACTCTCGTTAATCGTAGACCAAGCTTCCACTTGGGAAACTAAAGACTGGAACTTACTGCTCTTCTCTAACGCAGAAAAAGCGTTAACAGTAATGGAAGATGTTAACGTACTATAGATTCATCTTTTTTCCTTGCACTGGAATAATACATCTTGAATAATCAAATGTAGTAAGTTAATTCTCTTGTATGTCTGACATATTTCAGAGAAAAAAATCTTACAGTAGTTTTATGTGCTTTTCTAGCGTCTGTTTGAGTGGCGCACCACTGTCAAGTTTAATTCATTCAACGTCGAAACTGGCACCGTCGATGCGGAACATACTGCACAGAGACTGGTTTCATTGCACTGAGATGAAATTCTCCGAAGGGCCACATATAACTAATCATGTAGTACATCTACATCTACATCTACATCTACATTTATACTCCGCAAGCCACCCAACGGTGTGTGACGGAGGGCACTTTACGTGCCACTGTCATTATCTCCCTTTCCTGTTCCAGTCGCGTATGGTTCGCGGGAAGAACGACTGCCAGAAAGCCTCCGTGCGCGCTCGAATCTCTCTAATTTTACATTCGTGATCTCCTCGGGAGGTATAAGTAGGGGGAAGCAATATATTCGATACCTCATCCAGAAACGCACCCTCTCGAAACCTGGCGAGCAAGCTACACCGCGATGCAGAGCGCCTCTCTTGCAGAGTCTGCCACTTGAGTTTGTTAAACATCTCCGTAACGCTATCACGGTTACCAAATAACCCTGTGACGAAACGCGCCGCTCTTCTTTGGATCTTCTCTATCTCCTCCGTCAACCCGATCTGGTACGGATCCCACACTGATGAGCAATACTCAAGTATAGGTCGAACGAGCGTTTTGTAAGCCACCTCCTTTGTTGATGGACTACATTTTCTAAGGACTCTCCCAATGAATCTCAACCTGGTACCCGCCTTACCAACAATTAATTTTATATGATCATTCCACTTCAAATCGTTCCGCACGCATACTCCCAGATATTTTACAGAAGTAACTGCTACCAGTGTTTGTTCCGCTATCATATAATCATACAATAAAGGATCCTTCTTTCTATGTATTCGCAATACATTACATTTGTCTATATTAAGGGTCAGTTGCCACTCCCTGCACCAAGTGCCTATCCGCTGCAGATCTTCCTGCATTTCGCTACAATTTTCTAATGCTGCAACTTCTCTGTATACAACTTGCTTCGGAGGCGCAGGTTGCTGTACTTTATGATGATGGTATGGATGACTACAGGACATACAACACGACGATGGTGCTGATTATTATAGAAAATAGGATGCTAGATCTCGAGGTCTTTACCGCCCTTACAGAAATTCATGAAGAAAAACGTGCTAAAATTTTTTAAAAGCTTAAAACCTCCAGTAAAATTTCTGAAACACAAGTACAATCATATACATACACTAATACTCATGACAAAACGTGTTCTGTGTCAGATAAAATGATATGATGAAATAATTAAAAACTGCATTAATGTTCCACAATAATATCTATTCGATAGTTTCTTATGAACAGGCTTCCAGCATCCATGGTCATCGTCAGATACCTTAAGTAACTAACTAGATTAGAGTCTTGAGAATGCACATCACTGTAACTTACCTTCCTTTGGAAGACTACATAATGCATCCCATTAAAATGTAGTACACTGAAATACACTGTGCCATAGGTGCAGAAACCTACGGGCACTCTCAATGCAGCAAAAAGTCATTTTCAATGGAGCTATGTTCTACCATCGACGGGTCAGTGTTACTTCACCCCAGTTCTGTGACGGCAAGGAGGAGCGCTGCGGTCAAATAACCGATTCCACTACCTTCAGATTTCTGTGTCTCACCTCCAGTCAAGCTTTCTTTTATTGATGCATGACATTATTTCATCCAGAGGACTCTTCAATTTCGTCGTCTGACGAGTGATCTTACCTTCTAGATGGCACACCATTCATATGACCAAAATAACTGCACTGATTCCCACTTAAACGTATTTTTCTTCGTAATTTCCCCAAAATACTATCTTGTTAAATCACAGAATTTGTCTTTATCAAAATCTGTTATTGTGGTGCCAGAAAACACAATTGTTTTTTGTAATCAAAACACACTCTAGATCCTGTATTTTATTGCTACCACTAGTCATGGCGACATCAGGCTATCTCTAGATCTAAAACACGCAAAGTAGAACAGCTACTACTGCCCGCAGCTGATGCACATTGTTTTCCACATCTAAATCTACATTTATACTCCACAAGCCACTTTACGGTGCGTGGCAGGGGCACTTTCCGTACCACCGTCATTTGTCCATTTTTCTGTTCGAGTCGCGTATGGTTAGCCGAGAGAACGACTCCGTGTGGCCTCGAATCTAATTTCATCTTCACGATCTTTTCGCACCATGTACGTAGGAGAATGCAATATATTGGTTGACTCTTCCAGGAACGCACGATTTCGGAATTTTAACAGTAAACAATACCGTGACACAGAACACTGTACTCGCATTCGGGAGGATGACAGTTCAAACCAGCGTCCGGCCTCCGTGGTTTGGATCTTCCGTGACTTCCCTAAATCGCTTCATGCAAATGCCTAGATCGTTCCTTTGAAACGGCACGGCCAACTTCCTTCCCTATCCTTTCCAAATCTGATGAGACCGACCACCTCGCTGTTTGGTTCCCTCCCCCTACCGACCACTCAACCAACCAGAATGCCTCTCTTACAGCGTTTGCCACTGGAGTTGCCTGAGCATCTCCGTAATGGTTCCAAACTTATTAAATGAGCCTATAAGGAAACGTGTTGCTATTGTTTGAATTTTCTCTATTTCTTCTGTCAATCCTATGCGGTACTGATCCAAACTAACGAGCAGTATTAAAATATAGGTGGAATCAGAGTTTGTAAGCTATTTCCTTTCTTGGTGGACTATATTTCCTGAGCATTCTTACAATGAATGTCAGTCTGGTATCCGTCATACCTGCAGTTAATTTCATATGATTAATCCATTTCAAATGCGTACTCCTAGATACTTTATGGAAGTAACTGGCTACAGTAATTTACTGCAACCATCTCATGAGTCGGTGAAGGATCTTTCTGTCTATGTACTCGCAATAGGTTACATTTGTTTATGTTTAAGTCCAGCTGCCACTCCCTGCAACAAAAGTCGCCTCTCTGCACGTCTTCCGGCATTTCGCTAAAATTTTCTATGGTCGCGTCTTATCTACAAGGCAATTCCTATATATTGTGATAAGTAATACTCCTATAACACTCCCCTGGGACACGCCTGAAGTTACTTTTAAGTCTGAAGACGTCTCTCTGTTGAGAGCAGTGTACTGATTACTATAAACTCTTCACACCAGTCACACAGTCGGTGTGATAGTCTGTACGCTCGTATTTTGTTCACTAGGCGGCAGTGCGGAACTATGTCAAACGCTTTCCGGAAGTCAAGGAACACGGCATCTACCTGAGCGTCCCTGTCTACGTCAGGTGGACGGACACAGCGAGCTGGGCTTCATACGATCTTTGTTTCCAGAAGCCATGGTGATTCTTGAGGAGATTTCCGGTCTCCAGAAATGTCACAATACGCGAGATTAAGACATATTCCAAAATTCAACAACAGATACAATTTTGTGCGTCTGTTCCACGATCCTTCTTGAAAACTGGAATGACCTATACCTTTTTCCAATCGTTATGGGAACTTCGCTCCTCTAGCAACCTAAGGTACACTGCTGCAAGTGGACGGGCAAGTTCTTTGGTGTACTCTATGTAGAATCGAACTGGCATCCCGCCAAGCCTAGTGGTCTTTCCTCTGTTGAACGGTCTCAGTTGTTTTATGTCCCTTGGTCACTTACTTCGATATCTGTCATTTCGTTGTTCGTGCAATGATTTGGACGAGGAGCTACAGTGCGATCTTTCTCTCTGAAACAGTTTTGGGAAAAAGCCGTTCAGTATTTCGGCCTTTCCTGCGACAGCCTTTGTTTCAACGCCATTACTGGCACAGAGTGTCTGGGGAGATGGCATCGATCGGTTTACTGATTTAATACAAGACCAAAACTTCTTTTTCGGCGACTACGTAGATAGGATTTTACTTTTGAATTCGTTAACGCTTCAAGCATAGCCCTCCTTTAACTAATTTTGGCATCGTTCAACTTTTATTTGTCTATGAGACTTCCACTACTCGCAAATTTGCAGTGTCTTTCCAAAAAAATGTTCAAATGTGTGTGAAATCTTATGGGACTTAACAGCTAAGGTCATGAGCCCCTAAGCTTACACTCTACTTAACCTAAATTATCCTAAGGACAACCACACACATCCATGCCCAAGGGAGGACTAGAACCTCCGCCGGGACCAGCCGCACAGTCCATGACTGCAGCCCCTAAGACCGCTCGGCTAATACCGCGCGGATGTGTCTTTTCCAACCCTCACAATCTTGCTCTGCGCATACTTGTCTAAAGCCTGTTGTTCGATGCTCTTGAATTTCATCCAGAAGAACTTTGTCAGTGCTGGAAATGAAATTTTCATATTGTATTGTCAGGTAATCTAAAACCTGTCCCTTGTCGCTCTTGCTAACCAGAAAGATCTTCGTACCTATCTTTGAATTACTGTTTATAGCAGCATATCTAGTAGCTGTAGATGTAGGAAGTATGCAGCAGACCTCAGTAGTTACGGTGGCTAGAACAGTTGCAAAGTCGGAGAGGAAGAAGAAGGTTCTGCTGTTAGGTAGTTCTCATGGCAGAGGTGTAGGCCAGCAGATGCAGGAAGCGCTGGGGAGTGAGTACCAGGTCACCAGCATTGTGAAGCCTAATGCAGGATTGGCTCACGTGACTGTTAACATAGGGGGGTTATGTAGGGATTTTACTAAAGAGGATCAGATAGTGATTGTGGGTGGGGCTGGTAATAGCATTGATAGGGATGGGGAGTATGACATACACTCCTGGAAATTGAAAAAAGAACACATTGACACCGGTGTGTCAGACCCACCATACTTGCTCCGGACACTGCGAGAGGGCTGTACAAGCAATGATCACACGCACGGCACAGCGGACACACCAGGAACCGCGGTGTTGGCCGTCGAATGGCGCTAGCTGCGCAGCATTTGTGCACCGCCGCCGTCAGTGTCAGCCAGTTTGCCGTGGCATACGGAGCTCCATCGCAGTCTTTAACACTGGTAGCATGCCACGACAGCGTGGACGTGAACCGTATGTGCAGTTGACGGACTTTGAGCGAGGGCGTATAGTGGGCATGCGGGAGGCCGGGTGGACGTACCGCCGAATTGCTCAACACGTGGGGCGTGAGGTCTCCACAGTACATCGATGTTGTCGCCAGTGGTCGGCGGAAGGTGCACGTGCCCGTCGACCTGGGACCGGACCGCAGCGACGCACGGATGCAAGCCAAGACCGTAGGATCCTACGCAGTGCCGTAGGGGACCGCACCGCCACTTCCCAGCAAATTAGGGACACTGTTGCTCCTGGGGTATCGGCGAGGACCATTCGCAACCGTCTCCATGAAGCTGGGCTACGGTCCCGCACACCGTTAGGCCGTCTTCCGCTCACGCCCCAACATCGTGCAGCCCGCCTCCAGTGGTGTCGCGACAGGCGTGAATGGAGGGACAAATGGAGACGTGTCGTCTTCAGCGATGAGAGTCGCTTCTGCCTTGGTGCCAATGATGGTCGTATGCGTGTTTGGCGCCGTGCAGGTGAGCGCCACAATCAGGACTGCATACGACCGAGGCACATAGGGCCAACACCCGGCATCATGGTGTGGGGAGCGATCTCCTACACTGGCCGTACACCACTGGTGATCGTCGAGGGGACACTGAATAGTGCACGGTACATCCAAACCGTCATCGAACCCATCGTTCTACCATTCCTAGACCGGCAAGGGAACTTGCTGTTCCAACAGGACAATGCACGTCCGCATGTATCCCGTGCCACCCAACGTGCTCTAGAAGGTGTAAGTCAACTACCCTGGCCAGCAAGATCTCCGGATCTGTCCCCCATTGAGCATGTTTGGGACTGGATGAAGCGTCGTCTCACGCGGTCTGCACGTCCAGCACGAACGCTGGTCCAACTGAGGCGCCAGGTGGAAATGGCATGGCAAGCCGTTCCACAGGACTACATCCAGCATCTCTACGATCGTCTCCATGGGAGAATAGCAGCCTGCATTGCTGCGAAAGGTGGATATACACTGTACTAGTACCGACATTGTGCATGCTCTGTTGCCTGTGTCTATGTGCCTGTGGTTCTGTCAGTGTGATCATGTGATGTATCTGACCCCAGGAATGTGTCAATAAAGTTTCCCCTTCCTGGGACAATGAATTCACGGTGTTCTTATTTCAATTTCCAGGAGTGTAGATGGTGACCTGGAAAATATAGCCACTCAGACTGGCAACACGAATGTGCATTTCGTGGAACTGTTTCAGCCTCACGATCGGCCTCATCTTAATACAGCCATCAGGCGTAATAACATGAGACTTTGGGGTGCGCTGATGACAGAAAGCATGTGTCACATTTCAGTGGTCTCGGTGGAGTCTGTCAGCAGGACGGGTTTCACTAGACATGGCCTGCACGTCAACAGGTTTGGGAAGGGGAGGTTGGCAAAGCTTATAGGTGACAGCATAGCTGGGGTTGGTGGGCTCAATCATGGGAAAATTCCTGCAGTAGCGGGTGTTAGAGCTGCACCTTTTTTAGATTGAAGTCAGCTGACAGGTATTCCTGCTTAAGGGAAGTGTCTCTAATAAAGGAACCACTTTTGACAAAGCTTAGGTATCCGAGTAATGAGGGAATTAGTATATTTCATCAAAACATACAAGGTATTAGAGATAAAGTTAGTGAACTGCTTATAGATGTTGACTCTGAAATTATTGGTATATCTGAACACTTCTTAAACAAGGAGATAATTCAGAGGCTTCCTTTGCCAGGATACAGGTTGGCTGGCAGCTTTTCGAGGAGCTCTTTGCGGTGTGGGGGAGTAGCCATTTATGTGAAAAACGGCATCCCATTTGAGCCAATTGATGTTTCAAAGTACTGCACTGAAAAGGTGTTTGAATGTCGTGCAGGTGTAGTTAAATTTAACGGAGCTAAACTTGTAACTGTTGTTATTTATAGATCCCCAGACTCCGATTTCACAACATTTTTGCTAAAGCTAGAGGAGGTTCTTGGTTCACTTTACAGGAAATACAAAAAGTTAGTTATATGTGGTGACTTCAATATTAATTGTATAAGTGATTGTGCAAGGAAGAGGATGCTGGTAGACCTCCTTAATTCATATAATCTTATGCAAACCGTATTCTTTCCAACGAGAGTGCGAGGGAACAGTAGAACAACCATAGACAACATTTTTGTTCATTCCTCATTACTAGAAGGGCATTCTGTTAGCAAAAAGGTGAATGGCCTTTCAGATCATGATGCACAAATTTTAACTCTAAAAGATTTTTGTGCTGCAACACGTGTTAAATATAGTCATCAGCTGTTTAGGAAAGCTGATCCAGTTGCTGTAGAGACCTTTGTAAACCTTATCAAGGAACAAGAGTGGCAAGATGTTTATAGCGCTGATACAGTAGACGATAAATATAATGCTTTTCTCAAGACTTTTCTCGTGCTCTTTGAAAGTTGCTTTCCGTTAGAGCGTGCAAAACAGGGTACTAGCACAAACAGGCAGCCTAGTGGCTGACTAGAGGGATAAGAATATCTTGTAGAACAAAGCGGCAATTATATCAAAACGTTAGAAACAGTCAAAATCTAAATGCAGCAGCCCGTTACAAACAGTATTGTAAGGTGCTTAAAAATGTTATTAGGAAGGCAAAAAGTACGTGGTATGCAGATAGAATAGCTAAGTCTCAGGATAAAATTAAAACCATATGGGTCAGTCGTAAAGGAAGAGACAGGTCGAGGATATAGAATCAGTGCGTAGTGGGAATGTCCGTATTACTGATAAGTCGTATATATGTACAGTATTTAATAATCACTTTCTGAATATAGCAGGTGAACTAAATAGAAACCTAGTCCCAACAGGGAATCATATAGCGCTCTTAGAAAAAAGTGTTCCGAGACTGTTACCTGAAATGCTCCTCCATGATACTGACAAGAGGGGGATTGAGTTAATAATTAAATCACTAAAGACCAAGAACTCTCATGGATATGACGGGGTATCTAGCAGAATACTGAAATATTGTTCTATGTACGTTAGCCCAGTACTTAGCCATATGTAACTTTTCCTTTAGGAGTGGTCGGTTTCCTGACCGATTAAAGTACTCGGTAGTGAAGCCACTTTATAAAAATGGAGACATTGATCATGTTGACAATTTTAGACCTATTTCTATGCCATCGGTGTTTGCTAAAGTTATCGAGAAGGTTGTATATACAGGGTTACTGGAGCATTTAAATTCACATAATTTGCTGCCAAATGTTCAGTTTGGTTTTAGAAATGGTTTCACAACTGAAAATGCTATATTCTCTTTTCTCTGTGAGGTTTTGGACAGATTAAATAAAAGGTTGCGAACGCTAAGTGTTTTCTTTGAGTTAACGAAGGCTTTTGACTGTGTTGACCACAAAATATTACTGCAGGAGTTGGACCATTATGGAGTAAGGGGAGTATCCTACAATTGGTTCGCCTCTTACTTTAAGAACAGAAAGCAGAAGGTAATTCTCCGCAATATTGAGAGTGGTAGTGATGTTCAGTCGCAATGGGGCACTGTTAAGTGGGGCGTTCCCCAAGGGTCGGTGCTGGGGCCACTGCTGTTTCTTATTTATATAAATGATATGCCTTCTAGTATTACAGGTGATCCAAAAATATTTCTGTTTGCTGATGACACCAGCTTCATAGTGAAGGATCTTGTGCGTAATACTGAAACAGTATGAAATAATGTAGTTCATGAAATAAGTTCGTGGCTTGTGGAAAATAATTTGATGCTAAATCACAGTAAGACTCAATTTTTACAGTTTCTAACTCACAATTCAACAAGAACTGATATTTTGATCATACAGTATTGGCATATTATAAGCGAGACGGAACAGTTCAAGTTCCTAGGCGTTCGGATAGATAGTAAGCTGTTGTGGAAAGCCCATGTCCAGGATCTTGTCGAGAAACTAAATGCTGCTTTATTTACCATTAGAACAGTATCTGAAATAAGTGACACTTCAACACGAAAAGTAGTCTACTTCGCATATTTTCATACGCTTATGTCGTATGGTATTATTTTTTGGGGTAATTCTTCAGATTCTCAAAGGGTATTTTTGGCTCAAAAATGGGCTGTTCGAGCTATATTTGTTGTAAGTTCGAAAACCTCTTGTCGACCCCTGTTCAATAGTCTGGAAATTCTGACATTGCCCTCACAGTATATATTTTCTTTAATGTCGTTTGTTGTTAGCAATATTAGCCTATTCCCAAGAGTTAGCAGCTTTCACTCAGTTAATACTTGGCAGAAATCCAATCTGCATGTGGAATGCACTTCCTTGACTCTTGTGCAGAAAAGAGTGCAGTATTCTGCTGCATCCATTTTCAATAAGCTACCACAAGAACTCAAAAATCTTAGCAGTAGCCCAAACTCTTTTAAGTCTAAACGGAAGAGTTTCCTCATGGCTCATTCTTATTCTGTCGAGGAGCTCCTGGAAGAGCTAAAAAATTAAGCAAATTCCAGTGTTACATTGTTGATATTCTTTATTTAAACTTACGACTTGTCACCTGAATATGTTTTTTTTTATATTTCATTTTATCTGTTTCTAATATCGTGTTATAATTTCATGTATTGACTCGTTCCATGACCATGGAGACTTCTCCTTAATTTGGTCCCACGGAACAATACATAAATAAATAAAATAAAATAAATTTAGTAATGCTGTAACGGCCTTGTGATTACAGATTCCGTGTTCCACGCTGAGTTGGGAAGTTCGGGTCTGTTTGACATCAACAGATCTAAGATGTTATCTTCACGATTCGATTCTCTGATTAACTGCTCACACAGCTTTTAGATAAGAGAGCAATTTCACTTGATTCTCTGTCCCTACTACCCGTCCTAATCAAGTGAGTCCCGCAGGCTATAGCTGGTAAGTTAAAATCTGCACGTGAAACTATAACATGAGCAGGAAATTTACGCGAAGTATTCTCAAAGATTTCCCTCAGATGTTCCGCCACTACTGCTCCTGAGGCAGGGAGCCTATAAAAGCATTCGATGATCGTGTTTGCTCCACCTTTAACACCTGTATTCACGCAAATAATTTCGTTATTTGAATCTGTATTAATCTTACGACCTACTGCCGTATATTTTGTTGCTATTATCACTCTTCCACCACCAGTGCTCAATTTATTTTTGCGTTGTAACAGAGGTGACCAATGTCCTAGGATAGCGATATGCACTTATACAGATGGCGGCAGTATCGCGTCCAAAAGTATAGAAGAGCAGTGAATTTGCAGAGTTGTAATTTCTACGAATATTTAGGTGCTTATGTGTAAAGGCTCCTGACGTGGTTATGGCCGCACGGTGGGGATTAATAGTCTCTAAACGAGGAATGATAGTTGGACCTAGATTAGTGAGACATTCCATTTCGGAAGTAGGAAATTCAATATTCCGAGATCCACAGTGTCAAATCAGTGCCGACAATACCAAACTTCAGGCGTTACCTCTAACCATGGACAACGCAATGACCGACGGCCTTCAGAGCAGCGGCGCTAGCGTCGGTTTGTCAGTGCTAACAGACAAACAACACAAAATGAAATAACCGCAGAAATCAATGTGGGACGTACGACTAACGTATCCGTTATGGCGGTGCGGCGATATTTGGCGTTAACGGGCTATGGCAGCAGAGACAGACGCGAATGCCTCTGATAAAAGTACAACATCGACTCTTCTGGGCTCGTGGCCATTTCAGTTGGACCCTAGACGACTGGAAAACCGTGGCCCCGTTATATGAGTCCCGATTTCGGTTTATAAGACCTTCCGGTATGGTTCGACTGTAGTGCAGACCCCACGAAGCCATGGGCTCAATCTGTCAACAAAGCACGGTGCAAGCTGGTGTTGGCTCCATAATGGTATGGCCTGTATTTACATGGAATGGACTGCGTCCTCTAGTCCAACTGAATCGATTATTGACTGGTAATGGTTATGTTCGGCTACTTGGAGACCATGTGCAACCATTCATGGACTTAATGTTCCCAAAAAAAGTGGAACTGTATAGATTACAATACGCCGTGTTACTGGGCTACAGTTGTTCGCTACTGGTTTGAAGAACATTCTGAACAGTTTCAGAAAATGATTTGCTTACACAGTTCGTCTGACATGTCCCACTGAACATTTATGGGAGATAATCGAGAGGTCAGTTCGTGCGCAACATCCTGCACCGGAAACGATTTCGCAATTAGGGACGGCTATAGAGGCTGCATGGCTCAGTATTTCTGCAGGATCCTTCCGACGAGCTGTTGAGTCCATGTCACGTCGAGTTGCTGCATTAAATAGGCAAAAGTTGGTCAGATACGATATTAGAAGGTATCCCATTTCAGTGTACATTTCAGTTGGACTTCACAATTGCCGGCCGGTATGGCAGTGCTGTTCTAGGCGCTTCAGTCTGGAACCCCGTGACCGCTACGGTCGCAGGTTCGAATCCTGCCTCGGCCATGGATGTGTGTGATTACCTTAGGTTAGTTAGGTTTAAGTAGTTCTAAGTTCTAGGGGACTGATGACCACAGATGTTAAGCCCCATAGTGCTCAGAGCCATTTGAACCATTTTTGAACTTCACAATTTCGTTGCTGTTGACATCTGGTTTCAGCCATCTTTCTGTCCCATTTTTCCGTTTATAAGCGAGACTGTTTACAGGACCTTCCCCCAGAGGCTTCTGGAATTAACTAATACTCTATGAACATTTTTTCCGATCTGCTCTGACTAATGCTATTCTCTTTAACTAATGTTCATAGTATTATTCTCCGCCTTAAATCAGAGCGTATCTTATCGGGCACATGGAGGACTTTCTCGATCCTAAAAAAGACTCATGTGCCCGTCGCACGTAGTACACTACCCATCTAGCCGTTTCCTGCATGTGGTGCTCGCCTGATCTACTAAGAACGGATCTTATATGTCTCCACACGATAGTGGAGGTCGAGAAGTCAGCATGCAACCAGAGAACCACGACCGGTTCTGGGAACGACACTACAAAACGACAGTTCTACTTTCACTCCGCGAACGAGGCTAGCTTTCTTCGCCAATTCAGCCAGCCACATGTAGCAGCCGAAGACGACATATGAATCCAGGTGCCAGGTGTCATTCGTGCCGACATGGTTCAAAATGGTTCAAATGACTCTGAGCACTAAGCGACTTAACTTCTGAGGTCATCAGTCGCCTAGAACTAGTTAAACCTAACTAACCTAAGGACATCACACATATCCATGCCCGAGGCAGGATTCGAACCTGCGACCGTAGCGGTCGCGCGGTTCCAGACTGTAGCACCTAGAACCGCTCGTCCATCCCGGCCGGCTAGTAATATCAATAATTATTAATAGCTGCCTAAAATGATAATCATTTTTATAACGTTCCTTGTTTCTAGTTAACAGCTTTGTTTTAGTATATACCAGGTTGCGCTGGCGTTTACATTTAGCCCTCTTATTCGACTCTGCCGCCATCAGTGCCTTCCATCCTTAGGAGGGTAAATGACCATTCTCTACCAACAAGACCAACAAGAGTTAAGTCTCCCTGCTTGCAAAAGCAAAAAAGAATGCAAAAATTAATAAAAGCATGAATCTACGAAACTACACTGAACATCACAGCCATTTAGCTGCTCTATAACGGCAAACCACAGTAATTCTTCTAGCAGGCACCTAGTGATGGCCAAAACAAGTGTAACAATCCTTTACGGTTAATGGACTCCACATAAATATCTCAGAAACTATCTCGTACTTCATGGTTCCATTAATTATTAGGGTTATTTGACAATTCTACATTTCCTGCGTTCTCATGACTAGCCACATAGTTGTTGATGCTTACCTCTATGGATGCTTTGGAGTCATCAGTGTTCTGACTCGTCTGATGCTGCCCACGATTAATTTCTCTCCTGTGCCAGCATCTTAATCTCAGAGTAGCACCTTCATCCTATATTCTAAATTACTCGTTCGATGTATTCCAATCTCTGTCTTCCTCTACAATTTTGGCCCTCCACAGCGCCTTCTAATATCATGGAAGTTACACCCTGATGTCTTAACAGATGTCCTGCTCCCTGTCAGTGCTTTCCACATATTCCTTTCCTAGCCGATTCTGCGCAGAACCTCCTCGTTTCTTACCTTGTCAGTCCACCTAATTGTCAACATTCTTCTGTTGCACTGTATCTAAAATTCCTCTTTTCTCTTTTGTTCCCGTTTCCCCGCAGTCCATGTTTCAGTGCCATACAAAGCCGTGCTCCAAACGCACATTATCAGAAATTTCTTCCTCAAATTAAGGCTCACGGTTGATACTAACAGATTTCTCTAAGCCAGGAAGGCCCTTCTTCTAGTCCTAGTCTATTTTTTATGTACTCCTTGCTCCGTCCGTCATGAGTTATTTTACTGTCTAGGTAGCAGACTTACCTGACTTCATCTATTTGGTGATCCATAATTTTGAACTTAAGTTTCCCACTGTTCTCATTTCTTCTACTTCTCATTATTTTCGTATTTCTTCGATTTATTGCCAATCCATATCCTGTATTCAATCGACTGTTTATGCCATTCAACGCATACCGTGATTGTTCTTCACTTTCACTGGGGGTAGCAATGTCATAAGCGGATCGTAACATTGATATCCTTTCATCTTGAATTTTATTTCCACTCTTGAACCCTTTTTTATTTCCGTGATTGCTTCTTCGACGTATACGTTGAACAGTAGGGGCGAAAGATTACATCCTTATCTTATACCCTTTTTAGCGCGAGCACTTCATTTTTGCTCTTCCACGCTTATTGTTCGCTCTTGGTTCTTGTACATATTTTGGATTATCCGTCTTTCCCTACAGCCATCTGCTGTTTCAGGATTTCGAATATATTGCACCATTTAACATTGAAGAAAGCTTTCCAGGATCGAGAGCTCCTACGAACGCATCTTGATTTTTCTTTAGTCTTGCTTCCATTATCAGCTACTACGTCAGAACTGCCTCTCTAATTCCTTCAACTTTTCTAAAGTCACACTGATCGTCATCTAAGAGATCCTCAATATTCTTTCCCCTTCTTATATATATTAGTGTTGTCAGTCGCGTGGATGCATCAGCTGTTAAGGTGATTGTGCGATATTTCTCGCGCTTCTCGGCTCTGGCAATCTTCGGGATGGTATGGGTGATGTCTTTACGAAAATATGATAGTAAATCACCAGCCTCGCATATTATACACACCAACATGAATGATCGTTTTGTTGCCATTTGCCAATGATTTTAGAAATTCCAATGGAATGTTATCTATGCTTTCTGCCTTATTTAATTTTAAGTCCTCCGAATCTATTTTAAATGCCGAGATGGTTCCTCTGACAGGGCACGGCCGACTTCCTTCCCCATTCTTCCCTAATCCGATGAGATCGATGAGCTCACTGTTTGGTCTCTCCCCCCAAATCTACCAAACCAACATCGTCAGAAAAGTCCTCTCCTCATTGAGGCCTTCAGTGTCCTCTTTCCAAATCTCCGCTCTCATCTGCATTTAGCAGTGGAATTACCTTTGTACTCTTTAAGTTACCACCCTTGCTTTTAATTTCACTGAAGTTTATTTTGAGTTCATATAATCTGAGTCAGTCCTTTCGGCTATTATTTCTTTTTCGACGTCTTCACATAGTCATTTCTTCCGACAGTTATTTCTTTTTCGATTTCTTCACATTTTCCATGCAGCCATTTCGCCTTAGCTTCCCTGCACTTCCCCTTTATTTCATTCCTATGTAACATGTATTTCTGTATTCCTGAATTTCCCTGAAAATTTTTGTACCTCCTTCTTTCATCGATCAACTGAAATATTCTTCTGAAATCCACGATTTTCTTGCAGTTACCTTTTTCGTCTCTACGCATTTCTTATACACATTATGTCTATTATTCAATGGTTTGCACTGTCTTCTGCATCCTCATACCGTTGGTCATAGCTTATTCTTTCTCCTTTTGGGGCAGTTTTCCACTTCAAGGGCAAGAGAGAGCTCCGAACCTCCATTCGCTCCTCCGCCCTCTTTGACAAGGCAATTGGCACAGTGAGGGTAACTTGTTACGGTAATCCACATCTGCAACATTGTGATTGCGCGGGCATTTACGCTCAATATATTCGACTTCCGTATCGGTTTCACACTAAATTTTTTTTCATCCAAACAACATTCCGCCTCGATAGCTGAGAGGTCAGAGCCGTCCAATGCCATGTGTGGAGTCTGGGGTCGATTCCAGGCCGGGTCGGAGATTTTCTCCACTCGGAAACTAAGTGTCCTGTTGTCTTCATCGTTATTTCATTCTTGCCTACACGTAACTGGCTGAAGTGGCGTTAACCAAAATGACTTACACCAGCGGCCCGGCTCCCCGCAGGTGGGTTTCCCAGCCTAGTCACACGCATTATCTGTCCGCCCCAATAGCTGAACGGTCAGTGTAACGGACTGCCTTCCCGGGTTCGATTTCCGGCTGGGTCGGGGATTTTCTCCGCTCACGGACTGGGTGTTGTATTGTCTTCATCCTCATTTCATCCCCAACCGGCGCGCAGGTCGCCCAATGTGACGTCGAATGTGATAAGACCTGCACCAAGGCGGCCGGACCTACCCAGTAAGGGGCCTCCCAGCCATTGATGCCAAACGCTCATTTCATTTCATTAGTATCTGAAAGACTCATGCTGCTTCCTCTGCAAGACGCTTTCTTGCTGCGGCTTATCACACTAAAACACTAAAGTGACATGCTGTGTCTTGGTGCAATATATAGCAACAGAGTGTGTGTTGCCTTCTCTTAGTTTCTTCAAATACTACTTCGCCAGTGGCTTCCCATCCTATGGTAAAATAGTCGTCAAATGTTTTGTTCAAGATTTCATTATTAATTGGTAATTTACATAAATTAGAATCTTGTTGTTGTTGTTGTTGTTGTTGTGGTCTTCAGTCCATAGACTGGTTTGATGCAGCTCTCCATGCTACTCTACCCTGTGCAAGCTTCTTCATCTCCCAATACCTACTGCAACCTACATCCTTCTGAATCTGTTTAGTGTATTCATCTCTTGGTTTCCCTCTACGATTTTTACCGTCCACGATACCCTCCAATACTAAATTAGCGATCACTTGATGCCTCATAACATGTCCTACCAACCGATCCCTTCTTCTAGTCAAGTTGTGCCACAAATTTCTCTTCTCCATAATTCTATTCAATAACTCCTCATTAGTTATGTGATCTACCCATCTAATCTTCAGCATTCTTCTGTAGCACTACATTTCGAAAGCTTCTATTCTCTTCTTGTCCACACTATTTATTGTCCATGTTTGACTTCCGTACATGGCTACACTCCATACAAATACTTTCAGAAACGACTTCCTGACATTTATATCTATACTAAATGTTACCATATTTCTCTTCTTCAGAAACGCTTTCCTTGCCGTTGGTAGTCTACATTTTATATCCTCTCTACTTCGACCATCATCAGTTATTTTGCTCCCCAAATAGCAAAACTAACTTACTGCTTTAATCTTCTCATTTCCTAAGTAATTCCCCGACTTAATTCAACTACATTCCATTATCCTCGTTTTGCTTTTGTTGATGTGCATCTTGTATCATCCCTTCCGTTCAACTGCTCTTCCAGGTCCTTTGCTGTCTCTGACAGAATTACAATGTCATCGGCAAACCACAAGGTTTTTATTTCTTCTCCATGGATTTTAATACCTACTCCGAATTTTTCTTTTGTTTCCTTTACTGCTTGCTCAATATACAGATTGAATAACATCGGGGAGAGGCTACAACCCTGTCTTACTTCCTTCCCAACCACTGCTTCCCTTTCATGTCCCTCGACTCTTATAACTGCCATCTGGTTTCTGTACAAATTGTAAATAGCCATTCGCTCACTGTATTTTACCCCTGCCACCTTCAGAATTTGAAAGAGTGTATTCCAGTCAACATTGTCAAAAGCTTTCTCTAACTCTACAAATGCTAGAAACGTAGATTTGCCTTAGAATGTTATGAGACGCAAATAGACTAACTACTGTTAGGGAGCGATAAGTTTGCCGTCGACTCGCGTTCGGAACACTTTTTGTCCGTTGTTCTGTGTGGGAAGATCATTAATTGATTAATAACACTAAGTTACCTGTGTCTGAATGCGTTATGCAATATGAGACACTGTCACAAACGTTTACTCAATGTTTTGATTATCATTTTTATTCTACCCATTACGTTGTAATACAACAACGTTAAATTAATGTCATATTCATTAACACAAATACGTTGATGGAAAAAATCGGACACCAAAAAATTATTAATTTACAGCAATGAAAATTTGGGTTACATTTGTATAGGTGAAGTACTTAAGTCGTTAACACTGCAGCGTCACAGGTTAATGTGAGCGCGAGGTAAACCATTGAAAATGTGAAATGCTAATACGTTAGCAACCAGTATAACCGCCAGAATGTCGAATGCAAGGATGTAAACATGCATGCATCGTGTCGTACAGGTGCCGGATGTTAGTTTGTGGAATGGAGTTCTATGCCTGTTGCACTCGGTAGGTCAGTAAAGGGACGGTTTGTGGATGACGCTGGAGCTGATGATGTCCCATATATGCTTGAATGGATACAGATCTGGTGATCGAGCAGGCCGAGGCAACATGCTGACACTCTGTAAAGCATCTTGTGTTACAACAACGGTACGTTGTAAAACACCCCATGTAATGCTGTTCATGAATGGCAGCACCACAGGTCAAATCACCAGATTTATGTTAAAATTTGCGGTGGAGGTGCATTGGATAACCACGACAGAGATCCCGCTTTGATGCGAAATCGCCCCCCAGTCCATAACTCCAGGTGTAAATCCAGTGTGTCTAGCAAGCAGACAGGTTGGATGCAGGTCCTCACCTCTGCTCCTCCTAACCAAGACCCAGCCCTCACTGGCAGCGAGGCAGAACCAGCTTTCATCAGAGAGGACAACAGACCTCCACCATGCCTTCCAATGTGCTCTCGATTGACACTACTGGATTCGAAAATGATGCTTGAAATAACCGATTTGTAACATTGCCATTGTGGTGCCAACAGGTGCTCAAATTGCTGCTGCAGATGCGGTACGATGAACCAGAGCCACACGCCGGATACGATAGTCTTCCCTCTCGGTAGTGCCACGTGACCATGCGGAACCTCGTCTTCTTGAGACCGTATGCTTTTGTGACCACCGTTGCCATCAATCATAAACAGTGGCTACGTTTCTGCCAAGTGTTTCTGCAATACCGCAGAAGGGACATTCAGCCTTTCGCAGCCCTATTCACGACCTCGTTGAAAATCAATGAGGTGTTGATGATGGCTTCTTTGCTGCCGCCGGCCGCGGTGGCCGAGCGGTTCTAGGCGCCTCAGTCCCGAACCGCGCGACTGCTACGGTCGCAGGTTCGAATCCTTCTTCGGGCGTGGATGTGTGTGATGTCCTTAGGTTAGTTAGGTTTAAGTAGCTCTAAGTTCTAGAGGACTGATGACCTCAGATGTTAAGTCCCATAGTGCTCAGAGCTATTTGAACCACTTTTTTCTTTGTCGCCTTAAAGGCATTCTTGAGTAATATCAACTCACAATGTCCAATCTCAAAGGTAAATAACGCTCACGACCGTTATAGCGTGTACCTAAAGCAAACCTAATTTGCTTCATCACAGTGGCGCTACTAGCGCCATTGTTATGCGACTGGTGCAAAATTTGAACAGAAGTCATCTTTCAGATGTAGAAACACGCCTACCAACTTTCGTTTATGTCGCACATCTTCTTGTTTGTGCCGCGATTTTTTTTTCCGTCACTTTATGCACCGCGTTTGAAAATGACTACCTCTGTGATGGGAATTCATTTTCACTTCCGTGTCAAAATTTATACCGTAGCAGCTGGTCGGGAAAAGCCGGGTACGCCCGTGAGTTGTCAGTACTCGAAGAGAAACAATAAAACATTCCGTGTCTCACTTTCTTTAACCTCTCAATGGCCGCGAGCTATTTACCTCTCTGAGCCTGAGGTAAGAGCGCTGAACATTACGAGTATTCAGCTCCCAGGCGAGTTCATCAACGTCAATTAAAATGAACCACATCTTAAAATATTACCGTCTCTGTAAGTCTTTTTGTTTGTTACTGAACAGGAAAACTACACTCTGAAGCAGCCCTTAGCGTTAGTTGGCGTTCTGGATTCGGCTGTTTGTTGCTAGATGAACATTATTATAAAATACAGATGGGAACAGTGGGCCCATGAATACTTGTTCTTGTCTGCATGAAAGCAGCGGGCGGCAGTTTGGTTCTCACTGCTCTAGCAGATATGAAGAGAGTACAGATCTCAATATGAGTAAATCTCAATGTAACTATACAAGTAATCATTATTCTTCATTTACGGAGATAAAAATCACCAGTTGTAAGGCAGATCATTACAAAAGTTAAAGAACAAACGGATTTTCTTCCCAAGTTAATTGCAGGTACGTAGGAACAGTTACAACTGATTAGTAAACACGATGACAATAAATTTAAAAAATTAAAATGAATTCCAGAGGTAGTAAAAAAATTAAGAAAAGTCTGAAATATCAATGGAAAGTAGATAATCCTGTTACAAAAAGAAATTTAGAGATTGTGAAGTGTAAATTAGGTTAAATGGGGATTAGTAAGACAGAACTTGTCTTCGAGAACAGAAATAGCAGTAAGTAGTCTGTAATGATGAATTAAGGATTGTTCAGCTTCTTGCAACACAGAGATTGTATGGTTTAATGCCCAACCATGTGCCATCACAGTTGAGGTATCTTTACTTTTTCATCGTTTCTTAAATATACAGGCAAAGATTTTCTGTAGATTAAGATGCATTAGCATAGACTTTCTTGTTGTTAATATCACAGAAATATTTTACCTGTTTCCACATTATGTGTGCGGTGTGGTGGCTAATAGAAACCAGCCACAATTTTAAATTAATATAGCAAGTCATCTGCAATACAAGGATACAAGGATATTAGGACAACGACTGAATTGAACTTTCGTTTAGAATATAACCTTGAAAGAATATATCTCACTAAAATAGTAACATATTCACATTATTGAGTCTTGCCATTGCTGTACTTCACTCGCACTCAGCTACACCTGGTGTTGTTTGGCCTGCTAAATATGTTTTCGTTATATATAATACCTGTAGACATCGTAGAAATTTCACAAGGCTTTGGTTTGGAAAACTGTTTGGTGTGGTTTCTTATGTATCGACCGTGTTGCGTATTTTTAACAGCATTTACTTACTTTTTCTCCTGCTCATTG
Source organism: Schistocerca cancellata (assembly GCF_023864275.1). Taxonomy (NCBI): domain Eukaryota; kingdom Metazoa; phylum Arthropoda; class Insecta; order Orthoptera; family Acrididae; genus Schistocerca; species Schistocerca cancellata. The sequence continues at coordinate 421,587,165 of NC_064628.1, read as the reverse complement.
GAGAATTCTCAATGTTATTTTGTTAACTATTTTGTTTTCGACTGGCAGCTGCTAAGTTTGATAGTTCGTTTGAAGTGTTGAATAATGTTTTACTGCAGAATGCTGTTTGGTCTTTGATGACTCCTTTTGCGCTGTATGTCAACTACTTGGCTATGATAATTTTCTTCTGTTGTTAAGAAGTCGTACAGCTAGTTACTTTGCTTTAAGATATGGAGGTCTGTTTCTATGCCACTAAGCCGTGGTTGTTTTCAGTGATGTGATCTGCAAATATGAAGTGCGTGCTGTTACATTTCAATGTTCTTATATATTCAGGGTATCATATTTTGAATTTTTTACATGTTTGCCCAAAGTATAGCATCTTTATCACAATCATTACAGGTTAAATGGTATGTAAAAACTTTGCTGAATTTATTTATGATGGTTTTGGGTGTTTTTGATGATTTATGTAGTGCACTGCTTAATTTGACGTCACGTGCTATTCCTGTTTCCTCATGTTTCCTATTCTTTGTTCGTTGTCACATGTCAGTATGTGGCACATTTTCATGTTGTTTGTGGTTTCTTCATGTTGTGTGGTTTGTGAGTTCTCTGCTGTGTGATAATTACTGGTGTGTTTTAGGTTTCAACAATGTTTTCATGTTTTGGTTGAAATTGTCTATTGTATTTACTTTTTACATATTTTCTATAGCAGACTGTCTGATTACGTTTAGTTCTACTTTTGTCTACATATATTTTTTCACTATGTGTGGAAGGTGTTTTGACGCTGGTTTGTTTTTGTGTTGTGGGATGGGTAGATCCGTTGTGTAATATTTTACTCGATGTTGCACATTTTCTGAGTACGGAGGGTGTCTGGGAAGCGTATTTTTTGTCAGTTTCGATTTTTAGTACGAACTGGTTGTCTGGATGGGCACTGTTGTTTTTTGAGTTCTGTCTATCGAGAGAACTATGTTATCAACACAGTAATACCAATAAATTACGTTGTTTTTATTGTGTCTTCAAAGATTTTGTTTTCAAAAAGGTTAATGAAGATCTTGGCCAGCAAGCCACTTAGGGCTGATTCGACGGGAGTCCTTTCTGTTGGAAGTGTGTTTACTTTAATCATCAACAAGAATTCGTATTTGATTACTACAGTGTTATTTGTATGGTTTATTGAAGTGAACTTAGATACATACTTTTTCTTTATTGTAAAATATTAATTATTAATCTTCCGTACAATAATACTCGGAAAACTTACTGCAATGAAAGGAAGTAATAGACATTAAAACTAACGTATATTTATACGTCAGCTTTTTTAAAAATAAGTCTATATCTCGATGGACTGATTTTGGCACAATCCTCAATTCCAATGGATTTTCGCTCATAAAATCAGAAACTGTTCCAACCCTGTGTCGTGGCCTAAAAATGAAAAGTCAAGCCAATGCTATCACCTTATTTTTGAACCTGATCACATCGTCATTTCCTTACTTGACTGTAGCAATACCGTTGCAGAAACTAGTAATGTCAAAGACATTTTACAGCGGAGTGAGATATTCAGTTTAGCAAACACAGAATTCTAAAAACAGATTAATATGGAGAAGTGTACGCAATTATATAAAGAAATATTGAAATTAATAGACCTTAAAAGCTTCTGTCTTATAAAATAACGTGCTGGATCGCCAAATGCCAATGGAAGAAAACCATGAAGAAAAAATCAGCACTTTCTGCTGCCTTGCATCATTAGGTGTAATAGAGCACGACCACCAAACGCTGGAAGATGTCAGCACTCCAAAGTAACGAGTAACGGCTGCTTGGTGTTAGGCTTCTAAGGCGGGGTGAGAGGAGCCAGCCTAGGGAAATAAAATAGTGAAACAAACCCACGAACATCCAGGCCAGCGACCTACTGGGGGTGTAACTTCACTGCTCATACCATCCATACTTTTCCTCAGAAAGAACGAATTACAAATTTGACCACAAAGGGTAGAAAAAAGTCTAAGACACGGAAAAAATTAAAATATTCTGGAAACTTGAACATGGAGTACGCAGTCCTTTAATAACAAAGACCAAGAGTTATGGAAGGTTTGAAACTTCATGACATCTAAATATATGCTATCCAAGAGGCAGAAAAGACAGGTAAATATCAGAAGGAATATACCAGTGCTTACTCGTTGTTAGTGGAGTAGAGGAGGAGACAAGAACTAAAGCATGAGTGGGAATACTTAACCCACAACAAGTACATGTATGTAACTGAAGACTGCCAATACGTTTCTGAAAGAATGTTGTTGTTGTGGTGGTCTTCACTCCTGAGACTGATTTGATTCAGCTCTCCATGCTACTCTATCCTGTGCAAGCTTCTTCGTCTCCCAGTACCTACCGCAACCTACATCCTTCTGAATCTGCTTAGTGTGTTCATCTCCTGGTCTCCCTCTACAATTTTTACCCTCCAAGCTGCACACCAATACTAAATTGGTGATCCCTTGATGCCTCAGAACATGTCCTTCCAACCGATCCCTTCTTCTAGTCAAGTTGTGTCACAAATTCCTCTTCTCCCCAATTCGATTCAATACCTCCTCATTAGTTATGTGATCTACCCATCTAATCTTCAGCATTCCTCTGTAGCACCACATTTCGAAAGCTTATATTCTCTTCTTGTCCAAACTTTTTATCGTCCATGTTTCACTTCCATACATGGCTACACTCCATACAAATAGTTTCAGAAACGACTTCCTGACACTTAAATCTATATTCGATGTTAACAAATCTCTCTTCTTCAGAAACTCTTTCCTTGCCATTGCCAGTCTACATTTTATATCCCCTCTACTTCGACCATCATCAGTTATTTTGCTCCCCAAATAGCAAAACTCCTTTACTACTTTAAGTGTCTCGTTTCCTAATCTAATTCCCTCAGCAGCACCCGAGTTAACTCGACTACATTCCATTATCCTCGTTTTGCTTTTGTTGATGTTCATCTTATACCCTCCTTTCAAGACACTATCCGTTCCGTTTAACTGCTCTTCCAAGTCCTTTGCTGTCTCTGACAGAATTACAATGTCATCGGTGAACCTCAAAGTTTTTATTTCTTCTCCATGGATTTTAATACCTACTCCAACTTTTTCTTTTGTTTCCGTTACTGCTTGGTCAATATACAGATTGAATAACATTTGGGAGAGGCTACAACCCTGTCTCACTCCCTTCCCAACCACTTCTTCCCTTTCATGTCCCTCGACTCTTATAACTGCCATCTGCTGTACAAATTGTAAATAGCGTTTCGCTCCCTGTATTTTACCCCTGCCACCTTCAGAATTTGAAAGAGAGTATTCCAGTCAACATTGTCAAAAGGTTTCTCTAAGTCTACAAATGCTAGAGATGTAGGTTTGCCTTTCCTTAATCTTTCTTCTAAGATAAGTCGTAAGGTCAGTATTGCCTGACGTGTTCCAACATTTCCACGGAATCCAAAGTGATCTTCCCCGAGGTTGGCTTCTACCAGTTTTTCCATTCGTCTGTAAAGAATTCGCGTTAGTATTTTGCAGCTGTGGCTTATTAAACTGATAGTTCGGTAATTTACACATCTGTCAACACTTACTCTCTTTGGGATTGGAATTATTATATTCGCCTTGAAGTCTGAGGGCATTTCGCCTGTCTCATACATCTTGCTCCCCAGATGGTAGAGTTTTGTCACGACTGGCTCTCCTAAGGCCGTCAGCAGTTCTAATGGAATGTTGTCCAATCCCGGGGCCTTGTTTCGACTCAGGTCTTTCAGTGCTCTGTCAAACTCTTCTCGCAGTATCGTATCTCCCATTTCATCTTCAGCTACATCCTCTTCCATTTCCATAATATTGTCCTCAAGTACATCGCCCTTGTATAGACTCTCTATATACTCCTTCCACCTCTCTGCTTTCCCTTCTTTGCTTAGAACTGGGTTTCCATCTGAGCTCTTGATATTCATGATAGTGGTTCCCTTTTCTCCGACGGTCTCTTTAATTTTCCTGTAGGCAGTATCTATCTTACCCCTAGTGAGATAAGCCTCTACATCATTACATTTGTCCTCTAGCCATCCCTGCTTAGCCATTTTTGCACTTCCTGTCGATCTCATTTTTGAGACGTTTGCATTCCTTTTTGCCTGCTTCATTTACTGCATTTTTATATTTTCTTCTTTCAGCAATTAAATTCAATATTTCTTCTGTTATCCAAGGATTTCTACTAGCCCACGCCGTTTTACCTACTTGATCCTCTGCTGCCTTCACTACTTCATCCCTCAGAGCTACCCATTCTTCTTCTACTGTATTTCTTTCCCCCATGCGTGACAATTGTTCCCTTATGCTCTCCCTAAAACTCTGTACAACCTCTGGTTTAGTCAGTTTATCCAGGTCCCATTTCCTTAAATTCCCACCTTTTTGCAGTTCCTTTAGTTTAATCTACAGTTCATAACCAATAGATTGTGGTCAGAGGCCACATCTGCTTTGGAAATGTCTTACAATGTAATACGTGGTTCCTAAATCTCTGTCTTACCATTATATAATCTATCTGATACCTTCTAGTATCTCCAAGATTCTTCCTTGTGTACACCCTTCTTTTATGATTCTTGAACCAAGTGTTAGCTATGCACTGTGCAAAATTCTACCAGGCTGGTTCCTCTTTCATTTCTTACCCCCAATCCATATTCACCTACTATGTTTCCTTCTTTCCCTTTTCCTACTCTCCAGTTCCAGTCACCCATGACTATTAAATTTTCGTCTCCCTTCACTACCTGAATAATTTCTTTTGTCTCATCATACATTTCATCAATTTCTTCATCATCTGCAGAGCTAGTTGGCATATAAACTTGTACTGCTGTAGTAGGCATGGGCTTCGGGTCTATCTTGGCCACAATAATGCGTTCACCATGCTGTTTGTAGTAGCTTACCCGCACTCCTATTTTTTTAATTCATTATTAAACCTACTCCTGCATTACCCCCATTTGATTTTGTATTTATAACCCTGTATTCACCTGATTAAAAGTCTTGTTCCTCCTGCCACCGAACTTCGCTAATTCCCACTATATCTAACTTTAACTTATCAATTTCTCTTTTAAAATTTTTCTAACCTACCTGTCTGACTAAGGGATCTGACATTCCAATCTCCGATCCGTAGAACTCCAGTTTTCTTTTTCCTGATAACGACGTCCTCTTGAGTAGTTCTCTCCCGGAGATCCGAATGGGGGACTATTTTACCTCTGGAATATTTTACCCAAGAGGACGTCATCATCATTTAAGCATACAGTAAAGCTGCATGCTCTCTGGAAAAATTACGGCCGTAGTTTCCCCTTTCTTTCAGCCGTTCGCAGTACTAGCGCAGCAAGGCCGTTTTCATTAGTATTACAAGGCCAGCTCAGTCAATCATCCAGACTGTTGCTCCTGCAAATAATGAAAATGCTGCTGCCCCTCTTCAGGAACCACATGTTTGTCTGGCATCTCAACAGATACCCCCTCCTTTGTGGTTGCACCTTCGGTACGGCCATCTGTATCGCTGAGGCACGCAAGCCTCCCCACCAACGGTAAGGTCCATGGTTCATATGGGGGTCTGAAAGAATAGTATTACTAAAACTGAAACTGGCTCACTACAATTTGAACATCACTTCTTCATAGAGTCCAGAGGATTGTAAACATGGAACAGAAAGACAGGCCTTCGATGAGTAACTACCAGTAATCATTAGTCCAATACCTTCAAATGATGATGGAAGGTTTCAATGCTCGTATTGGAAATAGTGTCATCCCACTAGCTAAACAAAGATATAAAGAAGACTTTCTAAATGATAATGGTGAGGTTATGATCGGCTTATGCGCAGGCAAGTAATTGAAAATAAATAATACCTTCTATAACGTGAAACAGCACTTTTCAGAACACAGCAGATTATAAATCTACAACAAAATACATTGTTACAAACAGGAAATCGACCCCCAATCAGTAATAGATGTCAGCTCTCTAAGCTCTTCCAACGCCGGGAATGAATACGGCCTCCTCATAGCAAAAGTCAAGAAGAAACAAGAAATATAAAGAGCCTATCTATAAAAAAAGAAACGATTAATATGAGTCACTGTGGAATGATTATACAAAATCGTTTATAACAGAAACGATTATCAGAGAAAATGAAGGAGAACATCATTAATTAGAGTACAACGTAGACCTGGATTGGGAGATGAACAATGAAAATACTGAAGCAGCAGCTCAAGAAACATTACGTGCGCGAGTTATAATTCTTGACAGGCAAATGAGCAGAACACTCTGGTTTCGCAAAGAGATTAAAGAAATATGTAAAAGAAGAGATGTGAGTATCTCAAATAAAAAACACTCAAAACAAAAAAGTCTTACGAAGGTTATAAAAGAACTTATAATGCGCTAAAGTCACTAGAGAATAGATTTAAGAAGGAATACTGAGAAACCTTTTCTAAAAATACAGAACATGACTTCTACCAGCTGCAGGATCAGATTTGGAGAATGATACGACAACAGAGGAAAGAATTACATTAGATTTTAAAACTCAACGACGGAAATCACGAATCATTGGTTGAGTATCTAACAGAGTTGTTTAAAGATAAAAAAAATACCCGAAAAGGGAAAGATTTCAGAGATCAGCAGACAAGTAAACGATCGCGCAACTGTTAGAATCTGCAGCTTTGATAAAAAATAGATCTCCAGGGAAAGAAACAATTGCCGATGAAGTACTACTACATGGAGGATATCCACTAACTGAACAGTTTTGTAATAAAATTCTAAACTAATAGAAAACTTGCATCACTATTGTTATTTAGGAAAAATGGGATTAGAAAGACCCTTCCTATTACAGAGGAATAAATCTGTTCATTTCAGCTCTTAAACTCATAGCAAAAATAATAGCATATAAAATGAAAGACATTATACTCCTAACACTGTTTGAGGAGCAATAAGGTTTTAGATCGGTTATGTCGTTCACAGATACAGTATTAATTCTTTGACAGATTCCAGAGAAGTCCACTGAATACAACAACGCTGCTTATCTTCGTTTCGTTCACTCGCAGAAGGCTTTCTATAGGATCAGTTAACACATGTGGTAAACATACCCTACGATCGGGGCGTTTCTACCAACTAAATAAAAAGAATTAATGATACTTCTTCCATATTACATCAGAAAAAAAACTGAGTCCAGGTTAATGCTGCATAACAGTTAATAGTGTACAGATAAGGCGACACTCTGACCCCATACCTTTTCATATAGTCGTGGACGAGATGGTAAAGAATGGGAATGAAGAATGGAAATCATTTGTTAATCTGACGATGCAGTGCTGCTAGCAAATAATGAAGATAACCTGTAGAAACTTTAACGTGTATTTAATGCAACATCCAAAACCTGAATATATCATACGCATTCAACAAACAAAGAAGTAGAGCGTTAAAATAACACAATTTGGAGAAATAAACAGGTAGGTAAAGATGCAAAGGCAGGAATACACAAGAATAATAATGAGTCTAAATTATGACATACGCAACTGAGGTAAGTCCCGAAACATCAAAAATTATAAGAATTTCGGAAATCACAAATATGAGATTTCTGCAGCGGATTGCAGGTAAGACACTGATAGAAAAGATAATGCATTAGAAAAGAACGTAAACTTGACTCCATAAATAATTAGGTACAAAAGACAAAGTGTGAATGGAACGAACATGTAAACTACATGATTGAACAGAATATTGTAAAACAAAAAATGGTTCAAATGGCTCTGAGCATTATGCGACCCAACTGCTGAGGTCATCAGTCGCCTAGAACTTAGAACTAATTAAACCTAACTAACCTAAGGACATCACACGCACCCATGCCCGAGGCAGGATTCGAACCTGCGACCGTAGCGGTCGCTCGGTTCCAGACTGTAGCGCCCAGAACCGCACGGCCACTCCCGCCGGCTATTGTAAAACCAGTAATAAATAAATCACCAACTGTTAATAAATATAGGCGTACAAGGAAAACATTGCAAGGCAATCTCAAGGTACAGTGAGGCATACTGAAGAAAACAAATTGTAGCGTAGGAGAAAAGGAAGAAGAAGAAGAGGAAGAAGCAGAAAAATTTAACGTGAATACATATATATGATATACAGCACGTTTCCTTATTTCTGTATACGTTAATGAAATTGAACAAGAGACATCTAAAATGACGTTGCAACAGAGCAACGTGGAATATAAGTGAGTTGGAAGTATGAATTAAACAACGCCTTCAGTCACAACTTTTTCGTGTTTTACTAACTACACGATTCATTTCGGACCCTGTGGGTCCATCGTCCGGTGTATTTTGTTTTAATACATGTTTTATTTTTTCTCCTGAATGAGGTGAAATACATATTCCTGTCACGAAAAGGTTTAATGTTAGGCTATGAATTTTGCAAGTGGAACGCGGAAAATATGTGCAAAATAGTGGAAAATAAATTTATGAAAAACCGATCTTCATAAAAAAAAGGAAACATCATGTTACCAACTATCAAGGCTCTCACATTATCTCTGGTCTTGTGGCGGTTCGCCTTCTTTTTATTTCTTCGTTTGTTGTCCTCGGTGACGGCGTACGGGTTGAAAAAATAGGGGGTGGTAAGGCAGTACTGTCTACTGTCAATGATGTAACCGACAGGTGCATATTTGTGTTTCACAGTAGTTTACTTTCATTTTTCACAACCCCACATACACTTATTTAATCTGGCCAGTGTACTACTGATTAACTTTTGATAAGCCTCATTAATAGGTTGCAGGCAGACATCCACATACTGCTACAATAGTTTTCTGTTGAACATCTACGAGCAGTAAAAGCTTAACCACAAAGTTCACAGTTCTTGAAGATAAGAAAGACACGTATGGAGCAGACACTGTCATTGTTTTAACACGTGGGCTAATTGTGAAACACTTATTTCACGGTTAAGTTGAAGCTCTGTTGTTGTTCTAATCAACACAGGTTTCTCGTCTCAAACTCGGCCGTGGACTGACTGACTAGGGACCAAAAATTAGGCCCTTCTACAGCCTCTCAATAATAGGTGCTGAAATTACAAATTGTTCGATGTTTAATTTACAGAAATTACAATTAAAACATAACTCATTAAATTAACTGAATACATGAAAAAATTGGTTCTTTTTAACAGTTTCTTCTACTATAAGAGTTAGGCCGAATTATTTGTATAAATCATGACATTAACAAATATAGTTACACAAACAAACTTTTGAAAAAATTGAAAATTAGTTGGGAATTAATGAAGGGCTGGTTTTGCTAACATGTTTTCGAACAGAGCTAAATAGATACTTTAAGATTACTAGTATTTCGACTTCCAAATGTTTATAATTAGTACATAATTTATATTTATTTATACACAACAATAGAATTTGCGTTCGAAACAATTACTGATTTCACCCAATAACAAAAGATACTAACTAGTAGATAAATTAGAAATAAATTAGAAAATCAATTACATACTTAAAATTAAGCATAAAATTAGATCTAGTGTTATATTCTTCAAAACAAAGCGCCACCATTTCACTTTTATGAAAATGTAGATTATACTCGCATATGTTAATGGTAATTAGTCAGAAATGAAAAAAATGAATTTAAGGAGGCAGATGAAAAAACAAGTGGGGAAGTCAAAATATCCTATCTTGTTTCATCACAGTCTCTTACACAGAGTTTTTCGCCTTATTTTAAAAACTAAGAGAATCTATTTCAACAACTTTATGAAACACGGTTTTAGGGCGAATAATAATCAGTTAAGTAAATTATTAAAGATAAAAGCTTTCAGTAAAAATGACGGTACATACATGAACGAATCTAAGCACTTATTTTCGCCGATCACAGTCGAGATATACCTTTCTGTCAGTGGTTGGCATTTGCATATTTTTGACACATAGAACAAGTTTTTGTGTGTTGAAGGCGTGACACCTTTGTCGCTTTTGGCTGACGCGGTCCCGCTTGGAATTGCACTGCAGATTCGTCGAACCTGCTATCATTTTCTAAAATTTTTCAAAGACTTTGTCCATTACCATCTGTCAGTCCCTAGAAAAATTTATGGTGTTTGTTTTCTGCCACTCTTACTTATAACTTTTTCCCATAAATATAGCAAGACTTACGTTTTCTTGGTTTTCTTCGTGAACGTTCTTTTCTTATGTCTCTACATTGTCCTCTATTTCTCTGTAAGTTTCGTGATCAGATATTTCTGATTATTGTCACCAAACTCGGCTGCATATTGAAATGAATCTGCTGTATTCAATGAGTCAGAAATCTTCACCAGCTAACAATAACTCCAAAAGTTGTTCATAGTCCACAGGTCGCACTATTCTGTCTAAAACAATTAAAAACAATTTGTGACGACAAATAAGAAATGTAACGTTTATAACTTCGTGGCGTCGATTTCGACTCCTACTAGAACGTACATACAGAAATAATGGTCGATAGTTATCCGCACCTACATGATGCCAAAGCACAACCAATAGTAAAATTACATAGAAATGGAGAGGTAACGTTGTAATAGGAACGAAATTGTAAACAAAATATAAATATGTTTCACCACTAATGTAACTAAAGGTTAACAGAGTGACGCAGCTCTTCCGTGATTCATTGCTGTTCATGCTAATCACACGCTTTGGCAATATTTATACTGTACCAAACTAAACATGCATGCTTAAATTTTTCTCTGACTGAATAAAAAATACTTTGTCTGAAATTGTATTTTTTCCCTAGAGAATGTGGTAAATGCTGCCTAAATTTCAGGAATCAGACAAATAACGTTTTCCATTGTAGTGTCCCTTAGGCGATTTTTACGGACAGAGCGTGTCCAATGCATATAAAAAACGTGAATAAAATAAAACAAACAAGACTTAAAAGGCATTTGTGGAGAACTTTACAATTAATATTTACAAAAATCTGTAACGTAAATGCTCTGATGAGAAAAAGACCTTATCGCCGATAATAATTAATATCGCAGTAAAAAAATATATTGAAACAAAATATCAGTATCTTTGTGTAACTATGCATAAGATGGACAAAACAAATCGTTCTTCTTCTGCCTCCTTTGTTATATCGAGATTGTGTGTAGCGCTTAACGCTTGCAGATGTTATTATTGTTTTCTCTTCTAGACGATGTTAAGATGTGTATGTAAATTATTGTTTTAAATGCATGTATAAAATAGCTCATGTTATTATTTCAAGATAATGAAAGCACCTCATATTAATGTCTCACTTGAAGAGAGAGATCAATTACTATTTTTCAGGTGCTACGACGCCTAAAAGCCACTATCGCTGACTGGCAACAATTACGCGACAGATTTATATATTATGTTATTTTGCAATTTTCATGCATAGCAGAGGCTACTAAATCATTTAAAATCGTTATTTAATTTGAGTTTGAGTATTTCAGTAATTCAAATTTGCGAGAGGTCAGATATTTTCAGCGATACCATTTGGGGCAGATATGTGAATTCTGGCCTTGACTTTATTTCGTGAAATTGTAAACTTGTAGGGAGCCTGGCACTCATCTAAAATAAAATCAAACATTTATTTGGCCTCCTACAAAGCATTCATCTTAAGATGTTCTTACTCATGCAATGAAAATAATTAATGTGGAATTCTCATCGTACGTGGTTTAAAGTAAGGAAACATTATACCATCATTCGTTCTTTTATTAATGATTCCATTTACAAACACACAATGCACAGGTTAGAGGCGCAAGAGATTGCTGTTGTGCATAGATTTCTCGCAATTGTTAAAGAAGCGCTCAAACAGAAACTCGGCAGTTAATCAGTGTCTTTGTTTCACGAAACGTTTCACTCTATAGATTTGAAAGTAGAGAGGAAAATGTGTGTGTGTATGTGTGTGTATGAGAGATAGAGAGAGAGAGAGAGAGAGAGAGAGAGAGGGACCATGAGGAAAAGAGAGAGAGAGAGAGAGAGAGAGAGAAACAAACGTAGTGGACATCACTACATCGAATAAAGACCTGGTTAGACAAAAAGAGCGGACAACAGGTTTTCACTGCCTGTTACACTGTTCCGCAGCTTCCGTAGCACTGTGCCATTAAGAATTCAATGACATACGGTTTCAACAGCTGTTGCAGAAGACTGTATAAAGATAAATTCGTCCAGATTTGGAGCATTTCTGTTGACGTCCCGCATTTTCTGAAAGCACCTAAAAGGTAAACATTCAATGAATCTTAAATTTTAGACATTATTAGAAAAGTAGTAGTTTTGTTTTTATACGCGCGCTCTGAGCAGATACAAAATAAGGTTCTGGTTCTCCCTGTTTGAAAGGCAATGCTTATGCTTAACGACAACCATGCGTGAGAAAAATGAAGCGGAAATATGCTTCCAGCTAACTTCCAAAGTGTTTTCCTTTGATAATGAACAAGATAATATATGCTACAATAATAGAAACTTTGTTTTTGTGTCAGTCCAGTGTGAAACGTTTCACAGCAATGAAAGGAGTCGCTCATATCTGTTTCCGTAACCTGCTGCCATAGACGGTTGTGTTTCGGTGCTTACCATGATCCGACTTCCTTTTCAGCACTGTTTTCTATTTGTCGCCGTAGCAGATGTGATTCAGAATAAGTGAACGATACTCAGTTCGACAATTGCAAATTTTCAATTCAATATTACAAACAGCTATTGATCAATTATGCTATTCAAAAACCCTTTAGTGCATAACATTACCTCCTATTTTACCGTTTCTGTTTCCAAATTGAACATTCGAATGTTTTTTCATACTATAGAGATAACATTCAAAGGTTTGTGAAGTTATTTTTAACATGAGCGATGTCCCAGTAACCTAGGATTGCTGCAGAAACACCAAAAACGTAAATTTCAGTGTGGAAGTATGACAGTCTGTAAAAACAGCACTGTTTCTTCCATTTACTTCCTTATCTACAAATTGAGCACTATCGACAGAATCAGAGCGATTGTAGCATGACTCTTACAATAAGGAGAAAATTTCTACGCCTAACAAATGTCACATGCACACAATTTTCCACGTAGTCTTATTTTAGGTCATTATACACTGCTGAACACTTTTCCGTCATGAAGAGCGACTATAGAATGTCAGCAGAATATGTATCCATCCATCTCTTCTGTAGACACCATTTAACTAAAAGTTTCCCCCCAAAAAATTTCACATATCTGATTGTGTCAACTTAAATGCCTTGGGTGACTGTTTCAGAAATTCGTTCTTCAACTGGATGAGTTTTCGCAGTGTCAAAGCACCAATGTGTGGAGATGTACTTTTTACGGCTATGAGCTCATTTCGACACCATGCGCATTTTCAAGTTATGTCCTTACGACATTGTTATCGCTGGTGCTGTCGAAATTGATTATATGTTAATAAATTAATGCAGTTTTATTAATCTGCAGATGCTGTTAGTGTCAAAAACACTGTTCAGCAACGGCAGATTAATAAAATTTCATCAACATATTAACATGTTATAAATTTAGACACACCGGCGGTAACGATGTGCTGAGGACATAGCTTGGAAATGTTTATAGTGTCGAAACGACCTCATAGCCGCAAGAGCAGCTGAATAAAATACAATTATAGCACCGTTATTGGTTAAAATTATTTAATGTCTTTACGAGAGTTCTGGCCTCTATGCAAGCATTTTTCTTTTTTCATCCAGTTTGTCCACCTAGCTTCTACACTCTGCTTTCACAGCTATTGATTTTTGCGTGAAATAATGAATCCGCGTGTTGTTCAACAAGAAACTGCCAAATAAAAGCCATTTGATGCTTTTTCTTTTTTTTTAGATTTCTAAAATTATTGAATGCTACTGCAAAATACCCTTTGATTTTGGTCATTAGCCGACACGCACTGCATTCGTTATGTTGGAAGCTTTATCACAGTTAATTCTTCAAGTGAATGTGACTTACTGCTTCTTCCTGTTGCGCATCGCCTGTTTCACATATCTGTATCCGCTGACGACGTAACACTAAAACCAGATTTTAAAAAGCAGTGGTGCTTAGGAGACAACACTCTAGTAACGCATGACGCGCCTGTGGTATTGATAATGAACTGATTTCGTAAGTTTCTTCATGTAGACCATACCGAACTGATGCCACAGAGAGAGGATTACATTCCGCAGAGGTACAAAAACTCGAGGATGTTCACTGCTACGTTCCATCCGCTGTCCCAAATAGTCCGAGATACATTTTGTACAGTATGGAGATCGGGTGGTTTGGTGGACCAGTCTAGGCATGGTACGATGTTCCACTGTTCATCAAAGTAGGAACCTATGCGTACAGTCCTGTGAACACGGCCGTTGTCATCTTGGAAGATGGTGTGTGCAGAACATAATGATCACGAAGATGTAGATGAAAGAGCAACGCTTGGTCAATGATAATCCTGAATTGACATTCTGGTTTATGTTCGTGGTAACCTGAATGAGTGGAACCAAGGCATGGTACAAAAAACACCTTCAAAACATCAGAGAACCACTTTATGCCAGAAGTCTAGCTCTGTTCCAGTTGTGTGGAATTATTTTTTTCTCCCAAACATTCTGTAAGTAATTAGCCAATTTTTCTTCTCATTATTTTCCCTTTAGCTTCAACCATTTCTATTAAAACGCTGGTACAGTTTAAACTCACTACCTGTATTAGGTACCCGCGTATCGTCTGTATTATTTCCTTCACAAACTTCTCGTTTAAGGTTGTTTCTGATACCCAAATTTTATTTTATCTGTACCTTCTCATATCGTCTCTACGATGTTTACAAACAGTTTTGCTTAATTCATCATGTTCTATAAACTTTGTATGATAATTTTATTGAAACTCTCTCGCCTTCTCTTTAATAACAATCTTGTTCTATTCGATTATTCTTCCTTTTGCTTTTTTAGTACATGGAAAACCAATAATGCAAACATTATCCGGTTCTTCAATGGTATGTCCGTGTACGGCGAATGGAACAATTACGTTGACCACAAGCAATCCTGCAACGGTCACAGCCAGGATGGAGGAAGCGTGGACACCGAGATTAACATGGAGAGCGGGAATGATTGGCATGAAGAGGAAGAGAGATCTGAAAGAGGAGGACTGCCATGTTCGTGAAAGCTGGCGAATGGGAATACAAGGCAGCTGCTGAAGAGTGGAGAAGCTCTTAAAAGTAATTAGGCTTTCTTCGTACCAGGAAAAACCTTTAGATGTCTGTATAAGCACTTTTGTTAAATAATCAACCATTTTGCCTATTTCTTTATAGTATCATTTTCCAAAATGCTGAACTTGCTGCTTAATTAAACACGAATGCCAACCTAATTTTACACAAATTCTCATTATCTTATTTTCTGTCTTCTTCGCAAATGACGTTATTTCTTATAATTCTGAATCTATTTCTACTCTCCACTTTATGAATCTGTGATCACATGTACTTCGAACGCAATTTAAGATCTTCTCATCCTTTACTATTTATTTAATGATTGATTGAATATAATCGCTTTAAAATTAGTCCCGTTCGGTCCATTTTCTATTTGTATTCTTCTGTCAGAATTTAAGAAGACCAAACATTAATGTTTAATTTCAATCATTGGCAGGAATAGACATTATTATTAGATTTTTCTTATCATATACCTAAGTAAAAAATTTGTTCAAGTATCAAGTTAGGCTGCAGAGCTTGTAATTTGTTTATTAACAATTTATCACTGAAATGGCCACACAATTTTTGATGTTCTTTGAAACTTGTAATGTTATCTTTGAAAAGAATGCGTGTTCAGATAACAGAATAAACAACAAGTAGATGTTACGTCACTGTGATGACGTGCAACACAAATCTGCATATATTATTCTGAAATTATGTAAAACACTGTAAGTCTCGATTAAGAACGAACTGTAGCTACCACAGAGTTCCTGGAGTGATGACATCGCAACGGAGGACCTCCGACAACAACTAAAGTCCTGATAATGGATCTCTGTTTCGAAATGTGTTTTGAAAAAACAACAGATGGACTTCATTATGAAATGTTCCATTTATTTCATTGTCTTTAGCTTGAATGGTTACGATAAAACATGTTGCCATTTTCGGCATTTTACTCACACGTGGCCTCTGGAACGATGAGGGAGAGTCAAAAGGAAACCGAACACGTGCCATAACAGGACCATAGAATGGTCCCCATTCAAAAGTAATCACCACACGCGCTAAGACATTTACCCTTCAGGGAGACGAGATGACCAGTTCCTCTTTCGTAGAACGCCGTCGGCCGCTGACAGATCCACAAAAGCACCTTCCCTTGTGCTTCCTCGACCGACTCAAATCGTCGTCCGTGCGTGACTTTCTTCCAGTGGCCAAAGATGTGAAACTCAAATGGTGAAAGATTCGGGCCGTACAGAGGATGTTGCAGTGTTTCTCAACAAAATCGCTGGAACTTAGCCTTCGTCCTTTCGCCAGTGTGGGGAGTGGGTTATCGTGCAACAGGATGATACCGTTCGGCAGCATTCGTGGGCGTTTTGTCTTTATGGTGCGCTGCAGTTTCTGTAGACTGTCTTCATAGCGCTGCGTATTGATTGTGGTTCAATGCCCAAGGAATTCGGCGAGAAGAGCGCCCACGACGTCGAAGAAGTAAGACATCATGACGTCACGGTGTGCATCGTTTCGAGCCCTACGGTAAACGGCAAAGCCAACAGTGGAAACATCCCCCTTCTACCCCGACAACGAAATCCAAAGCTGTTCCCACAAGTTCCGGTAAGTCACATGGGAGCGGCCGCCCGCACCCTGCGAGTCGGGCAAAGGCTACGCTGCACTTCTGCAGCGATTTCGTAGGGAAACATGTCCTCTGTGAATAGCGGAGCTTTCGTTATGTGAGTTTCACGTCTTTGGCGAGCTGAAGAAATACATGCCTAGACTTGGATTTCAGTCGGCCGAGGAAATGCAAGAATAGGTGTGGTTGGAAACCCGTCAGCAGGTGACCTCGTTGTACGAAACAGAAATTGTTCGTCCCATCTCCCAGTGGGATAAATGTCTTACTTTGCGTATGGTCATTACTTTTGAAAGGAACCATTCTAGGATAGCGCTATTGTGATACTCGGTATGCAGTTGACTCTCCTTTATGTACGAAACATCTCTCTGAAGTATATTCTTTAGTTCCTATTTTACTTTCGCATTTAAGTTCCCCGTTACCACTTGCTTTGGTACTCCCTACCATTCATCGGTTTCTGTAACTCTTGAACAACCTGAACGGCCTTGCCGCAGTGGTAATACCGGTTCCCGTGAGATCGCCGAAGTTAAGCGCTGTCGAGCCGGGATAGCACTTTGATGGGTGACCATCCGGTCTGCCGAGCTCTGTTGGCAAGCGGGGTGCACTCAGCCCTTGTGAGGCAAACTGAAGAGCTAATTGATTGAGAAGTAGAAGCTCCGGTCTCGGAAACTGACATACGGCCGGGAGAGCGATGTGGTGCCCACATGCCCCTCCCTATCTGCATCCAGTGACGCCTGTGAGCTGAGGATGACACGGTGTCCTTTCACTACCATTGGGCTTTCATGGCCTGTTCGGGAGGAGTTTAGTTTTAGTTTTTTGGTCAACCTGGCTTCTACTTGCTACTTTGAGTGCTCATTACGAAAATATTGCCGGCCGCTGTGACCGAGCGGTTGTAGGCACTTCAGTCCGGAACAACGCTGCTGCTTCGGTCGCAGGTTCGAATCCTTCGTCCGGCATATATGTGCGTGATGTTCTTAGGTTAGTTAGGTTTAAGTAGTTCTAAGTCTAGGGGACTGATGACCTCAGATGATAAGTCCCAGTGCGCTTAGAGCCGTTTGAACCGTTTTACGAAAATATTAGTTCACTGATTCATGATCAAGAATGATTTTCATGGAACGTATTTTGTTTACGTATCAGCCTGCCTGAAAAAGAAATGAAGCACTCGGAGCAGTCAGATGTCAATGCAACATCGTACACGTTCACGCCATCGGTAGATCCGTAAATGATTAGAGATGCAGCGCTCTGTGACAGATACAACGGCCACCAGAGTACGTTAATGTTGTTCGTGTTTAGTATACCTTACCAAACTTTGTAGGGTATATAAGGGGCGCGAAGAGCGTCAGATGATGAGTTATCACTGTCGAGGACACGGAGATGTAGCGTACTTGTCTGTGACAGCGTTATCAGCGTACGACATAGCTTTAAAAGGGCCCAAGTGCGGGTCTCGATTTGGATGCATGGTCTAATCGTGCAAAACCCAAATTTGTGAGGCCCTCACAAGTGACAAGTGGCCCTCTGCTGTACTGCAGGGCAACGTGAGGGCAGACGTATTCGTCGTCAAATTTCCGATCAATCACGTCTGATCATAGCCAAGGGTTGCCTTTTTGTACACCAAGTACTCCGTAATCTAGTCACAACTGTTTCGGCCATAAGACAACGAGTAATGGAAGCCAGGGACAATCTGCGTCACCTCTTACAACTGATCGGACGCTAATAACAGCCGGACTACGGAGTTACCGTCACATACGAAGACTGCCATTAACACGACAACAAACGGTTGAACCTGGAGAAGTCCCGTTACAGGGAAGAATGGACTGGTGATAAATGGCGTCACGCTTCGTTCATCGATGAGTCACGGTTCTGCACTATGCTCGATGACCATCGTCGGCGAGTGTGGCGTCGACCATTGTTTTGGAGAGGCACAGCGGTGTTGCTCCTGGCTTTATGATGTGGGGAACCATCGGGTATGACTACGTCACACCTGACAGTGTCTGAGGGAACTCTGACAGTGCAACGGCACGTCACAGACGTCCTGCGTCCTCGTACTACATATTGTGGAGCCATTTTTCAACAGGACAGTGCTCGTCCACAGGTTGGGTGTGTCTACGTCTTGTTGGGGTACTTCTTCCTAAAGCAAGACACTCTGATTGTCCACTACAGAACATGGGTGGAACCAGCTCGGACGTCAACTCCGTCTTAATATTCAGTATGTCAAGGACCAGTCACGGCACTTGTGGGCCAGCTTGCCTCAGGAGAGTGTGCAATGGCCTCACGACACCCTTCTGAATCGAATCAGTGCATAACTCCGGGCCAGAAGGGGTGAAACGCACTACTGATAAGTGGATTCATACTGTCAAGTTCTTTTTACATCTGACTCGATTTTATTGTGACTGCAATCACATATCCTCTCAACTAGTAACGTTTCATTTCGTTCCCTACCCCTTTACTGGGTGCTTCACTCTTTTTTGTTAGGGAATTTACATAAACTAAGTGATTATCTAATCACTCCCTTATTGGTGACACTAGTACATGACTTCCAGAGACCAGCTCAACGCTTGGATGCAATAAAATGCAATGCTTACAGATCCTGATATGGAAAAATCCTAAAGGTGAAATTTCACTATCCCACGTTGGTCAAATAGTCCGTGGAATCGACCATTTTTAATTCTTAGAACTGAAGGCAGGTGAAAGGCTTCCTTGAAAGTACAACGTTCAAGACCTGATGCACAAACTGGATGGTGCTAGTTTCTCTCAACGAACAATAGCCAGTGTCTCCGAATCTGAAAGGAGAAGGCCTGTTTACTTCGTGTAACTCATCCAGAATAAAATGAAAGGAAAGGCAGTTCCGCTGGAAAACAGTGAGGCAAACCTGCATAAACTATTGCATATATTTAATGTGCCAGCCCAAACTTACATATGGTCATACCCAGTTAAAAAACTCTACTCTCTCACTTCGCGTCACATAAAACACGCTCGAACACTTAGGACTTCAAGTGGCCCATATTGCACCATACCGAGAACAAGGATAACCGAAACACGCATTACTACTAAGTTCCGTGACAAAGCCCATCTGTGGAACCAATTCGATGAGAACTGGAAACAGGTAGAAAAACTATTCAGCAAGTAATGACGTTTAAATATCTTGGCGCTGATCTGTTCAACAAGGAAAATGTCGAAACGGAACTTGGAGAGCAATTAGTGAAATCAAACAAAGTGGCAGGCTGTTTGAATAATGCTATATGGAAAAACAAGAATACAGGAAAAACAGGCAAAAGCAAGAATTTACAAAACAATAATGAGGCCCGTCACTACAAACACAGCTGAGACAAGACCGGAAACATCAAAAACAAAATTCTGCATTTGTTGCACCGCCTGTAGAGGTCCCATCTACGTTAAAGTTACGGAAATCACAAGTTTGCCAAGGATTACTGGGAAGGCACTGCGAGACAGAAAGAGAAGTAAGAGCATTAGAAAATGATATAAACTGGAATCCATTAATGAGGGGGTACATAAGTGAAAGCACAAACTGAACGAACATATAGACGGGATGGATGAACGTAAGATTGTGAAACTCGTAAGAAATAAATCATCAGCTTGTAAAAGAAATATTGGCCATTGAAGGAAAGAAAAGGAACGACAACCTCAGGGTAGACTGAGGGGTACTGAAGGAAGCAGGCTTAGCCTACCAAGAAAGGAACAAGAAGAACGAAGGTAAAGCTAAAATTGAGGAAACTGCTGATGTAACATTCTTCCGAATCTCGATTGTTCGGATGTCAGGATGAGTCACAGTGACAAACTTAGGAATCAAGTATGAAAGTCAGAACTGTATCAAGTAACGCCGAAATTCTGCAATTTCTACTTCGAATGGTCAATTATTTTTGATTTTGTTACCGAATGTGATGGTAATAAGGTGCCGAACCTCTGTTGGCGATTAGATCAGTTTGGTGCCTGCGGACCATGTTACACGTGATACATCAAATAATTTGGATTAAGTAGAATGGCATAGATCGGACCTCGTGAAGTAAATTTAGACTGAAAATGTTTGACGTTCCTGAGGTGTGCAAATCTGCATGTAATGGCGCGATACTGGCAGGAAAATTGACGTCTCACCAAAATGATATCCTACCAACTTCAGGTACACAGAAAAATAGAAATCTTGTAACGATTATTGACAATGGTTAGCAACATTGCTTTTCAAATGAATCGTAGACAAAGTTATGGATTATAATTATTATTATCCAACTCCTTAAACATAAGTACACAGATGCTTACGTGCTAAGTTGCTTCAATCGAGAACGCTAGCGAAGAACTCACAAAAGACAGGAGATAAGTACCGTCTCTCTTATTTACAAAAGGAAGTCATAATTCACATCAGCGACTGATGTAGAAATATAATAGCAATATCTATGTCTCACATCGAAGTAGTTACCTACATTTGATAACTTGTGCTCTCTTTATCTCCTACAATATATTTTGGGGACATTGAGCCCACACCAAGAATATTTTTAGCCCTAGAAATGGCGATCAGACTGATTTGCGATGTCAGTTCATGAAATTCGTGTAGGAATTTGTTAATTTGTGTCGGAATTCTGATTCTGTCATCGCTGCACGTACAAAAATACCAATAGTGTTAGTCACGGGGAAAAAATTCTCTTAGCTGAAGGCCGCAGTATTGTAGTTACCGCAAACACAAGAGAACCCTTTCCGGTGAATGCAAATGAAACCCTCAAGGAAGTTTGTGGTTGGTCAGTATGTAATAAAGTGACATTAAACATAAAGAAAATAGATCGTACGATATTCAGCTTCAAGAGGGAAAATGACATTTGAATTAAATTTAGATGAGACGTCTACAGACAAGGTAACGAATGCAAAATTTCTAGGAATGAATACGGATTCTCAGCTGTAGTGGTTTGAACACACAAAGATATTTGTAAACGGAATGTCGTGAGCATGTTATGTCCTTAGAGTCCTATCATCAGTGTGTAAGAACAAGTGTCTTTTAGTTATACACTGTTCATAAGTACATTCAGTTCTTAGCTATTGCAATTTATTTTTTTCTAGGGAGCAAGAGTACAAAATATGCATACAGTTTTCAACCAACAGAACAGGGCCATAAGAATAATAATCAAAAAGAGTAGTGGAGCACATTGGAAAGGTCTTGTTGAAATACTAGGGATTTTAACTACATCTTATAAGTAAATTTACCAAACAGTCGTAGACGTCAAAAATAACACTGCGCAAACAGCTCTGTCCATGACTGAAATTACATTTAACCGAGAAAGAATAAATATAAAACTTAAAACAGTATTTCCTACCAACGAATAAAACCGTACAATAAACTGTCCAAGGACATTAAAGAGATTAATAAAACAAACTTATTTAAAAGGTAGGTAAAAATACGTTCTATATACTGAAGGACTACTTAGATAAAAGAGTGTACAGGTTTTGTCGGGCATGTAACAAATATAAATAAAAATAATGATAACAAAACGTGTATATTTCACACAGCACTGTCAAACTAAGTTTTTCCTTCTTTTCTTCTCTTCTCTGGTAAAACTTACTCCCAAAACTATGAACTCACCATCTCACTCGTTATAGAGGAATTCTGACTCGGTTTTTCAGGCTAGCAAATGGGAAGTTGCCGTAGATCAAACAGAAAACAGATTTTGTTTTTATGGTTCTGAAATCAGCTGATAGTGTGTGTATTGTCACATTAAGAAAGAATGTGTGTGTAATGTGTACAATGGATGGCCGTAAGAAACGAATGAACGGTATGGCACTAGCATTTCACAGTATTATATAATGTCTTTGTAAAACACAACCGTACTTCTTATTTTTCAGCCTGTCTCAATCCATCTTCCATACGTTCCATTGTCTTCGACTTTGAGCCACCTGGTATCATCACGTTCCAGCCACCACTTTCACGTCATCAAGAATTTCTTTTGGGTTCTTCCAGTGCCTCTCTTGTAGTCCCATGGTTCCAGTATACAATTCTAGGAGCCCACCTGCTGCGATTTTGTCGAGGTATGTGCCCGACCCATTGCCATTTCAGGTTTGCAATTCTCTCAAAGACATCTGTTACCTTTGTACTCCTCCTAACATCCTCTGATCGAATCATGTTACTGAGGTTACAGGTTATTTGGGACATCTTTGTTGGTTAGGATAAATCATAGTATCTGAATAACTGTAGAGCTTAATCCTATTCTGTGAGGAATTCCTGTACTTTGATTACTTTTCCATAGTTTACTTTTGTGATCAAGGTGTATTCATCAAGAGGTCACTCAAGTGGTTTTCGCATGATTTCACGGAACGCAATACATAAATAAGCAGAATGAAATAAATAAAGAAAAAATACATCTCGTGGTATCTACAAACTCTTTTTACTTGTTAATGACGACACCGCAAGAAACTCTGGTGTTATAACGCAATGCGGCGTTTCCTCCACCACTCTCTCTGTTCTACTTCTCTCTCCCTCTCTGTTAGTCTGTCTCTCTCCTCTCTCTACTCTCTCACTTCTCGTCACATAAAACACGGCCGAGCACTTAGGACTTCAAGTGGCCCATATTGCACCATACCGAAAACAAGGATAACCGAAACACGCGTTAGTACTAAGTTCCGTGACAAAGCATTTTTATCAATGCAAATAAAAATGAATGTTCGGTGTAGTTTGCGTGTAATGTGTCCTACTAAATTACTTAGTCGGATATATATGAGCGTGTGTATGTTCCTATCCGTCCCCCAAGCCCTCCCCGCCCCCCCCCCCCCCCCCCCTGCCACACCGTCGGCGTACCTCGCTCGCACGCGCCCGCGTTCGAAAGCCTTTCCGCCTCCCGCCTGTATAAAACAGGAGGTACGCGCTATATTTATATATGTATCCCTCATAACTCTAATTTGAAAAGACAATAACAAATATGGGCGACGGTAGCAGTTGCATTTGGAAGCCATTTATCAGGTTATTTCGCAACTTGCGCACGCCGTCCGTTTAAGCACTAACACATTCTCGTGTCGCGCCGAACAGCGGCGGGCGCGGCGACAACAACTACCAATCTTCATTCAGCATTACCCCCCCACAGGGATAACCGATTTTTCAAAATTAACAAATCTTTGACAGTGGTTTGACGCGGGGACGCAAGCATTCATCCGAACACACGTAAACATTAATCACGATTAATTATTGTAATGAGCTTTCCGGCCGCGCCGTTATATTTCGCGAATGAGACAGCGAGTCTCGCTCCGGTTTGTTTTGTTCGCTGCGCGCCCTCTCTTTCTCCCTTTATCTCTTTTTTTTTCCAGAAACGTGTTCAGGGCTGGTGTGGCAGGGAGGAAAGAGGTGAGGCCGCCGGCCGTGGAGGCGGCTGTTGGGGGCTGGAGCCGGGGACAGGCGCCGGGGGCAGGGGGCGGGGGTGGGGGCGGAAGGGCGACCGGGGAAAAATCGCCGCTGTCTGCTCGTACAGTCGCGTGATCAAGTGAACGGACGAACGACGTGGCCGGCGATAAACATTGGCGCCGCGCGGGCAATCGCCCCGCCCCCAGGTAGAACGCCCGCATAAACACAAAACTCCCCCACTTAAATCCGTCTGAAAATGTGGCATTTGAATTCTAATGCACGTAGAGAGCATCCCGGCAATTAAAGTTTACTGTTGTAATCTACGGCCTCCGGCGCTTACACTAAGTTTGGCGCTCCGCGCGGCAGAACTGATAACTCTGAAGAGAACGCATCTTCTTGTAACTTTTTTTTTCGCGTCAGTAGCGTTACTGTGGATGGTCTGATCAAAATACACAGCTAGCTTGACGTTTCCATCCAACTCCGTACTTGATTCTCTATCATCATCAACAGCATGGATTGTGCGGATGATCCCGGTGGAGGTTCGAGTCCTCCCTCGGGCATGGGTGTGTGTGTTTGTCCTTAGGATAATTTGGGTTAATTAGTGTGTAAGCTTAGGGATTGATGACCTTAGCAGTTAAGTCCCATAAGATTTCACACGCATTTGAACATATCATCAACAGCACTAGTACTTTCACCATCATCGTCTTAAGTCCTTACCTAGTCTCTATAAACATTTTTCATTATTTTATGCTGCTTTCCTCAGCGCGGTTATTCTGACGAGCCTTACATCTCTATGTTTACACTCCAGGTACATTTGATATGAAACTGATGCCTCTAAATACGAGGGGCTTTCAGTAACTTATGAAAGACATTTTTTACCTGAAATCTCGTTGGTTTTTTCAGCATTCGAATACACCATATTATTCCCCATTATTTTGGCTATAAAACCCTATTATTCAGCGTAATCTCCGTTCAATGTAACGGTCTTACGTTATCTTACCGGGAAAGCCTTTATGCCGCCATGGTGCCATTCTACTGGTAAACGTCAGAGTCAACGTCTTGCTTCACCAATAATCTCCCCATCACGCACATACTACGTCCTGCGGAATGCATTCTTCATTGGTCCAAACAGACCGAAGTTGGAACTTTCGAGATTTGTGCTGTTGGGTGGATGAGGAAGAACAATCCAGTGCAGTTTTGTGAGTTCTTTCGGATGCGCAGACTTGTGGGAGGCCTTGCGTTGTCATGAAAAAAAAAGTCCGTTTACATCTTTTTTTGCCGCGAACACACCGAAATCGTTTTCTGAACTTCTTGTTTCTTGAGGATAGCGCAATACAGTTCAGAGCCGATCGTTGCACCATGACGGAGTCTCTGTAGACCTTTACCATGAATTTAGCGGCTTTGAACTTCTTCCTCTGGGGAGATGTGGAGAAGTGACTCCCATGGACTGCATTCTTTTTTCCGGTTCAAAGTGATGAGCCTATGTTTCGCCGCCCGTGACGACGTTCGACAAAAAAATTGTCACCATCAGCCTCGTAACGCGCTAGCAACTCCGTACAGATGGTCCATCGTTGCTCTCTATGGTCTTCTGTTAGGCGGCAAAGAATCCAGCGGGCACACACCTCTGGGTACCCCAAGGTGCTCTTGTACACTACCAGGTCTCCGTAGGCATTCTGCAAGTGCCTATGAATGTCTGCGACGCTCTTTTTTTCCTCCAGAAGAAACTCAATGACAGCTCTGCTCTTGGAACGCATTTCCTTTATAGCGACCGAGCGAGGTGGCGCAGTCGTTAGTACACTGGACTCGCATTCGGTAGGACGACGGTTCAAACCTGCGTCCGGCCATCTTGATTTTGGTTTTCCATGATTTCCCTAAATCACATCAGGCAAATGCCGGCATGGTTCCTTTGAAAGGACACGACCTATTTCCTTTCCCATCATTCCCTAATCCGATGGGACCGATGACCACGCTGTTTCGTCCCCTCACCCGAATCAACCAATCAACAGTTATAGCGGCCATTTTGAAGTCTAATTACAGAGCCGCCACCTATCGGAACTTCATTCTATAGGGGCTGAAGCGGGAATATTCCACGATGCCCCACAGCAAATTCCGCATTTTTTTCAACCGAAACTGACCGACAAAAGAAACGTGTAGCATTAATTAACAGATATTGTTGTTCTGCCCTCATGAATAGCAGGTTTACACTTACTAACGGTAATCCAACAAATGCAAAACTGAATGTTAAAGGTATAACAAATTTAGGCTGATTACAAGTACTCAACTTGTCCCCCATTCTTTTTAATATCCGTGTTGATGATATGGTGACAAAATGGCTAAAAGAAATACAAATTTACGAGGATATCTTTAACCATCGACATTACCTAGTGACAAGTCATTGCTAATGACCAATTTCTCATAGATGAAACTGAGAGTATCCTTCGAGAAGCCATCTATAAATTAAATATTGCTTTACAATCACGAACCAAAAAATAAAAGGTGGATCAAGGCCTGATCTCAAGCAAAGTACTGGAAAATGAGAGAGCGTGAATGAATTCAGTTTCTTGGAACATACTATCTCCTTCATAAACAAAAGAGGCATACCAAAGAAACTGAAAGATTCAGTTATATTTGGGGTCATATAGGTTATATACAAAAAACTAAATAAAAATGTCGGAAAGGAAACCCTAATGAAGTTCTACAAAAAATGGCAATATCACCTGCACTTTACGGCAGTGAGACTTGGATAATAACAGCTGGAAATGAACGAAGAATATAACACATGGAAACGAGATGTTAAGAAGTGCAGTTGGCTATTGACTATGTGGTTTAAGTAGCAGCACAACAAGTTGAGATGAACTTAAAAGCAGAGATAAACAGATCACTGAATGTAGAATTAAGTGAAGAGTCCATATCACAAGAATACATGAAAATAGTATGACTAAAATACGAGGCGTGTTTTTTAAGTAAGCACCGTTTTGAAATTAAAAAAGACGTGCAAAGATATCTCAATAATTTTATTTTTACACGAAAGCCTGTACCTTAATCTACTTTTCTGCATAATTTCCGTCAATATTGAGGCACTTTTCATAACGTTGTACCAGTTTTTACCTATTCTCCTCATAGAAGTCTGCCGCCTGACTTGTTAACCACTGGATCACAACAGTTTTGACTTCGTCATCTTCTTTCTTGAAGATTCTGACCACTCAGGCGTTTCTTCAAGTGCAGGAACAGATGGTAGTCACTGGGCGCAAGATCGGTGCTGTACGGAGGATGATCTAGAGTTTCCCATCGAAAAGATGTGATGAGATCTTTGGTCTAATTCGCCATATGCGGATGGACATTGTCTTGCAGCAAAACGATGCCCTTGCTCAACTTCCATGGACTATTGCTTTGATTCTGGTGGGACGTAGGCCGCCCATGTTTCATCGCCCGTCGTTGTGGTACCGCTCAAGGGAAGTCAATGCACTGTCTAAACGTTTGGTTTCGTGCACATCCGTCAACATTTTCGGTACCCAACGTGCGCACAATTTTTGGTAATTCAAGTGCTCGGTCACAATGCTATACAAAACACTACGAGAAACATTAGGAAAGTCATCCCGCAAGGAGGAAATCGTAAAGCGTCTGTTTTCTCTCAACTTATTGTCTGTCCACTTCCTGCACCAAACTTTCATTAACGACCGAAGGACGCCCACTCCGTTGTTCATCATGCACATTTGTGCGTTTAAATGGTCTCACCCACTTTCTTACCATTCCATCACTCATAATGTGTTCTCCGTAAACTGCACAAATCTCACGATGAATATTAATCGCTTTTAGGCCTTTTGTACTAAGAAATCTTATAACAAGCCGTACTTCGCAGTCGGTGGGACTCATCGGAGGCATCTTAAGCACTCAGTACACAAGGTAACAAGGAAGAATCAGACTGCAATGACGTCAGTGCGTAGATTAAGGTACAGGCTTACATGTAAAAATAAAATTATTGAGATATATTCGTACGTCTTTTTTTAATTTCAAAACGGCACTTACCTAAAAAAAAACGCCTCGTAGTAATGAATTATCTAACAGTAGGGAAAAGGTTAATGGATTTACCAAGAAAGAGGTGAAAAGATCTAGTAGTAACTAACTGCCAACAACAGAGGCGCTGGAGAAGACAATGAATCAGGCAAACCCTTAACACCTGAAGAAATAAAAAAATAAATAAAGAACACTAGTCACGAGACTTCTTTGCGCTCTCTCTCTCTCTCTCTCTCTCTCCCTCTCCCTCTCTCTCTTCTCAGAAAAGACTACTACAATTGGTATCTATGTGTCCTGATGATGTTATGTGATCTCTCTGATTTTATCTACTTGATTCAGTCGTGTTGTTGATTCCGAATTGCGGTACAATATTTCAGCGACCAACCCAACCGAATTCTTCAGGTGCTGTCAGTTGTTATCATGGCTACTGCTTCCCGAACTCCAGCCGAACTGTGATGTATTATTGGTATCAAATGGAGTCACACCACTTGACAGCGGCCAAGGATTGCTCGGCCTAAAACTCATGAAATTTTAATCACTTGACGCGCTTGGAAACCCGACGTTTTATTCAAACCTTTGACAGGTTATTGCGGTATACAGCACAACCGATTACGAACTTTCCATCAGATTGTAGTTCGTTAGCTGTGATTTTTTTCAATCATTCAGACAGAATGGATAATAGCCTCGAAAACTTCGTGAACGGACGTCAGTGAAATGTATTTCTTGCGGAACAACACAGGAAGCAGAACAGATGGAATAACGTGTGACAGCAGTATCCATTGAACTGTAAAGTTAAGATGTTCTCATTTTGCTACAGACTCAAATCCTGATAACTAGGGAACAGAGTTCCACAAATATTTTTCACGAATACTGATGTTAGTATAGACATCAGATGTTTTCACAGGATATTTAAATAATTTCCAACGAGTGCGGCTGTGCTTTGCTCCACAAGGGTACCTGTGTGGAGTTTACAGCAGGTATATCCCTGGTACAATTTGAAAGTAGCGTAGTGATATAACGGCTTATTAATGTTTTTGCAATTCATATGATTACATTATCTCCTGAATCCGACGTATACACGCGAGGCGAGATTGCAGGAAACACAATGAGAACGTGTCGATGATGATTTAACGCCATACAACAGTCCTTAGGTCCACATGTCGAAGCAAAATCAACTGAGCAGTGCGTCATTGGTCTTGCAGGACACACACGCCTTTAAGCGCTTTATAATTAACATACATTTTGTGCACAACATAGAGGGAACTACGTTGACAGGGAATGCGCAGCGTAACTCCGAATAAGAATGCTTGCATTCGGCAGTTAAAATCTTCTGGATGTTTTGACTACAATAATTTATCACCAATGTCAAGTTTGCTGTTTCCGAGGCTCATTTGGGTACTAGGAGTAATCTGTGTTTTCTGAGAGTTGGTTACCAGTCATCTGCTCAACCCCCTTCTAGGAGGACCAGGATTTTCTTTCGGCGTTATCTCCCTTAGCCGGTATGTTCCGGCTATTTGAAGGATCCGGAAATAAATTCACCTTCCATCCTCTCCCACTGTCTTTGTAGCCTGTATCCATTGTCAGTCATGTATTGTCTACGGGTCTCACGACTCATGCCTTCTAGGATGTGGGAGTAGGATTTCTTGGAAGAGCTACATTGAAATCCATGAAGTCTGATTTATTTCTTAAATTTAAGTTGACATTTCCCATAGTTTTATTTCTGCAAACAAACTCCGGGGTCCTTTTCCAACCATTTATTGTCGGAGAATAGAAAAGGGAAATGAAAGACACCCTCAGGCCTCGAAACTTAATACAACTGGGGTCGAAAGAATAAGAGTTGGCCAAGGGAAGCCGATAGGAAAGAAAACAGAAGAAGCCTGGCATATGTAATTGGAAGTAACACCAGGCTTAGCTAAGGGCCCATGTGGTTGCCACCCGCATGCTCCCCAGTTGGGGGGACTACTCTTTGTCTGGAATCTCATCAACTGATCTGTCTGGCATGGGTGACACAATAGAAAGTGAGAAGATACAAATAAATACTACTGAAGAAGAACACTGGATAAATCACTACAGCGAAGAAACTGAAATTGAACATCTACACGAGAAAGGATTAGATGAAATACAGTCTGACGATTGAACATCTGCAGTAACATCACTTAAGAACAGAAAAGCAACAAGAAAAGACGGCATTAATGCTGAATTATAAAAAATTTGTAGGAATGATGCTGCATCAACGACTGCTACATCTCTTCAACGAATGTCAGAAGAAGAAGAAGAAAAGTATTCCCAAAGACTGGAAAACAGCTAGAGTGATACCAATTTTTTTAAAAAAAAGGAGGTAAACGCCAATGCAGTAATTACAAAGGAATAAGTTTACTGGACTCAGCATACAAGGTGTATGCTAAGATTTTAAATACAACACTTAAAAATGTAGCAGAAGTAGTACTGCATGAGGAACAAATGGGTTTTAGGAAAGGACGCTCCACAATAGATACAGTTTTTATTCTACAGCAAATAATACAAAAATCGAGAGAGTATAATAAAGAAACACATATTGCTTTTACTGACTTTAAAAAAGTTTTGGACAATGTCAATAGACAGAAACTTTGGGAAGTAATGACGAATCGAGGATATACAAAGCATCTAGTAAATGCGATAAAAAGTTTATATCAAGACGCAAATATCACTCTAGATCTCAATGGTAAAACAACTAATGAGATATCGGGCATGGATGTGTGTGATGTCCTTAGGTTAGTTAGGTTTAAGTAGTTCTACGTTCTAGGGGACTGATGATCACAGATGTTAAGTCCCATAGTGCTCAGAACCATTTTTTTTAACTAATGAGATACCGACTATAAAGGGCTGCGACACGGCTGCTGCATCTCTCCAACTTTGTTCAACATCTAAATTAATGAAATAATACATATATGGAAATTAGAATTTCAGAAAGGCATTACCTATACAAGAACATTCTTTTAAATAATTTACTGTATGCCGATGATGCAGTGATCCTAGCAGATAAGGAAGATGACCTTCAGAAAGGAATCTACTTGCTAAAACAAATAAGTTCAAAATTTAACATGGAAATTTCAAAAGAAAAACTAAGGCAATGGTCATCATGGGGAAAGAACCAATCAGAACCAAAATAGTGATAGATCAGAAGATTTTAGAGCAAGTAAATCATTTCAGTTATCTCGCATGTGATATGACACATAGCAACAGCAGAGATTGAAATTAAGCTTAGTAAATTCAGCCGGGTATGTGGAACAATTAACAGAAACCTAAAAAACAAAACCAGGAAATACACTCAAATTAAATTTTACAAAACTGTTACAGTTCCCACACTGCTCTATGGAAGTGAGACCTGGGTGATTACCCAGAAGCAAGAAAGCCGGGGTTCAGGCACAAGAAATGAAATTCATTGGAAGTGTTAAAGGTTGCACAAGAGAAGACAGGCTAAGAAATCAAGATATTAGAGAAGAACTGCAAATCTTTAACCTCAATGACAAAATTCGAGATTACAGAAGAAAATGGAACGAACAGCTACAAACAATGAAGACTGAGAGACGTCCCTTAAAGGCAAGAAATTATAAGTGCCATGCGAGAAGAGGCAGAGGAAGGACCCGACAGAGATGGGTACCGTAACAGGCAATTCCTGCCTAATAACTGAAGAGAAGATGAAGATGTCAAGTTTTCTTCAAGTATCGACACTCTGTTGAACATACTGGATTACAACAGCGACATGTGGACGAGTTGGAAATCACCCCCTGGAATGCTGTTTATGAGTGGCAATAGAATAGTTCCAATCTCCTGATTGAAGTAAAAATTTGCAATCGAGGTGCATGGCATAACCACTAGATTGCTCCTGCTGTCCAGTGTAGGTTCAGCGTGTCTAGCACTCAAACAGGTTGGTTGATGCCCTCAACTGGCCTCCTTCTAACAAACAAACGGCAATCACTGGCACCGAGGCAGAACCAGATGTCCTCAGAGAACACGACAGACCTCCATCCTGCACAGGAAGCTTGTCACCACTGAAGTCGCAGATGGCAGTGGTTTGGGGTCAGTGGAATGAATGCTACAGGGCGACTGGTTCGTTGCTGTCCTTGACCTAACCGATTTGTAGTAGTTCGTTTTGTCACTATCGTGCCAACTATTGCTGAAATTGCTACCGAAGATGCTGTACGATGAGCCAGACCCACACGCAGTCTGCGATGGTCTTCCTCTCGGTAGTGACACGTACATCTCGTGACCACTGCTGCTAGCAATCTTGTACAGTGACTACATTCCTGCCAAGTATTTCTGCAATATCGCAGAAGGTCCATCCAGCTTCTTGTAGCCCTGTTACACAACCTCGTTCAAACTCAGGGAGGTGTTGATATTGGCGTCTTTATCGCCTTAAAAGCATTCTTGACTAACAACAGCTCACGACGTCCAACCTCTAAGGTAACAATCGCGCGCTACCGTTACAGCGTGTATTTCAAGCAAACTTGATTTGCATCCTCATAGTGGCACTAATAACGCCACTCTTATGCGAGTGGCGCGAAATCTGAATAGATATCATCTTTCAGATACAGAAACACGCATATCGACTTTCGTTTATGTCACACAGCTCCTTCTTGGTGTTGCGATGTTTTTTCCGTCAGTGTAGATAGCGCAGTGAAGTATCATTTCATTTAACCAGAACGTTTGTGAGGTAAGTCTTTGTTGACCAAGGTAGTGAACGCTCATGATAGCAAGAGTCTGCTCTTACGACTTACACAAACCCTCACATGCAGGCTAAAGATTGCCAGCAGACAAATCAGTATAACAGCGGTTTTAGAGTAAAATCATCCGAGCACTACTGCAGTGGTGTGCAGGACGCACACACAACTTTAAGCGCCGTATAGCCACGTGACGTTCTCCGCACAACATAGAGGAAACTACGTGACAGGGAATGTGCAATGTAACTCCACATCAGAATTTTTGCATTCAGCGTTACAAACTTTTGAGCAATATGGTTATAATATTTTACCATCAGTGTCAAGATTGCTTCGTGTTCTATCCAGATACCATTGTGAAGTGTCATCGTGACATTCGAAACCAATTAAAGTATAAAACCATTTCTATAGCAAATATCTAAATCAATGTCTTAACATATTGCTGCTACAAAGTAGACTGCACTCTATAGCGCTGTTTAGGATTGTTGACGGATCAGACATGCTATAACGGACATTCCCAGGTTTTCAGAGGTATCTAATATTACATATTCATTCATTTCTGATAAATAGAAGGTATAGAATTTGATGGCTAAGACATCAGCAACTCTATTGCATTGAAGTTAGTGTTTCTTGCAGATTATTGGACAAAGAAACGTGTTTCTCGACACATTCCTTTTGTACTGACTTTGTTTGTATTCCAGACACTTCAAACATTTAACTTGCTGTTCTCGTTGTTTTAGTTTACTGGCAGTTCTTTTTCTGTGCCTTCTAGACTTC
This sequence comes from Schistocerca cancellata, assembly GCF_023864275.1. NCBI lineage: Eukaryota > Metazoa > Arthropoda > Insecta > Orthoptera > Acrididae > Schistocerca > Schistocerca cancellata. The sequence goes on along the minus strand of NC_064628.1, from coordinate 421,553,685 downwards.
TAATCGAGGTTTTCCTTACATGTCCAGTGTTTACATTCGTTTACATTCAGTTACTATGGTGTATTGAATGTGTCGCAGGGATTCTCTCTAAGGCAAGTTATTCAGTTCCAGGCTTACCAAAATCAATAACCCGTGGATGGTATGATGAAAATGGTGCAATTCCAAACAACCATGCTGACGCCATTCTCAGCACCCTAAGTAGCACCACAGGCACCGCCGGTCTGTGCACCACAGTTCGGGGCATTTGACGCACAGCAGGAAGCCTGGTTCGAATACCGTGTTCACCTCGACACCTACTTCACTGCCCGTAGAGACCAATCTGGACAGAAAACAAACAAAAAAAACTGGCGACAGTAGACGTCGCAGCAAGGAGGTATATAAACTACATAAACTACATAGAGTGGCTATCTGTGAGGTAACAGCGCTCCCAGCGGCAGCAAAAAGCAACACCGACCACCATTTTTTGAAACGTCTACATGTCAGTATATTTACATTTGGTGTATAGTACTGGCGTTAGAAAATCACTGTTTTCCGGTTGTAATTTGTTTTAAAAGTCTTATTGACTGATCGCGAATCATGCCCAGTGTATGTGCAGCGTACTATTGCGCTAATAGAAGTGATAAAACAACTGGAATATCATATTTCAGGTGAGTATCTAAATGCGTGTTGTACTTAGCGTCTTGTGCATCATTTTCGTGTTTAAGCTGTATACAAAATGTAAATAAGCTACTGTATACACGTCTCTTTATTTTTAGATTTCCTCTGAAAAAGTTAAGTCGGTGGGTAGCCAATACGAGGCGAGATAAGTGTCAACCAACTCAATATAGCTACATATGCCCATTTCACTTTGAAGATAGATACATGTATAGTACAAACGAGAAAAGGCGACTTTTGGCAAACGCAGTACCGACAATATTTACGTTTCCTGACCATCTGCAGAAAACAACTATAGTATAGAGACAACCAAGGAAACGGCCTGTCAGTGAATAATCAGCTTCCTTATCAAATGAACTAGGTAAAATAGTTTTCCTGTTATTTATTTGCTATATGGGTTGTGTGTGAGTTTTACTATTAATCAATGTATGTTTAAATAAAAATAAAACTTAATGATAATACTTCATTTTTGTAGGTGAAAGAGAGAATCATACAGATCATTCTTATTGTTTGCCTAGCCCCAAAAAATTGAAACAGAATTGTGAGGCACTACAGAAAAGGACCGAGAAACTGAGGAAGCAAGCGAAACATGCAACGCAACGTGTTTCAAGAAAGAAGAAACAAATTGTGACATATAAAACAGTGGTTATAGGCCTAAATAAGAGACTTCAAGACTGTGCTTCTGAAGCACTTTATGCAATGCAAAACAAATGTTCAATTCCTGAATATCCTAAAGAAATAAGACAGTTTGCCCTTACACTCAGTTTTTACTCCTTCAAAGCTTATAATTATTTGGGGAAGTCTGTTAAATTACCCGATCCTCGAACACTCCGCAGATGGGCAACTACAGTAAATGGCATCCTGGATCTACAGAAGAAAGCTTAAAAAAATTAGCAGATGAGGTTCAAAGTAGTTCAGGACCTATTGTAGCTGCACTTACGTTCTATGAGGTGGCTCTTAAAAAAGACTTAATGTGGGGTGGTAATAAGGTCTGGGGTTATGTTGACTTAGGGCAAGGATGTGAGGAAAGTGATAACAGTCAAACAGCAAAAGAGGCACTAGTGTTTATTGTCACTGGGATTAATAAGAGTTGCAAAATTCCTGTTGGCTATTGTTTTCTTAATGGTTTAACAGCAAGTGTGAAACTTAATTTACTGCAGCAGTACCTCCGTAAACTGGAGGAAACTGATGGCAAACAGGTTTCATTGCAATAAAATGCATCAAAAATAGTTTTTATACTGCTCCAAAGGGTGTATTCAAATTGTTAACATTGGCAGAAAGGGTTTTCAGGGACTGTCAAACCTTAATATGGAAGAAGAACTTCCTTCTGTAGTTGTGTGTGGAATTGTTCAGAATGTTGGGTGACAGGCCGAATTTATTTACTCGATTTTGACCATCTAATGGTGCCAGCTCAATTTGGAGAAGAGTCACATTACTCTTTTCTAGTTAGGATGCTGCTAAAATAGTATTTTAATTGTAGGTTACACCATTTGTGAAAAAACCAGGCCAATGGAAGAAAGAGGGAAACATATTCGGCAAATATATACAAACTTAAATCGTTTAAGGGACAATGAAAGGTCCTGCGCTGTCAATTGATCATTTTTGGACCTACTGAACTATTTAAAATTGTTTTTGACCTAATATATATGACATTGCAGCGAAATGAACTGCGACATTTCGTAATAAACTTTTCAATTAATCGATGTCAGAAGTGTGTTTCATTTCTTTTAGCCTTCATCACTATATGTTTTACAGTAGAGAAATCAGATTGTCAGTGCAGATTGGCTTTTTTTACGCCATGCGTAGTAAACAATAACAACATTCAGTATTAGCAGACGACGTGTAGGCTGCACGTTGACGTTACAAGACATGGCGGCTAAGTTTTCAAGTTGCTTCAGAGATGGCAGTGCCATAGCCAGTCTATGTTGTTTATATAGGTCGTTGCGTCGCAGTATAAAGACTGAAATGTCAACTTTCCTCACCCATCTCCGGCGGTACTCCGAAAGGATACCGCCCTTCGATTGTGCCATTCCAGCACTAATCGAAGCGCTAGGTTTTCAGGTGCCAGCCAGCCAGCCAGCCAGCCAGCCGAGCAGCAGCGGTCCAGCCGAGCAGCAGCAGCAGCAGTCCCAGCCAGCAGCAGCGGTCCAGCCGGCAGCAGCGGTCCGGCCAGCCAGCCCTCCAGCAGCAGCAGTCCACCCAGCCAGCCAGCCCTCCAGCGGCAGCAGCAGCAGCAGCAGCGGCCCCGGCCCCGTCCGCGGCAGCAGCAGCAGCTGCGGCATTCCTGCCAGCCGTCGCCAGCGCCAGCGCCAGCAGCGTGGTCTTCGTCCTTCTTCGTCTTCATCCGTCTTCGTCTGTCCCCAGTTTTCCCCTCCTTTTCGTCCTCTGCTTTCTTGTTTATCCCTGTCGTCATGTCAGCCCCCACCACCACTGCCACTACTACCACCACCTCCGCCGCCACCACCACAATTACATGGTGTGCCCAGTCACACCCCCCCTCTTTCCATCCCTCCTCTTCTCACTCTCCCTTCGCCCTCGCTCTTTGTCGCTCACTCTCCAGCTTCTTCCTCCCGCTCCTCTCCCTCTGATCCTTTCCCCCCACTCCCCCAGCCTGTCACTGCAGGTCCAGCTAGGGTGGTGGCCCGTCGGGCCACTGCCCATGCCCAACTCTCCCCATCGCCTTCGGCATCACCGCCACCACCGTCGCCGTCGCCGTCGCCTTCACCGTCACCATCTCCGGCGTCGACTGCTGCGTCCACGCTGGGACCTGTCCCTTCCCGCCACCTCCCCATAGCTCCTGTCCCACATGTCACCACCCACCCTTCTGCCGCAGTTAAACGCCCTAGTGGCACCACCACCTCCGCCGCTCCCAAAAAGGCCCTGCCCTGTCTTCCTTCCCCACCCCCCCCCCCAGGATGCCATGGATGTCGCCCCACCTGGCCCTGCTCCCTCCGCCTCCTCCTCCTCCTCCTCCCCCCCTCTTTATACAAAACCTCCTCTCCCGTCTCGATCCTTCCCTTCTCGAGGCCCGGAATCCTCCTCCGCCAACACTTCCCTGGTGCCCCCATCTCACTCCTCACTCCCAGATGGGATTCAGTTCTCATCTCCCGGCCCCACCCTCCATACTGACATCCTCTCCCGCCTCCCCATCACCTGTTTTGGCCCCAACACCTCCCTCACCCCTGCTCCTTATCCATCTCCTACCTGCCAACCCCAGCCCCTGCATCACCCGCCGTCCCTCACTGCTGTGATCACTCAGCTCAGTCCGCCGATCACAGAGGAGGAGGTGTTGGCGGTGCTCAAGGCGCATCCCATGCTGGAGGTGTGGGCGGTCCGCTGCATTTTCAACTCGGGCAGCCAAACCCGCCTTATGCGGGTTTTCTCCAAGGACACTCCCTCCATTGACTGTCTCCTTCAGGAGGGTGCCCTCCTCTTCAACCAGCGCTATAATGTCGACCCCTTCCGTTCCCCTCCTCAATCCCTGGACTGCCAGAGGTGTCTGCACTATAATGCACACCCAACAGCTGAGTGCCACGAGCCCCCTCCCCATGCCCACATTGTAGGCAAGCGCACTTCCTACGGCAGTGCCCTAACCTTCAATACCCTCTCTCTTGTAATACCTGTAACCTCCCCCATCCCTCCTACTCCCAAAAGTGTGAAGCCCGAACCCCTCCGACCACTCCTGAACTCACTGTCCCTGTCCGTCCTCTGGACGCCCCCACCCCTCCTGGCAATTCCCTTCGTCCCCCTCCCCCCACCGCTGAGGACATCATCAGGTTCCTCACCATTGTCCCACAAAACGTCCACCCTTTCCAGAGCCCTCACACCTTCCAACAGGTCTCCCTCGCCGCCCGTTCCGTCTTCCACCTCAAAATGTATGCCACCTACTCCCACAACCAGGCCCATTTCACCTTCTCCCGTCTTGACACCCTCGTCTAAATCCCTGTTATGGTGTGATAGCACCATATCCTTTTCAACAACATCCGCTCCCTTCCCGCCAACAAGAACCTCTTCCTGCACACCCTTGCCACCCACCGTGTGGATGCCTTCCTCCTCAATGAAACCTTCCTCCAACCCCACCACACCATCCACACGTCGCCCTACCTGCTTCACCACTCCGATAATGCCCTCCTGATTGCGCATGGCAGAGTTGCCATTGGTCACCACTGCCAGATCCCAGTTTGGCTCCAACCTCTCCTTCCCGACCCCACCGAGCACCTGATCCTTAGTCTCTTTTCCCCCGTCCTTACCGTCACCTGCGCCACCATCTATGTCTGCCCTATCGCCCCTATTCCCTTCGACTTCCTCTCCCACACAGACCATACCTTCTCCTCCTACGTGATCGCCGCGTATCTCAACATCCATAGTCGTTCCGCCGCCCAGTTACGGCGGTGGCATCGGTTCCTCTCCTCCTTTCCCAGCAAACCCGTCCCGAATCCAACTCCACCCCCGATGTTATCCTTTCCTCCCCTAACCTCTTTGGCCGCATAACGGTGGATGTCCTGGAGCCTATTGGTAGTGACCATCTTCCTGTCGTCCTCACTGTTTCAGACGGTCGTGGCCCCCCCCCCAACTCTCGTAATGACCCTCCCCCAAAGTACGCCCATGACTATTCCCGTGCCAACTGGAATGCTTACCGGGATACCCTCTCCACCCAGGTCGATAGCCACCCCTTCACCTACCACCATCCTGACGATGTAACCCATGCTGCCTCCTTTCTCCAGCAGACCTTGTCTGAGGCCGTGGAGGCCCACATCCCTACTGTTGCCATCCACCCCCACCGTCCTACCTTACCCCCACAGGCCGTCCTCCTCCTCCGTGACTCCCGCCATCTCTACCGTGCCTTCCTCCACACGCGTGACCCGGACACACTCCGACGCCACTGGCAACTCCAGCGACACATTCGGAATTTGCTCGCGGCTAAGAAACGCCGGGACTGGCGACAGACATGCACCCGTTTAAATGCTACCCTACCGATAAACTCGTCCAAGTTCTGGTCAGCCTTCCGTCGCCTTACCGGAACTAAACCGTCCCCCTACTATCCTCTTCTCCATGATGATCACCCCTTCCCTGACACCTTTAGTAAGGCCAATCACTTTGCCTCTTACCTCTCCAATGTCTTCTCCATCCCCGATGATCCCCAGTTCGATTACTCCCTCTTCCCGGATGTCCGCGATCGAACTGACACTTCTGTCCCCCCCTCGCACCTGGTTTCCTGTACTTGGACAACATTGCACACAAGGAACTCAATGCCCCTATCACTACACAGGATCTCATTGCTAAACTCCGCACGAAACGCAACACTGCTCCTGGTCACGATCGTGTCACCTACCGTCACCTTCGTGAAGCTCCTGTCTCTTTCCTTTCCACCCTGGCCAGGCTCTACAATGTAGTCCTGTCCACCGGTTACTACCCCTACCTGTGGAAAACCTCCTGTATCCTGATGTTCCTTAAACCTGGTAAACCGCCGTCCGCCGTCTCCTCCTACCGTCCCATCAGCCTTACCTCGGTCTTCAGCAAGGTCCTGGAATCTATCCTCACCCGCTGCATCCACCAGCATCTCCGCCAGCACCGCCTCCTTCCCGTTACCCAGTGTGGCTTTCGGCCATCCTTCTCTTCCGACGACCTTCTCCTTCACCTCACTCTTCTCCTTTCCAAACAGCTTAATTCCCGTCGCTCCACAATCTTCCTCTCCCTGGACCTCGAACGTGCTTATGACCGCGTATGGCATTCCGGTCTCCTCTTCAAGCTCCAAACCTTCGCCCTTCCCATTAACTACGTCCGTCTGATCGGCTCCTTTCTCTCCCACCGTCCTTCCTACGTCACCATCCTTAACATGGATTCCTACACATTTTTTCCCTCCGCCAGTGTGCCCCAAGGCTCCGTCCTCTCCCCCCTTCTGTACCTTTTATATACGGCGGACATGCCGCCGCCGTCACCCCACCGTCCACCTTCTCCAGTTTGCTGATGACACCGCCTTCCTTGCCCTCGCCCCCACCCTGCAGTGCCCCCAACACCTTCTCCAATCCCATCTTGACCGGTTCACCGCTTGGTGCAACCAGTGGTTGCTCAAGGTCAATCCCTCCAAAACCCAGGCGATCATTGTAGGCAAAATCACCCTTTCCTTCCGCCTCCTTGATTTCTATCTCACCATCTATGGCCGTCCTATCACCCTCACCCCCACCCTTAAGTACCTTGGCACCACCCTCGACCGTCGCCTCTCCTGGACCCCCCCATCTCCGGACAATCCAAGCCAAGGCAAGCTCCCGACTCCGTCTCCTCAAGCTCCTTTCCAGCCGTACGTGGGGTCTGGACCCCTCCACCATACTCCACACCTATAAATCCCTCATCTGCCCTATGCTTTGTTACGCCCATCCAGCCTGGATCTCCGCCCCCCCTACCTTTTATAAATCCCTTCAAATTCTTGAACGCCATGCTCTCCACCTCGCCTATCGCATCCGTCTCTCCTCCCCCACGCGGATCCTGTACGATCTCATTCCGTTCCCCCACCTCCTCCTTTTCCTTGAAAGGATACGGATCCTGTACACCTCCTGCAAACTCGATCCTCCTCACCTGCTTGTCTCGCCCATCCTCTCCCGCCCCCGCCTGCTGCCGTGCCTGTATTCCCACATCTCACCCGGTCTCCATCTCTCCACCCTCCTTACCCTCTCCCAAGGTGGTTTCCGCCAGCCCCCTCTCCCTGATGATGCCCTCCTCCCCTCCATCTACCCCTCCTACCAACTTTCATCCTCCCTCCCTCTTCCTGTGTTTGCTCCTTTGGGCACCCTCCCTTCTCTCCCTCTTCCCTCCCTCCCCCATTTCTCCCCACTCCTCCCCCGGGCCTCCCCTTCCCTGTCCCTCACCTCCTCCCCCCATCTCCTCAGCCATTGGCATCCTTGTTCTCCCCTCTCTCCCATCTCACCCTTCTTCCCCTCTTGGCAGGTCCCCGGACTCGCACACACTAAGTGGACATTCGCGCGCCGGAGATCATCGCCATCAGTGTCTCGTGTGTGCCGTCGTGTTTAGTGTTCAGTATTCACTGTCGCACTCCATCGTTCACCTGTGCCATCGCCATCTTCAGTGTTTGTGCGTCGTGTCAACAGTTTGTAGTGTGGTTTATCGTCGAGTGTGAACGGCTCCGTGTTTGTCTTTATGTGTCTACTGTTTTATCACCCACCATTATGTCACTTATGTGTATTCTTTCCGTTGTTTATTGATCTATTCTATGGCTGAAGAGCGGCGTAACATGTTGCTGACAGCATGCCAGTTGGTACGGGTTTGAAAATAATACTAAAGAAAAAAAAAAAAAACTTTCCCCACCGCCCGTCCCGAAACTGTAGACTATGAGGACGTGACTGCTGCCTTAGACAAGTATTTTAATCCACAACTCAACATGGCTGCTGCTCGTTACTAGTTATTCAAATTACATAGCAAACAAATCAGACTAAGAAAAAGTCGTTAGCTAATTTACAAGGCCCGACCAGACATTTAAATTTTAAGTGTGATTGTAGTAGATATTACAATTATGTCACGATTCGAGACCCTAATCACCAGAATGTGTCTGACTCAAGAATCAGGAACCAAATACTAAAGCAGCTGGATCCAAGTTAGAAGCAAATATTGGAATTGAGGCCCAGGACTATTACGATAGTGCTGCGGTTGACTTTGACCTTCCTCACATTTCTGTGGTCCAAACTAGGGATGACAGCAAACAGGTAGCGCGCCCAGATCACAGGTCGCGTCATTCAAAGGCACAGCCAGCGCAGCACTGTAGATAACAGTACCAGCTTCCTAGGCAGACGGCCCTCAGTGCTTCGCGTCACACAAGCGGCAGGCATACCCCTGTCGTGACACAAGATGTTTTCACTGCGGTAAGCTCTGCCGTGTACCACCCAACCACGATATTACTGCACTTGGCTACCCGTGGCCATTATCGGAAACACGCGGTGACGTTACAGTTAACAAAAACCATATCCATTTTTTCGACTCTCGTATGTATTGTAAAATTCCGAATAGCTCCACGAGCGAAGGAACAGCAGAGCATATTCTAAGAGGGTTTCAAGCACGTATGTAAATATACAAACTGGCCGAAACGCTCTCACTTCCAGGTTCAGTAACGCTGCCGTCAACTAATATAATCAGTGCGTTTGTAAAAGCGAAAATCACAGAACCTCGTTCTTTCAAAGCCGTCTAGAGGTACTCATGATGCGAAGTCGGTGCCAAAACCAGTGCTGCAGAAGTCTCAGAACTCTTCTCCCAATCAGCGACAAACAAACAAAGTTATTTTCAATTCGTAGATTGCTAATCGTAACATGCGCATAGTGGAGATCCAATGAAAATTTTGAAGAGATGCACGTGTGAACTGTTAGGAATGCCTAGACTGTACACGTCACAGAAAACTTTTTCAGCTTATAACAGTCATGATACCCCAGTTCCTGGTGTTTCTAACCTTCCTGCCACTTTTCACAATGTTATAAGGTTTCTTTTACAGTTCTGTGTTCATAGGACAGTAAAAATGTTTGGTATTGACTGATTAGATCTTTTTGGTTGCAAATTGAATTCTGTGAATCTTTCTGTGTTCAGGACAGCGGTTCCAAAGTTTGTGCAGCTTCCACTAACGTTTTTCAGGGAGGCGTAGGCAAAGCTACGAATTTTGTGGCTCATATTACAAGCTCCAGGCACAGCTCATCCCTCAGGTAATTAGATATCAAGTTGCACAACAGTTTTTAACTTGGCAAGACAAAGGCGTAATTACTCCGGCAGTAGCTAGTCAGTGGGCATCTCCTCCTATAGTACTCATCAAGAAACCTACTTTTTCTTCTTTCTGCGGCGTCTCTGGCATTCAAGTTTCCATCTCCTTCTATCCTGCCAGTCCTCTTCTTGCACGGCCCTGTCCGGAATCGCACGCCTCACTCCATTATTCCAATGTAGCCGGAGTCTTCCTCTCTTTTTATGTAATGGAGGTCTCCAGAGCCATATTTTAGAGAAGCATCTTTCCTCTGGTATTCTTCTAAGGTGTCCATACTATGTTAGCCGTTCATTTTCAATTGAGGATACAATATCTTTTGTAACTCTTATCTGTTCTCGAAGCACTCCATTTCTTATTTTGTCTCTCCTTGTTACTTCACAACTTCGTCTCCAAAATTCCATTTGCATATCCTTTAATTTCTTATCATTGACCATGGAGATCGTCCCTGGCATGACGTTAAACTGTATCCAAAACCGAGTGACCACCGGTGTAAGTGGTCTCCTTCTGCCAAGTGTCAACGGCCTCCTCGGAGGGTGGATGAGCGGGTAAAGGATAGGGCACTCTATTGTCGGATGAGAAATCGTCCTTGAAGGCGGAAAAAACAGATAGGTCAACGGCATCGGAATGTGGAAGGCAACGAGAAACCACCACATTAAAGGTCCTATGGATTTCTCTAGTTACACGTCATGTCTGTGTTCAAAACCAAATTTTCCCAATTTCAAGTCCCCCAATCGGATCTCCGGGAGGGAAGGTGGGGCGGCAGTTTTGAGCAACGCTGTCACAAAGAAGAGATTATCATTGAAAGATAGCATAAAGATAAGCACGTTGAATGTGAAGACGATGGCTCATGCTGGAAAAATCAACAGTGCAATAGAAGAAATGAAAAGAATGGGCGTTAAGATCATGGGCATTAGTGAAATGTGATGGCAAAGTTCAGTTTCTTGTAACATAAATGAAAACAGAATTTACTACTCAGGAACATCTAATGAACAGTATAAGCCTGGAGGAGGATTTATAGAATCGAAATCAATCGCAGAATGTGTCACTAATTGTGTACCTGTTTCAGAGAGAGTGGCGTTACTCCAAATTATTGCTCGTTCCGCGCAAGTGAACATTATTCAGGTCTACGCTCCAACAACAGACCATAATGATGAACAAACTGCAGAATTTTATTCCCAAATCTCAGGTATTTTGCAACAACTGCTGAAGAAAGATCTTACAATAATTATGGGAGATTTCAGTGCCAAAATAGGAAGGGATTCGAATGCGACACTATAGGTCACTATGAATTTGGGAAAGGAGTGATAGAGGTGAACTACTCAGTGCATTTGCAGGAGAGTGGAGATACGTAATAACTAACACATTCTTCACACTACCATCCAGGCGTCTCTACAACTGGAAGCCCCAAGTGATTCAGACGAAAATATTACCCGAAATCGGATTGATTAGGTCTTGCTAAAACAAAGGTATAGAAACAGTTGTCCCTCAATGAAAATCTATCCAGATGCCGACATTAACTAAGGCCACGTTCCCCTAGTTGGTGTCTTTAAAATCAGAATGAAGAGAGTTCAAAAGAAAAAAGTCAAAATGTATGATACCTGCAAACTGAAATAATCTTCCATAAGAGAAAATGCAGGAGTCCATCTTAATAATGAATTAAAGTCTTTGTCAGGAAACTTGTGCACCGAAAAGAAAATTAAAAAGATAAACTCTATAGTGGATTCACTTAAATAAGACATCTGAAATCCAATGTCACCAAAAAGAAGTCATGTATGATTGAAGAGATACTTAAAGTGATGGACAGAAGGAGGAAAGTGAAAAGTAATCCTGATGAATACAAGAATATCAACAAGGAGATCAGGAAATGGATACGAGAAGCTACGGAAAGAGAAATAGAGGAACAGTGCAATCAAATAGAGAAATTACAATTGAAGCATGACAGTTTAAATATTCATAAAAAAGTCAGGGAACTGACAGGAAATGACAGAAAAAGGACAGGAAACAGGTGGGTGAATTATGAAGGAAAGAGAATAGTTGGACAAGATGAGCTTCAAGAAACAATGAAAACATATATACAACAACTCTTTTATGACAACCGGCCAGAACGTCCTCAAATATATTGCGAAACACGACCTAGAATTCTGCTGGAAGAAGTACAAGCAGCGATACATGAAATGAAAGAGGGTAAATCACCTCGTCCCAATAATGTGAATGCCGAAATTCTCAAGCTGCCCTGTGAGGATAATTTAAAATGGTTGACTGGAATATTTAATGACATCTACGACTCTGGTAACATTCCAAGGGGATAGCTTAAATCCGAATTTATTATATTGCCCAAAAAGCCCGGAGCTGAGACTTGTGGTGAATACAGGACCATAAGCCTCATGAGTCACCTACTAAAGCTCTTTCTTAGGGTCACTCACCAAAGAATTTGCAAGAGCTGTGAAGAGCAATTTCTTCTAAACAGTTTGCTTTCTGAAATGCATTTGGCACGTGCGAATCATTATTTAGTATCCAGGTTCTATTTCAAAGGTGCAGAGATTTGAATTGCGACATTTATGCCTGATTTATTGTTTATCAGAAGGCTTTCGACAGAGTAAAATACCAGAAGATTGTTGACATTTTAAGAAGCATTGGTTTGGATGATAAAGACTTACGTATAATTGTGAACCTATATTGGAACCAGTTGGCTTCTGTGAGTCTGGACAGAGAAAATACAGAAGACATAGACATTCTACGAGGTGAAAGGCAGGGTTGTACATATCCCAACTGATTTTCAACATCTATTCAGAACACATCTTTAAGGAAGTTCTTGATGAAGTAGAAATGGGAGTGCTCTTAAAGGGAAAATACATCAACAACATCCGATATGCTGACGACACAGTAATATTTTCTGATCGTGAGGATAGTTTACAGTACCTTGTCAAAAGACTTGCACAAAAAAGCTCTGCATATAGTCTATAACTCAACCGTGAAAAAACGATAACAATGGTAATCAGTAAAAACTGAGTCCCGGCTTGTCACATTAAGGTAGGACAAAATCACATAGAACAAGTACATAAATACACGTACCTTGGCACTACAATTAATGAACAGTGGGATCTTTCTGATGAGGTGAGAACTCGAATTGGAAAAGCCACAGCTGTCTTCAATAAGATGAGTAACCTTTTCAACAATCGTGGCTTAGCAATGATGACGAAGATCAGACTTCTACGCTGCTACGTGTTTTCCACCCTCTTTTATGGTGTTAAAACATGGACTCTGACAGAATTGTTGGGTAAGTGGCTCGAGGCTTTTGAGATGTGGCTGTACAGGAGAATGTTAAGAATACCGTGGACAGCGCATGTCACAAATATTGAGGTTCTACGAAGAATGAAGAAAGAGAATGAAGTACTGGCCACCGTGAAAGCAAGAAACATCCAGTACCTGGGACACATCATGCGGAACAACAACAGATACCATCTCCTCCAAACCATCCTGCAAGGAAAAATACCAGAAAGAGAAGCGTTGGCCGGAGAAGAATATCCTGGCTTAAGAACAACAGAACGTGGACCTATAAAACGTCTACAGAGCTCTTTATAGCTGCAAGTGACAGGAAAAGCACTACCAAGACGATTGCCAATATCCGGCACGGATACACACCAGAAGAAGAAGAAGACCCTGGAGATGTCCTACAGTTCAACATCATACAGAGAAGGCTCTCACAATTGTTTCCTCTATACTCATTTTAAAATTTTTTGACGTCTTTTCATTCCAAATAATGGAGTGTAACTGCTTAATTGCCACCTTTCCCTTTCCTACTATGGACTTTACTTCCTCACTGCTTGCAATCTTATCCGAAATAATTATCCCTAAATATTTGTATGAATAGATGCACTTTGTTATTGATCCATCATACATAACAAGATCCCTTCTTAATGCCTCCGACAACCAAGTATTCAATCTTCGTAAAGTTAATTTTCATGCCCCACTGCTCATATTCTTCTTCAAGTTTTCTTCACATATAAAACACACCCTCTTTTTCCTCGACGTAGATGACCAGATCGTCGACGAAATTTAGGAAGAACCGGGTGCCATCACCTACTCTAATTCCCGTGTTTTTGCACTTCCTTTTCCAATTTTCCGGTCTCATCCAAAACTATTGTAAAGAGAGTAGGCGCTAACAGCATCTTTGTCTTAAGTTTCCGTGATAGTAGCTTCCCAACTGTAGCACGACCACTATTATCTAAACACAGATTTCTAGCGGCTTGTGCATAATATGTATAAATGTTGTGATGTCTCACTGCTTCCCACGTCCTAGAAGGTAGTACACTATCATAGGCCTTCTGCAAGTCTATAAAAACCACGTGTGTCTTCACGTTATGTGCCACTTTCTTATCTTTCACTTCTCTCAAGTCTAGTATTAAGTATCTTACCATAAAATCTTGATACAGAACTATGTGCCTTGACAATTTGCACAGTCATTCTGGCTGTTCTTTTTAAATATGTTTTTGATGAACCCTTCTTTAAACTCGACAGACAATTCCTCGCCAGTAACACAGCGGTTAAATAGCTTTGTTGTTGTTGTTGTTGTTGTTGTGGTCTTCAGTCCTGAGACTGGTTTGATGCAGCTCTCCACGCTACTCTATCCTGTGCAAGCTTCTTCATCTCCCAGTATCTACTGCAACCTACATCCTTCTGAATCTGCTTAGTGTATTCATCTCTTGGTCTCCCTCTACGATTTTTACCCTCCACACTGCCCTCCAATGCTAAATTTGTGATCCCTTGATGCCTCAAAACATGTCCTACCAACCGATCCCTTCTTCTAGTCAAGTTGTGCCACAAACTTCTCCCCAATCCTGTTCAATACCTCCTCATTAGTTACGTGATCTACCCACCTTATCTTCAGCATTCTTCTGTAGCACCACATTTCGAAAGCTTCTATTCTCTTCTTGTCCAAACTAGTTATCGTCCATGTTTCACTTCCATACATGGCTACACTCCACACAAATACTTTCAGAAACGACTTCCTGACACTTAAATCTATACTCGATGTTAACAAATTCCTCGTCTTGAGAAACGCTTTCCTTGCCATTGCCAGTCTACATTTTATATCCTCTCTACTTCGACCATCATCGGTTATTTTACTCCCTAAATAGCAAAACTCCTTTACTACTTTAAGTGTCTCATTTCCTAATCTAATTCCCTCAGCATCACCCGACTTAATTTGACTACATTCCATTATCCTCGTTTTGCTTTTGTTGATGTTCATCCTATATCCTCCTTTCAAGACACTGTCCATTCCGTTCAACTGCTCTTCCAATTCCTTTGCTGTCTCTGACAGAATTACAATGTCATCGGCGAACCTCAAAGTTTTTACTTCTTCTCCATGAATTTTAATACCTACTCGGAATTTTTCTTTTGTTTCCTTTACTGCTTGCTCAATATACAGATTGAATAACATCGGGGAGAGGCTACAACCCTGTCTTACTCCTTTCCCAACCACTGCCTCCCTTTCATGCCCCTCGACTCTTATAATTGCCATCTGGTTTCTGTACAAACTGTAAATAGCCTTTCGCTCCCTGTATTTTACCCCTGCCACCTTCAGAATTTGAAAGAGAGTATTCCAGTTAACATTGTCAAAAGCTTTCTCTAAGTCTACAAATGCTAGAAACGTAGGTTTGCCTTTTCTTAATCTTTCTTCTAAGATAAGTCGTAAGGTCAGTATTGCCTCACGTGTTCCAACATCTCTACGGAATCCAAACTGATCTTCCCCGAGGTCGACTTCTACCAGTTTTTCCATTCGTCTGTAAAGAATTCGCGTTAGTATTTTGCAGCTGTGACTTATTAAACTGATAGTTCGGTAATTTTCACATCTGTCAACACCTGCTTTCTTTGGGATTGGAATTATTATATTCTTCTTGAAGTCTGAGGGTATTTCGCCTGTCTCATACATCGTGCTCACCAGATGGTAGAGTTTTGTCAGGACTGGCTCTCCCGAGGCCATCAGTAGTTCAAATGGAATGTTGTCTACTCCCGGGGCCTTGTTTCGACTCAGGTCTTTCAGTGCTCTGTCAAACTCTTCACGCAGTATCTTATCTCCCATTTCGTCTTCATCTACATCCTCTTCCATTTCCATAATATTGTCCTCAAGTACATCGCCCTTGTATATACCCTCTATATACTCCTTCCACCTTTCTGCCTTCCCTTCTTTGCTTAGAACTGGGTTGCCATCTGAGCTCTTGATATTCATACAAGTGGTTCTCTTCTCTCCAAAGGTCTCTTTAATTTTCCTGTAGGCAGTATCTATCTTACCCATAGTGAGACAAGCCTCTACATCCTTACATTTGTCCTCTAGCCATCCCTGCTTAGCCATTTTGCACTTCCTGTCGATATCATTTTTGAGACGTTTGTATTCCTTTTTGCCTGCTTCATTTACTGCATTTTTATATTTTCTCCTTTCATCAATTAAATTCAATATTTCTTCTGTTACCCAAGGATTTCTATTAGCCCTTGTCTTTTTACCTACTTGATCCTCTGCTGCCTTCACTACTTCATCCCTCAGAGCTACCCATTCTTCTTCTACTGTATTTCTTTCCCCCATTCCTGTCAGTTGTTCCCTTATGCTCTCCCTGAAACTCTGTACAACCTCTGGTTCTTTCAGTTTATCCAGGTCCCATCCCCTTAAATTCCCACCTTTTTGCAGTTTCTTCAGTTTTAATCTACAGTTCATATCCAGTAGATTGTGGTCAGAGTCCACATCTGCCCCTGGAAATGTCTTACAATTTAAAACTTGATTCCTAAATCTTTGTCTTATATTTCCTCTATCTCTTTATCTTCGGCTTGCGACTTGGGCATGTATTCCTGAACGTTGTCGTTGTTGGTCTGCTGTCGATTCTGATGAAAATAACCTTATCACTGAACTCTTCACAGTAACTCACTCTGTGGCCTACTTGCTATTAGTAACGAATATTATTTCGGCTATATCATTTTCTGCTACTGTTGATATTATCCTCGACCTGTCCGACCAGAAATCTTTGTCTTCTTTCCATTTCTCTTTACTGCCCCTCACTATATCTAGATTGAGCCTTAGCATTTTCCTTTCCAGATTTTCTAGGTTTCCTTCCACGTTCAAACTTCTAACATTCGACGCCCTGCCCCTTTCGTAGGTTATTCAATATTTTTCTCATGATTACGTTCCCTTGCCAATCCTTTCCTGGAGAACCGTATGGGAAACTAGTCCAGAATCTTTTGCCAATGGAGAGATCATCGTGACACTTTTTCAATAACAGACCACATTTCTTGTGGATACCGTTTACGTCTCTTTAATGCAGTAGTTTCTGTTGCGTTCTACATCCTCATACAGTTGATAATTGCTGCTTCATTCTCCTTTAGGGGCGGTTTCGCACCCCAAGGGGAAGAGTGCCTGAACCTCTGTCCGCTCTTCTGCCCTCTTTGACAAGGCCTTTGGCTGGATGACGATGATTTCTTATGTCGAAAATCTTCGGCCGCTATTGCTGATCAGTCTTATATACCTCTGTCATCAGCCATATTGCTCAAAAGCAATTTGTTGTAGGCCTCCTTTTTCTCCTTCACTTTTGCGACAGTATCATCATTCCACCAATAACATTTAAATTTGTCAGACGTGTTCTCAACTATTAAGAGACTTTGAAAGGCACCTTCATGAACATTTCTCACAGTTGTCTTATACGCTACTTCCGAGCGAGGTGGCGCAGTGGCTAACACACTGGACTCGCATTCGGGAGGACGAAGGTTCAATCCCGCGTCCGGTCATCCTGATTTAGGTTTTCCGTGATTTCCCTAAATCACTCCACGAAAATGCCGGGATGGTTCCTTTGAAAGGGCACGGCCGACTTCCTTCTCCGTCCTTCCCTAACGCGACGAGACCGATGACCTCGCTGTTTGGTCTCTTCCCCCAAACCAACCGACCAACCTCTACTTCCACTGTTGTATCATGAGTCTGATGTAGCTTCTCGCTCATTCTAAGCTTGTAAAAGAAAGCAATTGAAGGATCCTGTAGTAAACTTAACTTACATTGTGCTTGGTCCATTTCTCTCCATTCTCATTACAATTGTTCCGCACCTACTAATATTTATAAAGTGCACACCGAAGCAGGAAATTGTCAGATCCACATTCTGCTCGCCTCTAGACCCTGCAGTCCTCCACCTTTGTACAATTACTTTTTCCCCTGCAGCATAATCAACTACAGATTGTAACTTCCTTGAGGGCTCGGTCCAGCTAAATTTGTGGATCTCTTTGTGTTGAGAAACGCCGCTCCATATATTACGACTGAAATGTTCACACACTTCTAGCAGCCTCTCCCAGTTATAATGCACAGTATCCTCCCCAAATTTGCCTTCAACGTTGCTAGCATCGTGCTTACCCACTCGTCCACTAAAATCTCCTAAAACATACAGCTCCTTTCTATTGCTAATCCAGGAGGTTTGTCAGACCATCAAAGAAATTAATCTTCTCAGAGACAGTAGCATTATTTTTGGGTGCATATATTGCAATGATGGCTACGTCATATCCTTTGAACTTCATATCCATACTCATCAGGCATTCGTTCAAATAGTCCATTTCTTAATGGTTCTCGCTTCCCACGCCCGGGTTCCCGGGTTCGATTCCCGGCGGGGTCAGGGATTTTCTCTGCCTCGTGATGACTGGGTGTTGTGCGATGTCCTTAGGTTAGTTAGGTTTCAGTAGTTCTAAGTGCTAGGGGACTGATGACCATAGATGTTAAGTCCCATAGTGCTCAGAGCCATTTGAACCATTTCTTAATGCAGAGTTTTCACCTTTTATTTAGTCCAACAGATATCCCCTTCTTTTCCCAACACTCTTTGTTCACTCCACTATAGCCGCGCGGAGTGGCCGCGTGATTTGACGCGTCACGTCCCGGACTGTGTGGCCCCTCCCGCCGGAGGTTCGAGTCTTCCCTTGGGCATTGGTGTGTGTGTTGTTCTTCACGTAAGTTAGTTTGAGTTAAAACTTTGAACATAGCTGCTAAGGTTCAGTGACCGTGTCAGAATTATATTAGAACAAATAAGCCCTCGGTCACAAATATTAAGGCAAAATTGACCAGGTTTCGACGCTACTACGAGCGTCGTCTTCAGAAGTAGACTAACTGTTCTAAAACATATTAGGTATATAATACATTAATAAAATTAAAGTTTGTACTGACTGGAAAGTCTTGTTGCAACCCTTGTTCACAGTACGAGCAGCCCTTAGCGGCTCGCCATCTCACAACGATTCATGACGTCGCCTCTCCGGCTTAGATCTTTTTTAATATGTGACTTGTAAGTGCTGCATCTTTTCCAGTCAGTACAAACTTTAACTTTATTAATGTATTATATACCTAATATGTTTTAGAACAGTTAATCTAATTCTGAAGACGACGCTCATAGTAGCGTCGAAACCAGGTCAATTTTGACTTAATATTTGTGACCGAGGGCTTATTTGTTCTAATATTAGTTTAAGTTATTTTAAGTATTGACGGAGGGCCGGCCGCTGTGACCGATCAGTTCCAGGCGCTTCACTCTGGAACCGCGTGACTGCTACGGTCGCAGGTTCGCATCCTGCCTCGGACGCGGATGTGTGTGATGTCCTTAGGTTAGTTAGGTTTAAGTAGTTCTAAGTTATAAGGGACTGATGACCTCAGATGTTAAGTCCCATAGTGCTCAGAGTCATTTGAACCATTTGATTTGTCTGTTGTTAGCCATGGGTTCGTTAACCAACCGAACGCATTAGATTGGTGTTTACTGCCTCGCTTCGCGTGGCGCAGCGTCCGAAAACGGAGCCAAATCCGTACTCGACCGAACGGGCAGCGGGTGCAGGTAGTCCTACACCACTTAATCTTTCCGAGGCCGCTATGCCTTGCCAGGACAGAGTTGTACAGGACGTGGATGTATTCCTTAGGGCGCTTCTAGTGCAGCCCTTCTTTCAATTTCTTTTATTTCCAGCTCATGTAAATTGTTGAAGTATTAACTGGCTAATTTGTCAGTTGAGTGATTACTAGATTTATTTACTTAAATGTGTTTATGCAGCGTAGCTCGGTCAATTGAATGGTTATTAATCTTACTCCTTGTATGCACTGTTGTTTTTTGAACTGGCCAAACACTAGGAGATTTAAGATCTGTTAGTCTCATGAAGGTTCTCACTGACAATATGCACCATTCAGGACGCAATATTTAATATCAGTTTTGTCTGGTTGTTTCTCTTGCGTGCCTTGCGCACCTCCGCTATTTGGCGGCATAGCAATCTTTTATGGTGCTTATTTGCGAAATATACTTCTATTTCGGATTGTAAATCTTAAAATTTCTTTAGAGAAACAATTTTTTAGTTCTTTCATTGTACTACTACAGTTTTAATTATTGTATTTATTCTGCTTGCTATTAATCAGTTTGGTAAAGTTTTATGATTGTAAGGTATTCTGCTTCTTCGTAGTCAGTACCGTTGGAGGCGTTTTTCTAATACACTCCTGGAAATTGAAATAAGAACACCGTGAATTCATTGTCCCAGGAATGGGAAACTTTATTGACACATTCCTGGGGTCAGATACATCACATGATCACACTGACAGAACCACAGGCACATAGACACAGGCAACAGAGCATGCACAATGTCGGCACTAGTACAGTGTATATCCACCTTTCGCAGCAATGCAGGCTGCTATTCTCCCATGGAGACGATCGTAGAGATGCTGGATGTAGTCCTGTGGAACGGCTTGCCACTGCCATTTCCACCTGGCGCCTCAGTTGGACCAGCGTTCGTGCTGGACGTGCAGACCGCGTGAGACGACGCTTCATCCAGTCCCAAACATGCTCAATGGGGGACAGATCCGGAGATCTTGCTGGCCAGGGTAGTTGACTCACACCTTCTAGAGCACGTTGGGTGGCACGGGATACATGCGGACGTGCATTGTCCTGTTGGAACAGCAAGTTCCCTTGCCGGTCTAGGAATGGTAGAACGATGGGTTCGATGACGGTTTGGATGTACCGTGCACTATTCAGTGTCCCCTCGACGATCACCAGTGGTGTACGGCCAGTGTAGGAGATCGCTCCCCACACCATGATGCCGGGTGTTGGCCCTGTGTGCCTCGGTCGTATGCAGTCCTGATTGTGGCGCTCACCTGCACGGCGCCAAACACGCATACGACCATCATTGGCACCAAGGCAGAAGCGACTCTCATCGCTGAAGACGACACGTCTCCATTCGTCCCTCCATTCACGCCTGTCGCGACACCACTGGAGGCGGGCTGCACGATGTTGGGGCGTGAGCGGAAGACGGCCTAACGGTGTGCGGGACCGTAGCCCAGCTTCATGGAGACGGTTGCGAATGGTCCTCGCCGATACCCCAGGAGCAACAGTGTCCCTAATTTGCTGGGAAGTGGCGGTGCGGTCCCCTACGGCACTGCGTAGGATCCTACGGTCTTGGCGTGCATCCGTGCGTCGCTGCGGTCCGGTCCCAGGTCGACGGGCACGTGCACCTTCCGCCGACCACTGGCGACAACATCGATGTACTGTGGAGACCTCACGCCCCACGTGTTGAGCAATTCGGCGGTACGTCCACCCGGCCTCCCGCATGCCCACTATACGCCCTCGCTCAAAGTCCGTCAACTGCACATACGGTTCACGTCCACGCTGTCGCGGCATGCTACCAGTGTTAAAGACTGCGATGGAGCTCCGAATGTCACGGCAAACTGGCTGACACTGACGGCGGCGGTGCACAAATGCTGCGCAGCTAGCGCCATTCGACGGCCAACACGGCGGTTCCTGGTGTGTCCGCTGTGCCGTGCGTGTGATCATTGCTTGTACAGCCCTCTCGCAGTGTCCGGAGCAAGTATGGTGGGTCTGACACACCGGTGTCAATGTGTTCTTTTTTCCATTTCCAGGAGTGTAGATGTTTAATAAATCTAGGTTAGTGTGTTCTGTTACAATAAAGTTCACAACATCAATGATGTTGCATCTCCCTTTGGTCCTGTCCATGCTACCACAAACAGCTTGACGCGGGTTTTGTGTACCAGACATATACATTTCAAAGACTTGAATATCGAATCTACTGAGAACTCTCGATTACTCTGTATATTTTTGCTAACAGCGGCGGGGGCGGAAGGTCGATGGCGGAGGGAGATTGTTTGCTTCTCATCCCAACGTCTCTGCATCTCTACCTGGTCTGTTTGATTAACATTTTCACCCAGATCAAAATTATGTAAGTCCATTCTGCTACCCTAAAAACATGACATAGTCAACCAATCGCAAGTTACAACCACTACCTACGATGCCCTGTCTTCCACCTCACTCACAGCCTGCCTACTTTTTCATTCCTTCGATAAAGACAATTAACCATTGAGCATGCTGAAATAATGCGTATCCCTAGCAGTCGCACATTAGATGGTGTCTTACTTTCGACAAGTTGGAGAATTAATTCGAACTCTACAAAGGTCAACCTAATGTGGCCTATTTCGCTACTCAGATCCGTCCACTCTTACGCTGTCGACTGCAAAGGCTCCCCCACGACCTCCAGAGGTTGCTGGTACAACTCAGCCACAATGCTCGCAGGAGCCCACGCTCTCGCGGGCACCTTGTATACTAACTTGTCCTTGCACAGCAATTCTGCGCCTAGTACCACCCTAACGACCATACCTGCAACAGCACATGGGAAAGCAAAACACAGTGTCTTCATATTTTGATACTAAAGCTGTGGGCACCATATTGGCACCACACACAATCACAGTCTGCTAACGCTTGTAGTGTAGGTTTTGGGTGGAGTGAGGTTTGGCCTCGTGTTGTTCAGACGTGGGCTTATTTTACAAAAGTGTTGACCACATAAATATTAACGAAGGCAAAATTACGAGGAAGCAGGATGTTACAGTATAATAAGAAATTAGTGGTATATATCCCAGAGCTAATTCTTGTGTAATTGGGCACCAGACAAAAACAGAACAATAAAAGAACAACACTTAAGGAAATGTCATAAATGCAGTTCAGTTTTCATTCGGCCCTTGTGACACACAAAGTGGGCACCTAGCAAGAGGAACAATCAGAGAATACTCTATTCCGACGCTCTGCCCACAGCATGTACAACCTCGTGACCACCTCAATGTAGCACATTAAATGAATAAAATCGCAACAGACTCTATATCTGTTACCAAAGATCCCATCAGCTACTTACTCCTACTACAGACAACAGGGAAACCAAGCTACCTACGCTATGGAAAACAGCAACAACAAAATTTTTATTAACTTACACCTACATACAGTGTTGGATTTCCCAAACTTCCTCTTTTCTACAAGAGTAGCACGCACACGGTGTATAATGAAACATAATGCAAGGTACATGATTCTGTCCTCATGACACGCCGTGCAATATTGGGACTGTAATGAACAGGTAGTACTCCAAACACATATCCACTTCCCTGAACATGGTACCCGCCGTACAATGCTCTGAATCTGAACACTGGTCAATCACATGAGACCGACAGCAGGCCACTAAAGCATGCTCCTAGTATTCTGTATTTACAGTAACGACCAAACTACTCTTCTCCGTATCTGATTAGGTTTACTGTCTGCACTGGCCACCTGGAAAACACTTCGACTGCCCTCCAGGTAGCCGATATCCACAACAGCTCGGCCACGCTCTGCATCGAACTGTTGGCTCCACAGACTGCCTGGCCCCACGACGCACGAGGTCTTTGCTGCTGGCCAACAACACCCAACTCACTGCCATCTGCTCCACTCGCCCGAGAAGCACTGGTGTCGACACCTGCTCACAGAGCGACCCCTATGGTGGTGCGGGGCACGGAAAAATCCACGAAAACTTCAACTCTGGCTGTGAGAAGTTCAAACGTGCTGTTTCTCAAGCCACAGTTTATGACCACTATTATTCCTGCAAAGCAGTAACTACGCTTAAATGTGTTCCTTTCTTTTTTTAAATACAGTCAGGTTGCGTTCCAAATCATTTGTAGGTTGTAAAATTCATGCAGAAAAGAACATTTATTCGGGGCATGTATATGAAGACATACGAGTATTTGCATGAAGCAAATGTTAGCTGCTTTACACTATATTGTTCACATTACCGTTTTCTCACCTTCAGATGAGATTAATCCACTAACAGCTTCGTCGTGATGTATAAAAATGCAGGTTAAGCGGTCTAAAGGTCTTCAAGTGGTATAAAATATGTCAGGGAATTTTATGAACATCATCTCGTCACCTAGTAAAAGATCTACATCTACATCTACATCTATACTCCGCGAGCCACCTTACGGTGTGTGGCGGAGGGTACTTATTGTACCACTATCTGATCCCCCCTTCCCTGTTCCATTCACGAATTGTGCGTGGGAAGAACGACTGCTTGTAAGTCTCCGTATTTGCTCTAATTTCTCGGATCTTTTCGTTGTGATCATTACGCGAGATATATGTGGGCGGTAGTAATATGTTGCCCATCTCTTCCCGGAATGTGCTCTCTCTTTAATTTCGATAATAAACCTCTCCGTATTGCGTAACGCCTTTCTTGAAGTGTCCGCCACTGGAGCTTGTTCAGCATCTCCGTAACGCTCTCGCGCTGACTAAATGTCCCCATGACGAATCGCGCTGCTTTTCGCTGGATCATGTCTATCTCTTCTATTAATCCAACCTGGTAAGGGTCCCATACTGATGAGCAATACTCAAGAATCGGACGAACAAGCGTTTTGTAAGCTACTTCTTTCGTCGATGAGTCACATTTTCATTAGAATTCTTCCTATGAATCTCAACCTGGCGCCTGCTTTTCCCACTATTTGTTTTATGTGATCATTCCACTTCAGATCGCTCCGGATAGTAACTCCTAAGTATTTTACGGTCGTTACCGCTTCCAATGATTTACCACCTATGGCATAATCGTACTGGAATGGATTTCTGCCCCTATGTATGCGCATTATATTACGTTTATCTACGTTTAGGGAAAGCTGCCAGCTGTCGCACCATGCATTAATCCTCTGCAGGTCTTCCTGGAGTACGTACGAGTCTTCTGATGTTGCTACTTTCTTGTAGACAACCGTGTCATCTGCAAATAGCCTCACGGAGCTACCGATGTTGTCAACTAAGTCATTTATGTATATTGTAAACAATAAAGGTCCTATCACGCTTCCTTGCGGTACTCCCGAAATTACCTCTACATCTGCAGATTTTGAACCGTTAAGAATGACATGTTGTGTTCTTTCTTCTAGGAAATCCTGAATCCAATCACAAACCTGGTCCGATATTCCGTAAGCTCGTATTTTTTTTCACTAATCGTAAGTGCGGAACCGTATCAAATGCCTTCCTGAAGTCCAGGAATACGGCATCAATCTGCTCGCCAGTGTCTACGGCACTGTGAATTTCTTGGGCAAATAGGGCGAGCTGAGTTTCACATGATCTCTGTTTGCGGAATCCATGTTGGTTATGATGAAGGAGATTTGTATTATCTAAGAACGTCATAATACGAGAACACAAAACATGTTCCATTATTCTACAACAGATTGACGTAAGCGAAATAGGCCTATAATTATTCGCATCTGATTTATGACCCTTCTTGAAAATGGGAACGACCTGCGCTTTCTTCCAGTCGCTAGGTACTTTACGTTCTTCCAGCGATCTACGATAAATTGCTGATAGAAAGGGGGCAAGTTCTTTAGCATAATCACTGTAGAATCTTAAGGGTATCTCGTCTGGTCCGGATGCTTTTCCGCTACTAAGTGATAGCAGTTGTTTTTCAATTCCGATATCGTTTATTTCAATATTTTCCATTTTGGCGTCCGTGCGACGGCTGAAGTCAGGGACCGTGTTACGATTTTCCGCAGTGAAACAGTTTCGGAACACTGAATTCAGTAATTCTGCCTTTCTTCGGTCGTCCTCTATTACTTTGTGACAACATGATGTGTAATTCATTCATCACGGAGCTATAATGGAAATAAATGCACCACCTTCAAGGAATGTGTTCAGTGACATACTGAAAGGTTGTAGTATCATTAATTTCTCACTATCAAAGGCGATTAGATGGCGGTAGGTAGACCTGTCTGTACACTATCTGTTTTGACTCTGTAGGTAGTAACTGTGCTGCGTTTAGATGAGAACAATGTTTGCAGCATTCATTCTAGGGTACAACCATGCTCCACCGACAAGTACGTACTCCTGTTGAACAGCTTCACCCATTTCAACAGGAACACAGTGTGGGCCTGCTGGAAGTTGGGTGGATGTATCAACATATTGATGCACATGTTGGGCACAATTATCGGTAATGTATAGCTGCTTTCAACATTGGACTGTGGAAACATTCCCACACCTGTAGACCACCTTCTGTAAATCCTCATATTACGGACGTACGTCAAGACCGATGCATTGTCCGAACAGCGGTGGTCAACCGAACATCATCCAGGGTCGAAACCAGGGGACATTCGCACTTGCTGTGTCATCAGGGACCATTGGGAATCGTCTGCTTACAGCAGGATTAAGATTACACGTGTCTATGGCTAGGCTACCACTGACACCACGACACCGCCAGGTATGACTACTCAGGTGTCATGGGAGTGCTGACTGGAGAGTGGAACGGCGCTCTACTGTGTTCAGTGATGAGAGCAGGTTCTGTCTGATGGGCACACACATGTGTGGCGCAGACCTAGCGAACTGCCTATTCCAGGGTGCATTTGCTCACGACAAGCAAGTCCCATCCCCGGCCTCGTGATGTGGGTGCCATCAGTTACAACTCGCCGACCCATCTGGTGTTTTTCAGGGCAATGTACTCAGTTCCCGCTACATTGCAGAGGCTGTTACCCCTTGCTACTGTCGTTTATTCTATAGGAAGTTTCCGAGCTTTTTCAGCAGGACTGTGCACGCTCACATGCGGCTGCTACGACGCAACGTACTCTTCGTAGCTATAATCATTGCCCTGGCCAGCGAGATCGCAAGAGCTCTCACCACTTGGAAACGTATGGAACATGATGAAACGCGGACTTATTCGCTCTCCAGGGCCTGCAAGAGTGTTGTGGTACTGCCACGAAAGATGTTGTGACAATCCACTGGAGGGTACCATTCGACGCCTCTATGATCGCTTGCATGCGAAAACATACGCCTGCGTTGCCACCACAGGTACACTGTGCATTGATACAACTGGTTGGACACTTTATATTGTGACATGTGTTCTTCATTTGGTCTGATTTTCTTATCATACACTTCTACAACTCACTTGTCAATAAAATGACCTTGTCCTTGAGGGTGTTACCCTTTTTACAGCAGAGTAAGTATAGTGTGTCGCCGCGATAGAAGGTTTCCTGCGTTTTCTTGGTGTAAATAAAATTAAATATTTTCACCCGTATGGCATTTGATGGGGGCGGGGCTGACTTTTGTTATTTCTTCTTTGCCGGAGAAAGGGGGGGGGGTAAGTATCTCCTTCTTGGATGTCGTTTCTTGGCGTACCCAGGCCTGGAATACTGCTAGATTACGAATTCGAACGAGTGGAAGCTAGCAGCCACAAGGCAACGGCGCGTTTTTAAAAGATACCGGGAGATTACAGCACAATAGCCCGCATAATTCTAATAATGTAGTAAAAACTGTTGTGAATTGCCAAACTGTCAGTTTTTTGGAAAGATACAACATAAAGAAAAGAACAACAACAGAGTTAAGGAAGTGGAAATGAAATTTTTGTGGTTAGTTCTAGGTTTCGCAGGAGGAAAAAAGTGTAGTCATATCGCAGAGCTTCGACACCTGAGGCTTAGAAAATAACATCTCAGCCATGCAGCCACCCACAGGAAGAAGACTAAAAGCTATGTCCTCTATAAACCTTAACATTCATATCTTTTCCCGTTCTGGAGATATATATATATATATATATATATATATATATATATATATATATATGCTTCTTTCATTGATTCTTCTACTTAAAAGATTGAATAACGGTGGCATTAAGTTCCAAACCCCGTCTTCCGTGGTGCACTACACAAGAATCTGAATATTATTTAGAATCCGAGTCAGTGATTATTTTAACATCCTGTGAAAGCAAAATTTCGAATTTAAAAGTGATCTGGGTTTGTGGATTGCGTAAACTAAGTAGCATTCTCTTCTCTGTAAGGCAGTAGCCGGTATTACCTGCTACTCTACTTGCTAAATTATTTTCAAAAAATCCCACGTCTTCACAATTACTTAGGTGTCGTCAGCAGAGATTTTTCGTTAATCTTTATCAGGTTTAATAAACGTGATCCATTTAGTTACGTAGGGGGCTAGCGACCACTCTGGTAAATATACTTAGATGTGTAGTTAACCTAGCTGCGTCGCATAAGAATCATAGAACAGATGAAGAATGACTTAATTGATCGCCTCTGGGGGCCGAACCGCACGATAACCTTGGGTGCAGTGTGGGCCGCCGGTGGGGTGGGTGGACTGCTGTGGCCATTTTGTGGGGTTGTGGACTGTTGTGGGTTACAGCGGGACGAAGCCTCTCCGTCGTTTCTAGATCCCCGTTCACCGAAACATTACTTATATTCGGTGTCTTATATAAAAGTATCAGCATTCAAGACGATTTGGTTCTGTCCAGAACATTACTATCAGTTGTATGTCACCCAGCACCACAGAAGAATCTACAGCCTTCCGATATACGTATAACTCAATCGCTAAGTATAGCATGTGTGAATCAACTTATTAATGTGTTACCTTTTTGTAGATGACTGCTTTTATTTACTGGTCACATCATCTGCCGATACAACACCAAGCCATTCAAGAGCATGCTATTACCCGCATGCTCAAATGCAGTCATACTGTACAGTACACAAAAACATTGTGGCGTCTTAATTACAATGGAGAGAAAGTAATGAAACTGTACATTCTGAGCGTATGCGCTCTAGTAGGAAGAATACATCATTTGTCGCCCGCATCTCGTGGTCGTGCGGTAGCGTTCTCGCTTCCCACGCCCGGGTTCCCGGGTTCGATTCCCGGCGGGGTCAGGGATTTTCTCTGCCTCGTGATGGCTGGGTGTTGTGTGCTGTCCTTAGGTTAGTTAGGTTTAAGTAGTTCTAAGTTCTAGGGGACTTATGACCACAGCAGTTGAGTCCCATAGTGCTCAGAGCCATTTGAGCCATCATTTGTAGGTTATTTCGGGGTATACAGGATGCAAAATTCGACACATGCAACTGCCAACAATGGTTGTAATCCAGCTGGGCTTCGAGTCGAACTGAGCTTGGAGAGCTGGTATGGGAACTTTGTTCCATGTTGCTTCAACTCCACACCAAAATTTATCAATCGTGGTTGCTGCCGAGTTCATGCAAGCATTTCTGAAACTAGTGATCGCAATTTATTGTTGTACTTACAGCTGGAAGAAAATAAAGAAGAAGACATTCCACACCAACAGATAATGCAAAAACTTAAACACATCTCGATTTAAGACAAAGCTCTAAAAATGTTTCTTTGCGGCACTTATCAATAATCATTTATTAAACGAATATCATTCATGTTACGTAATACGTTAGAATGAACATATACGTCTGGGCTTAATTTAAAAGAATTGTAAAAATAAATTTTAATGCAGCGCCGCGCGGGATTAGCCGAGAGGTCTCAGGCGCTCCAGTCATCGACTGTGCGGCTGGTCCCGGAGGAGGTTCGAGTCCTCCCTCGGGCATGGGTGTGTGTGTTTGGCCTTAGGATAATTTAGGTTAAGTAGTGTGTAAGCTTAGGGACTGTAGACCTTAAAAGTTAAGTCCCATAAGATTTCGCACACATTTGAACATTTCTTTTAATGCAGCCTACTGTCTTCATATAACGTAATACGCATGTGCTGTTTGAAAATTTCCCGATGTAGTAACTGCTTTATAGGTTCACGGGTGTCGCGTCGGATAATGTAGCGGAAGTTGCACAGTATTCCAACGAGACAGCTGATCGTCATCTTCAGGTGCTTACTGACGTGTTGCTGCAATGGCTGGCCTATATATACGCTGACTCACTAGAAACGCGCAGCCACCAAGGGGTGGAGCTATAACGTCATCGTGGACGAATCATAGAGCACGGCGATATCCAGTGCCCCCTGTCGGAGAGACGGTCCTCCGTCTTCGCATTCACAACGAGAAAAAAGCACGGTACCCTGTTTAAGTGTGCCGCCTTTCATTCTCCGCCTGTGTCAACTCGAATTCGTTCGTCTGCGACCAACGATACCTTAATACCGCCAGTGCTGGTTCGCATGCGATGCTGATTTAAAATCCCGTGTCTCCATTGATCAGGTCATTACTTATACGAATTTCGACTGCTTCTCTAATGATGGGGTCCCAGGTCGAGGAATCGGAAGAAAGGATCTATGTCTCTCCATAGTTCATGCTGTGTCCCGTGTCAAGACAGTAGTGTTCAGCCAGAGTAGACTTTCCTCGCTGGCCCAGTCTGGTGTGACGTCTATGTTCAGTGCCTCTATCCTTGACAGTGCGACACGTCTGGCCAATGCATGATTTCTCACACTGGCATGGGATTTCACACACGCCTGGTCTCCTTAGACCTAGGTTGTCTTTCACAGAACCCAGCATAGTTTTCACTCGCGCTGGACGGCGGAAGAAACATTTTATTTTATGTTTTTCGAACAGCCCGCAGTCTTAAAGGACACGCCGCCAACATACGATAGAAAAATCATCGTCGTGGAGTTCTCTGTTTCTTCTGGCTGTTCTTGAGCTTTAGTGTGTGCAGGTTTAAAAGCATTAACGGATTTATTTATCAGATTACCCGTTTTGTACAAACACAGAGCG
The DNA here is from genome assembly GCF_023864275.1 of Schistocerca cancellata. NCBI lineage: Eukaryota > Metazoa > Arthropoda > Insecta > Orthoptera > Acrididae > Schistocerca > Schistocerca cancellata. The sequence continues at coordinate 421,523,557 of NC_064628.1, read as the reverse complement.
AAGGTGGCCAAGCTCTGCTCATAAAGTCCGTGCATCTGAGATAACTGTAGTCCTACAAACGAGAGTCCGCAACACGCCACTGCGGTGAGATGAGTGAAGGTAGCTCGTAGCTCGTAGACATAGGTCAGTGTGAGTCGGTTTGCGAAACACACTGTGACCCAAGGAACCATCTTCTTATCTATGGACCAAGACATCTAGAAACGGAAGGTCTCCATTTTTCTCCACTCCCCTGATGAAGTAAATGCTGGGATGGAGAGATTTAAGGTGTTCCAGAAATCAAAGGAGCAAGACTCTGATTTCCTTACTCGTTACTGTCTGCTCTGTGACAGGGTGAAGACTGGGAATTTTTCTCTATGGCACCAATCGCGAGATATCCTGCATGACATCCTAAGTGTATCGAAACAGCATATCCAGACACTCTGGGATGATAATGGCATTGAAACAGAGGATGACACGCGTAAAGCTGAAATACTAAACACCTTTTTCCAAAGCTGTAAAGCTGTTTCACAGAGGAAGACCGCACTGCAGTTCCTTCTCTAGATCTTCGCATGAACTAAAAAATGGCTGACATCGAAATAAGTGTCCAAGGAATAGAAAATCAACTGAAATCATTCAACAGAGGAAAGTCCACTGGACCTGGCGGAATACCAATTCGATTCTACACAGAGTACGCGAAAGAACTTGACCCCCTTATAACAGCCGTGTACCACAAGTCTCTACAGGCACGGAAGGTTCCAAATGATTGGAAAAGAGCACAGTTAGTTCCAGTTTTCAAGAAGGGTCGTCGAGCAGATGCGCAAATCTATAGACCTATATCTCTGACATCGATCTGTTGTAGAATTTTAGAACATGTTTCTTGCTCGCGTATCATGTCATTTCTGGAAACCCAGAATCTACTCTGTAGGAATCAACATGGATTCCGGAAACAGCGTTCGTGTGAGACCCAACTCGCTTTATTTGATCATGAGACCCAGAAAATATTAGATATAAGCTCCCAGGTAGATGCCATTTTCCTTGACTTCCGGAAGGCGTTCAATACAGTTCCGCACTGTCGCCTGATAAACAAAGTAAGAGCCTACGGAATATCAGACCAACTGTGTGGCTGGATTGAAGAGATTTTAGCAAACAGAACACAGCATGTTGTTCTCAATGGAGAGACGTCTACAGACGTTAAAGTAACCTCTGGCGTGCCCCAGGGGAGTGCTATGGGACCATTGATTTTCACAATGTATATACATGACCTAGTAAATAGTGTCGGAAGTTCCATGCGGCTTTTCGCGGATGATGCTGTAGTATATAGAGAAGTTGCAGCGTTAGAAAATTGCAGCGAAATGCGGGAAGATCTGCAGCGGATAGGCACTTAGTGCAGGGAGTGTCAACTGACCCTTAACATAGACAAATGTAATGTACTGCGAATATATAGAAAGAAGGATCCTTTATTGTTTGATTATATGATAGCGGAACAAACACTGGTAGCAGTTACTTCTGTAAAATATCTGGGAGTATGCGTACGGAACGATTTGAAGTGGAATGATCATATAGTTAATTGTTGGTAAGGCGGGTGCCAGGATGAGATTCGTTGGGAGAGTCCTTAGAAAATGTAGTCCATCAACAAAGGAGGTGGCTCACAGAACACTCGTTCGACCTATTCTTGAGCATTTCTCATCAGTGTGGGGTCCGTACCAGGTCGGGTTGACAAAGGAGATAGAAAAGATCCAAAGAAGAGGGGCGCGTTTCGTCACAGGGTTATTTGGTAAGCGTGATAGCGTTATGGAACAAAAACAAGTGGCAGATTCTGTAAGAGAGGCGCTTTGCATCGCGGTGTAGCTTGCTGTCCAGGGTTCAAGAGGGTTAATTTCTGGATGAGGTATCGAATATATTGCTTTCCCTTACTTATACCTCCCGAGGAGATCACGAATGTAAAATTAGAGAGAATCGAGCGCACACGGAGGCTTTCCGGCAGTCGTTCTTCCCGCGAACCATACGCGACTGGAACAGGAAAGGGAGGTAATGACACTGGCACGTGAAGTGCCCTCCGCCACAAACCGTTGGGTGGCTTGCGGAGTATAAATGTAGATGTAGATGTAATTTAGACATTCAGTATGGCCCTCCTGAGGATATGGATTCCATATCCACATGTCAGTCGTGGGAACTCGACCACCAGGAACAGCAATATCGTGGGAAGGCAACGGCGGTGCCGACAGAGCAGCGTCCTACGGCTGTTCAGTTTCGATACGTACCCGTGCTCGTGTCTCCTTCTTACATGAGTCATGGCACAACCCTCTCACAAATGACATTCAACTGTTTCTGAATTAGAAACCCGCTGCGTAACCTTTATACACAGAATGTAGATGGCATGACTCCTACCTACTTTATGCGTTTGTGCTGAAATGCTAATCGTTTGCATAACGAAACGTGCAACACACTCTATGCCAGTTCGAGGCTTGTCGCTTGCTGCCTTCAGTGTGGTTGCAATTTTAATGGCCGGCATAGTACCACGTCACGAACTTAGCGCATATAATGCAGAAATGCGAGCCGCTGCGGCCAGAGAAATGCCTCATAGACTGCAGATGGAGAGCGCTCTGGCGGCAGCGCCAGCGCCCGCTTTCCACAACCGACTGGCGAACACAAGCAGCTTCGCCCAGCCAGACGCTAAGCCGGCGCCCTCCTGTCAAATACAATGGCCCCTCCCGTATAAAACCTACAATAACCTGACCCCCTTAATCATTGGCGATATTTTTAATTAAGAGTACAATTTCAATTCAAATGAGTTTTATGTTAATTCCCTCCTGAAAGCCTCGCTAGCGCTGCCCCTCCCGCCCCCTCCTGGCTGGGGTCTCTCGCGCGACGGCCGCCTAGCCAACCCTCCGCCCTTCTCCCTCCCTCTTTTCCCTTTTTTTTTGTTAACCGCGCCTCTGGTTCTTTCAACTAGAAAAAGGGCTTGAAGAGGCCAGACAGAGCTCGCCTGTTTAAACAGCACTTACTAAGGGCGCCGGGTGCTGCTCAGTGACGAATGAAGATGTATTCTCATTACGCAGCGTGCGGCCTGGGGCGGAGGCTAACTCCCTGTCTTTCTGCTTAACCAAACACCGTGCTCTACCAGTATAGCAGGAGTACTAGGCTCAGGCGGCAGTGTCACTTTTTTTTAACCACGTATACCGTCCGTTCAAAGAGTTACGAGAGTGATTTTATTCCTGGCGTATAAGTTAAGGTATTCTACTACCTTGGTAGCAAAACAACCAATGACGGACGGAGCAAGGAGGACATAAAAAGCAGACGAGCAATGGTTAAAACGGAATTCCTGTTAAGTTTACTAGTATGAAGAATAAATTTCTGAGACTGTACGTTTGGAGCATAGCGTTGTATGGTAGTGAAACACGGACTCTGGGAGCACTGGAACATCAAAGAATCGAAGGATTTGAGACGGTGCCGCAGACGAATGTTGGTAACTAGGTGAACCGATAAGCTAAGGAACATGTGGAAAGCACTGACAATAAGAAGGGACAGTATGATAGGGCCCCTGTTAAGACATCAGGGACCAACTTCCATAGTACCAGTGGGTGCTGCAGAGGGTAAAAACTGTAGAGGAAGGCAGAGACTGGAATATATGCAGCAAATAATTGAGGATGTAGGTTGTAGGTGTTACTCTGAATGAAGAAGTTGGTATAGGGGAGGAATTCATGGCGGGGCGCATCACACCAGTCAGACAGTCACAACATTGATTGAAAAAAAAAATGCGACATCAGCGCAATAACTGCGGTGGCAGCTTGAACTAAAAGCTGTGAACAACAGAATGATATTCACAAATCAAAAAAAGTTTTGCATCACCCCGGTTCCTAGACTCCATGAAGATAGACGTTGACTGTGGGCATTGTATCACAGACACAGTCCATTTGACCAGAGATGTCACTAAACCCGCCCAAACACGTAAACAGCTATGCATGAGCAGCGCCTATTAGACGGAGGAAGTCTGACAGCCGATCTGTTCCAGTCATTTCACCAGGAAGGATGTACACGGCTCGTGTTGTCTGTAGTTCAACCATGCCTAGACGGTCAATACCACGGTTCAATCGAGTCCACATTGTGCCAGGAAGGGCTCACAACAAGGGAAGTGTCCAGGCGTCTCGGAGTGAACCAAGGCGGTGTTGTTCGGACATGGAGGAGACACAGAGAGACTGGAACTGTCGATGACATGCCTCGGCCATGCGCTACTACTACAGTGGATAACCACTACCTACGGATTATGGCTCGGAGGGATCCTGCCAGAAACGACACCAAGTTGAATAATGCTCTTCGTGCAGCCACAGGACGTCGTGCGCAATAGGCTGCATGATGCGCAACTTCAGCGCCCTATGTCCATGGCGAGGTCCATCTTTGCAACCACGTCACCATGCAGCGCGGTAGAGACGGGCCCAACAACATGCCGAATGGACGGCTTAGGATTGGCATCACGTTCTCTTTACCGATGGGTGCCGCATATGCCTTCAACCAGACAATCGTCCGAGACGTGTTTGGAGGTAACCCGATCAGGCTGAACGCCTTAGACACATTGTCCAGCGAGTGCAGCAAGGTGGAGGTTCCCTGCTGTTTTGAGGTGGCATTATATGGAGCCGACGTACGCCGCTGGTGGTCACTGAAGGCGCCGTAATGTCTGTACGATACGTGAATGCCATCCTCCGACCGAAAGTGCAACCCTATCGGCAGCATATTGGAGAGGCATTCGTCTTCATGGATGACAATTCGCCCCCCATCGTGCACGTCTTGTGATTAACTTACTTCAGGATAACGACATCGCTCGACTAGAGTGGCCAGCATGTTCTCCAGATATGAACCCTATCGAATAAGCCTGGGATAGATTGAAAAGGGCTGTTTATGGATGACGTGACCCACCAACCACTCTGAGGGATATACGCCGAATCACCGTTGAGGAATGGGGCAATTTGGACCAAAAGTGCCGTGATGAATTTGTGGATAGTATGCCACGACGAATAAAAGCATGCACCAAATGAAGAGGACATGCTACTGAGTATTAGAGGTACCGGAGTGTACGACAATCTGGCCGACCACCTCCGAAGGTCTCGCTGTATGGTGGTACAACATGCAATGTGCGGTTTTTAAGAGCAACGAAAAGGGCGGAAATGATGTTTATGTTGATGTCTATTCCAATTTTCTGTACAGGTTCCGGAACTCCCGGAACCGAGGTGATGCAAAACTTTTGATGTGTGTATATTGGAGCAGTCAATTGTGAGCACGCATTATTAAGCAGTGGACGTATGGCTGTAGTGTGTCAACGTTCTTGTGACACAATACGTAATGCAGCAACATCTCTAAATCAAGTGTTCAAGACATGCTCCAGAATGTTTTAAAGAAGAGGAATGTGTTTGTAAAGTTTGTGCCGCATACATTGACTCCCGAACAAGAACGATGCATGGACTCCTGGCGCGACTTGACAGAAATAAAAAACGTGGACAATTCTTTTCTGAAAAAAATCATCACGAACGACGAGACTTAGTGGTATCAATAAAAACCTACTACAAACCGGAAAGTGCAGAAATTCAAGTGAAGGCTCCGCGCCAGATGAACAATGTCCCTAAGAAGGTCTTTTCTGGCATTATCACGTGGTTGTATGAACGTTCTGTGTATCATAATCAACGGAAGAGACTGTGTAGCACAACTGAAACATTAAAACTATGTTGTGTCGAACAAAATAACAGTCGTCGGCACAGTGGTGGGTTCTTAGATTTACTTCTGGAGGAGGCTGAGTTGATACTGTGAGGGGCACTCAAATGAAAATCGAACACCTGCCATAAAGGGACCATGGAATGGTGCCATTCAAAAGTAATCACCATACGTGTTAAGACATTTATTCCACAGGGAGACTAGACGATCAAGTCCTGTTTCGTGGAACGCGGTCGGCTGCTGAGGGATTCACAACCGCAACCACTCTTACACTTCCTCGTCCGACTCAAACTGATGTCCAAGTGTGTCTTACTTCAGGTCTCGAAAGATGTGCAAAATCACATGGTGAAAAATCCGGGCTGTACGGAGTGTTTCCCAACAAAATTGCTGAAACGTGACCTGTGTCCGACTGGCAGTGTGGGGGCGGGAGTTATCGTGCAACGTCCTAAAGCATTCCGACAGCCTGAGAGCCAACGGCAAGGCTAATGGGGAAGCATCCCACTTCTCCCCAGCCAAAGAAGTCCAAGCTGGTCACACAATTTGCGGTATGGTAACGATGACCTTCTTCTTCGACTGCAGGGGTCATCTGCTTGTCGAGATCCTCGAGCGTCCAACCACAAATAATGCACGGCGCTTCGGAGACATTTTGCAGAAACTGCGACGTTCCGCCAACTCAAAATGCCCAGGATTGCCCCTCATAAAACACACACAAAATATTAGATCACTTTATTACAATTATATATCGAACAAGATGAAACAGTTAACTATGTAACAATCCATGGCCACACGATTGTCCAGTGTATTCCTCACTGTCACTGAACACTTAAGCATCAGTTGATACAGTAGAAGATAAGTCTCTTCTCTCAAACTACAACTAACTATAAACCTAGCTGCATTGTTCTGTCTAATACAGCTCTCACTGATACGCTCTGCTTAACCCTCAGGACAGGACAGGTAGTTTAAATTTTGAAAGGGGCCAAAATAAGGGGCTGTCAGTTACACTCGAACATACAACTTTATTATTTTATCAAACATTAGAAGAGCCCAAAAAAATTTTTTTAAACACACAGCTTTAATCTTTGGGACGTAATTACTGGCTGGAAGCCACTTTATTTTAAAAACGGCTGAAGGTCAATAACTTAAAACGCAAGCATAATCAGAAATTTAAAATGGAAGCCTTATCTTACAACAGTTCTTTATTTAGGCTGAATGCCCAAAGAATCTGAGATTTTCAAAGCATACAATTTTAATTCAAAATCGGCTGAAAGCCCAACACTTAAGGCTAAACAACATTAAATGTGTTTTTAAAAAAAGGCCTTACGTAAACAGTTCTTAATTAGGCAAAACTCAACCAAAACAGAAATTTAAAAGGTAAAGCCTCATCTTAAAACAGTTATTAGGTAGGCTGAAGGTCCAAAGAATCAGACACTTCAAGAGCAAACAAGTTAAACTCAAATCGGCTGAAGTCCTAACACTTAAAACTCCATAACATTAATTTCTTAAAATACCAAAGGCCTTACGTAAAACATTTCTTTAATCTAGGCTGAAGGCCTTAAGAGCAAAACAACTCAAATTCAAAATCGGCTCAAGGCCCAACACTTAAAATTTAACAACATTAAAACCTTTAAAATGCCAAAGGCCTTACGTGAAACAGTTCTTTAAATTAGTCTGAAGGCCTAAAGAATCTTACGCCTTAAGGACAAAACAACTTTAATTAAAAAAACGGCTAGAAGCCATACAAGTACAGACAACAAGAACAAATAAAAAAAGGCAGTATACCCAAGGGCGCTCCGATGTTCGGCCTGAAATTCAAACACTAACGCTGGCTTAGGTGAGACAGGCAGTCGGGCCAACCATTTACCATCCGACGACAACCCAACCGACCGACAGTCAACGGACTCACCAACAGGATAACTTCCACCTCACCCGACCAGGGCACAACAAGGAGTTCAACGGAACAACGTAGAAGATATTGGTGCCCACAACCAATCGTACATGAAGCTGTCAAACTACAACAGCAACAACACGATGAGGAAACTACACTGCCTGAAATTTACGTCAACGGGAGGGCAGGTTACCAGCACGTTAACGGCCACAAGGCAGAAGATTCCACTGGAGCACTTCAACTCAAATAAACAAATACAGTGAAACTCCACCAGAGGGTGGCTAGAATTTTCCAATTTGAACCCCACGTTGTTACTTGCGGGTATATCCCAACAGCCAACAACGAACTCGAAACGACACAATGCGAACAGTCTTGACTTGCTGGTAGATGAAATCAAAACTCAACCTTCGTGTCCAGGGTCGGTGAGCCATGGACCTCGTAGCGATGGGAACAGCCCCACACACTCCGACACTGTGCAGAGACAGCCAGGGGCCCCGGCCAAACTACGTCCCGCGGAGAATTCCTCGCTTTTCCACGCCAACTGACCGACTCCCCAGGCCCGGAAACGGTGAAAGGACCAAGTATACGTCGACCGATGAGACGACATATCGATACAAGCTGCTGCTGCCGCTCACGGGCAAGTAAGGCAGGAAGTTAGTGACGTCAGTAAATGGAGTAAGAAAACAAGGGGACAGTACCGTAATAGAAGATGACAAACAATAACTGGTATAAACGCGAGGCTTGTACGGCTACAACTAACTATAAACCTTGCTGCATTGTTGTGTCTAATACAACTCCCACACTGCTGGCTGTCGAGAGACGGAGCTGTCGTCTTCGGTAATGATATCAGACTGGGACTGAGCGGCTCTCCGCCCTGGTGTAAGTAAGCAGTGGTGGCGTGTGGAAGCCTTATGGACGTGTCTACGACTATGTCTCTCATTCGCCGTTGCATCTGGCAGCGACTAAGCTTACTTTTGGCTCCGTCGCAAGGCAACAGCCTCGCCATAATACCTCGTTCTTCTGACGACACCACAAACCACATTCTTAATGTTTATCTATTTTTTGTACTTTCTTGGAGTTATGTGGCACACTGCTGGGCCAAATCACTATGACCAGCTGCTCAGCAGTGTATTAATCAACTTCGGAACGTAATATAACAGCGATTCCGTACAATTCGAAAGTTCTTTATATGTTTCTTGAGGTACGAGGAGGTACCCCTCCCCCCCCCCCCCCACAATGAAAAAGGAAAAAGGAAAAAGGACCGGAATAAATTTGCCATGGGCGGGGCTTGTGTAGTACGCATTTCTGCCAGTAGGTGTAGAAGGCGTAGCTCGTTGCCAGTTCAGTGTCGCCTGTGTTGTCGACCTGGCTTGTCCTGTTCATCTGCAGCGATTACTTTCGCTAGCGCTGTTTTGTTCTTGTTTCGTTTTTTACGATGAACAACGTGCAGCTATGAAATTTTGTTCTCCGCTCGGTAAAAATGCTGCTGAAACTGTTTTAATGTTGAAAACAGCTTACCAAAATGACACTATAGGAAAATCTCAAGTGTACGAGTGTCTTGCTGGAATTAAAATGGCGACATGTCGATTAATGACCTCTTTCTGGACGTCCATCAACTACCCGAATCGACGGAAAATATTTAAAAAATTCGAGAGCTTGTGATCACAGACTGTCGGCAGACAATTATCAACGGTCAGAGATTAGTGCTTTATGTTGGAGCTTGGTTCAATGAATTTTAACGGAAGATTTAAGAATGAAAAGGGTTAGTGCCAAGTTTGTGCCTCGGGTTCCGATTGACAATCAAAAGGAACGTCGAGTTGAAATATGTCGTGCTTCGAAACAACAGCTTGAAACTGATCCAGATTTTCTGTCAAATGTGACCAGTGATGGTGCTATGGTTACGACCTAGAAACAGTGCAATAGCCAAGCCAGTGGAAGACGTCATCGTCTCCCTGTCCAAGAAAAATGTCGTTAAGTCAAATGAGACATCAAAACAATGCTGATTTGCTTATTTGATGCCAAGGGTGTAGTTCGTTCAGAGTTTGTTTTCCCAAGTCAGACCGTCAATCAAACCTTTTATTTGGAGGTTTTAGGGAGATTGCACAACAGTGTTCGTCAAAAAAGACCCGATTTGTGGCAGACAGGAGACTGGTTCTTCCATCACGACAACGCACCTGCACACGCAGCATTCTCTGTTTGACAGTTTTTGGCTAAAAATGGCATAGTTCCGCAGCCCCACGCTCCTGACCCACCTGACGTGGCTCCGTGCGACTTTTTCTTATTTTCACCCACGGGAAGGGGCATGAAAAGTCACCGATTTTACAACACTGAAAAAGTCAAGACAAAACGAGGGAGGAGCTGTCAGCCATTACTAAAGGTGACTACAAAAAATGTTCCGAACAGTGAAAGCACCGGTGGGACAAACATATTAATTGTGATGGAGAGTATTTTGTAGTGGATAAGGTTGTTTTGTAAACAATTTGAAAATATATAGCTTTTAAAAAATAGTTCCTTTTTTTCCGTATATGGTACTAGATGTCTACAAACAGGTCACTTCCTACATAACTCTGCGATTCATTAAAAGATTTTCTTCATATTAGCAGAAATTTTCTATCACGTTGTCAACAAGCGTGAATAAAAGTTTGATTTCTCAAGCTGGTATATCTCGAAATTCAGACAACTTGTACCTCTGTCTATGGTTACATCATTAACTCTGAGTAAAAGATTTTGTCTCTCATTTAACCTGCCTTTTAATATGGGTTGATTTCTGAGGTGTGCCTGGGAGTTAGTTTAGTCTGCACTATTGCTGAATACTGTCCACCAAAATTTTCACGTTCTTTCCTAGTTGTAGTCTTCTGTTACCTTTGGCCAGGGGCAGATGATCAGCATACACAGTCACACTCAAAGCTTCGTGTTTTTCTTGTAAGCTGACCTCAGCGTAGCGCTGGTGAGTACTACACAGTAAGATGTTCAATTTTATTCACGATGCATAACATTTTTTGTATAATGTGACCGCTGGTCACACGAAAGGCGAGTAACACACTCAGACTACGACATAACACAATTACTTACAGACCAGAGCTTGTGGACCGATCTCAACGACTGTGTAGATAGAATATCTGGAGCGCTGTATAAACAGTACTTGCAGCGAGGACAGTACAAGCGGCAGCGACCACAGGTGACAGGTTACTTCGCATACAATATTTACAGGACAGACGGCAGTAGTAGCAGTGGCAGATCAAACGACAGTGTGAAACGTCCCCTTAGAAAAATTGTACACATGACTGTGCTTAAACTGACACACAATATTTTTAGCGCAACGCAATCTGAATTTCAATAATCCCTACAAAACAATGGCCCTGACTAACATTAATCTATACCTTTCACAAATCACTTACCTCACAAAAATCTCCGTTACTCGAACTACTGCCATACAGTGAGCGCCACTACTGCCAGCTAAATAAAAGACTCAAACTACTGAAGGCACTAACTACTGATAGGTATAGTTATCAAATGAAAGATTTTAATAAAGAACAAACAATGTATTTACCTTAATATCATCAAAAGTCATAATGTATGTAATTTCAAAACTCCGCCATTTCCTTCCACACATCCACCACTGCCCCCCATGAACCATGGACCTTGCTGTTGGTGGGGAGGCTTGGGTGCCTCAGTGATACAGATAGCCGTACCGTAGATGCAACCACAATGGAGGGGTATCTGTTGAGAGGCGAGACAAACGTGTGGTTCCTGAAGAGGGGCAGCAGCCTCTTCAGTAGTTGCAAGGGCAACAGTCTGGATGATTGACTGATCTGGCCTTGTAACAATAACGAAAACGGCCTTGCTGTGCTGGTACTGCGAACGGCTGAAAGCAAGGGGAAACTACGGCCGTAATTTTTCCCGAGGGCATGCAGCTTTACTGTATGATTAAATGATGATGGCATCCTCTTGGGTAAAATATTCCGGAGGTAAAATAGTCCCCCATTCGGATCTCCGGGCGGGGACTACTCAAGAGGATGTCGTTATCAGGAGAAAGAAAACTGGCGTTCTACGGATCGGAGCGTGGAATGTCAGATCCCTTAATCGGGCAGGTAGGTTAGAAAATTTAAAAAGGGAAATGGATAGGTTAAAGTTAGATATAGTGGGAATTAGTGAAGTTCGGTGGCAGGAGGAACAAGACTTCTGGTCAGGTGACTACAGGGTTATAAACACAAAATCAAATAGGGGTAATGGAGGAGTAGGTTTAATACTGAATAGGAAAATAGGAATGCGGGTAAACTACTACAAACAGCATAGTGAACGCATTATTGTGGCCAAGATAGATACGAAGCCCACACCTACTACAGTAGTACAAGTTTATATGCCGACTAGCTCTGCAGATGACGAAGAAATTGAAGAAATGTATGATGAAATAAAAGAAATTATTCAGATAGTGAAGGGAGATGAAAATTTAATAGTCATGGGTGACTGGAATTCGAGTGTAGGAAAAGGGAGAGAAGGAAATGTAGTAGGTGAATATGGATTGGGGCTAAGAAATGAAAGAGGAAGCCGCCTGGTTGAATTTTGCACAGAGCACAACTTAATCATAGCTAACACTTGGTTTAAGAATCATGAAAGAAGGTTGTATACATGGAAGAAGCCTGGAGATACTAAAAGGTATCAGATAGATTATATAATGGTAAGACAGAGATTTAGGAACCAGGTTTTAAATTGTAAGACATTTCCAGGGGCAGATGTGGACTCTGACCACAATCTACTGGTTATGACCTGTAGATTAAAACTGAAGAAACCGCAAAAAGGTGGGAATTTAAGGAGATGGGACCTGGATAAACTGAAAGAACCAGAGGTTGTACAGAGTTTCAGGGAGAGCATAAGGGAACAATTGACAGGAATGGGGGGAAGAAACACAATAGAAGAAGAATGGGTAGCTTTGAGGGATGAAGTAGTGAAGGCAGCAGAGGATCAAGTAGGTAAAAAGACGAGGGCTAGTAGAAATCCTTGGGTAACAGAAGAAATATTGAATTTAATTGATGAAAGGAGAAAATATAAAAATGCAGTAAATGAAGCGGGCAAAAAGGAATACAAACGCCTCAAAAATGAGATCGACAGGAAGTGCAAAATTGCTAAGCAGGGATGGCTAGAGCACAAATGTAAGGATGTAGAGGCTTGTCTCACTAGGGGTAAGATAGATACTGCCTACAGGAAAATTAAAGAGACCTTTGGAGATAAGAGAACCACTTGTATGAACATCAAGAGCTCAGATGGAAACCCAGTTCTAAGCAAAGAAGGGAAAGCAGAAAGGTGGAAGGAGTATATAGAGGGTCTATACAAGGGCGATGTACTTGAGGACAATATTATGGAAATGGAAGAGGATGTAGATGAAGATGAAATGGGAGATACGATACTGCGTGAAGAGTTTGACAGAGCACTGAAAGACCTGAGTCGAAACAAGGCCCCCGGAATAGACAACATTCCATTGGAACTACTGACGGCTTTGGGAGAGCCACTCCTGACAAAACTGACTAACACGAATTCTTTACAGACGAATGGAAAAACTAGTAGAAGCCGACCTCGGGGAAGATCAGTTTGGATTCCGTAGAAATACTGGAACACGTGAGGCAGTACTGACCTTACGACTTACGTTAGAAGAAAGATTAAGGAAAGGCAAATGTACGTTTCTAGCATTTGTAGACTTAGAGAAAGCTTTTGACAATGTTGACTGGAATACTCTCTTTCAAATTCTGAAGATGGCAGGGGTAAAATACAGGGAGCGAAAGGCTATTTACAATTTGTACAGAAACCAGATGGCAGTTATAAGAGTCGAGGGACATGAAAGGGAAGCAGTGGTTGGGAAGGGAGCAAGACAGAGTTGTAGCCTCTCCCCGATGTTATTCAATCTGTATATTGAGCAAGCAGTAAAGGAAACAAAAGAAAAATTCGGAGTAGGTATTAAAATCCACGGAGAAGAAATAAAAATGTTAAGGTTCACCGATGACATTGTAATTCTGTCAGAGACATCAAAGGACTTGGAAGAGCAGTTGAATGGAATGGACAGTGTCTTGAAAGGAGGATATAAGATGAATATCAACAAAAGCAAAACGAGGATAATGGAATGTAGTCGAATTAAGTCGGGTGATGCTGAGGGAATTAGATTAGGAAATGAGACACTTAAAGTAGTAAAGGAGTTTTGCTATTTGGGAAGCAAAATAACTGATGATGGTCGAAGTAGAGAGGATATAAAATGTAGACTGGCAATGGCAAGGAAAGCGTTTCTGACGAAGAGAAATTTGTTAACAACGAGTATAGATTTAAGTGACAGGAAGTCGTTTCTGAAAGTATTTGTATGGAGTGTAGCCATGTATGGAAGTGAAACATGGACGATAAATAGTTTGGACAAGAAGAGAATAGAAGCTTTCGAAATGTGGTGCTACAGAAGAATGCTGAAGATTAGATGGGTAGATCACATAACTAATGAGGAAGTATTGAATAGGATTGGAGAGAAGAGGAGTTTGTGGCACAACTTGACCAGAAGAAGGGATCGGTTGGTAGGACATGTTCTGAGGCATCAAGGGATCACCAATTTAGTATTGGAGGGCAGCGTGGAGGGTAAAAATCGTAGAGGGAGACCAAGAGATGAATATACTAAGCAGATTCAGAAGGATGTAGGTTGCAGTAAGTACTGGGAGATGAAGCAGCTTGCACAGGCTAGAGTAGCATGGAGAGCTGCATCAAACCAGTCTCAGGACTGAAGACCACAACAACAACATCCACCACTGCTGGCGGCTCACCTCCAACTGCGCAACGCTACGCGCTGTTCACATCCAGCTGCCGCTGCCCAACACTACAATGGCAGACAACAATGCAAACTAGCCACAGACTGCACACAGCACAGCCAGTGATTTTCATATAGAGCGCTACGTAACGTTGCCAATAAGGAAACATAAACAGCCTACTTACATAAAGAAAACATAAACAGCCTACTTACATAAAGAAAACATAAACAGCCTACTTACAAGTGGCACAGGCGAAGACACAAGGAAGAATAAATGTCACTGGATTGTTACTAAAAGAAGTACCCATTATACAGCAATATTAGACTGTAATAGAAAGGCAGAAATAGTGGACAGCAGACGTTGCTGTGCAGAGTAGACTAATCTGGATTTGGAATGGCACAATCTGTGAACGAGAGGCTCAAAGAATTGCTGAGATCGAGCAGCAGTAGACCGAACGGTGGCTGCCCGGGATCGGTGGTGGTCTTCTGTGAATCTCAACTCTTACCAGGTTTTCTATTTTCCCATCTTCTTAACACAAAAATGGTTAATTTTAAGCATTTTCGTTCCCTTATTAGTTTGAAGTTTACAAGTATTTAAAACTGCAATGCTGTTAAACTTCGTTAAAACAATAAGAAATAGAGTAACCTTCATATTTTGTATTTGTACATTTGATATTAGGAAAGCACGACCTGTCTTATTCACAGATGGTAGCTCACTTTAAATGCCAGCAAATAAATTACAGTAGTATATCGGTAACTTCTTTACGTCATATTTTGTGAAATCGTGCAGAAGATAATGAGGCTTTGTTAGACAGATGCTACAAATAGAGCATTTTAGTTGCGCATATGTTATAGCACAAAATCATAAAATACAGTACTTTATCATCAGAATGAAGGAATCTCTGCACAGATAATCGATAACGCTTAACTTATAGCAACCGTTATCCCGTTCCCACTATCTACAGTCAGCCCGCGCCCCTTCCTCCCACCATTCCAGATCGCACTACTCCTTTGTAAGAAAAAAAAAAAAAAAACAGCAGTGTGCACGCTGTTCGACGACTTCATTTCCTGCTCAGATGGATAGGTGGCTGCATAGTGCCGAACACGTGTCGTTGTTATGCGCCTGTTTTTCAAAACTGCCCTATAACTTATGTAAAGAGTCCAATCAAATAGGAATAAACTATTTTCCACTGGACAGTGGCATGTGAATTGGTACCTGTGTTTGGAAATACTTAAGTACTTGCATTATACCTTTCTACCTGTATATTAAAACGCATGCATAGCTAAATGACAAGCCATTGTGACAGCAGATTGGACCCTGCTTTGGATGGGGCGATGTGCCGCAGGGTCATAAACGGTACGGTCATCCCCCAGTCCTTTTCACGGAATTTCGACTCGCTCCCCATGTGACGAGAAACGTCAGGAGGTATAGAGTCAGACTGTGCTGTGAAGGAAGCCGTTCTGACGCCGAGCATCTAAAGTTACAATTTTTTTTTAGTCATTGTTCTTCTGACTAGTTAGATGCGGCCGCCACGATTCCTCTGCGGTGCCAACCTACTCACCTCAGAGCACTTGGAACCTACGTCCTCAATTATCTGCTGTATGTATTCGTCTACCTTACGGTTTTCACCGTCTACGGGTCCATCTAGTACCATGGAAGTCATTCCCTGATGTCTTAACAGACGTCCATCATCGTGTCCCTTCTCCTTGTCAGTGTTTCCCACATATTCCTTTCTTCTCCGATTCTGCGGAGAACCTCCTCATTCCTTACTTTATCAGGCCATGTAATTTTCAACACTCGTCGATAGCACCACATTTCAAATACTTCGATTCTCTTCTGTGCCCGTTTTCTCATAGTCCATGTTTCACGCTGTGCTCCAAATGTACATTCTCAGAAATTTATTCCTCATATTAAGGTCTATGTTTGACACTAGTTAACTTCTCTTGGCCAGGAATGCTCTTTTCGCCAGTGCTAGTCTGCTTTTGAAGTCGTCCTTGCTCCGTCCGTCATTGGTTATTTTGTTGCCTAGTTAGCAGAATTCCTTAACTTTATCTGTTTCGCGAGCATCAATCCTGACGTCAAGTTTTTCGCTGTTCTCATTTCTGCTACTTCTCATTACTGTCGTCTTCCTTCGATTTACTCTCAATCCACATTCTTTACTCATTAGAGTGTTCATTCCATTCAGTAGATCATGTATTTCTTCTTCACTTTCACTCAGGATAGCAATGTCATTAGAGAATAGTATCATTGATATCCTTTCACCTTGAATTTTGATTCCACTACTGGACCTTTCTTTTATTTCCATTATTGCTTCTTCGATGTTTAGATTGAACGGTAAGAGCGAAAGACTACATCCCTGTCTTACATCCTTTTTAATCCGAGCATTTCGTTCTTGGCCCTCTACTCTTATTATTCCCCCTTAGCTCTTGTACATATTGTATATTACCCCTCTCTCCCTATAAGTAATACCTATTTTTCCGAGAATTTCGAACAACTTACACCATTTTACATTGTCAAACCCTTTTTCCATGTCGACAAATCCTATGAATGTGTCTTGATTTTTCTGTAGTCCCGCTTCCATTATCAGGCGCAACGTCAGAATTGCCTCTGTTGTGCCTTTACCTTTTCTAAAGCCAAACTGATCGTCATCTAACATATCCTTTATTTTCCATTCTTCTGTGTACTAGTCATGTCATAAAACTGTGTGCATGAACTCTTAAGCTGATTGTGCAATAGTTCTCGCACTTGTCAGCTCTTGCAGTCTTCGTAATTACATGGGTGACAATTTACCTCAAGTCAGATGATATGTCGCCAGACTCACACATTCTGCACACCAAAGTAAATAGTTACATATTAAAGATTACATATCCAGGATAGGCTGGACAACAATGTTGTTCATGAGCTGTGTGGCCCACGGGATGCACGCCCCTTAGCGGCAGAGTCCTGGAGGTACTCCCAGTGTTGAGGGAAACAGCAGTCAAACTTCGCCAAAAAACACAGGCTGGTAAGATACTATCATAGAAAGTGGAAAGGTAAGCTAAAGTTTGGGGTTTCTATGAAGATTGTGGGAAGCTAACACCTGACCTGGCACTACCAAACCGAATGCATAAAAAATGTAAAATGGCTACCGTTGGTTGACGTAAATAATTTAGAAGTGGGAGTAAAGAGTGCGGCTGTTCTTACAGAGGTCCTACATATTAGGCAGTACAAGAAAGTAAGCAAAGATGTGAACTAAGACACGTCTTGGAGGGCCATGGTCGGCACTTACAAGAATTAGTATCAGGTAATGAAAATTAAGCAACGCCGAAAGACACAGAGTACAAAGGTTTCCTTATCGGAAGCTGCTTACAGAAAATTACTCTCAGGCAGACACCTTTTCAGGGGAGGCATCTTGAAGGGCGGTCTTCGCCACGGGCAGGCTTCAATTCCAGACGACTTATCCACAACCAGGTTCATCGGAGATGAGAATTTGTCATCCGGCTGTGTTGAACTTAGACGGAGAGAGATTGTTGGTACGGAGCCAATTAATGATTTTGCAGACACTTCAGCAGCCGCTAGCAGATTATGAGCAAGGTGAGATCATGATGCAACAGCGAAGCAAACTGTAGGGAAACCTGTATCACTTGTAACGATGTCCAGTAATTTCAGTCTTTACAAAGATTGCCGCGCACAATCATGCGATGGTGGACCAGAAGTTTTCTCTTGCCGACTCCAAAGACGATATATTACCTAAATTCTCTAGATGTTTATTTACAAGATTTTATACTGTGTATATTATGCTCTTCACTCTGTGTCTCGTTAACGTATCAAAAGCCATACTATCAATGAGTTATTAGCTCTGTTAATTTCGGCTACTCGAAAAACAACACAAAATTTGAACTAACTACCTAGGGATTGTAATAAAGAATAATAAAATGGAATCATTAACTATAAAACGTTGTGGGGAAGCTAAGTCAAAGACTGCATTCCAGCAGCAGAATACAAAGATGCAATAAATCTGCTAAACAGACTGTCTATACCATGTTTATCCGTCCTCTTCCTGAGCACTGCTGCTCTGTACGAGATCCTTGCCATATAGTACTGACGGAGGCCATGGAAAAATTTAAGAAAAACAGCTTTCAACTATCTCTGCCAACAGATGCACACGTATATCCTTCCTTCGTATTTTCTAGCTCTATGCACTGACCTACGGCAACCACGGTACGTTTACCGTGAATGTAAATATTTTGTCCAGATACGCATTGACTTGAACCACATTCCAGACCACATATTCAAGTTTTCCAAGGCATTATTTCACACATTTCAATGATCGTTCAATTTGTTTAATGTGAATTTGATTGTACCTGTGTAATAAACTGAGTTCACTAAGATTATTGTTTAATTTCATACTCAGATGAATTCCATTAGTATTGATTTGGTGGGTGATGATTTACTTCTATAAAACATTACAGGACCAAATTAAGACATTTAATTAAATATTTTAGTTAAAATGCTCCACCCATAGTCAAGGACTAAAAGAATACTTTTAAGTTTACGCCTGTAGTAGAGAACAGTTTGCTTTTTCAGCATTAGTCAGATGTTCTATCGACAAAAGACTGCACATCTCAACGCACCACCGAATTTTATCAACGTCTGTTCCATTCCTATAATGAGCGAGGGATCAAATGGTTGTCAGTATTCATCTGTATGCCCTAATCGATCTTACTCACAAGGTCCTACGCGATAAATTCGACTGTAGATCATAATATTCTCACAGTCTTGTTCGAGTAAAGGTTCTTTACATTTACCAAACAGAGTTATCCAAGAACTACGTTTTGGTCAACTCAGCCCACACCAATCAAACTGAAAAACGTAAGTCAATACAAAGAATACTTATAAAAATCAAAGAGTAAATCAGTTTGTCCGTGCGTTCGTCGCCATAGAATAATGCTGCATTTCATTGTGCATTCCCAGATGTTCTTCTGGCGTTTCCCACAACGTCACATATCCTCCAGTGACTCTCATTTGTATTCCCAGCGACTTTCTCTTACATTTGCATGTAGTATATACAGTACTTTTACAGTGTATCTTGGTATTCGAAGTCTGTTGTCATTCCTGCTTTATAAGCATTTCAAAGTGTGGAACAATGTACGTGGCTGCCGTAACGTGTCGTACGCGGGTTTGTTTTCAGACGCATTCCAGTTTTACTGAATCCTTCAAGCAAATCTAAAACTTACTCAAGTGATCGGCTAATTTATTATCGCATCTTACTATTATCTCTCAATACTTACACTATAAGATGTGATCAAGTGGTTATCCAAGAATTTGGTAGTCGTATACTATCGGGTTCTTCCTCTACGTTACATTTATCCAAATTAAAGAAATCTACCATTCGTTACACCAGGTGAAAATTTTGCACAAGGTTTTCTATGGTTCCCTACGATCACCCAGTGACACTTACCTGTGCACAACATCATCGCCAGTGAACAGTTTTATGATGTCTCTACATGTACGTCTGCACAATTACTCACCAGTTCTCACTTAGTATTTGGCAGAGATTACATACAACCACTTTCAGACTATTTTCCGATTGTCCCACTCCCGAACAGCACGTGGAAAGCGTGAACACCTATATCTTTCCGCGAGAGTTCTGATCTCATATTTTATTACGATGGTCATTCCTCAATATGTAGGTCGTATTCAACAATAATTTAGCATTCGAAAAAAAAGCTGGTGACTGAAATTTCGCGAAAAGGTCTCAACGCAACGGAAAACGTCTTTGTTTAATGACTGCCTTCCCAACTTGCTCATACCGTATCCGTGACACTCTCTTCCTTGTTTTACAATAGTAGAAAACGAGCTGTTCTTCTTTTAAGTTTTTCCATAGCCCCCGTCAGTACTATCTGGCAAGGATCTCATACCGAACAGCAGTACTCAAGAAGAGGAGGATAGCCGTAGTGCAGACAGTTTCTTTAGTAGATTTGTTGCATCGTCGTATTCTGCCGATAAAACGCTGTCACTGATTTACCTTCTGCACAACATTTTCTAGTTAATGGCCCATTTTATTGTTCGTTATTGCAATCCCTAGGTAGTTAGTTTAGTCTACAAATGTTGTGTTATTTCTCGTGCAGCCGAAATTAACAGATCTATTTATTATTCACTTTTTGATCGTATGGCTTTTGATACGTTAACGAGTCACAGATTGTAGAGCACAACATAAAGTCTTATAAATAAACATCTACAGAATTTATGTAATATATCGTCTTCGGAGTCGCCAAGAAAAAAATTTTGTTCTATTATCGCATGATCGTGTGAGGCATTCTTTGTGATGTGTATAATGGTCTGTAGCTCTCCGCAATCACAGAATGGTGATGCTTATTTACTCCTTCTGCGTGAAAAAAATATGCATATCTGCCACGTTGGATTCTAATTCTGCTTAGCAATGACCATTTTTTTAGTGGCATGTCAAATGTAGGAGGTTTTTGGGTGATCTGACCACGAAACTTGGACTCTTGAGTTGTCCAAGCGTAGCGTGCCTGCTCGGTCCGCAATGGTTGCACAACGAGTAAGAAACAAGCAAGGAGCGAATTGTCACACATGATGCAAGAGAGAGCGTCAAGAACACTTGATTTTGCACCTTGTCATCACTGCAAAGGAGCAGTAACGATATAACCTGAACACCATACTAGAACGTCTTTTAGGCTGAAAATCTTGCATAAATGAACGTTCTGAAGCTCAGAAACTAAACATAAGTCCAACAGAGTACGCTGAGAGGCTCAAAAACTTGGAGCACATTCAATTACCCATGCGGTGCAATCATATCACGAACCACAATAAAGGGTGATTTTTTCCAGCGTGTTCAAACTCTACGGATTGATCGATGAGAGGATACGGAACAAAAAAGTTTAATGAACGTATGTCCGGAAATACATGGTTCCCATGCTAAAGATCATTTATTCAATCTACGTCGTTACAGAGAGTGCGGTTCAATACGCGCTGTAGCATGCAGCCACAGTTACAGTATGGGTTGAAAACGGTTTCCACGTGTCTCAACGTATGCGTGTACGTGCCGTAGCACGTTTTGTCTCACACGTCCACATCGGCCAAACTGCATCCGAACCGTGTAAAAGGCAGCCTGAATACGCTGCTCCATAGTCTCCACATCTTGATCGGGCTCTCCATACATGACACTTTTTAGATGGTCCCACAACCAGAAATCGCACGGGTTGAGTTCCGGTGAAACAGCAGGCCGTGCAACTGGATCCCCTCGTCCGATCCATCGACCAGGGAAGGTACGATTGAGATGCGTCCGGATGTTAATGGCGAAGTGGGCTGGAGCACCATCGTGTAGCAGCTACATAACTCTTCAAATCACCAATGACATTTCTTCTAGCAGCGGAGGCGAAGTCACATACAAGAAACGCCGATAGCTCCGGCCTGTTAGGCAACGTGGAAGGAAGACTGGTCCCAAAATACGATCGTCAGTTATCCCGGCTCACACATTCTGGCTGCACCGATGCTGGTACTTCGCTGTCACTTTGCATACTATCCCACAGATGACTGTTACCGAAGTTGAAGATTCCACAAAGGTCGCCTCATCTGTGAGTGGGGTGGATGACACAAATTCCGGAATTGTGGTTGCTTGGTGAGGAAACCAGTGACAAAACTGCTCCTGTCTGTTGCTAGTAAGGCCTGCATATGCAGTAAGTGACAAGGGTAGTAATAATTGTCATGGAGAATGTTCCACATGGTCGCTTAGCTTACCCTGCACTGGCGGGCCAACTGTCTGGTACTAATACGGTGGTCGCCTTCCGCAGTGTTAATCATATTTTCCTCCAAGTCTGGTGTCTGAACATTTCGGGTATGACCATGATTTCCTGCTTCCTGAAACGACCCTGTCTCAGACAAACGGCGCAACACTGTTGCAGAAATTGGTTTCTATAGTTTTTTGGTTGGTATCGGCGGGGATAGGTCTCCTGATACAACCTTGCTGCCCTCCGCACGTTGCCATTTGCCTTTTCGTAAGTAAACACCATGCCGGCAAGTTCTCAACGCGACTACGGAACCATTGTGTACAACGCTGTATCACGTCTACTGTATGGTGAGTCAGCAAGAGAAGTGAATTGGACACAACATTACCAATTCTGTGGCAGGAGAGGGCTCTAGGGCATGAAGTATAAGGAACAGTATCACACTCTAAGACAAAACCATGCATACTCTAACTGCGGGGGCATGGTTGTTGTTGTTGTGGTCTTCAGTCCTCAGACTGGTTTGATGCAGCTCTCCATGCTACTCCATCCTGTGCAAGCTTCTTCATCTCCCAGTACCCACTACAACCTACATCCTTCTGAATCTCCTTAGTGTATTCATCTCTTGGTCTCCCCCTACGATTTTTACCCTCCACGCTGCCCTCCAATACTAAATTGGTGATCCCTTGATGCCTCAGAATATGTCCTACCAACCGATCCCTTCTTCTGGTCAAGCTGTGCCACAAACTTCTCTTCTCCCCAATCCTATTCAATACTTCCTCATTAGTTATGTGATCTACCCATCTAATCTTCGGCATTCTTCTGTAGCACCACATTTCGAAAGCTTCTATTCTCTTCTTGTCCAAACTAGTTATCGTCCATGTTTCACTTCCATACATGGCTACACTCCATACAAATACTTTCAGAAACGACTTCCTGACACTTAAATCTATACTCGATGTTAACAAATTTCTCTTCATCAGAAATGCTTTCCTTGCCAGTGCCAGTCTACATTTTATATCCTCTCTACTTCGACCATCATCAGTTATTTTGCTTCCCAAATAGCAAAACTCCTTTACTACTTTAAGTGTCTCATTTCCTAATCTAATTCCCTCAGCATCTCCCGACTTAATTCGACTACATTCCATTATCCTCGTTTTGCTTTTGTTGATTTTCATCTTATATCCACCTTTCAAGACGCTATCCATTCCATTCAACTGCTCTTCCACGTCCTTTGCTGTCTCTGACAGAATTACAATGTCATCGGCAAACCTCAAGGTTTTTATTTCTTCTCCATGGATTTTAATACCTACTCCGAATTTTTCTTTTGTTTCCTTTACTGCTTGCTCAATATACAGATTGAATAACATCGGGGAGAGGCTACAAACCTGTCTTACTCCCTTCCCAACCACTACTTCCCTTTCATGTCCCTCGACTCTTATAACTGCCATCTGGTTTCTGTACAAATTGTAAATAGCCTTTCGCTCCCTGTATTTTACCCCTGCCACCTTTAGAATTTGAAAGAGGGTATTCCAGTCAACATTGTCAAAAGCTTTCTCTAAGTCTACAAATGCTAGAAACGTAGGTTTGCCTTTCCTTAATCTTTCTTCTAAGATCAGTCGTAAGGTCAGTATTGCCTCACGTGTTCCAGTATTTCTACGGAATCCAAACTGATCTTCCCCGAGGTCGGCTTCTACTAGTTTTTCCATTCGTCTGTAAAGAATTCGTGTTAGTATTTTGCAGCTGTGGCTTATTAAACTGATTGTTCGGTAATTTTCACATCTGTCAACACCTGCTATCTTTGGAATTGGAATTATTATATTCTTCTTGAAGTCTGAGGGTATTTCGCCTGTTTCATACATCTTGCTCACCAGATGGTAGAGTTTTGTCAGGACTGGCTCTCCCAAGGCCGTCAGTAGTTCCAATGGAATGTTGTCTACTCCGGGTGCCTTGTTTCGACTCAGGTCTTTCAGTGCTCTGTCAAACTCTTCACGCAGTATCGTATCTCCCATTTCATCTTCTTCTACATCCTCTTCCATTTCCATAATATTGTCCTCAAGTACATCGCCCTTGTACAGACCCTGTATATACTCCTTCCACCTTTCTGCTTTCCCTTCTTTGCTCAGAACTGGGTTTCCATCTGAGCTCTTGATGTTCATACAAGTGGTTCTCTTATCTCCGAAGGTCTCTTTAATTTTCCTGTAGGCAGTATCTATCTTACCCCTAGTGAGATAAGCCTCTACATCCTTACACTTGTCCTCTAGCCATCCCTGCTTAGCCATTTTGCACTTCCTGTCGATCTCATTTTTGAGGCGTTTGTATTCCTTTTTGCCTGCTTCATTAACGGCATTTTTATATTTCCTCCTTTCATCAAGTAAATTCAATATTTCTTCTGTTACCCAAGGATTTCTAAGAGCCCTGGTCTTTTTACCTGCTTGATCCTCTGCTGCCTTCACTACTTCATCCCTCAAAGCTACCCATTCTTCTTCTACTGTATTTCTTTCCCCCATTCCTGTCAATTTTTCCCTTATGCTCTCCCTAAAACTCTGTACAACCTCTGGTTCTTTCAGTTTATCCAGGTCCCATCTACTTAAATTCCCACCTTCAGTTTTAATCTACAGGTCATAACCAATAGATTGTGGTCAGAGTCCACATCTGCCCCTGGAAATGTCTTACAATTTAAAACCTGGTTCCTAAATCTCTGTCTTACAATTATATAATCTATCTGATACCTTTTAGTATCTCCAGGGTTCTTCCATGTATACAACCTTCTATCATGATTCATCAACCAAGTGTTAGCTATGATTAATTTGTGCTCTGTGCAAGATTCCACCAGGCGGCTTCCTCTTTCATTTCTTAGCCCCAATCCATATTCACCTACTACGTTTCCTTCTCTCCCTTTTCCTACACTCGAATTCCAGTCACCCATGACTATTAAATTTTCGTCTCCCTTCACTATCTGAATAATTTCTTTTATATCATCATACATTTCTTCAATTTCTTCGTCATCTGCAGAGCTAGTTGGCATATAAACTTGTACTACTGTAGTAGGCGTGGGGTTCGTGTCTATCTTGGCCACAATAATGCGTTCACTATGCTGTTTGTAGTAGCTTACCCGCATTCCTATTTTCCTATTCATTATTAAGCCTACTCCTCCATTACCCCTATTTGACTTTGTGATTATAACCCTGTAGTCACCTGACCAGAAGTCTTGTTCCTCCTGCCACCGAACTTCACTAATTCCCACTATATCTAACTTTAACCTATCCATTTCCCTTTTTAAATTTTCTAACCTACCTGCCCGATTAAGGGATCTGACATTCCACGCTCCGATCCGTAGGACGCCAGTTTTCTTTTTCCTGATAACGACATCCTCTTGAGTAGTCCCCGCCCGGAGATCCGAATGGGGGACTATTTTACCTCCGGAATATTTTACCCAAGAGGACGCCATCATCATTTAATCGTACAGTAACATGGAACAGAGCGTATTAGAGCCCAGTCTCTCTAACAAAGTATGATTGAATACCAGGGTCTATGATCGTAGATTCCATGATGGTTACTGACGTGCCACTGACCACATTTCTGCAATGCGGACGCAGCGCGGATGCTACTAAGCTGCACCAAGGAGGCGATTGAATCAACGTAAAACTCTTCTAGAACATCAATGAGGCGTTTTACCCTCTTGGGGCATCATCAGATTGAGTAAAAATATCTGGGTATGTAGCCTATCTATCATAAAGGCATATAAAATGGAAAATGGACGCAGCTGTCACTGGAGATGTAATCCATCCGTCAAAAACCTTTTAAAATATAAAGTGGACCTTGAACACACCCGTTGATTCCTGCATAGCAGTACAAAACAGGGCCACTCTCACGAAATAGACGCGGTATGAACCATACACATCACAATGGCCGTTTGGCACGCACTCAAATGTTACTGTATTCGTCCTCAAATATCCCTGTGTTCGTCACAGACATTTGTGTGCGCTCTAAACGGACATCGTGCTTTGTGTGGCTCATACCGCCTTTATTTTGTATGTCTTTATATGTTTTCATGAGGGCTGGATCACATCTCCAGTTCATGTGGCATTCATTTTCCATGGGTTACATATCAAGTTACTCTTACACAATCTGATGATGCACCAAAAGAGTGCAACGCTTCGCTGATATTAAGTTATTATTATTTTTTATTTTGAAATAATTCGAAACTGGTTGCTGTAGCCCCCTGCTAAACTCTCAGCAATAAATGGATGTTAATTTAATGCTGTCTTGTGAGTGACAGCGGTCCTCACGCAACCTCAAAGCTTGAGAGTATTCGAATCGCTACAAATTTCTTTGAATTTAAGCCGCATTTGATCGATGCTTATATAGTACGCGAGAAATCGGAAATGGCTTCTAGGTATACTGAGAAGGTCAGAGGTTCTATTCGCTGTCTTTTGGTACACCGAATGTAGCTTTCGTTTCTTTGGGATATACACCGCCCATTTGCTTTACGGGTTCTGTTAGTTATATATTTTTCGAGGGAATCACATATTTGCGAAGATACCACACATGATTGTATGTTGGTTAGAAGTTGATGTGGTGCAGAGCCGAATGGCTTATGAAAGTCTGGGCAGACTGTAGGTTCAGCTGCTTGTATACTGTAGAAGGTATGTGGATGAAGTAAGTTGTACTTCACACGACTATCTTTTCCGTATCTGTGCTGAGTCCTTGGGAAATGCTTGTTATCCTCCAGGAACACTGTAATGTTCAAAGTTGGAATATGCTGTAGGATCCTGCAGTAGGTAGACGCCGGCGATATTGGTCGTTAATTGTGTACGTATCTCAATATGTAAACTTCTATGTCGAGTTCAAAATGTAGGCTACGCTTGTCATCCCACGCTAAGACATCTACATCTACATCTACATACATACTCCGCAATCCACCATACGTAGCGTGGTGGAGGGTACATCGTACCACAACTAGCATCTTCTCTCCCTGTTCCACTCCCAAACAGAACGAGGGAAAAATGACTGCCTATATGCCTCTGTGTATCTTTGTGGTCTTTCCACGAAATTTAAGTTGGCGGCAGTAAAATTGTACTGCAGTCAGCCTCAAATGCTGGTTCTCAAAGTTTGCTCAGTAGCGATTCACGAAAAGAACGCCTCCTTTCCTCTAGAAGTCTAGAGACTCCCACCCGAGTTCCTGAAGCATTTCCGTAACACTCGCGTGATGATCAAACCTACCAGTAACAAATCTAGCAGCCCACCTCTGAATTACTTCTATGTCCTCCCTCAATCCGTCCTGATAGGGATCCCAAACGCTCGAGCACTACTCAAGAATAGGTCGTATTAGTGTTTTACAAGCGGTCTCCTTTACAGATGAACCACATCTTCGCAAAATTCTGCCAATGAACCTAAGACGACTATCCGCCTTCCCCACAACTGCCATTACATGCTTGTTCCACTTCATACCGCTCTGCAATGTTACGCCAAAATATTTAATCGACGTGACTGTGTCAAGCGCTACACTACTAATGGAATATTCAAACATTACAGGATTCTTTTTCCTATTCATCTGCATTAATTTACATTTATCTATATTTAGAGTTAGCTGCCATTCTTTACACCAATCACAAATCCTGTCCAAGTCATCTTGTGTCCTCCTACAGTCAGACGATTGCGCTACCATTCCCACTGACACAGTTTTGTAGCGGTAAGGATAAAAGGCGTACCACAGGGTGTGGAAGTGAAATGGCGTGACAACTGGAAGTGTACTACGAAGTTCAAGTACATGGGACACTGCGATTCTGCGCGCAAAACGTCTAAATTCACTGTGAAATTCTGGCAGTGTATGGACTAAATGCAGTTTTGCGTACAGCTGTAGTGAAATGGTGCCAACAGTATGACCAAGGTCACACAGACGTTGGTACATGGAAGAATTGTCAGACGTTGGTACATGGAAGAATTGTCAGCAACGTCGATCGCCGATGACAATGTCCAAATAATCGAGGAACTGATTCTCAGTATGGCAGTGTATGGACTAAATGCTGTTTTGCGTACAGCTGTAGTGAAATTGTGCCAACAGTTTGACCAAGGTCACACAGACGTTGGTACATGCTGATGTGGGAGAATTGACAGCAACATCGATCACAGATGACAATATCCGAGCAATTGAGGAACTGACTCTCAGTATGTCAGACTGAACGTTGACCATCGATTCCTGTCTTATTTTAGTCTCTCTAATGCGCCTTTAGTGCAGTGTCACATATGGAACCTACCCCACAGCTTCAAGTGTTCAAATGTGTGTGAAATCTTATAGGACTTAACTGCTAAGGTCATCAGTCCCTAAGCTTACACACTACTTAACCTAAATTATCGTAAGGACAAATACACACACCCATGCCCGAGGGAGGAATCGAACCTCCGCCGGGACCAGCCGCTACCCCACAGGTGTCACAGTTGGCTACACAATTGCAAGTTTCCGTCATACACCGATAACAGTCGTGCGGGATCCCCTCCAGCGGCTCTGTACCACAAGCACCCTCTGCCGCGACAATATAGCACTGCCGCCGGCAGCCAGACACCCCACTCACGCTTGGAACCTCTTTGCTCCGTGACGATATACAGCCACTACCCAGTCACGCTTCGGACTCCATCATTCGTACTTACTCCAGGGAACCTCTCCCTTATTGAAATTGAGAGCTGGACTCTCTTTCATGCTGCATTGTTTGTAATCAGTTTTTATATGCTTGGAGAAATACAACTTAAGTAAATCATCTGTTTATTGTGTTAACTTGTTCGCTAATAATTTCTGCTTCTGTCCAGCTTTCCTGCGACGACAGTAGCCACACTGCTCTGTAGCCCACTTCTCGTTGTGTACAAAGTCATACACAACATTTAGCACATCTGTGACGAGCTCAGTGTAACACTCGTAAATTATAAGTCATAACCGGAGATCAAAATACTTTTATATTTAATATTTAAGAAAAGGGATAGGGACCTGCTTTGCAGTCGAACATTGTCACAGTGAAACAAACAAATTAGGAATGCAGGGACTTCTTTTGTTTTTAGCGGGTCGCCTAACCAGGCCCAGCTGTAGGACAATACTTTGGTTCTGAGATTCAAATCAAGTCTGAATTTCATGAGTCATTTGTTTACTCCAAGATCTCGACGGATACCGCATTAAAAGAATACAGAAATAGTTTCCAACGGATTGAACTAATGTCTCAGAGTATTGACTGAGACATCGCTCCCACAAAACAAGCAAAATATCAGTGTCAACTAAAATACTGAAACACAAAGATCTCTAGGAGCTCAGTTTGATCATGTATATTCTGCTGACGTTGTGGGGTGGTACTTTATTTACTTGGAAGACTGCTTGGAAGCGCTACAAGCTTTCATAATATGTGCAGATTGTAAATGTGAATCAAACCAGTCCAAGACCCACGAAACAATACAATTAATCAGGCAACACAAGTTGTGAAGCAAGTCCTACAAATTTTGAGCTGCTTAGAAATTGGATATTGCAAATGTGAAATGCAACACTTAATCCAAACGAGCACTCCAATCTGCGCCACGACCAAATGTCTCTCTGCCTTCACGGCGTGACCGCAAGTACTCCAGACGAATTCCCCACGACATGTGGGCATTTTCCACTCTCAGACCCTCAGCTTCTGACCTTTCGAAAAACTCTGCGTAGAGGGGAGAACTCACAGCCACTGCCATAGTGACCACCGAGAATTTCGCTTTAGTTTCGTGAATGTAGTAGAGCCCTGAGGAAATTTCCCAGTCTTGTCTTATAGAACGTATCTTAACATACAAGAAGCGGTATCGGCTGTTAGTCGTGTTTCACTTATCGGTTGAGCCCTTTGCGTCTAAACACTGTGGCGGGCAAGATACGGAGTGAAAGGCAACGAAGTTTCTCACAGTGACCAAGCAGCCCCATGGCAGCCTGTTATTAGAGCTGAGTACACAGAGGTACATTCGTCACACACATTTGTACTGTAGTAGCTTACTGTGCCTTCGCGGTAAACTCTATTCAAAGGAGAAACCCGAATTTGCTGTCAAAGAATGGAGTAGATTCTTAATGCAACCGCTTCCGCAAACTGCAGTGCCCTGGGAACCCACTTTCCTTTTCTAAAGCCTCTGTGACTAACCACGTGTGGTCAACCCAGACCGCAGGGCGAACAGGGGGGCCTACTTGTGTTGCAAAGAAACACAGTGAAGTGACAAAAGTGATGGATGCCTCCTAATACCGCGTAGGACCTCCTCTTTTCCGGCGAAGTGAAGTAACTCGAAGTGACGTGGTCTCAGCAAGTCGTCGGAAGTCCGTTGCAGAAATATTGAGCCATGCTGTCTCTATATTTGTCCATAATAGCGGAAGAGTTACCAGTACAGGAGTTAGTGCACGAACTGACCTCTGGATTATGTCCCACAAATGTTCGAAGGGATCTTATTGGCCAAATCATTCGCTCAGATTGTCCAGAACGTTTTTCAAATGGATCTGAGCACTATGGAATTTAGCAACTGAGGTCATCAGTCCCATAGAATTTAGAATTAATTCAAGCTAATTAACCTAAGGACATCACACACATTCATGCCCGAGGCACGATTAGAACCTGCGACCGTAGCAGTCGCGCGGTTCCGGACTGAAGCGCCTAGAACCGCTCGGCCATCGCGGCCGGCCCAGAAAGTTTTTCAAACCAATCGTGAGCAACTGTGGCCCGGTGACATGGCACATCCATAATGATTCCATCGTTGTTTGGGAAAATGACGTCCATGAATGGCTGCAAATAGCCTCCAAGTAGCCGTGCATCCAGGGACAGTCTATTCCAAGTAAAGACAGCCCACACCATTCTGGAGCCACTAGTAGCTTGAACAGTGCGTTACTGACATCTTGGGTCCATGGCTTCGAGGTGTGTGCGGTACACTCGAACCCTACCATCAGGTCTTACTAACTGAAATCGGGACCAGGCCACGATTTTCCAGTCGTCTATGGTCCAACCGATATGTTCAGGACCCCAGGAGAGAAGCTGCAGGCAATCTCTTGCTGTTAACAATGGCACTCGCCTCGGTCGTCTGCTGCCATAGCCCATTAACGGCAAATTTCCCCGCACTGTCCTAACTGATACGTCCCACATTGATTTTTGCTGTTGTGTCACGCAGTGCTGCTTATCCGTTACCAATATCAACTTTACGCAAACGCTGCTGCTCTCGTTTTTGTATGTCCATCCTTTTGAACGGAGGTCTCGGAGACCACGGCCGTTCACTGTTGTAAAAAAATGGAAAGCCTACAGCAATTCTTATGATCTTGTTTACTGTTTAGCTACCAGTTTCGGGGCATCAATGCGCCATCTTCAGCCCTTAGTTGATGCTGCTCTCGGTCGTTAAGTGAAGGCCATCGGCCATTGCGTTGTCCGTGGTGAGAGTTAACGCCTGAAATGTATTTTCGACACACTCTTGACACTGTGAATCTAGGGATACTGAATTCCCTAACTATTTCCGAATTAGAATCTCTCATGCGTCTACCTCTAACTATCATTCTGCGTTCAAAGTCTGTTAGTTCCAGCAGTGCTGCCATAGTCACGCCGGACATGAATCACCTGAGTACAAATGACAGCTACGCCAGTGGACTGACCTTTTATACCTCGTGTACGCGATACTACCGCCGTATGCATATGTGCATGTCACTATCCAATGACTTTTCGTCACGTCAGTGTAATTTTAAGCCTTCTTCCTGAGTTAACAAACCTTGAACGCTTCCTAAAAGCCGGCCGGTGTGGCCATGCGGTCCTCGGTGCTTCAGTCTGGAACCCCGTGACCGCTACGGTCGCAGGTTCGAATCCTGCCTCGAGCATGGGTGTGTGTGATGTCCTCACGTTAGTTAGGTTTAATTAGTTTTAGGTTCTAGGGGACTGATGACCACAGATGTTAAGTCCCATAGTGCTCAGAGCCATTTGAACCACTTTTCTTCCTAAAAGGCAGTCAAGAAGGTAGCAGGAAAATATTCGAACAACGCTCAGCGATATGTGACTGTCGTGTCCCAAGATTTTCGGACTATGAAGACTATGAAGCACTTTTTGAATAGCTCCGTGACCAACTAGCGGATTTCTGTTGGCGAGGAAATGAATGATCGTTATTTGTAAAGACTTGATGATTAATTTGTAAATAGTGTAATGCATCCTCGTCGCTTTGATGCCCAGTGTAGCATTTAATAAAAAGTTAGTTGGTCTACCGTGATAATATGTAGCTTGGTTTTTGACAGTAACTCGTAGTTTCTGTCTGAAGGTAGCGTCACTTTTCTCTCCCGTTACTTTCCTCTCGCATTTGCGACCGTAATTTCGCTAACCATCTGTTCTCTCGGTTGAAGGGTAGAGCGGTGGCTGGCGGCCGGTTGCCTTCGAGGCGTGCCGGTCGCCTCCCTTCCGCCGGCGCGGACGTAATTTATGTCTGAGCGGCGGCGCTGCCTAATGAAGCGGCATTATCCGCCCGCAACGCCAAGACGCGCGGTGGACAGCGCCAGCCGCACGAAGCACCCCCACCCGCGCACCGCAACCGGCCGCCACCCCCGGTCCGCCCTGACCGGCGGCGGCGGCGGCGGCGGCGGCGACTGACGGCGCGCAAAATGCATTCATACGGCCCTCGCCGCATTACATATGTATGTATGAAGATCAGGATACTTCCTATACATAATTCAAAGTCCATCTCACGGGCCTCGGCCGCTTCCCTCTGGACGACGCTTACGCCGACACGCCGCGCCGCCGCTCCTGCCTCTTTTTATTATTTTTTTGTATGTATATATGCGCGTGCCGAGCGTTATATTTTTTCTATATTTTTAACAGTAAAAAAAAAGAGAGTCGCGTGCCCTGGGCCTATCTCTGGCGTCCTCTTGCCTGTGTTTTCCGGCCGGCCAAGCAATGCTAGGGGCTGCGGGGCAGCTTTGCAATCTAATGGTATTCCCATCCAATTCCGTGCCCCCTCCCCTCCCTTCCCCCACCCCGCCCCTCGCCGCGCTTCCATCGTCCCTCCCGACGTCTGCTCCGTGCCCCCTCCCACGCAACACGTTCCCTTCCCCTTTCCTATAGCTCGCGCCGGCTGCCCTGGCCGTCACCCCGCTTTTTCATATTTCTATACGTCACGAATCCTCGACCAATAGTCAACCATCGTCGGCAAACAAAAAAGGAATTGAAAAAAAAAATAAAACATATTCGTACACAACGCCCTTTTTATACTTGGGCTCGGCTGACGGCTGACCGCCGGGCTTATCCAATTTCCAGATCCGGACGAGCCGGCAGAGGGCAGCTTCGACCCGTGGCAGCTGGCGGCTGTCGTGCGCCGAGCTTCCGCGGGGCGCCACCCAGAGGGCGCGAGGTGTCGATCCCAGCTACAACACGCCCCGGTGGAGCTAGTCTTGTATAAATTTCTCTCGGTGTAACGCAGCGCATTGCGGATTTTTTCTCGGGTGGAGGTAATCCGAAATTGTACTGTGCGCTGAATCCATCGCAAGTATTTGAGAACGAAGCACACAGGGCAAAAATGGTCCAGCCTTAGCAAGTATCTTTTTTATTTTGTATGTGAAGAGTCTATCTGCTCGTCGCTCGCACTTCCTTGTGTGACAAAGTACCGTCTGCTTTGAATCGCTAATAAGTACGAGACTAATATTGCGCAGTGGTTGAGTCTGAAACAGATGAATCATGTCTAGAGTTGCGCTGTACTAATACTACAGTTGCATCGTTTTGGTACAACACATAAATAAAAGGTAGGATTACCGGTAGTATTGGCAGCACTGGCAGGGAAAGAAACATAAATGAATGTATGAGAGAGAAACTGGGAGCTGTCGACCTCTCTTTGTTTTTTGTTTCTTTCTTACTTTTCCATATAATTAGAACCACACAATGTTCAGTGTTAGTCCATGGCGTGTTCTATATCCTCACAAAGATATATTGTATTTTTATTGCATTTTATAAGTAATACAAACCATTTGATCACGTAACGTCTGCGCATATCCAGAGTAATTACTTGTGATGCAAATACAGTTTACATGCACAAAAAAAATCTGTACTATTATTGTTGTTTTTTTTCTGTTCAGTACAACTTTCTTCACCGCGACCAAAGGGAAGGGTGTCTGTTATTATTGATGAGTACAAAAGTTGTTTATGAATAACAGAAACATTTCTTATATACGTTTGACGAAGTATTGAAGTGATATTTGTTATGTTTCTGTTTCCCGTGGTTCCAGTGCTACCTTATTTTTCAGGAAATTCCGTTTTCTATGACAACGTTTATGACAAATCTGAACGTTTCTTTTTTAATACTATATTCCCCTGTTTCAAGTTACGGATCCACAGGTATCGAATAGAGCCTGAATTAAATACTGAATTTCCGTTTTGCTATAATTACTGTATATTGTTAAGTAACAGGCAGGAGGATAACTACGTAGAACAAGAATGTTCCGAAGTTTACATGGCCCTTTGTACACCCTCACTCAGTTTCTAGGGGAGTCTAGCAAGACACTGATCGCATACAAAGACAAAGAGATCGAAATGAGTTAACGCCAGTAGGTATGCAACACGCCTAACGTACAGGTAATGCAGTTACCATCTTAACAAACCAGAGCTAGCAGGAAAACTACCATAGACTACGCTTTCTTGTGACAGTCTGCGGTAGCCTACGGCAGCTTTACCACTGTAAAAATGTCTTTTCGTGACGTCATTGTACCAATGTGGGGGCATGGATTTGATTCTTACCAGTTAGCTTTGGGTAAAGTTATAAACTGGTATAGTGTGGACGTTTAGCTAGGATATTGATTTGCGTGTCATTGTGAAGAGCTTGCGGAGCACTATTAGGGCCCAACGTAACACAAAGAAAAATATTCTCCAGAGTATAAGTGAAAATCGGTATAGAATTGAAAATTAAGAAATAATGAAAGATACCGTCTCGCATGACTCGCAATTGTATAGAACGCAGGGCACAGGGAAGCTCAGCTCGAAAGGAATCCAAAAATCCTAAAAGTCCAGTCCAGAGCGGGTGTGGGAGCTATGGCAGCTTCGAAAGGTAAATGCAGAAACGACGCAAACCGATTACGCAAATGGCTCATTGGGCATACAGAGGCCAGCAACAGTCCAAACTTGTGACTCGTCTGTTCTGACCTAACCATTACACTACTCTGTGTAACAACTATGTTTAAGATACTGATGATTAAATTACATATTACCAAACACTTCTTATGATTTTATTCTGACATTTTCACGAAAAAT
Organism: Schistocerca cancellata; assembly: GCF_023864275.1. Taxonomy (NCBI): domain Eukaryota; kingdom Metazoa; phylum Arthropoda; class Insecta; order Orthoptera; family Acrididae; genus Schistocerca; species Schistocerca cancellata. Next base: position 421,488,255 of record NC_064628.1, on the reverse strand, counting down.
CTTTGGGGCGGGCCCGAACTGCGCACGCAGAAATTGTTTTTGCTCTGTTTTGCAAATGAATATGTATGAGATCTCATTCTCATTTCGTAGTTCTGGCTAACTACTGTGACACTTCACGTGCTCCTCTTACGTTCCACAAATGTAGCATGGCACTGTCGTTTGATATTATCCATTGGCATTCAACATAATTTAATTGTACTTCACATAATACAACAAAGTGCTTCCGGTTACAGTAACTCTCATCATCATCTTTGCCCACACTCAGTTCATATAACTACAGCACTAAGATCGCTAACAATGAATTTGGAACGATGACAGAATAAACAAGTTCTCGTCTTGCCCTGAAATCGTCAAATTGCATCTTTGTCAGGCCCGTCATACACTACAGCCGTTCTTCCTCTTCATCAGCTGTGATGCTGAAGGTGTCCAGTTGACAATCCTAGAGTCATCGCTGCAGTGGTTAGTTACTTTGCTGCATATTCCATAGACCATCTGAACGATTTTTTTTATCGGAGTAAAGAGGAACGAATCAATTTGCAAGATATGTACACATTATTAGTTTCAGTTGATGACTGCGTTCTGGCCATTTACATGTTCCTCAATGGCACACTGGTCTAAGTTTAACGCTAATGAACACATTATTTTCCAGCCCCAGTCATGCAACTACACCTAAAAATGTTTGTAAATAAAACTTTGTCTATGAAATAAAAGTTGTCCAGGAGAAATGATGCAGGGCTAGATTTAAAACTTGCTTCACTGTCTGTCAGACATTTTATGTTGTTGGGCGAATGATCTATATTTTTTGTTGATGCGTATTGAACTGCTTTCAGGGCCACTGAAAGCGTTAATAATCAGTAACAGAGGTCCTGTTTTCTTCTGGTGTTGCATGTACTCAAATCGCTGTTCTTCTCCAACTACAATGAATTATTTATGAGGAGTTACATTAATGCACGCACTTATTGTCAACATGTAGTTAAAAAGCATAATGCTCGAAGAGGTACCTAAAAGATGACCAAAGAGTGAGCACCATATATTATCCTTCTTACTTGCTTTTGTGCAATAAAGGCCTTGTTTTCAAGTGATGACTTACCCCAGGAAATTTTTCACAACATATCACTGACAGAGTGGCAACTTGCAAAATATATTAGGAGTTTGATTCGTTTGTTTTTATTATTTTTTTATTTTTAAAATACACTCCTGGAAATTGAAATAAGAACACCGTGAATTCATTGTCCCAGGAAGGGGAAACTTTATTGACACATTTCTGGGGTCAGATACATCACATGATCACACTGACAGAACCACAGGCACATAGACACAGGCAACAGAGCATGCACAATGTCGGCACTAGTACAGTGTATATCCACCTTTCGCAGCAATGCAGGCTGCTATTCTCCCATGGAGACGATCGTAGAGATGCTGGATGTAGTCCTGTGGAACGGCTTGCCATGCCATTTCCACCTGGCGCCTCAGTTGGACCAGCATTCGTGCTGGACGTGCAGACCGCGTGAGACGACGCTTCATCCAGTCCCAAACATGCTCAATGGGGGACAGATCCGGAGATCTTGCTGGCCAGGGTAGTTGACTTACACCTTCTAGAGCACGTTGGGTGGCACGGGATACATGCGGACGTGCATTGTCCTGTTGGAACAGCAAGTTCCCTTGTCGGTCTAGGAATGGTAGAACGATGGGTTCGATGACGGTTTGGATGTACCGTGCACTATTCAGTGTCCCCTCGACGATCACCAGTGGTGTACGGCCAGTGTAGGAGATCGCTCCCCACACCATGATGCCGGGTGTTGGCCCTGTGTGCCTCGGTCGTATGCAGTCCTGATTGTGGCGCTCACCTGCACGGCGCCAAACACGCATACGACCATCATTGGCACCAAGGCAGAAGCGACTCTCAACGCTGAAGACGACACGTCTCCATTCGTCCCTCCATTCACGCCTGTTGCGACACCACTGGAGGCGGGCTGCACGATGTTGGGGCGTGAGCGGAAGACGGCCTAACGGTGTGCGGGACCGTAGCCCAGCTTCATGGAGACGGTTGCGAATGGTCCTCGCCGATACCCCAGGAGCAACAGTGTCCCTAATTTGCTGGGAAGTGGCGGTGCGGTCCCCTACGGCACTGCGTAGGATCCTACGGTCTTGGCGTGCATCCGTGCGTCGCTGCGGTCCGGTCCCAGGTCGACGGGCACGTGCACCTTCCGCCGACCACTGGCGACAACATCGATGTACTGTGGAGACCTCACGCCCCACGTGTTGAGCAATTCGGCGGTACGTCCACCCGGCTTCCCGCATGCCCACTATACGCCCTCGCTCAAAGTCCGTCAACTGCACATACGGTTCACGTCCACGCTGTCGCGGCATGCTACCAGTGTTCAAGACTGCGATGGAGCTCCGTATGCCACGGCAAACTGGCTGACACTGACGGCGGCGGTGCACAATTGCTGCGCAGCTAGCGCCATTCGACGGCCAACACCGCGGTTCCTGGTGTGTCCGCTGTGCCGTGCGTGTGATCATTGCTTGTACAGCCCTCTCGCAGTGTCCGGAGCAAGTATGGTGGGTCTGACACACCGGTGTCAATGTGTTCTTTTTTCCATTTCCAGAAGTGTATTATAAAGTGTAACTGTTCTTAGATGACGGTATTTACCATACTCTATGAAGGCATGAGAGTGAGCTGAGAAGGTAAAGCCTTCGAATTTTTTATGTGAAAACTCTTAGAGCGTTTTAAATAAAACAAGCTATGTCGACGTTCAACATCTATATTCTTCATGTCTACATATTTGCAGCCCTATGCCGCTAGAGGGCTCCGAATTGTATCCTTTATCTTGGCGGTGAGTACCGTAACTATGTCGATGCGTGAGAAACAGTGTGATGTGATCGACTGTCGATTTCGAAGAGTTCCTCCACTCACGGAGCAGCTCTACTTCAGCTGACAACGCCAGACCACACACGAGCGCAGCGACATCTGCAGCAGTCCGCAGCCTTAGGATTTTTTCCAAAATTTAAAGAACACCTTCGAGGACTTCAGCTTGATAGTGATGAGGCGGTGCAAGCATAGATGAGGCTGTGGCACAGTCAACAAAGCCGGCCGCTGTGGCCGTGCGGTTCTAGGCACTTCAGTCCGGAACCGCGTGCTGCTACGGTCGCAGGTTCGAATCCTGCCTCGGGCATGGATGTGTGTGATGTCCTTAGGTTAGTTAGGTTTGAGTAGTTCTAAGTTCTAGGGGACTGATGACCCCAGATGTTGAGTCCCATAGTGCTCAGAGCCATTTTGAACCGTCAACAAAGTCAAACATTCTACAGTGACGGTATCAACTGACTGGTCTCTCTTTAGGAGAAATGTGTTGGTCGCCAGCGTGACTATGCCAAGAAATAAATATGTCGACATAAGGAATGAGTATGTATGAGGTTGATTCAAGTGAAACCTGGTCAGTGCGTCTACGTTTGCCTTACACGTAAGGTGGCTCCACGTAACTGCCGGTATGGCAGCGCCTTCTGTTGGTAGAGAGACTGACGTGTGGGCATCGTTTGATGTTGCTTAGCGCCAGTGTGGTTTCAAGCCGAAGAGAAGATCGTCAAAAAAGTTATCGTCCGCTACCAAACACGCAGGCGAGTAAGCAGGAACAACGAGGAGTGATTCGATTTTTGGTGGCGGAAGGAGTTGGATGCCGTGAAATATATCGACAGTTGAAGACTGTCTGCGGCACGTACAGTCTGAGTCGTTCAAGTGTTGTGGAATGGCGAAAACGATTCCTTGAGGGGCATGAGACATTGGAAGACGACGCTCGTCCTGGGCAGGCTCATCGTGTCATCACACCGGAAATGGTTGCAGAAGTGAATGCTTTAGTCTTGGACAACCACAGAATCACTATGGACGAGATCCATCAGTTACTGGGTATTAGTGTGGGCAGTGGACAACAAAGTGTGTTACTGGGTCCAGGACTGGATCCGACTGCAGCCTACCAGTTTCTTCAAGGATGGAATCGACCGGCTAGTGTCGCAAGGAGATAAACGTGCCAACAGTTTTGGCGACTATTTTTCGGTATATGTACTGTGTATAACTACATTTTTTAGTTACGAAAATCGTTACCGTTACTTTACACTAGCGACCAGGTTTCATTTGAATGCCCATTATAGAATGTTAACAATGTTTGCTTTACTATAAAACTTTTTAAAGTTTTCGCATTAAATTTCGGAGACTTTACTTTTCAGCACGCTCTCTTGTCTTCTCATTAGCGCCACTTTGAGAAACCAAGTTCGACGTAGAATGTGTTGTTGAACCACACAGTACCTTTATGAGCCTTTAATGTTACGGTCTATGTCCTCTGTCTATGTCCTCCTCTTTTGTCCATTCCGTTTATGCTTTGCTAAAGAGTTTACTATGAAAATCACTGTATGGTAGGGAAATGTCTATGGGAAGCAGATGCTACCATTTTCATTAGTTGATTTTCATTTTCGTTGCTCATAATTCCAACATGCCCCAGTATTCCATAGTAGGTGAACTCGCTGATAAAGCTTTCTTAATTGAGAGTTCTCGGTACGTCGTGTGCCAAAGAATTACAAGTTTTTCCTTCGGTTGCCTTCGTGCCCTCGTAAGAGACTGTAAGGCACTTGCTGAGGCAGTATGTACCAGCACCTTGTAGATTTGCAAGTCGCCTGTGTAAAGAACAGGTTCCTTATTCGTTTGTTTCCAAGAACAACAATTATACGAAGTGCAAAATTAGCTGAATTTAATTGTTTGTGCAGGTCAGTAATATGTTTGTTCCACTTAGAGTTTTCATCAGTACATATATACAAACATTTAGATTATTCTACCTTGTTAAATAGAAAGTAATTCACATTCACAACGAATGGCAGTGGACCCAACATTTAACCGTGGAGGAGGGGGGGAGGGGGGAGTGTGGGAGGGCGCCCTTCGTGATTTCTATCCTTCCAACGTTATTTGAATTATTCAGCCCATCTATTTGCATTGTTTTCGTTACGCATCATTCAGTTGCTTGTAAAGCTGTTACGCCCAAGGTACCACTGTATCTGCGCACCTACTGACTGTATCACCGTGCCAATCGATTGAAGAGATTATAAGGAGAAGAAAGGAAGAAACACCAAAGTGTTCTTCGCGCGCAAATTATAGGTAACGAAACGAGATATTTTAACAGCTTTTTGGTTTAATTTTAATTCAGAAGGATAGTTATGAACAGGTCATCGTAATCGTAATAACTATAGGTTGGAGATCTTAGTTATCAAGGTACCTGTAATGTCTTTGGAAACGAGTGAAGTGTGTGTGGCCAATAGAAAGTCACTGTGGTTCAGTCAGTAGCTGTACAACCACAACGGCACCTCGGTCATAGTACCTCATTGCGTCTGGGCACTAAGAGAACTATCAAGTGGACATTCTCTATGCTCAAAGGTGATGACGACGTGGCTAGGGGGGCGGTTGTGGTGTGTAATGGGCCTGACAAAGATAGAAGCGTATAGTTTTAATGTAAGTCGAGGACTCAATAAACAAAGGTGTTTCTTTATTATGAAAACCTCAGTGCGTTGTTACAGTTTTCAGTGCCTTATTCACGTGGCATGTTATCGGCACCTTGATGATGAGATTGTCTCTCGATACGGGTTGCTGTACTGTGTGAACAACAATTAAATGTACTGACTGCTACCAGTTATTATTATTCCATGAAAATCTAAACCAGTCTTGGTACTTCTTTTTAGTTTAACCTTTCAGTAATAACTGTGTAATGTTTGCATTCCACTATATTACTTTCCGTTACGGTAGCCTATTTTTAGTTCTGATTCTATGATATTCTCACGTCACGAAGGATCGATCTCTTTGTTTCATCAATTCATGGTTTTTTATGTGTATGTGTGTCCTCGAAATGGAAATAAACTTCGTCTCTGCCACGCCTGTTCTATCGCTATGTACAGGCATGTAAGACTAGATAAAAATTTTGTCACGTATCGTCGTTGTAATAAAAGGTAAATATCAAAGTTAACGCGTTATTTGTTCTTACAATGGGCTTTAGATATTTTAGTAAATGCATGACTAGCTGCTTCATTTTGATCGCTTTATTTTCTGACTAAGAGTCCGGATTCAAAAGTACTGGACTGTACTGTACGACTCAGCATCCTCAAGACCGGTGACTCACGTTTTCCACTTTCTACGGGAATAAATGCTGAGATTGAAAGGAACTTTTGTACAGCGATAACACAATTTATTTTGTATTCTAATGTAACACAGAAAATGCAAGGTTGTGTACTATACGTACTCCCTTCGTAAATTTCTTCGTGATTTTCAGTTTGCAGTAAAACTTCGGCCACACTGCTGCGCATGTACATTCTTCTCGTAAGCCTCTTTTCGCAAGATGTATTGTGCACTAAACTGTCGACAACTAAACTGTAATTTCCTTGCGTTTTCTATAAAAAGTTCTAATACCAGGCGATTGGTTATGCCCTTCCAGTATGTGAACCCAGTGTGCTGGTAGCTTTATCAGCACCTTCTCTCACGTTCGAAGTGTATTCATTATGGTTGTCTTGTTTCTAAACTTGTTAAATATAATGTTCGAACAGAGAGTCATTTTCTGCGAGTGAAAAGACTTATAGCTGTTATACTCGTGCTCAACTTGTTGTTGTTGGCCGCGAAGCAGTCGTAAATGGCCAAAAAATGGCAAACCACTGTGATGAAACACAAGAGGAATTAAGTTATGTGCACTATAGGAGAAGACAGAATTCGACAAAAGATTCAAAAACAAAACTTAGATCACAGAAGGGGTCAATCAGCAATTCCTTCAGGGAGAATGTCCAGAAATATCACGAAACGTTTACGGACTTATTGCATTGCTGGGAGCTTTGTCTCACTCGGTATATACAAAACTAACTCAAGAATACGGACGACTTTGCACGACCGTCTTTCGATATGGAGAACGGTGTGATGCGTTTGTACACAGCAGAGAGAGGAATCTATGAGTGAGTAGCTAAGCACTTACCTGAGAATAAATGGTTGGCAGTCGGATAGCACCATAGCACCCGAATAGCACCATCAAAGGGAATTTCCAGAAGCCAACCTAAAGTCGAAGAAGATCTTTAACTTTTTTGCTACAGTAAATGTTCACATTCTCTTTCATGGACTCACTAATTGATGTTTACTGTGAGACTTTACACAAACGACTTCTGGCTGCGTACAATAAACGGCGAGGAATGCCGAGGCGGTGAGACCGTTCTTTGCACGATGGTGATAGTTTGCTCATTGCTCGTAGCTGGCCAGAATTGCTGCACCCCTACAGCATCCTTCATATAGCCAGAAACTCGCTCCAAGGGACTTACAGCTATGTTTCCTATGTTTCAGTTCAAAGGCTTTTGCAGACGACTTCGCAAGAGATGGCGAAAAATGGCTAAAGATGGCAGTCCGAAAACGCTAATCACATTGAAACTTAATACAAAAAAATTACAAACGCAACAATACGATTTTGACGTAATGTGTGACCGTCGGTGGTGATTATTTGTCAGATTAATTTCCGAAAATATATCGAGTGAATAAGGACATATTGTGTCTCAGAAGTATTTTCCCTGGCTTGTATCTATTCCAGGTAACTCTTATACAGACACAGGTGCACCAAAGGAAATATCTGTGGAAATCATGATGTTTAAAAGGCTCTCACCAAGAAAATTTGAGAATTTCATAATCGTTACCAGCTGCATCGATAACTGGACGACTGAATTTCACTTGTAGAAAAAAAACTGGTTCAAATGGCTCTAAGCACTATGGGACTTAACATCTGAGGTCATCAGTCCCCTAGACTTAGAACTACTTAACTACTTAAACCTAACTGACCTAAGGACATCACACGCATCCATGCCCGGGGCAGGATTTGAACCTGAGACCGTAGCAGAAGCGCAGTTCTGGACTGAAGTGCCTAGAACCGCTCGGCAACAACGGCCGGCTCACTTGTAGAACCTTTAGTTATGCATTATGTTGAAGATAACTTCTCCCTTTTTTATGTTCGCATGTAGCCGAAGAACTTCATATAACTGGATCTACGTACTGGACCGACATACGTCGATCTGTATCAATATGTACAGCATGAATTTCACCGGAAAGTATACTAATAATGTACAGATAATGCACAACGTAACCTTAAGCTCAGTGGCTATTTGTGTTGTGTTTCATAATTAGTAGTTTAGACACACAGTCAAAAGCGCTCTATAAAACATGTTTGTAGGTACTACTCAATCGTACCAAATGTGCACGCATTGGATGGGTAGACTGAGCGGTGTACAGATTGAGGTTTACAGGGCGAGATGGAGCAGCAGTATGTTCCACTTTACTTTAGATACGCCGTAAACCAAATCTTGGCTCGTAGTTACGTTATCTCTAGGAAACGTCCTAAATTTCACGTGATTAATCTGCCCTAGCCAACGACATTATAATTTCCATTAAAACCTTACTTACGATGCTAAATGGCAGCTTGCCTGTGGAACGTGGAGGAATACCTTTCTCCTTTCCATTACAAACGATTAACCTTTATGTGCCACAAGTACATGCGTTCGTTTCAGAATACCTGTTATTTCATTCGAAAATGCGGTAACGGCTATAAATATATCGTAAAAACGTTACATTAGAAAAGTGTGTTGTTGATAATAATGCACTACGTCAATCCTAATTTAACATGGTCATCATGAGCAACACACGCAGTAAGTCTCAAGAGTATATATATATATATATATATATATATATATATATATATATATATATATATATATATATATATGGCCGAATACCACGGTAATTCTCAGTGACACCCACAGACCTGATTTTTAATGTTTGGGTGGCGTCGTTGGATAGTAACAATAGCAATGTTTAATACTTAACTGGCGCCACTTGAAGCTGGCGGCGCGTGCAAAAAGAACGGCTCGATCACCATAAGTTCATGAAGCGACGAATTTCTCCCAGGGTACTGCATATCGAAACGCAATACATGTTCCTCTTCTTCCGAAGGAAACTAAGACCGTGCGAATGATGGAGGGACACGTTTGGCCCCGAATTACGTCGTCGTGACGAGATATATCACTGCAGTACGCCGTCTTAAAAGTATTACTCATAGAAATGCCCGAAGACGAATCCGCTAAAGCCGTAGATGACACACTCAACGGAAGAAACGATGCACATCTGGTGGATTTCCTGGTAGAGGGTCTAATCATCAACTCTTAAAGCGTGTCGCAGCATTGATGGAGCTTGATGGAGCACCCTAGATTATATTTATCAATTAGCAACTACCACTAAACTCCTCATCCACGATTCTGTAACGAATCGAACTGACATGTATAAAACAGTATTAAACGTCTAATTACTTTACAAATGAGGTAATTTGTTAAATATTTAAGCTTTAAGGTTGTAAGCGAGAAAAAGTTTAAGAAAGATTTGAAATGATGTTTAAAGTTATTATCAAACACTGAAACTTCCTGGCAGATTAAAACTGTGTGTCGGACCGATACTCGAACTCGGAACCTTTGCCTTTCTCGGGCAAGTGCTCTACCAACTGAGCTACCCAAGCACGACTCACGCCCTGTCCTCACAGCTTTACATCCGCCGGTACCTCGTCTCCTACCTATCTTTTCTTTCAGGAGTGCTAGTTCTGAAAGGTTCGCAGGAGTACTGGCAGAAGTAAAGCTGTGAGTAGAGGGCGTGAGTCGTGCTTGGATAGCTCAGTTGGTAGAGCACTTGCACGCGAAAGTCAAAGGCCCCGAGTTCGAGTCTCGGTCGGGCACCCAGTTTTAATCTGCCAGGAAATTTCATATCAGCGCACACTCCAATGCAGAATGGAAATCTCATTCTATTATCAAACACTCATTGAGTATAGTCCAGGTCAGCCCTGTTCACCGATGTGCTCGTGCGCGCAGCCTCGTTCTCACTCCTCAGCCGCGAGCAACCTGCCGGCTCACTGCGAGCAATAGAAGGGGAAGAGGAGGGGAGAGGAACAGGAATCAGAAAGAGGCAGCTCGACACTGTTGTCGACGAGTCTATAGGCAGATGTATAGGTTCATGGTGGCTAATTAATCCCTTCCGTGACAAATTTATTTTTTTAAAACTACTGCATTGATGTGAAACGACAATGGAATGAAACCTACCTTACGGCTGATGCAGCCCTATAATGATTTTTTTTTTTTTTTAGCTGGCATCAACTTACATTGCATAACTATTTTATTCACGCGTGAAACATAGAAACACTGCATGTCGATGAATACTACGTATTTGTCTTTTCACTTAAGCATTAGTGTCTGTTACTACTTTCTGAGCACTGCTAATTCGAAGACAAGCATTTAAATTGGAGTCTGTCAGTGAGCGTCTGAGGGTGGAATTCACTCTCCTCATTGCGGAAAAATGTTGCCCGCGCAGATATTTAGCTCGAAACGTCGACATAGTCGTAGCTGAAAACTTGTGAAGTTGTGTAAGTTCGTGCTAAAGAAAATTGTTATACGAGGCTACAAGATTTGTTTTATTATGAGACTTGCCACATAGCTTCCTGTCACATTGCAAGTCTATACGTTCTAACTGTATCTAGGCATCATAGCGTGTCTGAATTCCGCTTTGAAAATCCTAACCGGGTCATAATGCTGCTTTTCATCGATTTCAAAAGAGTTAATCCCCACTTTACGCACTGATCAAGTAAGTACATAAGCTTACGTTTAAAACTACGACGAACTTAACGTACCGTTCTTCCTGTAAGACAGTGCACAGTTTGTACCTCCGCTGCGCTGCGTAATGACATCTGACAGCCACGCCAAACTCCTCAGGTGGCGAGCGTGTGTGAACGCTTGTGCTCGCCTCGCTGCCTCCTGAACAGGCCTGGTCAAGGTAATCTGCACTCCTTTTCAGGCGTAAGATAGTTTTTCACGCATCTGTTAATGACTTCATACCTTCTGAACCATATGTCGGACAGTGATATAATATTGCAGGCAGGCCTACATTTAGTGGTGGTATGTGAATACTGTCTGTAAAATGAGTTGCGAATACAGTTCGTAGTAAAGAAGTTATGAATTCAAACGGCTTGCGTGGCGCTGAAGTTTTACTGTAGGAACAGGGAAAATGTATTAAGTGATAAGGTTTTCTCCTTTCGTAATTGCACGGAACGTGTCAGCGTGGAACAGTTTCGTAACTACGTAGTTTCGTAACTACGTAGTTTGAAACTACGTGTAAGACCTGTTGGAAGTCGCTGAATGCTCTCATTCTCAGATAGTGGATGAATATGGTCTGCGTAACTTTCGCGCCGTGCGTTATACTGTCTCCAGACATACACACTGTTCTTAACTGTAATAATTGTCTTACTGTGTTAGGCTTTTAACATTAGATGTCTGTATGCTATCCAACCATTGTTCTGAGTCATCATTCCTCCTCGTAATAAATCTTCAACAGACGTAGCTCCAAAAGTGCTCCATGCATTACACTGTACACTCAACAAATCCCCGCTAGCTGCAAACCGCAAATTTCCACTTGCGACTGTCAAAGATTCTACGACTCCACAGTGCTGCCATCTCAGACACATACACTGTTGCCTAACAACTGTTTCTCTGACAACAGTTCCTCAAATATATAATTTTCCTTTATAAATATTAACACATCCAGTATCTTTCTTTCTTTCTTCCTTTTGCTTGTGCCGTTTTTCCCGGGGATACGGAGAGTAGGCATGGTTAATCGGATGTGGCAATGTTAGTTGAAGGGGTGGCCGGATGCCCTTCCTGCCGCCATCCCGTACTCCCCCGGGAAGGAATTAGTGTACCCCAGCTGTCTGCGACTAGTGTAATCCATGGAATAGTGCGAAAGCGTTCAGATGTCTGCGAGCCGTGTAACTGAGGCGGGATGTGGGCACCAGCCCGGTATTCACCTAGGGGGATGTGGAAAACCGCCTAAAAACCACATCCAGGCTGGCTGGCACACCGGCCCTCGTCGTTAATCTGCTGGGCGGATTCGATCCGGGGCCGGCGCGCCTACCCGAGTCCAGGAAGCAGCGCGTCAGCGCGCTCGCCTAACCTGGCGGGTTAACACATCAAATAACATCATCAAAAAACAGCGATCTTACCCAGTGTATTAACTATACTGTGAACGGTGTGATACATGAGTAACGAAGGAACCACTGCTTTATAAATAGTACGTCGATTGTAAAGAAAAAAACGAAAAAACCTTACCAATCTATGTTTTGCATTATGAGCAGAGGATGTTATTTTACAATATTTTTGCTATAGGACTACTCTGAAAATTGCGCCAAATCACAATAAGAATCAAAATTTGATATTCAAACGAATAAAGCAAGGAATAAAGCAGAAGAGGTCTGTGGCGGGAAAGAAAGAATCGAAGCCGCTAGAAATGAAGTTCCGTCAGCTAGGCTCACATAGTCCCTGCACGGAGTGCAACACAACACGGCCCGCTGAGGTGAAGTTGTTTTACGGGAGTTCAGCACGTCGTAACTGCTGTCATTTATTTAATCTTATCACCATAGCGGGACTGTGCGCTCCTTTTTCCTCTTGTGTTTACTGTTTGCTAACGAGGGCCTCAGCTCCTCCCTCGGCAGGGAGGGAGGTGTCTGCCCCAGGGCGCCACTGCAAACTGTCTTCACCCCGGCAGGCAGTTTTATTGCAGCCGCGGCCACCCTCCTGCTGCTCTTATCCACTGCGCCGACCACAGCCCCCGTTTAAAGGTGGCCAGCGGGACCGATCGAATATACCTTTCGCGCCGTTTGGGGCCTCCAATTTTCGCAGCGAATATCGGACTCCGTTAAGAACGTGAGGCGTAAAATATCTGGCGCTCGAAAGAGTGAGGATGGCGAAGGGGGGTGGGGGGGGGGGCGAAGCCGTGAATCTGCTGAGGCGCGAGGGGTGGGGAAGTTCATACGAGGAGCCACCGATATTGTAGCTTTCCCTACGAGGCGAGAAAAGTTTTGCAGAGAACCGAAGGGTCTCTTCTGAGGGTCAAAAGGCTACATACCGTGCTACATTGCTCCATCAACTGACAAAAGATGTGAGCGTTTGACCGAGCTATAAGCTCAGTGCCTCTTAAATGTTCCAGGTGGTACTAATTACCCAAAACCACCAGTAATTATGCTTTATTTCTGAAAGCAGTGAACTGATAACACATATGTACCCATGTATGTATAAGGAGCGATCAAAAGGTTTCCGTTTGACCAATGAGCTGTTATTTTGTTTTTCTTGGTTGCTGAAGGACAAACGCCAGAAGACATCCATCCGAAATTGAAGAAAGCGTGTAGGGCAGCTTGCCTGTCGTTGTGGAATGGTTGCGCCAAGTTCCAAGCTAAGGTAGAAAGGAAGATTAGCTTTAACGTCCCGTCGACATTGACGCCATTAGAGACGGAGCACTAGCTCCGATTGTGTTAAAGATGGGGAAGGAAATAGGCCGTGCCCTTTTTGAAGGAACCATTCCGACATTTGCCTGGAGCTATTTAAGGATATCAGGAAAAACCTAAATCCGGATGGCCAGACGTGAGTTTGGACAGTCGTCCTCCCGAATGTGAATCCAGTGTGGTAACCACTGCGCCGTCTCGCTGGGTAAATTCCGTGCTGGTGGCGATTTGACACAAGACGACAGTCGGTATGGAACTTATGCAGAACTTACATCAACTCAACTGAGAGACACTTGAACACCCGCCCTATAGTTCTAATTTCTCCCCATGCAATTATCACGCCTTCGGTTCCTTAGAAAAGGCCTTGAAGGATCGACGATTCCTGTCGAACGAGGATTTGCAGCTGGCAGTTACAGAGTTCTTCACGTACCAGAATACTGTGTTTTACGCTACGAATACATTAAACCTGGTGCGTTGACGAAATGATTACCTCACTGCTCAAGGCGATATTTCCTGTTTAGCATACCGATTCTGGACTGTACAGCCTTTGGAGGGAAACTTTTTGAATGCCCCTTAGATATAAATGGATGTAAGTGGTATGGATTTTCCGTAACTCGCTACTTGACAAGCGATGTGTAAAATACACATAAATTTATCGCGTTATACAGAACTATATTACAGTAACTGCACTCCTAGGACTCATGGGGACTGATCTCTGAAATATGGAAAGATGCCAAAAATGTACCTTTAAGATAACGTTAAGTGCAATTAAGTGAGATGATTGTACATTACTGTATTACAGTTGTAATTTTAATTATAAAATACATAAACTGAAACATTCACTTTAAGTGCTTCCGTGAAATTTTCAAAGGAGCGGAAGGAGTAGGCTAAGAGAAATTTCTTTGATGCAGTCTTAAGCTGTAACACATTACCTACATGACAGTTAATCTCTTCTGGCAGGTCGCAGATTACATGTGTACCCATATATCACATTACTGGACTCATTAAGTGATTACAGCCGCAACTCGAACGGGTCACTGTCAAGTAAGGTTGAAATATCATTGCACTTAGAGGAGTAGCTGATTTTCAGTGACCTAATGGTCTCCATAGTAAATTGTATGTCTAACAATGATGTCCCAGTAGACTGCAACTTCTTATTGCGTCAAAATTTCAATATCCGTTGAGTACAGGTATCTGGGTTTTTATTTTGTACCATCAGCTGCATACGTATCATACTCTTTATGGTAGTTTCATAGAACTAAAGCTGCTAATTATGTAAGTGAGTAAATGAGCGTAATGTCTTAAAAATATAGAGATTGTAGGTGATTTCAAGTAATGAAGTCAGCTACTTACGTCTGCTGTGTTGCACCTTCTCGTATGAGCTCAGCAGACTTCTGCGTACCTTTATTGATAGGCTATCCCTCATATATTAAGACGGTAGCGATTAAACCATTTACCGCCTATAACCTATCACTATCATAAACATCGAAGACTGGTATCAAATAAACTCGTTGTTTTCTATAACAAGGGCGTTCCTACTTTATTTTAGCCAGAAGATCCATAAAACTTTTTTTGAGACTACCACCAAAAATTAGCCGGTACCGTTGGTGAATAACAGAAATCGAATCGTACACGTGCTTAATGGGTTAAAAAAAGTTTCAAATACCTGAAAATCGCCCTCTTTATCAAAAGAGAGCATGCAATACCTTAAATAACGTAGGATTATATGTATTATATCTTACAGTGTTTATTTTAACTGTATCAGTCGTTCCAGTATTTCATCTGTGTTACTTGTTTTTGTTATAATATAGGTCTATAAAAAATTAATTTCTTGGAATAAGGTAACTGACGAAATATTGTACATCTTTTACAAGTTTTTACTAGAACGTTGTGAAGTTCATGTCTGTAACTTAGAATGCGGGATTAGAGCTACACTACGCTTATCTTTTCTGTAATACTGAATATAAATTCCAAAAGAAGAAAGAAGTACAGACAATTAGAAACATAGTGAAGGGCCATGTTAGAAAAAAAACTTCAGAAAATGAGAGAAATTGCGAAGCAAGAGCGGTTGACCCACTCCTCTTTCGTTTCATTTTCCATGTACGTAATATTTTGTTCTTAAGCATCAGTAGAAGAATCCATCATGTATTAGTTATTTATACGATAGATTTTTTTTTAGAATTCAGTAACTCAATCGGCAAAGACGGAAACCTCGCAGGATCGCTGTGTTTTCCATCTATTTGTCTGTCCGACTTTTTAAGACCACTTGTTCTCAAGAACGGCTAGAGGCATCAAATTTAAATTTATACCACGTGGTAGGATTTATTTTCCCTTGACAGTTAAGCTTATACGTCAATGCAGTCAAAAGAGACACGCATTTTTTGACACTCGCTAACTAATCCATCAAAACTTTCATAGTACAAGTAAGGGAAAAAATCCGAAAATTGTTAATTTGTATTCATATCACATAAAATATTTTTTGCCATTACAAACTTAAATTTCGTTGCAATCTGTCGAAAATCTGAGGAACTACCATAGGGATTTTGATCTGGTATTCAGTAATAGATGGGGTGATTCACGAGGAAGGTTTGTGTGTAAAATTTACAAATATTTCGTCTCATTAGCTGAGATACGATGAAGTGAAATCATCTGCCACTGTAAGAACGATCCCTTTACCATCTAGCGGTGGTTGGCGCAAGACCGCCCTAATATCACTCCACGCTGTCACCAGCTTCGCAGATGCTTTACGAACTGCTCATTCTACTTACAAACATCCCTTATGATGAAATTTTCATTCTACAGCAGTGTGTGCGCTGATATGAAACTTCACGGCGGATTAAAACTGTGTGCCTGACCGAGACTCGAACTCGGGACCTTTGCCTTTCGCGGGCAAGTGCTCTACCAACTGAGCTACCCAAGCACGACTCACGTCCCGTCGCAGGTTCGCAGGAGAGCTTCTGTGAAGTTTGGAAGGTAGGAGACGAGGTACTGGCGGAATTAAAGCTGTGAGGACGTGGCGTGAGTCGTGCTTGGGTAGCTCAGTTGGTAGAGCACTTGCCCGCGAAAGGCAAAGGTGCCGAGTTCGAGTCTCGGTCCGGCACACTGTTTTAATCTGCCAGGAAGTTTCATCCCTTATTATGTATGCCTATAACGCGTACAGCATCTGTAATCCTTCAGAGCAAAGTAATATTGTTAATTAATGCAGGATTGCACTTTCATTCTTTGGAATGGGGTTCCTATACCTACAAAATTTCCGACGAAGCCTTCCACAGAACTATTCAGCATTTGCGTAAGAACAATAGGCCTACGACCGGCTGTATCGTTTCTTTCTCTAGAGGCTTTCATCAGATTTCGCCAGTAATTGCAATAGAAACACAGCAAAGTCAACACTCCTGCAATTTGCAGTTATCATATAACTCCAGAATTAAGAAAATAAATGAAAAATGACAATAATGAATGCGAAATTACAAAAAAAATAAACTTAAAACTTCCAGAGTTTTGCAATTCCTTTGGCTGATATCTTGCCAATATCGATATCGATAGCAGGCAAAAATCGTCAAGATTCTCGATTTCCGGAATGAATGAACTGTCTATGTGCGTAATTAGGTTAGTACGGAACCCTCAGAACGCGGATCTTACTCGCACTTGTCCAGTTTTTGTCATCATTCTTCTGACTGGCTTGATGCGGCCCGCCACTACTTCTGCTACCTTGCGGACTTCTTCAATGCAGAATAGCATTTACACCCAACGCCCGACTTCATCAATTGTTTATTGGATATATTCCATTCTCTGTCTTTTCCTACAATGTTTACTCTCTGCAGCTCCCTCTAGTACATGGAAGCTATTCTCTGATGTCTTAACTTATCCTATCATCTTGTTCATTCTTCTTGTCAGTGTTTTCGGCATATTTCTCTGTTCGCCGATTCTGGGAGAACCATTTTTTGTCTTATCACTCCACCTAATTTTCTATAGCAACACATCTTAAACGCTTCAATTTCGTTCTTGTCCGGTTTCCTTACAGTTTACGATTAACTTCCATACAATGCTGTGCTGCAGATATACGTTCTCCGAAATTTTTTCCTCACATCATGGATAATGTTTGGTACTAGCATACTTCTTTTTGCCATAAAGGCACTCTTTGCTTGTGCTAGTCTGCTTTTTATATCCTTGTTGTTTCTTCCGTCGTACGTTATCGTTCTTCCAAGGTAACAGAATTGCCTTCATGGTCCCAAGTTTTGCACTTCACATTATATCACATTATATCAATTATCTCATTTCTGCTACTCCTCGTTATTTTCGTTTTTCTACGGTTTACTCTCAATCCATATTCTGTGCTCATAAGACTGTTATCAGCATTTAGTACGCTCTGTAACACTTCCTCGCTCTCACTGAAGATAGAAATGTCAACAGCGAATCTTACATTTGATATTCTTTCACCATGAACTATAATTCCACTTCTGAACCTATATTTTACTTCTGCGGTCGATTCTTCGATATACAGATTCAGAAGTAAGGGAGAAAGACTGTATTCCTATCTTACAACCTTTTTCATTCGAGCTCTTCGTTCTTGCTCTTCTATTGCTAAAAGAGTCGATTGTTGTCTTACACGTAATACGTTGTGCTCTTGCTGTGATAGGAAACAACTTTGTATATGATTGCTCGGAGAACCCAAAAAAAGATGGCGGCATTGCTAGAATATTTTAACGTGTAATCACAGTAACGATATGTTAACATATCGGGGCAATTTACTGTTTAAACCAAAATCTTAAAGTTTTTTGTGTACCGACGGTGATTAGTAGAACACTCTTTAGAGTATAAGCAAACGATGTTTCTACCGTATTTATTTTAATTTTTCCACAACAGGTCATTTAGTAAATGGGATCAATTTTTCTGCAGTACGAAGAGAGGACAAGTGAAAACGTTAAAGGTTAAAGGATTACCATTGCCCTTTGCACTGTATAATATCCATTTAGTATCGTAATCGTGGAAGCCAGTTAGTTGAAAAAAATTGTCAACTGTATAAAATAAGAAGCAGGATGTGAAACATTCAGTAAACATTCACATTATCTTAAGTTAATGGTTTACTTCAGTTCATATGTACAACAAAAGTCAAGGTCATTATTGTAATTTTCAACAGCCTGATTTGCACGACTTAACAGTCTACTCACAGTAAAACTATATACGTGGCGTACCAAAATAAATTAACGCACAAAGCAGACTGGGTACTTGAGAGGACTCTTAAATCTTTTTCAATATAACTAACTTTGACGTTCGCATCCTTATTCGTCGTGTCTAGATTCTCAATGTAGTCACCCAGGTCACAACAATATTCCTCCCAACGAGAGACCACGTTGTTGATATATTCACTGTAGAATGTTCGAGTTTGTTGATGGAGCCACAACCGCACCTCTGCCTCCAGCGCTTCATTACTGTCAAAGTGAAGTTCTTAGACGTATTGTTTAAGTTTTGGACACAGATGGAAATCGGTTGGGGTCAAGTCGGGACTGTATCGAGGAAGATCGATGACAATGAATCCAAGGCATCGGAGCGCTCGTGTATGATCTGGCATTGTCATTCTGAACAAGAGCGTGCTCCATGGGTGGACGAAGTTTTCGAATCCGTGATTTCTGTTTTCTGAGGGTATCGCAGTAGCTTACACAATTTATGGTGGGCCTTTAAAAACGAATTACAAATGCGCCACAACTTCAACTTCTCACAGCAATGTGAGCATTACTTTGTCTGCTGACTGCACGGTCTTCAACCTCTTTGGCGACGGTGATCATCTGTGGTGGAACTCCATTTATGCTGTCTTGTTTTTGTGGTCAACACTGCATATTACTGATGCAATCAACACCGTACACAGATTTCATTATTCTGTGGATGGCAATCGGAAGCACATTTACTGCAGTTTCTGCTGTTTCTCACGCACTGACATAGAATAATTACACACGGCCGTGTTACACTCTATAATTCCGGGTCTTCTAGCGGCAGAGGATTGCACTTTACGTCATCGTAGTGGAAAGTCGACATAGTAATAGGCATGACGTTGAGAACAGAATAGGAAATTCGGAGACATTATATTCCAATACGCCCTCGTACAAGAGGAACTGAGGTCTCATTTACGAGGCAGTAATTTAAACTTGTGGATGGTGACGTCATTTATACTCTTCGAGAAGACACACTTCGGCCTACACAAAATATCACTATGAGAAATCAGAGTTATGAGTAGAGAGGCTCTCAGTTACACTAAATTGTGCTTCTGGGATCCGGTAGACAAGGGGCCTTGCGAATTCTACTCACAAGGGAACGTCCCCATCGCACTCCCCTCAGATTTAGTTATAAGTTGGCACAGTGGATAGGCCTTGAAAAACTGAACCAGATCAATCGAGAAAACAGGAAGAAGTTGTGTGGAACTATGAAAAAAAAAGCAAAATATACAAACTGAGTAGTCCATGCGAAACATAGGCAACATCAAGGATACTGTAACCTCTGGAGCTCTGTGGCCCCGTGGTTAGTATGAGCAGCTGCGAAGCGGGAGGTCCTTGGTTCAAGTCTTCCCTAGAGTAAAAAGTTTAATTTTTTATTTTCAGACAATTATTATCTGTCCGTTCGTTCATTGACGTCTCTGTTCACTGTAATAAGTTTAGTGTCTGTGTTTTGCGACCGCACCGCAAAACCGTACGATTAATAGACGAAAGGACGTGCCTCTCCAATGGGAAACCGAAAACATTTGATCGCAAGGTCATAGGTCAACCGATTCCTCCACAGGAAAACACCTCTGATATATTCTATAGGACACTGGTGACGGCATGTGAGTCTCATGACAGGAATATGTTGTCGACCCACCTATCTTGTACACTTGGCGAATGGGTAAAAACATTCTCCTACCTTGCCCGATTTAGGTTTTCTTGTGGATGTGATAATCACTCCCAAAAAAGTGATGAAAACATAAATGTTTGAAACACAAACTGCAACAAATGAATGCAACAGTTTCACAGTCGCTCAGTTTTCCCTGTGCTCTGTCAAAACATATGTTTTTAACGTTTTCAATTTTTTCCGTGTGTAGACCGTCAAAGCCTGCATATGTCCAAGCAAATCTTAACGCATGGCTACTCAGTTTGTATATTTTGCTTATTTTTTTCATAGTTCCACACAATTTCTTCCTTTTTTCTCGATTGATATGTGTTCAGTTTTTCAAGGCCTGTCCACTGTGCCAACTTATAACTAAATCTGAGGGGGGTGCGATGGGGAGGTTCCCTTGTCAGTTCGTGGACGGGACGAAGTGGTTTTGGAACTGTACGAAGGAAGCAAACACATTTGTGACCCTTCCCAGTGTGGTAGTCATTGACGAACTGACCTGCCTCACTTGCTGGGGAAGGTTCCTACCCCAAGTCGCGTATTGATTCATTGAGGGGGGTGGAGGTGTGATTGCTCCGCTAGCGCCGTCCTAATGGCTGCGTTTCGCCGCTGCCTGCCTCCAGCCACCGTAATTGACGCCCCCACTGGGATGCGAATGCGTGGCGTGTCGACGTCCTGCCACCGAGGCTGCACAGGGAACAACGGGTTTTATACTACACACGCCGTTTCTGAACAACACCTGCGTAGGCAATATCCTACGATCTCTGACCGAATCTTACATGTCAGATTAGAGTTAACTGACGCTTCTACGTTGCCGTAAGCTCTCCTCTTTGTGGAGACCAAAAGAGTAAGTCCATGTTTAGTGGTCTAGAAAACATATTGCGAAACAACTGAAGAGCAGTAAACGTGCACCACATCTGACGATATATTTCCTTTTTATGAGTACCTTATACAATATAACCATAAAAATATCGTTTGTTGGGAACCATCATTATTGATTTTAACATCGAATACGGAGAACTATCTCTTTGTAGGACCGTCAGCAACAGCTGTGTTATTTCACATGTTAGACTGTTACTGTCCTTCGACGTGGTTTTCGTACGTAGCAGCTTCAGCATGAATTCCACTTTTCACTCTATTGCTGCAACTAATGTAATTATTTACTACTCTTCTGGGATGTCAACAGTATCAGCACGTCTCTATGCAGTCTCCAGAAACGTAAGAAATGTTGGTGTCTCCAAAATTTCATTTGAAGCGTGGGAAAGCACACCGCTTTACCATTTATTTCTATTTCTGTTGTTGGACGAGTAATCTCTACGTCAAAACATGCGCCAATAGTAAAGGCATATTTCATAAAACAGGCTCTCTCCTTTTATGCCTTTGATTAAATTAACTTCTGACTCACAAAATAAATTCCAAATAACTTTGAAGTTAGAGGTGCAGTTCACACTGCCTCTGCTGAGCAACTGTATTTTCATGGATGTATGAGTTGCTTTTATAAACCGCTAGAGAAAGATAATTTTTTCAAAATAACTGAGTTTTGACCAAGTTTCAGTTGGTGACCTATGATGATAATAAATATATAAGTACCTGAATTCGAAAAGTCATAATACATTTGTATAATGAAAACTTAGTTGTGAAGCTGTGAAACATGAACAAAAATGCAATTCTCCTTTACCCAAAATCCAGTCCCTTTTCACGCCTAAGCAGTCATTTCTGTGCCGTATACTACACATTCCACACTCTCTTGTGTGGTATACGTGAAACACGATGGAAACAGTCCTTCTAGCTTCAGATCGTTGACAACGGAAATGAAAGTCTGCAACTGAAATAACTACAACGAAACAGTCGTATACCATAGCAAATGATCTGCTGAATATGAGTATCGTAACACAGATCACTCTATGGCGATTCAAGTAGAAAAGAATGTTTTGGAATAAAGTCAAAGATTCCTGGTGGTCCGAAGTGATAAATGCATCTTGTCAGGTCACATTGCATTTCAGATGCTTCTCCATAGGGCTGAGTAGCCTACAAGTAAATGCCACTCGTTTATTTTCGTTTCCTGATTAAAGTCACCTTCGAGTAAGAAACTAAGTACAACGGTAACAATACATAGTAAAGATTTTTATAGAGTTGGCCGCTGTGACCGAGCGGTTCTAGGCGCTTCAGTCCGGAAACGCGCTGCTGCTACGGTCGCAGTTTCGAATCCTGCCTCGGGCACAGATGTATGTGACGTCCTTAGGTTAGTTAGGTTTAAGTAGCTCTAAGTCTAGGGGACTGATGACTTCAGATGTTAAGTCCCATAGTGCTTAGAGCCATATGAACCATTTTTTATATAAACTTGGGTTTTCATAAGCTTCCTGGCAGATTAAATTTGTGTGCTGGACTAAGATTTGAACTGGGGAACTTTGAAAATGTTCCGAGTTCAATGTTTCATATCAGCGCACACTTCGCTGTGTAGTGAAAATTTCATTCTGGAAGTAAACTGTCTAATAAAATTATTACGCTTTGACAAATGTAACGAAGACGTGCTAATTCTGTATAACAACACTAGATTCTGGAGTGATAAGGTAGGGAATAAAATGTTTTGACTTTTTATGCGGAATTATTCCCATATTACTGTGTAATTACAGTAACTCACGAAAGTCTGATAGGTTAGTGGAATATTAAAATTTTGTAACGTTAAAAGCGGCTATTTCAAATGTTGGAAGACTGTATGAGTTGTTGTGAAGAATTCATGCACCGAAAGCAGAAAAATGACCTATGAGCATTCTAGCACTAATGAGATGTCGTTTTTATGTGAACACCACACAGTTTCTAAATGTTTGGTTAATTCTTTCCTGCTGATAAGACGCAGTACCGTAATCGTGAACACTCGAGTATTCAGTGCGCTGAGAAAAATTCAAGATTCACGCCGCAATCTTTTCTACTACGATACTCCCTTCAACGATTCGGACATTTTTTTACCTAATACCAGTAATCTTCGTTATACTGTTCACTGCTTGTGTTACAATGCTAAATCAGTACTGTTCTCTCAAGAGCCAAATTAAAAGCTCCGGGTACCACAGAACAAGTCCTTCTGAATTTCTCTTTTAAGAATTTCCACTAAAATATTTGCTGATCTACCCTGTTCCGTGTTTTCTTCCTCTTCCTTCCCTACTCCGAGCTTTCGTTCCGTCACTAATGACCTCGACGTCGACGGTATGTTTAACTCTAATCTTTCTTTCTTCCTTTCGATATCATCCGACTGGAGCTCCCTCGTTGACAGATTTATCGGAAGAATCCTAACTAACGGTATATCACTAACGAAGCGTCACTTACTAAATATTAGTACGACAAATTCTTTAGTATTATCCAATAATTTGGATCCATTACCAAGTTGTAATAAGCTAAGAGAGAGAGATATTTAGACGAAAATTGGTGCGATTCGTCACAGATTTCTGTAGCGGTGAGAGAGCGTCAGAGGAACGAATGGCTCGAGTGGCAAACTTCATTTGCAGGCGCTGCAAATAATGTCTCCTGTCCACGAACCCATTTTCCAATAGAAGAAACACATTAATTCCTACAGCATACACCCCGCATTCTCATCACGACACTATATTTGAGAAATTTGAGAGGACAGAGAATTGTACTCACATTCTGAAAACTGAACATAAGTGAAGGAAACTTATCCAGGTACGACACAAAGTTCCGACGTACATTTTATTGTAACGTGATGGGTACAAATGCACAATTTTCTTCATTTTAGTCTAATATTTCAAATCAGAACTTTTCTCTTGTTAAGAAATTTTCAATAAATTTTTTTAGCTATAGTAGTCTACTTTTTTTACATTCCTATAGCCACTCTTAAGTTATAACCTTAGTCCTTTCTCCTGAAATCAGATCCTAAATAACATTCTAGGAGAACCACAATGAAAACAGGCCCATCGAACTCACTGTATTACTTACTTCAAGAAGTAGGTGTTGGATAAATAAACAGGAAACAGCGCTAGTTGCGTATGTTCGCGGCCCGTTTCGACCTGCTACAGTCAAATGGTACAAGATCTACGGTATGTACAGAGTAATTCGAATTTGAAGTCGACCGTGAAACAGCAGTTTCCATTCAATTGGTGCTTTTTGGTGTTCATTCACCTGCGTGAGGTTGCTGCCAATAATGAAGCCTCGAGATATAAAACTAGTACACCTATTTTTATATTAGACGCAATCGCAGAGTTTGACTAAAATTACAACCGGTATCGGCCATGGATTGTTCGCCTTCAGAATACGCAATATCTGGCGTGTAAAATGTCCAAGGCTTGCGTTGCAATTGCGAATGGCGATGCATTTCATGGACGCTTCGTTGCGCAAATGCCGCCTATTACGTATAGATTTCGAAGCAGAATTCCGAAGATGACCAATATACGGCCGATACCGCTTATAACTGTAATCATAATTTGCGATTGTGTCTGGAATAAAAATAAGCATACTCCGAGACTTAATGACTGGCCGCAACTATACGTAAATAAATAAACGCTGAAAAGTACCAGTTGCGTTGAATTCGTGTGTTCACAAAAGATTTAAGCAATTTCCTTATATTTTTTAAATCGTATTCCATGTTTATGTCTGCAATAGAAGTGTATACAGTTTGACTTTCACGGCCGGTATTTGCGTCCTTATTGTTTTGTGATATGTGAGCATTACGCAATCGTTCGAAACATGTTCGCCTAATGTTTCGTCTCCTAATGCTGGAAACGTCGTCAGAGGCTATAAAGACTAAGTTATTATTTTCAAACTTACGTATTAAACTGCACTGTTTACAGATTTGGTCTCGTTGTAACATCATCCGACCACTGCCTAAGATACTGAATCTAGCCGATGTGTGTTATGGAGCTTTTAATGCGGAAGAGATGGCGCTGTTTTCTTCTTTTAGTTCTGACGACCGCAAACTGTCTAATTTCAGTCCCTCTTCCTTCCTGTCTGAGTTGTTAATGTGTATTTGAATTTCTATGGTCTCTCTGTACATATACTATAATAGCAGGTTTGGAAATAGTAATTTAGTCTTTATAAATGGAAAGACGGAAACTTCAAACCTATTTACCCAAAACAAATACAACAAAAAATGTGTGTAGACCGAGTAAATACATCTCGATGACGATGTACATAGATTAAAGACATCAGAAATCGTAACATCCAATTTCGAACTCACAAAACATATAGTGCAAAAGTGTTTTATAATATGAAGAACAAGAGAATAACAAGAAAAAAACGTAATATAGTAACACATGTGTAGTTATTATACAGCGTAGTTATTATAAACATAAAACAAACACGTATTACAGACCAGTGAAGATGTTTCACAAATAAAAGAAGTGAAACGCGTACGGCAGAAAACAAACTGCCTTTCATTTATCTGCAAAGATGGAATACACCTGCATGAGAAAAAGTATCTCCATGCACACACACAAGATATTAGAAAAGAGTTGTCAAACCAGGATGCCTCTATAGATCAGAAACACTAATTTTAAGTAGGAAAACAAACACTGAGAACATTGAGAAAAAAGAACGCCAAATCGTGACAACAATTATTGCCCTTGAACCTTGCAGACAAACAATAGCGACTCAGAGGCAAACAGGAAGACAGATGGTATAAAAATATCCATAGCGACATTAAAAAACGCAGGTTAAAAGAATGAACCGCTTCAGCAGTAATGGAAAGATTAAAAGAATGATCACTTCACTAGTAAAGCTAAAACGGACAGGATTTAATGGACTGGCGAAAATCAAACCACATCTGAAATTGGCCGCAGAAGATTTTCAAACACGCGAAGTCTTCAGGTCCAAAATCCACAGACAGCAAGTTGGTTCAAATGGCTCTGAGCACTATGGGACTTAACATCTGAGGTTATCAGTCCGCTACACTTAGAACTACTTAAACCTAACTAACCTAAGGACATCACAAACATCCATGCCCGAGGCAGGATTGGAACCTGCGACCGTAGCAGCAGCGCGGTTTCGGACTGATGAGTCTAGAACCGCTTGGCCGCAACGGCCGGCGACGGCAAGTTGACCAAGAGGAAAAACCAAAGACGACGAAGAATATCTGACGAAAGAAAGGAAGCCCGAGTGAAAAGAACAAAAAATACATTGTTATCCAGCCTACGACGCCCTCAGATACTACCCATAAGATTTTCCTACTCCCTCGCTCGCTGAGCGTGAACTATTTGTCCTACAGAAAGAAATGAATACCACCTTTTTGTAGGAAACTGAATGCAGTTAAATTTTATTCTGGGATACGTTTCCACTGGAGACCACGGCTTTCGAGCTATACAAGAAAAACACGTTCGAAAGTCACTTTTGTACATTTGTCTTGAATAATTCGAAAACGACGGCCTAGCGAAAACGCATCTCAGTACAAAATTTAACTACAGTAAATGTTATACAAAAATGTGTTCATTTTCTCCGTGGGACTAAGGACGCGTAGCGTGCGAAAGAATATGAATCATGCGTGTGGTATTTCAAGATGTTGCAGGTTGCATAAAACTCAGTGGTAGGGGCAGCTGAATCATCTTATATGGGCGCAAAGGAAGGAAGAAGCACACACCTCTATGTGCATACTCCCGAAGGGCTTATTCGGAAATAATAGTAATAATAATAAGTCTTTATAGCCTCTAAGAATGTGTCCAGCATTATACACACGCCTTTGATCGTGGCGTAATGCCCACATAATAAAAATAAACAACGAGCTAGAAGCTTTCTTCCGAAAAAAATGTTAGAGTTATAAACAGGATAAAAAGGAACGAAAATATCACTTTTAAGTGCACACTGCGTGCTAAAAGTAAGGCGGCAGTGTGACGTCGTCTCCTGGTAAGCGGGTGGGGAGTAAGGAAACTGGGGTGGTGCGCCCTGTCTGGACGGTGGCGCAGCCGACGCACAGTGCGCAGTTAGCGGCGGCAGCAGCAGCAGCAGTGGTAGCGGCGGCGGCGGCCGGCGGCGGCCGGCTGGCTGCGTCTTGCGCTCACCGCCGTCCGCTGTCCGCCGTCCGCCCCTCCGTGGTGGGGGTAGCTCCGCTTCGCTCCGGCGCGGCGGTCGAAGATCATTATGTGTGGTTCCCATGGCAACCGGGGGGGTTTGCTGATTGAAGCGCGCCTGTAATTTGGTCCACGGGCCGGCCGGACCGGGTCCGGGGTGGGCGGGCGCGCGTGTGGGGTGGCGAGGGGCGGCGGTGGCGGTGGCGGCGCTGGCGGCCGCGGGGGCGGCGGGGTGGAGGCGGGGGCGGCGCAGGGCCGGCGGCGGCGCAGGCGGAGGCGGAGGAGGAGGAGGAGGAGGCTGCGGCGGCGGCGGCGGGGGCGGGAGGGGGGCAAGCAGAGTGACCGGCCCCGTGTTCTTGCGTCCGACACGTCCAGTGCCGCCAACACAAATCAATAAATTACAATTGCCCGCCGCGCCGCGCATTCCGCGCCGACCGCCCCCGCTGCCGGCGACTCCGCAGCCCCCGCTGCTGGCGCTGGGGCCGCCGCTTTGACCCGCGCTGGAAAAACACCGCGGCGGCGCCGCGCCGCACGCACCGCTTCTTACCGACAGCACGCAGTTGACGGCGCAATTGCGCGTTGCTGCCTAATCACAATGCGTATTCCCACTGCGTTCAACGCCATTCTTCACGGAGTATTTTCTACACGAGAGCTTACGACGAGGGATGTTCCAGACCAGCGCGTAATATGAGCGATTACTTTTACCGTCTGCAGATTACAAGGCTACCTGGCAATCGCTAACTACACAATATTCAAGTACACAAAAAATACCACAGGTCACTGGCGCCAATTGGTGTCGTGTAGGACATTTGCAACCATGCACACTCTCTGATCAAAAGTTTGCGGACACGCGTATCTAACGGATGTCACGAAGGGCTGACCTGCCAGCATAAAAGAAGGCGTGGAGTATTGTGAGCGGAGAAGCAACAAACGGCAGAATCTGTCAGTCACGACAGCTCGGTGGCTTCAAATGCAGACTAGTCATTGGTTGTCACCTGAGTAAAAATCCACCTGGGACGTTCTATCGCTTCTAAAGCCGCCCAGCTCGACTGTTCGTGATCTTCTTCTTCTGCCAACTTAGGATTAGGCATTGTGGCACGTTCCTCGGTCTTCCCACACTCATTCTTCCTATAGGATTGTATGCTGTTGTTTGCCGAGGGATTTTCTGAGGTGACATAAGAAAATAATGCTCTTTCCGATCCTGCTTTCGTTGGATTACTGTTTCAGTTAATGGCTGTATCCCCAGGTATTTCCTTATTTCTTCATTTCATATTCTGTCTTTTCTTGTGCTGCCTTTCGCTGATCTAACGAACTTCATTTACGATGTTTCAAGTTGTGTTAGGTCCTCAAGGAACTTCATTCGTGAAGTTTCAAGTTATGTTAGGTCATTCGATTGTAATCTCCAACTTTCTTCTCTATATAGTACTGAGGAAAGTGCCACAACTTTATAAAATTTCCTTTGGCATTCTCTTCTCGTTTCACCCTTCGATGTTCTTTTTAGCCGTTACATAAATGTTGATAGATCTTTTACTCTTAGTGACTACCTTAGTCCTTATGAGATGTTTTCCAAAAAATGCCATTGTTTGTTGTTGATATCTTTAGATTATAATTTAGGCTGAGATTGTTTAACCTACGTACCAGTATTTGTAAAGAAACGAGAGCTGACCAAGAAGCCGATAGCAAAAAATCAGAAGTGCCACACAAGAAAGTGGAAGCAATGTCATACTTGTAGAATGAAATTTTCACTCTATAGCGGAGCGTGCGCTGATATGAAACTTCCTGTCAGATTAAAACTGTGTGCCGGAACTCACAAGGCACACATCTATGCAGTCAATGCTTATCGACGCTTGACGTGTCGTAGTCACACCACTGGACGGTGGATGATTTGGACTGATGAATCATGCTACATTTTGTGGCAATCCGATGGAAGTGTTTGTGTTTGGCGAATACCTGGAGAACTTTACCCGCCACCATGTGGTAATCTTATTGCGCAGAAGAAAACGCTAAATAAGGAAAAATGTGAACACATATTGCAGCATTGTGTACTCCGTAGAGAAACAGTTCGGAGACGATGACTGGTTCAGCATGACAGTACACCCTGTCATAACGCATCAACTGTGAGGCCACGGTGTTTGGACCGCAAAATCCCTGAAATGGATTGGCCTGGCCCGAATCCAACGGAACATCATTGGGATGAGTCAGAACGTCGACTTCGCTCCAAACCCTAGCGTCAAACATCTCTGCTTTCTTTGGTTTAGACTCTTGAGGAAAAATGGGCTGCCAATTCTCCACGAACATTCAGATACCAGATTTCAACCATACACCCCACATTAATGTCCACGAATTGGTGTCCAGATACTTTTGATCATATAGTATACACACTTTGAAAACGACAGTGATGTACATGGCAGACGGTACTTAGCAATATACCACATACTAATACCACATACTACGGTTCTTTCGCCTTCCAGTACGTATGGAGCGCAGGAGGAATGCCTGTTTGAATCCTCCTATGCATTCTGTAGTTAGTGTAATGTTTTCTTCGCGTTCCCTACTATCTCTAAACTCCACACTCAACACTGGTTTTTTAAACTGCGCAAATAGGGTTTCGCAAGGTAGCTGGCGCCTATCTTTAAAAGTATGCCAGTTCAGGATTATCATTTTTTTTCACCTCTCCGTCTCAGTCATACCTGTGACAATTCGTACCCCTCTTCTTTGTATGCGTTCAGTGCATCCCTACCAATCCTATCTGATATGGTCCCACTCACTTAAGCAACATTCTGAGATGGGACATGCAAGACTTAATTTAAACCAGCATATTGCCAGTGAATCAAAGCCAATCACCTGACTAACGTTCAGTTGAGCCCTTGTGAACATTTCACACCCCCACAAATTGTTGCCCTGTGGTCTTTGTGCTTCCAATAGTGGCTTCGAGTCATAGAATTTTGTAGGTCATAGTTTTACATTTCTGTACCTTTAAGGCAAGTTGCCAATCATGGAACTACTTTGAAATATTATCAGAATTTAACTCAATATTTGTGCACACTTTTTCAGACATTGCTTCATTATAGACAACAACATCATCCGAAAAATATGACATTATTATTGACTGCCAGGTCATTAACATACAACGCGAACAACGGCGCCCCCAAGACGTTTGCACGCCCGATGTTACGTCTATCAATGTCTCTCCAACCGAAATAACATGCTGTGCCAAGAAGTCATCTTTCCGGTCACAAATTTTACTAATAACTCAAGTAATTTTCACAGTTAAAAGAAATATTTCACTTTATTACTAACATGTTCCACTCCAGCTCTACACCCAGCACAAAAACACTCTTATCTTTCAAAATGATGTACAAAGGACTGTCTTTACGATGAATAGGAGGTCGCAGGAAAGTACAGATGTCGAATATCAAAATCGCAAACTGAAAGATGTGCCTTATGAAGAAGGCGCTATAGAAGAAATATGGTCCATGGAAGCTAGACTCCAAAGCTAGTTTTTAAATTTCATGGACGCTGCATATTAGGATCATGAACATTGAAAAGTAACTACTTAACATTTACAGAATTCTTCATTTGTGTGGCCGAATTGTCTGAAGTTGTTTTATAATTACTGAAGATATTTTAAATTCGCCTGTGAAACTACAAAAACATACGTACTTTTGTCACCAAAAGCGTTTCATTTATTAATATAAAGCATCATCAGTGGTCTCTTATGAAATATATTTATGACTTTGCTAGCTTTCTAGATCTAAAAACAGTTCATTACAATAGATGAGAGAGAAAATCGGACATAAAATTCAGTAAAGTACATCGACATCTTCTATTTATAGGTCTAGGAACCAAGCCAAGATGAAAATCTCTTTCATCACAGGCCACTGATGTTTTGTTGCAATAAAAAAAACGCATTTCGTGACAAACATACACATTTTCTTTTAAGATGGAAAAATAGATTTAAATTACCTTAATTAGCTTACAGAAAATGTGGGTCAATGTGAAAATCTCTGCTTAGACACTTTAAAAGAAAATCGCAGGGGCAAAAAGT
Organism: Schistocerca cancellata; assembly: GCF_023864275.1. Lineage (NCBI taxonomy): Eukaryota > Metazoa > Arthropoda > Insecta > Orthoptera > Acrididae > Schistocerca > Schistocerca cancellata. The sequence goes on along the minus strand of NC_064628.1, from coordinate 421,456,993 downwards.
TATAAAATTATGTCCAAGCCAAATTTCTGTGTGGTAGTGAGATATGGATAAGCAAAACAAGGCAAATGTTTAAACTCGATAAGCGAACTGTAATTTATCAGGAGAGATCTCGGGTGTACAAGACGTGAGGGCATCAGAAATGTTACAGACAGATTAAGAATCGATTCTCTTTGAGGTTGCCTTAATACACTTAACTAACTTGCCCCAACAGGCCAAAGTTAGCAAGGGGTGAACAAGTTTGGAACTGTCTAGAGAAGGGTGACAACATATACCAAAACGGAAAATAGTGCCTAATGTGTGATGAAGTCTTACGATGTTAATGTTTATGGTAACGTTTGTCTTTGACCTGGTAAAGATGATCTCCCTATGGCAAGAACTATGTGTGGACTCCTTTGTTCCTTATTTTTCTGGCGCTCCTCAAATAGTTCTTTACGACGAATTATTGATTATTTTTTCACCGATAGCAGCCATCAACAATATCAAAAAGATTCAAAACCACATGAACAGCAACAAGTGCGAATAAACATATTGTGCGACAAAACGCAGGAGATACTTCATTACTTTCAACAAAAGGTACCGGCAGATCTTCTAGTACCATGCATCGGACCAATTTCTGAGCTGATTCCACTGTCCTAGAAGAACGAGGAGCGGAGCCGTATAAAAAGGTATGCTCCATTTATAAAAGGAAAAGAAAAAGTAACAGTGCACAACACACTTGATCAGAGAGTTTGACCGTTTCATACAGAAGCTTAAAAGTCCATTTAGCAAACATTTCTACCTGCACAAAGCTACAATAGAATCTGAAAAATATTACGGTATATTGTTAATTTTCACTTGTTGACGGTCTAAATACTTCTTATTATTGCCATTTGGGTTTTTGTTTTCCACACTTTACAGCAATAGTAACTGAATACTTGTTTTGATGTTATGTTTCGATTTGTGTTGCCGACTGTCGGATGTTACTGTCAAAGCAAAGATCGAACGTTTTTGCCAACTTTCTAGTGTATTTTTTTTAGAAATCTGTGATCTGATTGTGTATGCGTGTGTGTGTATGCGTGCGTTTGTGTATATGAGTGTGCGAAATAGTATTTGTTTCAGTATGCTTTTTTGTGTGTGTGAAATGGTATTTGTTTTGGTGCGCATTCGTTTAGTGTGTGTGTGTGTGTGTGTGTGGCTGTGGGTGACCAGAAGGCAGGAGGGAGAGCTGCATTTGACTGCATGTGCAAGAGGGATAATTTTCGTCTTATCGTTTCTTTTATTAAGTGCAGTAGGAAGTACGTACTGATATGTGATTGCTCATTTATCACCTGTTTGTTTTTCAACAATGGGTTTCTGGATGTGGCAGTTTTCTTGCATTTGTATAAGGTATTTGTCACGGTTGTTTATTCTCATTATTTTCATATCTTGTTCCATGTTTGTAGGATGGTTGTTATACTGTGTTTTAAGTGATCTGCATATATGAAATGGTTTGTTTCGTACTTGCAACACCTGATGTGTTCTTTTTATAGCGTTTTAAAATTCCTGCTTGTCATTCCAACGTATATTGCGTCACAACTTTGACATTCAAGTTTGTATATTCCTGATCCCTGGAATTTATTCCTCTTGGTTGTTTTGATTGGCTTAAGTTTGATTGGAGGGTTTGTACAGTTTTATATGCTACTTGGAAGCCCTGTTTCTTTAGTGTGTTTGCCACCCTGTGTGTTAATTTATGTGTGTAAGTCATAGTGTACCATCTGCTTCTTTCCTGTGTGATGTCATTGTGTTTGTATCCTTTTTTTTTTTTTTTTGTGGTAAGTTCCTATGGTACCAAACTGCTGAGGTTATCGGTCCCTAGGCTTGCACATACTTAATGTAAATTAAACTAACTTACGCTAAGCACAGCACACGCACCTATACCCGATGGAGGACTTGAACCTCCGACAGGGGGAACCGCGTTTGTGTGTGTGAGTGTGTTGAGTGTGTTTGAGAGTTGGCAGCTTGTGAGTTAGACGGTCAAGAAGTAAAAATTAACAATATACCGTAATATTACACAAACGGATGAAGACAGGACAGCAGAAGTTGAAGGTATCTGAAAAATAATTTGCTGACTGTACAAGACGATCGACTCTGCAGTACCTAGACTTAATGGGTTTCTCATTTTTCTCATACTACGACCTCATAACATATTTAGTAAGTCACAGAATGAATTTACACTCCGTAGCGGAGTGTGCGCTGGTGTCAAACTTCCTCGTAAATTAAAAGTGTGAGCGGACTGGGACTCGAATCTGGGACCTTTGCCTTCTACGGGCAAATGCTGTACTGACAGAGTCCAGCATCGGCTTTTAATCTGCCAGGAAATTTCATGTTTACTAAACGTCAATGTTTAATTCCCCACTGATCTGGGCGACCACTATCAGTGCATCATCGTCGAATGACACATTCACTGAGCCAAAATGTCAGAACGCTCGCCGGTTTTATGCATGAACCTTGCAGCATAATACAAAACTATGGTTTACGATACCATGAAAAACAGGCTGCAGTTTCCTAACCCGAGCTGGTTGGATGCCACAGAGTATGACAGATGACTACGCGTGACAGTGATAGATCTACTTAACGCAGTAACGAATCCGAAGGCAATTATTTTCCGCACAGATTCGTAACAGAAAGAAACCCAGGCATATGTCTGAAGAAGAGCACAGCATTCTACGGAACAGAAATAAACCGCAAATATACAATCGACTGAAAGCTGCAGAAGAACACGGGTAAAATTTTGTTCCATCCCATTTGTGATCCACGTTTTAGAGGTAACGTCACAAATGTGAGACTCACTCACACAGCAACTTCGAATGATTAAAAAATCATCATTCAGCGCACTTCTACTTATTTGACTGAAAATCACTATCCACCGCAATTCTATTTACTTGATGCGATGCAAAATTCCCGTGTTTGTCTCCAACGCTTTAATTCAATGAAAGGAGTGAAATCGGTTGGCTCCAGATCGGTATATCCCCCAAGAGCTAAAAGTAACACAGAGAACAAGTAGTATTGCTTTTATTTGTTACGTTTCTGTTTTATAATTCACGATGATATATGGTAGGAACTGGCCTATCGTCATAATTGGCAAGAATTATATCATTTAAAGATTTCATCATGATTGAGGCACCAAACATATGGAAAATAAGGATGCAGAAACTCGTTTCATCATGGGAGAAATGCATTAAGAGACTTCAATGGTGCAGCGAAATATAAATGTAACTTCATTGTACACCTCTTTATCCTACAGTTTGCGTCTTTAAATTATATTGTGGTTTAACTATTGACACACCCTAGATGTATCTAGATAGCAGAATTCCCACTAGGTCATGATAAGGTTCCCTTTAATCTATTGTTATGAAACATCAATTATTTGATTTTGTATTAAGTTTTTTCGTGAATTCAGCGTCTTCTTGATATACCGTGGCGCAGGGCTCCGTTTACCTTCTCTATTTCCCGTTTTACCGCGTAGAAACAAACTCTTAGCAGAAGAGAGCAGTTCTGTCCGCACCACCCGCCACCCCCAACCTGCTTGTCCTCCTACTCATTATATTGGCATACGAGGCTATTCGTGGTATTAGATGCAATATATGCCCGAGCACGAACAGACTTCCAGTGATGTTTTCCACAAAGCTCCAACGGTTCAGAGCCCATTGAAGTGCTTTCCTATTGTCTCAGTAAGCAGGGGGTATAGTTGCTGGTATGCTATGGACGCTAAAAAGTCTGGCAAAAATACAGTACTTGCCACGAGCGCTTTGGGAAGCCAAGTGTACACAACACGGTGCATATGTTGAGCACCTGTTGGAGTGACGGGCATTTTAGGAAGTCCAGAGCCAAAGAACGATTTTAGTTTCAATATAAAATCGTAAATAGTCATGACGTTAAGTCACATTTCGAATCTACAATGTGACTTAAATGTACAATTTATTTATTTATTTTTCGTGTCCAGGGCTTAGATACAGAAAACAATCGAAATGGAACGTGATAAATAAAAGTACAGTACGGCAATACAAGAAACTGAAAGTAATAACGTAGTACAGTGAGAGACATATGGTTTTCAATTAAATGGACCGCGGTTTCTATGGCCTTATCACTTTTTGCATAAAGATCATCTATAGTGCAAGGATCGTGCAGGTTTAAGAACACCAGAGATGTTGTGTATCCCGTAGGTCGCCACATTCACATAATTCAGTGGTGTAGCCCCGCATCGTGAGGCCCGCTTTGCATCTTGACGCTTCTGTCCTCTGTGTAGAGCCTTCCATGTCGCGTATGGCAGATGAAAGCCCGCGGTAAGTTCCTCTTTGATGTTCTTCCCATCCCTTTCAGTTGACGAATCTTGTCATAGCTCTATTCGACGAGTTCCAGATGCTGACGGAATTGCCTCGCAGCAGATCATGATTGAAATATGGAACACGAAACTATCGGACGAACTCTGGGCAACGTTAGAAGGAATCCTCGGCAGATCCTTCCACCATCAGGACTAAGATCAAGAAATGTATAATAAATAGTTCAGCTCCGCCGATCTGTTTTGCATCCTCTAATTACTTAATCTAAAGAGTACAACCATACGATGCCGGTCTCAGTCACCTACTACCACAAGGAGTCGTTAGGATGCTCTGTGGAGGGCGTAATGTCAGCACACAGATCTCTCGACGGCTGTCGTTACTTCTTGTTCAATAGCTCATAATTCGCCACCACAACGCCGAGGGCACCACAGTAAAGTCCTCCCGCCAAGGAAAAAATTCTCTGGCAGAACAGTAAACTGATCCAGAGTTCTCCCAGTGTCAGTGAGCCACACTGACTACTCAGCTGCTGAGGTGGAAGAAAAGTAACTTCGTTTGATAAACATAGTTAAATTCAATCTACTGACAGGGAAAATAATGAACATCAAATACAAAATTGGGAGGTATGGTTCTGCATCTCAGTCGCAGTCGCTGTGGGTTGTAGCCTTGGAATATACACCGAATTCACACCCCATGGGTCGTTGACTGTTTTCTAATGACTGCTCTGCTCTTCAAAACTCAATGATGAGACAGATAAAGTGACTTAATATATTTACTTAGCGGCGGAGTTGAATGAAAGTGCGGTAGCATGTTGCCAGAGGTCTCTCAGTCGTGCTCAGAAATTTGGACCTCACATGGCCTTATGTCAGCGTAACCATAGCGCCGAATGGGGCCAGCCCCGCAACATGGGGCTGTTGGAGAAACGGGAAAAGACACTGTGTGTCAATAAGCGGCCAGTTACGGTGCACTTGGTGGTGTTCGTCATTACAACATGACCCGGAGACAACAAAATGGTTCAAATGGCTCTGAGCACTATGGAACTTAACTTCTGAGGTCATCAGTCCCTAGAACTTAGAACTACTTAAACCTAACTAACCTAAGGACATCACACACATCCATGCCCGAGGCAGGATTCGAACCTGCGACCGTAGCGGTCACGCGGTTCCAGACTAAATGGTTCAAATGGCTCTGAGCACTATGGGACTCAACATCTTAGGTCATAAGTCCCCTAGAACTTAGAACTACTTAAACCTAACTAACCTAAAGACATCACACACACCCATGCCCGAGGCAGGATTCGAACCTGCGACCGTAGCAGTCCCGCGGTTCCGGACTGCAGCGCCAGAACCGCTAGACCACCGCGGCCGGCGCGGTTCCAGACTGTAGCGCCTAGAACCGCTCGGCCACTCCGGCTGGCCCGGAGACAACATATGAATGACTCACACGGGGGATAATCATCGGGAAACTGGAAGATGGACAAAGTGTGATTTGTGAAACCATGAGTTTGGTGTGCTTGGGAAGCCTTACGAACCACGATGGAGAAGAGGCGGTCGGCCAAGGTCAGCTACAGCAGCAAATGGCCGCTACATTGTGCACCAGGCAAGAAGGGACCCACGTCAAACAAAGGATGCATTTGCAGCTATGTTTAACAAGATTGCAAGGCACGCTGTCTCAGGGTACACAGTGGCACGGCTACCGCATGGGGGTGATCTCTTCGCCCGGCGACCAGGAGGTTGTGTTCTATTGACACAGACCCTCCCTTTTCACTTGAACCCACAGACAGATCCGACTCTCTACGTTGGTCCCCTGGTCCCCTAGGAAGTCTGCGATTGCACTTTTCCTTACGTGCTACCAGCAGTTATTCGTGAATCTGTGCGTTAATTCGTGAATCTGTGTGTTAATAATGTACTACTTTGGTCTCTCGCAGCTGTGTATAAATCAAGGGGAAATGGGATGTTTTCTCTATGTGTTTTAAATAATGTGCAATGGAAAACACCTGTTTCTGCCTCCGCAGATGCCTGTCCGCCTAAGCTTGAATCGTTCAAAAAGGATGGTGTTCAGCTTTCACTGGCTGTTCAGGAAAAGAGACCTGTCGGCTCTTATCAGTGTTATTCTTCTCATTATGTAACTGAATATTATTGGTTATCATAACACCAGCTGTTACTACGTTTCATTTACTTAGAAAGTATACGTCCCAACTGCGCCTAATAGTGACCCCACAGCCTCCCAACCACACCTCCTTGTCGTCGACACACAGCTGTACCTTAATGAATAACCACCACTAGGCAGGCTTCACTGTCTATTGAGACAACACTTTCAGAGATCGCTATGTGATTTTGTTTCTTTTGTCTGCCGCTACTTCAGGTGGGAGGGAGAGGGCGGGGTAGGGTTGTTATTTCAATTAGAGTACAGGACACATTGGCTTGAGAGGAAAGATTTGCCTTTTCTGTACAGTCTTAGAAGGACGGGACGATGTGGTACCTCCCGAGCAGCATGCGAAAGTCAGTTGCTTTCACCCGACAATTTTGGTGTATCCAATCGATTAGTCGCCCTTACCACTGTGTTTGGTGCAAACAGGAAACGACCGGAGGAAGCAGTCATGTATGCGTGAACTGTGCTGGCTTGTGATAATGTGTGTGTGTTTCTTTTTTTCTGAAGGAGACTTTGACCGAGACCTCAATATCTAACAGTTGTTTCGCCGTGCCTGTCTGCAAATCGACGTGTCATCTTAATGGTGAGTAGCATTCTGCCCTTTTCAAAAGAAAGAAATAGGTACCTGTGCAATGGCCTACAGCTTATTTTCATTACTCTGAAGACTCTTGAATTTTAGGCTGGACTTGTTATGATTTCGGAGTGTAACTCAGTATCTTGTAACTTTGGTCTTCATGCGAGGGTGAGTCAAATGAAAATCTTAAATATTTGTTAAAATATTATTTATTGTGCAGAAGTGGCACAAAACTGTATCACTTTTCAATATAATCTCACCCACGCTCAATGCAAGTCCCCCAGCGCTTACAAAGTGCATAAAATCCTTTAGAAAAAATTCTTTTCGTAGTCCGCGCAACCATTCATGCACCGCGTGGCGTACCTCTTCATCATAACGGAACTTCTTTCCTCCCATTGCGTCTTTGAGTGGTCCAAACGTATGGAAATCACTTGGGGCAAGATCTGGTGAGTATGGTGGATGAGGAAGACACTCAACATGCAGGTCTGTGATTGTTGCAACTGTTGTACAGGCAGAGTGGGGCCTTGCATTGTCTTGTTGCAAAAGGATACCTGCTGACAGCAATCCACGTCGCTTTGATTTCATTGCAGGCGGCAGATGATTTTTTAGGAGATCTGTGTATGATGCACCGGTAACAGTGGTCCCTCTAGGCATGGAATTCTCCAAAATGACGCCTTTTTCGTCCCAAAAGAGAGTCAGCATAACCTTCCATGCTGATGGTTCTGTTCGCAACTTCTTTGGTTTTGGTGATGAGGAATGGCGCTGTTCCTTGCTCGCTCTCTTCGTTTCCGATTGGTGGATGGGCACCCAGGTTTCGTCCCCAGTAACGTTTCTCGCAAGGAAACCATCACCTTCTCGTTCAAAGCGCCGAAGAAGTTCTTCACAAGCATCAACACGTCGTTTTCTCATTTCAGTAGTCAGCTGCCGTGGCACCCATCTTGCAGGCACTTTGTGAAACTGGAGCACATCATCCACAATATGGTGTGCTGACCCATGACTAATCTGTGAACATGCTGCAATGTCATTCAGTGTCACTCGGCGGTTTTCCTTCACTAGGGTTTTCCTTCACTATAGCTTCAACTGCTGCAATGTTCTGTGGAGTCACAACTCGTTGTGCCTGACCTGGACGAAGAGCATCTTCCACTGAAGTCACACAATTTGTGAACCTCCTACTCCATTCGTAAACTTACTGCTATGACAAACATGCAACACCGTACTGAAACTTCATTCGTCGATGAATTTCAATAGGTGTCACACCTCTACTACGCAAAAACCGAATAACAGAACGCTGTTCTTCCCTGGTGCAAGTCGCAATTGGGGCGGCCATCTTTATACTGATACTGCGACGGTATGTGTGCATCTGCACTGTACTGCCACCTACAGGCCATTTTGCACGCTGTTTGTAGCACGCTTACCAACTTACAGAATAACGGCGCGAAATTTCGATTTGTTATTATAAATTTAAGGTTTTCATTTGACTCACTCTCATACAGAAACATCTGTTGTATCCACAATAGTGGTGTCATTTACTTACGAATGAACAGTGTTTCAGAATGGACGCAGCAGCAGATGGAATCATACCAAAATTAAATCGGCAGACGACCATCCTTCAGCAACAGCTACATCTACACTGCCCAACACAATTAAAGGATCATATTTTCGAAAATTCCTATTTGTCTGCCATTGCGACTCAAAAGTTTGGAATTTGGCTCGAAGGTGCCTAAAATCTTCCTCTGTAAGGTAAAACCTTAAATTTATAATAACAAATCGAAATTTCGCGCCGTTATTCTGTAAGTTGGTAAGCGTGCTACAAACAGCGTGCAAAATGGCCTGTAGGTGGCAGTACAGTGCAGATGCACACATACCGTCGCAGTATCAGTATAAAGATGGCCGCCCCAACTGCAACTTGCACCAGGGAAGAACAGCGTTTCTAGGTTTTCATTTGACTCACACTCATACAGAAACATCTGTTGTATCCACAATAGTGGAATGCAGTGTATAGGAAGAACCATGGACCTTGCCGCTGGTGGGGAGGCTTGCGTGCCTCAGCGATACAGATAGCCGTACCGTAGGTGCAAACACAACGGAGGAGTATCTGTTGAGAGGCCAGACAAACGTGTGGTTCCTGAAGAGGGGCAGCAGCCTTTTCAGTAGTTGCAGGGGCAACAGTCTGGATGATTGACTGATCTGGCCTTGTAACACTAACCAAAACGGCCTTGCTGTGCTGGTACTGCGAACGGCTGAAAGCAAGGGGAAACTACAGCCGTAATTTTTCCCGAGGGCATGCAGCTTTACTGTATGGTTAAGAAGAAGGGATCGGTTGGTAGGACATGTTCTGAGGCATCAAGGGATCACCAATTTAGTACTGGAGGTCAGCGTGGATGGTAAAAATCGTAGAGGGAGACCAAGAGATGAATACACTAAACAGATTCAGAAGGATATAGGTTGCAGTAGGTACTGGGAGATAAAGAAGCTTGCACAGGATAAAGTAGCATGGAGAGCTGCATGAAACCAGTCTCAGGACTGAAGACCACAACAACAACAGGACGGAATCACTAGGGACTGTTCAAAACCGTTCGACGAAATTTGAAAGTAATCCGAAGTAGCAAAGGTTGCTTATGCTTTCTCTGTCTTTGTGTTTTGTACTCTCCTTTGGCGTGACAGCAAAGTGATGCAACACGGAGACGTGCGGATAAAGGAGAAAATGGTCGTCCTAAGACCCCTGAGTTTGACAACACTCTCGGGCAACCTAACCACCTTTGTTGAGGACTTTAAAAACGTACTTGAACAGAAAGAAACCCGTAACGAATTCCTAGACGCTTGCAGACAGCTAAGTCCTTCGAAACGCCTCCGATTCTGGAGAGCCTAATAGCAGGCGCGAGACAAGCAGTGTAACTAGCCTGCAGGCGCCTAGGACTCCCGTCATGGGCTCTGTCTGTACAGGCACATCTGTAAGGTGTCCAACAAAAGGGGGTGCGTGGCACCGAGGCTGCTACCGAAATCGGTATTCTTAAAGGCATCATTTGCGCTTTATTCAGGCAAGTGAAAATCTCGCATCACACCACAGAAGCGCATGCAGAAGCAGGGCTGAAAAAGCATAAGCGACCATTGCTGCTTTGGGGAACGGCCTTGCCGCAGTGGATACACCAGTTCCCGTGAGATCACCGAAGTTAAGCGCTGTCGGGGCGTGGTCGGCACTTAGATGAGTGACCATCCAGGCAGCCATGCGCTGTTGCCATTTTTCGGGGTGCACTCAGCCTCGTGATGCCAATTGAGGAGCTACTAGACCGAATATTAGCGGCTTCAGTCAAGAATACCATCATAACGACCAGGAGAGCGGTGTGCTGACCGCACGCCCCTCCTATCCGCATCCTCCTCTGAGGATGACACGGCGGTCGGATGGTCCCGGTAACCCACTCGTGGCCTGAAGACGGAGTGCTAGTTATTCCATAGTATACAACAGAGCAAAAATTATGGTCGCACTGCACTCCAAAATACGTTACCATGTTCAGTGGCGTTGTTGATCCAACATTTCACTGGAGTAAAGCTGAGTCGGCCAGAGGCGTGAGCAGTGTCATAGGTTGTCAAGAACGCCGTCCTGTTGTTCACAGCACTGCACTCCAAAAGGATGTTATCATGTTCAGTGGCGTTGTTGACCCACGATGTCACTAGAGTAAAGCTGAAAATGTGTGGGAATCAATGCACCGGCCGGCCGCGGTCGTCTAGCGGTTCTGGCGCTGCAGTCCGGAACCGCGGGACTGCTACGGTCGCAGGTTCGAATCCTGCCTCGGGCATGGGTGTGTGTGATGTCCTTAGGTTAGTTAGGTTTAAGTAGTTCTAAGTTCTAGGGGACTTATGACCTAAGATGTTGAGTCCCATAGTGCTCAGAGCCATTTTTGAATCAATGCACCAAGGGAAGGATTCGTTTTACTGACGCCCTTGGTATCACCCCTTAAGGCCTTTTCGTGTCGATTGTGAGCGGCGGTGTGTCTGAAATGTTTCCGTCGTAGACTGATAAGAAAACTGCGTGATTTGAGCTCTGGACATCGCGGTTCTGACCTCTATCGCAGAGGCGTCAAAAAAAGGGATTAAGTTGTGAGTTAACGAGCATTTCGCTCTCATTTAAGTATATGGCCGAAAGAGTCAGCCTTCAGGAATTGTGAAACGAACCCTGTCGTCCAGGACCGGATGCCACAAAAGGGCGCAGATTCACCACGAGATGGGAAAACTCACAGGTATCTATTGTCTATAGAGGCCTAAGCGCTGCAGTGTGCAAGTGAGACAGACGAGAACCTGCGTCATAGGGAAACCCAGTAGAAGGTATTTCTGGCCAAGGAGACGTAGCAGTGTTAAATATGGCGGACCTAAGATCGGCCATAAAGGGAAACATTTACGAAAACTATTTAATTCTGTAGTCCTGCAGGGAAACAAGCCCCAGTAATTTTAATCTGCCAATCACCATTAATTTTCATGGTGATTCCAATAAAACTTGAATATTGATCATATCCATAACAGTTTAGAATTTACTGTTAAAGTGAAATTAACAAGTTTTGTAACAAAGACCTGAATGCTAAAATCTGAATGCTTTGCCCGGTCTTAAACGATCTACATTTCATATAGAAGCGCATCATTAAAATGACAGACGTTGTAGAAATCAACTCTGTGACTTTATTTCTTTAAAATACACTCCTGGAAATGGAAAAAAGAACACATTGACACTGGTGTGTCAGACCCACCATACTTGCTCCGGACACTGCGAGAGGGCTGTACAAGCAATGATCACACGCACGGCACAGCGGACACACCAGGAACCGCGGTGTTGGCCGTCGAATGGCGCTAGCTGCGCAGCATTTGTGCACCGCCGCCGTCAGTGTCAGCCAGTTTGCCGTGGCATACGGAGCTCCATCGCAGTCTTTAACACTGGTAGCATGCCGCGACAGCGTGGACGTGAACCGTATGTGCAGTTGACGGACTTTGAGCGAGGGCGTATAGTGGGCATGCGGGAGGCCGGGTGGACGTACCGCCGAATTGCTCAACACGTGAGGCGTGAGGTCTCCACAGTACATCGATGTTGTCGCCAGTGGTCGGCGGAAGGTGCACGTGCCCGTCGACCTGGGACCGGACCGCAGCGACGCACGGATGCACGCCAAGACCGTAGGACCCTACGCAGTGCCGTAGGGGACCGCACCGCCACTTCCCAGCAAATTAGGGACACTGTTGCTCCTGGGGTATCGGCGCAGGACTGCATACGACCGAGGCACACAGGGCCAACACCCGGCATCATGGTGTGGGGAGCGATCTCCTACACTGGCCTTACACCACTGGTGATCGTCGAGGGGACACTGAATAGTGCATGGTACATCCAAACCGTCATCGAACCCATCGTTCTACCATTCCTAGACCGGCAAGGGAACTTGCTGTTCCAACAGGACAATGCACGTCCGCATGTATCCCGTGCCACCCAAAGTGCTCTAGAAGGTGTAAGTCAACTACCCTGGCCAGCAAGATCTCCGGATCTGTCCCCCATTGAGCATGTTTGGGACTGGATGAAGCGTCGTCTCACGCGGTCTGCACGTCCAGCACGAACGCTGGTCCAACTGAGGCGCCAGGTGGAAATGGCATGGCAAGCCGTTCCACAGGACTACATCCAGCATCTCTACGATCGTCTCCATGGGAGAATAGCAGCCTGCATTGCTGCGAAAGGTGGATATACACTGTACTAGTGCCGACATTGTGCATGCTCTGTTGCCTGTGTCTATGTGCCTGTGGTTCTGTCAGTGTGATCATGTGATGTATCTGACCCCAGGAATGTGTCAATAAAGTTTCCCCTTCCTGGGACAATGAATTCACGGTGTTCTTATTTCAATTTCCAGGAGTGTATATAGTAAATTTTGAATTATCAGTATTTTCAGTTAAGCATCAGATCATCATTTCTTCATCATCATTTCTTCCACACAAATCATATTGAACGATGACAGCATGACACCTTGTGGAATCATCAGGTAACAGAATATTCGTTGTAAAGTTTAGTGCATAATAGTTACTTTTGTTCTTTATTGCTTTACCTGAAAGGACATTGGTGCAAGGCTACTGGCCGTGACATTCAAAGTTAAGAAGGAAATTGTATTGGGTTTATGTAAAAGAATATAACGTTTATTATTTGATGGATATTATTGTTACTTTATTTAGAACGTGAAAGAGGTCAAGTTTTGATTATTTAAATATGTTAAAATGTAAAGTAATGTAGAATAAGCGTTAGCCAATCAGATGGACGGCTTCAGGAAAGGGATCTCCACTAGTCAGTTGAGCGAAGATGTTCGGAGCGCGGAAAATGCTTTCGGAGACGGGCAGATGGCAGTTATTTTCGAGACACCAAAGGGGACAGATCGGATGGGGACGCAAAAACAAACATTTCGGCTGGAGACACAAAAGTGTACAGTTCGGATGCAGACGTGAAAGCGGACGGACGGTCTTTCTGCAGCTAGGAAGTGAAACGACTTAGAAAATTTCGAGTTGTGTTGCATCGCCGGACTTAGTCTCTGAGCAGTGAACAGCCGCGCGCCTGGTGTGAACTCTAATTTTCCACGTAGATAACTTGTATTTCGCTATGACATTGTGAATGATCGATCTGAGTGAAATGGATATGCTCTCGAGTGTAACTATAAATACTACCACTTTCGTTATTAGTTTGCTGTCTGAATAAACATTATTCGAACCATATCGCAACTGTGTGGCCTACATTATTTACGGGTCGTTAATTTAGTTCTAGATATTATTATTACTGTTATGATATGTTAACTTTGTATTTCGCAAACTTGCCATCTGCCAGACAATTTAACCAAAGGGTCACAAGTGTCTAATTTAGGGCGTGTAATGCGATACGTGCGGTTCAAGCCCTAGACGAGTTTGAGCCATGACATTTTGACGAAGAAGAACCGCATGTGAGCCCGAACATCTTTGGGATGTTAGCTCGCAACGAGTGCGTGAGAGGTAGTGTGAAGACCTTCCCACCATGACACGTCCACAGTGCCGTTGGAGAGATTTGGTAGCAATTAAACATCATTAACCCACCTTACGGCTCAAGTGAACCGAGCTGTGGCCTATTTTCCGCACGTGTCGACACCTTCCTGGCTGAAGCGTCGGCGAGTAAGAGGGAGTCGTGGCAGGATGCTACGATTTACGCCATTACGGAGGAACGTTGTAAGCACCACTTCGAGCCAAACTTCAGATTTATGCGTTGTAATGAGGGACAAATACGGGATTTTGGAAAATGATCCTTTAATTATTTTGCACACCTTACACACACTCCACAAACCACTGCATGTAGCGTGGCGCAGAGTACCTTCTACCACTACCAGTTTTTTTCCTTATCTGTTCCATTCACAAACAGAGCGAAGGAAAAATGACTGTCTACATGCCTCGGTACGAGCCCTAATTTCTCTTATCTTTATGATCCGCACGTGAAATGTGCGTTGGCGGTAGTAGAATTGTTCTGCAGTCAGCTTCAAATGCCGGTTCTCTAAATTTTCTCAATAGCGCTCCGCGAATAGATCATCGTCTTCCCTCAAGGAATTCTCATTTGAGTTCACGAAGCACCTCTGCAAAACTCGCGTGTTGATCGAACTTATCAGTAACAAATCTAGCAGCCCGCCTCTGAATTGCTTGGTTACCTACAGTCCGACCTGGTACGGGTCCTAAACATTCTAGCAGCAGTGAAGAATGGATGAGTGCCACTAGTGTTATATACGCGGTCCCATTTAAAAATGACTCTCACTTTTCTAAAATTCTTCCAACAGACCGAAGTCGACCATTTGCCTTCACTACTACAGATCCTACGTGCTCGTTCACTTTCATATCGCTTAGCAGCGATAAGCCCGGATATTTAATCGACGCGCACTAGTCAAGCAGCACATTATTGATGCTGTAGTAGAACATTACGGGATTGTTTTCCCTACCCATTTGTATTAACTTACATTTTTCTACATTTAGAGGAACTACTATTCATCACACCAACTAGAAATTTGATCTATGTCATCTCGTATTCTCCTACAATGACTCAACGACGACACCTTCTCATACACACAGCAGCATCAGCAAACGCCCGCCGACTGTTTCTCGCCCAGGCCGTCAAATCGTTTATGTATACAGAGAGCAAGATCGGTACTACCACACTTCCATGGGGCACTCCTGACGATGTTCCCATTACTGATTAACACTGGGCTACATTACTTAAGAAGCATTCGAGCCACTCACATATCTGGGAACCTACTCCTTAAGCTCGTATCTTCGTTAACAGTCTTAGTGGGGTTGCCATCTCAAAAGCTATTCAGGATTCTAGGAATACGGAACTGCTTGTTGCCGTTCATACATGGTTCGAAGGATATAGTGTGCAATAAGGACAAGCTGAGTTTTGCACGAGCGATGTTTTCTAAAAACCGTGCTGATTTGTGAACAGAAGCTTTGCTGCCTAAGGACATTTATTATATTCGAACTGAGAATATATTCAAGAATTCTGCAGCCGAACGATGTTAAGAATATTGATCTGTAATTTTTCGCGTCCGTTCTTTTACCTTTCTTACATATAGGAGTCACCTGCGAAGTTTACCAGTCGCTTGGGACTTTGCGTTGGGCGACAGATTTGCGACAAATGGGCTAATACTACAGAGTACTCCCTGTGAAGCCGTGTTGCATTCTGTTCATTCGTTTTCAACCCTTTCAGTTGATTCTGTACATCAGGAATGCCTATTACTATGTCCTGCACACTGGAGTCTGTGCATCGGCCAAACGACGGCATGTTTGTAAGGTAGCTACAAGATCTAAAATATTTCCATTGCGTGTGGGCTTTAGAACTAGCAGCACCATTAGCCACGCTGTTGCCTACACTAACTGTAGCAGCATTTACGTCATGTATTGAAATTTTAGACGAGTGGGAACTTCATCTGCGTCGTTTGCATGACCACACTGCAACCTTTAAACAGTCGAAATATTCAAGCACCTTATATCTGCTGCAGTTACTAAATGTGAAGTTGGCACTGAGAGCCACCTTTAATAATACTGAAAAGAAACTATTTTATTTTGATGCTGAGGGGCAACGTAAATTAAATGCTCTTCTACTGAACATATAAAGTCTATATTCTCTTTACTGTTTATTGTCATGTTCTTATCATTTATCACAGGTTGGGCTACGGCTTTATCTTGTTACAGTCTGACTGCAGAATATTAATGAAAAAAAAAAAAAAAACTGCAGCACGCAGTGTCTATACACGAATTCTGAATGCCACAATTCTCATGCTGGAAGAGTGTCATGATCTATCCTCTCTAGCCGCAGCATGGAGCATGGCAATAATATGCTCTGTTATACCTGTAAGTACGGTTAAGTGTGTCGCTCACATCCTGGTGGCTTCGCTCTAAATTTTCATCGTGGTATTCGTGGCAAGATGATTGTGTTAGGTGAGAAACCCACAAGCGTATTCGGTTCTGAGTTCTACGCAACAGAGCTACAACCGACTGTACCACATCTGCCAAACATACTTTGTTTAACATTGAAGAAACACAATATTTTTCATGTTATTTACTAATTTCTTGCAAATTTGACATGGTATTTTACGTTCGTTAATGTTTGTCAATTCGACTCCCACATTCCGGACAGTGACCACACGTGATTCACTATCACCTCCCTGCCCTCTGTCTCTTTCTCTTCTCTCTCTTCCGTCCCTGTCTGACCATCACCTCCATCGAATGGCACTGCTCTTGTCACTTTAGCGCGGTGTCTCCTCCTCCTATCGCGCTCTGATCGCATGAACATCACTCAATGGTTCACAGTAGCAAAATTTATGTTTCTAACGTGATAGTCTTTTTTCTATAATATTCCTTTTTTCACAATACCTTTGAAACTAAAGAATTAAATTCGGGATCCCTGCATCCAGCAGCAAATTCCGATATTGATTTACATAATAAAAGTTAATCATATGTGTTTTAATATATGTGAGGTGACATCTGAGGTGTCCGAATGTATGGTCACCTTATAATCTTTATTTTTATGTTGGTCCTTGCAGGATGTACAGTATGTACTTAAGAAATCGTACACCCTTGAGTATCTTAATAAATAACCTTCTGAATGTGACAAGTGTCGTCTTATTATGACAGGAAGAACTATATACTTCTCGCCCGCCTCGACTTTTGTAGCAGCACAAAAATGATGGTTATCGTGAGTGGCTCACCCAGATGAAGGAGTTAAGTAGGCGATGTAAGCTCGCCTTTTCGAATGATCAGTGCAAATGTTACTACGCAGGGTCTATCATAACGGACTGTGTCGTACGCCGGGAACCTGACAAGTTAGTACGCACAAAGACGTAGCGTGTTTCACAGCCGATTGCACAAATTACGAGTTTTCTTGTGAACCAAGGAAACGTTGGTAAGGCTCTTACGTAGTTGCCGCACTGCCGTCAAATTGAATTAAAAAGAAATGCCCGGTTTAGTGAATCAGGATATCCGCAATGTCTGATGACGACAGGAAAAAACTTTAGCATTCAAGGAAACCGCAGGCGGCACACCTTCGCCACATCAGGCGCTGCATACGTCAGTGTTCCGTATCAGTCTCGGCATCCTCTCGTAGTTCAAAGAATTCTTCCGCAAATGTTCGTTAGCGTTATTCTTGCCAGCGTATAATTATCGGACCTCGCACAAGCCGACGACGCCTTACTCCAACACAGACACCCTCTCCAGCTTGGCAGAAGGCTCCGATTTCGAATTTGACCTACAAGAAGTGGTATGGTTTAGAGAAATCTCAGTAGTTTTGCACGCTCTAAAGGGATTCTCTATTGCACCCTTGATAGTCGCAGTTGAAGCCCCAAAGGATACTACCCTCCTCAGACTTCTGAAACGGGTAAAAACGAGTAGACCCAGTACCACCAGTTTTATTGTAAGCAACAAAGCAAGGTTCCTGTAGAATGATGATCCCAAACAGATTACGCCTCTAGTTCCTGGCACTTTTTTATGCAGTACACTAGGATTTGTATAGACTGAGGAGCCTGAATAGACTCCATATCTATTCAGCAGCGATAAGAACATTGGGCAGATCCACCTGGCGGGATCCGATGAACTTTTTCAAATTTTCATCTCGTACAGAGGCCCGAAGAAAGATGGTAAAGAAAAATAATAAATATAAGAATTAACAGGGAAATGAGAGTCTCTGGAAGAATCATCCCAGGAGAAAGGATATACACTATCTGATCAAAAGCATCCGCACATATTTTAGAAGACATTAATACGTGATATGTGTACCCCTCACCTTAGTGGTGGCTTGAATTCTGCTGGCGCCTGAAATTCTGTAGAGGATTGGCAGCCCATTCTTTCAAGACCTGAAGCCAGAGTACATAATGATGTTGGGAGCTGGCATCTGAAGCGAAGTCTACGTTCTAGCTCGATCCAGAAGTGTTCCATTTTGGTTCAGGTCGTGACTTCAAGCAGGCCAATCCATTTCAGGAGTGTTACTGTACACAGATCAATGCCTCACTGATTCTGCTTTATGACAGGGTGCACTGCCATTCTGATACAGACAATGGTCGTCTTCAAAGTGTTCCTCTACTGTACATAGTATTTAATGCTGCAAAATACGTATACCTTGTTCGACATTTAGCGTTTTATTAAGCAAAATAAGGGGAAACATACTATATACGAAAAAATTTCCATAGCATAACGCCACCTCCTCTGTGCTTCACTTTTGGAACTACACATGATAACAGGTAATATTCTCCAGGCATTCGCTAACCCAGCCCTTCCATTGGATTGCCAGAGCGTATAGCGCAACTCATCACTCCACTCATCTCCAGTCATCCACCATCCACTGGCGTCGCTCTTTAGACCTCCTCGAGTGTCGCTTAGCACTGACTACAGCTGCTCGACACATTCTACGAGGGTCGTCCAGAAAGTAAGTTCCGATCGGTCGCTAAATGGAAACCACAGTGAAAATCAGAAACCGTTTATTTACAAGAGTTAGCTACAGTTTCCAGGTACTTCTCCACATAGTCGCCACTCCGTCTTAGACATATGTCGGAGCGTTATATCAAATCTCCAACACCATCGTCATAGAATGCAGCTGCCTGTGCTTTCAGATAATACTCTACGCTGGTCTACAGCGCATAGCCTGCGCCCAAGTGTTATCTTCGTATCCAGCGTTTCATGTGAACAGAGATGATACTCAGGACGAAGCAATTAGGGCTGTGTTGTGGGTGATCGAACTCTTCGCATCGAAAAGGCTCCAGGAGAGTCTTCACTGCCCCTGCAGAGTGCGGCTGAGAATTGCAATCAAGAAGGAAGTGCGTGGCAATTGTGTTAGGTGGGCTGCATTCATTAAGGCGAAGCCTCTCAGCGAGCCCTGCTACTTGGAGGGAGATATCGTTGTTATAGGCACTTTTACTCGCTCACAGTGCGCTCTCAACTGAAAACAGCGTCTTGATGCGATCGGCGGTGATACTAGAGACACTACCCAACACATCTGTGCAAACATTCATTGGGTTTTCACTGTGATGCCCATTTCGCGACCGATCCGAACTTACTTTCTCGACAACCCTTATATTAAACAATCTAAGCATAGTCATTTTGATAGCTCAACGGCCGGTAGTGCTACGGAACTCACGACTGATTCCTTCTGCTTATAGCATGGGGTCTTTATACTACCACCCATCACAATGCTCGAGGCGTCCAGTCCATGAGGCACAAGATCTGCCTATTCTTGGTTTAGCTGTACTTGTTACTTCGCGTTTCCACTTAATAATCACATCACCAACAATCGACTTGCGCAGTTTTAGAAGAGCTGAAAGGATCCAGATGAATATGTTTCTCACTAGACATCCAGTGTCTAGTCCACATCCGAAGTCACTGCGTTCTCCTGTCCGACCCATTCTCCTGTTGATGCTTCCTATTAACAACACGATCTCATCCACTTCTCGTGTGTTCTGGTGGGCAATTCCCTATTTCATACTGGTGTACGGATACTTTTGATCAGGAAATGTAATTTTCGTCATTGTTTATCATTGAAATATTGTGCAAGGAATGAAATAAGGAGACTAGAGTGAGCAACGTGAACATTTCTCAACAGATCAAGGCCTCTTTGACTGTAGGACCTACGGTACATTTCCACCCTGCCCTAGGCAAGGAATGTCGGAAGACTGGTGCACTTTTATACTGGAAGTAGAATATCGAATTATTCAGCTACCCACGCTACCTCACTTTCTATTTATAATAAAGTTACAGTGCTGACTGAAAAGAGTATAACGTTTAATCATATACAAAATTACGAGGGAATGTTACGATTAAAGATTCTCGCTGACACGGTGTTTAAAGATAGAGGAATTGCTCGATATGGGTAAAGATCAAGAGAAAAATCTGTTAAAGACAGCATTTATCTCAAATAATTTAGAGCTACAGAACAAAATCGAAATCTCGATATTTGGACATGGAGTTCCCTTTCCGAGTCCCTCCTCTCCGCTTCCCCCACCCACACAGATTTGAAGCAAGCAGGGGACTTAGCGTCCCGTTGACGATGAAGACTTTTGAAACGGGGTACAGTCTCGGACGACAAATGAAAGCAGTTCAATCGTTTACACGAGGTCCAGCGCATTATTTCTATTAAATCACCATGGCAGGACTGAGGTTTATATTCTTCCACCGTATACATTAACCTACACAATCGTAATTCTCGCACCACCTTGCTCGTTACCCAACTGTGAGTCCAGTCTTAACCACTGCACCACTGAACCGTGAAGTTGCAATTCGTTACTGGTCGAACTACAATGAGAACAACAGCCTCAGTATTTAGAGTTAATTTCTAGCTCAAATCTTACTGCAAAAGCACATTTTCTCGTCGAATTGTGCTGATGAATTCTCGGGAAATCAGCCGAGTAATATGTTCCTTTTGGAACGACGTTAAACAAGATTCTTACTTGACCTGTCCTTCGTTGGTCTCTAATTAGGGAAGACTACTGGTAAATCTTCGATATTACATCGTCCCAAGACGAGAACTGTCAAGTGATTTCCTGCTCAGCTGTGGTCACACGTTTCCTCTTCAACCAGGTGCCACTAGAAGACTCACTAAAAGTACTGGAGAAGTAGTATGACAAAGTCACTGTCGAACTGTTTTGACACAAGCTCACCACCACTTATTATAAGCATGGCGGTATGTTCTACTAAAGACTGGGTCGCAATGGGGTCTTTGGAAACTCCAGTTACCGCAAGCTTATACGTGCAGCATATCAAGGAATCAGCGCTTTAAACTGTTCGGTTCTAGCCAAAGCCCTTCTATAGCTGTGTGGACGACGCCTTGGTGTGTGCTCATGGAAAGGAAAAGCTGTTTAACTTCCTGCGGCGCCTGAGTAGCATACATGAGGTTCACCTCCTCCCTCGGGCATGGGTGTGTGTGTTCGTCCTTAGGATAATGTAGGTTAAGTAGTGTGTAAGCTTAGGGACTGATGACCTAAGCAGCTAAGTCCCATAAGTTTTCAAACACATCTGAACATTTTTTTTGCATACATGAAAGTTCACCATAAAACAGAGGAGAACGTTTACCTGTCTTCCTTGGACATCTTAGTAAGGAAGAAACAGGACGGTATAGCCCGGCGCCTGGGAATAAGAGGCTCGGCGAAGCTGCTCGGCTGTTTGTGTGCTACTGTCGTGAGTATCTACGGAAAGTGGTCGACGGACCGTAAAACCACATGTAGGTGACAAAGAGATGGATGTCCACGCCTTTTCACGGAACGTGGAGGTCGCAGGCCTGCCAGCTCCATTAAACAGTATAGGCAGATACGATGATACAGCATAGTGCTGGTGTAGTTGTTTCAGCATGGCGCTGTTGAGCATGGCGCTCGGAGGCGGACAAACCCTACGTGTTCCCATGGTGATCTACCGACACCGCCAATTACGATTGTAGTGGGCAGAGTATCATCGACAATGGACCGTGGATCAATTAAAACGTGCCGCCTCATCGGACGAATCATATTTCTTATTGTATTACGACAGATATACCGTCGCTCAGGCCAAAGGTAGCTCGAAACAAGCGTCAAAGACGCAGGCCGTTGGGCAAAGTATTAGGTTACGTGGTATATTCGCAGAGGATTCCATGAGACCTTTGGTAGTAGTCGAGTCGCAATGACAGCTGTCGATTACGTGAACATTTCTGCGGACCATTTGCATCGCTTCATGCTTGATGTCTTCCCCAGCCGTGATGGCATCTTCCAGCTAGTGTCAAAAGGCCGGAATCACGCTACAGTGGTTTGAAGGGTTTGACGGTGTACTCTTGTGGATACCTTGGTAGCCAAACTCGCCTGTTCTGAATCCGATAGTACACATCTGGAACAATATCGAGAGCCAACTCCACGCCCATAAGCGTCTGGCCCATAATTTGCAGGAATTCAGGAATGCCTGACCTGTGCGTACGTGCCTCGCGCTACATACCTATGGAAACCACCAAGAACTTGTCCAAGCCATGCAGAATCGCTCTTGTATTGCGTTCCTAATGGATCAACACGCTTGGCTTGTTAGTCAGCATACACAGGGTATCTGGGCTAGAGGTGTACACAAACAAAACTTTGTTGGGTAAACAGGCAGTCGATAGACGTGATAATCACTATTTACTCAGCTGCGAATGCATGCCAGTGACTGGGAACACCTATACCGACATTTTAGCGAACTATGCAGTTCCGTAGATGCCTCCCTAAGTCGTTTTTCAGCAGGATAGTGCCCCATCCCACCATCATGGCGATGTTGCAACATTTCTCTACGAGAAGTTTCCTGAGCGTCGGATGGCCCTCTCACTCTCCCCATCTGACTCCACTGTATAGGGGTTAACCAAGGACATTGTCTATCTAGAGAACAAGAGTTCGAGATCTGGTAGATCAGAGAAAACAGTTCTATACCGCAGTAGAGGACCTGTCACGGTCTTGAACTTGGTGAGAAGTGGAGACCCATTTCGATGTCTGTCGAGCTACAATTGGTGCCCACATTGAATTGTACCAACATGCATAAAAATGTTTCAGCACCTGTATACAACACTGGACAAACTTATAAATCTTATAAGATAATGAAATGTAAACAAACGTGTTCATATGTGTAAGAGAGGAATCCAAAGAAACCGTCAGAAGGCAAACATGAAAAGTTGCTCTGTAACAAAAGTATTACTAGGCTGACTTCCCGAGAGCAGTTCATCAGTGCTGGATTCTTCTCTACGACGAGAACATTGGTTATGAAACCCAACCTTGCAATCCAGTAGTGCTACAGAGGCTACAGGAAGCGCTGCGATAAAGCTGGAAGCCCTGTGATAAAGCTGCAACCCCTGCTCTTTTTCATAGCCGTCCACCTCTGCTACTCCCCTGGTCGTATGTGATCGAGACTGGGGGAAGGACGGGGCCAGCCCACGCAATGATAACAAGGGGTGCGGGACGGCGCGTCGCAGTTCACACACGGGGCGGCACTGTGCGCGATTATATCCAGGGGGGTCGCCGGGAATCAGGGACGGGGAGGGGGGAGGGGGTGAGGGGTGGAGGGAGGGACGGCAGGGGCAGGAGAAGAAGGGCGGCCCCAGGCGCGGCGCGGCGTGCAGGTCAGTGTCAGCTGGCACCAGCTAGACTGGAGACTGCCTCTAACTGCGGCGCGCCACTACAACTTTCCTCCGTAACCACACACACTTTCTCCGCCTAGATAGCCGCGCAGTCAGCGCGGCAGAGTGCTAATCGAAGGGGCCTGGGTTCGATTCCATGGCGGGTCAGATGTTCGGGAGTTGTTTTGTCCTTGAGCTAATATCGTCATGATTTATATTCCACTATTGAGATGGCTGTATGGACAGGCCCCGAAAGCCAATAAATTGAAAAAATTAAAAAAAAAAACGTGTGCACTGTACCAGCATTGATGATGAAGATAATACGTTCTCTTTAGAGCGTGATCTGATTTATTTATTTATACATGGTGAATCTGAGTTTTGACCACAATATTTAGGGTGTTGTTCAGGGATGATTTCTTTTCTTTCTTTGCCGGCTGCTGTGGCCGAGAGGTTCTAGGCGCTTCAGTCCGGAACCGCGCTGCTGCTACGGTCGCAGGTTCGAATCCTGCCTCGGGCTTGGATGTGTGTGATATCCTTAGGTTAGTTAGGTTTAAGTAGTTCTAAGTCTAGGGGACTGATGACTTCAGATGTTTAAGTCCCATAGTGCTTAGAGCCATTTTCTTTCTTTTTTTCGTCTTGTGTGTGTGTGTGTGTGTGTGTGTGTGTGTGTGTATGTGTGTGCGCGCGCGCGCAAGGAATCCACGATCTCCATTGCCCCATTGTAGAGCTATAATTTAACTACGATTATATTCTTCTCAATTGTGCAGCCCGATAATACAGTAATATAGACACACTGTTTCAGCGGTCCATCTGGCCACCTTCTTCAGACGAGAACTCTGTTTGCTAATATCACCAGAACTGATTCATACGACCCTTTTGTATGCCCTACGCTTTGTAAGACCAAAGGCGTGTGCGGCAGAAATCGTCGCTGCTGCCTCCTCACACAAGTGAAGGTACAGTGTTCCAGTGATGACAGTGATCTATATACAACCTGGATATAGAAGTCTGGTCTCTGAATGTACAACTGCAGTATATCTGCAGATTCGTGTGCCTTGCTTTCCAACGCCCGCCATGTTGAAGTTTGGCAAACAAATTTTTGTACGTGACAAAAAATTGCAGACTGATGTCTTCTTTTGAACTTTGTGTCAATATATGATATAATAGGCATATGAGGGAGCGGTATCGAAAAGTATCTTCTTTCCGTGTTCTAGTGATATTTCCTAGCAGCCTTGTTGTAGTTTGGCGAGAAACAAAATATGATCATCTATGGCTGGCACGATCAGACAGCTGAAGTTCAACATACAGGTAGTACAGAGATAACTGAGTGATGAAGACTGGCAGGAACGGCGAATCGCTGTCGAACACCTTTGTCAGTTCATCCATCTGGCTGAGTCCAAAAAAGTGTTTAATTTTTTATGCGAGATTAAACAATATTCCATATTTACTCTTGTCCCTATATATGATCTTGTCCTTGATGTTGTCCACCAACCTAACTTCATGTGATTCCATTAAGAAGCTGTCCCAATAGCGACACGGAGGAGCAGTTACCTGTCTCTCATGATACATCATTCTGTGCTTAGACTACACCCACTTTAGCCCAAGCCAATCACGGGCTGGAGCGTGGCATTCGAAGCTGGGAAACTGCCCCCTGCTCTACATACACAGATTTGACCAAACAGCGACTTAAAAAAAATTGAAAGAAAAGGAAAAACATTCAGCTTCGTGGTTTCTTTCCCCCACGTTTATGCTGTGTCTTTGATAAAAACATGACCTGGATGGAACCACAGCCCTCTATAAGAATATCCTTATCTCTCCTGTCGCATCCATTTCAAACTTTCCAAAGAACAGCC
Organism: Schistocerca cancellata; assembly: GCF_023864275.1. Taxonomy (NCBI): domain Eukaryota; kingdom Metazoa; phylum Arthropoda; class Insecta; order Orthoptera; family Acrididae; genus Schistocerca; species Schistocerca cancellata. The sequence continues at coordinate 421,431,532 of NC_064628.1, read as the reverse complement.
ATAAACTCGCTAAAAGACTCGTGCCTTCACGAATATGTTTTGTAGCAGAGTCTGGACGCCTGGGCGCCATTGTCCTGTCCCATAGAAATGCGTAGAAATCCAGAGCCATCTTATCAGCTTCCTACCTAACAAGGGCCCATCCTCTGCTGTACTGACGGTCATCAATGCTCTGCTCATAGCTGCAGCGACTCCTCAGCGCTAGTCAGCCTACCTGGACACGGCCGCCGGCCGAACGGTGCCACCCTGTGTGTCTGCACCGAGGGTCTTGGCAGTCCGCAAACGTTTTCACCCAGGTTTTGCAAAAAAGAAGAACGCTCTCTTCGGCCCTCAGCCACCGTACACTTTTACTGCAGTCAATTAACTCGGTACCCTCTTCCTTTGAACGCAGTAGAGCTTACCGCTATGCCTTCACTAGAGCACACAAGCAAGAGCATTAATTACTGCCAACCATTTCATCATATGAAAAGTCAGATCGTATCGAGTAATAAAGGTCATCTTCCATAAGGACTTTAACCAGCACGACACCGTATCAAAAGTGAGAGTGCCCTGGAATCTCTCATGGTGATTTCCTGCAACACAGCTTCTGAAATGCAGTACTCTATCATACTGCACACCGAACTATTTACTACGTTCGTCTCACTCCCTCTCCCTGTGCATGCATGTTACCCATAGGCACAACTGCAAATACACTGACACGCCAAAGAAACTGGTAAAGGCATGTGTATTTAAATACAGAGATATGCGAACAGGCAGAATACGGCGCTGTGGTTGGCAACGCCTATATACGACAACAAGTGTCTGGCGCAGTTGTTAGATCTGCTGTTACAATAGCAAGTTGTCAAGATTTAAGTGAGTTTGAACGTGATGTTATAGTTGGCACATGAGCGATGGGACACTGCATCTCTGAGGTAGCGATTAAGTGGGGATTTTCCCGCACGACCGTTTCACGAGTGTACCATGAATATCAGGAATCCGGTAAAACATCAAATCTCCGTCATCGCTGCCGCCGAAGAAAGATACTGCAAGAACGGGACCAACGATGACTGAAGAGAATCGTTCAGCATGACAGAAATGCATCCTTTTCGCAAATTGCTGCAGATTTCAGTGCCGAATCATTAACTAGTGTCAGCGTGCAAACAATTCAATGAAACATCATCGCCATAGGCTTTCGGAGACAAAAGCCCACTCGTGTACCCTTGATGACTGCATGGCACATAGCTTTATGCATTGCCTGGGCCCGTTAACACCAACATTGGACTGTTGATGAATGGAAACATGTTGCCTGGTCGGACGAGTCTCGTTTCAAGTTGTGTCAAGTGGGTGGACGTGTATGGGTATGGAGACAATCTCATGAATCCACAGACCCCGCATGTCAGCTGGGGACTGTTCAAGCCGGAGCAGGCTCTGCAATGGAGTTGGGCGTGTGCAGTTGGAGTGATATGGGACTCGTAATATGTCTAGATACGACTCTGACAGGTGACACGTATGTAAGCATCCTGTCTAATCATCTGCTTCCATCCATGTCTATTGTGCATTTCGACGAACTTGGGCAACTGCAGCAGGATAATGCGACACCCCACACGTCCAGAACTTCTATACAGTGGCTCCAGAAACACTCTTCTGAGTTTAAACACATCCGCTGGCCACCAAACTCCCTAACATGAACATTATTGAGCATATCTGGGATGCCTTGCAATATGCTGTTCAGAAGAGATCTCCACCCCCTGATACTCTTACAGACTTATGGACAGGCCTGCAGGATTCATGATGTCAGTTCCCTCCAGCACTACTTTAGACATTAGTCTAGTCCATGTCACGTCGTGTTGTGGCACTTCTACGTGCACGCGGGGGCCCTACACGATATTCGGCAGGTGAACCAGTTTCTTTGGCTCTTCAGTCTACATTTCTTGTATTTTATGAAGTGTCTGTTCCTTCGTACTTGTATGCATGTTCGAAGGAACATTTCATCGTACTTAATACATCGTATTCCACCGACGATCACCTTCTTTACCTTATGCCCCTTTAACTAAATTAAAGAAAATCCGCCACATTTCTCTCCCTTGATATTCAAAAAGCCGACTGCAGGAGCACTGCCCTACTGAATCACTGTCCGTGCGAGCAGAAAGGTTTTTGTGCTCCGTTGAGGATGGGGGCTTTGTCGGTGTCAGCTTAGCTACTGATAGGGTACCCTTGGTGACCAGGCCATGGCTGAAAAGCCGAAGGAAATGTGTCGTGCTATAACCCTTAATACTCTACCTTTTCCTTACCTGCAAGTGCTGATCGGTGAACTGAGTAAATCAGAGGCTCTTGCTATCCCTTGTTATTCCTTTCCCATCTTTTTCATTCTAGGGCAGCAATAACTGAGGCGTGATAAAATCAATCTTTCTAGGGGATAGGAATAATGATGACCAATCTTGGTCCTCCATAGTGGGAAAGTGTGATGGACCAGCTCCCCATCCATAAAAAAGATAGCCAGTCAAATATCTAGTTATATGCCGCCGTATTTGGATGGTTTTAATGAAATTCGACAACGGAATCGAAGATGGACTTCGCATTTTCATATCTGGAAATACAGGTCATCCGGAATAAACAACAAGAAGTTTTAATGGGTACAAGACAGCACATCATTGATGCAGCTGTGCTTTACGAAACAAAAAGAAAGGTTCTGATTGGGAATATTTCCTGGAGTTCGTCCATTATGTGAGTTGAGTGGTCAAAAGCAGTAGGGCGAGAGCAGGAGCCCCCATTATTCTAAATAACTCGTGGTCAAAATATATGACCTCGGGGGAAGCCCTTAATGGAAGGCTGATGAACCTCAGCCTGAGTAGTATTGCCATGAATATAGTGTTAGTGGGATTGTATGTCCCTACTGAAGATGCATTCTTGTAGAGCGAAGAAGATTTTGAACAGATGCTGATGGAGACCATAGAAGCCTGTCCACGTGGCTATGAACTGATACTGCTAGGAGATTTTAATGGCAGAGAAGGGAAAGAGAGAAATTTTTGAGCGGAATACATAGGGAGGAGGTTAGAAATGTGAATGGGAAAAGTATGATGGGTGTATTGGAGCAATACGAACAACAACCGGTAAACAAATGATTTTCTCACAATGATCTACATGATAATCACACAAGAGGGCTGAAATCCGTTATTATCGAATCTCTAGGTAAAACACCAATTTCAAAATTCATGATGTCGGAGTTAAAACGGCGACAGGTTGAGGAAGTGAGCATCGTCTGATGAAACGTAAAATTTCTATTCCCTATGCCTTCTGCAATAATAGCACGCAACGTCCTGACCAACTTGAGATCAGAAGGTTTATCCTAGGAAAGCTAAGTAAAGACAGTACTAAGGACTTCTACCACCACGCATGCATGTCCGAAGGAATTTTGCATCGTATTCGGAATAACACCGGCACTGCAATATCCTATTCATCCGCCGACACCGGGCAAACTACTTTCAAGTAAAATGTCTCCCATGTACGGAAATATACGTAATGGGTGTACGAGTACAGGTTGTAGACACTTGGTTGACGATATATTGAAGTTTGGGTCTGGCCGTGACTGGTGCTCGGATAGCCAAATGATAAGGCGACCGCTCTCGATAAGCAGGGAATCCGATTTCGAGTCGCGGCCCGGTACAAATTTTCAGTGTCATTCCCTTATACTGGTTATGGTTGTTCATATTCGCATCTACGAATATATTTCATCTAAAATATTTTAAGGATTTATTTCAGCAAAGCTGTTGTGAATTTTCATGTAGATGCGATCGATATTAGGATGCAACAGGACGAGATATGGCCTTTTTACATAATAAAAGTTCAGGAGACTTTGAGGTGCTCTGAGATCACGAAGTCACAGAGATATGGATCAATAAGCCAAAGTTGATGAAGTTAGGACCACTGAAATTCGAGAAGCTAAGGCAGCTATTTGAAAGAGTACTAAATGCAGAAAATGTACCATCGGAATGGACAACACATTACATAACACGGTGCATAAGAAAGTATCACATAAAGATCGAAATAACTGTGGGGGATTAGCAGTGATCCATTGGAGGACCGTATTGAAAGATACTTGAAGATCTGATGGAAAAAAACCACAAGAAAGAAGCAGCAAGGAGAGCAGAAGAATTCCGTGCAGAGAAGTCTGTAATGGACATCTTCACAATGAAAGTACTATGTGAAAAACGCACGAAGGTTGACTTGGAGACATATTGCATTGAATGACCTAGAAAAAGCGTATAATAATGTACCCTCCAATAAACTGTCAGAAAATGTTGAAAGTGCTAGAGCAGGATCAAAGATTAGTAAAAGCTGTTATGAAGTTACCTGGAAATAACACAGCAGGACTAATGATAGGGAATAGCTGGACAGAAAAATTTGACGTGAATAAGGGTTTATGACAGGAATGTGGACTGTTACCAACCCTCTTTAAGTTGTATTTAGAAATAATCCTGTAGACTTGGGTAGAAAACGCCATGTTATGGAAGTGGCAGTGGAGGGTCAGCAAGATATTTAGCAGGTGTTTGGCACATGACCAGATGGCAGAAACTGTGACCAGATGGCAGAAGATGTGACCGTCTGAGCTATATGGTAACAAAGCTTAAATATAAATGCAATAAGGTTGGCCTGACGATGAAGAAGTGTCATTACTTTGCCCATAGAATGGGAAAAGTAAGTAATTAGGAGGTAGATGGAGAAGTAATTACATCTGTGGAAAACCATCCCGGTGGAACGAAAGATGGAGCCCACGAAACAACTCGCAAGATTAAATTCAGGAGGCAATGGAAGTAAGGAATATGAAGATTGAGGAGAGTCAAGGCAGAAGAAAATGGCAACTGGGGCATGTGGCAGAGAATCGGTGCTAGGCCTAGACAAACTGCAAGAAGAAGGAGAAGATATCCAGAAAGCCTTAGAACGAGTATAGAATTCTGGGATGTCCTTCAGGCTGCAAACTCATGAAGTCCCAGTTAACTATGTCTGCCTTATTACACTCTTCCTTCTCCAGAAGCCGTGCGGTCTTAGGCGCCTTGCCACGGTTCACGCGGCTCCCCCCGTCGGAAACATTGCACTGAAGCACTGCTAGTGGCCAGACACTGGGTGGTGAGAACGCTGTAGCTTTTATTTTCTTTTTGAGTTAGGTGTACACAAAGGATTATGCGATTTCCTGCACGCGCGAAATAATAGTGTGTTGATTGGGCTGTGGTTCTTCACGTCAGAAATCATCACAGCTGACGCCTTTAGATGTAGTAGGATTGGAGGAACAGATTCTTCCCGTCTTATGGAGGGTGGTTGTACAGTACTGCGCGTGATGTGCAATCGCCGCAGGAGTTTTTTTCCCAGCTTTGGGGGTTTTTAATTTTTTTGGCGAAAACTTCACACAGAGTTTTCCGTAAGCTGGTAGACAATGTGAGGAGCAAACTGCAGAGGAGTGGAGACGAGATTTGATCACGTCCCATGGAGTAGATCTGATTCTTTGGATTTGAAGTCTGGTGTATCCGAATGAGAGGAGGCGACGGGGGTCCACCATTGGGCTTGACGCAGAGGAAAGATGGGCATTGTATCTCAAGTTTGCTACATGTTTATGTTGAGCATTTCACATTACTGGCACTAGGAACATTTAGAGTGGATTGTCTTACTTGACTGCACATACATCGCAGCAGCAGCTCTTGTCCATTCAAGCACACTGCAGTAGTTTGATTCCGGGTTTAGTTCACAATCACCGTCACTCTTATTAACCACAGTCAGATCACGTTATCCGTTTAAAGTAATAATTAAAATCGAGTCATCACGTTTGATTCAACTTTGTCAATCAGATCACTTTAGAATACAAGATACAGTTTAATCAGTGTATTATGTTGACCCATTTCCCACTTATGTTTTTTTATGAATAAATGTGCTGTGATATTTAATTCTATCTATCATTCGAGTTCACTAGAGCACATCATCACCTTATCACGTATTTATGTAGGAGATGATAGGAGTAGTCTTGAAGTAAGAAATACAATATGTCGTCTTCTGTTGAACTACTCAGGGCCACATTTTATAATCATTTGCGTTAAAATCCGTTGTGTTTAATTTTCACACTAGTGTGACTGACATGATGTCTCAGTGTCTTAGAGTCACTGAGAGACAGAGGTTCATCAGAGATATCCATATGCTTGCCACCAGAGAAACACATTGTAAAGCCAAGTCACCATTCCTGGTCGCACCCTTCGGCATCACCGTTGTCCATATCTGCGCCTCTTCATCTGAAATGCGTCTATCTGTTCGGATAGCACAGCGAAGTATTTAGGACTATCTACCGACAGAAACATAACAAGGAATGCACACCATCTTACTATATAAAACAAAGCCTAAAATCGACTAAAACTTTTAAAACTATTAACTGGCTCTGAAGAGGTCTACATCTGTCTACCATTATCCACACCTATATATCTCTATTCTGCCACATTCTCAGCTACCGCCTCCATACACAATTCCCTTGAAATCCTGGAATGACATGCACTCTGCCTCGACTTCTGCACCCATCTAGCTTCCCCAATTCGCATTCTATACTAGCTGATTCACTTCTCACAACTTCGTCTCTGCTTGGAGCAGCCCCAGATCCAACACATTAACCCCAAAACTCAGTGTTGCCATCCAATACCCTATCCACTAACCAACAGTGCAGACACCCTGCTTCGTCACTGTATTCACATCCCACCATCCATGCATCTTCATGCCTTATCCCTCCCCTCTCGCCAGAAATTCAAGCCACTCCCACGATGAAACACTGACATCCGAGAAATAACCTTCCCTCCAGCCCTGCTCATAACCCCTACCTCAGATCATTCTTTCAATTTCTTCCCACCCCTTCCTCCATCTGAATGACTTTCGGTGGTTATCTACGGTTCGAGAAGGCCCTATAGCTATACTTACTATTCCTCCTACAAAGTAATCATTTACATGCTCCACCAGAATTGCATCTTTATACCACTGGAGCATTATTATCATTAGTGACTGTAGTTTATCTGTGACATAAAATAATCTCAAAAGTTTTTAAAAAATATCAAATTGTCCATTAATTACCAAAAAACATTTATTTTCATCTGTTTATGTACGTATATTTTAAAATCTCTCTTAAATGTGTAAAACCGTTGCCTGAAGAGCGGTATAATACGCTGTCATCCCGCCATGGCGTAGGGAACTAAAAGAACAACAAAGAAAGAAATTCACACTACTTTCACGGGAAATGGGAGAGGAGCACAGCTGAAACCTCTTGGGTTTTTAACCAACTGATGTGGCTGGAATCTACAAAAAAATTTTGCGTATGTATCGCCGTGAAATAATGCAATTGTACAACCTCCTACTTCTTGTCGGTGGAGCTCGGATTCATCCCATATATTTATTGTTTTATTCAACACTACCGGATTAGGACACTTAGATCCTGTTACACAACGAACCAGGTACCATGCATATCAAAAACTCTCACAAACCATTCTCGGTTTATACACATTCTTGTGGTTCAACTATGCACATCTGAGAGATTATGATCATAATAATTATAACTATCAGGACAATAAATGACAATGAGTAATGAAAATAATAATGATACCGAAACTGCAATTTTGAAATAAATAATTTATACAGTCAACGGCAGCCGGCCGCGGTGGTCTAGCGGTTCTAGCGCTGCAGTCCGGAACCGCGGGACTGCTACGGTCGCAGGTTCGAATCCTGCCTCGGGCATGGGTGTGTGTGATGTCCTTAGGTTAGTTAGGTTTAAGTAGTTCTAAGTTCTAGGGGACTTATGACCTAAGATGTTGCGTCCCATAGTGCTCAGAGCCATTTGAACCATTTGAACAGTCAACGGCAAATAGGTGTGCTTTAAAAAATTCTACATAACTGTGAACCCTGATTATGAGAAGTGAATCGCGAAGATAACAGTTTCATACAACTGTTAGTAGGCAGAAGAGATATGACCGAAAAACGAACAGCACAAATGTGCAGCAAACAAGCGCTGCCGCCTCTTTCATCCGGCGTAAGATCTCGTTAGATCTCGTTTGGAGAATAGCATCACCATAATCGAGAAACGTAAGAACTAGTCATTCTATTAGTTTTTTTTCTAGTTTCAAGAGGAAATACAATTTCAATTTTTGCATCGCATGATGGAGAAGCTCTGAGATCTTCTTCAGGGCTGTAGTTTTGTGTTCAATCCCTTCTGAAAGATGGAACAGAATAATCGCAAAGTTCTTTACAAAGGAAGAAAATGTTATTTACGCAGTATTTAAGATTACAGGTGGCACTAATTATCTGAAAAGAGAAGTAATATGTCTTTTGCAAGTAACTAAAATTGCTTGCGTTTTAGACTGCTTCTATGCCCACTGTGACCAGGCAAGTAAGTCAGTGCAGGTTTGTTGGAAGAACACGTAGATGTAAGTGAAGACTGTCAGCATGTAGGTGATACTTGCATAGCGAAAAGACAGTTGACACATCGTCAACATACAGGATAATTCTGGAGGAATTTCACATAGTTTGTGAGGCGATTCTGCGTGTGAAAAGAAACCGACAAATTTCTATTCACATCAGGTGTCCGATTTTCGACCGTTATGGAGCTGTATCAGGTCGAATAAATATGAGAATAGGTGTAATTATTACTTAGCGATATGCTGTTTAGGCGTTATGGCAGACAGAATAATGGTGGCACAAATGACTGATCCATCCTACAAGACGTGTGCAAAAAGTCCTCCACTCATCTCAATACAATTGTCAACCCGTCGGAAGGTGTGTTATGTTGCACATCGAACATCATCTGGATGGGCTATAAATACAGGCAACAGTGTCGGTGATGCGAACGACAAGTTCTTCACGTGAATGCACCTTCGTACACATCACCTTTAACTATACCCGTCAACAGAAGTCCAATGGCGTTAGGTCAGGTTATCTAGCAGGCCAGTTAATGGGGTTCGTGCGGTAGCGTTCCCGCTTCCCACGCCCGGGTTCCCGGGTTCGATTCCCGGCGGGGTCAGGGATTTTCTCTGCCTCGTGATGACTGGGTGTTGTGTGATGTCCTTAGGTTAGTTAGGTTTAAGTAGTTCCAAGTTTTAGGGGACTGATGACCATAGAAGTTAAGTCCCATAGCGCTCAGAGCCATCAGCCAGTTAATGGGTCCGCCACGGCCAATTCACGGTTGAGGAAATGTGTTATTCAGATACTGGGATACTTGTGTGGTGCAGGGAATCGGTGATCCACCATCTTGCAGGTACATTTGTCATAGTTGCTCTCATGTCACGTCTTCCAATAGTGCAGGTAGATCCTCCATCAGGAAATGTGCGTATGTTGCGATTTGGCAGGAGCACATGTCCTGTCACTAGGTCAGTCAGGTCAGTATTAAACGTTCACTGAGAACCTAACTTGGAACCTTGTTTCCATAATGTCATATGGGTCTACATCACCCATGTATGAGAACTGCGAGTTTTCGTGATACAACTGTGTGTAAATGTAGCCACATCTGTAAATAAAGTGTATTGCACGACGTCTCTGTGTACAGTCAACCATTCACAAAGTTGTTTTCTTTTTACTCAGTCACCTGGATGCAGATTTGCTGCCCATATAATGGGTAAAAGCCCTCGGAATATAACATACGCTACACTCGCGTTTGTGGAATACCGAGCTGATGGCTAATGCGCCATGCTCCGGTGGTGGGACTCCGCTGTACCTTTCCAGTAATGTCTTCCCTCTACTCAACTGACTGAACAGCCTCACGTCCTGATGTTACGTGTGGGCTGGGTGGTGTTCCCGATTCACGTTATGTTTGATAAGTCCTGGGAAATACCCTGTCACAGGATGTTCGTCGTTCATGGAAACGTCTATGACATTCTTTTACAGTCGCACAACCCAGCTACTACAGTACCTGTATTCCCTATGGGTGAACGTATGCAGCATGTTGGTATTCACGGATACAAATGGACTTGATCAGTTACACAATTCAAGCACGACATGCGCACGGCATCACGACTGCTCACTGATCCAAACGACGATTGCACACTGGGTACGCTTGCAGCTATTGCCTTGGTGCGATGTCACAGTGCTGGTATCTCTTGCAGAACCCCAATATCTCTTGTAAGCTGTATCATTCATCTGTCCCACCATCATTCTGTCCACCAAAGCGCCTACACAGCATTTTTGAAAGTGATATTCACACTTGTTTTCATATTCATTCATGGATATGTGTAGTTTCCACCCACTCCAGTTTCGTAACGACCAAAAATCGATCGGACACAAGTTCACAAGAATTTTTTGGTCTATATTCACATGTAGAATCACCTCACAAATTATGTGACATTCCTCCTATATTTAAGTCATCGGTCTTCTGATAGCTTTGATGTGGCTCGCGATGAAAACCTATTCTACACTAATCTCTTCATCTCAGAGTAGCACTTACAACCTACGTCCGCAGTTATATATCAGATTATTCCAATTTCTGTCTTCCCCTACAGTTTTTACACTCTACACTTCCTTCTAGCACCATGGAAGTTATTCCCTGACGCCTTGACAAATGTCCTTTCATCCTGTCCCTTCTTCTTGTCAGTGTTTTCAACATGCTCCTTTTTCCCAAATTCTGCACAGAATCCCTTCATTCCTTATCTGAATTTCAACATTTTTCTGTAGTACCACGTCTCAAATGCTTGGATTCTCCTCTGTACCAGTTATCCCACAGTCCATGTTTCACTACCATACAATGCTGTGCTCCAAACGTACATTCTCAGAAATTTCTTCCTCAAATTAAGGCCAATGTCTGATACTAGAAGACTTCCCTTGACGAGGAATGCTTTCTTTCCCTGTATTGGTCCGCTTTTGATGCCCTCCTTACTTCGTCCGTTTCGGTAATTTTTTGTCCAGAGTGAAGGGATTTTTTAAATTCGTCTATTTTATGATCCCCAATTTTGTTGATTAGTTTCTCGCTATTATCATTTCTGCTACATCATATTATCTTTGTCTTTCTCCAGTTTATTCCCAAAACGTTTTCTAGACTCATTAGACTGTTCATTCGATCCAACAGATCCTGCAATCCTTTTTCATATTCACTAAGGATGGCAACATCATCAGCGGATCTTATGACTGATATACTTTCACCTTGAAGTTTAATTCCACTCTAGAATCCGTCTTTTATTTTACTCTTTCCTTCTTCGATGTACAGATTAATGGCAGAGGCGAAAGATCACATCCTCGTCTTACACCTTCGTTCTTTGTCTTCCAGTCTTATTGCCCCTGTTGGTTCTTGTACGTATTGTATATTACTAGTCTTTCCTAATAGCTTGCTCCTTTTTTCTAAAATTTTGAGCACTTTACACCATTTTACACTGTCGAACACTTTTTGTAGGTCCACGAATGCTATGAGAGTGGCTTGATTTTTCTTCAACCTTGCTTCCATTATCAAGTGCAACTGGAAAACTGCCTTTCTGGTGCCATTACCTTTCCCTAAGCCAAACTAGTTTCATCTAACTATTCTTCAACTTTCTTTTCCATTCTTTTAAATATTATTCTTGTCAGTGGCTTAGATGAAAGACTTGTTAAGCTGATTGTGCGTTAGTTTTCACACTTATCTGCCCTTGTGCAGATGATTTTTTTTCCCTGAAAGTATGATGATACGTCGCCAGCCTCATAGACTTTACACACCAACTTGAAAAGTCGTTTGGTTGCCACTCTCCCCAATGATTTTCGGAATTTCTATGGGATTATGTCTATCTCTTCTGCCTTATTTGATCTAAAGTCTTCCAGAGTTCTTTTAAATAGTGAATCTAATATTGGATCCCTATGTCATCCTTATTGACTCCATTTTCTTCTTCTAACACGTTATCAGACAATTCCGGTCCCTCACAGAGGCCTTCAGTATTCTCTCTCCATCTGTCTGCTCACTCTTCTGTTTTTAACAATGGAATTCCCATTGCACTCTCAATGTTACCATCCTTGTTTTTAATTTCATTTAAGGTTGTTTTGAATTTTCTAAATGCTGATCACTCCTCCCGATGATCATTTCTTTTTCGATTTTTCAGAATGTTTCTTCGCCCATTTCGCCTCGGCTGGCCTGCGCTTCCTATTTATTTCACTCGTAAGAAATTTATATTGCGGTATAATGTCTTTCCCTGAACATTTTTGTACTTTATTCTTTCCTCAATCAATTTCAGTATTTATTCTGTTACCCATGGTTTCTTCGCAGTTACTATACCTTCGTTGTATCTGTCTAGCTCTGTCCAACGTCTGTGATTGCCCTTTTTAGAGATGTTCGCACGTCTTCAATTGTGGTGCCTACTCTGGTACCTCATGCCAATATGAACATCCTTGGCGAATTTCAAACGCGTCTCGTAATTCCTCCGAATTTCAGTATCCCACTTCCTTCCACATTGATGGACGATTATCTTAAGCTTCAGCGTACTCTTCAGCACTACTAAATTGTAATTGGAGTCTTTATTTGTACCTGGGTACGCTTTATAATCCAATATCTGATTTCTTAATCTCTGTCTGACCATGACGTAATCGAGCTGGATGTTTCCTGTGTTTCCCGGTCTTCTTCAAGTTTATGTCCTTCTCTTGCGATTCTTGAACAGAATATTCACTGTTATCATATTAAATTTGTTCCAGAACTCAATTACTCATTTTCATCTCTCATTCCTACTGCCAAGCCGATATCCTCCCGTAACCCTTCCCTTACAATCTCATTCCAGTTCCCCATGACTATTAGATTTCACCTCCCTTTATACACTAAATTACTCGTTCAATATCCTCATACACTTTCTCTATTTCTTCATCTGCTGCTTGTACCGTTAGTATGTATAACTGAACTACCATTTCGGCTTTCATAATCTGATGAGAACAACCGCATCACTGAGCTGTTTCTAGTAGCTCTCTGCCCTGCCTTGATATTCATAACGAATCCTACATCTGTTACAGCATTTTTTGTTGCTGTTGATAATACCCCATATTCATTTGACCAGAAATCCTTATCTTCTTTCCATTTCACTTCATTCACCCCCTCCCCCCTACATCTATAGTGAGCCTATGCTTTCCCTTTCCAAAGTTTCTAACTTTCATACTACGTTCAAACTTCTGACATTCCGTGCTCCGACTCATACAATGTTATTCCATCGTTCGTTATCCCATTTTTTTCCACATGGTTACCTCTGCTTTGGCTGTCACCTCCCGGAGATCCAAATGGGGGACTAATCCGGATTCTTGCCAAAGAAGAGATCATCATTGCACTTGTGTGGATATACATTATGCGTCTTTAATGCAGTCGTTTCCATACCTTCCAAAATCCCATGCCGTTTACCATTGCTGGTTCTTCTGCCTTTTAGAGAAAGTTTCCCACCGGAAGGACAACACAGTGCCCTAATCGCCTGCACGCTCCTCCACCTTTTTGACGAGGGCGTTGGCAGAAAGAGGGTGACTTCTTGTGCTGGGAGTTTTCAGCCGCCACTGCTGATGATTTTTTATTCAGAGTGCAAGCAGTGGCGGAGTTCGAACCAGGGACGCAGACTATTTTGATTAGTAGTCGAGGGCAATATCCCCAATGAAGCTCATTGTGCGACTGCTTATTCTACATCCGGTACCGGACTGAAGCGCCTAGAACCGGCCGGCATACATGTCTTGATAATTGTGACTTTTTGTTCCGATCATTATACACTATGAACGGGACAAGAGGAACTACTGTACAGCACTTGAAGAAAAACTTTGCATTGTGAGTTTTTCCATTGCCGAAACGTTTGGTGAAGTCCAAAAAGCACATAACTGTCAACACTTCTTTGAGTTAACCCGTCACTTTTTGTAAGAGCTGTCTTCATGCAGCGCTTTTTGCGGAAACCTGACTGACATTCCTCTAGGTTATCTGGGGTTAAGCAACAGCATGCTGTTTATGAAACATGTATTCTGAAGTCTTAGATAATGCTGGTAGAAAGCAAATGGGTTTGTAATAGAAGAGTCTTTGGCAGTTTACTTCTTGGGTAACGCTGCTTCCAGGCTCTTGGGTAGATACTAGAATTCAAAGTGAAGTTAAGGATGAACAGCATTGTATCGACAATATAGTTGATCACGTGCCCTGTTACTTCAATGTGACCACCAGATACCGAAGGAATTCGTGTAGTTGATTTACTAACGTGCTGAAGAAAAGGTTAACTCTTGTACCAAACATTTTGTTCTTTCAGGGAATCGGTGATTTGCGCATTCCTGTGGTTTTCGAATAGACGTCGGAGTGACGAAATCAGTGCTGGGTCATCAACAAGTGTCAGCGTGCGAATCATTCAACGAAGCATCATCGATATGGGCTTTCGGAATCGAAGGCCCACTCGTGTACTCTGGATGACAGCACGACACAAAGCCTTAGGCCTCGCCTGGTACCGTCGACACCGACATCGACTGTTGATGACTGGTAACATGTTGCCTGGAGGGACGAGTCTAGTTTCCAATTTTATCGAGCGGATGGACGTGTTCGGGTATGGAGATAACCTCATGAATTCATGGACACTGCATATTAGCAGGGGACTGTTCAAGCTGTTGGAGGCTCTGTAATGGTGTGGGGCGTGTAAAGTTGGAGTGATATGGGACCCCTGCAACGTCTAAATACGACTCTGACAGGTGACAAGTACGCAAGCATCCTGTCCAATCACCTGCATCCATTCATGTCCTATGTGCATTGCGACGGACTTGGGCAATTCCAGCAGGACAATGCCACACCCTACATGTTCAGAATTGCTACACAGTGGCTCCAGGAGTACTCTTCTGAGTGTAGACACTTCCGCTGGCCACCAAACTCCCCAGACGTGAACATTATTGAGCGTATCCAGGATGCCTTGCAACGTGCTGTTCAGAATAGATCTCCACCCCCTCATCCTCTTACGGATTTATGGACAGCCCGGCAGGACTCATGGTGTTAGTTCCCTCCAGCTCTACTTCAGACGTTAGTCGAGTCCACGCCACGTCGTGCTGCGGCACTTGTGCGTGCTCGCGGGGCCCCTACACGATATTTGGCAGGTGTACCAGTTTCTTTGGCTCTTAGTGTACAAAGAACCTGGTAATATGAGACCACCTATCAGTAGGACGTTGCACCCACCTTAGCCTGGCTGCATACACTGATTCAGTTGGGAAAGGCGACACAAAATCGCTGTACCCTCTCCTGTGGCGAGCGGTCCCACATTGTCGTAACTGGTTCTTAATATCCTCGATACCGGCACTGGGAAGTTGTTGACTTCCGAGATGCCTCCATACATATCCTATCGACAACGTAACTCGGGATTTTGCTCTCCATGGGAGTACCTCAACATCAGGCAGACAGTTCATAGTGGAAAAGCATTGAACATTTGAAAATGGCACCACGATATTGACACATGAGGAACCAGGATGTCTGTGACGTTCTGCGGCGCCGTCAGAGTTCCCTCAGTCACTACCAGCCCATTGTGAAGTCACATGCGATATCTCCGCACACCTTAACGCAAACTGCAACTTCGCTGTGCCTCTCCAAAATATTGGAAGAATGAGGTTCACTGACGATGTTTATTGGTGGCAGAGCGCAACAACAGTTCAGCGCCGAAAACAGTGCGACTGCATTCACCAGCAGTACACGATTCCCGTCACGGTGCCACTACGATCGCAACCGTTTGTGTTGTGGTATTGACGACAGCCTACGCATGGGACGATAATTTCCTAGTCTGGCTGCTGGTAGCCTCCGACCAGAGGCTACGAGATGACGTAGAATGTGTCAGGAAGTCCATTACGTGTTCTCTAATAGCAGCCTTGGAAGTGAATGGGTTACAGTTTCCTTGGTGCACGACAAGGGAGTACTCCATTGTGGTGGGCAGACGTGGACGATCAAATCCCTAACGACGAGTATCTATGTTCTCACGTTCCCATGCAGTCCAACATCACGTTATTGTAACGTCAGAACGCCCCAAAAGTATGGATATTGCAACAATGAACCAGATGGTCACATGGAGACCCACAATGAGGCCCTTCCGAACTCTGTAAAGTGCTGGTAACAGACTGTCACAAGTTCGTTGCGTCTCCGAGTCTTTCACAGTGCCCACTCCCTTCTGACGCTGTTCACGATCCTTATTTACCCTTCCAGGGTTGTAAGCAGCAATAAACACGAAAGACACTGATGTACTCTGGTGCAACGGTTGAAAGCTTTCTCTTCAGCTGCAATTTCATTTTTGCCCTCAATATTTTGCTTTCTAAAATCGCGACTTTATGTTCTGTTTGATCATCTTATGGAGGCCATCGATTATTCGAGCCAAGCTCTTTGTAACACCACAGACGCGTGTCTGTATCTTTGGAGTGTCGCTTTGCCTTTTGGCCTATGGGAAACGTTCGCTGATGTTTACCCACGAGACAGCATATTTCGATTAGGTGCTCGCCATCCGGTTTCTACTTCTTCTTCTGCTCTCGGCTTGTTGCCATTCTGTTCCTGTCTTTGGTATACAGCTATTGGAGTCCTACAACGATGGAGAGTATGGGTGACATCTTTATAAGTACGTGGCGACTAATAGACGATATCTAAATAAGTGCAGTCGTGTGTTCGAAACATTGAAAGATCTGTCTTGCAATCGTTCCACGAACAGAACCTGCAGTGAATTATATCATGATATGCTATCCTTGCACGTGTCAACACTAAGGCCCCCAAATGGTTCGATTTTCCTGAAATGGAAACTGATTTACAGAAGCGAGTAACATGAATCGTTGCATTATACACTCAAACTTACAACCCTCCCCTGCAGTATAGATGGTTTATTGTCTTTTTGCAAGACTTACTTCGAGAAGATGTGATTTAGTGACTTTTTCTAGCATTTCACTTCATGTTACACCTACATATAACGAAAACGCCATGTGATGATTTGTCTACACTGTTTTTATAAAAATATTTTATTTGTAATATTGTCTTAATTATTTTGCTCCGTCTAAGTCATTAACGTATTATCATACGTAAAATAGTTGCATGCTGCCGTGCAGCCATCTTGTCAAGATCTGTTGCTTCAGGGTTCTTCATATCAGTGATTAGTCATGGTATGAGTAGTTAAATCATTTAATCCAACGCTACTCCTGTAGTCCGTGAATCGAGTTACGGGTGGAAAAAAGGTAGATCACTACCCGCTCTTCTGGAATGCTGACGAGTTTTTAAGATTATACATCTGCTTTTTCTATGACAGTGATATATTTCGTGGTGCACATTGTTGTGAGAGACATCCTATTTTCAATTGCGTGTGGAGATTTCATTCTTAAATTACATTATGATCCTTTTGCTTTAACGAAACGTTTAATTATTTATCCTTTTTGAGTCTAAATTCAGCGATTACCTGTACAAGGATACAGCCGCATTGCACCGCTTTTGGCTACAAGTTGAAAGTGTCACATTGTATAACTTTTTGACATGAGTGATTATCTATTTGGCGTTATAAGGCATCGTTACTCGTATCATAACCGTCGCGCGTATTTTGAGTAAATGAGTGTGTTCTGGAACTACAGTATTTCATTAACTACTGTTGAGCGGATACTTTCAGCTGTATACACAAGACGTAAACACGCCCATAATACGATAAAGTATAATAGGTTAGAGTCTTAGGTAACTACTCACGATAGTATCTCATACTTGTCACACAGCGCACTGCTTACGCTGCTACAGACAATTGCAGCTGCAATCATTTACGATATTGCAGTCAGTGCCTGTGTTGTTTGAAGAACGATTCAATGTTCCTTCGTACACGCATGCATGTCAGAAGGAACATAACATCGTTCTTCTTAACAACACAGGCACTGACTGCAATATCGTACTTATTCGTCGATACCAAGCAGCGACTTTCAATTAAATGTCCTCCCCTGTACGGAATTTGCATAATCTGTGTACAAGTACAGATTGTGACGCAGGAACCACAACATATGGAAGTCTGAATGTGGTCATGGGTCTTGCACGGGCAGCCAAAGCAGTTAAGACGACCGCCCGTGTAAAGTGAGAAATTCGAGTTTCAGTCCCTGTCCGGCACAAATTTTCATTGTTGTCATTCCCTTATAGAGCTGATGCTTGTTTTTATTCGAAACTGCGATTGCATTTCTTGTATATTTAATGTACATACCCACCATTGTTGTGGCGCCCTGCGACGTCACGCGCGGACTCGGCGACGCTTCAGACAGCAAGGTGTGGACACGTGCGACAAGAAGGTCATAGCTCACAAATTTATACGTGGATTAATGATGTCGTATTGGCACCAAATGTCACCACAATTCTGCCCAATGCCACAGTGGAAGTATCACCTCTCCTCTTACCCACATTTCATTCCTTCTTTTGAAACGTCCAAAGCTGTCAGAAGTGTCAAAGGTGTCAAGAACATTTTTCTGTTGCTCATCGTACTGCGACTCTTGTTTTCGACCGCGAAATGAGTGGGACACAACGCCCCAGGTAAATGGGTTGTTTCATTGACGCTCCTTCTGCAACCCCCTGAGGTCTTTTTCGGGTGGATTCTGAGCGACGGTGTACCTGAAATGTTACCCTCAGCCACGCGTCATTTCAATGTTGGTTGTCGTGGTCATGATCTCCATCGCAGACACGATAAAAGAAGGGATGAAATGTGGGTAAGAGAAGCTACATCTACATCTACATCTACATTCATACTCCTCAAGCCACCCAACGGTGTGTGGCGGAGGGCACTTTACGTGCCACTGTCATCACCTCCCTTTCCTATTCCAGTCGCGTATGGTTCGCGGGAAGAACGACTGGCGGAAAGCCTCCGTGCGCGCTCGAATCTCTCTAATTTTACATTCGTGATTTCCTCGGGAGGTATAAGTAGGGGGAAGCAATATATTCGATACCTCATCCAGAAACGCACACCCTCGAAACCTGGACAGCAAGCTACACCGCGATGCAGAGCGCCTCTCTTGCAGAGTCTGCCACTTGAGTTTGCTAAACATCTCCGTAACGCTATCACCCTTACCAAATAACCCTATGACGAAATGCGCCGCTCTTCTTTGGATCTTCTCTATTTCCTCCGTCAACCCCTATCTGGTACGGATCCCAAACTGATGAGCAATACTCAGGTATAGGTCGAACGAGTGTTTTGTAAGCCACCTCCTTTGTTGATGGACTACATTTTCTAAGGACTCTCCCAATGAATCTCAACCTGGTACCCACCTTACCAACAATTAATTTTATATGATCATTCCACTTCAAATCGTTCCGCACGCATACTCCCAGATATTTTACAGAAGTAACTGCTACCAGTGTTTGTTCCGCTATCATGTAAGCTGTGACGACCTTCTCCTAGTGTGATCGTGCACGGTGTTGTTGGATAGAATTGTGGCGAAATTTGGTGTGCGTGTGACACCATTAACCCACTTTACAGCTCACATGAGCTTCCGAGCTGTGGCCTTTTTCTTCGCATGTGTCGACACCTTGTTGTTTGATGCGTCCCTGGGCCCGAGGATGACATAGCAGAGCGCCACGCTTTTGCACCATTACATAGGAAGGTTTGTAGGAACCTTTGAGATAAATTTTCAAACTTATGTGTCCCTATGGGAGGCAATTATGGGGTTTCAAATAGTGATTCTTTAATTGTGTTGCTCGGAGTGCTGTATATCCTCTGAATAAGCTGATTCTTAAAATTTATTCGGAATTTTTTGCCGAATTCGATCGTTTTAATCACCTAGTAGTGATTCTACTGAATTTTCCTTTGTAAATTCTTTCACGTCCTTATTTCGGTATTAGGTGTGTTGACGTTCGCAAGTAACTCGAAACCTGCTAGGGCTCATTTTAAGCCGGCCGGTGTGGCCGAGCGGTTCCAGGCGCTACAGTCTGGAACCGCGCGACCACTACGGTCGCAGGTTCGAATCCTACCTCGGGCATGGATGTGTGTGATGTCCTTAGGTTAGTTACGTTTAAACAGTTCTAAGTTCTAGGGGACTGACGACCTCAGAAGTTAAGTACCATAGTGCTCAGAGTCATTTTAGCTCATTTTAAATATTCGCTTAACTTATCACCGTCATTATATTCTGTGAGGTAAGCACACAACTTTAATTCTTCCAAGATGTTTCTAAACTTGCCAGTATAATACTCTAATTCTCTTCCCCTCCAATTCCCTTAATTCGATTGGTGGGAAGTAATTCGTGCCTGTTTGATTGGTTGTTTGAGGGAGGATTATGGGACTAAACTGAGAGATCATCTGTCCCGTAATTGAAAATTATTTGCGTAGATGGTCCGTTAAAAGTGGGCGGATCCAATCAGAGAGGTCAAACTATAAATCAAGTAATCTAAAAACGCACACAGTAAAAGGTGTAAAAAGGTAGCCAAAATTTAAAAATTAAAAAAACAAAGGGATAAAAAAAGCAGTCCTTGCAAGGGAGTGGTTATGGGTCCCAGACCCAGAAAACCCGAAGAGAGTTCCCAACCGCAACCACCCTGCCCCTGCTTCAGGATTGAAGCAATATCTTATAACTAAAAATAAAAATCACTTTCACGTAGGAAACTGTGAATCGTCTGCCAATATTAAAGACAAGAAGGCTGTATTCATTACGAACGACCAAAATTAGAAGACATTGCACCGATATATGGGATACCAACGGTCTGGCTCGTTACGCAAGAGAAAACAATGAATGAGCCCAGTGTGAGCGATGCGTAGACGCCATAAGACAGTGGACTCCTTCCGAGAGGGGTGGAAGGAAGAGCGCCAAACTGCAGTAGTCTCCTTCATTGTGCGGAGTCTATCACTGAGAGCAGTAGCACACCACATGTCATTCCACTTTTGGGCAAAGAGACATCTGATATGAATCCGCATATCTGCACCTGGAATCATAAAAGGGTATGGGAGGGGGGGGGGGGGCGTGCGGGGTCTTAAGTACCTGCCTCTCTAGCCAAACGGTCAGCCAGTTCATTCCCAGTGATGTCCATGTGACTTGGGACCCAGAGGAAGACAACGGAGCCATCGGCACGGCCATGGGCAGAGAGACGGTCATGGATAGCAGAGACCAAAGGGAGACGAGAGTAGCGTCGGTCTACAGCCTGAAAACTAGTTATTGAATTGGTACATATTAAAACACTTTGGAGGGAGGCCTGAGAAACAAAATGGTGGGCCCTGTTAATGGCTAGCAGCTCTGCTGTGAACCCACTACATCTTCGGATAGAGAGTTTTCTGACGAATTAAAGCAAATATATATTTCTAAGGGGCATTATAGCTGATAGTTTCTTTTTAATTATCTTAATGGAAATACAATCCCTTTCCTGTACTGTTTTAAATATAGTCCTTTCCCAACAGCCACAGACTTCCTGCATCTCCTATGCCTTTTGGTTTTGTTGAGCTGCTGTGCGTTTTCCATAGCTTTTACTGTTATGGCGGTAGCTGCCTCAAACTGGTGAGGGAAGCAACCACTGAAAGCCTCGCCAAGGTTTCAATTAAAGATGGAAGGATACCACCTAATATGCTTGGCAGTGGTAGGACTCTAGGTGTTTTAACCAGTTTTCATTTTGAGGCTCTTTTAGCTTAATTCAGCAATAACTGAATGTATTTATTAAACACCCTGATGTCCCCTTCCTCCTATTATTATTATCCTTCCATGGGCGGTGAGTGGCATTCATAACTCGACTGAAATCTAGTGTCATACTGAATTTTAGTTTCGTACGCTGTGTTATCTGCTAAAAGTGCGGCGAAATGCTGATTAATACTGATATCACTACTTTAACGTATTTCCTTGGTCTTGTCGGCCATCTGTCTGACGTTTACAGAGACCTTTATTTGCTGCGTGGGCAATATCACGACGTCTGCAGGGCTTGTCTAAAAAAGTACCTCATGTAAAAGAATTATTCTCTTGTCACTATGGGTGAGTTGTGTCTCAAGTTTGGTTCCAGGTCCACAGTAGGTATATGTTCGTATAAGAAGTTCTATTTATTGACAATACTACTACCTCCGCTGATGTGCTTCCTATCATGCATGTTATGCTGCTGTGGTGTTTGAGATTTACACACCCTATTATATAGCAGATCAGCAGCATACATCCAAATGTTGTGCAATGACGGGAATCTGAGCCATTTAGCAAAAGTCTTTTACCCCTGTCACCTTATGACATGTTCTACAAAATTGACTTCTGGTCCACTGCTTATCTGTAATACTTCTCTATAAAAAATATTGGTAGTTTCACTACCACTGCTATCCTTTAAAATGTAAGTTCTAGGGTTTGCCCATTGCACCTTGGAATATGTAAATATCTCCTTTGACCAGCGTAGTAGGTACGATTTCTCAAACATCTAAATTAAATTTCTGCATTTGTAGATCCGTCATTTTAATATGGCTTTAAACGGTACATACAGGCTCATTAGCACATACATCAATTGGTCTGATTTTTATTGTTCTGTGAACAAAGCGTTTATACATGTCATTGTTTTGTGGGAGGATATCAGTTCATTAATAGGAACCACGAAGGTTAAAATGCATCTACATTTGCACTTTTATTGTCCATTTCAAATGCTCCACAATACATAACTTCATCTGGGAGAATATCGAGTAGTAATGTACTCCATATTATTTCATTACTGCCTTGAAATATCTGTTACAAGATTCGCCCCCGTAATCTGTTTGTAGATTGTGAGGGATGTGATTTCGTCCTGTCTGCAGGAATTGTTCAAACAACTGTGTAGCTGCTTTCCCCGTCCTTGTTTTCACAGGCAGAAACCATGCAAATTTCGAGTGCATATTTGTTTTTCATTGCTTACTCTGTTAGTTCTATCTATTTTAGTGTCGTTGTACTGTTTAATGAAATCACCAACAGCATCTACTTTCTCCTCTTTTTTAGACTTTGAGAGCTGTTTAAGAGATTCTGTGGCAGGCCTGAATGTGTGTCTGAGTGACTGGACTCTTTTCAAGTGGCCTAACTTCAGCAATGACATTTTCTCTCAGATAGCCTTAAATGCTTCGACGAATTTATGTTTTGTTGCTGTGTTGTTATATACTAAGCATACTTTGGAACAGTATACAACTTACATACACTCCAGTTCGTCTTCGTTTCAATTACATCGAGCTGTGCGCATAACTCGTCTTCTTTTCAGTTACATCAACCGTTGCAGTTAACCCATTGATTAACCTCAGAATGGCTTGAGAATAAGTATTTAATTCAGTTCCTTGATACTTTTATAGAGTGCTTTATGTCTAGTAGTATAACGTTTAATACTATCATTGAATGTCTATATTTTCAAGTCAATGTACAGATGGATGTTTTGCCTACCTCTCTCAGACATTGTGGGTGAATGATCTCATGTCCATACCATAAAGTATAATCATGAATTTACCATGTTGTTTCAATACCATCATTTACAAAACAAGCCTATAAGTTCCGCTGCAACAGACCATCATACAACGGCCTCGTATTATCGATAACTAAAAGCTATACTGTATGTCCATCTTTTTAGCGTTGGTTGCGGGAGTCCGCTGTTCGATAGAGGATGTCAAATTAAACACCTTTCAGCCGTCAACTGCCTACTTTATTTTGTTAGGCAACCAGTTTCAGCGTTTCACTACGACATCTTCTGGCCCCTGACCGACGTGTAGGAATAATCTACCTCGCTTGTCATCAAAAAAGGGTCCAGCAACACTGATATTAGTAGATATTTGTTCAACCAACAGTTACTGATTTTCCACTATGACTACGGCTAACAAAACAAAAGTATTTGCCTATTTAATCTTGATTTTCCACAATGACATCGTCGAATATCAATACTATGGGGTTTTACTTTTGGTGGTGATGCATCATCACCTTGGGTGAAAGTCTTATATGTAGTATGTTGTATGGCGAAACTGATTTACTTTAAGTTCTTGGACGTCTCTTCCTGCATGTGAGTCGATTCTGTTTAGTTAAAAATTTTGATTGTTCGTCGGAAGTCGCCAGCACTGATCTTATGATCGCGTAGTATCACTGTAGGTGTTGTTTGAGTATTCTGAGTAAATATTCCTGAAATTACTAATGAGCTGTCACGCAACAGATGCCACGCTATAGTGGGTAATATTAGTTTCATACCACAATAGCATGGGTTTTCGAAAATTGCTGCCAGGTTGACTCCACGATCAAAGAACTTTCTGACGTTGACACGTTTACATCCTCTCGAATTTAGGGTGAAAGATGTGTTAGAAACGGATATGTACTTCTGCTAACGCGTTTGTGCTTCATAACATCAGTTGACAATAAGAAAATAAAACAAGTTAAATCTCACAACTTGATAATGCTTACAAGATGTTGATTGTTTAGGTGGAGCCTGACAGCTCGTATTGGTCATGTTACCTCGCTGAACACACATTGATTACTAAAATCATTACTTATCGATGGTATATAATATAAATTTCACACTGTAGTATCGGTACCTTCATGGAAAAAATGTGTGATTGATGTATTGCAGTTGCAGATGTATCGTAGAACCATTGCTAGGATAGGACATTATGTTGAATGTGCGGAATAGATATGTTACCACAACTCTGTGTGGAACGTACTACAACTAAACCAGCTGACACTACACCAAATACATAACTTAAACCACTTCTTAGATGGGTGATGATGTAACAGAAACACTATTCATGTTTGATTATCGTTCTAAGCTTATTTTTTTGGTGACTGAGTCCTATAAGTTTTGAATCAATGCATTCTTTGACTACCACACCGAAAGCTTCATTCATTATTACTATTTCACGAATTCTCTTGCTCTGATGTCACCAAAATTTGTCCATTACATGGAATATTTCTTCAGATTGATGACAAGTGAGTTTTCTTATGTCACTTATAATAGCACTGAAGATAGACTAGAAATTCCTGTTGAGTGAAAAATAGAGAGGGTAAAGCTTGTTAATTGGTTTTTCGTGTTGTCAGCTACATATGTCTGACTTTTCAGCTACAAATAGCAAATTGGTTACTATATCTACCATATATATTGTCCTGATTACGAATAACAGTTATGATGACTGTATGTCATCTATAAATACCTGGAGAATCCCTGACGGCTTCGTCACACATCTCCAGAAAATAGCGAGTTGGCTCTACCAAGCTCAGAGTAGGCCAGAGGCAGGTGGGCAGGGGGGGGGGGGGGGGGGAGCGGGAGGGGACAGCCATATCTGTGATATCATAGACTGCGATGTACAGCACTGACTGTCTGCAGATGCAGGATGGCGACTGAAGTAATGTAGTGTGCCATCCTGTGGGTGACCTATTGGTCCAGTACATAATTGTGCAAGAGTCCAAGATGGTGACAACATTGATTGGATGACAGAGTGCTGTAGAAGTAGTAGTGGTGTCTGTGTGAAACAATACACCTCCCCCCCCCCCCCCCAGCTGGCGGTGGTAGTAGTGGCTGCTGGAGCCTGGTGCAACCAACAACCCACACGCAACGCCAGTGGCTGTGACGGCCTTTACCCAGAGCAAGTGCGGTGCCAGTAGGGGTAGCGCATCCAGAGACCATTGAGGACCCTTTCTCCTCACTGTAGTGTTAAATATAGAGCTCACAGTTTTTGGATTTAAATAACACTGTACTGTATGACATATGTGTTGTCCATACTTAAATAACTGTTTAAATAGTGATATCAGAGGAGAAAACCCTCGAATTCTGTAAGTGACATGACTAATATAAATACGAGGGTAATCCCAAAAGTAAGGACTCCTATTTTTTTATAAGTACATAGACCTGTTTATTTCTACAATGGTTTACATCAGTTTACAGCTTGAACATTTAGCTATTTTTCGACATAATCACCATTTCTGTCGGTGCATTTTTGTAGACGCTGTGGCAGTTTTTGTATGCCCGTGCCGTGCTAGCTCGCCGCCAGCTCTGCGGCTTTGGCGAAGAAGGATGCCACCACTGGCGTGATTGTTGCTTGGTCTCAGGTGTAAAGTGGCATGCCCAGGTTTCGTCACCCGTGACTATTGAGTCCAGAAAGTTGTCCTGTTCGGCTACAAGGCGGTGAAGAAATGCGCGAGAAGCATCAACTCGTTGCCGCATGTGGTGCTCAGTCAGCATGCGTGGCACCCATCTTGCGCAGACCTTCCGGTAGTTCAATGTTTCCGTTAGAAATCTGTGAGCGGTGCTTCGAGAAACCTCAGAAACCAAAGCGCAGAGATCATCCAGAGTGATGCGCCGATCTTCACGCATCCTTTGCTCAACCTTCAACACTGTCTCCTCAGAAAATGATGGTCTCCCGCTCCTTTGTTCGTCGTGAATTTCGGTCCGACCAGCTGCAAACTTTCTACACCACTTACGAATATTTTTGACATCCATGCACGACTCACATACACTTCTGTCAATTGACGATGGATTTCAATCGGCGCAGTGTCCTTTGCGTTCAAAACCCGAATAACTGCGCGCAATTAGCACTTGGCGGTAACATCCAACGGGAGCTCCATTCTCAACGGCTGCCAAGCCAAGACTGAGCGCCTCAGAGCGGCGTGCGCATGTTTACACACAGCGCGTGAAGCACTCTTCCCCAGAGTGACCAACTGCCACACAAACAGAGTTCTGTACTTATAAAATAATAGCACACCATACTTTTGGGATTACCCTAGTAGTCACAAATGTCAGAATGAACAGTAACTTAAGGAAGCATGGGAAGCAGATCAGCAGGCTAATTGCTGTCCTTTGTCGCAGCATTTTTGATTCTGATGTCATAGAGACACTGCCAGTAACCCAGCACAAGTGACTTACTTCCACAGTGACATCAGGGAAAAACGCAGTGGAAACCTTAAATTCTACTTTTTAGCACATGTGACCTACTTCCACCAATATGACAATATGCCATCTCGGATGGTTTTTAATTTCCCACCAATACAAATTAAGGATAACACCCCTACTGTCACACGACATTATAGGAATGGAGGAAGGAGAACCCGAGCTGTTTTTGAATTATCTACCAATGTTTGAATTTTCCGCCATTTTATACGTTGTATAATTGGGTTATGTCAGACATGTGGAAGGGGGAGGGGGAAGGAAATCCTGTGATGTAGTATTTATGTCATCGATGACATAATCAGTGAGGCACCTGTTCCCAGAAGCTGCACAGCCTACGTACTTCATGGTGTGGGAAGGAGGGGGGGGGGGGGGTTGCAATGAGTTTCATCTCACAGTCTCATTAAGTGTTTCTCCAGGATATAGTAACCAGTGCCTGCTGCATTCCACAGGTTGTTATCTCTGGGCTACTGCCGTTTTTTCGACAGGAAGGTGACGCACTTTTTCAGCAGGTAGCAATGACACCGTGTGCTCTTCAAGCTGCACAACAATTTCCCTGGCCAGGTCACCAGATCTGTCGCCAACGTATGGGATTTCGTGAACCAGGAACATACTCCGTCTCCTTTTCCAGACCGTGCAAAAAATCCATTGCCGAATTACAACAAAATGTGCAATGTGTTTGGGAAAAAGTATCGCAGGATGCCCTTCGGCAGCTCTCCTGTCGTTTGTATGTAAGAATACATGCCTGTATCGCCAACAGGGTGGGGCTTGCATATGGTACTGACGCGGCTGTTTGGGCACCCTTTACTTGGACACATGTGTTTCATTTGCTCGCACTGAGTGAAAAGGCGTGATCTGTAAGTACGCAACTTGAAGAACGACTACGTCACAGCCAAGACTGCATTTGTAAAACCTTTATTTACGGAGACCGGTTTCCGTAAATAGAGCTACTATCATCTCATCTCTTGTACTAACCTCTACCAAGAACAAATGATGATAACTCTGCTTACCGTTACCGTACATCGTAAATAAAGGTTTCACAAATGCGATCTTGCCTAAGAAGTTGGCTTTCTTCAAGTTGAACATTTGGTCTGAATTTGTAATGATATACTCGCACAATAACGAAGTATCTGCCACATCACTTGTCAATAAAATGGTCTTGTCCTTGACGGTAGAGCTTTTCTCATTTTTCCTTCAGTGTAGTAGCGGTGGTGGTTAACGTGAAATAAACGATTTTCGGTTATATCGCTTCTTTCCACGCCAGTTTAACCTGACTGTTAAAAACACTCAAAATAACTGTTTTCTGTAATAACTTATTTTCGTTTTTTTATTACTATTATGTCATGTAATGAACGTAGAAATGGAAAAAGGATTGAAAAATTCTGACTCTCTGTGTTTCAAGATATATAGAATCAAAATATTAATTTATGTAGGCAAATAAAATAAAAATTAGTCCATCTACCTTTCGCTTTCGAAAAACGATAAGCGGTTGACTACTTCAAAAAATCACCACTATTCTCGTATTGATTACAATTTTTTGAAACTCTGCTCAAAATCATGTTGTAATCAGGGATCATACAACTATTTGGGCGTTACAAATAGTACGTGAGAAAGGGTGAAAACTGAGGTTTAAGAACTCTACTTTTCGCGATATTTTGTCGTTTTCAATGATTACAAGCAGGCAGAGGTGTATTGTGTAGACAAAGGCAGCAGATGCGCTACTTTGTACCCTTATTGTAAGCCATGAATGGATTGCTGTTAAGTTTTTAATGTATTACTGTTAGCACTATTTGCTTCCTCTTTTGTTGTTTCAGAGGAATGACAGACAAATGTTTAATGTGTTAAAGCAGATGAAGGATTTTACTTCATTCTTACATCATTTTGTACCGTTTTCCAGATTAGAGTGGGTGCCATTCTGCAATACAACGGATTTCTGCTGATGACAGCGAGAAACAATCATGCAGACCAGAAGGGACAAGCTTTAGACACTGCACGTCCACGTTTACCATCTAAAAGGCCATGCAACATGGTAAAGGGTATATAATTGTCTCAGAAATACTGTACTAACTGTAATGCCATATGTTTGTTGCTCGTTTCTGTCGTCATTGTTAGTATAATGTCACTGATCGCTTTTTCCAATTTCTGTAAAAACGCAGTATTTCAAAACAATGCAGGTTTCGCGAATAAAAAATGCTCCTTTTTTAAAAAGGGTCATTTAAAACCAAAAATTTTAGCAGTGCTGCTATGGCTGATTGATACTCCGGTTGTTTCAGCCGGTTTTCGGTAAAGAATAAAAAAAAAACCAGCTGTTGTAACCGAGACCAAATACTGAAAAATACCGGCTATTTAGAGCTGAAATACCGGTATTTGTTTTAAGTTGTCGGTTTTTCCCATCCCTATATTTTAGGTCAGACGGCAGATGATACTACACTTCGCGCTGCTGCTAATTTCGTCAAAAACAAACATAACATTATAAAACTTTCTTAATCACCAGACGCTGGCAGAAACTTATTACTTAATTGCAATGAAGCGGACGATGGAGTCGACAGGAATATGTAGGCGCGTTGAAGGTCTCCATCCTCGTAGTGAACGGACCACTGGCTTTCATTCTGCGGTAAGCATAACCCTCTGATACGCTCCTGTTACTCCATGGCCTGTGTGCAATCATGTGACAGAAGTCATGGGATAGCGACATGCTCATATGCAGATGGCGGTAGTATTGCTCAAACTAGGCTTAAAAGGACAGTACATTCGAGGAGATATCATTTATACACATATGATTCATGTGAAAAGGTTTCCGACGTGATTATGGCAGCACGACGAGAATTAACAGACTTTGAATGCGGAATCGGTCTTGGAGCTAGACGCATGGGATATTCCATTTCGCAAATCATTAGGGAATTCATTGTGTCAAGAGTGAGCCGTGAATATAAAATTTCAGATGTTACCTCTCACCACGAACAACGCATTGGCCGACAGCCTTCAGTTAACGACCGAGAGCAGCGGTTTTTGCGTAGAGCTGTCAGTGCTAACGGACAAGCAATACAGCATGAAATAACCGCAGAAAGAAATGTCGAAGTGCCTTTGCAGCGAATTTTATGGCCCTGTGACCACATCAGTCGGACACTAGACGAATGGAAAACCGTGGCCTCGTCAAATGAGTCCCGATTTCATTTGGTGAGAGCTGATAATACGGATCGAGTGTGGCACAGACACGACGAAGTTATGGACCCGAGTTGGCAACAAGGCACTGTGCAAGCTGAGGGTGGCTCCCCTGTGTTTACAAATGGTTAAAATGGCTCTGAGCACTATGGGACTTAACATCTGACGTCATCAGTCCCCTAGAACTTAGAACTACTTAAACCTAACTAACCGAAGGACATTACACGCATCCATGCCCGAGGCATGAGTCGAACCTGCGACCGTAGCAGTCGCGCGGTTCCGGACTGAAGCGCCTAGACCCGCTCGGCCACCGCTGCCGGCAGCTGTGTTTACATGGAGTCGACTGGGTCCTCTGTTCCAACTCAAGCGATCGTTGACTGGAAATGGTTATGTTCGGCTACTTGGAGACCGTGTAAAGCCATTTATGGACTTCATACTTCCAAACATCGATGGAAAACTTTATGGATGACAATACGCCATGCTAGCGGGACACATTTCTTTGCGATTCTGGACAATTCTAGCGAATGCTTTGCTCACCCATATCGCTTGACATGAATCTAATCGAACATATTTGGAATATAATCGAGAGGTCAGCTCGTTCACAAATTCCTGCACCGCCTATAATTTCGTAATTATGGGCGGCTATAGAGGCAGCATGGCTCAAAATTTCTGCTGGAGACTTCCAACGACTTCTTGAGTCCACGCCACGTCCAGCGGCTGGACTACTCCGGCCAAAAGGAGGTCCGACACGATATGAGGAGTTATCCCTACACTTTTGTCGACTCAGAGTATGTAGGTGCGCTGACGCTCTCCATCCTGGTAGCGAGAGACCACTGGTTTTCATTCTACGGTATCTAGAGCACGTATACGGTCCTCTTGGTGCATGTGCTATCTAGTACACGTGTAGCATTTGGTATGTGCAGAACGTGCAGGGAAAGGACACGTCGCCTCAGGGCCGCTGTTGCTCGCTGGCAGCGGCGCGAGCGCCCTCTGGGCGCGGGTTGGCTGTGCGTCGCGACGCCAGGCGCCGACATAGCGCCGCGATGCTCAATTGTCCCCACCGGGCACCCCCCGCCCCTCCCCGCCCCCTCCCCCACACCACCACTGTAACGCGACGGGTCCCCCGGCCGTCATTAGCCGCCGTGTTTTCCCGCTATTTATTTGATTAGTATTTTGTTTGGCATTCGTTTGTCAACTCTTTGCAGCGCGCGCCCGCCGTGTTCACGCCGCTCCGGACAGCCGCCAGAGGACGGCTCGGCTCGGCTCGGCTCGGCTCGCACTGCCCTTCAGATGCGATGTTTCCACCCCAGGAGCCCAAATGAAAAATCCTCTCTTTTAAATAAAACCGCTTCCGTCTCACACTTAGGTACACTGCTGTAAATTGCGTAGTCCACTATGCATGGCGGATTTTTGTTGACAAATGTCCTTTACATCGTCTTAGTTCGAAGACAAATATCAGTATTAAAGTGCGACTTCTTTTGATTTCAGAGCCGTAGAAATTTTGTTTATTAACGTAGCCCTATTTCGTCGTGGATGCCGTCTTCCGGTTATCAGTGACAAGTACATAGTTTGATACGGTATTTCAAATAATAATTTAACGTATTATAGAAGTATGGCTTCATACGAACATCAGGTGGTCTTCATGTCCAATGACTTCGATGTCTCACTTGCTGTCGCACTATTGCATAAGTTTGGTCCTTTGACGTTGCTGGAGCTATAGCAGATGTTAAACTTTTTTTGGAGCAGTTATATGTGTAGTAATCGAATTATGGTACTTTATTTCATAAAGACGTTTCGTGACATTTGTATTGACAGTTGAGTCAGCGATGTTATATGCTTGCACGCTATTTGGTTCTATGATATTCTGCAGGTCTTATCTTTGTTCTTACCAGCTATATTGCTAGTATAATTCGTGTTTATGTGGTTCTGCGCTCATTTGTTATTTAATCGATTTGTTTTTTGTAATTGATTACGCCAGGTGACGACACAATCTTCGAACACTACCACACTCCGGTCACACAGAACCAACCATGCATTCAAATCCAGGCACAGTAAAACTCAATATAAGGAATTTTATGAATTCTGTGTAGGTCAAACTGGACGGAATTTCAGTGTTCGATACCGAGAATACATTAAAGAAATCGACAGTAACCCATAAACTTCATTCCATCATTTATGAACGGAACGACAAACAGCAGATGATACAGAAAGAACTGTCGAAGTTTCACACATTGTTCAAAAAGGAACGCTAATGAATACTCTAGAAGAAATCCGAATTTATTTACAAGCACAGACTTACCCTCAAGGAATTCTAAATGACAGATCGATTCGAAACACAAATATGACATACAGGCTTTTATTGAAATTATGCTTCCAAGCACGACATGAATAGAAAAACAAAATATACAAACATATTAGAGATCTTGTTACCAAAAAATTAAAAAAAGTACTAGTAAGCATACGTTAAAAAAAAGACAGTGGAGATTTGTCATAAACCTCACGCACCACTACACTATCTGGTTTAACCAATTCCATAAAAAAACAATAGTATTAAATTACAAATGAGCATAGAGCCACATAGGCGCGAATCATTCAAGCAATCTAGCTGGTAAGAACAAAGATATGACGTAAGAATACCATAGAAGCTAACAGCCAGTAACCATGTAACAACGCTGATTCAACTGTCAATACAGATGACACGAAACGTCATTATGAAAGAATTGCTCCAAAGAAAGTTCAACATCTGCTGAAGCCCAACAACAAAGGATCAGACTTGCACAATAGTGAGATGGCAATTGAGACATCGGCGTCATATTGGTATCAAAGCCATCTGATGTACGTAGCAAACCATAATTCTATACTTCTTTAAATTATCTACGTAAGATTTGAAACATTATACCAGGCTACGTATTTTTCGGAGACAACCTGAGGATAACAATCACGCCGAAATAGGTCTATATTAATAAACAAATCATAGTAATAAACAATACAAAACAGCGTCTTTGGTCTTTGTTACGTTGACGACTATTTCTTTTTTATTAAACCACTCTATTTTTAAGAAAAGAGAACAAGACACATATCTTGCTCAGATATGATTTCTTCATTTGATTAGCTTTGATTAAATGTACTTAATGTCCCAATATATCCATAATGAGAAGATCTTCCAGGATGTAGAAGATGCCATAAAACAAGACTACACAAAAATATTTACAAAGAATAGAATGCTAATATACGGCACACAGATCTCAAGCGAAATGTTTCTCATGCACGCGGAACACGTCAAAAAGTCTTAATTGTGCGAGGGGAGTTAAAAAAAAAGGGGCGAACTTTGCTTGTAACATCCTTGTTGCTCACTGCACTATATTTTAAGCACTCCCTCCCTCAAAGTATTCTCCTCCATTGTCAGTATATCGTTTCCAACATTCATTCCACTTTTTTTTTTTTTTTTCAAAAGCTTTCTGGAATGCACTTTCCGGGATACCGCTCAGCTCTTTAGTTGCATTGTCCTCAATTTCCTCTATGGTTGGAAAACAACGTTTTCTCAACGAGGTTTTAAGTTTGGAAAACAGTGAAACGTCTGCTGGGGCTAGGTCCGGAGAAGGAGGTGGACCGTTCACAACTGGAGTCCGATTTTTTGCCAGATTGCTGCGGACAGTAAGTGCAGCTTCGAACTTAACCGTGTTCGTTCCCCTTGGAGCTTACCACGTAGAGACGTCCGCCGTGATGCCACGTGCAGAACCGGGACTCGTCTGAAGATATAACGTGGTTACAGTCCAGTTACCAGCAATGTCTTTAGATGCGCCACTGTCGGTGAGCCTCGCTCAGCTTCCGCATCAAGGGAAGCCGCCACCATGGTTGCGATGTTGACAGTAAATAGTGCCCCAGACGTAGCTGCACTGTCCATGCGGATGCTTAGCTTGCTGCAAACAACCCCATTTCCTGACGCAATGAACGTGATGTGGCTGTACGATCCAGGAGAGTGAACACTGTGTCTGTCCACTCGGGCACTAGTCGCGTGGGGTCGTTGAGATCGTGGATGGCAGTAAGTATGGACCTCATTAACTCATCGATTCCACATTCGCGTGAGAGTCATCGATTCAGTTATATGCGAGTAGCAATAACGTGCAATGGAATATTGCAATCTTCTTCTAGTTCAAATTCCGACATATGCAGGTAAAGGTTAATTTGTCTTACACGTGGCGTAACGCTATTTTCTCATAAAAAACTGATATTCAAGTATGACTTCTGAATGAGAAACCCACTGTGTAATCTTTCCTTGTATTCAGAATGTATATGTCGTTACCCCTATCCATTATGTGCGGTTCGGCTGAAATGCCGAAGATTTCCATATTGAGGCGTGTAGTACAATTCACGTCAGTTTAAAGTTTGTTGGATGTCCCCTTCACAGTCTTGCAATTTTAGTGACGAGCCGCATTAACTAGCTCGTAGTGTAGCTCCCTGCAGCGGATAGTGAAAATGATACGAGGGGCGTTCGATAAGTAATGCGACACATTTTTTCTCGATCAATTTCGGTTGAAAAAAATATGGAATTTGTTGCGGGACATCGTTGAATATTCCGCTTCAGTCCTATTGTTTCGTGAAGTTCCGACAGGTGGTGGCGCTATATTTAGCGCAACGCAATCCGACTTTGAAGAATCCCTACAAAAGAATGGCCCTGACTAGCAATAACCTATACCTTTCATGAATCACTTACCTCACCACTGCAATACATCGAGCGCCAATACTACCAGCTAAATAAAAGATTCTAACTACTGAAGTCACTAACTACTGATAGGCATAGTTAGTAAATGAAAGATTTTGATAGAGAACAAGCAATATATACACTCCTGGAAATTGAAATAAGAACACCGTGAATTCATTGTCCCAGGAAGGGGAAACTTTATTGACACATTCCTGGGGTCAGATACATCACATGATCACACTGACAGAACCACAGGCACATAGACACAGGCAACAGAGCATGCACAATGTCGGCACTAGTACAGTGTATATCCACCTTTCGCAGCAATGCAGGCTGCTATTCTCCCATGGAGACGATCGTAGAGATGCTGGATGTAGTCCTGTGGAACGGCTTGCCATGCCATTTCCACCTGGCGCCTCAGTTGGACCAGCGTTCGTGCTGGACGTGCAGACCGCGTGAGACGACGCTTCATCCAGTCCCAAACATGCTCAATGAGGGACAGATCCGGAGATCTTGCTGGCCAGGGTAGTTGACTTACACCTTCTAGAGCACGTTGGGTGGCACGGGATACATGCGGTCGTGCATTGTCCTGTTGGAACAGCAAGTTCCCTTGCCGTCTAGGAATGGTAGAACGATGGGTTCGATGATGATTTGGATGTACCGTGCACTATTCAGTGTCCCCTCAACGATCACCAGTGGTGTACGGCCAGTGTAGGAGATCGCTCCCCACACCATGATGCCGGGTGTTGGCCCTGTGTGCCTCGGTCGTACGCAGTCCTGATTGTGGCGCTCACCTGCACGGCGCCAAACACGCATACGACCATCACTGGCACCAAGGCAGAAGCGACTCTCATCGCTGAAGACGACACGTCTCCATTCGTCCCTCCATTCACGCCTGTCGCGACACCACTGGAGGCGGGCTGCACGATGTTGGGGCATGAGCGGAAGACGGCCTAACGGTGTGCGGGACCGTAGCCCAGCTTCATGGAGATGGTTGCGAATGGTCCTCGCCGATACCCCAGGAGCAACAGTGTCCCTAATTTGCTGGGAAGTGGCGGTGCGGTCCCCTACGGCACTGCGTAGGATCCTACGGTCTTGGCGTGCATCCGTGCGTCACTGCGGTCCGGTCCCAGGTCGACAGGCATGTGCACCTTCCGCCGACCACTGGCGACAACATCGATGTACTGTGGAGACCTCACGCCCCACGTGTTGAGCAATTCGGCGGTATGTCCACCCGGCCTCCCGCATGCCCACTATACGCCCTCGCTCAAAGTCCGTCAACTGCACATACGGTTCACGTCCACGCTGTCGCGGCATGCTACCAGTGTTAAAGACTGCGATGGAGCTCCGTATGCCACGGCAAACTGGCTGACACTGACGGCGGCGGTGCACAAATGCTGCGCAGCTAGCGCCATTCGACGGCCAACACCGCGGTTCCTGGTGTGTCCGCTGTGCCGTGCATGTGATCATTGCTTGTACAGCCCTCTCGCAGTGTGCGGAGCAAGTATGGTGGGTCTGACACACCGGTGTCAATGTGTTCTTTTTTCCATTTCCATGAGTGTATATATATATATATATATATATATATATATATATATATATATATATATATATATATATATCAGTTCATGACATCCAGTCTTACAAATTTACTGTCTCTGTTCAGATCATCCACTCTCAAAACTCCGCCATCTCACACCCCACATCCACCACTGCTGGTGGCTCACCTCCAACTGCACAACGCTACGCGCTGTTAACAGCCAACTGCCCAACGCTACAATGGCGAATATTCCAACAATGCAAACCAGCCACAGACTGCACACAGCACAGTCAGTGATTTTCATATAGAGCGCTACGTGGTGTTACCAATATGAAAACCTAAACAGCCTACTTACATATGTACTCTTCAAAAGTCATCTGTAACGGAAATGCATTCCAAGCAAAGAACTGCCATTGAGCTTCACTTGGCGTAAAATCAAAACACTACAGATATCTATAGGCGCTTGCAGAATGTCTATGGAAACCGGACAGTGAACAAAACAATGAGTCGTTGGACAAGGAGTCTGTCATCATCTCAACAAGGTCGCGCAAACTTGTCCGATCTCGCTCGTGTCGGTCGGCCGCACGCAATTGTGACTCTTCAGGAATCTGAAGAAACGATTTAAGCGTGTTCGTCGCCACAAAAATACAAACGAACTTCTCTTTCTCCCGCAAGGCCACACACAAGAGTCTGCGGAAGCGAAAGGAGCTCACAAAACTTCATTGGACTGTCCTTCCTTATACATCCTATAGCCAGGATCTCGCACTTTCCGACATGCATCTATTTGGCTCAGAGACGGATGCGCTCCGCAGAAAGTAGTACGTGGGGGAGGGGGAGGTTATTGATACAACAGGATGTTGGCACCGACGTCGACCAGTAGAGAGGTACCATGCGGGTGAACGGAAATTATGTTGAAAAATACGTTTTTGAAGCTAAAAGACTGGGGAATAATGTGGTGTACTGGATTGCTGAATAAAAGCAACACGCTTTCAGAAAAAAAAAATGTGTTGCATTACTTATTGAACGTCCCTCGTAAAATGCACCTATCGAACAAGACACCGATATTACTGTCTGGAAAACCACAATACCTATTCGAACACCCAGTAGAGGTACATACATTTGTGGCATGGACCAAACAAATTGAAAATACTTCTAAAACTCAGGTTCATACGAATATTTTCGAGAGATAAATGCCAAAACTGGAAATTTCCTCCCATAATGTTCCCAACTTGGACTGCTGTCTCTTCTTGTCTGTACTGATTTCATCTGAATGGTAATATCAACGACAAGCTATTTCAGATATAGTCATTAAACAATTTATGTAAATCTTCTATGAAATAGTGAAACGGGACAATGGCCTTGCTGCAGTGGATGCCCAGGTTCCTGTCAGATCACCGAAGTTAAGCGCTGTCGGGTGTGGCCGGCACTGGGATGGGTGACCATGCGGGCCAACATGCACTATTGCGTTTTTCGGTGTGCACTCAGCCTCGTGATGACAATTGAGGAGTCACTCGACCGAATAGTAGCAGCTTCGGTCAAAGAAAACCATCATAACGACCGGGAGAGCCGTGTGCCCCGGCCCATAACGCAGACCCGCACACACTATCACGGATCCTGTTCTGGAATGCAGACTCGATCCACAACAAAAGGGCAGAATTTGCCGCGTTCATGGAGCGCAAGGGAATCCATGTCGCGCTACTGAGCGAGACTAAACTTAAACCGCACAAACAATTAAACTTTCCTGGCTACTGTGTCTATCGTACCGACCGACCGGGCGACGCCATGGCAGGTGGAACTGCAATCGTCATACACAAAGACATTGAGCACACAAACATAGAGCTCCCTGAACTGGAAAAAACCGAGGCTACGGCCGTCAGAGTCAAGTTCAACGGAGCCTACACCACACTGATATCGGTATACAACAGCTCTGTAGGCATTTCAACACGCGATATCAGCACATTACTCAACATTTCACCGCGAGTAATAGTCGCTGGAGATCTGAACGCAAAACACCCAGAATGGAATTCACGCATACGAAATCCCAACGGCAAAAAACTGTACGAACATTCACTTGGCAGAAACTACATTATACTAGCGCCGACTGAACCGACGCACATTCCCTATCAGAGGGGACACAGGCCAGACGTGATAGACATGGCCCTCATCAAGGGCATTACATCGACACTCAACGTTTCCGTTGAAAACGATCTGCCCTCAAACCACCAACCTGTAATGCTATACATTGAGGAAACACTGCAGCACATGGAACAACGTAAGATGTTGGACTACGGGCGTGCGGATTGGACAAGGTTCAAGCAAACGCTCGATAGCCACATCCCACCTATACACGAAATTAATGAAACAGCACAAATTGACGAGGCAGTAGAAACCCTCACTAACGCCGTCCAGGACGCAATGGCAGGCACCATGCCTGATCGCACCTCACAACAACGCAGTGCGGCCCTGCCCCAGGAAATCCTGGGCCTAATCTCAATGAGGAATCGCCTCAGGAGACAATGGCAGCGCACCAGGCGTCCGTACTTCAAACGGCACATTAACAGACTACAGGGCATCATACACGATAAAATACAAACACATAGAACACAACAGTGGAACCACAAACTCGAAGAGCTGGACACCACACGACCTGGCGTGTGGCAACTAGCCCGACACTTCACCAGGGAGAAAATATACACCCCAACGCTCCAAGGGCCCGACGGACCTGCTTACTCAGCGGAAGAGAAAGGAGAACTAATGGCCCGAACACTCGCAGCGTCATTCACACCGAACCTGGTACCATCAGATCCAACGTTCACACTTGCTACTGACCAAGAGGTTACACGCATTCTAGCCCAACCATCGCGCGACGACATTCGACATGCTAGCACAGCCGAAGTCTCCTGGGCTATAATGCATTCCGCTGCTAGGAAAGCCCCTGGTCATGATGGCATTCAAAACCGTGTCCTCCAGGAGTTCACGGATAAAGCAACTGAGTACCTAACACACATAACAAATGCCGTACTAAAACACCAACACTTCCCCGCCTTTTGGAAGACGGCCAAGGTCCTGATGTTCAGGAAGCCGGGGAAAGACCACAGCCTCCCACAAAATTACCGACCCATCAGCCTTCTGAGCTCGCTCAGTAAGATTGTTGAGAAGGTGATTCTCAAACGCATCACTAGGCACTGCATAACAAATGACATCCTGAGACCGGAGCAATTCGGCTTCAGAAATCACCACTCCACAACACAACAACTCCTACGGGTCGTTGAACACATAACACATGGCTTCAACATAAACAAAGCTACAGGGGCAGTGTTCCTGGACATCGAAAAGGCTTTCGACCGTCTATGGCACAACGGCCTCATCCGCAAACTCAGCGACGCGGGATTCCCCGACGGGCTGCTGCGTCTAATACACTTATACCTCACAGACAGGAGTTTCAACACTGACGTGCAGGGAAAACAGTCAACACGACACGGTATACACGCGGGAGTACCCCAGGGAAGCATCCTAGGGCCCCTACTGTTTAACCTCTACATAAACGATCTCCCAACCACACACAACACAATGATGGCAATCGACGCGGATGACACAGCCATCCTTGCGCAAGATTGGAAACCATCAAACATTACGTCACGCCTACAGACTGCACTCAGAGTGGCCGAGCCTTGGTTGGAGAAATGGCGTGTTAGAGTAAACGTCGACAAGTGCGAAGCCGTTCTGTTCACGAGAAGACCGAAGCAACTGCGCAAACACCGCTACTGCAGACCAATAACTCTACATGCACGTCCAATACGTTTCCGCGAGAAAGTCAAATACCTCGGTGTCTGGCTGGACCGGAAATTACTCTGGGGGGACCACATACAACACATGACCAACCGAGCTAGCGCGAGGCTCAAACAGCTCTACCCTATGCACAACAGGCGTAGCACACTGAACAGAAGGGTGTCGAGGTCCATGTACATGACACCTATCCGACCCCTGATGACGTACGCAGCTCCCGTCTGGGGATACGCTGCGCCTACACGCCTGCGCCGTCTGCAACTCATACAAAACAAGGTACTCAAAATCATAAGCAATGCTCCACGATACACACGCATCGCGGACCTACACCGGGAATACCGACTTGAGACTCTCACGGAGGTAATCCACAAACTCACCACAAGACTATACAGAAACTCTAGATATTCGCAGAACCCGTTTATTCTGAATCTGGGGAACTACGACCACAACCATAGATCGAAACATAAAAGACCAAAAGACATATTTACAAGGACATAACATCTATGGCCAAGCTTACGCAAACATAACGGCACAGGCGAGCCCCTGTTAATCAGACGCATTTACTGGATATTCAGCTGAAATACACTGCCGAATAACTGGCACCACACAGGGAAGCCGTACCGTACACTGCATGCAAACAAGCTCCACACATCCCCCACACAGTGAGATGATCTATGGCCGATCTCCCACTACTGTATAACAATCTTGATTGTTCCAGGAAAGTAGCAGCCGCAGCAACTGGGACACATCGCCATCGCCTGTAACGGTAATGATGCATGATACCTATACTAACAAATCCAACCTTGCATGAGCTATCGCAGCTAGTAAGCCACTACTGCTCTTACTACCCATCCCACTGTCGCAGAGGTTTTTTTCCCACGGCACGAGCCATGGCACTTTTTTCCCTCTGCTCTTCAAATCGCTACCCTCACTCGCGTTTCGTCCACTATCTATCACCTGATGGACCGTGTTAATGCGTAGCCTTACCCAGACGCAAGGACAACATCACAGCCCAGCATCCTGTGATCCACCTACTAGATAACTAACATGTTTACGGAGGTGACAGTAGAACTTTTGGTTTGGTCACCACGTTGGTGCGGGCGTGGAGGGGCCCCATCTCTCTTTTAAGACCACACGCTCCTCCTATCTGCATCCCCAGCTGAGGAATACACGGCGGTTGGATGGGCCCGATGGGCCACATGTGGCCTGAAGACGGAGTGCTTTTTTTCTATGAAATAAACTTTTAAAGTAATTTCGATCTGGACAAAATCATAATATTTTTGCATTTGTCATGTTATTAGTGAGCTCTTTGTCAATAACATGGCAAATATGAAGAAAACTGTGATTTTGTTCAAATTGAAATTATTTTTATTTTATCTGTTTCGACAGATTTTGCAGTTCTACAGAGTCGATGAAGAGAAGTTTTTGTAGAGCTTCTTAAGAGAAACGTAAAACGAGGTATTACCAACCAATAACAAATGGATTGCAAAAGTAATAAAAATATGGCGTGCAAGGAAGAGAAAACTATATGAGATGACTGTGGTAAGTAAGGAGGTACGACTGATTCCATACTCGAAAAAGATTTCGTTGTATTGAGGAAATCTATCTGGGGGGATAGTTAAAAGAGACGCCAGGACATCGGTTAAGAAATCGAGGATGTAATTAATAACTAAAACAGCACAATAATAATTATTGTAACAGTCAAGTGAGCAACTTCTGGAAGTATCTCAGAAGATTGGCGTGGGCACTTGAAGAGTTAAATCAATAGAATACATACGAGAAGCAATGTGTAAGGGATCCGTGAGCCCACGAACATAGATATTAGTATCTGACACCCAGGTCGATAGCAGAGAAGTATCGATTGTCGAGCACTGCAGGAGGCAGTAAGATTACTGTCGAGTGGAAGCAGTACTGGGAACACTCGCAAGAATAAAAAATGGCGGTCGAGCTCAGTACGGTGTCAACGGCGAATGTGCCGAGTGAGGAGTAAATTGTAAATTCATCGGAGTGACACAAATGAGCGCGTCCCCTTATCGTCGTGGGTTTGACTCTCATCAATACCGATTCGCGAGTGATATAAAACCGAAAGTGACAAGCGCCGAATTACGTGTTTCGCGTCAACCGCGTCGGCTAGCAACAACAATGGACTGCAGTGAATGTTAAGCATCATCATTACGTGTGACGAAGTACTTAAAATCAGCAACCAATGAAAGATATAGCCGTAACTAAACGTGTAAGGCGAAGGTAGCAACTGCCTCAGAATGTGTCTGTTAATAGAAAATACATATCTGTTTGTATATCGCAACCTTTGTGGTCTTTAATAATAGAAAAACTTTCAATCATTAACTATTCCGTCTCAGAACAGCCGCACTCTGTTGAAATACCCATTGCAGAAAAACTGATGGCCTTTCATCCGTTAAGCACACAGTCATATATTCATAATAATTAACTGTTTGGCGGTTTCGGTAAATCACACAAAACCCAATAAAGGATATAACGGGGGTGTTTCATATGCCACATACATAGTCCAAATCGTTAATATTCGACGTTCTGTCAAAGAAATTAAGAGTGTTACTAATTTTATGAAAAGGAAAAATGTTTATGGGGTCGACAATATGTCGAATAAATTACTGAAATCACATTCTTCGCACTTATGGAGTGTATTGAGCCATATGAAGTAGATCACTATGATAGGTTTGAGGGACGTTGAAATAGTGAGGCTATACTAATAACTAGTGACGATTCTCGCAGCTTAGCTCCTTCTCGAAGAAACTGGAAAAGGTTATGTACACAAGAACAATAACACAGCTATCGCATAATAAGATACCTACAGTCTCCATTTCGGTTCCGAAAGGGACTCACCAATAAGCGATTCTTTTACCAATTCACGAAACATGTTACACAAAATTTAAACAACATGTGTCCAGTTGGTATTTTCTTTGACTTATAATCATTTGTTTGTGCAGTTAACAGTATACCCCTAGAAAAATTCAAATATCGGAGATCTCACTGGGAAGTAGTTTTCAACTAATAGAACGCAGTGTGTCCCATTAAGAAACCAAGCGGATGTACACAACGAAACAATGTCTTCGCAATGGCGAATAATCACTGCAAGCGGACCTCCAAAACAATGAAATAATTTGCTTTGCTGACGATGTAATATTATTATCGACCGTTTATAGAGAAACTTTAATGTCTGAAATTGTAAATACGATTTCCTTGAATACTAACTAGTGTTTGGCAAATGAATGGTCATCGAACTTAGATAAAACACAATAGACGTAACTCTGTGCTGAACAAGGCCTGACCATCCAGCTGGAAATAATTCATTGGTTATCATAAATTAATAAACAGAATGTTTGAAATCCCGGAGTATTAACATTGGAAGAATCAAAGCTGAAAGTAATATGCAATAGATCTTATTAAACATCTAAGTTCCAAAACCTTTGCATTACAAGTAAAAGGAGCCTTTGGAGATAACCATGTGAACAAGTTGACTTATTTTCCCTTTTTCAATTGGCTAATGTCTTAACGCCCCACATTCTTACGCTGCTCTTGATTGAAGGGAATATTTGTTACATAAAAGGATATAATAACACAATGGTACTGGCTCTAAAATCTGTTTCAGATAGCTGTTTGAACAGTTCTGCATACTGACAAACGTTTCAGAGTTAATTTACTCTCTAATCAAGTTTCTGAAACAAAAATCATATTTTGAAACCAACAACAGTACT
The DNA here is from genome assembly GCF_023864275.1 of Schistocerca cancellata. Classification (NCBI taxonomy): domain Eukaryota; kingdom Metazoa; phylum Arthropoda; class Insecta; order Orthoptera; family Acrididae; genus Schistocerca; species Schistocerca cancellata. Next base: position 421,387,916 of record NC_064628.1, on the reverse strand, counting down.
CATTAACACACGACCGAAAAAAATTATAACATTCTTTTAGAGGTTTCCAGTTAACTCAAGGTTTAATGTTGCAACAGTGAATATGGAGTACATGAAAGGGTTACATTTACAGATCAATAGCACTAGCGGTGCTGGGGTACCAGGTATCGAGCCATACTGAAAAATCTCAAATGCTTCGATTCTCTTCCGTTCCGGTTTTCTCACAGTCCTTGTTTCACTACCATACAATGCTTTGCTCCAAACGCATTTTCTCAGAAATTTCTTCTTGAAATTAAGGACCATGTTTGATAATAGTAGACTTCTTTTGGTCAGGAATGACCTTCTTGCCAGTGCTAGTCTGCTTTTGATGTTCTCCTTGCTTCGTCCGTTGATGGTTATTTTGCTGTCTAGGTAACAGAATTCCTTAACTTCATCTACTTCGTGGCTATCAATCCTGACACTAAGTTTCTCGCCGTTATCATTTCTACTACTTCTCATCACTTTCGTTTTTCTTCGATTTACTCTCAATACATATTCTATACTCATTAGACCCTACATTCCATTCAACAGATCATGCAATTGTTTTTCACTACCACTCAGGATATCAATGTCATCAGCGAATCGCATCATTGATACCCTTTCATGTTGAATTTTAATTCCACTCCTGAACCTTCCTTTTATTTTCATCATTGCTTCTTCGAGGTGCAGATTGAAAAGTTAGGGCGAAACACTATATCCCTGTTGGTCGTCCACTCTTATTACTCCCTCTTGGTTCTTGTACATGTTGGATATTACCCGTCTGTTCCTATAGCTTACCCCTATTTTTCTCATAATTTCGAACATCTTGCACCATTTTACATTGTCGAACGCTTATTCTAGGTTGATAACTTCTATGAACGTGCCTTGATTTTCCTTTAGTCTTGCTTCCATTATCAACTGCAATGTTAGAATTGCCTCTCTGGTGCCTTACCTTTCCTAAAGCCAAACTGATCGTCATCTAACACATCTTCAGTTTTCTATTCCATTCATCTGTATATTATTCTTGTCAGAAACTTGGATGCATGATTGTGCGATATTTCTCGCACTTGTCAGCTCCTGTAGTTTTGTAAATATGTGGTATGCGGGGACCAAACTCCTAAGGTCATCGGTCCCTAGGCTTACGCACTACTTAATCTAACTTAAACTAACTTACGCTAAGGACAACACACACACCCATGCCTGAGGAAGGAGTCATGTAAGACGTCGTGGTCTCCTGACCTTCATTGCTTACATATTGCGCCCTCACAATCATATTCTGCACATCAAGATGGTTTATTCGAACCCAAACTCGATAAGATAATGTCAATGATGTATGAATTCATGTAAACGATATGCAAATAACTAGTAAATCGCAAATGCGCACCGAGATTGAAATACTCGAGGCTGGTTTACAGACATACATTCCAGACACGATGGTCGCAGCAGCTTTTAGTTCAGGAGAGACAGACCACACGCCGGGAGGCTGGTCCCTTCAGAGGACAAGTCAACCTCGACCGCCTGTAGAGTAGACAACGTTTGCCCAAGTGAAAGGAAGAACGACCCCGTGTTCGGCTTAAAAGCAAATTCCACTACATTGTGTGGGAGCACCCAGCCTACAAATTCTTTACAAACATAGCACACAGTTTCAGAGGTTTTCACACGGAGGCAGCAAACGCCAAACGCCGATGCTAAAGATTTCTGGATTGGTCGCCTTAAACGAAACGTCATTCTCCCGTTTTAGAAGAGCAATGCTGACTCGCAAACGATATTTCTGACGCCTTGAGCTGAAGGAGTAATGGAAGAGACCAAAAGGTATACCCCTTCACGCCTGGCATGGAGAGGGGCGGTTCCATTGTCGCTCTTGGAGCGAGAACACATAACGAGAGCGTGTGCGCTCGTACGTGTACTCAGAGAGCGAGGAACAAGTCTCTTCTCAGTACTTCACTGGGAGAGCACTTTTGTCAAGAGCGAATCAGAGTGTGACTCTATATTGAGTCTTTGCGATTAAGCATTGTTCACTGTGTTGGCCACCACACTTACTATGCAGTGTGAACAGACAGAGTTATAGTTAAACGCCTGTGAGCGACTTTTTGAGTGGCATCACGGTGGACTTGTTATCTGACCAGTGTACCACGCCAATAGTTAGACTAGGGGCGAATAGGCATCCTTGACTTCATCAAGGCATAGGGAGAGTTTGATTGGCGAAGGTCAATACAGATAGAACAAGAGTTATCTTATTTGTGAGCAGCGAGTGGCGCAGACACCAGTCATCACAGCTTAAGGTAGTCTGCGCTACAGCTCTTGCGAACCCCATATTTCCTCCACAACAGTACACTTCACTGTATTTCACATGCGACAGCCTCGACCGTACCTAGCAACATTCTAATGGATAAGTATTCAAGTTGAGTAGGTGCAGCTCTCAGCCATTCTGCCAAGTCAATAACAATCTTAAACTCTGTATAGAAATTTCATTAGCGAATCCTATCCTTAAGAGGTAAGTTCATATTCTGAAAAGAACCCAGAAATAACTTGTTCAGTTCATAACTAAAAGTGCCATTGTGTTTTCTCAGAATTTTTGCAAAATAAATAATAATTTTTGTTAGTTTCATGTTTTTCTTACACTAACTAGCACTACTCCAGTACCCAAGTATCCCACTAGTTACGTTAGAAATTGTGTGAATTTTTGTGTCATTTCCTTACAGTGGACAACTCCGGAATATATTTATCACTTTAGGTTTTTCAGGCATTTCTCTTTAGAACGTTAGGAGCATCTGTCTGTAGTAGTGCGTAGTAGTGTGGGGGTGGAAATTGCATCTTGCAGGAGCCACAGGGTAAAGGGTACATCTCAGATTAATCCGTTGTGCAGAATGACAGAATAGCACCCACAGGCTCACAGGTCTTATGGGACCAAACTGCTGAGGTCATCGGTCCCTAGGCTTACACACTACTTAATCTAATTTAAACTAACTTACACTAAGGACAACACACACCCATGCCCGAGGGGGACTCGAAATTCCGATGGGAGTAGGTGCAGCTCTCAGCCATTCTGCCAAGTCAATAACAATCTTAAACTCTGTATAGAAATTTCATTAGCGAATCCTATCCTTAACGGGTGCGGGGCAAAGTCAGGACATGCGGGGACCAAGCAGCTGGGCGGTTTTTTAGGTTAGATGGCCTCGGGCAAGTGCAGAAAGGGCAACAGCCTCAACGGGTGCGAGGCAAAGTCAGGACATGCGGGGACCAAGCAGCAATCGGTATTGTAATTGTAAACTGTCGAGCCTGACATGGCTGCTTGTCCTGTTCCAGAGGTTGCCCCTCAGTCTGCAAGATCCGGGCAGTCGCAGAGGGTGGGCTTACTAGTAGTTGGGAGCTCCAACGTCAGGCGCGTAATGGGGCCCCTTAGGGATGTGGCAGCAAGGGAGGGGAAGAAAACCAAAGTGCACTCCGTGTGCATACCGGGGGGAGTCATTCCAGATGTGGAAAGGGTCCTTCCGGATGCCATGAAGGGTACAGGGTGCACCCATCTGCAGGTGGTCGCTCATGTCGGCACCAATGATGTGTGTCGCTATGGATCGGAGGAAATCCTCTCTGGCTTCCGGCGGCTATCTGATTTGGTGAAGACTGCCAGTCTCGCTAGCGGGATGAAATCAGAGCTCACCATCTGCAGCATCGTCGACAGGACTGACTGCGGACCTTTGGTACAGAGCCGAGTGGAGGGTCTGAATCAGAGGCTGAGACGGTTCTGCGACCATGTGGGCTGCAGATTCCTCGACTTGCGCCATAGGGTGGTGGGGTTTCGGGTTCCGCTGGATAGTTCAGGAGTCCACTACACGCAACAAGCGGCTACACGGGTAGCAGGGGTTGTGTGGCGTGGGCTGGGCGGTTTTTTAGGTTAGTTGGCCTCGGGCAAGTGCAGAAAGGGCAACAGCCTCAACGGGTGCGGGGCAAAGTCAGGACATGCGGGGACCAAGCAGCAATCGGTATTGTAATTGTAATCTGTCGAAGCTGCGTTGGTAAAGTACCGGAACTTCAAGCGCTGATAGAAAGCACCGAAGCTGAAATCGTTATAGGTACAGAAAGCTGGCTGAAGCCAGAGATAAATTCTGCCGAAATTTTTACAAAGGCACAGACGGTGTTTAGAAAGGATAGATTGCATGCAACCGGTGGTGGAGTGTTCGTCGCTGTTAGTAGTAGTTTATCCTGTAGTGAAGTAGAAGTGGATAGTTCCTGTGAATTATTATGGGTGGAGGTTACACTCAACAACCGAGCTAGGTTAATAATTGACTCCTTTTACCGACCCCCCGACTCAGCAGCATTAGTGGCAGAACAACTGAGAGAAAATTTGGAATACATTTCACATAAATTTTCTCAGCATGTTATGGTCTTAGGTGGAGATTTCAATTTACCAGATATAGACTGGGACACTCAGATGTTTAGGACGGGTGGTAGGGACAGAGCATCGAGTGACATTATACTGAGTGCACTATCCGAAAATTACCTCGAGCAATTAAACAGAGAACCGACTCGTGGAGATAACATCTTGGATCTACTGATAACAAACAGACCCGAACTTTTCGACTCTGTAAGTGCAGAACAGGGAATCAGTGATCATAAGGCCGTTGCAGCATCCCTGAATATGGAAGTTAATAGGAATATAAAAAAAGGGAGGAAGGTTTATCTGTTTAGCAAGAGTAATAGAAGGCAGATTTCAGACTACCTAACAGATCAAAACGAAAATTTCTGTTCCGACACTGACAATGTTGAGTGTTTATGGAAAAAGTTCAAGGCAATCGTAAAATGCGTTTTAGACAGGTACGTGCCGAGTAAAACTGTGAGGGACGGGAAAAACCCACCGTGGTACAACAACAAAGTTAGGAAACTACTGCGAAAGCAAAGAGAGCTTCACTCCAAGTTTAAACGCAGCCAAAACCTCTCAGACAAACAGAAGCTAAACGATGTCGAAGTTAGCGTAAGGGGGGCTATGCGTGAAGCGTTCAGTGAATTCGAAAGTAAAATACTAGGTACCGACTTGACAGAAAATCCTAGGAAGTTCTGGTCTTACGTTAAATCAGTAAGTGGCTCGAAACATCATGTCCAGACACTACGGGATGATGATGGCATTGAAACAGAGGATGACAAGCGTAAAGCTGAAATACTAAACACCTTTTTCCAAAGCTGTTTCACAGAGGAAGACCGCACTGCAGTTCCTTCTCTAAATCCTCGCACCAACGAAAAAATGGCTGACATCGAAATAAGTGTCCAAGGAATAGAAAAGCAACTGGAATCACTCAACAGAGGAAAGTCCACTGGACCTGACGGGATACCAATTCGATTCTACACAGAGTACGCGAAAGAACTTGCCCCCCTTCTAACAGCCGTGTACCGCAAGTCTCTAGAGGAACAGAAGGTTCCAAATGATTGGAAAAGAGCACAGGTAGTCCCAGTCTTCAAGAAGGGTCGTCGAGCAGATGCGCAAAACTATAGACCTATATCTCTGACGTCGATCTGTTGTAGAATTTTAGAACATGTCTTTTGCTCGAGTATCATGTCGTTTTTTAAAACCCAGAATCTACTATGTAGGAATCAACGTGGATTCCGGAAACAGCGATCGTGTGAAACCCAACTCGCTTTATTTGTTCATGAGACCCAGAAAATATTGGATACAGGCTCCCAGGTAGATGCTATTTTTCTTGACTTCCGGAAGGCGTTCGATACAGTTCCGCACTGTCGCCTGATAAACAAAGTAAGAGCCTACGGAATATCAGACCAGCTGTGTGGCTGGATTGAAGAGTTTTTAGCAAACAGAACACAGCATGTTGTTATCAACGGAGAGACGTCTACAGACATTAAAGTAACCTCTGGCGTGCCACAGGGGAGTGTTATGGGACCATTGCTTTTCACAATATATATAAATGACCTAGTAGATAGTGTCGGAAGTTCCATGCGGCTTTTCGCGGTTGATGCTGTAGTATACAGAGAAGTTGCAGCATTAGAAAATTGTAGCGAAATGCAGGAAGATCTGCAGCGGATAGGCACTTGGTGCAGGGAGTGGCAACTGACCCTTAATATAGACAAATGTAATGTATTGCGAATACATAGAAAGAAGGATCCTTTATTGTATGATTATATGATAGCGGAACAAACACTGGTAGCAGTTACTTCTGTAAAATATCTGGGAGTATGCGTGCGGAACGATTTGAAGTGGAATGATCATATAAAATTAATTGTTGGTAAGGCGGGTACCAGGTTGAGATTCATTGGGAGAGTCCTTAGAAAATGTAGTCCATCAACAAAGGAGGTGGCTTACAAAACACTCGTTCGACCTATACTTGAGTATTGCTCATCAGTGTGGGATCCGTACCAGATCGGGTTGACGGAGGAGATAGAGAAGATCCAAAGAAGAGCGGCGCGTTTCGTCACAGGGTTAGTTGGTAACCGTGATAGCGTTACGGAGATGTTTAACAAACTCAAGTGGCAGACTCTGCAAGAGAGGCGCTCTGCCTCCACTTTTGCTTCTCTTCGTTTTCCTACTATCGAATTCCAGTCCCACATGACTACTAAATTTTCGTCTCCCGTCATTATGTGAATAATTTCTTTTGTGTCATCATACATTTCTCCAGTCTCTTCATCATCGGCGGAGCTAATTGGTATACAGGGTGAGTCACCTAACGTTACCGCTGGATAAATTTCGTAAACCACATCAAATACTGACGAATCGATTCCACAGACCGAACGTGAGGAGAGGGGCTAGTGTAATTGGTTAATACAAACCATAAAAAAATGCACGGAAGTATGTTTTTTAACAGAAACCTACGTTTTTTTAAATGGAACCCCGTTAGTTTTGTTAGCACATCTGAACATATAAACAAATACGTAATCAGTGCCGTTTGTTGCATTGTAAAATGTTAATTACATCCGGAGATATTGTAACCTTAAGTTGACGCTTGAGTACCACTCCTCCGCTGTTCGATCGTGTGTATCGGAGAGCACCGAATGACGTAGGGATCCAAAGGGAACGGTGATGAACCTTAGGTACAGAAGAGACTGGAACAGCACATTACGTCCACATGCTAACACCTTTTTATTGGTCTTTTTCACCGACGCACATGTACATTACCCCTGTTTGATTTTGTATTTATAACTCTGTATTCACCTGACCAGATGTCTTGTTCCTCCAGCCACCGAACTTCGCTAATTCCCACTATATATAACCCTAGCCTATCAATTTCCCTTTTTCAAATTTTTTAACCTAACTGCCCGATTAAGGGATCTGACATTCCACGTTCCGACCCGTAGAACACAAGTTTTGTTTCTGCTGATAACGACGTCCTCCTGTGCAGACCACGCCAGGAGATCCAAATGGGAGACTATTTTAACTCCGCAATATTTTACCCAGGAGGACGCCATCATCATTTAATCATTTAACCGTACAGAAAAGCTGTATGCCCTCAGTAAAAATTACGGCTTTAGTTTCCCCTTCCTTTCAGTCATTCGCAGTACCAGCACAGAAAGGCGCTTTTGGTTAATTTTACAGGGCCAGGTCAATCAATCATCCAGGCTGTTGCTTCTGCAACTACTGAAAAGGCTGCTGCCCCTTTTCAGGAGTATCGCGTTTGTCTGGCTTCTCAACGAATATCCCTCCATTGTGGTTGCTCCTACGGTACGGCTATCTTTATCGCTGAGGCACGCAATCCTCCCTACCAGCGGCAAGGTCCATGGTTCATGTTGATATTACCCTAATGACGAAAATCCTTGTCTTCTTTCCGTTTAACTTCACTGACCCCTACTATATCTAGATTGAACCTTAGCATCTTTTTCTCATGGTCACCTTCCCCTTGGCATTCCTCTCCCAGAGATCCGAATGGGGGACTACTCCGGAATCTTTTGCAAATGACATTTTTTCAATTACAGGCCACATGCCCTGTCGATACACGTTATGTGTCTTTAATGCATGTTAGCATATGGTATAGCTTCCACAGGCACATGGTATAGCCTCCACAGATGGAATGCTTGGCTGACTCGGGCAACCAGTCGATCATACAGATAGTGAATGCTGTCCTTGGCTACATTATGCCACGCCTACTCGACCTGTTCACATAGTTCGGTAAAAGATGTTGCTTGATGAGTTTCCGAGTCATTTCTCGTCCCATCATATATCACACATGCTGGGCTGGGGGAAAGTCCGGAGGCCGTGTTGATCATGGACGTTGCTGCACATCTTGCAGAGTATAATGAGATTCATGGGCAGTGTTTTTGGGCGAACATCAGTGTTTGGGCGAAGATTAACCTGTTGGAACAACACATTACCTTCCTGTTGCAAGAGCTGGAGCCGGCCGGAGTGGTCGTGATGTTCTGGGCGCTACAGTCCGGAGCCGAGCGATCACTACGGTCGCAGGTTCGAATCCTGCCTTGGGCATGGATGTGTGTGATGTCCTTAGGTTGGTTAGGTTTAATTCTAAGTTCTTGGCGATTGATGACCTCTGAAGTAAAGTCGCATAGTGCTCAGAGCCATTTGAACCATTTGAACCAAAAGCTGGAAAACAATGGGTCTAACAACGTTCTGCACGTACCGAGCATTGGTTAGCATCCCTTCCAGAAACACCAAAAGTGAACGAGTGTTACAGCTTACCGCACCTCAAACCATAAGGCCCAGAGAGAGGACCAATGTGCCTTAGACGAAAGCACGCTACGAGACAGCGCTCACCGTACGCGCAAACGAACATCACTTCCTTGCAGGCAGAATGTGGTTCTATCGCTGAAGGCCACGACGCCCCATTCCATCTTCCAAGTGATCCTCTGACGGCAGCAGTTGAGCCGCGCAAGTCAGTGGAGGACGTGAGTAGAAGACGGGCTAGAGGTGTGCATGCCTGTAGTTCCACTACTAATGTGCAGCACTGTGAGTGTGTGTGTGTGTGTGTGTGTGTGCGTTTGTATAAGAGCGTGACAGAGAGGGGGGGGGGTGGATAGAGAGAGAAAGAGAGAGAGAGAGAGAGAGAGAGAGAGAGAGAGATTGAAACGGAAGGAGGGGGGGGGGGAGGAATTAGGGGTAACTTAGGATTAATTTTAAGTTACCCCTAATTCCTCCCCCCCTCCTACCGTCTCTCTCTCTCTTTCTCTCTCTCTCTCTCTCTCTCTCTCTCTCTCTCTTTCTCTCTCTATCCATCCCCCCTCTCTGTCTCGTTTCATGAAGCATAGACCTTGCAGTTGGTGGGGAGGCTTGCGTGCCTGAGCGATACAGATAGCCATACCGTAGTGCAACCACAACGGAGGGGTATCTGTTGAGAGGCCAGACAAACGTATGGTTCCTGAAGAGGGGCAGCAGCCTTTTCAGTAGTTACAAGTGAAACAGTCCGGATGATTGACTGATCTGGCCTTGTAACACTAACCAAAATGGCCTTGCTGTGCTGGTACTGCGAACAGCTGAAAGCAAGGGGAAACTACGGCCGTAATTTTTCTGAGGGCATGCAGCTTTACTGTATGGATAAATGATGATGGCGTCTTCTTGGATAAAATGTTCCGGAGGTAAAATAGTCCCCCATTCGTATCTCCGGGCGGGGACTGCTCAGGAGGACGTCGTTATCAAAAGAAAGAAAACTGGCGTTCTACGGATCGGAGCGTGGAATGTCAGGTCCCTAAATCGGGTAGGTAGGTTACAAAATTTAAAAAGAGAAATGGATAGGTTAAAGTTAGATAAGAGATGAATACACTAAGCAGATTCAGAAGGATGTAGTTGCAGTACGTACTGGGAGATGAAGAAGCTTGGACAGGATAGAGTAGCATGGAGAGCTGCATCAAACCAGTCTCAGGACTGAAGACCACAACAACAACAACAAGATTAATTTAAAGGGGAATAGTGTGAAGTGGTCAGTATGTTGCCACCTTCTCGACTGAGAATGTTCATATTTGTAAACCACCTAACACGTTCCAGATAATATCGAGACATCGTAATTATAATCTGCGTTACCCTCCTGGGTGTCGCTGAAAAATTCTGCTTAGCAGTGTGTGTCTGATAGCCATCGCGAGGCGACCACATGGCTTGTGTAAGGCGCTTAGAGGCGGGGAACCAGCGCCCGTAATCCGGCGTGCAGCTGAACGGCGCGGCGCGGCGCCGGCACAAAAGCCTCCTTTCCTGTCTTCCCCTCCGCCCCCGCCCCTCTCAAGGGCACCGGGGCCGACAGCTGAGCATCCGACCAGCCAGAAGGCTCCCGACCGCGTCCGCTATCAAACTGCAGCTTCCCGCTCCGCGATTTATTCCCCGCGGTGTTGACAAATTAAGTTGGTTTGTTAGCTTCCATAAATAACGCAAAGAAAGAGCTGAGTTTGCTTAACCCTTCCTCGCTCCATCTCGCCTTCATCCACCTCCCCAGCCTCCCCCACTTCCTTCCCCCCCCCCCCCCGACTGCCTCTGCCACCCCCGCTCTCCTGCACGCAGACTAAGATCTTTCCCCCTCCCCCCCCCCCCCCAACGCCCTCATTTCCCTTCTACCTTCTTCACTCCGACGCCGTCTCCCGCCGTGATTCAGTAGCTCACTCTCCAACTTTCCGCGGAAGAGCAAATAAAATAAAAGACAGGCGCTGCTCTTACTTTTAAATTGGCCGTTATCTTGTTAACAGAGATGTCTCAAGTTGTCGCTCCGCCGTCGCCGCTACTATTCACGCAGAAAACATACATCCGACTCCTTTTATAGCGGCTGAACGTTCCCCAAATAAAGTATCTGTGGCGCGTTTCTCCTTTTCACATGCAAATTTTCTATGACAATCTACACTGCTGAAACTTCGCAATATCTGTGTCTCAGCTGGTTCAATTTCTTTACTGACGTACTACTCGCTAAAGTATGCCGGTTTTTACTTCAATTGCTTCACATTTTAATGAAGAGTAAAGCACAGTACTGTCAGTGTAGCCATATCGTAGCTTAATTTGTGTGTCTGTCTTGAAGGTCAGTGCCTGAAGAATAACTATATCAACTTTGGCATTAGTTTGCGGAGAAATTAGTGCTGTACACATTGTGTAAGAACGATACGTTGCTCCAATAAAATATGAATTTGGTATTTTACAAGCACTTTACTAAGAAATTAAAAAAACTAATGCAGGAAATGAAGCATATATCTTAAAATGAGTATTAAACGAAATTAACCTCACACCTGTCATCAATAAGGGGTTAGCGGAATGAAAAAGTTGAACACTGCAACCAATGATTTTTTTTTTAAAAAAATCATTCACCAATTCTCAAATAAATATTAGGAGTATGGACTTTAAACAGAAAATTCATAGCCTGTTTTTCTCTGAGTATATGAGGCACTAATCTAAATTTCATTGAAAGTAAATATTTGTTGCAAATTACGCATGGCTATATGTACAAAATGTTCATTCCTAGCTACAGCTAAAATTTCATTAGTTTCACCTCTTCTCCTTCTCCTCCTCCTTCTCCTTCTCCTTCTCCTTCCTCTTCTTCTTCTTCTTTTTGTTCTTCTTCTCTTTCAGCTCCGAATCTTCATGCCTCAGTCTACGACAACGACTTTTCCGATGCTCAAGTCTTACACACTATCCTCAAACACTTCGTACTTTTGGAGCATAATTTAAGGCTGATACTGGCAATCTACAGCATGAACCCGAATTACGTCTAAATTGCAGAATTTTATCTGTGATACTTTGTGAGTATTGTTGTACAATGGGCATGGGGTCTCAGAAATGTAATCAGTCGCTTTTTGTGACGGCGGAATGTCTGAAAATTTCTGTCAGATTAAAATTTTGTACCAGCCTGGGAGATGCTGACGGACGTAAAGCTGTGAGGTGATGAGGGCTGGTAGTGAGTCGTGCTTGGTTCTAATTCCGTGGAGCGCAAAGATCCCTGGTAGCAGTATCGGTCCAGGCACGCAGTTGTAACCTATCTCGAAGTTTCAAATAATCGATTATTCCTCTGGAGAGCGAAAATTCATTTTGGTAGAATTTGATTTTCCCATTACCGATTTGCATTCGCCTAGTGACCTACCTTTAGGTCGCACAGTTCTTACTAATCGTTCATAGAATTGTGGGGGTCGTTGTGTAGCTGTGCCAAGCCAGAGAAATATGAACCAAGAATTCACTGAATATGTCGAGGTAGCTGGAGTCATTTACATCATAAGATCATTACGAACACTTGATGGCATTATAATTATTTCATACATAGGATTACTTCTAGTTCACACGTACTTCGGAAAACATTGTTTATGTAATTATGGTTTATTCGGTTTGTTACCCCTCCAATTCACTTTGAGAAAATACCTTTTGCACAATGACAAAACGCACAACACAAAACACAGATTAATTAAACAACTCACAGATGTAAAAATACTGTTATGTGGTTGCCGGCTCAGCTCTTCCACTGCATTCAGTCAACTCATATACATATGGAGTATATAACGGACAACTCTCATCAGTAAACTTCTGGGTAACCCATGATATTATTAAGCGATACTGAATACAACCTTGAGGGTGAAGGGTAATGAGGGTGTTGACGAACAACAAGTACCGAAACTAATGGAGCAAGTAATTTTCCAAGCAAAGCATAAACCACGTACCGCACTTTCGAATAGATATTTTCAGCGTAATACAAAGGTAAACGAAATGAAATTACTCTGTAACGAACCACTTAGGTCAGTGAGTCTCTTAGACCAAAATACTCAGAAAATATCACTGAACAAACTACGAAATATTGGTAGGGAAAGTTTCTGGTTTACCTTGCACGCCAGGGCTTCCTTTGAAAATATTCATAGATTAACAGTAAGAGAGACCGAGACACGTTTAAACAGGGGGCATATTTAGCCATAAAACTTTTCTCGGGAACCATTCTTGCTAGAGCGCTACCGACAATGGAACATTAGTACTGTCATCTACTGTGGGATTTCACAAACCTCATGGCACCAGTTGAGTGGACATGTTAACGCAAAGAACATACCTGATTTCTTGTGCAAAGTGAGTGCATTTTATTACTCAAATATCGAATCTCCTAGGGAGCATACCATTTAAATTGAGAATAGGTAACGTTTACAGACAATTATTCCACCTTAGAAAATATATTTGAATACTTTGAAAGCCTGGAAGTTACTACTGCACTTTAGAAACTAATGCAGACATGGCGATGGGCTCACCGCTCGGTCCCGTGATGCCAAAAAACGCGAAATTTTCTACGTCGTTTCCCAAAGATATTCGGGCTCACATGCGGTTCCTTTTAGTCGAAATGTCTTGGCTCATACTCGTTTAGGGCTTGTCGCATTACACGCCCTAAATTAGGCACATGTGACTTTATGGTTAAATTGTCTGGCAGATGGCAAGTTAGCGAAATAAAAAGTTAACATAACATATAATAACAGTAATAATAATATCGGGAACTAAATTAACGACCCATAAATGATGTAGACCACACAGTTGCGATTTGGTTGGAATAATGTTTATTCAGAAAGCAAACTAATAGCGAAAGTGGTCGTATTTAGAGTTACTGTTACAATCGAGCACATATCCATTTGATACAGTTCGATCATTCACAATCTCCTCGCTTTACCTACGGGAAAAGTCAGAGTTCACACCAGCGCGCGGCTGCTCACCGCTCAGAGACTAAGTCCCGCGATACCACACAACGCGAAATTTTCTAAGTCGTTTCGCTTCATAGCTACGTAAAGACCGACTCTCCGCTTTCGTGTCTCAATCCGAACTGTACCCTTTGGTGTCTCCAGCCAAACTGTCCGCTTTCGCGTCCGCAGCAGTACTGTCCCCCTACGCCCGTCTCCAACTGACTATGGCAGTTCCCTTTCCTGAGGCCGTCCATATGATTGGCTACAGCTTAGTCTACATTATTTTCATTTTAACATGTGTGCTAAAAGGAATCCGTTAAACTTCGGTTACACGATAAAACAGTCAAATCTAAAAGCCATAAATTCAACTAAACACCTACGAATTACAATTACGAACAACTTAAGTTGGAAGCAATACACAAAAAATTTGAGGGGAAGGGTAACCAACGACTGCGTTTTATTGGTAAGACACTCAGAAAATGTAACAGATCTACTAAAGAGACTGCTTGCTTGTCCGTTCTCTTTTAGAATACTACTGCGCGGTGTGGTGTCCTTACGAGATAGGACTGGCGGAGTACATCGACAAAGTCCAAAGAAGGGCAGCTTGTTTTGTATCATCACTAAATAGCTGAGAGAATGTCACTGAAGTGATACAGAAGTTGGTGTGAACATCATTAAAACAGGGGCATTTTTCGTTGCGGCAAAAACTTCTCATGAAATTTCAATCACCAACTTTCTCCTCCGAATGCGAAAATATTTTGTTAACGCCGAAATACATACCAAGAAACGATCACCATAATAATGTAAGGTGTCAGGCAAATCCAACACCTTCCATGAAAACCCTGACATGATAAGCCAATCCAGTAGTATGTCACATAGCTCCGAATAAATCGTGACATTAAATTAACCAAAGTAATACGAGTAACGAGTGAGCAAATGGAATACCACAGACTAACTCAAGAATACCTAAATGCATGTCATACCTTCCCACCGGGAGACAGACGCAGTAGTGAGAGGAGAAACGAGAGCAGAACCGTCTTAAGCTAGAAGGCCCTACGATAAGGGATGGACACCCACTTCGCCAGCTAACCACCAGGACCACCCCCCAGCCCATGTTAAAAGCTAGAGCCCTCCAGAAGAACAATATAGATCTTACGATAACACTAAAAGGGCCACACCAGCCGCAAATTTTAGCGTGAGACTTTTTCGCGTCTCTGTTACGTTGCAAACGTTAAAAACATTGCCCCACCACGAAAAGAAACCGCCAGGACCACCCCCCAGCCCATGTTAAAAGATAGAGCCCTCCAGAAGAACAGTATAGATCTTACGATAACACTAAAAGGGCCACACCAGCTGCAAGCTTTAGCGTGAGACTTTTTCGCGTCTCTGTTACGTTGCAAACCTTAAAAACATTGCCCCACCACAAAAAGTATAACGTTTCTCATTGGATAGACAGAACTTTTGTAGGTGGAGCTTAAGGTTAACATTGAGACCCCGATTGGTCAGATAAAAACATAGCCAGATAGTTTGTTTTTTTTAACCAACTTCGGTAAATGGTAGTAAGGAGATGTTAGGAGAGGGTTGCTTCCGAGACGGCGAGCTGGATGGAGCTGCGCCAGCCGCCGCCCCCTAACGAACACCGACAAGGTAATGAACGCACGCGATGCCGCATTTTTGTGCGCATAAAGCTTCACTCAGAACCGCAGAAGTCTCATCTGTTACATCCCCTTTTTACGTAATACTAGTGTCGATCGTCAATTAAAGCTCATGGTATTCACATTTGCTACGTATGTTAAAATCGGAAAGGCGATGATTTTACTGTTATATAATTATTGAGAAGCCACATCAGCCACTGTAATTTACGCAAGTTAGATAAGTAATTAAAGATAATCGAGGGTCACTGTAGACCATTTTGATAGTTTTCTCTTTTGTGAAACTTAATTTAAACCTAGATTATAGATGTGATATGGCATAGGTCATCCTTCGATCCATTGTAGAACTTGGAAACCCATTCAGGGTTATTCGTTAACATTTTTGTTGAACGCAGTTGGTTTTTATCATCCTGTATTAAAACATTTCCTTTTATCAATAGTGCAATTTATAAACAATGTTTTGTGAGTAGAATAAAATTTCCAATGGTAAACTTAACTGCTTTTTCGACGTTATTTTACCAGCTAACTAAAAATAGGAAAGCCTTGAACCCCTTCCACTAAATTTAGTTAGTATTAAGATTCTTTTACAGGGAGTGCAGTGGAGCTGACGCTGAAATCATTAAGTATTTGGTTATATCATCGCTAGTCTCACTGAACTCTTCTGAACTCCACATGTCTTGTGTGGTCTGGCGTCTCCTTACCAGCAACAGGTCCCAGGTTCAAAATAGTCAATTCGCTAAAAAACACGCTCAGAGCGTCGTTGCGCGAAAGTGGTAGGGAGACAGGACTTAGAACAACAGACGCCACGCAGTATGTTAGAATAAGGTAAGGGAAATTAGAGCCCACACGGAAAGATATTGGTGTTCGCTTTTGCCACGCGCTGTACGAGGTTGGAATGACAGAGAATTACTGTGAAGGTGGTTCGATAAACACTCTTCCAGGCACTTAAATGTGATTTGCAGAGTATACATGTAGATGTAGATGTAGACATAACATTTCGGACTATTTTCAGAGAAAGTAGTAACTACGTAAGAGAGACTCCCAGTTACTCTGTGCATTCACCTGGCACTGTGTACTATCGTCATAGTACAAGCTGTTGTTTTAAGTCATCTGGAAGACCAACAAGCAGATGTGGTCGGGAACATTGGAGAGACTGGTGGGAAACTTGGGAGTGTGATATACTTGAAAGAACACAACTGAATGAGCGTAAATGTAAGGCGAGAACTTCCCGTCAAAATCACTGTACTTCATAATTGCGTAGACTTCCGCGTCCAGTCAATTGACATAAAAGTCTGCTGAGTATCGTACCGCGCCATAACGTAAAAAGCTGTACTGGAAAAACCAACGTTTCGTGGACTTTTACAGTGGCCTTCTTCTGGGTAGACTCAAAATAAGGCAGCTGCGGCTCTGGCCGAAGCATTGGTTTCTCCCTACAATTTTTCACGTTATGACGCATTACGATACTTACAAAAGTCTTCTGTCCATTTACTTCACGACTGCTATGTGAGATGAATGCCTTTTGCTGTTTCACATGCCAGGATGCATCTGTTTAATGATGACGACGTTCAAAGTTGCGGATGGCAGTGGACATGGTATTTTGGCTCAAATGAGAGGTAGAAAGAGACAAAGAGAGAGATAGAGAGAGACAGAGAGAGAGAGGGAGAGAAACAGAGACAGATTGTTCACAAATTTTACTGACAACTGATACGGCAGGTATTCGTCGTTCTAGGAATACATGATAACAAACTCGTTCCAAATGAAACACAAAAAGGGTGGCCAAACAGTGCATCAACACACATTGTACTCCAACCCCCCTCCCCCCCCCCCCCCCCCCCACCTCACACACCCCAATCTCTGGCGGCAGCACAGGCTACTGGTTTTGCTTACAAACGACCATAAATGTGCCGAATGGCATCCTGCGATTGACCGTCCCAATCACCTTTCACCTTTTGCTGCAATTCGGCAGGGGTTCTTACAGAGTATTGAAAATGTGTGTTCCCGCTTCACCGTGTCCCGTAAGTGTTCAGCTCGCAAAAGATTTGGTGATCGTACTGGCCAGGTTAGTTGTTGTACATCACTAAGAGCACGCTGAGTCGCAGCAGCCGTATTTGGACGTGCACTGTCTGCTGAACAACCACATCACTTTCTGTTGAAGAAACGGTAGTACCACGGGGATAAGAACCTGTGCTATGTAGTGGACACTGGTTACTTTACCCTGCAGAAACATCTAATGCGAACGCCAGTTGTAGCTGACGGCTCTTCCACCAGGAAGCCCAGAGTGGGACCTGTGTGCCGTGGGCGAACGCACTGCAGAATAAGCCGTCCACCGGGTCTACGCCGTACACGTGTGCGTCCATCACTGGGATACTGTTAGAACCTACTCTCATCACTGAAGACAATAGAGTCTCATTTCACTCTCCAGTCGACTCTTTCACGACAGTACAGTAGCCCTGCTCGGAGCTGTTGAGGTGTCAGCAGTAGCTTCGCCAGAGGCATAACTGATTTCCTTCCTACAGCATGCAGACTGTTACTAATGGCCTTTGGTTACACATCAGGTGCAGCTTGTACCCAAATTTCTTCTCTGGACGATGTTCGGTAGGTCACTGCTGCTCTCACAGAGCGACGATGTTCATGTGCGTCTATACCACGCGGGCGTCCAGAACCTGGTCGGGGGTGGTAATGTTCCACAGACCACTGCTGAAAGCAGCGCCATGTCAGCGATGCATCGTGCCAACGTGGGCAACAATCTGCCGATATGTCCATCCAGCTTCCTGCAGGTCCACAATGCGGCCCTGTTCAAAAGGGTTAAGTTTGGCTCTTATTTTGACTTTACCATTTTTACATAAGCTGATTCGGTTTGATTAGAAAATTGTGTTTACTCAGGTCCGTAAATGATTATCACTCACCGAAATTAATAACTTTGTATAACTAATTTTGTGCTTTGCTACGTGGTTTAGCCTTTGTCACGTGGTTGTACGATAAATGGTTCAAATGGCTCTGAGCACTATGCGACTTAACTTCTGAGGTCATCAGTCACCTAGAACTTAGAACTAATTAAACGTAACTAACCTAAGGACATCACACACATCCATGCCCGAGGCAGGATTCGAACCTGCGACCGTAGCGGTCACTCGGTTCCAGACTGTAGCGCCTAGAACCGTACGGCCACTTCGGCCGGCGGTTGTACGATAAACTAAAGAACAACCCGGAAATGCTTCGCAATTGCCAAATATGTGTAAGAGTTGGATATACAGTCAGTTCCACAAGAAAGGCACGCCATAATTTCAAATATAGCGTCCGCAGCGACATCTCTGATAGTAGTCTCGAATCTGTAATCAATGCGCTTTTTCGCAATGTGAGAATTGAATGTTTCGTTTTGTCTGTTGCAGTTAAAAATGAGTGCAAAATATCTGACGTCTCACGAGACAGTGTTCTTTCTAAATCATCCAAAGGGACCAAAGCTTTCGTATGGAGCTGCTGCTAAAATTCTTAGGAAGTCGAAGTCATTCGTTGCGAAGTGGGTCAAATGATATTTAGAGGTTGGAAATGGGGTGGTTTACCCGAGAGAGGGCTAAGGTAGCAAGCTATAATCGATAATCGCGGCGATTGCATTAACTATTAGGTAATTGTGCAATTAGTAATAACATGTATTTTCATGTTAACCAACGAGAGCTGCCCAGAAAGAAATGCACCGAGTTTTTTTTTCAACAATTCTTTATTGAATGTAGTGAGAATTACACACATTCCCCCGTAATCTCCATCCCGTCCTATGGCCTTCCTCCAGCGCGAAACAAGGGCGTGTATGCGCTGTCGGTACCAATCCTCGTCCTGGTGGCGGATCCAGTGCTTCGCTGTGTGAATCACCTCCTCATCGTCCTCAAAATGTCTTCCACGAATGCTTCTATCTTCGCGAACGACATCAGCTCGCTGCAACACATAAGGTGTGACAGCCGTGGATGGCGTCCCCGACCGCTACAAATCGTGGAGCTCCGGCGAACCGCCTTCTGATGACCTCACCCTCCGTGCCCAGCGACTGACTGTATTTCTGTCGACAACAGATGCTCCATAGTCTTTGCACAGGCGTTTGTGAATATTGCCTACAGTTTCTTTCTCTGTAGTGAGAAATTCAGGGACGGCACGTTGCTTGTAGCATACAACACATACAGACGTCATTTTCAAACTGTCCTGCAGCTACGCTACCTGTCGGAAGTGACGGAGACTTGGCGCTCACTCAGGAGACTTCAAATAAAACGTAAGTAACGTTTCGCGTTCGTAGCATTGTTGTCGGTTGAGAAAAAAAAATGCGGGGCATTACTCTCTGGGCAACGCTCGTTTATTTATAATAGTGTCTCATACAGATAACGGCGTATCCTTTCTTCTGGAACTGACTGCATGTCCTGTTCTTCCTCTCCCCTCTCTCTGTCCATCTCCTCCTGCCCCCTCTGTTGCTCTTTCCACTTCCTCCTCTCCCCTGTTCCTGTCCATCACTTGCTCCCCCTCTCCCTGTCCATGTTCTCATCTCCATTTTCTCTCTCTCTCTCTCTCTCTCTCTCTCTCTCTCTCTCCATCTCCCTCTCTCCCCTCTGTCCATCGTCTCCTTCCCCTTCTCCATCCGTATTTCCTACACCCAAGTCCATCTCGTCTTCCCCCTCTCTCTGACCTTGAGCCTTGTTGATTGTTACTACAAATGAAATTTTGATTGCGAATTGAAGTCGCTAAAAAGGAATGGCAAAATCAGTAGGGTAATTGGTATGCGGGATGTAACAACGACCTCTCCAGCTGCTGGGTCTGTGAGGAGTAGCTTCAATGAAAGTGGTGCACATAGTTGTAATGTGAAACTTCCCTGTCTTCTGTTAAAACCGACAGCGAGCAAGAAAACAAAACAGCACATTCTTGTGTGTTCAGTTTTTGTGTATAAATGTGTATAACGAGAAGCAACGTACAGGATGTCTCTCATAAGACACGTCAGGCGCATTTCGTCTGGTGTTTCGGCAGATATGTGCAATCTTGTTTTTGCAACGTGTAGCTGGGGCCGGCCCAAACAGACACTACCATCAAATCTTTCATGTGACGCCCAGAGTCGACGAATAGCGCCGGTTTGTTTCCAGTTACAAAGGAAATGAATTTTAAATCGGCATTTTACGTGCCCATTCTGTAGGGCACTTCCAGATTAGTCTAGACCGATATTCGTTTTACTGATAAACATTATCAGGGACAGAAAAACACGAGGAATAACCAGTGCCACAGCAGTGAAATACCCGCCCTGGACGCGCTGACTGCTACCGCCATGCAGGTGCGCATTGCTCAGCTGCTCATAGAAAACTCATGATTCTTCGTGTTTTCTATGCCCGTTAATACACATCGGTAAAACTAGTATCTCACTAAACTAATTTGGAAGCGCTCCATGGAATGGGCATGACGGCCAGCATTTGTTTAGGCTGACACCAGCTACACGTCGCAAGAACTAAATTTCAATTATCTGCCGAAACACCGGAGAAAATGCACCCGATGACACTTAGGAGAGACACCCTATATAAGGGAAAAGAAATTCCTCCAATGGATTAAATGCTCTGCTGTCATAAAAACTTTGCGAGAAAGGAAACGAAACTGCACATTTTTCACAGCACAATATAGCAATTTCTTTCTAGCAGTTGATTTTAACAGGAAACCTGTACATTGTTGTTTACGGAAAACATAGCCTATGTCGGTCTGATTGTTTATTACAGTGTCATGTTAAAACTGCAAGTAAATCGGTAAAGAACTTTACGCGGTTTTTACTAACAAATTGTATATACTCTTAGGTGTCTGATTCCCTTTTAGAGAGCGTAGTACAGTAGCTCGACGCGGCACACACTCAGCAAGTTTGTTGGAAGTCCCCTGCAGAAATATTGAGCCATGCTACCCCTGTAGCTGACATTGTAATTCTGTCAGAGACAGCAAAGGACTTGGAAGAGCAGTTGAACGGAATGGATGGTATCTTGAAGCGAGGATATAAGATGAACATCAACAAAAGCAAAACGAGGATAATGGAATGTAGTCGAATTAAGTCGGGTGATGCTGAGGGAATTAGATTAGGAAATGAGACACTTAAAGTAGTAAAGGAGTTTTGCTATTTGGGGAGCAAAATAACTGATGATGGTCGAAGTAGAGAGGATATAAAATGTAGACTGGCAATGGCAAGGAAAGCGTTTCTGAAGAAGAGAAATTTGTTAACATCGAGTATAGATTTAAGTGTCAGGATGTCATTTCTGAAAGTATTTGTATGGCGTGTAGCCATGTATGGAAGTGAAACATGGACGGTAAATAGTTTGGACAAGAAGAGAATAGAAGCTTTCGAAATGTGGTGCTACAGAAGAATGCTGAAGACTAGATGGGTAGATACATAACTAATGAGGAAGTATTGAATAGGATTGGGGAGAAGAGAAGTTTGTGGCACAACTTGACCAGAAGAAGGGATCGGTTGGTAGGACATGTTCTGAGGCATCAAGGGATCACCAATTTAGTATTGGAGGGCAGCGTGGAGGGTAAAAATCGTAGGGGGAGACCAAGAGATGAATACACTAAGCAGATTCTGAAGGATGTAGGTTGCAGTAGGTACTGGGAGATGAAGAAGCTTGCACAGGATAGAGTAGCATGGAGAGCTGCATCAAACCAGTCTCAGGACTGAAGACCACAACAACAATAACAACCCCTGTAGCCGTAACTGCGAAAGTAACCCGCCGCCAAGAACGATGTCGCTAGCGCAAGCTTGTGCGGTGGCGCTCAGCCCCGGGGTGAACCGGTTTAAATACCATTAACTCCCTGCAGTGTCTCATGAAGTGAGACCATGTGACACTGTTGATGGTGATCCATCCGTCGGATGGGGACGCTAAGCTTGACGGCCCCCTTGGTGCTGTTCGCGAGGAGTAGGCAGTTTGCCGGGACCGGGTTTCACCCTCTCCCTTCTGTCATCATCATCATCGTCGTCATCATCATCATCATCATCATCGCAATCACAATACAATAGAAACTTTACACTACACTATACATCCAGGTAGTATTACAAACACTGTAATCAAGCATGTTGTAAGTAAATAAAAAAAAAGTGAAAGTGTTGCTGCTACAGGGTTTTGTGCACGGACTGACATCTCGATGATGTCTTATAAATATTCGAATGTCGGGCGATATGGGTGGCAAAATCATTCCCTCGAGTTGTCGAGAACGTTCTGACGTGCCTCACTGACACCCATAAAAATTCCATCATTGTTTGGGGACATGAAGTCCATGAATGGCTGCAAACGATCTGCAACTAGCCGAACATAACCATTTCCATTTAGTGATAGGTACTGTTGGACCAAATGACCCAGTCCATTTCATTCAAAAACAGTCCACACCATTACGGAGCCACCAACAGCTTTCACAGTGCTTTGTTGACAACTTTGGTCCAGGGCTTTGTAGGGTCTACGCCACACTCGAACCCTATCATGAGCTCTTACCAACTGAAATCGGGACTCTTCTGATCAGGGCACGGTTTTCCATTCGTGTGGCCGGCCGGTGTGGCCGTGCGGTTAAAGGCGCTTCAGTCTGGAACCGCGTGACCGCTACGGTCGCAGGTTCTAATCCTGACTCGGGCATGGATGTGTGTGATGTCCTTAGGTTAGTTAGGTTTAATTAGTTCTAAGTTCTAGGCGACTGATGACCTCAGAAGTTAAGTCGCATAGTACTCAGAGCCATTTCCATTCGTGTAGGGTCCAACCGATATGCTCACGAGCCCGGGTGAGCTGCTGTGGGCGATGCCGTGCTGTTAGCAAACGCACTCGTATCGGTCATCTGCTGCCATAGCTCATTACCACCGAATTTCGTCGCATTGTCCTAACGGAACGTTAGTCGGACGTCCCACATTGATTTCTGCGATTATATCACGCAGTGCTGCTTGTCTGTTAGCACTGACAGTTCTACGCAGACGCTGCTGTTCTCGTCGTTAAGTGAAAGCCGTCGGCCACTACACTGTCCATAGTGACAGGTAAATTTGGTTTTCTCAGCATAGTGTTGACACTATTGATCTCTGAGGTTTGAATTCCCTAACGATATTCGAAATCGAATGTTCCATGCGTCTAGCTCCAGCTATAGTTCCATGTTCATAGTCTCCTAATTTCCCTCGTGCGGCCACAATCAGTTCGGAGACATTTTCACGTGCATCATCTGAGTATAAGTGACAGCTCCGTCAATGCACTGGCCTTTTATTCCTTGCGTACGCCATCTGTTTATGTGCATATCGCTATCCCATGACTTAGTCACCTCAATGTATTTCTATGCTGTACATATTAAAAGTATATGAGCTATGTCCATTCAAATGTTTATTAAAATGTCGTGTAAAAAATTGAAAAAATTCGGTCAAGAGCTTTTCGAGATTTTAGCTAACAACATTTCTCCTTTGTATATTACATACGTTGTCCTGAGACTGGTTTGATGCAGCTCTCCATGCTACTCTGTCCTGTGCAAGCTGCTCCATCTCCCACTACCTACTGCAGCCTACATACTTCTGAATCTGATTAGTGAATTTATCTCGTGGTCTCCATCTACGCCCGCATCTCGTGACGTGCGGTAGCGTTCTCGCTTCCCACGCCCGGGTTCCCGGGTTCGATTCCCGGCGGGGTCAGGGATTTTCTCTGCCTCGTGATGGCTGGGTGTTGTGTGCTGTCCGTAGGTTAGTTAGGTTTAAGTAGTTCTAAGTTCTAGGGGACTGATGACCATAGATCTTAAGTCCCATAGTGCTCAGAGCCATTTGAACCATTTTTTTCTCCCTCTACGATTTTTACCCTCCACCGGCCGGGGTGGCCGAGCGGTTCTAGGCGCTACAGTCTGGAACCGTGCGAGCGCTACGGTTGCAGGTTCGAATCCTGCCTCGGGCACGGATGTGTGTGATGTCCTTAGGTTAGTTAGGTTTATGTAGTTCTACGTTCTAGGGGACTGATGACCTTAGAAGTTAAGTCCCATAGTGCTCAGAGCCATTTGAACCTTTTTTCTTTTTTTTTTTTTACCCTCCACGCTAAAATGGTGATCTCTTGAAGCCTCAGAACATGTCCTAGTCAAGTTGTGCCACAAACTCCTCTTTTCCCCAACTCTTTTCAATACCTCCTCCTTAGTTATGTGATCTGCCCATCTAATCTTCAACTTTCTTCTGTAGCACCACATTTCAAAAGCTTCTATTCTCTTCTTGTCCAAACTATTTATCTTCCTTGTTTCACTTCCATACATGGTTACACGCCATACAAATACTTTCAGAAACGACTTCCTGACACTTAAATCTATACTCGATGTTAACAAATTTCTCTTCTTCAGAAACGCTTTCCTTGTCATTGCCACTCCACATTGTATATCCTCTCTACTTCGACCGTCATAAGTTATTTTGCTCCCCAAATAGCAAAACTCCTTTACTACTTTAAGTGTCTCATTTCCTAATCTAAATCCCTCAGCATCACCCGACTTAATTCGACTACATTCCCTTATCCTCGTTTTGCTTTTGTTGATGTTCATCTTATATCCTCCTTTCAAGACACTGTCCATTCAGTTCAACTGCTCTTCCAAGTCCTTTGCTGTCTCTGACAGAATTACATACGTATTTATATATTGTGTATATTGCTTATATAGCCTACGCCCGTCCGAATGTTTATTACAGCACTGAATAAAAAATCTGAAGCAAGTCGCTCAATAACTTTCCGAGAACTTTGGTAACAACGTTAACCGACGTCTTGTCTTTATGTAGTGGAATAGACGCACATAACGACTCACTTAGTAACCACTACCCCTAATGCACAAGTTCGTTTGTATTAAAATTGCCGCACGAAGCAAGACAGAATATGCGTTGATGTAAGCAATATGTGGCACACACGCAATGCTCTCATAAACGGTATACGGTAGACAGTACAGACGCATGCAGCTGCTCCTCGCGTCCTCAGGACGAATTAGTCCCCCCCGCAAGGAGGCAGTGCCCTCTGGTGGCGGAGCGCCGCGCAGCGGAGCAGATTACGGTCCGCTGATAGCCATCCCATTAGCGGACATAATGCATCGGCCGCTCTGTAAAAATGAGTCACGATTTAATGAGATATTTCTTGCTAATGAATAAAGTTTCGGTGTCATTTTTACAAAACACTAATTGTGATTAATGGTAATCAAGCTGTCATTACCATCGATTATTAACTTTAATTACAACCTTCGGCTAATTACGAGCGCTCGCGCGCACGCCCGCGTCCGCCTTCTCACTCGCAAATGAAAGGAGAGCGCGCGGCGAGACACAAAAATTTTCCCCCCTTTAATTTCGTTTATAATTAGGCCGATGACTGCAAGGAAATGGCGTGTGCGGCTCTGATTGCAGCGGTGTGCTGCCACCAAAACCGCTCCGCTCCACACTGTTCTCAATTTTTGCGCGTCCCGTATTACACACGTGTCCTCCACGTGTTACTGCCTCCTTATATATATGACGCACGCCGTAATTTCATAACCGTGCTCAAGCGACTGTGCAATTAAAAGGTAAAATAAGCCTACCGGTGGAAAGAATTTACGAAATGAGCCGCCCTTCCTAACACTCCTTAGTCCGCCGCTCGTGGTCGTGCGGTAGCGTTCTCGCTTCCCACGCCCGGATCCCGGGTTCGATTCCCGGCGGGGTCAGGGATTTTCTCTGCCTCGTGATGACTGGGTGTTGTGTGATGGCCATAGGTTAGTTAGGTTTAAGTAGTTCTAAGTTGTAGGGGACTGATGACCACAGATGTTAAGTCCCATAGTGCTCAGAGCCATTTTGAACCTAACACTCATTAGCACTGTACTGCCGGAATCTGGGCACGATTACAGCTGCGAGAATAGGCGAGTGCAAGATCTTTGTGATGATAGCAAGACTGCTCCCGCTTGAGCAACCTGATCATTATCTTTTTCCGTCTATTTCGACTGACTTACCTAAGGACAACACACAAATCCATGCCCGAAGCAGGATTTGAACCTGCGACCGGAGCGGTCGCGCGGTTCCAGACTGTAGCGCCTATAACCGCTCGGCCACTCCGGGCGGCCGCTGGAAGAAATCTCCGGTCACAACCGTCTACAAGAATGGTGGTAAAAGTGATCATAAAACTACCCTCCAATATCTTTGACCTGAATTTGTTCTAGAAGCTTAAAACATATTCCGACCTCAAACGTAATGAGGTATCTCGAACAGAATGCCCTCCTCCATGGCAGCTAGCATGGATTCCGAAAACATCGATCGGTGAAAACCAACTCGCGCTTTTCTCACATGACGGACTGAAAGCTTTGGATCAAGGCAGCCAGGTAGATGCATTGTTTCTCGATTTCCGAAAAGCATTTCACTCAGTACCACAGCTACTCTGGTTGTCAAAAGTACGATCGCATGGGATATTAAGCGAAATTTGTGACTGAATGGCTCTGAGCACTATGGGACTTAACATCTATGGTCATCAGTCCCCTAGAACTTAGAACTACTTAAACCTAACTAACCTAAGGACATCACACACATCCATGCCCGAGGCAGGATTCGAACCTGCGACCGTAGCAGTCGCGCGGCTCCAGACTGAGCGCCTAGAACCGCTAGACCACCGCGGCCGGCTTGTGACTGAGCTGAGGACTTTTCGGTAGGGAGGACTCAGCAAGTTGTCGTGGATGGAGAGTCATCGAAGATATAGACGTAATTTCGGGTGTCCCACAGAGGATTGTGTAGGCACGCTTGCTATTCACGTTGTATGTTAATGTCCCTGTTATTAACAGTAAACTCAAACTTATCTATGCAGTTACCTACATGTAAGCGCCAAAGAAACTTGTATAGGCATACGTATTCAAATACAGGTATATGTAAAAGGGCAGAATACGGACCTGCGGTCAGCAACTCCTATATAACAAGTGTCTGGCGTAGTTGTTAGATCGGTTACTGCTGTTACAATGGCACGTTATAAAGATTTGAGGCCGGCCGAAGTGGCCGTGCGGTTCTAGGCGCTGCAGTCTGGAACCGCGAGACCGCTACGGTCGCAGGTTCGAATCCTGCCTCGGGCATGGATGTGTGTGATGTCCTTAGGTTAGTTAGTTTTAACTAGTTCTAAGTTCAAGGGGACTAATGACCTCAGAAGTTGAGTCCCATAGTGCTCAGAGCCATTTGAACCAAAGATTTGAGTTTGACCGATGGGGCACAGCATCTCCGAGGTAGTGATGAAGTGGGGATTTTCCCGTAAGACCATATCACAAGTGTACCGTGAATATCAGGAATCTGGGAAAAATTAAACCTCCGACATCGCTGCGGCCGAAAAAAGATGCTGCAAGAACGGGACCTACAACGACAGAACAGAAGCGTTCAAGGAGACAAAACTCCAACCCTTCCGCAAATCGTAGCAGATTTCAATGCTGGTCCATCAACAAGTGCCAGCGTGTGAACCATTCAACGAAACATCATCGATATGGGCTTTCAGAGCCGAAGGCCCATTCATGTACCCTTGATGACGGCACGACACAAAGCTTTAGTCTACGCCTCGCCCGGGCCCGTCGACACTGAAATTGGACTGTTGATGACTGGAAACAATTTGCCTGGTCGGAAGAGTCTCGTTTCACATTGTATCGAGCGGATGGACGTGTACGGGTATGAAGACAACCTCATGAATCCATGGAGCCTACATTTCAGCAGGGGACTGTTCAAACTGGTAGAGGCTCTATAATGGAATGGGGCGTGTGCATTTGGGGTGGTATGGGACCCCTGATACGTCTAGATACGACTCTGACAGGTGACACGTATGTTAGCATCCTGTCTGATCACCTACATCCATTCATGTCCATTGTGCGTTCCGACGGACTTGGGCAATTCCAACAGGACAATACGACACCCCCCACATTCAGAATTGCTACAGAGTGGCTCTACGTATACTCTTCCGAGCTTAAACACTGCCGCTGTCCACCAAACTCCCCAGATGTGAACGTTATTGAGCATATCTGGGAAGCCTTGCAACGTACTGTTCAGATGAGATCTCCATCCCCTCGTACTCTTACGGATTTATGGACAGCCCTGTAGATTTCATGCTGTCAGTTCTCTCCAACACTACTTCAGACGTTAATCGAGTCCATGGCACGTGTTGCGACACTTTTGCTTGATCACATTGGCCTTAAACGAAATTATGCAGGTGTACCAGTTTCTTTGGCTCTTCAGTATATAATGAAGTACTGTCTGAAAGAAGCTGCATAAAATTCACTTCCATCTAGATAAACTTTCAAAGTGATGCAAAGCTAGGCAACTTGCTTAAATTTTTGAAAAATGTAAAATTGTGTACTGCAGAAAACAAAAAAAGTAGTATCTTAAGAGTATAATATCAATGAGACTCAGTTGTAATCCGCCAATCGGTCAAATCATATAAATACGTGTTCGTAACCCTTGTATGAAGTAGATGATGACATAGGATGAATCGTGTATGCAGCAGGTGGCCGACTCCTGTTTATGGTTAGAATACTGGGGAAATCCAAGCACTCTACTTACGAGACATCTTAGAAATCACTCGTGTGGCCCATCTTAGAATACTGTTGAGTAGGACAAACATGAGAAATTGAATGTAAAAAGATAAAGGCAGCACGAATGGTCACTTCTTTTTCTTACTCATGGGAAAGCGTCACAGAGATGCTGCTGTAGTGCTATTACCCAATATATTAGGTAAAAGTATTAAATCTTTTGTGTAGCATGGAGGTCACTGTGGAGTATTGCGGTAACAGCGCTGGCTGTCAGCCACGTTATATCAACATTTGGAGCACAGTAACTGATGCGCAAGTGAGTTGCAAAACGCCTATAGCTGAGTGCAAAGGTAAACTGGGCCACGCAGCAAAGAACAATGTAGTAAGCGGGTCATTGCCACCACACTCGAGCGAGTCTCTTTGTTATGGGCAGCGTAACTAGACACCAGGTTTTAGAGAAACAAATGGGCAGTAATGGAGTATAAATGAGGCTGAATTTGAGGACAGGGTGTCTGTCATTCGATTCACAGACTTGGTCATTGCTGAGTAGCCGCACCGCGACGCCGGAGCACCGGCAGATTGCGAGACGAAAGAGCAGTGCCAGTCGCAGTCTCCGTTTCGAGACCGTGCTGCAGCTGCTACCATTCTACATCATTCTCAAGACCCACCGGCCTGCTGTCCGTGCCTGCGGCCGACGAAGTTGAGTTCCAGGGAAGGGACTCGGCGTCACAACGCCAGCCGCCGTTCGCTGCCTGCCCGAAGGGCGCGATTTGAGACCCGCGCACAACTGTCTCCGAAACCATTGAGGAGTGGGACCGTCACCTGGCAAGCCGCTCCGCTGGGAAGCGCCGCTGTCAAAACTAGCCGTGACGTTGCCTTCGCCGCCAGGCCAGAGTCCTGACGCAGTAACGCTGGGTGCCATCCTAGCAGCCGACGCCGGCTGCACCGTCCAGAGCTCACGAGGAGTCATGTGGGATTAAGGATACATTAAGTGTATATTATTAAATTGTCCACAGCGTTTCTACTGATTCGCCACCACCTACGGCATCACCACACACGCAACACCCCCTGTAGAACTGCAACTACAGAGTGGTCGATACACAGTGGTGGTGGAAGGGCCGACGTTGCAGCAGTCAACAGCGACGGGTGTGCCACACCAACAGCACGATGTTCGAGCCACAGACCACACTGTCGTCACTGAGGTGAGTGAGACTGTTTTGTTCTGGTGTGGTGGTTATCATGGGGTCGAAATTTAGAGAAGGTGATTTTACGAAAGTTACATTTACGAAACCAGTGGAATCTGTCGCAATGTAGGAATAATGGAAATGATAAATTGTTAGTTTCTGTACGTTGCACTCAGTGTAATGCTCTCGGACGTTCTGCGCCTTATGCTGAGTCAGTATCAGAACTGCTTTACTTGTAACCGTTTTGGGCACACGGCCAGACAATGCAGAGAGTCCAGGTGGCTCGTGATTAGACAGAAGAAATAACTAGGTAGAACACTTCAGGACTAACTGTTCCGTGCCCAGTGTTTTGTTGTAGTGTAACTTCTATCGTGTGTAATGGACACAGAGGCAAAATCAGAGACGCCAGATGTCACCAGTGAAGAAGTGGTGCTTGCAGTGGATCAGCTGGCTCATTTGAGAGCTGGCAATGTGGTTATATTTAGTGAACTAGTATCAAAAAATGGCGAGACAGAAGCGTTTGAGTCGCAATCTCTCGGAGTGGATCCGACTGAGGCGAATATTGTTTCTCCGTTCTCTGGTAAAGCGTCCGAGGATGTGTTGGCATTTATAAAGGCTCTTAAGTCATCGGCCGACATGGGAGTAGGTCAGATAAACAGTTGTTGCACATCGCAAAGCTACGTATGTCAGGACAAGTAAGATTCTCTGCAAGGTGCACAGAAGCAGTGTGAAATGCAGAAACGTTTGACTAGTTCAGATGGTTCAAATGGCTCTGAGCACTATGCGACTTAACTTCTGAGGTCATCAGTCGCCTAGAACTGAGAACTAATTAAACCTAACTAACCTAAGGACCTCACACACGTCGATGCCCGAGGCAGGATTCGAACCTGCGACCGGAGCGGTCGCTCGGCTCCAGACGTTTGACTAGTTCCGACAGGGATTGGAACAACTATACGGTCACCATAGTAGTGCACGGATTTTTCGCGAACAATTGGGGATGGTTTCTAGGAGACTAATGAGGATAGAATTAGGAAAATCAACGTTAAAACGTACGACTTCTCATAAACAGGAGGTACTAAAGTGATGCTACAAGAGGCCAAGGAATGAGGGGTCAATGCTTTCTTGAGGCGTTTGACACCAGAAACGTGTACGAGAGAGTGCAAGGTGGCGCCTATGGATCTTCATGAAGGAGTTACTTAAGATTTGGAATACGAAGAAATCGATAGCTCGATGGAGGTAAGAGAGCGGAAATAGGTATTTACATTTAATATTAAGCTTTCTAATTGCTGTGGAACGGGACATGTACAAAGACAGTGTTACCCATTACGGAACCCACAGCACAACTGGAGTAACAGCAGTCAACAATTTGGTAGAACTGGCCGGCCGGAGTGGCCAAGCAGTTCTAGACGCTTCAGTCCGGAACCGCGCGACCACTACGGTCGCAGGTTCGAATCCTGCCTCGAGCATGGATGTATGTGATGTCCTTAGGTGCCGGCCGCGGTGGTCTAGCGGTTCTAGGCGTGCAGTCCGGAACCGCGCGACTGCTACGGTCGCAGGTTCGAATCCTGCCTCGGGCATGGATGTGTGTGATGTCCTTAGGTTGGTTAGGTTTAATTAGTTCTAAGTTCTAGGGGACTGATGACCACAGATGTTAAGTCCCATAATGCTCAGAGCCCTTTGAACCATTTTTTGTCCTTAGGTTAGGTAGGTTTAAGTAGTTCTAAGTTCTTGGGGACTGATCATTTCAGCTGTTACGTCCCGTAGTGCTCATTGCCATTTGAACCATTTTTTGGTAGAACTGGCAGCAGAGGAGGTTTTGGGCAACGGTAAGGATCTAGGAATAATGGTATAGGTAGTCTAGGGCATAGGAAGGGTCTGTTAAACTTAAAAGGGAACCGCGGAGCCGCTTACAGGAGTTCCCGATGGTAATACATTCCGTCAGAACGAATGCAGAAACGGAATGTTCCATATTGATTGTTGTGGATGGAAGAGAGTATGAAGTATTGTTGGACACAGGTCATGTGTTGCATGCGGGCTTAATTATATATTATGCAAATAATTTTAATTTTAGTCGCTGTCTGTGCGGTTACGCTGTCTCGTAACCGGTTGGCCCTGACTAGTATTAGTACGCAATCTGACTGCATAGAATAACAACAAAGAATGAAACAAAACTTCCGTTAACACAATTAATTAATTAAGTCCCCAGCAACTATAAAACCTACAAACCAACAAAACACAAATGTAACTGTTCCGTGTGTGGAAGTGTGATTCAACGTACACATCTGGCACGGTACTTCCTCAATAAGACAAGATATTTTAGATACCATTTACACTGAATTAATTAAATAAAACTCAAATACTATAATTGCACATAGAAACCACAATACAGCCTGATACAAGAACACGAGCCAGATGCTTGTTGACTGAACCTGTTACCAAGAGGCATTATTGCTTAAGACATTGAAATAATAAAAAAAAGGAATTTTTTACCTTCATATATATTGACGAAAAGTACACTCTAGTCCATCAAAGCAATATGACAACATCTGAACAAGCACTCTCCATGGGAACTTCTCAACAACGACACGCTACTGCAACATCTCGACAAGCACTCTCTACCACCGCCTCTCGACAAGCACTCTCTACCACCGCTTCTGAACAACTACTGCATGTGGAGGCGGCTGAATAATACTCTCTGGCGCAATCTCTGGCGCTGTGACTCAGTGTAGCCACCTTCCATATGCCCCTCCTCCACGAGCTAGAATTTGATGGTATTTTTGCCAGCATTGGTGGTGAAAATACCACCAAATTCGTCCAAAAAATACAGACAAAAATTAAAAAGTAATGTTAATAAGTAAACATCACATAACTAAATAGATTTTGGCTTTGCACTGACCCTTCAATAACCTAATATATAAAGTACAGTAAGGAATACAAATGCTTGCATACATGTGATTTTACATAATAGTTTACATAAGTATTATTCAATCAATGGCACCAGAAATGACGAACAGGTGCAGGTAAGAATCTCATAACATTTCATAAACAATAAACACACAAAAAATCAGCTTTTACAAATATTCACATAAAACCCTTTCAATAGTTCAATAAACAAGTAGGACTCCTCAGAGTAGTTGACAGTTCCAACAGTAGCACCCAGCAATGATCAACAGGTGCAAATAGCAGTCACATAACATTTCATCAGCAGTATTTAAACAGCTCCAACAGTGGCATCTAGGAATGTTGAACAGATGCAGACACCAACAAGTGATATCATTTCAGTAGAAGCAGTCCATTAGTAGCACCCAGTAATGTTAAATAGGTGCAGACAGCAACAAGTGACATCATTTCAGTAGAAGCAGTTCCATCAGTGGCACCCAGTAATGTTGAACAGGTGCAGACACCAACAAGTGACATCATTTCAGCAGAAGCAGTCCATCAGTGGCACCCAGTAATGTTGAACAGGCGCAAACACCAACAAGTGACATTATTTCAGTAGAAGCAGTTCCATCAGTGGCACCCAGTAATGTTGAACAGGTGCAGACACCAACAAGTGACATCATTTCAGTAGAAGCAGTCCATCAGTGGCACCCAGCAATGTTGAGCAGGTGCAGACAGCAACAAGTGACATCATTTTAGTAAAAGCAGTTCCATCAGTGGCACCCAGCAATGTTGAGCAGGTGCAGACAGCAACAAGTGACATCATCAGTAATAGCTGTTCCATCAGTGGCACCCAGTAATGTTGAACAGGTGCAGACACCAACAAGTGACATCATTTCAGCAGAAGCAGTCCATCAGTGGCACCCAGCAATGTTGAACAGGTGCAGACAGCAACAAGTGACATCATTTCAGTAGAAGCAGTTCCACCAGTGGCACCCAGTAATGTTGAACAGGTGCAGACACCAACAAGTGACATTTCAGTAGAACCAGTTCCATCAGTGGCACCCAGTAATGTTGAACAGGTGCAGACACCAACAAGTGACATTATTTCAGTAGAAGCAGTCCATCAGTGGCACCCAGCAATGTTGAACAGGTGAAGACACCAACAAGTGACATCATTTCATTAGAAGCAGTTCCATCACTGGCACCCAGCAATGTTGAACAGGTGCAGACACCAACAAGTTGACATCATTTCGGTAGAAGCAGTCCATCAGTGGCACCCAGCATTGTTGAACAGGTGCAGACACCAACAAGTGACAGTATCTCAGTAGAAGCAGTCCATCAGTGGCACCCAGTAATGTTGAGCAGGTGCAGACACCAACAAGTGACATCATTTCAGTAGAAGCAATTCCATCAGTGGCACCCACCAATGTTAAACAATTGCAGGTAAAGTCCATAATATTCACTATCACTGATCAGACAGTTCATCAGCAGTAATTAAACATTTCCAAGTGGCACCCAGCAATGTTGAATAGGTGCAAGCACGAACAACAGTTTGAATGCACACACAATTGCTTTTACAAAATCATTATCAATGCTCTTACACTAAACTTACAAATTATAACAAACACGCAAATGATATCAGATAATTGTCATATTAACTATTACAAAGACACAAATATAAGTAAACCTATAATATTTATGGATGTCAGTACAGGCCAC
The DNA here is from genome assembly GCF_023864275.1 of Schistocerca cancellata. Classification (NCBI taxonomy): domain Eukaryota; kingdom Metazoa; phylum Arthropoda; class Insecta; order Orthoptera; family Acrididae; genus Schistocerca; species Schistocerca cancellata. Next base: position 421,353,472 of record NC_064628.1, on the reverse strand, counting down.
AACAAACAAGTAAAATAATATTCAGGAAATAGGTCGGTACCAATTATTTGGGATTAGGAAAGGAAAACACACAAAACACACTCACTCATCTTTCATCCACATTAAGTACTATTGTGTAATTGAATAGTGTTAACTGTGTAAATACAATTCTGTCCTAATTTTTATGTTCAACCTGTGTATCAAGTAGTAGTGGCAGCAATGTATAACAGTCAATAATAGTTAGTCAACGTCGTAGTCATCATGTCAAGACCAATGTTTGCCAAGCCAGATCTAAATGTACGGTTGCTGAACAACTGTCAGTATGCCAAGATATGCAAATGCTTCCTCTCTCCAAAAAAAAGTATATACTGCGTATTGATTTAACAAAATGTGTGTGTAGACAATCTTCTTTCCACTTGAGTGTTCTAGTCCGCCATCTTCATCCTCCTTGTTCCATATAGACCAACAAATAAACAAAAATGCTCCTCACTTACTTCACCTCTTATCCACCAAAACTCCAATAATCATTATCATCACATAATCTTAATACTTCAATAATACCTCTTACGTCGATACATATAAACCTTATCATCAATATCATTTATCTTACCTCTTGTCCACCAAACTTCCAATAATCATCAACTTCACACAATCTCAATACCTCAATAATACCTCTTAAATACGTCGATACATATAAACCTTATTATCAATATCATTTCACTTCCATAACAACTCTTTCCTCTAGTCAGTCTCCTCGAACAAGTACAGATAAAATCCAAACTTCAATTCCTCATCCCATACAATCCGAAGACACAATGTCCACACACAACCTCTGTGTAGTCCACCTGAGCCAAATCTTCTACTCATTATGAATTATAAAATACATTTTGGTTACCTTGTCCATCATTAAATAAAAGAAATGCATACATGACCTCTAACAGCCTTCAGTTTGGATAACTTTCAGTAAGTAGGTGCGAGTACGTAGTATGAAAGATCACATAAGACTTTGAGTGAATAAATCGTAATATTTCACAGTGTGTACACCACTTCAAGAATCATGGCAAAACAGAAGCAAACATGTGGAGTATTTCTTGTGTCAAGTGTCACTTACTATTTCAATTGCTCACGAAGAATGCAGTGTAATAACTGTCAATGGTCTAAACCTAGTGTTGGTATGTCATGTCGTTAGCTTTCTTCCTAGTAACATAAATTTATACAGCTTCCATAAAATCTCCAGCTCATGGCAGTTCATTTTCTTATCTTAAAATATAAAGCACTGAGCGTAAGCAAAACATTCAATAGCGAGTAAATATACCAGTAGAGAACACAATGTCAACAAATGGATGTAGCACAATCCCTACAACAAGGCTCTGCCAAGCGAACAATCTATAATTAATACGATAGTGTGACCTAAACTCTATGTTCGTACACTGTACATCAGCATTTCTATATACCAAAATAAAGAGTAGTTATGACAACAAAACAGAAATGTGTAAATATGCAATCCATAAGCAAAGCAGCAGACATATATCTTACATAATAAACAGGTCATTAGCATCATATCAGCATAAGCAAATAAATGTTCGTATGTAATCTTAATAAGTAAACATGAAGGCGCAAGCAGATAAATCACAAAGTGTAACCTACATACATAACCACATGAGCACGATTAATCAGGTGACAATTATAATTTAAATAAATAAGCACAGCAGACATATAATAAAAAAAATGTGACATCAGTGAAAAAGCAGTGCAGCCAAGCGATGCATAATATACATAATTAACAACCTTGTTCATTAATCAATCATTGTCAAAATCAGTTAACATAAAGTATAAATCACGTAGTCGCGAGCAGCAAATTACGTCTAAAGTACGTACCTAAGGGGAAATATGTTACCTGAAAAATAAACTCAATTAATACTTACCTTTTTAGTTTATTAGTTTCTTCTTCGAAATTACATTCTTCCTGAAAATTTCTCGACAGCAAGTCCTCTTAACGTCGGACACACACAGAATTTACCTGAAGTTCTTAAATATTTTATACAACCGTATCCTGAAAAATACTGAACGTTAATAACATAATTTATGAAGTCACTATAGCTTTATACCGAATTTAATCGGAGAGATTAGACTGTGTATTTGTTTACGGCTGTCAGTGCATTCGCACTGAGCGCTCGATCAGCTGTAGGTACGCGTGACGTAGGAAGTAATTGTTTGCGGTCAACGACTGCCTTGTGCGGCGCGAAGACTTGACTGTTGCTTTGAGTATGTGCCGCCGCCAAAACACAGCGCGGTATCCTTGTATTCTCTGCATGTTTACGTATAACTGTTGGTTTCTCGAAAGCATGTCTTTCCACAAAAAATTTAACGTTGGATATATGATGTATTCCCTTAGAGCGCCGAAATTTAAGAGTTTCTACTTCGACAGTTTATCATGAATAATTTTGCAAATCCTATATGGACCGTTATAAAGCAGAGATTGCGCCAGAGAGTATTATTCAGCCGCCTCCACAGTAGAGTTGGGCAATACGATTCTTTTTCCCGATTCGATTCCTACGATTCAATCTCACAGTGCGAATCGATTCCTACGATTCGTTCACGATTCTTTCACGATTCATTCTAGTCTGCGATGGCACGATTCTTACGGAAGGCAAAAAGTTCTACATCTTACTCACAGATGGCAGGACATGTCTGAAATTGTCAATGGGGTTAGAATCGAACTGTCATGATAAGATATGCCAGAAATAGTTTATTTATGAGTAAACATGCATTTGACGTTACAAGTGTGATTCTCGATTTATATGCCTTAATTGATCAAAGGTCACGTTTGATTTGATTGGATTGCCTGTATTGTTTTATTACAGTATGCCAGGAAAGAGGAGTAGATTTTTGCGAAAGGTGGTGCAAAATTACGTGGTATGCCAGTTTGGTTGTGTGGCTTGAACGTATCTAACTACAGACGTCTGTTTTATAGTAACAAAATCTAGCAGTGAGGCAGATGTGGTTTGACTCTTATCATCCTATGTTTTTCTGTGTTAAGATGTCTTTCCAAGTCCACATCATCCTTGTAATTCATAACGCAGCTGACAGCCCTCCCACAAGGCAAATGTAGCTTAACTTTCATGTCTTCTAAGTCTTTTAATTTGTCTGAGAACTTGCCGCTGTCACTACTATTTACGTGAGAAGACGACACCGCCAAGTGTCAGCTTGGTTTTCACGAGTAATATTACGGCCCACGAACTTTGTTTGTTCGTTCCGAGCTTCCTTTGTTCACACGCATCCTCCACTTGACTGCCATCTGGCGGTCGTAATCATTCGGCACGACTCGGCATGATTCGGAAGTTGCCTTCGAAGCATGGAGGGCTTCGAAGCATAGCGTACGAAGAATCGATGAATCGTTGGAACTTGGAATCGTCACGACTCGGAAACACGCAATCGTTCTTACGATTCTTTTGAACGACGATTCGTCCGTATCACGATTCGATTCTTACGATTCTTTATTTAGAGTCGTTCAAATGAACGACTCATTCACGAATCGCCACAACTCTACTCCACAGGCAGTAGGTGTTCAGAAGCGGTGGTAGAGAGTGCTTGTCGAGAGGCGGTGGTAGAGAGTGCTTGTGGAGATGTTACAGTAGCGTGTCGTTGTTGAGAAGTTCCCGTGGAGAGTGCTTGTTCAGATGTTGTCATATTGCTTTGATGGACTAGAGTGTACTTTTCGTCAATATATATGAAGGTAAAAAATTCCTTTTTTTATTATTTCAATGTCTTAAACAATAATGCCTCTTGGTAACAGGTTCAGTCAACAAGCATCTGGCTCGTGTTCTTGTATCAGGCTGTATTGTGGTTTCTATGTGCAATTATAGTATTTGAGTTTTATTTAATTAATTCAGTGTAAATGGTATCTAAAATATCTTGTCTTATTGAAGAAGTACCGTGCCAGATGTGTACGTTGAATCACACTTCCACACACAGAACAGTTACATTTGTGTTTTGTTGGTTTGTAGGTTTTATAGTTGCTGGGGACTTAATTAATTAATTGTGTTAACGGAAGTTTTGTTTCATTCTTTGTTGTTATTCTATGCAGTCAGATTGCGTACTAATACTAGTCAGGGCCAACCGGTTACGAGACAGCGTAACCGCACAGACAGCGACTAAAACTAAAAATATTTGCATAATCAAAAAAAAATTAATTAAGCCCCCATGCACGTGGCGACCGCTGCTTCGGATCGTCCCTTGGAATTCTTCTGATTGTAAAAATAGCAGACAGTAGTATTGTTGTAGTAATTTGTAGTTTAGTAATTGTAGTCTATATTGCATGTGTACATTTTGTAATTGAACATTTGCAGTTGTCTTGTCATTCTTCTGACGGTATTTTTGCAGAATTTAATTTTTGATGTCTTGTATACGGGTTTGACAATTTTGTGCAATTGTGAAGGTTTTAATTGTTCGTTAGGCGTGTTTGTCAGGAAGCATTTCGTGTGAATGGTATTGTTGGAGATAAAGTCTCATTGTGTGTAATTTTCGTATAGTGACGAGTTTTGTATGTTTTGTAAATGATTACGCGATCGATGAAAAAGGCAAAAATGATGGATAGTGAGAATGACGAAATTGTTGACATGGCGAACTCGCCAACACAGGAGAACAGGATGATGAATAATGAAGTGGAAAACAATTTAATAAGCAGGGAAAATAGTCCGGAACCAGTTCAAAATTTTTCTCAATCAAAAAATTTACAGAATACGAGATTAACGCTAGAAGATTCTGAAATGGTATCGAACACAGATAGCTTTACTGCTATGACGAAGAAACTGGTTTTGCGGGAAATGTTAGGGGCGAAAAGAATTTCGAACCAGTCATTGTGGAGCAGATGATGGGTGCTATATTAAATTTGGGATCTGAATTAAAAACACGGTTAGACTCACAGGTAGAAACAATTAAAACTGATATGGGAACAATGGAAACACGGTTAGACTCACTGGGATCACGCTTAGGATCTGAATTAAAAACAATGGAAACACGGTTAGACTCACGAATAGGGACATGTTTCAAAAGCATGAAAGATGAATTAAAAAAAGAAATTAGAGAAGAAGTACAACCGATTTTGAATGCTCACAATAATAGATTAATTTCAATAGAAATCAGACAAAAGGAACAGAGAACAGGAAGAAAGAGATCGCGCGATAGTACAAAAATTTTCAGAGTTAAATTTACAACGTGCACACGATAAGGAAGAAATACTTGAAAGAATCGAGGAATCCGTACCAAATGACAGAATAAATAACTTAACACAACAGTATGAATAGTTAACTACTAAATGTGTCAATACTGAAACCCGAGTCACGACACTTACGGAAGACATAAATAAACAGAAAGAAAAAATAGGTGACTTATCGGAAAGAGTTGAGGAGATTTCAGATAAATTGACAAGTCTTAGTTTAAATGGGGACAGAGATTCAGATGATACAGCTCCATTGCCATTTGCAGAAACTGAAGAGTACCAGAACATAAATAAACATGTTGAAAATCAGGGAAAATTTAATGAACGCGTCAAAAGGGAATTCGAGGCATTACGAAAGCAAGTCAAACAAATTGAAGGCGAAATCGTAGAAAAAGACAGCAGAAGAAATTTAGAATCACAGATAGCAGAGGGGTTTGAAGAAAATAATTTGTTTCATTTACGAGATGCAACAAGAGAGCGCCAGGCGCGCGAACTTGACAATAATCGACATTGGGACTGGGACAGACGCGGTAGGTCTTTGTCGCCACGAGGAGAAAACTTTGACTATAAACACTTCTTAACTGTTCGGAAATTTAAGATCTTTCGCAATTCTAAGAACGACATACATCCAGGTTCATGGTTAGCTCAATTTATGTACGCACTTCCACCAAATTGGCCACTAAGTCACAAACTGGAATTTATGTGCGGCTATTAATGTCCTCAGGGGATTCGCTACACTAAGTGAATATGTGCCGTAGCGTGCACAAGGCCCCGACCTGTAGTAGTGCTATTTCTCTTTTAGTTTTCTGCACTGCTGCCTACTCTTTTACTATTCTTTGCATCTATCAAAACAACTCTTCAACTATCAATCTATCTAGAGAGCGTGTAAAGAATAACCGGATATGACTATTTTACCCAAAAGTGATTTCGGAAATTACCGTTTGGACTTACTGTATCTTCAGCAGCATTCATTCGTAGTTTAAACGAAATTTTACCTGTTTATCTTCGTGACAATATTACTTCATATGTTGACGATATTCTTATTGCTAAACGTTCTTGGAGTGAGCATAACAAAATTTTGGATTCATTATTACGTATTTTTGCAAGAGTTGGCATTACAGTGAACTTGAAAAAATCTGAATTTGGTCGTTCTCAGGTGAAATTTCTTGGTCATATTATTTCTACAGAAGGGATTCTTCCTGATCCAGAAAAACTAAACGCTATTCGTAATTATGCTGTTCCTACTACAAAACGTGATGTTCGTAGTTTCCTTTGTGTCTGTAATTTTCTTAGACGCTTTGTTAAATTGGACGATTTGACCACACCTCGTTTATGTGAACTATCTGGAAAGAATTCTAATTAGTGTTGGGATGAGGAAGCTCAATCAGAATTTGAACAACTTCGTGATGCTTTAGTTGCTGCTCCACTTCTTTCACACCCGGATTTATCTAAAGATTTTTGTTTGGCGACGGACTCATCATACAAAGGCCTAGGTGCACGCTTATTTCAAGAGATAGAAGAAGACGGCGTTGTTGCACAGAAAACTATTGCATTTGGAAGTCGTGTTCTCTCTAAATCAGAAAAGAATTATTCGATTACGGAACTTGAGGCTTCGGCTGTTGTATTGGCTTTCACAAAATTTCGCATATTTTTGTATGGCAGACATACTAAGGTTTACACCGATCATCGAGCTCTGGAATTTCTTATGTCAACAAAATTAACTCATGGAAGATTGTCACGATGGGCGCTGTATCTACAGGAAATTGATTTTAGTATTGTTTACATACAGGGTTCTTCAAATATTATTGCTGATACTTTATCACGTGCACCTATGGGTTTGAAACAAAGTGCTGAAGAGGACTGCAAAGAAAACAATTATTGTTTGATGTACTCGTATATTCAAGGTGTTGCGTTTGAGAATTTTATTTCGTCTTCGCTCCAGGACATCGCTAAGGAGCAAAATAAGGATCCAATCTGGAAGGACATTAAGGAGAAGTGGAGGAAAAAGGAAAGCGTAGCAATCAGACAGTATTATTTAGTTCGCAATGATATTCTTTTTAAACGAAAATCGGTCGACAACTCTGTTTGGTTAGTTTGTATTCCTGATGAGTGGGTCAATAAATTGATTTGGTATACACATTTCAGTTATGCACACTTTGGTCCCAGAAAATGCTTTCATAAATTACGAGAAAATTGCTACTTCAGTAATATGGAAAAACGTATTCGATCTGTTCTTGCCAAATGCAAATTATGTCAAAAGGCTAAGCCGCCAACTATTTCTCACAGAGCACCGTTGTTTCCTATCATTCCAGCGAAATTAAAGGACATGGCTGCACTCGATTTGTTCGGTCAAATGGTTCGTTCTACTAATGGTTTTGCGTACATTTTGGTAACAGTGGAACTGACATCAAAATATGTGTGTTTTACACCTTTACGTAAAGCAGCAGCTCGTTCAGTATCTAATGCCTTCATCAGACATTTTCTTAAAGAAGTGGGTCATGTTGATAAGGTTATATCAGATAATGGATCACAGTTTCGCTCTAAAATTTGGCTTCGTACTCTACGGCGTCGTAAGATTAAACCAATTTTCATTTCACTTTAACCATCAATCTAACGCTTCAGAGAGATGGATGAAGGAAATCAATAAACTCTGTCGTCTTTATTGTCATCAGAATCACAGAAGTTGGGATCAGTATCTTCATATTTTTCAAAACATTCTGAATGAACTCCCTAATGATTCAACTTCTTTACCGCCTATATTGATATTAAAAAATAAAGCACCGACAAATCGGATTTCTGAAATCGTTCCTTTTCCGCCTACACGGAAACTGTGGCATTCTGAAGTTGTCAACCTGGCTCTACGAAATATTGCATCTGCGGCTGCTAGAAGAGAGAAATCAGCTAAACGTCCTGGTCGTTTAAAAATCTTGTCAGTTTGTCAAAAGGTGTTAATTAAGTCTCATCGTTTGTCTCACAAAGGAAAAGGCTTGTGTCTGCGCTGTGACTCAGTGTAGCCACCTTTCAGTGTGTCATCGGCCTCGACAGAATTAGTGGATGAGAGACAATGGGAAACACCACGATATGATTTACATGGGGTAGAGGATAATGATATACGACCATTGTTGTCAGTAGTGGTGGATTATTCGGTTGAGACAGCCAAGGTTAGATAGTATGTGGAAGTGGTGTCTCGTGTAAGCGAGATGTACAGCATGATCCCAGGACTACATTTTCTGCGTCAACATCATGCCATAATTGATCTTCAACAACATACACTGGAACTGAGTTGGAAGACATTCCGACTACGGGAAACTGTTGTCAATGTTAATCTACCACGAGGAGTGTCTAGTACACGAGGTGGTCTAGTTAAACAGCGAGAAATAGCATTAAGACTTGATTCTCATGACTGTGTGTCGAAAGGCACCGGAACCGAACTTACTAGTAGGTGTGATATGTGTAATAGAACCATTGGAGGGTAGTGAAGTACTAGACACAGTGTGTTGTTTGGTGAAACGTAGTTTTTTACGCATACAGGAGAGAGACGGAGGAAAAGTGGTACCCATCAGTGTGGATAACTTTGGCGCCGAAGATGTAAAGTTGTTGAAGGGAACATTATGAGCTACACTAGAGATTCCAGATGAGGAAGATTGCCATATAGAAGGTGTGAACTGTAAGAGGGCACAAGACAGTGTTATGACTGCATTTGGTGAGAAGCTGAAGCATCTGAAAGGAGCAGAAAGAGCACAATTGCAGGATACGTTGCTGGAATTGAGAATCTGCTGCCTGCCATGGCAGTAACACAACACAGGATTCCAACAGGAAACGAAGCACGTTTATACCGAAGACCATACAAAAACAGTGTGCTGAAAACTGCGGTAAACAGTGTACGAACAGGAATTCGATGAGTAGAAAATCACAAAATTTCGATGCGTAGAAAATCACCAACGGTGTAATTCGGCAGGCGCAAGAGAATTACCATCGCGTAAACAGGAAACGTACATCATATCTGCATACTGTTCATTAGTGTAGATGTGTGACATTTTAATCACGGAGTGCACAGACAGTCAATGAACGATTCTCTCTGATACACTCACAATCTACCGCACTACTTCGCTCACAACACACCATGGGCAATTGCGCGTTCAACGGCCTAGTCTAACGGGAGAAAGACCTCCTGAACAAAGCGGTTGAAGCCAATGAGGCACGTCAGGCTACAACAAAACATCAACGAGACTGGTTGGTTAAGACACATACAAACTTGCACGCCACTGGCCCCAAAAGAAATGTGCATTAAATGTGTTCTGTCTCAGAAACTATTCGGACTAGAGTATATGTTCATATGAAATTTCTTTCTTCAAATGAGTGTTCCTGTAATACCCCTCTGTACTGACTACTCCTTCTGGGACAACCTGTATTGTGACATCGTCACTTGTTGTATCCATCAAAACAAGTCTGGCACTCTGCATAAAAGGTATCAGGAAGAGAACACACAACCACAGAAGGTAGTTGTCCTACGAGATGACTTGCTTGGTCGGTAGCAACTGGTTTGGTGTATTAAGCATCTCTCTGTAGTTAAAACCCTACAGACTAAGCTAACCAAACACAGTGAAGGAGGACTATCCAGACCCTAGGAGTCCATTGTGGACACTGATGCGCCAAAGAAACTAGTATAGGCATGCGTATTCAAATACAGAGATAAGTAAGCAGGCAGAATATGGCGCTGTGGTCGGCAACCTATATATGAGACAACAAGTATCTGGCGCAGTTCTTAAATCGGCTACTCCTACTACAATGGCAAGTTATCAAGATTTACGTGAGTTTGAACGTGGTGTTATAGTGAGTGCACGAGCGATGGGACACATCTTCGAGGTAGCGATGAAGCGGGGATTTTTCCCAGGAACCCGGCAAAAGAATTCAATCTCCGATATCGCTGCGGTCGGAAAAGGATCCTGCAAGGACGGGACCAACGACGACCCAGGAGATTCGTTGAACGTGACAGAAGTGCAACCCTTCCGCAAATTGTTGCGTATTTCAATGCTGGGCCATCAACAAGTGTCACCGTGCGAATCATTCAACGAAACTTCATTGATATGGGATTTCGGAGCCTAAGGCCCACTCGTGTACCTTTGATGACTCCGCGACACAGAGCTTTACGTCTCGCCTGGGACAGTCAACACCGACAATGGACTGTTGATGATTTGAAACATGTTGCCTGGTCGGACGAATCTCGTTTCAAATTGTATCGAGCGGATGGACGTGTACGGGTATGAAGACAACCTCATGAATCCATGTAGCCTACATGTCAGCAGGGGACTGTTCAAGCTGGTAGAGGCTCTGTAATGGTGTGGGGCGTGTGCAGTTGTAGTGATATGGGACCCCTGATACGTCTAGATACGATCCTGTCAGGTAACACGTACGTAAGCATCCTGCCTGATTGTGCATTCCGACGGACTTGGGCCATTCCAGCAATACAATGCGACTCCCCACACGTCCAAAATTGTTACAGAATGGCTCCAGGAACACTCTTCAGAGTTTAAACACTTTCACCGGCCACCAAACTCCTCAAGCACTAACATTATTTAGCACATCTGGGATGTCTTGCAATGTGCTGTTGAGAAGAGATCTCCACCCTCTCGTACTCTTATGGATTTATGAACAGCCCTGCAGGATTCATCGTGTCAGTTGCCTCTAGCATTACGTCGAGTCCACTTCAGCGTGCTCGCGGGAAACCTACACGATATTTGACAGGTGTACTAGTGTTTCTGGCTTTTCAGTGTGGTTCAGGCTGCAATCAGAAATAACACATCATCGACCCTCGGCGTTTACCGTCCGACGACCGCCCCTTGATGGGGGCTGGCTATAAAGGTGGCAGCTGGTCAGTAACTGCTGCTGGTCATGGGCTGGTTGAGTGTGACTGTGCACCGGCTTTCATAAGCGAAGGGCGGAAAGATTTCCGTCTGTGATATAATTTGCGGGTCTAGGGAGCGCCCTCTCAGACGACTCACATAATTATTGGTACTCCCCTCCCCCCCATGAACCATGGACCTTGCCGTTGATGGAGAGGCTTGCGTGCCTCAGCGATACAGATGGCCGTACCGTAGGTGCAACCACAACGGAGGGGTATCTGTTGAGAGGCCAGACAAACGTGTAGTTCCTGAAGAGTGGCAGCAGCCTTTTCAGTAGTTGCAGGGGCAACAGTCTGGATGATTGACTGATCTGGCCTTGTAACACTAACCAAAACGGCCTTGCTGTGCTGGTGCTGCGAACGGCTGAAAGCAAGGGGAAACTACAGCCGTAATTTTTCCCGAGGGCTTGCAGCATTACTGTATGGTTAAATGATGATGGCGTCTTCTTGGGTAAAATGTTCCGGAGGTAAAATAGTCCCCCATTCGGATATCGTCAAGAGGACGTCATTATCAGGAGAAAGAAAACTGGCGTTCTACGAATCGGAGCGTGGAATGTTAGATCCCTTAATCGGGCAGGTAGGTTAGAAAATTTAAAAAGGGAAATGGATAGGTTAAAGTTAGATATAGTGGGAATTAGTGAAGTTCGGTGGCAGGAGGAACAAGACTTTTGGTCAGGTGAATACAGGGTTATAAATACAAAATCAAATAGAGGTAAAGCAGCAGTAGGTTTAATAATGAATAAAAAAAAATAGGAGTGCGGGTAAGCTACTACAAAGAGCACAGTGAACGCGTTAATGTGGCTAAGATAGACACGAAGCCCATGCCTACTACAGTAGTACAAGTTTATATGCTAACTAGCTCTGCATAGGACGAAAAATTGATGAAATGTATGATGAGATAAAAGAAATTATTCAGATAGTGAAGGGAGACGAAAATTTAATAGTCATGGGTGACTGGAATTCGATAGTAGGAAAAGGAAGAGAAGGAAACGTAGTAGGTGAATATGGATTGGGGGGAATAAATGAAAGAGGAGGCCGCCTGGTAGAATTTTGCACAGAGCATAACTTAATCATAGCTAGCACTTGGTTAAGAATCATAAAAGAAGATTGTATACATGGAAGAATCCTGGAGATACTAGTAGGTATCAGATAGATTATATAATGGTAAGACAGAGATTTAGGAACCAGGTTTTAAATTGTAAGAAATTTCCAAGGGCAGATGTGGACTCTCACCACAATCTAATGGTTATGAACTGTAGATTAAAACTGAAGAAACTGCAAAAAGGTGGCAATTTAAGGAGATGGGACCTGGATAAACTGACTAAACCAGAGGTTGTACTGAGTTTCAGGGAGAGCATAAGGGAACAATTGACAGGAATGGGGGAAAGAAATACGGTAGAAGGAGAATGGGTAGCTCTGAGGGATGAAGTAGTGAAGGCAGCAGAGGATCAAGTAGGTAAAAAGACAAGGGCTAGTATAAATCCTTGGGTAACAGAAGAAATATTGAATTTAATTGATGAAAGGAGAAAATATAAAAATGCAGTAAATGAAACAGGCAAAAACAAAAATACAAACGTCTCAAAAATGAAATCAACAGGAAGTGCAAAATGGCTAAGCAGGGATGGCTAGAGGACAAATGCAAGGATGTAAACGCTTATCTCAGTAGGGGCAAGATACATACTGACTACAGAAAAATTAAAGAGACCTTTGGAGAAAAGAGAGCCACTTGTATGAATATAAAGAGCTCAGATGGAAACCCAGTTCTAAGCAAAGAAGGGAAAGCAGAAAGGTGGAAGGAGTATATAGAGGGTCCATACAAGGGTGATGTACTTGAGGACAACATTATAGAAATGGAAGAGGATGTAGATGAAGATGAAATGGGAGATACGATACTGCGTGAAGAGTTTGACAGAGCACTGAAAGACCAGAGTTGAAACAAGGCCCCGGGAGTAGACAAAATTCCATTAGAACTACTGACGGGCCTTCGGAGAGTCAGTCCTGACGAAGCTCTACCATGTGGTGAGCAAAAAGTATGAGACAGGTGAAATACCCTCAGACATCAAGAAGAATATAATAATTCCAATCCCAAAGAAAGCAGGTACTGACAGATGTGAAAATTACCTAACTATCAGTTTAATACGTCACAGCTGCAAAATACTAACGCGAATTCATCACAGACGACTGGAAAAACTGGTAGAAGCCGACCTCGGGGAAGATCAGTTTGGATTCCGTAGAAATGTTGGAACACGTGAGGCAATACTGACCTTCCGACTTATTTTAGAAGAAAGATTAAGGAAAGGCAAACCTACGTTTCTAGCATTTGTAGACTTAGAGAAAGCTTTTGACAATTCTGACTGGAATACTCTGTTTCAAATTCTAAAGGTGGCAGAGGTAAAATACAGGGAGCGAAAGGGTATTTAAAATTTGTACAGAAACCAGATGACAATTATAAGAGTCGAGAGGCATGAAAGGGAAGCAGTGGTTGGGAATGGAGTGAGGGAGTGAGCCACTCCCCGATGTTATTCAATCTGTATATTGAGCAAGCAGTAAAGGAAACAAATGAAAAATTTGGTGTAGATATTAAAATCCATGGAGAAGAAATAAAAACTTTGAGGTGCTCCGATGACATTGTAATTCTGTCAGAGACAGCGAAGGACTTAGAAGAGCAGTTGAACGGAATGGACAGTGTCTTGAAAGGAGGATATAAGATGAACATCAACAAAAGCAAAACGAGGATAATGGAATGTAGTCCAATTAACTCTGGTGATGCTGAGGGAATTATATTAGGAAATGAGACGCTTACAGTAGTAAATGAGTTTTGCTAATTGGGGAGCAATATAACTGATGATGGTCGAAGTAGAGAGGATATAAAATGTAGACTGGCAATGGCAAGGAAAGCGTTTCTGAAGAAGAGAAATTTGTTAACATCGAGTATAGATTTAAGTGTCAGGAAGTCGTTTCTGAAAGTATTTGTATGGAGTGTAGCCACGTATGGAAGTGAAACATAGACAATAAATAGTTTGGACAAGAAGAGAATAGAAGCTTTCGAAATGTGGTGCTACAGAAGAATGCTGAAGATTAGATGGGTAGATCACATAACTAATGAGGAGGTATTGAATAGAATTTGGGAGAAGAGAAGTTTGTGGCACAACTTGACAAGAAGAAGGGACCAGTTGGCAGAACATGTTCTGAGGCATCAGGGGATCACAAATTTAGCATTTGAGGGCAGCGTGGAGGGTAAAAATCGTAGAGGGAGACCAAGAGACGAATACACTAAGCAGATTCAGGAGGATGAAGGTTGCAGTAAGTACTGGGAAATGAAGAAGCTTGCAGAGGATAGAGTAGCATGGAGAGCTGCATCAAACCAGTCTCTGGACTGAAGACAACAACAACAAGAAAAACAACAACAACAGCGTGAACTCTCTGAAAGTATTGCGGGACAAGGGTAAGTAGGTTCGCGTTGTGAGTGCCCTCTTTGTGGTAAGGCTCGAGACTGCATGGTTTGTTGTGCCCGTTGTAGCTTTCACTGTGTTCTGTGTGAGAAGGTGTACACAGTATCAAATGAAGTAAACAAAGTTAGCTTTGATGATGCCAAGCTCACTTTGTTTACATCTTATGATTACGCCACCCTGACTTAATAATATTAAGACAATTAATGATCTCTTCCGTTTTATATATGTTTGATGTTGATAATTAAACAAAGAAATACTGATGTATTAATTGTATCTCCAAGAGGCAACCAAAGTTGATCTCGATGAAAAAGTTGTTTGTCAATGAACAGCGAAGTGAACAGTTCACTGGTGACTTAACTCAGCGTCTAATAAAATATAATGTGTTTTGGCTGATGGTTGTAATAAGCACGCAAACAAAACAAAAACTAAGGAAATGGTGTGCGAAGTAGGTGGGGATGCTGGGTGACTAAATGCTATGACAATAATCTTTTGAATAAGGAAACAAGAAAAGGAAGATGCAAGAAATCCAGGCACAAGGCAAAAGAACTTTATCATGAAGAAAATACCTGCTAATCTCCAAAAATGCTGAAAGGCTGCCATTTGGGAACGAACGCTTTTCATGCACCCCAGAAGTTCACCACACTCAGTATCAGTTACTTTTTGATCACAGACAGCCTGTCATGAGCTGCTTCTGACCGCTTGAGGAACTCACCTTAGTGCTGGATTATCTTCCCGCAAGGCCAAAAGCTTTGATTGGAGCTGGCCAGTGACAACGCTAGGCGATAGAATTCCATGGGGTTCCGGCATTCTTTGAAGCAAAATGCACTTCTGCCTCTCTTCCGGCCTGTGAGGCACGCCGAAGCGAGTAGAAATTCAGATATTTGTCTTGAGTTTAATATGGATACATTCGACCAGCAACCTTTTGTGCAATGTTGAGATGCACCAAGCTGAAAACTTTGCATTTGCATTCATATCATTAGGTTGCATGTCATTACTGAAGTTAGGTAAAATAAGTTAGGTAAAATGGTGTCTTTTCATGCAGATTTCGCGTACAGATTTCTGGGTCTTTGTTCATATTTTCAGTTGCTTCATAATAAGTGGCAATCTGAGTATGTCACTCTGCTAGATATCTGTATATTCAAATGACTTACAAGCAGGTTTTTCCACTCGCGACTACTTTTTCAAGCAATTTGTAATTTTGTTTTTTGGTTCTGAGATGTTGTCTGGAAGAAATGTTAAATACCCCCGGTTCGATGTTTTCTCATAGCCACCATGGCGAAACTGTACAATTACCCGCTTGTAAAATATCTTGGTTCTCTGGTACATTTCAACTTAGCGAATCCGTTAACTGACGTCACTTTCCTGGAACTATGAATTACATCATGCTCATTTGCCTCCAAGTTTGAATCTACAAGTCTACTTTCATGGGGAAGAGTGTTTCTTGCACTTATGTTGCATTTGGTTAGGGGTTACATTGCACTTGTGTGATGCAAGTAACATTTATTGTTTTGTAAGAGATTTTCAGCAAAACCAGATAACTTGATGCTGATAGAGTCCTCAGAGTCCTCAGAGGTACCCTACCGCTGGGACGATTTAGCTGCATTTCATCGCATTCGCCACTCAACATGCTCCATATTTTCGGTTCTTAGCGACAAAACATTTGCCCTCCCACAAATCGGACCTATACGTTGCCATTTACGAGTACTATACTTTGTGGTTTGTAGGATCAGGTTTTGCAGTTCAAGGACGAGTACAATATTCAGTTGTGTTACATACGAGTAACTTTCCCCTGTTTCGTTGCGCTTGGGATAGCTTTCACGAACAATTAACATTATAAAGTCAGATCGCGCTATCAGTGGCTCATATTCACTCTTTGGGGATGTACAGGGCGTTTCAAAAAGAAAGAGCAGATTTCAAACATTTATTTCTCAAAAACTACAAATGATAGAAACACAATTCAAACGTTTCTTGTCAGAGAAAGGTTCAAAGTTTTTCAATGGTCCGCGCAGAAGTTCCATGCAAATCCGCAGTGGCGCTGGCGTTTGTTTGTAGGAAAATGGCGACGACACCACAGGAACGATCATTTTGTGTGCTGCAATTTGCAAAGTTAGAGTCCATTGTTGGTGTGCAACGTGCATTCCGCCGTCAATTCAACAAACAGCCGCCTCGTCATAAGCAAATTTATGAGTGGCATCACAGATTCGTAGAAGATGGTTGCATCTGCAAGCGAAAAAACACGGGTCGTCCACGCACATCGGATGAAAATGTCGAGCGTGTCCGTGCAGCTTACGAAAGGAGCCCTAGAAAATCCACGACACGGGCAAGTCACGAACTAAACATGTCTAAAACAACGGTATGGCGCGTTCTGAGTAACCGTCTGCACATGAAGCCGTACAAACTGCAGTTGTTGCAAGCATTGCGTCCTGACGACCACAACAAAAGGTTCGAATTTTCAACTGCAATTCTACAGGACATGGAAGAGGACAATTTTGCCGAACGATTAATTTTTTCAGATGAATCAACGTTTCACATTTCTGGTAAAGTTAATCGGCATAACGTACGAATTTGGGCGAGTGAAACTCCGAGGGACGTTATTCAACATGAAAGAGACTCACCAAAGGTTAACGTCTTTTGTGCAATTTCGGTAAACAAAGTTTATGGACCTTTCTTTTTCATGGAGAAAACTATCACAGGAACCATTTACCTGGACATGTTAGAAAACTGGCTATTTCCTCAACTTCAGGAAGATTCAAATCACTTCATCTTCATGCAAGATGGCGCCCCACCACACTTCTCTGAACCTGTACGACGGTACCTAAATAACACCATTCCAGGACGGTGGATTGGAAGAGCAGGAGCACAAGATCAATGTCATCGTCTGTGGCCTCCCAGGTCACCAGACCTTACTCCCTGCGATTTTTATTTGTGGGGGTACATAAAGGACTGTGTTTATGTCCCACCTATGCCCGCTACTCTTCAAGAGGTACGACATCGAATTGTTGCGGCCGTGAATTCGGTAACTAAAGACCAGTTGCGTCGTGTGTGGCAAGAAATGAGATACCGGTTTGATATTTGTCGTGTAACAAATGGTGCTCATATTGAGGTACAGTTTTGATATTTGTTGTGTAACATTTGGTACTCATATTGAGTGAAGGACCGTTGGAATTGTGTTTCTATCATTTGTAGTTTTTGAGAAATAAATGTTTGAAATCTGCTCTTTCTTTTTGAAACGCCCTGTATTTCAGGGCATAGACTGTTCATAATCTTGTATGAACACTCTTGTGTAGTTGTAAAAGGAATGGCAGCTTATAATATAAAACTTGTGAAAGAGTAATAAACAGCTGCGTTCAGAACATAGCTCTATATGACTGCGCGACATGAGTGAGGAGGAGACAACACGATCAAAAGCCTGACATATGGTGCCGCAGGAGACGTCGAAGATCCTACAACGATGCAACAAGAAAAACGTCCTACAGAGGAATAAATCGAATAAATAATGAATCGAGAAAAGTAGCTAAGCACATATGAGTACACGAATTGTTGTAGAGAACTATAACTGAAAGGACAGTTGAAGGAAAGAATTCCAGGAGCGTGTCTAGATATGTGAGGCAGACCATCGAAATGAGATTCGGCAGCTGTGTGTGGAAATGAAGAGAACAGACGGCAAATGACAAGGACGGATAATTGCATCAAAGCTACACTCGTATGACGAATGTTCGGAACAACAGAGGAAGGAAGCTCTGGATACATCAGGCGTATGTCAATCTGTAAGCGACACTTTGCCGTACTAACAGGAAATGTCGATTTGTAGAAGAAGATTATTCTGTATAAAATAAAACTGGCATCTAGAGCAATAATTACTGGAAATGCAAACCCATGTCAAAAGAAAAATATGGCTTATCGTTTATTCAAACGGCTAGGACTGTTACAGTGATAACCAATTAGTGCAAGGTACTACTTTGTTTGCTGTTGCCTTCTTCCAAGCTGTTATGAAGCATCAATCGTATTTTTGTATCTTGTCTGTGACTATGATGCGTGTGTGTGCAGTACGGTGTCTTGCTTGCATTGATATGTTTAAGAATGTAATGAAACGGAGGATTCCAGAACACAGCCTACTTCAGTCGCGTAGAAACATGAGGACCGCCGATCTTAACTACCCAATCCAACGGACGTCTCATCACTAGCAGTATCACGTGTCCATATATCAAGTGACATCGAAGTTCGGAATCGTCGTTAACAGTTGCACTGATGATGATAATTTTCATTGTCAGGTTTATTTTGTTTCTGGAATAAAAGAGTTTTCCGGCTTTCAGTGAAAAATGCAGCCGGCAGCTGTAGCCGAGCGGTTCTAGGCGCTTCAGTCTGGAACCACGCGGCTGCTGCGGTCGCAGGTTCGAATCCTATCTCGGGCATGGATGTGTGTGATGTCCTTAGGTTAGCTAGGTTTAAGTAGTTCTAAGTTCAAGGGGACTGATGACCTCAGATGTTAAGTCCCATAGTGCTTACAGCCATTTGAACAATTTTTGGAAAATGCAATTTTTTAAAAACTGAGTCACAGATACGGGCGATTTGTATTATCTTGTAAAGTAACTCAAAAAGTTTCGTACAAAAAATTAGTGCACGGCTTCGTGATCTCCGTCCGTAGCTCGTAAAATGTCTAGGCGATATTCCATATCAGTGCGGGATCTATTGCATCCACAGTTCTTCTCCAGAGATCGCCTAGGTCACGTACAGGATAGACATACTAAATGTCTTTCACCCCACAGAAAGAGGTCCGATGGGGGGGCGGGAGGGGATGGTTTGGAATTATGTTCGAAGATCGCCGTGGCCACCTGATTGGTCTATCGCGTGCTATTTTCATGTGTGGAAATGTTCGGCCCAGAAAGCACTACCACATAAACTTAATTGCTGTATTCCACTATTGTGATGGAATGGCTGAAAGGTAAGAAACTGAGGGGCAGCAGATTGTTCGAGCTTGTCCAGATAAACGGTTCTGCTACTGTTTGCTCGATAAAGAACAATGGTCCGGCTGTGCTATCTTTCATCAGTACGCACCACACATTTACTTTCTCACTGTCTCTGACATGTTCCGAGAACTGGAAGTGTTTTCCAAACCTCAGATACGAACGTTGGATGATTAATCTCAAAACATGTTTCTAATGTTGCTCTGACGCAGAAAACGAAACTTCCTAGATAGTTGAGGTTTTTCCTGACCCGAACCAACATCTCAGTAGCAAATTCGTGGTGAAGCTGCACGTCGTTTCGCTTCAATGGTTGCAAAATTTGAACTTTATAAGCCGGCGAACGAAATCGTTTCTGCAGTGCCTTGTGAAATGCTGAGCGAGAGATATTTAGCTTGCGTGATGCTAGGCGTACCGACTTTGATGGGCTTCTTTGGAACGTCTCTCTGATCCCTCCTACCGTTTCATTAGATACATATTTTCTGTCAGAACCTGATTTTCTCTTTACACTCCCATTGGCTATGAACTTTTCATACCGATCCTTAATCCTAGAACACTGAAAGGGGGGTAAATGTTGCATTGCTGTTATATCATCGTAGAGCTTGCTGCTCCACATTTTATTCCAAAATTATAATTTGTAGGTTATGAATTTTTAATTACAGTTATTAGGTTTCCAGTGGTATGTTACATACCAAATTAAGTACAAAATGTCTTGTTTTGTGCCCTACTGCAATAGTAAATTTTACGACTATTTAGTGATCTAGGGTATTAACATCTGTTGACTCCCTATCGAATTCATGTCGGAAAATTCTTTGGACAGTAATGGGTGATTTAGTTTCCGCGCAAATTGTGCTCCATCTTGAAGAGTAGTAATTACTGGTAATAATTTAGAACCTGAAAGAAAACAAAAGTATTCATTTCGAAAAATATATGGACAAAACTTTTTTGAGTTGCTTTACATGACGCCGCAAACCTTCTCTTAGTTTCTTTAAATGCATTTAAAAATCTAGGAAGTTACGTTTGGACACCATATATTAAGTGGTGAAGGATTTCAGAGTGGCTGTCTTCATTATTTTCCATGATGATAAATAATGTAGTTGTAACCAGATACTGAACTATGTTCCCGAGCAAGTACAGGATGTGTTTATTTCTTGTATGTTGTATAAGTACTGGAAGCAGGGGCGATGGTGGGATACTTGGCTCAGTAGACTGATTAATGTAGGGATCAAGACGTGATCAAGTTGGTATTGTGATCTGTCAGGCTTTCTTGTCGCAATAGTGTGATTCCCGGTGTTCCGCCGAGTTGCTGTTTCCATTTCATGCACAATATCTCGACTTCCGACCTAATAGTTTACTTCAGGTGCTGCGAGATTTGCTACTTTGTGCACTCCAACTAAACCATCTTTGGTCTCACGCCGCTTTTTACAGCCGAGTTCGATTCCCGATGCCCGTTTATATTTTTCAGAGCTCGCCACTGATATTCCGTGACAGTCCAATTTTCCCAGCCTTTTCCAGCTCTGGTGCATACGAGATTTTAATAAATTGATACCGCCGTCCTTGTTTATGAAGTTTTCTTACATTTTAATTTCGACGGACTCCTTTATTAAGCTGGTCCACAAGCTTTAATTTTCACCACGTTAGTGGTCTCGTCATATTACGTTTCATGATTATACTCGAATTAGTGCCTGGCGACAGCAGATTTGCTTGGCTCTTTTAGTCGGGAATGTCTTTGATGACCCTTGCATCTGTCGTCGACCGTTGTGGTACCCTGCCTCGCGTAAGACATACCCCATTCGCATGGATCCCTGGGTGTCAGTGTACTTGCTCTACCTCTACGCCTCGAGCCACCACCATCTGTCACAAAGAAATTCGGTGCTAGAG
This sequence comes from Schistocerca cancellata, assembly GCF_023864275.1. NCBI lineage: Eukaryota > Metazoa > Arthropoda > Insecta > Orthoptera > Acrididae > Schistocerca > Schistocerca cancellata. The sequence goes on along the minus strand of NC_064628.1, from coordinate 421,332,076 downwards.
ACTCCGGTCCACACAGCTCAAATATTTTCAGACATGAAGAGCCTCGCCACTGATGTACAGCACCTACGAACATCTTTCAAAGGAGTGGGTACTCAGATAACCAAATTAAATGAGCGATGCATTCAAAATCAAGAACATTTGAAAAAGAGGATGACACTGATACCGTGGAAGAGAAGCCAAAAATCACTTGCTCGTTAAATATCCGGAAAGATCGCTAGATTTGTACGGAAGCATGGTGTGCACTAAATTTCGTTCCCTTCAATTAAAACCGAAAGTGCTCTTTGTAATGTTAAAGACAATCTATATCTCCGAAAGCTGGGCGTATATCGGAATCCCAAACATAGCATATCTTAACGGGGGAGACCGTCAGAACAGTCGAGAAGAGATGCAAGGAACATCTACGTCGATCCCGACTAACTAACCATCAGCTGGCACCGAACATTGCTCGAATACAGTCACGAAATGAAATACGATGAGACCTGTATGGTGGTACAAACGACAAGTTTCTGGGACAGCATAATTAAGGAGTCTATAGAAACAAAGATTCCTGAAAAACTAATAAACGAACTACGATTTGCATTGAAATAGCGCTTGGGCTGCGCCTACTTGTCATCATCTACACTCCTGGAAATAGAAATAAGAACACCGTGAATTCATTGTCCCAGGAAGGGGAAACTTTATTGACACATTCCTGGGGTCAGATACATCACATGATCACACTGACAGAACCACAGGCACATAGACACAGACAACAGAGCATGCACAATGTCGGCACTAGTACAGTGTATATCCACCTTTCGCAGCAATGCATGCTGCTATTCTCCCATGGAGACGATCGTAGAGATGCTGGATGTAGTCCTGTGGAACGGCTTGCCATGCCATTTCCACCTGGCGCCTCAGTTGGACCAGCGTTCGTGCTGGACGTGCAGACCGCGTGAGACGACGCTTCATCCAGTCCCAAACATGCTCAATGGGGGACAGATCCGGAGATCTTGCTGGCCAGGGTAGTTGACTTACACCTTCTAGAGCACGTTGGGTGGCACGGGATACATGCGGACGTGCATTGTCCTTTTGGAACAGCAAGTTCCCTTGCCGGTCTAGGAATGGTAGAACGATGGGTTCGATGACGGTTTGGATGTACCGTGCACTATTCAGTGTCCCCTCGACGATCACCAGTGGTGTACGGCCAGTGTAGGAGATCGCTCCCCACACCATGATGCCGGGTGTTGGCCCTGTGTGCCTCGGTCGTATGCAGTCCTGATTGTGGCGCTCACCTGCACGGCGCCAAACACGCATACGACCATCATTGGCACCAAGGCAGAAGCGACTCTCATCGCTGAAGACGACACGTCTCCATTCGTCCCTCCATTCACGCCTGTCGCGACACCACTGGAGGCGGGCTGCACGATGTTGGGGCGTGAGCGGAAGACGGCCTAACGGTGTGCGGGACCGTAGCCCAGCTTCATGGAGACGGTTGCGAATGGTCCTCGCCGATACCCCAGGAGCAACAGTGTCCCTAATTTGCTGGGAAGTGGCGGTGCGGTCCCCTACGGCACTGCGTAGGATCATACGGTCTTGGCGTGCATCCGTGCGTCGCTGCGGTCCGGTCCCAGGTCGACGGGCACGTGCAGCTTCCGCCGACCACTGGCGACAACATCGATGTACTGTGGAGACCTCACGCCCCACGTGTTGAGCAATTCGGCGGTACGTCCACCCGGCCTCCCGCATGCCCACTATATGCCCTCGCTCAAAGTCCGTCAACTGCACATACGGTTCACGTCCACGTTGTCGCGGCATGCTACCAGTGTTAAAGACTGCGATGGAGCTCCGTATGCCACGGCAAACTGGCTGACACTGACGGCGGCGGTGCACAAATGCTGCGCAGCTAGCGCCATTCGACGGCCAACACCGCGGTTCCTGGTGTGTCCGCTGTGCCGTGCGTGTGATCATTGCTTGTACAGCCCTCTCGCAGTGTCCGGAGCAAGTATGGTGGGTCTGACACACCGGTGTCAATGTGTTCTTTTTTCCATTTCCAGGAGTGTATTTCGTCCGACTTACAGTATATGCAGGTCTTGAAATGAAACTGACAGGCGTGGGGGTTGCTGACAGCCGAGCGTTCAGCGAATAAAGTAGCACTCTTGACACCATTAAATAGTGAGGCATGAGGCACATACACTGATCAGGCAGAACATTATGACCATCGAGCTACTGTCGATATAAACCCTCGAGGCGATAGCAGCGTCACCTGGCAAGGAATGACTGGTAGTCAGACATTCGCACGGTGCAGTGCTGTCCGTGCATGGAATGGGGAAAGCGCGTGCTGTATTTCAGTTTGACCGACGGCAGATTGTGATGGATAGGTGGCTCTGCACGAGCATTTCGGAAACCGTAGGACTTGGAATTTCGAGGACTGCTGGTGGTAAGTGCCTTCAAGACGTGGCAAAACCAAATGTGGTTGGAGGGCCACGCATCGTTACAGGTATCGGTTGTGGTAGGCTGGCCAAACTGGTAAAACAAGACAAGCGGCGAACTGTAGTGGGACTACATCAGGCTGTAATACTGGGCAGAGTCCGAGTGTACCTGAACACGCAGTGCACCGAACGCTTATGCATGTGCCAGTGATAACACCAAGTCATCGGCAACTATGACAAATGGGCACGTTACCATCGCCATTGGACGTTGGCGCAGTGGCAGAACATTGCTTGGTCTGATGAAGCACAACACCTCTATCGTGCCGATGGTATGGCGCGAATTCGTTGTATTCCAGGGGAACAGCTCCTTGACAGCTATACTGTGGGGCGGAGATAATCAGGCGGCGGCTACATGATGCTCTGAAGAACACTGACTTGGGCATTCATGGGTCCAGAGGAGCTCGTGCAAGGCACTATGACGGCTAAGGAGTATCGTACACAGCTTGTGGACCACGTACACCCCTTCATAACGACCATTTTAACCGACAGCAGTGACATTTTTCAGCAAGATAATGCGCAAAGTCACAAGGCCAGGAGTGTGATGGAATGGCTCGAGGAACACAGACGCGAGTTCCAATTGATGTGCTCGCCCTCCATCTTGAGAGATCTGAAGCCCGTCGAATACCTTCGATTGTGGCGTCAAAGTCCATTGCCCCACTCCCAGGAATTTAAGGGAATCAGGTGACCTGTGTGTCCAGATGTGGTGCCATCTCCTTGCAGCGACCTGCCGAGGCCTCATTGCTTCCATGCCACGACAGGTCGCCGCTGTTATCCGTGCCAAAGGTGGACACTCCGGCTATTTGGTTGGTGGTCATAGTATTCTGGCTGATCAGTGTAGGATAGCGTAGACACGTGGTTGCGCATGGGGTGTAATCCCCACAAGGAAACTTTTTTTATTTTTAATTTTCAGTTTTTACGTCACTTACACTGCAAATAAACAGAAATAATACTCAATAATATTTATTTCCTATTATCTTCATAAAAGGCATGAAAACGAAAGGCAAAAGAAACTTTGGGATTGCAAATAACTTCCAAGAAAGGATTATGTTACAGCGTCGCCGAGGACTCGGCAAATAACTTTCCAAGAAGGGTTTGTAATTAAAGAGTATGGGACTCTGCGTTCCATTAGTTTGATTTTGACCTCCGAGCACCTCTCGACAGCTGCAAGGGAACAATACGTTCCCCTGCATTTACGATGAAATTCACCCCAGCACGTCTAAATCGTCAACAGCAAAGCAATAAAAGAATATAATTTTATATACGAAGTTCGCTTGTACTTCTTAAATCCCTTCCTGGAAAAATATTTGCAACTCCAAGTTGTCCTTTTACTTTACATTTCATGCCTTTAATGACAAAAATAATAAATACTATATACTGAGCACTGATTCGATTTCTTTGCAGACTAGCAAACGACGTAGTGGTCGCACGGAACCGATTTTAGCTATAAATAGTATCGTGAAACAAACAGTAGTTCACAGTCTGGCTGGAGCCCAGGCAACGAGTACACATAAACTGGCAGCACCTGAAGAAGACGGCTAGTCCGGCCGCCAAAATGTTGTGCATAAATGGGAAACAAAAACGGCAGAACACCCGGAAGCTCGCTAAAAATGAAATTGGTACAATCAGGGATGGTGACACAAAGCAAGGAAACTGACTTCATTCAGTTCGTTTCCAGAATGAATTTCATTCTACAAAGAATCATATGTTGTTTCGTATATGAGTGACAACGTATCTCGGCCCGGAACTCGATCCCAGAACACTACCGGGTCGCGCGGGGTATCCGCACGGTCTTGTGCATGTTGTCACGGTCCGTGCGGCTGCTACCGTCTGAGGTTCGAGTGCTCCCTTATCCATGGGTGTGTGCGTTGTCCATAGCGTAGGTTAGTTTAAGTTAGATTAAGTGGTGTGTAGGCTTAGGGACCGATGACCTCAACAGTTTGATCTCATAAGCCCTTACCACAAATTAAAAAAAAAAAAAAAATTCCAGAACGTTGCCTCTCGTGGGCTGCGCTCCCACCGACTGAGCTCTCCGTACAGGATTAACGACCCATCATTAAGGCTTCACTTCTGCCCGTATCTTTCTCCTACTTTAAATCTCTGCAGAAGGACTTGAGCCGAGACTTTCGACACTTCAAGTAATCGCATCCGCCAGAGTGCGCTGTCAAAGTGCTGCCTCTGGTTTTCTTGACTCTGCCTGCCACAACTGAATGTAAAGCACATTCCCAGAGCCGGAAGGTTGGCGAGAGATGCATAGAATGAGACACACAGACAGAAAAAAATCGTAGCACCAAAGAGGAGTTGTGCAACATGAACGAAAATTGGTAGACGTGTTCCTAAAAATTGGAAATTTGTGGTAAAACTCGTGGGACAAACTCCTCCCGTTGGAGGACTCGAAACTCCGACAGGGGGAGCCGCGCGGCCTGTGACAAGGCGTCTCAGACCGCATGGACAAAGAGCCATTATCAACACCTCACTGAGTCTGAACGAGGTTGTGTAATAGGGCTACAACAAGCTGAATGTTCGTTTTGCGATATTTCAAAAAGACTTGGCGGATGTAGCCACCGCACATGATCGCGGGCAGCGGTGGTGACGAGTATGTACGCCCGCAAGGAGACCGGGCTCCGGACGGCCACGTGGCAGTACCTAGAGCAGGGGCGGGCAGGAATCCTGCACGTGTGCGGTGCACTTGCACGCGTGCAGTTAACAGGTGTTCCGCGTGCACACAGGGGCAAGCTGGCCACCCGCTTATCTCCCATCCCCACCATACCTTCTGTCCGCTCCTTCCACTGTAATGCGTTTTGTTTCCTAGCTTGCTTTATTGAGTGAATGAATAAGGTTAGTAGGAGTGCTTGAAAGAAATCATGGTTTGAAAGAGTACCTATTACCTACGATACGTTTTATTTAATTATTACAGGTGGAGTTTACAATACGTTTAATATCTGGAACAAAATTTCTACATACAGACAAACACAAACAGTTACGTAAATTTTCATCACTGATGTTTGCTCTTAACCGAGACTTATTAATTCAGCAAGTGGTTTTCCAGCTCTCGCTATATTAAGCGCAGTCTTATAACTTGAACATACCGCTGGGCTATAATTGTTGTCGTCCTGAAAACTTGAAAACAGTGCTCCATAAAATGTTAAATCAGTTAGATGAGAGACATGACGAGAGAAAGTTGCAGATCTCTCGTGACAACAGCAACTACGACAAATTCAAATGGCTCTGAGCACTATTGGACTTAACTGCTGTGGCTGTGGTCATCAGTCCCCTAGAACTTAGAACTACTTAAACCTAACTAACCTAAGGACATCACACACATCCATGCCCGAGGCAGGATTCAAACCTGCGACCATATCGGTCGCGCGGTTCCAGACTGTAGTGCCTAGAACCGCTCGGCCACTCCGGCCGGCCAACTACGACAGATTCATCTGGTATCGTCAGATCGCTCTTCTTAAGCTCAGTCAATTTCCCATCCGCTCAGAATCCGACAATAAATTGTACTCGTCCTTGTGAAATTTATTATAATGGCCTTCAATACTAAAATTCCGTTGACCAGCGAGAATTCTGCCACATATTAAACATTTCGAATTTTCACGTTTCTGCACAAAGAAAAAATGATTCTCCCATTACTTTTTGAAAGATAGCAAATCTCCACTTCTCCGTTTCTTGAAATACAACGTTCACTACATAGTGCTCGCTTCGCATCAACGTCCGCAGCTTAGCCTGGCACTACACTGCCGCAACCTGCCGGCTGTCGCCACAGCCCCGGTCGACGCCTGCACGCGAGCAGCACACGTGCAGCGCTGTGCGCTCATGAGCCGCGTGCAACGTTTGCCCGCCCCTGACCTAGAGGGAAGACCACCATGTTGGGCGTGTGGCTGTGGTGCATCGTACTGCATCTGCGGCAGCAATTTGAGCAGCAGCCGGCACCACAGTGACACAACGAATTGTTACAAATGGATTACAACAAAGACAGCTTCGAGCCAGACGCTCTGTAATGTGTATTCCACTGACCTCAGGCCACTGCCTTTTGCGGCCTCAGTGGTGTGAAACGAGAGCTCATTCGAGTGCAGGGTGGAGGTCTGCTGTGTTTTCTGACGAGGGTTGGTTCCACCTCTGTTGGTTAGAAGGAGGCCAGTTGAGGGCCTGCAACCACCCTGTCTGCGTGCTAGACACACTGGACCTACGCCTGGAATACTGGTCTGGGATGCGACTTCTTATGACAGTAGGAGCACTATGTGGTTATCCCACGCATCCTGACTGCTTTCTAGCTCACTCTGGTGATTCGTCCTGCCAGTGACGAACAGCACTCCAGGGATTGTTTTCGAACAGGATAACGCTCCCCCGCATGCAGCTGCTCCAACCCTACAGAGTGTCGACATGTTTGCTTGGCCTGCTCGATCACCAGATCTGTCTCCAATCGAGCACATGTGGGACATCATCGGACGACAACTCCAGCGTCATCAAAAAAATGGTTCAAATGGCTCTGAGCGCTATGGGATTTAACATCTATGGTCATCAGTCCCCTAGAACTTAGAACTACTTAAACCTAACTAACCTAAGGACAGCACACAACACCCAGCCATCACGAGGCAGAGAAAATCCCTGACCCCGCCGGGAATCGAACCCGGGAACCCGGGCGTGGGAAGCGAGAACGCTACCGCACGCCAGCGTCATCCACAAACACCATTAACCATAACTGTATTGACCGACCAAGTGCAACTGCCATCCGGCACCTGCACAACACAATGCATGCACTTTTGCATGCTTTCATTCCACATTCTGGCGGTTACATCGGTTATCAATCCACCACCATTTCACATTTTCAGTGGCTTATCTCGTGCTTGTGTTAACGTGCGATCTTGCAGTGTTCACCATTTAAATACCTTAACAAGAGAAATCTATTCCACAAAATCCATTAGGTTACATTAATTATTTTTTCTGTCAGTGTAGAAGAAACACCAGCTGATTTTCATGACGCACAGGATGGATTCCAGACATCGTTTACGTGCTGTCATGACCTAATCACGAACGCACTGTTACGTCCCATTCAAAAGCAAAAAAAGCACTCCGTCATCAGGCCACGAGTGGCCTACCGGGACCATCCGACCGTCGTGTCATCCTCAGTGGAGGATGCGAATAGGAGGGGCGTGGGGCAGCACACCGCTCTCCCGGCCGTTATGATGGTATTCTTGACCGAAGCCGCTACCTCTGATTTTATTGTAGTTGTCTACATTGATTTATAGTGTAAAGTTCCATTTGACTCTACAAGAGGCACCTCGCACCCAATAAGGCTTTTAACTGAATTACGAGTAGGTGACTCCTGAAGTAATTTAAGCTCTGTATGGTTTTTCACGAGTGATGCTTGAGGGACGCTTTCAGGTGGGGCCGGCTTAGAACTCGCATTCGTACCTGTGTGGCTTTCTCTTAACGTCCAATTGCTGGCTCTGAGCACTATGGGACTCAACATCTTAGGTCATAAGTCCCCTAGAACTTAGAACTACTTAAACCTAACTAACCTAAGGACATCACACACACCCATGCCCGAGGCAGGATTCGAACCTGCGACCGTAGCAGTCCCGCGGTTCCGGACTGCAGCGCCAGAACCGCTAGACCACCGCGGCCGGCGTCCAATTGCTCTTTTAATTAAAGATATGTGTTATTTTTTAGATGTAATTTCACCGCTGTGCAATAAGCAGAATGTTGACTATTGGTTTTATATGGAGCGTTAGACCATGGTAATTTTAAATGCATGGTCAGTTGGCGTTCCTAATCGTTATAAGTGGCATTTTGAAAAATCCGTCTACGCCGTCTTCCGGAAAGCTTTCTAAAAACCGTAATAAAATGTTACGATAACCACAAGAGCACTTCAACAACAACGAACAAAACTATGTGTGTTTAAGTTTGTAAATGTGCTATCAGTCATGAAATTTTATTTTGGAACGAGAAAACTCTCCACCTTTACGAGTTTTCAACATAAAAGTTTAATAGTAAAATTTCTGTGTTACAAAGATTATATCATGGCATGGAATTGCTACATAATTGTGGGATAAAGACTTGGATGAATAAAATTATCACACAGGTGTCAGCTCTCGAATCTATTATATGCTTTTGTACGAGGTTGCTTCTGAACGCACGATTTTGTTAATTGTACGTAACTTTTTTCACAATATATGAATAAACAGTATTTATCCTCTTAGCCTAATTTCATACCTCTCCCTCCATGTGAATATAATTAAGTACAAATAATTAACTATCGCTAGAATTCAAGTGTTATCACTGGCCATCTGCCCTTCTTTTGTCGTAATGGCGCACTGGCTGCCATTACATCAAATATAATTAATCACATGATTTTCGGGATTCATCCACAAGATAACAAAAAAAAAGATATAAATATTCTGCCATTAGGAAAAGAAAATATTTTCTGTAGAAAAGTTTTCATTGAATATACACGTCGAACACAAAGATAATAAATATAGTAATAATATGAGGGTCAGGCTTACTCATGAGGAAATCGCTAACTGGTAAACGTCTTGTTTCCACTGCCGTATCATAATTAACAGCATGAAAAGTCAGTGATTAACAAAGAATTTACCTAACATTGAGAATAATATTCCAGATATATAGGTGATTATATCGTGTCTCTCTCTGCAACAATATTTATTTATGGGGCATTACCAACAACAGTTTTAGACAAACCACGCGTATTTTCGAGCTAGACGTGTGTGTTGGCAGCATACGTAAATTGTTACAACCCAGCCTAGTAACTTTACTCAGAATTATCTGTCTACGTAGAAACATTGATGATTGTTGGAACAATATTTATTTATGGGGCATTACCTACTGCAATGGCCGGCCGCGGTGGTCTAGCGGTTCTGGCGCTGCAGTCCGGAACCGCGGGACTGCTACGGTCGCAGGTTCGAATCCTGCCTCGGGCATGGGTGTGTGTGATGTCCTTAGGTTAGTTAGGTTTAAGTAGTTCTAAGTTCTAGGGGACTTATGACCTAAGATGTTGAGTCCCATAGTGCTCAGAGCCAGCCACCTACTGTAGTTTTAGACAAACCACGCGTATTTTCGTGCTAGCCGTGTGTGTTGACAACATACGTAAATTGTTACAACCCAGCCAAGTATATATACATATATATATATATATGTGTGTGTGTGTGTGTGTGTGTGTGTGTGTGTGTGTGTGTGTGTGTGTGTGTGTGTGTGTATTATTGGTTATTGCCGTTTTGGTTGCCCAGATTTCTTTCATCTTCCGGCTGTCATCTTGCTTGCGTTCTTCGGTCCATTTTACGCCTGTTCGTTTGTCGTAGTGTATCTCATCTAGTTTACTTTTCTTAATGATGTTTCTGAATTTTATTCTGTCGTTTATTGTGTCTGCTGTTATGTTGAGTTGGTTCAGGTCGTTTTTCACCTCTGCCACCCATGTGTTGTTTCTAATGGTTACCAAATCAAAGATCTGTTTGGTCAGTCGGTGTGATGGTATTCTGTATAATTGTAGTCTGCGTTTTCCAATCTTTTCTGTGATTGTCTCCGTATGTTTGTTTAATTCCTCTGTAGGTTTCTTGATCCATATTCCATTGTTTTTAGTTGCGCCAAATATTTTCCTAAGTATTTTCCGTTCTACTTTTTCTAGTTGTCTGATACGTGTTATGTCCTACATTTAGTGTGGTCTCTGCTGCATATAGTGCCTTGTGGAGTACCACCGTGTCGTAGTGGCGTAATTTGCCATTTTGTGAGATAGAATTCTTGTTTGAATGATTCCACACTACATTGTATACCTTGTCCAGTTTAGTTTATCTTTCTTCGTTTGAGTCTCTGTTATGTACGCTCATTTGTAGTGTTTCACCGAGGTATTTGAAGTTTGCCGTTTTGTAAATCGTGCCGTACTTTATGTTCAGAGATGAGAGTTTCTTTGTGCTAATAAACTGTGTCTTTTCGTAAGAGATCTGTAGTGCAGTTTTGGAAGCGATTTCGTCTAGTTTTTCAATAGCGTATTTTTTTTCGCTTATACCTTTCGTGACAATCGCCAAATCATCTGCAAAAGCCAGGCATTTAATCTGTAGGTTTCCTAAGGTTATCCACTGTTGTGATGTTTCCCATTCTTTTATTACCTTACCTAACACTAGATTCAAAAGGAGAGGTGAGAGCCCATCGCCTTGTCGGACACCTGTGTGAATTTCAAAGGGCTCTGATAGTTCCTCACACAACTTTACTTTTGAGGTCGTGTTGGTCAAGGTTTGCTCTATGATAGTCCGTGTTTTGTTGTCTACTTTGTATTTTGCTAGAATTTTGAAGAGAGTTTTCCGGTCGATAAAGTCGTATGCCCCTTTGAAGTCGACAAAGTTAATGATCACGTTCTGTTTGTGTTGTAAAATCATTTTTAGGTTCCAAATTTGTTCCGCACAAGACCGCCCTTTACAGAAGCCTGCTTGGTATTCCCCAGTCAAGTGATCGGTCTGGCATTCTAGTCTGCTTAGTAAAGCTTTAGACAGGATCTTGTGTGTGACCGGTAGTAGGGATATTCCTCTGTAGTTGTTCGGGTCAGTCTTGTCACCATTTTTTGTGTAGTGGGTGTATTAGGGCAGTTTTCCAGTCGTCAAGAATTTTCATGGTCTTCCAGAAATCTTCCAAGATCCTGTGGATGCCTTTGGTGAGTTCTGGGTATTTTAACTTCCAGATTTCCGCGATGATGCCATCTTCTCCTGGTGCTCTACGATTCTTGAGTGACTTGATTATTACTTTAACTTCTAGAGTTGGAGGTTCACTATCTGGATTGTACGAGCTCGTTTCTGTCATCATTTCTTCCATAGGGGAATCCGTGTTGAGGAGTTTTTAAAAGTACTTTGCCAGAATGTCACAATTGTTTTTGGTATTGGTTTCTAGGATTCCATCCGGTCTTCTAAAGCACAAGTTAACATATTTTCTCTGAACTTTCTGTAGAAGTTTCTTGTATTGTTCTTCGTGAAGTCCGATTCGATCTCCGTCAGTCGCCATTTATCATACTGTCGTTTTTCATTGTGAATGATTTTGCTTGATTGTTTCTGTGTTTTCAGGAAGTTCATCCAATTCTCTTGGGATTTATGGCCACTAAATTTTTTCCATGCACTGATTCGTTGGTCAATAGCTTGGTCACATGTGTGGTTCCACTAGCGGTGTTTCCTTGTGCGTGGTGCTTGTGCTAGTTTCATGGCCTCTCGGACGCTTCCTGAAAGTTGTATCCAGTCTGTCGTTTTCTTCATTTTAATTTTGTCTAATATTTGTGTCTGGTTTAAAGTAAGGTATTTTGGATGTGGTCTAACAATTTTGTTCTTCTGGAGCTTTTTCTTGGGCAAAAGACGAATCTTGAACTGTAGTAGGTGGTGGTCTGAGTCGAAGTAGCCTTTACATGTGTCTATGTCCAAAATATATGCCGAAGCCTCAAAGAAACAGGTATAGGCATGAGTATTCAAATACAGAGATACGTAAACAAGCGCCGGCCGGTGTGGACAAGCGGTTCTAGGCGCTTCAGTCTGGAACCGCGCAACCGCTACGGTGGCAGGTTCGAATCCTGCCTCGGGCATGGATGTGTGTGATGTCCTTAGGTTAGTTAGGTTTGAGTAGTTCTAAGTTCTAGGGGACTGATGACCTCAGATGTTAAGTCACATAGTGCTCAGAGACATCTGAACTTTTTTTGTGTTAAATAGGCGCACGAGCGATGGGACACAGCATCTCCGAGGTAGCGATGAAGAGGGCATTTTCCCGTACGACCATTTCACGAGTGTATCATGAATATTAGGAATTCGGTAAAACATTAAATCTCCGACATTTCTGCGGCCGGAAAAAATCCTGCGCGAACTGGACCAACGACGACTGAAGAGAATCGTTCAACGTGACAGAAGTGCAACCCTTGCACAAATTGCTGCAGATTTTATTGCTGGGCCATCAGCAAGTGTCAGCGTGCGAACGATTCAACGAAACATCATCGATCTGGGCTTTCGGAGCTGAAGGCCCACTCGTGTACCCTTGATGACAGCATAACACAAAGCTTTACGCCTCGTCTGGGCCCGCCAATACTAACATTGGACTGTCGATGACTGGGAACATGTTGCCTGGTCGGACGAGTCTCGTTTCAAATTGAATAGAGTGGATGGACGTATACGGGAATGCAGACAACCTCATGAATCCATGGACACTGCATGTCAACAGGGGACTGTTCAAGCCGATGGAGGCTCTGTAATGGTGTCTGATACGTCTAGATCCGACTGTGACAGGTTAGACGTACGTAAGCATCCTACTTGATCACCTGAATCCATTTATGTCCAGTGTGCATTCCGATGGACTTGGACAGTTCCAGCATGACAATGCGGCACCCCACACGTCCAGAATTGCTATAGAGTGGCTCCAGGAACACTCTCCTGAGTTAAACAATTCCGCTGATTACCAAACGCACCACATATGAACATTAGTGAGCACATATGGGATGCCTTGCAACAGGGAAAGAGATCTCCACCCGCTCGTATTCTTGCAGATTTATGGGCAGCCCTGCAGGATTCGTGGGGTCAGTTCCCTTCAGCAGTACCTCGGACTAGTCTAGTCCATGCGACGTCGTGTTACGGCACTTCTGCATGCTCACGGGAGCTCCACGCGATGTTAGGCAGGTGTACCACTTTCTTTGGCTCTTCAGAGTATATACAGGGTGTTTCAAAAATGACCGGTATATTTGAAACGGCAATAAAAACTAAACGAGCAGCGACAGAAATACACCGTTTGTTGCAATATGCTTGGGATAACAGTACATTTTCAGGCGGACAAACTTTCGAAATTACAGTAGTTACAATTTTCAACAACAGATGGCGCTGCAAGTGATGTGAAAGATATAGAAGACAACGCAGTCTGTGGGTGCGCCATTCTGTACGTCGTCTTTCTGCTGTAAGCGTGTGCTGTTCACAACGTGCAAGTGTGCTGTAGACAACATGGTTTATTCCTTAGGACAGAGGATTTTTCTGGTGTTGGAATTCCACCGCCTAGAACACAGTGTTGTTGCAACAAGACGAAGTTTTCAACGGAGGTTTAATGTAACCAAAGGACCGAAAAGCGATACAATAAAGGATCTGTTTGAAAAATTTCAACGGACTGGGAACATGACGGATGAACGTGCCGGAAAGGTAGGGCGACCGCGTATGGCAACCGCAGAGGGCAACGCGCAGCTAGTGCAGCAGGTGATCCGACAGTGGCCTTGGGTTTCCGTTCGCCGTGTTGCAGCTGCGGTCCAAATGACGCCAACGTCCACGTATCGTCTCATGCGCCAGAGTTTACACCTCTATCCGTACAAAATTCAAACGCGGCAACCCCTCAGCGCCGCTACCGTTGCTGCACGAGAGACATTCGCTAACGATATAGTGCACAGGATTGATGACGGCGATATGCATGTGGGCAGCATTTGGTTTACTGACGAAGCTTATTTTTACCTGGACGGCTTCGTCAATAAACAGAACTGGCGCATATGGGGAACCGAAAAGCCCCATGTTGCAGTCCCATCGTCCCTGCATCCTCAAAAAGTACTGGTCTGGGCCGCCATTTCTTCCAAAGGAATCATTGGCCCATTTTTCAGATCCGAAACGATTACTGCATCACGCTATCTGGACATTCTTCGTGAATTTGTGGCGGTACAAACTGCCTTAGACGGCACTGCGAACACCTCGTGGTTTATGCAAGATGGTGCCCGGCCACATCGCACGGCCGACGTCTTTAATTTCCTGAATGAATATTTCGATGATCGTGTGATTGCTTTGGGCTATCCGAAACATACAGGAGGCGGCGTGGATTGGTCTCCCTATTCGCCAGACATGAACCCCTGTGACTTCTTTCTGTGGGGACACTTGAAAGACCAGGTGTACCGCCAGAATCCAGAAACAATTGAACAGCTGAAGCAGTACATCTCATCTGCATGTGAAGCCATTCCGCCAGACACGTTGTCAAAGGTTTCGGGTAATTTCATTCAGAGACTACGCCATATTATTGCTACGCATGGTGGATATGTGGAAAATATCGTGCTATAGAGTTTCCCAGACCGCAGCGCCATCTGTTGTTGAAAATTGTAACTACTGTAATTTCGAAAGTTTGTCTGCCTGAAAATGTACTGTTGTCCCAAGCATATTGCAACAAACGGTGTATTTCTATCGCTGCTCGTTTAGTTTTTATTGCCGTTTCAAATATACCGGTCATTTTTGAAACACCCTGTACATGTATAAGGTATCGGTTTCTGGTGCACCGCTATTTATTGCTAGCAACCACACATTTTCATTTATTTTTTACTACTTTCACTATTCAAAGGCGGCGAAATAGGTAACTTTTTAGTGTATCTGTGATCTCTACATTAACGCTCAGTCTGCAGCACAGTGCATTGCGAGAAGCTTGGGAGAGTTACTACCAAGGCCCATGTGCACGGATGGTATGAAGATATCATCAGCAGATTGTATTTTATAAATTTTGTGTTTTTTATCGAGATATGTATTGTGTGGAGTGCCTTTTTTGCTTTGATTTCATGTAATGTAACATGACACTTTTGTAACAAGTTACATAAGGTATTTAAAATTTTACATTTTATATGTTCATATTCTCCCCTTAAATCAGATGATGGCAGAATGAGAGCTCTGAAAGCGGTCATCTTGGAACAATAAAAGTTTCTATACTGCGAACGCGGCGTGCGATGTGTGTTCGTCATTCCAGTCAGCTGAAGAAGTAACGTCGGCGCCCCACAACCTCAACACGAAGAAATGAGGTGGTGCCGACGACGTCAATAATCCCCTACGAAGGGGATCCCACCAACTGCTGCTGCACATCTGGTCAGCATGTTCAACGCGCTTTTCCGGAACTGTCAATATCCCTTACCGTGGAAACATGTCGAAATTATTGATGCCAAATATTGGCAAAGATGTGTGACATGGGCTGAATTGTAGACCTATCACGAAAAACCTAAATGAAGATGGCCGGACGTGGGATTGAACCATCGGCCTCCTGAATGCGAGTCCAGTGTGCTCCCGAGAAGCTATTCGGGTTACAGAAGAGTCATTCAACCGAGCATGAGATCCTGCTATTAGCGGAGGCCATGTATGCCCTGCAGCGTGACGAGTACTTCAGGGTGGTGCTTTTCGACGTTTCCAGAGCGTTCTACAGTGTTTGGTATGGGCTTGTTGTTCCAGTTACTTCATCATGCGAAGCCAGTGTAACATGACCGCCTTATCCGCTCCTAACTCGACGGTGGGACAAGCGAGATGAAGTCGGAGTGTCCACAGTGAGTCTACCTGTGCTAACGTGCTACAGAACTGATCCTGTAGCTCTCATCACCGCCGTACGCTGATGACACAGAGATCTCCAGCCGCATTGTGAATGCCAACACTCTCCAACGTCAACTGCAGCTCGTCACTGACAACCTTTACACGTCGGCCGTCTAGCGGCGTCTTAAACTCAGTTCTACGGAGACGCAGTTCTTGTTAGTTGCTAGCCGAGCCACCCTTCAGCGGCGTCACCCATCAAAAGGATGATGATGATGTTTAGTTTGTGGGGGCGCTCAACCGCGCGGTTATCAGAGCCCGTACAATTTCCCAACCTTTGCTCAGCCCAATTTCGCCACTTTCCTGGATGACGATGAAATGATGATGACAACAGAAACTCCCAGTGATCTCGATGCAGTTGAAAATTCCTGTCCCCACGGGGAATCGAACCCGGGACACCGTGCTCCAGAAGCGAGAACGTAACCGGGAGACCACGAGCTGCGGACCCCAGCAAAAGGGCAGGCAGACCTGTTCGGCGGAGTGACACGGTACGATATCTCGGCGTCACGCTAGATCGCTGTCTAAGGTGACGCCAACACATCAGAGGGATCAGGAACAAAGCCATCGGTCGGTCAGCAAACTGTACCCAATGCAGAATTAGCCTTCCAAGCTACCGCCACAGCCTGGTGTCACAGCCTGGTGAGGCCGCTCGGCCCCGTACCGGTAAACGTTACCATTGTGTGGAATCAAGCCGCCGAAGCGCACGTACAGAAGATACAAAGAGTGGAGAACAGTGCGCTGCGTTTGTCTCTGCACTTGCCAAAGATCTTTCCGACAGCTGATCTGCATGAAATGGCTGAGGTCCCACGTCGACGCGAAAACGCAGTGTTCGCACAACAGGAAAATTCAGGCACTAGGCAGAAAAATTCAACGTCTCGACCATACAAGATGGCCGCAGTAGCTGATTCTTGACTCAAGACAGACTGGATAATATCAGGAGACAATCATAGCTGATGCAGAAAAAGATAGTTCACAACGAGTAGAAGGAACAGCATGTAGGCGTTGCGAACTCCGTACGTCAGGAGAAGTACATACAGGATGAACATTAATAAAACCAAGAAATTGCAGGGATGGATTCCTGACTGGAAATGGAGGAAAAAAGGTCCTTTATGCCACGGTAGATGGCACTGACGAATGAAAGTTCCTCTGCCCACGTGCCAAGCGTTCCTTGTGTGTTGCATACTGTGAGATTGACGCAGTGTACTATAAGCAACCGAATGGTCCGGTATTTATGTCGGGAAAAAGCAGAGACGGTGTTTGTGTACGGCCTAGCAGATGGAAACGAGCGATAGGCAACACGGCTATACCAAAACGAGTACCCTCATACACACTGGCCACATCACACAACATTTCAGGCCCTTTTTGGTCGTCTGTGTGATCACGGGTCTTTTCAGACAGACGAACGTGCAGGAAGGCGACAGACTGTCCATACATCGGATTTGGAGGGCCGGGTTCTGTAGGATATTGATGCAAACCCTAGTAAAAGCTCCACGCAAGTGGCCCGCCCACATGGTGTAAACCAAAGTACGATTGTTTGGCCGTACACACTCGCCATCTTGGGCCGGCCGAAGTGGCCGTGCGGTTAAAGGCGCTGCAGTCTGGAACCGCAAGACCGCTACGGTCGCAGGTTCGAATCCTGCCTCGGGCATGGATGTTTGTGATGTCCTTAGGTTAGTTAGGTTTAACTAGTTCTAAGTTCTAGGGGACTAATGACCTCAGCAGTTGAGTCCCATAGTGCTCAGAGCCATTTGAACCATTTGAACACGCCATCTTGGCTTGTTCCCGACATGAATACCGGACCATTCCGCTGCTTCTAGCACGCTGCGTCAATCACACAGCCTGCAGCATACAAGGAACACACGGCACACGGCCAGAGGAACTTTGACTTTCAGCGCCATCTGCCGTGGCAACGATGCATTTCCAGTCAGGAATCCATCTCTGCAGTTTGTTGGTTTTATCATTGTTCACCCTGTATAACTCCTTGAAGATTCGTCGCATGGAAGACCGTTGAGTGTGACACGGAGGTGAACAAGCTTAGTCTGCGATGGCCAAGCGTGCTACAACAGCTCAGTAATCGGTAACCGTGGAAACGACGCTAATACCAGAAAGTCAGCGGTAAATTTTACTAGTAACATCGCCGAAGTCAACAAGCACAATGTCGAGCTATTCCCAGCGTCAGCGCTGTACGTCAGGAAGAACTCGTGGTTTGTTTTCGTAGCCTAAGTGGCCGAAGTTGGCTGTGTACGGCGATGCGACACATCCTACGTCTGTCGCTACTGCGTGACTGTATGGTGTGGAGGTGCAAGTATTTTGACGCGGGCGAGAGCTTATGCCACATCCATCACAGCTGCGAACATCACGGTACGTGTGTTACTAAAACGTTTCATGATCCAGCCTTGCGCTATTTTCGGATTATTGCTGAATTAACTGAGCTTCGTTCGTATAGCGGAAATTGTTTGAAATCAGCTGCAGTGGACTGATCGTGACCTAGGTTTCTGTGGTTACGTGCCGGAACTGTGCTTGACAGGATAATACACGTCGGAGCTCTTTGTATATTGTTGATGGGTAAGACCTGTTGTTTCTGGTTGCTTTAAGAGCTACTGATCGAATTATTTTGTGATCAGTATATGGTCAATTTTAGACTTTCTTGGGCGGTGGGGCACATTCTCGGATAATTCTATTTTTATAAAAACTTTAAACCAAATAAAATTAATTTCTTTTATTTTACAGCGTTTAAGTTCCTGGCAAATGACGTAAGTTGTCAAAAGTGAAATCCGGAAGGCCATGGTGCTTAAAAGGCACGATGACAGGGTGCGAAATTGTCTAATTAGTTAATTGTATATTATGAGGATATGGTCTGGCCAACTCTCTTTTTGTGGTATTTGAAAGAAAGCTATTATTTATAATGTTAAATATTAAATATTTTCATTAGGTTTTAACTGTCTAATGTTTTTATTGGTGGTAACTGGGAAAGTATTCAGTAAACGTTATTATATATTACGCATACTATAAAAACACATTTTTGAAGTGCTGTATTTTCTAAAGATAGTTGTGATTATGAGTAACCTTACTTGTAACTGCTGGCGCTGTGAACAGGCATTTAGAGCTTGTTGAAAAAAAATTGTTTTGCAAAAAATTTTTGTTTTCCGTTGGTTAAATTCACCAGCACATTGCCTTCAGCGTACCTTCATGAACTACAAACATATCTGCAGAGAACTGGCTTCACGTCGTAATAAAACCGTTCTCTACCATCGTTTCGACTCCCCTGCATACCTTCATGAACTAAGACATCTGCACATAACTGGATTTGCCACAGCCTAAGGCATTGTAACCAGTATTAACTTTTCAGCAGATTGTGAGTTATATTGGCCGTGAAAGGCAATATTCTGGGTTCGAGGTGCGTTGCATCATATAGTTTTCATCTGCGAGGAAGTTTGTTAATGTTGCCACAGATTTGTTGATAGCTGAGGACGAGACGATGGTGGATTGGAGGACTGGTGCCAGGGAAGCGGTCTAACACTTTCCAGCATCTTGTTGCTTGTACAAGTATTGAGGTGTTGAGTTTGTACGTACCAGTGCTCAGTTCCGGCATTTCTCTGCCTGTAACAGACTTCTCACTGCGCACGTGTCACCGTAGTTGCCAGTGGCGTGAGATTTCAGATGGCTTGAAGCACTATGGGACTTAAAATCTGAGGTCATCAGTCCCCTAGACTTAGAATTACTTAAACCTAACTAACCTAAGGGCATCACACACATCCATGCCCGAGGCAGGATTCGAACCTCCGACCGTAGCAGCAGCGCGGTTCCGGACTGAAGCGCCTAGAACCTGCTCAGCCACAGCGGCCGGCAGTGGCGTGAGAGACTGAATCGGTATCTAGTACTGAAGAAGGATCAATAGTATCTGTGGGATTCATTACGAAGGAGTAGGTTGCCTGGGTGGAATGATCAATGTATGAGTGGTGGGACGGGAGCGGAATGTTGTAGGGTAAAGTCGCGATTTTTTTATTTCATTGTGAGGAGAACTGTGTAGTGAAAAAAGTATTTTGACTCGTTACCACGTGAAAAATGAAGAGTTGCCCTTAGTTTACAATCGTTATTAAACTGTACGTCCCCTTATAAGTGACTGCGAAAGCCAGTTCAACGGTCAGAGGAAGACACCGCCAGACCATCTCTCATAGTACCATACCTAGCAAAGAACCGCAGTGTTGAGACTAATCTTCGTGTTAATAACAACTTTATCTCTTGTACCTCACAGCCAGAAGCGTGCTAATGAGTTAACATTACGTATTTATAGCAAAATTCCTTGGAGTAATTCCGTAATCAAGATGTAAATGAGCGGATTTGCATGTGCATACAGATTACTATTTAATTCAATATGCATTGCCCATAGTTTAAAACAGTCAACGACTTGAGTGTGGGAGACAATAGGGGTGTGTGGCGAAGAGAATTCTCATGAGAAAAGAAGAGCATGGCGTGCACATGGCTCCTGGGCATGTGCGTGGCGATTTTGTTCAAAGGCAACCTTTGGAAAAGGAAATGAAGGATTCACGATTATGTTCAGACTCACACAAGACGACGAAGATTATTTCATAAACAGGACTTGCGCAGAAATCTATATTATCAGGAAGCCAAACAGAGATGTTTATTCTGTCATTCCTACGTTATAGCAAGTGAGGAGTGTTTTTACAACGCTGAATGGAGCTACCAAAATAGGAGTAACCGAGCGCAGTTTGCTCTTTTAAGATGTGTTGCCGTGTTGAGACGCAGTCATTTTTCAGAGTTTGACTATACAAAACATACTATAAAAAATCTTTGAGTTCTGCCCTACGGCAGGTCTTGTCACGGGGGAAGCCTCGTGAGAGACGTCCACTGCATGAGCGTCTAGGGAAGTTATTCCAATCGTGGTTTCCCGTTGACTTCCATTGATGATGATGAAATGATAATGAAGACAACACTGCACCCAGTCCCCGAGCGGAGAAAATATCTGACCCAGCCGGGAATCTAACCGCGGGCCCTTGGCGTGAAAGACCACCGCGCTGACCACTCAGCTATCGAGCGGACAAATAGGCTGTACAAACGTTTAAATACCTTTTTGTACCAAGGAGCGGCTTTCCTGAAAGGTGCTTCAGCTGTATGTCGGTGCACCGTCTGGATCTGGAGCAGAGAGGCTGCCAAGGCGGTTGATGAGATGCCCGAGTTCTGCTGGAGGTGATAGGAGTGGTTCATCATGTGAACCTCCGCTTCGGAGTCCATGGAGTCTATGATCTACTTTGGCCGCGTCTTCATTGTCTCCGAATTCTAGCAACGAATTTCGAGCTTCATGGGGATTGGCAGAGTTCTGCTTTCCCTAGTGGATCGATAGGTAAGTCCGACTGTTCCCTTGAGTGCTTGTTTCGGTGAGTGGGGGTTCGGTAATGTCCTTAGCAAACTGTTCCTGTATTAGAGGATTAGGAAGTCCATTTTGTCCCCCTACATCTATGTTTGGTGGTCGACAGCACAGTGGTGGAGTTCCCGAGAAAGGAGTTTGAGTGCTAGATGGTCTTCAGGGTAGCGGGAACGCTGCCGCCTTCGACGGACATTGTTTATAACGGCCTTCAAGTCTTGCAGCTGTGGAGAGAATATTTCATGCTCTCGTTGATAGAGACGGGGTGAACGTTGTTGTCCAGACATCGGGTATACTGGTCTCAGTTGGTTCCGTTTGTGGTGGGGTGGCTGATACGATTGAGACCCACAGCAATAATCCCAATGACTGAGCGGTGGTCAGGAGAGATAATAGGCGAAGGTCGAGATGAAAATTCTTCAGTGTTGCCAAATCCAGGACATGAGGAATGTGGCTCAAGAGTGTAAGTGCTTTCCCCTGACCCGAAGGTGGTGGTGCCGAGCCATTCTTCTAGGTCACGTAGGTGATTCCCACGTGGATTGTTGCTCCTAGAATGCCAGGCGTAGTGCTTGGTATTCAGGTCGCCGCAGAGAAGGATGTTGTATTCATGCTTGAAGATGACTGATAGCTCGTCGTCATCTAAATGGCGCTGTGGGCTTAAGCAGATTGCCGCCCACATAATGACTCCGTGTGATTTGGAAATGGTGATTTCAGTGGCCTTGAGGGTGGATAGCTGCGGAAGGGCGAGAGGTGCGTTTGTGATGGAATTACAAAAGAAATGGCCATTCCTCTGCCTCTCCCTGTGACTCGGTCCGTCCTATGACCTGTCGTATTTCTGAGCTTAAAGCGTTGTCTGGGGCGAAGGTGTATCTCTGTGAGGAATAGAATATCTATCCTGGAACGAGTGAGGAAATCTTTCAGTTCGGGTTTCTTGTTGTAGACACCATCAGCGTTGAATATACGAAACGAGATGCCTGCCATCCCTGTGTGCTAAGGTCCATTGTGAAGTACAAACAATTGCATTGCTCCTCGTAAAGGACTAGTAGATTGGAGAAAAGGTCTGGTGAGTTAGGGAGCTTCCGGAGGATGTCCTCAATGGTAGTGAAAATGTTCCTCTGTCGGAATGTTCAAAATAAGTTGTAGACGTTGGAGAGTAGGACGAGCACTCGGAGAAGTCGATAACAGTATGTTGTGTTTGAACTGGGCAGGGTTGTTGATATCCTGTGTCATTGATGTTGGTACCCACTGATGTCCAGGCAGGTGTCGATCTCATTTGTAGTGCTGGAAACGTGCGTTGGTCAGCAGTTGGCTGCGTTGGTTGTGCTGTAGGTGATGGTTGAAGGAGTGCCTGCAGCGAGTGTCCCTGTGTAGCGTATGTCAGCAGAGCCTGTTGAAATGTCGGGTAGCCTCGACAAGCCTAGAACTTAGAACTACTTAAACCTAACTAACCTACGGACATCACACACATCCATGCCCGAGGCAGGATTCGAACCTGCGACGCCAATAGTTTCCAGTAAATAGGGGCACCTTATATACTATAAAACCAGCCTTGTCCTGAGGCAAATGTCAGTTTATATATTTTAAAGCATTCCATACACTGACGCGGTACAGCACTCAGAAGAAATTTAATCACAAAATTTTCCGTTGCTTGCTAGCGGTGTTTCCCGCATTTATTTTTCGTGGTGATATCACGATTTCCTTAAGCTATGACAGTTGAGCTGCCTTTTGAAGACTCTTCTTCTTTTTTTCTTGAGATTTCATCGAGCAAGAGGTCATCATCAGTCTTCTGACGATTCAGCAACGAATGATAATGCCTATACTCTGGTGTACATACTGTCTCATATTGCTGTATTTCAAACTTCATCATGTTCGCCCACATTGTATAAACTAATAAAGTATACGTCATATCAACCAACGTACAACAGCAAAATCTTAAGGCACTATTCTAAAACAGTGTAATAGTAGCCCATTGCGATGTCAAAAAACTCAGTACAAAAATTTTAGAAAGCTTTCTGTAGTTGGAGCAAAGCAACGATCGATATAATACGTTAAAAATCAAATAAAAACGTCGTCTATCGCGTTATACGTTGTTTAGACATATTTTCATCCCTCTATACTAAAAGGCAAACCTACGTTTCTAGCATTTGTAGACTTAGAGAAAGCTTTTGACAATGTTGACTGGAATACTCTCTTTCAAATTCTAAAGGTGGCACGGGTAAAATACAGGGAGCGAAAGGCTATTTACAATTTGTACAGAAAGCAGATGGCAGTTATAAGAGTCGAGGGGCCCGAAAGGGAAGCAGTGGTTCGGAAGGGAGTGAGACAGGGTTGTAGCCTACCCCGTGGTTATTCAATCTGTAAAGGAAACAAAAGAAAAATTCGTTGTAGGTATTAAAATCCATGGAGAAGAAATAAAAACTTAGAGGTTCGCCGATGACATTGTAATTCTGTCAGAGACAGTAAATGACTTGAAAGAGCAGTTGAACGGAATGGACAGTGTCTTGAAAGGAGGATATAAGATGAACATCAACAAAAGCAAAACGACGATAATGGAATGTAGTCGAATTAAGTCGGGTGATGCTGAGGGAATTAGATTAGGAATTAAGACAGTTAAAGTAGCAAAATAACTGTAGAGAGGATATAAAGTGTAGACTGGCAATGGCAAGGAAAGCGTTTCTGAAGAAGAGAAATTTGTTAACGTCGACTATAGATTTAAGTGTCAGGAAGTCATTTCTGAAAGTATTTGTATGGAGTGTAGCCATGTATGGAAGTGAAACATTGACGATAAATAGTTTGGACAAGAAGAGAATAGAAGCTTTCGAAATGAGGTGCTACAGAAGAATGCTGAAGATTAGATGGGTAGATCACATAACTAATAAGGAGGTATTGAATAGAATTGGGGAGGAGTTCGTGGCACAACTTGACAAGAAGAAGGGACCGGTTGGTAGGACATGTTCTGAGGCATCAAGGGATCACCAATTTAGCATTGGAGAGCAGCGTGGAGGGTAAAAATCGTAGAGGGCGACCAAGAGATGAATGCACTAAGCAGATTCAGATGGACGTAGGTTGCAGTAAGTACTGGGAGATGAAGAAGCTTGCACAGGATAGAGTAGCATGGCGAGCTGCATCAAACTGGACTGAAGACCACAACAACAACAATACTAAATGCGTATTATTAGTGTACTGCAGCGTGGAAAAGCCTGAAGATGGTCTCAGGAATGGGCTGAATCCGGCTGTTAATGAACAAAAATCTGAAAATGGGGTCGAAACTGTTTTTATTTAATTTTTAGTATCTCACGCATGACTGGTTGTCAGTGATGTAATACCCGGAACTTACAGTAGATAAGTTCGACTAAAGCTGCCTTATTCGGCACTGATATATTCACTTCCATAGATCTCGCTCCGTCTATCTCCATGAGCAGGCATAATAGATATGAAATCGTGTAGCTTAATTATTGTAGCTTATATTTCAGACATTTTGAGCCATATTTTCATCCCTCTATACTGAATATGTATTATTACTTTATTGCAGCGCGGAAAAGCCTGGAGATTGTCTGAGGAAAGGTCCGAAACCTGTTGCTAGCGAATAAAAATCTGAAAACGCGATCGAGACTTTTTTATTTAATTTTTAGAACTGAGTACAAAATTCATAATAAGCTGCTAAATTACATGGTCTCGTTGGAGTTACAATCAAGGAATCCCGACAGGCAGGAGTAGCAATATCGCGTAACAATTATCTCCGGTACCGGCAGGCAACAACACTTGCTGGTAGGCGTCTCTCTTTCTTACAAGAGGCCCAACGCGATCTAACAAACGAACGTTCAAATGCGGTTGCTGCATGAGTAACCGCTTCATAAAATTCTTCCATATACAGCTTAATTTCACCCGTGGTCTAGGGAGCCAGTACCGTAGTCCATCGTGTTCGGCCAGAGAGCTGGCTCCCCTCTGTAGTAATAAAAATTAAAAAAACTGAAAGAATGACGATGAACTTGAAAGGGTGACATTTGACGTCCGCCCAGACCAAATACCGACAACAGCAACTTACAAAATGGAAAAAAAAATAAAAAACGGGTTAGCGTCACTGACTAGTAATCAAAAAGCATTGGTCCCGGGTTTGAACCTCGTCATCCCTTAAATTTTGAAAAAAAAATCGTCGGGTATTTCTGCCACAGACATAAAACATAAGAAGTCGCCCTCATTCTGCCAACGGGTTCAGGGCACTCTCTTGTCCTTGAGGTGGGGAACTGCCCCTAAAAGGTGGAAGAAGTAGCAGTAATCAACGGCACGAGGCTGCCGAAGGCAATGGAAAATACTGCATTAAAGGCACATAAAGTGTATCCATAGAACAAGTGGACTGTAACCGAAAAAGTGTCAGGATGATCTCTCCATTGGCAAAAGATTTCGGATGAGTCCAGCATTCGGATTTCAAGGAGGGGACTGCCAAGTGGGGGAGACCAAGAGAAAAAGATTGAATAATCAACCGAAGGGTAACGTTCTACAAATTGGGGCGTGGAATATCAGAAGTTTGAAAGTGGTAGAGAAGCTAGAAAATCTGAAAAGGGAAATGCTGAGGCTTAATCTAGGTGTAGCGGGGGTCAGTGAAGTGAAATGGAAAGAAGACAAGTATTTCTAGTCAGACGAGTATAAGATAACATCAAAAGCAGCAGAAAATGGTGTAACGGAAGTAGGACTCGTTATGAATACGAAGGTAAAGAAGTGAGTGTCTTACTGTGAACTGTTCAGTTATATGATTGGTCTCATCAGAGTCGACAGCAAACCAACACAGATGACAATATTTCAGGTATACATGCCAAATTCGCAAGCAGAAGATGAAGCGATATGGTTGAGGATACTGAACGGGTAATTCAGTACGTAAAGGGACGCAAAAATCTAATAGTCATGGGGGGAAGAAAGAGTTACGCGAGAAAATGGGCTCGGTAGTAGGAATGAGACAGGAGAAAGATTAATTGAGTTCTGCAATAAGTTTCAGCTTGTAATAGTGAATATTGCCTTCAAGAATCCCAAGAGCAGATACGGAAAGATTCCAGTTAGATTACATGATGGTCAGGCAGAGGTTCCAAAATCAAATACTGGATTGTAAAGCGTGCCCAGGAGCAGATGTAGACTCAAATCACAATTACGTATTGTTGAAGAACAGGCCGAGATTTAAGAACTAGTCACAAAGTACCAATGTACAAAGAAGTGGGATACGGTGTAACGTATATGCAACAATTATGTAACATACTCACGACAAATATTGTCATGTTCGCTTGTAAAAAGGGACTCGATAAGCACCAAGAGCTATCAGCAAACGGAATCTGACCTTCATAACACTGTGTGCATGTTGTATGCGTGTCAGTTTCACTGTCGTTGAAACCCTCATCAAATCGTTACATGAAAAACTAAAAACTAACATTTGGATACGCTAACTGAGTACGTATTTGAATAAGAATACCGAAGTGGCTTAGAGTACATGACATGTTGTGGTGTGTCAATGTCTCTGTTTTGGACCTAAGTTGTGCACTCACCTCTTTAGATAATTGCGCTTTTCCACGTGGTTTACAGCAATTCGCAGCAGCATGTAGCAGCAGCGGCTAAAGCTTATTGTTACTAAGAATGACTTTCATAAAAAGAAGTTTGTTTGGGTCCTGTTAACTACTAAATAACTTGTGAGAAGGTTCAAATGGCTCTAAACAATATGGGACTTAACATCTGAGGCCATCAGTTCCCGAGACTTAGAACTACGTAAACCTAACTAACCTAAGGACATCACACACATCCATGCCCGAGGCAGAATTCGAACCTGTGACCGTAGCAGCCGTGTGGTTCTGGACTGAAGCGACTAGAACCGCTCGGCCACAGCGGCCTGCTTGTGAGAAGAGATTTCATAAATTAAATCCATTTAAGACTTCAGAAATCATAATGACCAATAATAGACAATGACAGCTATCAATAATGGCTGAGTGCCAGATTAACAAATTATTTCAATTTCAAAGTTACATTAACATTTAATAACCACAGCATATTTATTAATTGGATGTGGATAATAATAATTATTATTTGGAGGCTTCTTTAACTGACAAACAAAACATGGGATTATCGCAAACTCAAATTAACAATCACGAGCCTAACCCTGCAATTGCTTTTGCGCTATGCTTGCGAATTTTACCTAGAATTCCATCTTGAAGTGCAGTTAGGCCATCTATATCTCTCTTAGCTAT
Organism: Schistocerca cancellata; assembly: GCF_023864275.1. Classification (NCBI taxonomy): domain Eukaryota; kingdom Metazoa; phylum Arthropoda; class Insecta; order Orthoptera; family Acrididae; genus Schistocerca; species Schistocerca cancellata. Next base: position 421,304,682 of record NC_064628.1, on the reverse strand, counting down.
ATGAATGAAATCAGGCCTTGAGTGTCGTAAGATCTGCCATCACCGACGTGGGGGCAGCATGACACGTCTTCTGTCTCAGAGTTCTCGACTGAAACTACTTAGAATCGCGCTCCCCTGTTCCGCCCTCAGATTGTTACCAGTCTCACAACAATGCTTGAAATCGCGCTCCCATGTTTCGCACTCAGATTGTTATTGTCAATTTCTGAGTGCTTACACAATGCAAAGAATAGCGTTAAGTTTGCTATATTGTTTTCAATGTAATGGGGAGAGCTGACACACTCCTTACAGTGGAAGTACTAAGGAATGAAGAGACCGGCTTGAAGTTCTCTGAGGTTACAGAAACTGCGATAAGGAATAGCGTAGTGGAAAATTGAGTTGCAAAGAATGGACATTTCTATACAGGGCAATAAGAAAAGCTGGAAGCAAAACCGTAGGTGCAAGGAACGTAAATGGGAAGAAACCTTGGGTATCAGAAAAAATACTTCAGTTGATGCACGAAAGAAGGAAGTACAAAAATGTTCAGGGAAATTCAGGAATACAGATGAGCAAGTCACTTAAGAATGAAATAAATAGGAAGCGCAGAAGAGCTAAGGCGAAATGGGTGCATGAAAAACATGAAGAAATCGAAGAAAAATGCTCGTCGGAAGAGTGGCTCAGCATACAGAAAAGTCATAACAATTTTTAGTGAAATTAAGAGTAAGAGAGGTAACATTAAATGTGCAGTGGGAATGCCACTCCTAAATGCAGAGGAAAGAGCGGATAGATGGAAAGAGTAAACTGAAGGCATCAATGAGGGGGTGGAATTGTCTGGTGTCTGATGCGTAATGAAAGGACAGAAGAAGAAACATCAGTCGAAAGTGAAGAAAGAGGGGATCCAGTGCTAGAATCGGAATTTAAAAGTGCTTCGGACGACTTAAGATCAAATAAGCCCATGGGATAGATAACATTCCATCCGAATTTCTAAAATCATTGGAGAAATTGGCAACAAAACGACTATTCACGTTGGTGTGTTAGAATGTTTGAGACTGGCGAAATAGCATCAGACCTTCGGAAAAATATCATCCACGCGATCCATAAAATGGCAAGAGCCAACAAAGGCGAGAATTATCGCGCAGTCATCTTAACAGCTCACGCATCCAAGTTGCTGACAAGAATAATATACAGATGAACGGAGAAGAAACCTGAGGGTATGTAAGATGACACTCAGCTTCGCTTTACTAAAGGTAAAGGTACCATAGCGTTATGGCGTTGCGGTTGATAATGGAAGCGAGACTGATGGAAAATAAGGACAAGTTCAGAGCATTTGTAGACCTGGAAAAAGCACTCGGCCATGTAAAATGTTGTAAGATGTTCGAAATTCTGAGAAAAATAGTTAACCTATCGGGAAATTACTTGGTAATGACGCTTCTTTACGCTATCACAACACGAAGTTTTATTACACATTCTGATATGTCATGACACTACAAATTTACACCAGTCTTCCTTTTTCTGCTAAGGAGAGCTTCAATTCACACACCTTTTCGTAGTCATAGAACGAAGACTAACTGTGCAGTATACTCACAGGCTGACAAACAGCTCACAAGATGTGTCTGCATTGACTTGAGGATCTGAAGTCTCGAACTGAAGTGATGCCTTGGCGCGAATTCAGAGCTGTATATTAGAGCAAGAGCTTCTGGCATGTTTTACAAGCGTTAATTGATCAAATTAATAGTAATACAAACTTCTTGTTTCAGGTAAGTGGGCAATTTAAACATCACTGTATCATTTGATCTTTACAAAACTATAAAGATAAAAATAGTAACAAACAATGCTTTAAATAATTATGAAATATAATTTTTGAAGTTATGGAATATACCACGTGTATAAGACAATGAGTATTTAGCTTTTACAGAATACACAATTACTTGTAAAAACACTGAGTGTATTTTCATAACATAACATTAGTTTTCTATTTAGTGATGAAACTTCATGAAAAATTACGTAAATGGCATTTGGAAAAATGTTCGAAATGTGAAGCCGTTTTTTTGGAATGATATCAACAAAAAACAAACATCAGACGACGTACACTGTACGATAAATAATTTTTGTAGGATAACGTTATCTCATAGAAACATTGTAAGTAGGCTGTTTATGTTATCTTATTGACAATGTTACGTAGCGCTCTGTATGAAAATCACTGGCTGTGCTGTGTGCAATCTGTGGCTAGTTTGCATTGTTGTCTGCCATTGTAGTGTTGGGCAGCGGCAGTTGGAGGTGAGCCGCCAGCAGTGGTGGATGTGAGGATATGAAACGTCCCCTTAGAAAAATTATACAAGACAATGCTTAAACTGACACACAATATTTTTAGCGCAACGCAATCTGACTTTAAAAAATCCCTACAAAATAATGGCCCTGACTAACATTAATCTATACCTTTCACAAATCACTAACCTCACCAAAAATCTTCGTTACCCGAACTGCTGCAATACAGCGAGCGCCACTACTGCCAGCTAAATAAAAGATTCAAACTACAGAAGGCACTAACTACTGATAGGTATAGTTAGCAAATGAAAGATTTTAATAGAGAACAAACAATGTATTTACCTTAATAATCGTAATATATATAGCAGTTCATGATATCCAGTATTACAAATTTCAAAACTCCGCCATCTCTCTCCTCACATCCACCACTGCTGGCGGCTCACCTCCAACTGACGCTGCCCAACACTACAATGGCAGACAACAATGCAAACTAGCCACAGATTGCACACAGCACAGCCAGTGATTTTCATACAGAGCGCTACGTAACGTTGCCAATAAGAAAACATAAACAGCCTACTTACATAGCCCCCATACTCCCCACAAAAAATTTTACAAATTGTTTTGGGCAGTGACCAATAATGATTTGATAAAATTTTTCATAATTACAATAACAAAGATATCAAATGCACACACTTATTGATACAATGTTGGTCAAAAGCTAAAATTTTCTCACAGTCCATAAAGACAGTCCTGATCATTCATCACAGTAAAATTGCAGTGTTTTTCTCAAAGTCTGAACAATAAAAGAAAATGCACACGGAAGTAGTGGATTTCCATGCAGTCTTAAAGAAGTAGTGTTGTCCTTCCAACAGAAAGACAGTGCTGACTCTCGACATGCAGACAGGTAATGGGCCATAACAGAGTAAACCCACAGCAGAGTCATTCGAAGCTTTGAAGAATATTGGTAGGTAGGTCATCACAGAGTAGACCCACTGTAGTCCTTGTAGAGATTGTGGTATTGGTGGGCCACCAGAGGTGCAGACCCACTGCAGTCCTTGTAGAAATAATGGTACTGGTGAGTCAGCAAAGGTGTAGACCCACTGTAGTCCTTGTAGAAATAATGGTATTGGTGGGTCATCAAAGATGCGGACCCACTGTAGTCTTTGTAGAGATGGCCAGAAGACATCTGCTGTGACTGTGCAGGTGCACAATCACCATTGAAGAGTCTTGCGGATAATATAGCAAGTCCATAACCACCACTTCTGCACTCACAAAGTTTTTGGAATTGACCTTAGAACCAGCAATGCTGTTACCCAGTCCCTTGCTGAATTATCAACACACGTGCAAGCACAACATTCCCAACTTCTCACATATTGTCCATATACTATCACCAACAGAAACGTGTGCAGTGAAATGGAACTTACAAGTTAATAATATGATGAACTGGTGACAATTACAATTTTATAACATAAGAATACAATTACAAAGGTACAAAATACATCATTAAAGAACATAACAATACACATAACATTTGTAGTACAGGCTTTACAAAAGAATAGAAATAGACATATACATCAGTGTTACAGGTATTATGACATAAGTAAATAAAAAAAATAATGAGAATAGTTTTCGAAACATTAATTTCACACATGAGAATTGAAACAGAACAGAATTAATAATGTGTAAACATCTTTACAAAGAAAATGACATATTATAAATGCAAATTATATTTGAAGACAACAGTATTCCTAGTCATTAGTGAATGTAGCTTAGTACCAGAAAAATTCTACAACATAAATCATATTAGCTAAACACATAAAGACACGAAAAACACAAATTCACAAAAGAATGGCCCTGACTAACATTAATCTATGCCTTTCACAAATCACTTACCTCACCAAAAATCTTCGTTACCCGAACTACTGCAATACAGCGAGCGCCACTACTGCCAGCTAAATAAAAGATTCAAACTACGGAAGGCACTAACTACTGATAGCAAATGAAAGATTTTAATAGAGAACAAACAATGTATTTACCTTAATAATCGTAATATATATAGCAGTTCATGATATCCAGTATTACAAATTTCAAAACTCCGCCATCTCTCTCCTCACATCCACCACCGCTGGCGGCTCACCTCCAACTGCCGCTGCCCAACACTACAATGGCAGACAACAATGCAAACTAGCCACAGATTGCACACAGCACAGCCAGTGATTTTCATACAGAGCACTAAGCAACGTTGCCAATAAGAAAACATAAACAGCCTACTTACAACATGTAAAAATATTATTACAGCGTGGATAAATTTGGAAAGATATTATATTTCGGACGTGCACAAATGTACAGCTTAACTGTTTGAAAAATATAAATCTCATAATTGCTAGCCGAAACATTACTGAAGAAGAGGTAATTCCGTAAACTTTAGTTAACTCATAAAGTCGCCGTAAATCTTGATTTATTACAATCAAGGGAATGAATAATGACTTTGTAAGAGTCGCAGATTGTATAAGTACTGGATAAGCATGTGTACACTGTGCATAAAATGAATATAAAGTAGTATATGTTACGTACTAGTGCCCTTCAACGGGCCATATGGCTTTACATGGACACAAATTTAGAAAAGGAAGCGCGTATTTTGAGTTGAAGCTTACGGAGATCTTCTGTCTGCTGATATGTCTCATTTTCCTGTACGACTTGTAGTTTTCACGCAGCCGTCTTTTGAAACCCCGGATTACTGAAATGCAGAGCGTGTGGTACAAGAAAATGTCCTTTATAAATAACATGTGAAATATGAAACAAAAACACTTCTCATTTTCTTAAGGATATTTTTGATACACAGGTATTACAATAGTTGTATAGAAAAGCTGAAGATTTCTGTTCTCTCAATGTGTCTTCTGACGTGCTCGACCTGAAGGCCAAAGCGCGTTTCCCACCGACAGCTGCTTGCCGGGTGGTGTAACCGAGGATTTTTTTTTCTAATCCCTTCCCCCAACAGGGCGAGAAATTGATACGACGCGTCGGAAGCTGTGCTGGGGGAAGCAGCGTGCAAACATTTGACGAGACGAGACGCCCGTTAAAAACGGCCTGGGTCGGAAGGAGCAACGGCGCCTCCAGCGCTATGAGGGGGGGGGGGGGGGGGGGCGAGGGGTAACACGGGCGATAATACTTTCAAAGCATGTACAGGCGCGCTGCGGGGGCGGCGCCGGCGTCGGCGGCGTCGGCGCTCATTTCAATTACAAATAGTCGGGGGTCGGGGGCAGCAGCCTTGTCCTTGGCGGCCGCAGATGGAGGAGCAGATTTTAATCTGGTAAGCGGATAGCGCCGTCAGCGCCCACCCCCGCCCCCGCCCCCGCGCTGCGCCCCCAGGTGCCTCGCGGGGCCGACGCCGGCGCCGACTGCCTCTTGTTCATCGCCCGTCACCTCATTAATTCCTTCAATTATTCCCGCCCCTACCTGCTCAATCATTTACCTGGCCACTCATTTATTTATCGCCAGATCTCTACTCGTGCCCCGTTCATTAATATATTTACCCACGTTTATTTATACATTTTAGCCGGTAATTTATTTATTTGGTCATCAGGAGTCTCTCGGTCCCGTTTTTGGGCTTTTGCGACCCGGCCGGGGGGGCTTCGTCACCTTTCGCAAAGCTGATTAACAATTTGTGTCGATATGTACGCGTATTTTCGCTATTTTATTTCATTTTTGTTGTTAGCGTAAGATTATTGGATTTTAGCCTTTTTTATAATTCTTCTCTCTTCTTTTTTTTCCTCCCCTGCGTGTCCTAGCGGCGCTTTTATTCCCGCATTTACATCAGTGGAATTGTCCGCCGTTTCCGCCAGCGCCGATGTAATTACATTATGCGATCAAAAATGTATTTTATTTAATTATTTCTCCTTTGGTATAAAGCAAGTGTGAAAAGCTCGGATATGGCGAAGCAAAATTTTAGAATTTCCGCTTTCTTTCACGACTTTGCAAATGCGTAGCTGGGCATAAACATTTTCGGTGGCAGTGTATTCGTTTCCAAACAATTACAGTACTGCAGAGATTCAGGTGCAAGCTCTTGACTCCAGGCTAAACGTTCACACACACTTAAAAAATATTAAAACGTGATCTTTGAGCGACATTTTTACTCACTTGCGTTACAAATCATACCGACTCGTTACGATGCGCATATCTCTTTACGAACATTGCAGCACACACATACTTTGGAGCAAAGGAAATGGAATTTGTCTGGATACCTATTATCTCCATACTACAAGGCCCCTCTCCCACTGGATACCGTTTCATGTCTTTTGCCACCAGTCATTCTCTATGTTGATTCCCAGCAAGTCCACACCGATTCCACGTCTCCATCTTTTCTTTAGTTCAAAATGGTTCAAATGGCTCTAAGCACTATGGGACTTAACATCTGAGGTCATCAGTCCCCTAGATCTCAGAACTACTTAAACCTAACTAACCTAAGGACATCACACACATCCATTCCCGAGGCAGGATTCGAACCTGCGACCGTAGCGGTCGCGCGGTTCCCGACTGAAGCGCCTAGAACCGCTCGGCCACCGCGGCCGGCTTTTCTTTAGTCTGGGTAGTGGTCTTCTTCTGCAGGGATAACAATCCGTTAATCCAAGGACATCGATATTTATCCATTCGAGCGACGTGACCTGACCATACAAGCCGCTTGGTTCTCGACGGACCTACAATAGGTTAAGGTTATCCATTACGGATGTTTTAGAACCCGTGACTGTTAATAATCTGTAAATACAGGAAACATCAGCCAGTCATTTTTAATAGCTATTTATTATTCCATGAACCGGTTTTCGAACCTTTTCAGGTTCATCTTAAGATGGTTTTCTGAAAGTTATCTCACTATTTCTCGCATAATACTGGACGGTATGGGCGGCTCTTTTCCGTCAGCGTCCATCTGTCTACTTCCATTTTGATGGCCGGTTGGTACTCACTTCACAAACATTTACACAATCTGTATGCATTTACACTGTGACAGCGAAACTTTGCCAGCATCCAGCACGTGCTATACAACCTACGATATCTGGTCTGTTGTAGCTCTGATCCAACAAACAATTATTCCGGATCCTGTATTCCCAAATGATCTCGTCTTGTATCGTACCATAGATCTTCCTTAAGACTTTACGATCGAAAATGAGAAGATTAGTTTTTTTCTCCACAGACTCCATGTTTCGCAGCTGCACAGCCCTGCGGGTTTGATAAGATTTGAAATATTGAACAACTGAGGATCGACGCCTGGTGCAGAGACTAACAATTGGCTCTTGATACAAACGAATTAACGCAAGACGCATAAATACGCTGGAAGCCGTGTTCTTGTTTGATTACGTGACTGGGGATCAATAGCTATGAACATTCACTGCCATTAAATATCCAGTTGTAAGTGTTTAAAGTGAAACGACTACAAAAAACTAGCTAGGAAAGTCAGTTGCCAATTCAATTTATTGAAAGAAACATAAGGGAACATTTTTAAATGTGAACACTTTCGCCATTAGGCTGTAATTATAGTTATTGTGTCAAGATCTACAATTTAGGCTTTGGAAACAAATTTCAAGTGCAAAACATTGTCCCGCAGCACATATGAAATATTTCACGCAGAAATCTACACACACGAGTACGTATTGTCACCAAACACTATCCATTTGGTATCTTCCCGTCGTTTTCTGTCTTTATTTCAACAAACCAAACTGCTCCACTATGGACAGTCATGCCAAAACAAGAAAATGTTATTCACCCACGAAGGAAGCGGGTTAAATAATTCCCGTTCGACTGATTGTTGGGTATTGCTCCTTAGTCTGAGACACTTACCACAAAGGATTAAGAGTGGAGATAGAGAAGATTCGCAGAAAAGTGGTGCGTATAGTCGCAGATTTGTTAAATAAGCTCGAAAGCCTTAAATAAATGCTCCTACCTTTCCAGTGGCATGTGCAACAAAGATGAGGGCCACGGTGTGGTTTACTGTTAAGGATCTGATAGCGTACGTTCCAAGAAGAGGCAAGTAACTTATCACTTTCCCCTAGACACGAGTGCGTGCTGTAAACTAAAGCTCCGAACTTTTTACGTGAAAACTGTTGAAGGTTTTTAAATAAAACAAACATTATTAACGTTCTACATCCTTATTCTTCATCTGCACATATTTTTTTCTTAAGATAGTTAGCTTGGCGACGAAGACATTCCTCCCAATGAGACCTGTTTGTTGGTACCTTCACTGCAGAGTGTTTGCTGATGCAGTCACAACCTCACTTCTACTAGCACTGCTTAATCACCATCAAAGTGTTGTCCTCGAACGTGTTCTTTAAGTCTGGAAACAGACAAACATCGGATGGAACCTAATCGGAACTCTATGGAGGATGATCGATGACAGTCAACGCAAGGCATCCGATTCTTACAGATGTAGCAGTGCTCGTGTGTTGTCTGACATTCTCATGCTGAAGGGGAGTGTGCGCATATTTGGACGAACTCTTGGAATTCGATTGCAGCTCGCTGTTTCTCTCGCACCGACATAGGCAATTACAACACCCGCCCCTTTCCATACACTTCCAGTGTACAGGATGAACCAACACTCCACCGACTTGCTTTCAGAGGTAATAGTGTGGACCATATCTCATGAGCTGAGCACTTGTCTATCTTCGCTACTGTGAAACACATCTCTTCTACTGAACAACTGCCCATAACTCTTAAACTGTGCCTTTTAGAGCCTGTCTTTCCTAAACATTTTTTCTTGTTTTGATCCCGAGTACCTCCTCTGAAAGTTTGCTGGTGCATTTCTGGTTCATCCTCTATTGTTCCATTGTTACCGCACCATATTAGCTGTGGTTGAGCGAAGTGTAATGCCCATGCGGTAGCAGTACTTACACACCATACTTGTGCCGTCCTGAAGCATCGAGTGCACACCGACCAGCGCGGCGCCGCGAAACGGCCTCAAGAAGGCGCTGACCCGCGCCCCAATGGAAAGAGCAGGCAGCGCCAGGAAGACAGAGTTCAGCGCCCCCTGTAAACGCCGACTTAAAACAGCCGCTAATCGCAGGTCGGCCGCAGTTCGGTCGCAGACATGGAGAGCATCAGTACTGAGTAATAGGAAGAAGTCACTAAGCCCGCGTTTTGCGAGTGGTAATAGCAAGTAAAGTACATGCCTATAGGAGGCACAGGAAACACAGGAATACAGATAAGTTTATTTCCTTTTTTGAAATAAAGTGTTCATTTAATGTTCAAGTGTTTTGCACACGTGATTTTGTATTCCTGCCACCGGCCATCGAAACTACTCTCCTTCCTTGTTTGCGTTGGCGCTGTCTCCCACAGAGCCGACACAACAGTGCTGACGGGGATGGTGTCTGTCACCTGACCTCGTGACTAAGTGGTGGCCCTCCACAATGTAGCATTAAGGTGGTCAGATCGGAAGATGAAGTTACCGGTCTGTAACGCATACTATGCACGCAATGAGACACTATCTGACTGAAGAAGCGTGCTGGTGATCTGAGCAATACTTTCACTGCTTAAAACTCCCCAAAGCTACATTGCGTAGACTGTATAGTGTATGCTGCTGCACAGTTGCGTGATGAGTCTTTTCATATGGGAGCTCGCGCTCAGAGTAAGGAGCCAGCCTGCATAACTGGCCCCCTGCTGCTACTGCAGTGCATCTTGCGGTGGTTGAAGACATAGCATTTTATCCAATTTAATTTGTTTTGTATCACGATGAAGATATATTTCACATGACTCTGTTTTTATTAATTCTTATAATGCATGTTTCACGCGACCATCTTGCTCTCGCGTTCATAGTAAATAAACCGCATCAGCAACTGTCGAATTTTCCGGAAATAAGGTCTATAGGTCAATGTGCCCTTTTTCGTGAAATCACTTAAAGTTAATCAGCGGATCATGTATAATATTCTACCAAGATTTTGTTTCGTTATCTCAATGCTAGAGGTCAGAGCATCATTTTCTTGATGCATGCGCGCGCAGCTATTCCCGTTCAGTTTAATGTAGCGAGTGTTTATTTGTAGGGAAGCATCAAGAAACGTATAGCCAAGAGAACTGTCTTTATAATTGAGAATTATTTTGTTCTGAAATGAAAGCAGATGGTTCAGTACTAGACTCACTAACATACAAAGGTTCGTATACGTGTACATCATTCAGACTTCAGGAACAGAAATAATGCAATGGGCAACTGAAAATACTGAGACTATCAACAGTGGCGTTTAATCCTGTGAAGCCAGAAAAAGAAAAGGATGTCAGGGATTTATTTAAGTACACGGACGATCAAAGTAATTTGTGTCTGCATAGTATGCTTCAAGACCGTCACCAGCTACCAGTTCAAAAAACAGACATCCATGCAGTACAGGAAAAAGAAAAAGAAGAAGAAGAAGCGGAACAAAAGGTCCTTCAGTAACTAGAAACTATACCAGAGAAACTGTCCATCATAGACTATGGGCCACAGGTTGTATTTTGTTATCAATTTACTGTTATTTTATTTTTGTACATTTCTGAGGTTTCCCTCATCGTAGGTGTAATGAAGAATATTTTTACTCATATGTTTTGATGTATTCTGAGGGTTAAAATAACATTTGGTGAAACGAATGTTTGCCTATAAATGTTTATCAGAAATATTATTTTTCACATTACAAACCTAGGTTAAAATATCTAGTATCATGGAAAGATTTACTTAATAGTAGTACACATCCTATTAAAGTGTGCTTGTATATTAGAATCAGCGTATTATTCACATACATAAAATGTAATTATTTAAACTGTCCTGTCTCGGAGAATCATTTTGTCCTATGAACCTTTCTTCCGGAAAATCCTTCAATTTATAAACTGACAGCGTAGTTAACCGCGGATTAAGAAAAAAAATACATTCTCAGTTTAGGCAACGAATCATTTCATTAGACGAAATCTCTCTGTACTTTTGATACTGGTATTGTTTTCGCAGATCTACTGACACCATTAATACAATTCAAGCAGGAAGGGAATAGAAGATTTGGGAATATGGTCCTACAGGAGAATGCTGAGGTTAAACGGGTATATCGGATTACGAGTGTGGAGGTACAAAATCGAAGTGCAGAGAAAAGGAATTTACAGCACAAATTGAATAAAAGAAAGGATCGGTTGATAGGAGACATCCCGACACATTAAGGAATCGCCAATTTTGTAATGAGAGTAAAAATTGAAGAGGGAGACCAAAGCTTGCACACAGTAAGTAGATTAAAAAGGACATAGGTTGCATTGGTTATGAAGAGTTGAAGCTTCTTCCACTGGACAGATTGTCGTGTAGAGTAGCATCAAACCAGACTGGACACTGAAGATCACAACTACAACTACCCCCTCCCCCAGCCTCACCGCACACTTGATTCCGTCTCTGGTAACATGGCTGTATCTCACGTACTCATGAGCTTCATTTTCCAGTTGTATTAGTGCAGATAATAGGCCTAAACGTTCAACAAGTATGATCATCAGTGGTCGGCGTTTCATCAGCGTCCTGTTCTCCCATCCCTCTCAGACGAGTATATCGCATGTAATTAGCGGATTTATTAATGTTCATGTTATATCACATAAGAGTATGAAAAAGATAGGGGCAAGAAAGTAGCAATATTTGGAAACTTTTGTTGAACAATAAACAGGTACGTTAAGAACAAAACAGAAAAAATAACATCAATGAAGTTTTATAAAGTTTTGACCGACACACAATACCATTCGTAGTAGTGGATCATTTATAAAGCGACAAGAAAGAAAAAGTCAGGCAGCTGGAATGACATCCATTAGGACTGCAGAAGGCTTTACTAGAGTATGCTGATTAAGGAATAGCAACATTACGAAGAAATTAACACTTAAATACACTCGCTGTTTAGAATTATGTTAGTATCTTTGTACGTATTTTTCGAACCCTAAAACGAATACCACTTGAGCTTATTTATTTCAGTGTTATTAAAAACTCTACAAAAAAATCCTGTATTTAAGAAAAATCAATCTTTATGAAAAAAGAAACATTATGTTACCAATATTAACAATAACAACATAACACTGGCCTCTTAAACTGAATTTTTGGAATTAAGTTAATAAAACAAAGAAAACCTGCTTGAACAATGTTCAGAAACGTGTTTTGAGCTCAAATAGTTAAGTAAATTGCAAAGGAAAAAACTAAACAATGACTTTCAATAAAAGGTATGACAGTAGGTACATGAACAAATCTGCGAAGCACTTATTTTCATTTATCACAGTCAAGACATATCTTCCCATCAATGAAATGCAATTTGCACACGTAGTTCTGACATTTGGACCAGGTTTTGGTGGTTTTTGTGTCTTAAGTAGTGAACATATGTGGTATTGTGGCACCTTTGACATTTTTAGTTGACTCGGTCCTACTTTGACTTGCAATACACATTCGTCGAGACTTCTGTAATTTGAGAATTTTTACAATGAATTTCGTCCGTTGCAGTCAGCAAATACCTAGAAAAATGTCTGGGATTCATTTTTCTCTCTTTGATATTAGCTTTTATCAATGCTATGCCGAATTGTTTTCTAAAATCTTTATGTGCCATCTTGCTATTCTTCTTTACAACGGTTTTTTCCATAAAAATAGGCAGATTTTTCTACTATTCCTTGATTTCCCCCGCAGACAATCACTTCTTCTGCCTCTTTATCGTCGTCTATTTCACTGTGAGCTTGATAATAAGATATTTCTGTTTCATTGTCACTATACTCGACAGCATCTTGAAAAGACTCTGATGTACCCAGTGAGTCAGGAGTCTACACTAGCTAACAATAACTCCAAATTTTGATCATCGTTCAAACGCAGGTGCATTATGTCTAAAACGATTAAAAAAAATTTGTGATGACAAATAAAAAAGTAACATTTATAACTTTGTGGGGTATCTTTCGACTTCTACTGGTAAGTATTTATAGAAATAATAGTCGCTGGTTAGCTCGTGCCTCCACAACGCAAAAACATAGCCGGTACTACCACTACATAGGAGCGGAGTGGCAGCGTTGTAGTAGGAACGGATTTCTAAACAAACGAGTGACGCGTTGGATAGTAGATTACCCTTGAATGTAGTTAAGGGTTAAACACATTCAACGTAAGAAACAAAACTGCCAACAAAACAAAACTGAGTGAACTTCTCGACAGCATGAACAGAATCAGACTACCTTATAACGACACAAAACATAATCGGGAAGCCAAGGAAGAGATGAGTACCGTCGGCGGCCTAGTACTTGAAGTGCAGAAGAAGAATATTAAATTTCATTTGCCTTGTATGCTAAAAAAAATAGCGTAGAAATACACCCAGACGTACTCCTTGGATGTTTTGGCCAGTACTACCGATCACCTCATGACGCTGTTCATTGCATCTCCACCTTGAATTCAGTGATAAGTGCTACGTGTAGTCAAAAAGCTTCCTGAGTTCGCATTCGTGGCATGATTTCCTCAATCCTTCATTTTTCTCTTCTACGCATTGTACGTCTTGTACGCGACTGTAGTTACCTTCGGACGTTGCTACATTTTCATTCTGCTATGAGACGTCTGGATTGAAATCATTGTTCTCGTCCTTCACTGCGAAATTCTAATGCGTGTGAGTCTCAGTAGCATAAAACGCTACGGAGTATGTGATTTTAAAAAGTACGAAAACGTGAGAGTAAGCGGGCTGGGCGCTAGTTCTAGCTGTAGTCGACTTGGCCTGATTTATGCAGAAATAATTCAAGAATGACTGGAAGAGGGGCCATCAGTCTCCCTTTGCGAGTAAACCACTCTAAATTATCCGCTTAATTACTTCTTGGGTTAGCAATACGCTCAGAAACCATGAATTGGATTTCTTGGAGGCAAGAAACTCCCGGGGTGTAGCCTTCCGACGACTAATTAAAAGTTGTCAAGGGCTTGTTATTTCATAGCTAGGGTTGCCAAGAATTTTCTTACGGTGCTTTTACTCCTGTTTCAAATTGGAGCAAGCATCTCTACATCCAGAAACACAAGACATTACTGTGTTCTGTCGTTTGTCTGGAATAGAATTCATTTGGCTTCCACCGACAAATAGTACAAAGATAGAGCGGCTATTCAACTAGTCAGTCAGCGTCTGCACAAATATTTGTTATGACGTAGTATCATCTAACTCGTGCAACGGAGTTGTATTCTGGCTTGTTGATAGTAAAAGGTGTCCATCTATTCTTTGTAGGGAAAGGCTCGCTATATCCTGATTCCACTGAATGCAATGTCGTTTGAAGTCGTTGAATAATTGAGTCCAATTAAATTATATCAGTCGCACAACGGAAATTGATATCACGATTTCAACAAGACGATGCAGGGAATGGAGTATATCAAACCTTCAGTAATCATTTTTCAAGAAGGGAGTGCTATTGTCAGCTATCTCACACGCTTTTTCTTTGTTCTTTGATGTGTCAAAGTTTTTTCCAAGCCCCCCCCCCCCCCCAAATGGTAATAAATGACTTCCTCTGATAAAGAAACCTTTGCCTAGCTGGTATTCCCAGAGTGAAGAGCAGGTGATTTTTGAGGAAAACATTCCCTGAACATCCAAAGTGCAGACCTCTGTTAAGTCAGTTCTACGCTAAGTCAAGTCAACTCTCGCTAGAAAAATGTATCCCATTAAAGTGTGAATATGTGTGAAGACTGAAAACAAATTTTCATGTAGGCAGATAGATTTTTTTTTTTCAAGGTGATAAAATTTTGTGACTAACCTTCGAATATTCCTCGACGAACAGCTAATGGTTCGTCACCAAGTAATCTTGAGCCAGAAACATTCGTAATTCACCCATGCAATCTCGTCGGCAATAAGTGGACGTTCAAAAATCTGTCACTGGTCCAGATGTTGATTATGAGATTCCACTGATGTGAAACTTCATGGTTACGTTTGGAGCCGGCCGCGGTGACCGAGCGGTTCTAGACGCTACAGTCCGGAACCGCGCTGTTTCTACGGTCGCAGGTTCGAATCCTGCGTCGGGCATGGATGTGTGTGATATCCTTAGGTTAGTTAAGTTTAAGTAGTTCTAGGCCTAGGGGACTGATGACCTCAGATGTTAAGTCCCATAAAGCTCAGAGCCATTTGAATCATTTTTACATTTGGAATGAACTGTGCTCACACGTACTGGTTGTGTACACCCTGTACTGCGTCCTTTGTAGACATTGCCTCGTCCGTCCATGAAGCTTGGGCTGCAAAGTTTGCTGCTGTACCGCTTTGCTATCGGAAATAATGACACGATGTTACTACCGCAGGAGTTTCAGTCGGTGACAGCGCAAAAGCACTGTAAACTTTATGTGTTTACTAATGTAGACGTTCACACTGGAAAATACTCAGTCCAGTCACATAAATGTGACCACCGTCTTTGTTCGACGTCAACGTGCAATAATAATCACAGACGGAAGATGGCAGCACTAGTCGTAACTAACTATGTCGTTGGATCAACAAGGGAACACATAGGGACTGTCTGCCCCTCGGAGCCTCATGTTCAACGACGTTCGCTGAACGGTGAGCTGCGAAACACTTGTGCCTGCACCATCATTGCACTTTGTCGTCAGACCTGCCACAGATAGCTGCCTATCCTCCTGTACATTCGGGCACACCTTCGCTAACTGATATGAGAGGTGGGTGTTCAACACTTTGCGCTACTCGAGATTTCACCGTCCGTAACCACTTTGCATAGACACTCACGATAGTAGTACGTGAACAGTTCGCCGTTTCCGAGATGCTCATCCGAGGTGCTGGGCCATAAAAATCTCCCCGTTTACCAAAGTCGCTTATGCCGCAGGACGTCCTAAGTTGCTCACCACGTTGCCTCTAGAACGACTCCTCATTTGTCTCTCCTCTGCTTGTATACTGTCCCTATCGCATCACGTGTCGCAGCGTTACCGGGAGGCATTCAATCACGCTGTGAGTAAGTCGTCACAATGATTTGGCTCTTATAGTATGGTTAAAAATGGTTCTTTGGCACCAGTGATACTGCTGATCTCTCTCCTTCATACTACAGGATCATGTTTCCGCGGTCAGACAATAAAAGGTGACCCAAACAATATACAAAACAGAAATAGCTCGAAGCTTGCCGACATGGACACCATTCAACACGTGGTCGTGTTACCCTAATTTATCCCAAGAGGGAGTTGCAGAGTGGATCTCTGCTGACGGCAAGACTCTTGCAAGAATGGTTGGGCCACTAAGTTTATTCTGCGATGTGACTGTCAAAAAACATTTGTTGGGACATAACGTGATGCATCAAGAAATAGTCAATTTTATGAAATTGAGGTGTGTGTTCTTTCGGAAATCCTCCTGTTGGAATCTCTAAGTAGCGAGCGAGGTGGACAGGAACTGCGCATAGGTGGTGATAGGTAAGAATTCAGGTTGGCCTAGATGCGTGCCGAGGTGGTCCGCGCAGCTGTGATAAACACTTTGTCTGGGTAGCGCAGTGGTTACCGCAACTGCCTAGAAAGCAGGAGATCCTGGGTTCGAAACCCGGTCCCGCACACATTTGCACTCGTGGCCTCAGATGTCACACAAAGCCCTGATGCAGCTGATAACAATAATTCCTTCCTCTTCATTTGCTTTGGTCCCCCTCCTCCTTCAATTTACGAAGCGTATTCGGAAAGTCCCCTCCCATGAATCATGGACCTTGCCGTTGTTGGAGAGGCCTGCGTGCCTCAGCGATACAGACAGCCGTACCTCATGTGCAATCACAACGGTGGGGTATCTGTTGAGAGGCCAGACAAACGTGTGGTTCCTGAAGAGGGGCAGCAGCCTCTTCAGTAGTTGCAGGGGCAACAGTCTGGATGATTGACTGATCTGGCCTCGTAACAATAACCAACACGGCCTTGCTGTGCTGGTACTGCGAACGGCTGAAAGCAAGAGGAAACTACAGCCGTAATTTTTCCCGAGGGCATGCAGCTTTACTATATGGTTAAATGATGATGCCGTCCTCTTGGGTAAAATATTCCGGAGGTAAAATAGTCCTCCATTCGGATCTCCGGGAGGGGACTACTCAGGAGGACGTCGTTATCAGGAGAAAGAAAACTGGCGTTCTATGGATCGGAGCGTGGGATGTCAGATCCCTTAATCGGGCAGGTAGGTTAGAAAATTTAAAAAGGGAAATGGATAGGTTGAAGTTAGATATGGCAGGAATTAGCGAAGTTCGGTGGCAGGAGGAACAAGACTTCTGGTCAGGTGAATACAGGATTCTAAATACAAAATCAAATAGGGGCATTGCAAGAGTAGGTTTAATAATGAATAACAAAAATAGGAGTGCGGGTAAGCTACTAATAACAATAACGTATTATTGTGGCCAAGACAGACACGAAGCCCACGCCCACCACAGTAGTACAATTTTGTATGCAAACTAGCTCCGCAGATGACTAAGAGATTGATGATATGTATGATGAGCTAAAAGAAATTATTCAGATAGTGAAGGGAGACGAAAATTTAATAGTCATGGGTGACTGGAATTCGATAGTAGTAAAAGGAAGGGAAGGAACGTAGTAGGTGAATATGGAATGGGGGTAAGAAATGAAAGAGGAACCCGCCTGATAGAATTTTGCACAGAGCACAACTTAATCATAGCTAACACTTGGTTGAAGAATCATGAAAGAAGGCTGTATACATGGAAGAAGCCTCGAGATACTAGAAGGTATCAGATAGGTTATATAATGGTAAGACAGAGATTTAGGAAACAGGTTTTAATTTGTAAGACATTTCCAGGGAGAGATGTGAACTCTGATCACAATCTATTGGTTATGACCTGTAGATTAAAACTTAAGAAACTACAAAAAGGTGGGAATTTAAGGAGACGGGACCTGGCTAAACTGACAGAACCAGAGGTTGTAGACAGTTTTAGGGAGACCGTTACGGAGCGATTGACAGGAATGGGGGAAAGAAATCCAGTAAAAGAAGAATGGGTAGCTTTGAGAGATGAAATAGTGAAGGCAGCAGAGGATCAAGTAGGTAAAAAGACGACAGCTAGGAGAAATCCTTGAGTAACAGAACAGATATTGAATTTAATTGGTGAAAGGAGAAAATATAAAAATGGAGAAAATGAAGCAGGTAAAAGGGATTACAAACGTCTCAAAAATGAGACCGACAGCAAGTGCAAAATGCCTAAGCAGGGATGGCTAGAGGACAAATGTAAGGATGTAGAGGCATATATCACTAGGGGTAAGATAGATACAGCGTACAGGAAAATTAAAGAGAGCTTTGGAGAAAAGAGAACCACTTGTATGAGTATCAAGAGCTCAGATTTAAAACTAGTTTTAAGCAAAGAAGGGAATACAAGGGAGATGTACTTGAGGGAATATCATGGAAATTGAAGAAGACGTAGAAGAAGATGAAATGGGAGATATGATACTTCGTGAAGAATTTGACAGAGCACTGACAGACCTAAGTCGAAACAAGGCCCCGAGGGTAGACAACATTCCATAAGAACTGATAGCCTTGGGAGAGCCAGCCCTGACAAAACTCTACCATCTGGTGAGCATGACGTATGAGACAAGCGAAATACCTTCAGACTTCAAGAAGAATGCAATAATTCCGGTCCCAAAGAAAGCAAGTGTTGACAGGTGTGAAAATTGCCGAACTATCAGTTTAATAAGTCATGACTGCAAAACACTAACACGAATTCTTTACAGACGAATGGAAAAACTGGTAGAAGCCGACCTTGGCGAAGTTCAGTTTAGATTCCGTAGAAATGCTGGGACACATGAGGCAATACTGGCCCTACGACTTATCTTAGAAGATAGTTTAAGTAAAGGCAAACCTACGTTTCTATCATTTGTAGACTTAGAGAAAGCTTTCGACAATGTTGATCGGAATACTCTCTTTCAAATTCTGAAGGTGGTAGGGGTCACATACAGGGAACGAAAGGCTGTTTACAGTTTGTACGGAAACCAGATGGCAGTTATAAGAGTCGAGGGGCATGAAAGGGAAGCAATGGTTGGGAAGGGAGTGAGACAGTATTGTAGCCTGTTACCGAAGTTAATCCATCTGTATATTGAGTAAGCTGTAAAGGAAACGAAGAAAACTTCGGAGTAGGAATTAAAATCCACGGAGAAAAAGTGAAATCTTTGAGGTTTGCCGACGACATTGTAATTCTGTCAGAGACAACAAAGGACCTGGAAGAGCAGTTGTACGGAATGGACACTGTCTTGAAAGGAGGATGTAAGAGGAACATCAACAAAGGCAAAACGAGAATAATGGGATTTAGTCGAATTAAATCAGGTGATGCTAAGGGAATTAGATTAGGAAATTAGATACTTAAAGTAGTAGATGAGTTTTGCTATTTGGGGAGCAAAATAACTGATGATGGTTGAAGTACAGAGGATATACAATGTAGACTGGCAACGGCAAAGCGTTTCTGAAGAAGAGAAAATTGTTAATATCGAGTATAGATTTAAGTGTCAGGAAGTCGTTTCTGAAAGTATTTGTATGGAGTGTAGCCATGTATGGAAGTGAAACATGGACGATAAATAGTTTGGACAAGAAGAGAATAGGAGCTTTCGAAATGTGGTGCAACAGAAGAATGCTGAATATTATATGGGTAGATCACATTACTAATGAGGAAGTATTGGACAGTATTAGGTAAAAGAGAAATTTGTGGCACAACTTGACTAGAAGAAGGAATCGGTTGGTAGGACATGTTCTGAAGCATCAAGGGATAACCAATTTAGTATCGGAGGGCAGCGTGGAGGGTAAAAATTGTAGAAGGAGACCAAGAGATTCAGAAGGATGTAGGTATCAGTAGGTACTGGGAGATGAAGACGCTTGCGCAGGATAAAGTAGAACAGAGAGCTGCATCAAACCAGTGTCTGGACTGAAGAACCACAACGACAACAACATTCGGAAAGTAAGGTCCGATTAGGCGCAAAATGGAAACCACTGTGAAAATATGATGGAACTTTGCACGGATGTGTTGGGAACTGTCTTTAGTGTGCCTGTCGATCGCTTCACGTCACTCTTTCCAGATCAGAGCGCAGAGTGATCACGTCGAAATGCGTAAAAAACAGTGTCTCCCGCCAAGTATGTGGATCTGGTGAGAGATTTCGCCTGAAGCTATGCAGCCCACATAACACAAATGCCATGCATTTCTTTCTTAAAGAGAATTTTCAGCCGTATTTTGCAGGGACAATGAAGATACTCCTGCAGCGTTTTCAATGGGAGGTGTTTAATCGCCCACAATACAGCCCTTTATTGGCTCCCTCTGCTGTTCACGTCTGCTCAAATGAAACGCTGGTTACGAAGACAACATTTTGGGACAAACAATGAAAGAAAGACCAGCGTAGAGAATTGACGGAAAGCACAGGCGGTTGCTTTCTGTGACGAGGGTACTGGAAAGGGTCTTAATGAAGTCAACGTTCCAACTGATCCCAAGAATGATCCATCGGGTTCAGATCGGAACAGTGAGCAGGCCAGTCCATTTGAGAAATGTGGTGGTTCGGAAACCATGGTCTCACAGATGTTACTTTATGACAAGGCGCCGTGTCATAATCTCCGAATAGCTCCTCAGCTGCACACTGTAGACAATGCTAAAAAATATGTTCTTATCTGACCGCATTTAGCGTCTTCCTCCGTACATTCCTGTCGACCCCATGTACGATGGCGGGTAAAGTTCTCCGGACATTGCTAAACCCAATCCCTTCCTTCGGATTCCCAAAGGGTATAGAGTGATTCATCACTCCAAATCACTCTTTTCTAGTCATCCGCTGCCCAGTGGCGTCAGTTTATACAGTACCCGAAGCATCACGTAGGACTGATTACAGAAACATGGGGCTTATGAGGAGCTGCTCAACCACTGTACTTCAATCTTTACAATGAATGAATAATCGTATGCATTGTTGGCCGGGAGCGAGGTTCGTTCGGCCGCCGTATTGCAAGTCCTTCTTTGTTGAAGCCACTTCGGCGACTTGCGAGTCAATGATGATTAAATGATGATGAAAGACACACAATACCCTCGTCATCACGAGGCAGAGAAAATCCCCGACCCCGCCGGGAATCGAACCCGGGACCCCGTGCGCGCGAAGCGAGAACGCTACCGCAAGACCACGAGCTCCGGACTCAATGTTTACAATTCCCTGCTCATAGTCACTGAGCTAGCTAGACTGCAGGTAGCTCTTAGGAAGTGACGAGTGACTCCTTCCACTGATTTTTTTACAGCCCCCCCCCCCAATTCCACAATGCTCGACTGACACTGTCCATCGCTACTTGAGGTCTACCTGGTCTTGCGTTAGCTATGGTTGTTCATTCGCGCTTTCCTATCGACAATCAGCAACAGTCGATTTGGCTAAATTCGGAGGGGCAGAAATGTCTCTGACGCATTTTACCTCAGGTGACATCCAGCCCACGTCTGAGATCACTTAGCTCTCCTGACCGAACTCTTTTGCTGTTATTGCTTCTTTACTACAAGATGATACTCCTCGCCACACTTTTATGATGGTGGTTCCGCCTCTCGTGACATCTAGTGATCAAGTCCGCATTAGTTAGGGGTGTCTGTATACTTTTGATCAGATAGTGATGATGGCTCCGCCTCTCGTGACATCTAGTGGTCAAGTCCGCATTAGTTAGGGGTGTCGGTATACTTTTGATCAGATAGTGATGATGGTGGCTCCACCTCTCGTGACATCTAGTGGTCAAGTCCGCATTAGTTAGGGGTGTCGGTATACTTTTGATCAGATAGTGATGATGGTGGCTCCACCTCTCGTGACATCTAGTGGTCAAGTCCGCATTAGTTAGGGGCGTCCGTATACTTTTGATCAGATAGTGGGAGATGAAGTGGCTTGCACAGGATAGACTAGCATGAAGAGTTGCATCAAGGTAGTCTTCACAATCAAGACAACTAGTGGTCAAGTCCGCATTAGTTAGGGGCGTCCGTATACTTTTGATCAGATAGTGGGAGATGAAGTGGCTTGCACAGGATAGACTAGCATGAAGAGTTGCATCAAAGTAGTCTTCACAATCAAGACAACTAGTGGTCAAGTCCGCATTAGTTAGGGGCGTCCGTATACTTTTGATCAGATAGTGGGAGATGAAGTGGCTTGCACAGAATAGACTAGCATGAAGAGTTGCATCAAAGTAGTCTTCACAATGAAGACAACAACAACAACAACAACAACATGTGTCTCTCTACGATTTATGCGAGCACGGTAGCCTTGGGTGCACATCTGGGCAGTGTGTTCGGACCGGATGAGCGAGAGGCGCGCGCGGTCCGCTCGTGTGTGCCGACGACCTCCCCCGCTGAGACCGCCGACCAGCGGGTGATTACCGACGACTGCCTGCCTGCCTCCTGCGGTCGGCCACCGCAGCCGCCGCTGTGTTTTGTCCCTCACTTATTCAGAACCAACAGTTTCATTTAAATTTATATGCATTTATTTTCCCTCCGATTCTTATTTTACTCTGTTTACCTTTATTCCGCCTTGATTAAATTTTATTCCTGTATTACTGAAGGGCCCGATTTCGGAGGCAGAAAAAAAAGTAATCAACCGGACACTCGAAGAGAATTTTTACTAATTATTAATTTAAAAACCCATTAAGGGAGGTTAGTATTGATGCGGGCAGATAATGCCCGGAATACAAAAGTGATATTCACTGATTTATTTCCTGTGCGGAATATTAATCCGGCCGGGCTGTGTTTAAGAAGAGTCCGGCGCACGGCACGTAATCGTGATTTGACCAATAACCCGCCGCCGCCGCCGCTGCCGCCGCCGCCGCTGCTGCCGTCTCCGCATTTGCGCACAGAATGGCCGGCAGAGCGCATTTGCCGTTTCCGCGGTCCCCGCTCCGATTTCCGTATTTTAACTTTGCAAATGAAGGAGAACGCATTAGCGTTTTATACGTCCCTCCCAGATTACGAGGCGTGAGTGAGAATTTAATTTCCTTTCGGCCCTTAAGCATCGGAAATATTTCATGCCGTGTGCGGCATAATATCTTACATTTAAAAGTTTGGCACTGTAGAGGAACCCTTTTCTCTTGAAAACAAGAATAAAAATATTCATCTGTCTTGGAGGACTGCATACTTTCTTCTTAATACTGTTTATTCAGTATCTTTTCTGTAGGTTCGATGTGACAGTGTGTATGTATGTGTGTGTGTGTGTGTGTGTGTGTGTGTGTGTGCCGGCCGGAGTGGCCGAGAGGTTCTAGGTGTTACAGTTGCGCGGTTCAGTGCTAACAGACAAGCAACGCTGCGTGAAATAACAGCAGTAATCAATGTGGGACATACGACGGACGTATCCGATAGGACAGTGAGGCGAAATTTGGAGTTAACGGGCTATGGCAGGTCGACATCGCCTGTAGCGCCTCGTCTCCTGGGTTAGTGACCATATCAGGTGAACCCTAGATGACTGGAAAACCGCGGCCTGGTCAGACGAGACCCGATTTAAGTTTGTAAGAGCTGATGGTTGGGTTCGGGTGTGACACAGACCCCACGAAGGCATGGACCCAACTTGTCAACAATGCACTGCGCAAGCTGCTGATGGCTCCATAATTTTTACGTGGAATGGACTGGTTCCTCTGCTCCAACTGGACCGATCATTGACTGGAAGTGCTTATCTTCGACTACATGGAGACTATCTGCAGTCATTCGTGGATTTTATGTTCCCAAACAACGAAGAAATTTCACAAGCTGCGACATCGTCGCGAACAAAACAGTGACCCGAATGTAGAATAAGTTTCCTATCCTTTACGTCTACGGTCACAAATTTTTTGTCATCAGACTACAGGTTTCGGTCTATAATGACCATCTTCAGATCGGTTTTATAAAAACCGAACCGAAACCGGTAGTCTGACGACAGAAAAATTATGACCAGCGTAAAATAAAAGAAACTTAACGATGAAATTTTTACGGATGACAATCTGCCATGTCACTAGGCCCCAATTGTTCGCAATTGGTTTGAAGCACATTCTGGACGATTCGAGCGAATGATTCGCTCACCCAAGTCCCTCGATATGAATCCCAGCGAACATTTATGGGACGTAATCGAGAGGTCAGTTCGTGCACAAGATCCTGCACCGGCAACACGTTTGCTTTTATGGACGGCTATAGAGCAAACAAGGCTTCATATTTCTGCAGGGGACTTCCAACGACTTGTTGAGTCGACGCTACGTGGAGTTTCTGCGCTACACCGGGAATAAGGAAGTCCGACACGATATTAGTAGGTATTTCATCACTGTTGTCACCTCAGGCATGTATTTTTTAACTTTTTTTATGTTCAGTGTGGCCCGAATTCTTGTTTGGAATAATAAATTGGTGTTTTTCCTAATATGTTGCGATTTCTGAGTGTGCTGTTAGGAGTCTAGAACGACAGCTTAAATTGCTGTAAGTGAAACAAACAGGCGTAGTATTGATATTCTTGCTTCGTGCAAATATTTAACTCTTTATTTCCAATAACTCCGCGATTTCCGAAAGTGTGGTTAGGTAGAAACCGAAGAGTGCAACTTAATACGCTACGACGGCTGTAGCTGAGTGGACAGCCACCACGTAGCTGAGCGTGTTCGGCCAGTGGGTTAGCTACCCTCTGTAACAAGAAACTGAGTGAACGGATCAACAAAGAACCTAAACGTGTGGCATCGGACGTCCGCCACGAACAAATTCAACGAACAACACAGGACTAAATGAGATCTAAAAAAAAGCGGTCAGCGCGACACAGTGTCAATCCTAAGGGCCCAGGTTCCATTTCCGGCTGGGTTGGAGATTTTCTCCGCTCTGGGACTGGATGTTGTGTTGTCCTAATCATCATCATTTCATCCCCATCGACGCGCAAGTCGCCGAAGTGGCGTGAAATCGAAAGACTTGCACCCGGCGAACGGTCTACCCGACGGGAGGCCCTAGTCACACGACATTTTTAATACGCTAAGAGTGAAACGAGCAGCAATGACAGAGCATGCCTTTCTAGCCGCATCATGTGAAGCCGCAATAGTGTGGAAGGCTCTGGTCGGAAAAGTCATGGTGAAGAACTCGAACTCGTGGTTCGAAGTGCCACGGTACGTGCGGGGGAGAGGCGACGGACGGGTCGGAAAGTCCACGAAGCCGAATATCAATCCTCCCTAAGACTGCTGCCAGTCAAGCAAAATTAAAATTAGCAAATGCTTCTAAATGTTGTTCGTACTAACACTGCCTCGTTCAACATTTTATAGTCGATGCAATGCACTTGTTAAATTCGTATTACTTGACTTCCATGGTCGATGAATTCTGAACATTTTGCACCCGGATTGTACAGATAAAACTCCTTCTTAACACGCTCTCAAGGGTTCTCGCTTCTCATGTAAAACCTTTGTCATGTCACTTACATACACTCTCCAGTCACTTTGATGCGAACACCAGTCTAAGGCCGAATAACCACCCTCATAATGCGGACCGTCATTGCGAGACGTGGAAGAAGAGAGACAGCGACCTTCTGGAAGGTACCGACAGGGATGTGGAGCCATACCGACTCCAGAGCCGTGGCCAGCTGCGTTAGCTTTCTTGGTTTATGCATTCATTGCGCGAACAGCCCGATAGAGGTGGGACTACAGATTCTCGGTTGGGTTTAAATCTGGGGAGTTTGTTGACCTACGGAGTACGGTAAACCGATCCAGACTGTGAGCTGTGTGATACGTCATGATTATTGAGAGCGCACCATGTGTGAATGGAAGTATGTCGCCTGGTGAGGTGTTTCTTGTTACAGTAGTCGACGGCATTATTCGGATACGCCATCGTCCAGACGAACATGCGAGACATGCACCGCACCACAGACGCGCAGCCGTAGGAGCAGTAGTATGCTGAGGAGGACATTCACCTGGAGGCACAAGGGGCCTGTGTAGTAATCGAAGACACCATTACAGTTATGAACTACGTGGACATCACTGTGGACAGTCTGCGTCCTTCTTCCCCAATGATGATAACAGCTTCGCGCAGGATAACCGTCGCTGTCACAAGGCTACAGTGGCGCTACAGTGTTTTGAAGAGCATAGTAGTGAACTCACACAGGTGTCTTGTTGATCACCAAATCCGCCTGATATGAAAGCAATGAAACAAATCTGGGATACCATCTGGTGCCAGAGTCTCACTCTCAAGATAATTATGGGCTTTGGTTAACCCATGCGCAGACGTCTGGTGCCGCGTACCTCACGAAACTTACCAAGGACTTCTCGAATCCGTATCATGCAGAATTGTTGCTGCACTGTGTTCCAAATGTGTATCAACACCCTATTACGCCGGTGGTCATAAAGTTTTGCATCATCAGTATGTCTTTGGTCTCTAAACAGGAAAGTCTCTGAGTAGTGCTAGATTCTGAAAATGTTTGTGTGGCAGACACTATTTGCTGAGTATCGAAACGGATTTTAACCAGCCACACCAGCCACGTGTGAGGCGTAGCTAGCGATCGCTTCACGAATTTCTTTCATTCTCCAAGGTCATGTTCCATATTTAAAAGTATAATTAGAAATAGCCAATGGTTATCGAAAATGGGGAATATTTACGTCGTGCAATAGCGACTCTTTGTTTGTTATTAATATTGGTTTGTGTGTCACACCATATCGTTTAAAATAATATTGTCAAGAGACTTGAATAAATTGACCTTATTTATAAAAAAAATGCCAGATTCCGTTCCTAGCCCCATACCGCTACTTGGCAGATAGTTTATTTTCATGTGCGTGTGAGCTGTCAAAGCCACGAATGTATTCTTTCAAGAACTGGTGACGAGTGTGGGATGAATGTTTTTGAGAACAATATTCGCAGTCAGACTGCGTTTGCGTACGCGAGAAGAATTGGCAGCTCGCGTTATAGTCGTTTTCAGAAGGTATGATATCTGACAGCTTTACTGCACACAATCTTCCAGAAATTGGAGGTTTACGCCTACCATCTAAAACTGCAGACCTTCTGGTATTAGGGAAGGACGATTTGTTATTGCGTGTGGCCTGAACCTACAAAATACGTGGCCATTGTGGAATGGTTTACGTAAGCCAGACCAAGTGCAACATGGAAGGATGTTGAAACGAAAACGTTGCACACTTCTTACCCAACCAACCAAGGCTGCTATTGCTGAACATGAAATATAATAAAACAATAATTTTCACTATAAACTCTGTTTCTTATTCCTTTGTTATAGAATCCGTGGTAATCACATGGCTGAGTCTGACTGTAGTAGGGCTGGGTTCTTTCTAAGACAGATAACGATCTTATCTTACAGTAATTGATAAGGACTTGTGGTGGCTAGTTATGTTCCAAGTCACTCCAGAATCCCTTCCCCATGCGGAATCACCGACAATTGTTCGAGTAATATTCAAGTTCAGCTTGCGGAGCCCCTCCCCCACCCAGCGCAATTGTGCGAGGTATTTTCTAGGTCACAACACAATTCGATACCGGTCACATGGTTGTCGGAAACTTGAGTGATATAAAATTGGTGGCAAACCTCCACGTATATCTCCGGGCAACTGGGACCACATTAAAATAACAAGAAACCACTTCAGCCCCCTCTGGACCCCCCCCCCTATCATTGTTTATAACTCCAAATAAATGGTTCAAATGGCGCTGAGCACTATGGGACTTAACATCTGAGGTCATCAGTCCGCTAGACTTAGAACTACTTAAACCTAACTAACCTAAGGACATCACACACATCCATGCCCGAGGTAGGATTCGAACCTTCGACCGTAGCAGCAGCGAGTTTCCGGACTGAAGCTCCTAGAACCGCTCGGCCACAATGGCCGGCTGTTTGTAAATAGTTCATATGAGAAAAAGTACCACCACAGCTGTATCTTGAGAACGTCTTTATTCCATGGCACGACTAGTTTCGACGGCACATTACCGTCATCGTCAGGCCCTACGACTGCCAAAAGAGTGTTTGATTTCCTTGGAGCATTTGCTGTGCAATACTTGTTACTACCACACGTGGGTTAGCTGTCATCAGGAGGCTATACTCGAGTATACCATCAGGCAATTGTCGTCATTCTAGGCGTTTTTTTCAAATATCGAAATCACTGTCCTAAACGCGATGTTAACATATTACAACAGCTCATTATTTAATAACGAATACATTCTTGCAAAGACTTTAAATGTTAAAAGAAATACCACAACATGATACGCATGGAAACTCACATTAACGTGACCACCGCCTACTTTCAACATCAACGTGCAAACAACCACTCACAAACGGCAGGTGGTAGCACTAGCTGTGGATGGTATATAAAGTGTGTTCAGGTGATGCGGAAAACAATGACGCAGTTGTAATGCGAAAACAGATTAATTTAACAGACGCCCAAATGGCATGATCATTGGCTTTTGGGCTAAGGGTGGATGATTACGAAATGGCTACGTTTGTAAACTATCTGTAGCTATGGTGAAAGCATACCGTGCATGGAAAAATGACGGCATCCAAAATCGGAAGCAAGGCAACTGTGGTGCACCACGGGCCATAAATGACAGGAGTGCATGCCGGCTGCGGAGATGTGTAGGGACGAACAGACGTGCAACTATTGAGGAACTGGCCGCCCATATGAACCAAGCGGCTATGACCAGCGTCTTCTCGGCGTTCGTTCAGCCATCATTGCTACGTATGTGTCTCTGTAGCAGGCGCCTGGTTCATGCACGCATGCTGACTGCTGCTCATTAGCGACACATGCTAGAATTTGCAAACCAGTGCCACAACTGGATGTCCATAGCGTGGCGACGGGTTGACTTTCCAGACGAATCACGTTTTATGCTCCATCGCACAGAAAGTTTTTTTTTTTGTGGTTTTAGGGCGCACAACTACAACGGTCATTAGCGCCCAGGCACAGAAAGTGAATACCTTGGAACAATCGTCGGAAGGGTCCAGGTCGGAGGAGGAAGCTTTATGATCTGGGGAGGGTTTTCGTGGCATTCACTGGGTGACCTCGTCATACTGTATGAGACAATGGATCAGCACAAGTATGTATCTGGACTTGGTGAACATGTCCACCCCTACAAGCCGTTTGTTTTTCCTTCGCTCGATGACAGCCACCAGCAGGGCAGTGAAACATGTCACAAAGGATGCAGTGTACGCGCTTGTTTTGGAGAGCACCAAGATGAGTTTATCCTACTCGACAGACCACCAGATTCCCCGAATATAAAATCAACCGACAGTCTTTGAGATCACTTCGATCAGGCTCTTCGCACCAAGTCTCCTCAATCGAGAGACCAAGCGCAGGTGGCCACAGCACCGGAGCCGCATGCCTCAGCACTTTTGTCGGCACCTTAATGAACCTGCCTCTCTTCCTGCACGGCTCGCAGCGGTCAACTCTGCAAAAGATGGTATTTCAGGCTACTGACAGGTGCTCACATTAATGTGAATGTACAGTGTGTAGACAAATAAATTCTTGCTAACTCCTTGCTACAATAGCAGTGTGCGTAGGTTTGACATCATAGTGTACGTATTAAGCGAGAGCATTCACCTAGTGGTAGAAATAATGACGTCGCGGCATATTATGCAATATTAACGTAGTTTATAGTGTAAGACACTATGGCAACGCAGTGTATCACAAAATTAATGACGTCAAGCTATATTACGCAAAACAGCGTAAAAGTTTGTCCAGTAAGTGGAAGACTCAAACATATTTATTACAAAAAATGAAATTGTTTCTAACTCTAATTCTTGAAAGTTATTAGGCGGATTTGAAAACTTTGAAGAAAAATGTTAATCTATCCACTCATCTAGGTGAATTCTATGCGTCCATTACCTCAGTAAGGTTAGCAAGGAGATCAAAACTACGAGAGGCGTTTGAAAAGTCCGTGCAAAAACAAAAACTACTTGTGTGTTTGGGGTCAAACTTTTTTATTTTTCGACATACTCTCCTTTTAGACTTATACACTTCGTCCAACGCTGTTCTAATTTGTTGATCCCTTCCGAATAATAGAAATTGTCCGAGTCTACAAAATAGCTATTAGTTGCTGCAATCACCTCCTCGTTTGAATAAAATCTTTGTCCCGCCAGCTATTTCTTCAAATTGGGGAACAAATAGTAGTCCGAGGGAGCCATGTCTGTAGAATAGGAGGGGGGGGGGATGTGAAACGAGTTTGAATCCTATTTCTATTAATTTTGCGACCACAACCGCCGAGGTGGGAGCTGGTACATTGTCGTGATGGAAAAGGACTTTTTAGCGGTCCAATCGCCGGCGTTTTTCTTGCAGCTCCGTTTTCAAACGGTTCAGTAACGATGAATAACATTCACCTGTAATAGGTTTACCCTTTTCCAGATAGTCGATGACGATTATCCCTTGCGAATCCCAAAAGACAGTCGCCATAACCTTTCCGGCCGAAGGAATGGTCTTCACCTTTTTTGAGCAGATTCTCCCTTGGTAACCCATTGTTTAGATTGTTGTTTGGTCTCAGGGGTATAGTAATGTATCCATGTTTCATTCACAGTGACAAAACGACGCTTTAAGTCCTGCGGATTCTTCCTGAACAGCTGCAAACCATCCTTGCAACACTTCACACAATTCTTTTTTGGTCAAGCGTGAGCAATCGCGGAACCCATTTTGTGGATAGCTTTTTCATATCCAAATGCTGATGCAAAATATTATGTACCCACTCGTTCGAGATTCCCATAGCACTAGCAATCTCACGCACCTTAACTCTTCTGTCATCCATCACCATATCATGGATTTTATCAATGATATCTGGAGTCGTAACCTCCACAGGGCCTCCAGAACGTTCAGCTTCACTTGTGCCCATATGGCCACTCCGAAAATTTGGAAACCACTTATAAGCTGCTCTAATCGAAGGTGCAGAGTCACCGTAATGTTCATCAAGCTTCTCTTTAATCTCGCGGGGCGTTTTGCCTTTCATAAACTAATGTTTAATCACCACACGAAATTCTTTTTCGTCCATTTTTTGCCAATCACTCGACTTCCTTGATTCACACGAATGCCAAACACAAAGAAATAGACCAATATGGCTGAAACTTGGTGTGCGTTCTTTCCAAAGATGCTACTAACTAAACATGACCTCTATACGAGCCGGTGCTGCCATCTCTCGGACTTTGCACGGACTTTTCAAACGCCC
This sequence comes from Schistocerca cancellata, assembly GCF_023864275.1. NCBI lineage: Eukaryota > Metazoa > Arthropoda > Insecta > Orthoptera > Acrididae > Schistocerca > Schistocerca cancellata. Next base: position 421,273,461 of record NC_064628.1, on the reverse strand, counting down.
CTCGTAGCAGAAAGACCCAGTGCAATATACAGGATGAGTCACTAACTATTGCCACCTAGAATAACTCCGAAAGTATGATAGCAGCTGAAAAGTTTGTGGGTCAAATGTTGCATGGGACAGGGCGGGCCACAATATGACGTTGGTTCTTTGTTGCTAGGTGGGATCGCGTCAGAGATATGAAGATCAACTTTTTTTTAATGGATTGTATAGTTTGGTTCTTATTTTCTGATAGCAGCTATCGAGACGAATCCAATGATGTGTAACAGTAAGGTCTTTGAAGGTCAACGAAGCACACAAACGTGGCATGAACGTCCATTTACAGAAGGTATTCGAAGTGATGACCATTAGTATCGATGCAGTGCTACAATCTTCTGATCATGGATTGAGTAGTATTCTTGATCACTGCGGCACTTATCGAAGCACTTGCTCTGACAATTCTCTCTCATATATCGTGCAAATAGTAAATATTCGCCGAATATGGCGTACCCATCTGATGTGCCATTGACATGTAAACATAGGAACGGTAAGACTAGTACCGTCTAATCAAGCGAACGTGAATGATGTATTCCTTCGAAGAACAAGTCGATATGCTTCACATTTACAGAGAATCCCAACGAAAGTCAGGGTGAGCTAGAAACGTATACGCTGAAAGATATCCTCAACGTACTCTCCCTACACGTCGTACATTTAAATATGTGTAAGATAAATTGAGAACAAGTGGATCTTTAACGCATCGGAAACATATCCGGCAAAGGAAAGTTACTAACGACGAAACCGAAATTGGTACTCTTGCCACTGTGGTTCGAAATCCTTGCGTTTTAGTCGCGTCACGCTGAAAGGGAATCTGGCATGAGCCGGAGTAGTGTTGTTTGTGTTCTGCATCGCCATAAATATCATTCTTATCTTATCAGTCTCCACCGAGAATTAACTGATACTGATTGTATGCGTCGCACTGAATTCTGCCGATGGGCTCAACTTCAGATTAAGAGGGTTGACACACTTAATAATTAGATTTTATTTACTGACGAGGCTACACTCACGAACCATAGAAATGTTAATTTGCATAACATGCATTATTGGGCAACTGAAAATCCATGTTGGCTGCGGCAAGATGCACACTAAAAACTGTGGTCGGTGAATGTATGGTGTGGGATTCTGGAGGACAGAATTATAGACCTCTATTTCACCGAAGGAAATCTTAATGGTAGGAAGTACACCACATTCCTGCAAGAAACATTATGTCTGTTATTGAAGAAACAACTTTAGGAACAACGAGCAGATTGTAGTATCAACATGATGTGTGTCCAGCATATTATTCGCTGATGGCCGGAAGTGAGTTGCACGGACAATTCCTAAATCGTTGGACTGGATGCGGAGGGGATGTGTCGTGGCCGGCTCATTTGTCAGACTTGACACCTCTGGATTTTTTCTTGTGGGGACTCGTAAAAGACATTATTTATAAAGACGTTCCAACTACACCTAAAGATATGCGATAGAGAATTATCAGAGCATGTGCTTCGATGAGTGCCGATGTGATAAGGAATACCACTCAATCCATGATAAGAAGATTGCAGCACTGCATTGATACCAATGGTCATTACTTCGAACACCTTCTGTAAATGGACGTTCATGCCACCTTTGTGACGTTCGTTGACCTTCAAAGATCTTACTGTTGCAGATCATTGGATTCGTCTCCATAGTCGCTGTCAGAAAATAAGTACCAAAAAACAAAGTTAATCTTCATATCTTTGAAGCAACCCCACCTAGCAACAAAAACAACTTCATATTATGGCCCCGTTTGTCCCATGAAACTTTTGTCCCACAAACTTTTCACCTCCTATCACACTTTCGGAGTTATTCTTGGTGGCAGTAGCTAGTGAATCAGCCTGTATAAACTCTTGGTAAGTCATCATATATTACTAGAGAAGGTGTGTCAAACTGTGTTCTCCTACTGGTAGAAATACTGATGTCACGGCATAATCTGCAAAATCTAGATAATATTAACAAAATGTATACTGTAAGACTCTAGTGTGTGAAGTCATATCAACATTCTGTAAACACGGTGTAAGACCCAAGCACCCCCCCTTTCTCTCTGTACCGATAACAAACAGGTTCTCCCTCCTCCCTCCAATCATATAGCTTTTAATACTAGAGCTTATGCGTGAGTTACGTTATTACTGGTCAATCAACGCTTCCGGGAGGAATAATAGACACATAATCACATTTAAATTCCCACAACAGCTGGAGTGTGGCTTTTAATACTAGAGCTTTTGCTGTGGCTACATGCTTATTGGTCAGACAACGCTTCCAGACGGAATAAAAGACACATAATTATGTTTAAGCTCCCACAACATGATCTTTAAACAAAAAAAAAAACTCTTATTACATCACTCCTATAAAATGAATAGTGTGTGACACCACTGTAAGACTCTATCAACTTGAAAAAATCCGACTATGTACGTTTACAACACACTGCTATAAACAAGAACCTATCTCATTATTATACCAAAATTCGTCGATTTCTACATTGCACTGTTCATCAAAAAAATACAGACAGTACAAAGTATGTAACTGGAGTAGGATTTTACTATTGGACTGCTAGCACAATCAAATTTATATGGAAGATCAGTGTTGCTGGAGGGAATAAGGCGAACTTGTTCCTCATTGGTTCGGAGAGAAAAGCGAAGTGCTTCGCTCTTAAACAGTGCATACAGAAGGTTGATATGACGTCACACAATAGTGTCTTACAGAATACGTTTTGTTAATATTTACCGAGATTTTGCGGAATATATCGCGACGTCAATATATCTACCAACGGGAGAACGCACTCATTTTGACACACATGTACTAGTAGGACGACTTAATATGAGATTTTATATTGAATTTGCGGTATTTCTGCTCGGTGTTCCCTCCAGGTTAACCTTATTGAGGTGACGGACGAACACAATTCACCTAGAAGAGTGGGCAGACTAACATTTTTCTGCAAGTTTTGCAAATCCGTGTAGAGCATTATTTAGAAACAATGTCATCCCTTGTAATAAATTTGTTTGAATCATTCATCTGAATGGACAAATTTTTTACGCTGTTTTGCATAATATATTGTTTCCTCACCAATTTAGTCACACACGGAACTGACAGTGTCTTACAACATAAATCACGTTAATACTTACCGCCATTTTGCATAATATGCCGCGACATCATTAATTTTGCCGCACAGTGCATTGTCATAGCATCTTACACCATTAATTACGTTAATATTTACGTCAATTTTGCATAATATACCGTGACATCATTAATTTAACCACACATTGCCTAATCAAAGCGTTAACATCTGCAGCTATTTTGCATAATATGCATAATATACCTTGACGTAATTATTTCTACAAATAGGAGAACGAGCTAGTTTTAATACATACACTATAACGTCACTCAGACCCATACTAGTACTGTAGGGATGACTTATCAGTAGCTTATTTGCTTTTATATATCGTGCTGTGGTATTTCCTTTAACATTATAGTCTTTAAAAGAGCGTATTTGTTCTTAAATTATGAGCTGCTGTAATTTGTTAACATCGAATTTATTATAGAGGTGTCGGTATTTCAAATGAATCTATGAAATTGCAACAAATTAACTGAAACTAACTACTAATTATGAAATTACTTACATTCTATTATGCATGTTGGTCGCGGCTGGTGTCTGTGGGAGCCTTGGATGACGAAATTCTCGTGTTTATAATACTAGTAGTAAAATTAATATGTTATTTATCAAAAGTACTCACACGCTGGTCCTCTCTCTTCTGAACACATACTTAGAATGTTGAAACTTACATATTTGTGATAACAACAGATTTAACTTTCTGTAATTTATAAAAATGTCCACGTCCTGGTCCACTCCCTATGGTACCTAGATCAAAGAGGTCAAAACTCACGTAATTCGTATAATATTATAATCAATTTATTATTATTTATTTATAACAAATACCCTACACCCTGACCTTAAACAACTTGAACTTCTCCCTACGATGCATAGACTTCCTATGAAGAGGCATATGCGACTGAACTAGTAACACAGGATGACAGGGGCAGGTGGAGCTTGAATCTTATTGGTCCATTATGGGGGAGAGGAGTTATCCTCTATTTTAAGGTGCTTCTGTTGGTCGAGAGATATAGGTAGGGGCTTACAGCCAATTTCATATCACACAATTGTCCGATGAGCACGTGGCTGGTATGGAGTTATGTTATGACCTTGAATATCACTCTTACAATTGCCTCAGCTGCGTGCGTATGTTGGGGGTTTCCCTGGGTTACCTTGGATATAACTCGTAAAATGGCCACTTATTCCCGGAGGGGTGGGGCGGGGGGTAAAGGAGGGAGTGAGGGACGATGTTGAATATAACTACAGCTGAGTCGGCGTAAGTTGATCTCTGACAGTTGCAGTAGGCTGTGCGTGGCAGCTTCGCGGGCCTACCTCAAATAACAACGGAAATCGATTTTGTAACTGTCCGCCGGCCGGGGTGGCCGAGCGGCTCTAGGCGCTACAGTCTGGAACCGCGCGACCGCTGCGGTCGCAGGTTCGAATCCTGCCTCGGGCATGGATGTGTGTGATGTCCTTTGGTTGGTTAGGTTTAAGTAGTTCTAAGTTCTAGGGGACTGATGACCTCAGAAGTTAAGTCCCATAGTGCTCAGAGCCATTTGAACCATTTGTAACTGTCTCTGTGGCAACGTCTCATTGTTGTCTCTGCTCCGTAGACGGCACCGGCTTCGTCTGCAGTCGCTAGCTGAAAGCTGGCAACAGCAAGCTGTCGGGGATCACCGTAAGTTGTCTGGACAGTAACCGACGTTGTGTAATCTGACACCCAATGACATTGAGATAAGATCGCTACCTTAAAAAGAACCCTGCTCTACTACTTCTGATGTATCGTGATAACGGTTGCTAGGTGGATAATGGGTGGAATCCCATCATCTTCACAATTTGCTGCAGGAGAAGAAGACAGACTACATCGATGGCCACGTCGAACGACAACCCTGAGAACAACTGAATTGTGCAATTCTGACAGCGAGGGCGCTAACTGAGGGCAGTCTGCAAACTCTACCATAATAGACGCGCAGAATACACACAACGTACTAATAAACTATGGAACGGGGGGAAGTCTCCTCGGTCTTCGATGGCTCATTTGAAGATGATTGGCAGGTGTCCATTCGAAATATCGTGCAATACATTTAACTATCACCGAATGCAAGCCCGAATCTTCATTGAATATTCAGTTCATCGGGAAAATTTTAAAATTCATATTCTTGTAGAGTTCGGTGACTTTTGGAAACAAATACAAAAATAAAGCCTGAACTACTCTGTCATAATCAGAACACATATTTCCTTTTAAAATACAGTGTTAAGCATGTGACTCAGGTTGTACAAAGGAAAGGCGATGCGAACATCCCTCAAATATTTTCTTCCGTTGTTTCGAATTTCATCTTCAGGTAAACTCTGGAACTCTATCCTTGTATCATTTTCGGAGCCGATTTCCTATGTACTGGTATACTTTCACATTGCCCTTTCCCAAACAGCTAAATACCGATAATTCTTGACTCACCTAAAGCCGGTAGTAAAAATATGATTTAGGTTTTCTTCCGGAATGAGTCTTCGGAATTTCTACTTTTGTGCAGACGAAACGAAAGCATTATGTTCAACATCTCCAGGGGGAACGCACTGAGTGTACTTTAAAAGCCACCGCCACAAAGTACAGTAATAGTAGGTGATATTCCGAAATGGATCATCGACGCCGGCCGCGGTGGCCGAGCGGTTCTAGGCGCTTCAATCCGGAACCACGCGACTGCTACGGTCGCAGGTTCGAATCCTGCCTCGGGCACGGATGTGTGTGATGTCCTTAGATTAGTTATGTTTAAGTAGTTCTAAGTTCTACGGGACTGATGACCTCAGATGTTAAGTCCCGTACTGCTCAGAGCCATTTGAACCTTTTTTTTTTTTTTTTTTTTTGGATCATAGACAATATTGCTAACTGAAATTACAGGCGGTTTACATGTGACAGAATAAAGGCAAATGAACACCTACTTATTGCTCTAACTGCCGGAATGAATTCGAAACTAACAAATGTCAGAAGACGAATCTTAAGTTAATCTCTGAGCAGCTAAGTGACACGGATACAGTGAAAAAGTCGGTAAGGAAGATATAACGAAAATTAATGCAGGGGATTTTTCATTCATAAATCACAATAGAATATTGTTTGTTTGCCAGAAGATCAGGTTATGCCTCGTGTAAAAAGGAGAGACGTCCACCAGTACGCGTAAGCAAACGATGGCGGCAGGATTGTGGTTTATCGATAATGTGATATCGTTCCACGATATCACTCCCCGCAAAGGCCGGGATCTCGCTACACGCGAAGGCCGGAATCCCACAAGTGTGCGAGAAGCATGAACATGAAATCGATGGATTCAGGGGAGCCATACACAACGCCGTACAGGATCTCAGTAGTCCCACACGCCTAGCGTCCGAGAGGACAGACAAAATGTTCACTCGGACGTGCACCATCGTACAGCCCCGTCTCACAACTTAAGTCAGGTATTGGGATCGTTTTCAGTAACACAAGAGTCCACATAGACATTGCGGCGAAGTCTGGTGCACTGCGGAGGGACAGCACAGCGGCTCCTAGTTCTACACACAGAATTGCGTTGGATGTATCTGAGAGGGAAGTTGCGAGAAGCATGAACTTTGACAAACTGCTTACGTCATCGTCATATAGGCCCAGCACCTGTCGTAATAATATGGAGTGCCAGAAGATACACAACGTTATCCATAAAATTGGTTAAAAACCGTCTTGACCGCAACAACATATTTATTTGCAATGGTGAAAGGTTTCGGTCACAATGTGACCATTCTCAGATCATTTATACCATGATGGCAGGTGCTGGTGGTGAACGGGACAATCGTCGTGAAACCTCAACTGCTCAGAGGTTGGCAGTTGACAGTAAATCTAAACAGCTTCAGCTCTTATGTAAATGATTAAAGCTATAGTTCTCTGTGACAGGTATAAAGCCGACAAAGTACATAAGTGATCACTGTGTTTACTGCTGTTACCAGTCTTCATAGAGCATACACTGGGGTGACAAAAGTCATGGGATATTTCTCAGTATCATGTCGAACCTTCACGTACCAGGTGTAATGCAGCAACTTGACGTGGCATGGACTCATGTCGTAGGAAGTCTCCTGCAGAAATATTGAGCCATCTTGACTCTATAGCCGTACATAATGGCGAAAGTGTTGCCGGTGAACTATTTTGTGCACAAACTGACATCTCAGTTTTGTCCCATATAAACTCTACGGGACTCATGTTATCTGGGTGATCAAATCATTCGCTCGAATTGTTCAAAATGTTCCCGAGACTAATTGGGAATAACTGTAGCGAAATGACATTACATTGTTGTTATGCAATTGTTTCCAGTCAGTTAACGGTTCAGTTGGACCAGAGGACTCAGTCTATCCCATGTAAACAACCCACACCATTATGAAGCCAACAAAAGCTTGCATAGTGCCTTATTGACAACTTGGGTCCATGGCTTCACTCGAACCCTGCCATCAGCTCTTGCCAACCGACGTCGGAACTTATCTAACCAGGCCACAGTCTTCCAGATGTTTAATGTCCAACTGATATGGTTACACACCCAGGACCGCTGCAGGCGATGTCGTGCAGTTACCAAAGACACGCTTCGGATGTCTGCTTAGATAGCCCATTAATGCCAGATTTCGCCGCACTGGCCCAACGGATACGTTTGTCGTACGTCCCATACTTATTTCTGTAGTTATTTCAGGCAGTGTTGTTTGTTTGTTAGCACTGACAGCTCTACGCACACGCCGCTGGTCTCGGTTCGTCGTTTGAGGTATAGCCCGAAATTTAGTATTCTTGGCCCACACTTGACACTGTGAATCTAGGAATACTGAGTTCCATTACGAAATCAGAAATGGAGTGTGTCATGCGTCTAACCCCAACTATCGGCCAGCGTTCAAAGTCTGTTAATTCCAATCGTGCAACCACAATCACATCGGAAATCCTTTCGTATGAATCACATTCGTAAAAATTACAGCTTCGCCAATGTACTGGTCTTTTATATCTTTTGTAAGCGATTCTACCTTCATCTGCATATGTGTATATCACTGTCGAATGACTTTTGTCATTTCAGTGTACTGGTACGAACAGCATGAGATGTTGATCGATCACTTTGAGAACGCAAACTCTTGTGATCCGAAATTATCAGTACCTGACAGAGCTGTAAAGGTGTCTCATTGTGGGTCTCCATTTGGCAAGTTGGTCGAGTCGGTAAGTATCCCGAGTTGTGGGATTCGGATGTGATAATGGCCCGAATTTAGACCGCATGGAAACCTGAGGGTAGGAACGTTCCGGCCTACCACGTCTGACCACAAAAGTGGATGATCGTCTTAGAATTCTCTCTTAATTGTGACAGATCTGCAGGCTCCTGAGGTTTGACAAAAGGTCACTTTCTACGGTGACTGCCAATCTCTACGTCCAACACCGGCAATAACAGTACGAATGAAGTAAAAAAGGCGAGTAGAAAATGCTCTTTGGACCCACGGCGTCGCGGTCGTAGATGAGGTTTTTCGATGCCATTTAGGCCGCCAGACAACTATTGCTGATGCTGCAACTTCCTCTCCCGGTTTCTCAATCACTCCAGTACACAACCGCCATATTGCCATCGCTGAAGACCCATTTCTGCCGCCAAATTCTAGGCCTGCTGAGCCGATACACCTCTACGTTATCAAGTTAGTGTTGTGGAGTCTGCAGAGCGTATTTCGGCGTTAAAAAAGTATGATTGGCAAGTCAGTATCTATTCGTATAGATACACAATACTGTGTCTCCTCGTCAGCCTCGGCTGACTTCTCGTGCCAGCCACACAGAGGAGTTACACTTACTCATGTTGTCGGCTCGGCGCTTCCGGCCAGCAAGGCCGCTGTCCCGTCAATTTAGACGAAATCCAGAGGGCTAACTTCTGGCAGGCGGAACCTTTGTGTGAGAGGATGGTCTCACACTGGGTTGGAGCGTCCTTGTGCCGTTCAGATGACAATTATCCGCGATGACCCATAGAGATGCACTACGCCTTCTGAAGCCGTGTATTCGGACCGTCCTGGCCCGCCGGACGTGTAGGCACTTACCGCCCGAAAGTACCTGCTGCGACGTTCAGGAATGGAGGCACCGTATAGTCCCTTCACCAGCAGTGACGACGATGTTAGTGGGACAAACAAACACCATCCGAAAAGACCTTGAAGGCTCAACGTTACCGACTGGACGTCGTGTCATCCTTAGCCGTTAGACATCACCAGTTGAAGATACGGAAGGGCATGTGATCAGCACACCGCTCTCCCGGCGATTGTCAGTATTCGTGACCAGTGTCGCTACTTCCCAATCAAGTAGGCCCTCTATTGACCTCACAAGGGCTGAGTGCACCCCGCTTGCCAACAGCACTCGGCAGACCTGGACGGTGACCCATCCAAGTGCTAGTCAAGTCCGACAGCGCATAACTTCATTGGTCTGACGGGAACTGGTGTTATTACTGCGGCAAGGCCGTTGGCGTTATTGCGACTAGCGCCACGCTATGTACTGGTGACAGTCTCTCCGTGGGAGATGTGGTAGGCGACCAGTGCGAAGTCTCACGAGTGGCAGGTCTTGGTTATTGGGAGATTGTCATCTTGGGAATTGCAAACAGCATGTTCACGAGAAATGCTTGAACATGTAATACATGGATGTCACTACATCATAACAATCATTGAAACGAGTGTCTCGCTACGAACACCATCGATCCGCATGACCAACTGAATTCAGAGTTAGCGAGTTAGGGTGTTCGTGGGGACTGGTGGAAGGCTATTACGTGAGGCTCTGTTCGTTGGACCGAATTGGGCCAGCTTCTTTACTATTTGTCAGTGGTCCTCGTTTCACTGTGTTTGCTTGTTACAGGCTCTTAACCGCACTGTCACGCTTCTGTTAGCTGTTGTTGCGTTCTACATATTGCATGTTGCTTAATGTAACAAGAGCTAACGAATTTATCTATGTCGCATCCTCACAGCGGACATTTCAGTGAATGTGTAATGCCGAATTAGTAAACTGTGGTCGTTTTCTCGTCCGACTTACAGTGTTGATTGCTTCTTTCTGCTGCATACGTATGTCACAACTTCTGCCTGGTGTCGTCTGTTGCTGTGCTAGCGTGAACATAAGAAAAATTTTAATTATTTCCCTTTTTCTATTCTGTGTTACACCAAACATATTTTAACCCCTTCACGTCTGCTCCTAACGTCTGGTAACACTTAATGGAGTCTTGTACAACATCCCTAATCATTTCTCAGACATTGACCTGAAACTAGCTGCAGCCGGACTTGTGAATTATCATCCCATGCGTTAACAGCACAACAAAAACGGCTGTGTTTGGAGCAGTGCCCTGACTGGGAAGCATGGACTGCAGATGATTGGCGTAACACTGCGCTCAGCGATGAATCGCGGTTTTGCAATACCCCAGATGACCATCGTCGTTAAACGTGGCAGCGACCTGGGGAGAAGCCGCATTCCTCCAATGTTTTGGAGGGGCACAGCAGTGCTGCGCGTGGCCCTATTGTGTGGGCAGCCATCGTGTATGGCTTCAAGTCACGACTATTGGTGATTGACGGAACTCTTACTGCACAATAGTACGATATGAGCATCCTCAGCCCTCATGTTTTATCTCTTATGTGCCAGTATCGTGGTCCATCCATTTTTCGTTCACATCTGAACACTCTGCGTGATTTAAAAATAAACACAAACAGTCTCGACCGCAAATTAAAGTATATCGAGGACCACTTAAAACTTGTCTCAGCAGTGAATACAACGACTTTATGGCACCCTTCCCAACCGAATCAGTCCAGAAGGGATGCAACCGCATACTGGTAAGTCGGTCTTACACTGCCGACTTCTTTGCAAGTTTACTCGGTTTTGTAATCACTGAAACAACGTCACACACACCCTCATTCCGTCAAATTTCATTTCGTTTCCTCTATCCCTTGCGAGTACTTCACTCTTTTCCTTAGGCGTTGTGTATACTGATGCTGTTCTGAAGAACACCCCCGAGTGCGTGCGCAAAGTAACGTGGCACGGTGCAGAAACGCATTATTGTCGCGATCGCCGGGCGATACAATACCGTTGTCCTGGAGGGTGGACCATCTCAGTGTGTTGTCGCCTGTCGACCTGTGCGCTTGAGAGTACTGGTTGCTATAGCAAAGCAATATTAGTGCACCAAAGGCGCTGGATAGTTCTTCATAATGGGCAACGAGTGATTATATGCGAGACCATTAAATTTATGTCAGGGGAGGCAAGCGAGGTAGCAAAAAGTTCATTAAAAAGCGTGTTTGAGAGGGCTGAAGTAATTAGTAGCTATTCAAATTGACCAATAAAGGAAATAAAGCGTTACGAATAGTTTTATGTTGTGAGCAGCCGCAACTGCAGTAATCAATGTTTGACAAATAAACCTCTTCCAGATGTATATGAAACTTAATATACAGGAACTGATATCAAATCGCACGCCCAGGTGTACATCTGAACAAAATACAAAATGTCTGTCGAGATTGTGATCCAAAAACGGACATAACATAAGCCATATTAAAGCCAATATTTACATACCCATACGTCGTTAAACATTAAGGGATGGGAGGAGAACGACTCAACCTTGTCTAAATAAAATGTTGTTTCTCACAAAAATCTGTTTCACCAGTTGAAAAATTGACATTTTAAAACCACGTTAACCTACAATGAATGGCAAAATATATAAAAATAAGGAAAGAGTTCCGGCTAGTACCGTTCATAGCCCAACGGTTAGAAAACTCACGTCATATCGAGAAGCGACGGACAGCCTCCCTCCAACCACCTCGCCTTACAGGGCCACACTGCTGGTCAACGTACTCAGCTGTCTCCCGGCGGAGGGCACTAACGTCACTGCATAGAGATGCAGGGAAAGTTACGTATCCAGACATCGCAGGACTGATTGAAGTCTCCGTTACAGAACACTATAGTACAAACTATAGAATATTATACCATTAAAATGGATAAAACCGAACTAGACTAGACACAAGAGCAGATAACTAAAACACAAATGAATTAACAGACATTGGCAGCAAGAGGGCTTTGATTAAAATGAATGGGGAAAGTTGAAAATTTGTGGTGGACCGGGGTTCGAACCCTGGTCTCATCATTACTATGCGGATGCTGTGACCGCTAAGCCATCGAGGCACTGTGGTCACCGAAGCTACACCCACTACTCTGGCACGCCTCCCGTCACACCAAAATTCTCAACTTAACGTCGGCCGCTGTGGCCGAGCGGTTCTAGGCGCTTCAGTCTGGAACTGCGCGACCGCTACGGTCGCAGGTTCTAATTCTGCCTCGGACATGGATGTGTGTGATGTCCTTAGGTTAGTTAGGGTTAAGTAGTTCTAAGTTCTAGGGGACTGATGACGTCAGATGTTAAGTCCCTTAGTGCTCAGAGCCATTTGAACCATTTGAAGCCGGCCGCTGTGGTCGAACGGTTCTAGGCGCTTCATTCTGGAACCGTGCGACATCTACGGTCGCAGGTTCTAATTCTGCCTCGGACATGGATGTGTGTGATGTCCTTAGGTTAGTTAGGGTTAAGTAGTTCTAAGTTCTAGGGGACTGATGACCTCAGATGTTAAGTCCCATAGTGCTCAGAGACATTTGAACCATTTGAATCTCAACTTATCCACACTCATGTCGGAAAGAACAGACACCATTTTTATCCAGCAGCCATTGTGAATTAGAACACAAAGGAATTACGGACATTGGCTGCAAGAGGGCATTGATTTAATTAAGTAGCGAAAGTTGAAAAGGATTCGAACCCAGGCTTCCTGCTTACTAAGCAGATACTCTGACCACTAAGCCGTCTCTCTCTCTTTTCCCTTTTTTTATGGCCCCCTACCTCCGCCTCAGCGCGTCCGTACACTCAACAATATTCTGCCTTCTAGGGCTGGCTTCATTGCCTTTAATATTCTTCTCTTGGACCGTAAAATAATAGCTTTAATTCTTCGATCTTGACACAAAACTAAATAAATCTCCTTTCCTTGACATAGAATGCAATATCCTTAAAACAGAATAAATCAGTCATTCCACGGAAAAGTTCTTTTTCTTCTCTCATTCTTTTCCCCATGGAGTGGCTTCTGCCGAAATTAGAGTTTTCCTGAGGCACCATGACTTGGCTTGACAAGAAAACAAAGGAAACAATTTTTTGTGCCATATTGATTAAAATGATGCACACTTCGTAGCAGCTCTCTTAACTGAAGTGCGCCAATCAAAAATTTCTTCTTCTCTACGATAAAATGTGAAGCAAAAGATTTGGAACCAAAGCTTTGCATTTCGGACTCTTTGTAAGCTTTTGGTTCTCCTCCATTATATACTCATGTATCTTGCATTTTTGATCGTAGCTGTAAAATAAGCCATGTGGCCGATAATCCAAGCGTAGGAATTGTTCTTCGTTCCAGCAAGGAAATACCAGTGTACCTGAAGTACTTATACAAGTGTCGTAACAGTTTCTGTACTTCTGTTAATCGTTGCGTGGTTTTTTCTAGTTCAGTTCCATATATGGAATTGGTTTCCACAGATTAGGGTACGTGCCAAGTGTCTACAATATAGCAATTATTTCTATACGGTCTCTGCTTCAGTTTAGGCCTGTGTGGTTTTTCACCTGTGGGGACCTTCTCGTCTACTATGCCATATCATGTGGACACTATTTTGGAGTGGAGGATAGGTCTGTTAGTAGTTGCCCAGATGTTTTCCCAGTTGATCGCTGGATATTTCTCTTCCACAGGGCATGGCTTGTGATGCCTCGTGCGGTGGGAACAGGTCCTTTTGGTATGAAATTGCTGTGGATTATCTTAAAAGTACCGTATCTCACTTCCAGGTAGTAAGGTTGGAAGTAGTGTAGAAGAGCGCTGAGGGGGCCAACGTGGACTGGAGCCTTCTTGCTTATTGGGGCTAAGCTGGTGAGGAATCTTCCGTAACTGTCGTATGGGTTGTCTGCAGTATTTTGCGGATACGGTTCATATATATCGCAATGCAGTGTTTCTGGACATCTTTGACGCCCAAACCACTAGCAATGTGAGACAGTAGTATGGTTGGTATGGTGATTTTAAAGATATTTCCGCTCCAGGTGAAACAGTACGCTGCAGCTATAACCTTGTGCGCTGTATCCCTGGTTACTGGTAACACTGCCGCGATGAGATATATTTTGTTTAGGGCATAGCTGTCAATCAACAGAGCTCTCTGTATCCGGTTTAACGTTCTACATTTATGTTCATGGAGAGCAGCTCTAAATATACTAAGTTTATGGTCCCAATTGGCAACTGTCATCACTCGTGGACTGGATATGAAAATCATACCTAAGTGATCCGTCTTCTCTGTCCTCTGTAGCCATGTTATTATTATTATTATTATTAGTATTAGTATTAGTATTATTATTTAGTGCGCTGCGTGGTTTTATGAAATGTTCAGTAATCTGAAGTTAAAGCTACAAATTTCACAGCTCATTACATTATTGGTAAAGCGTTTCGTTACATTCTCCCTGCTTAGACTGCTTGACGAACTACTGGATACATACGTGTACCTTCCTGTGTGCGGATAGAGGCGGCACCAAGTATCTATTAAATCTAGTTCATTACTTATCAACAACAACTCCTCGCAAAAATTTAATTGCGGACCCTGATCATCTTGACTCAATACGCAGTTAAAATCACCACCCAAAATTATGTTGGCTCGAGGATCCGTTATTAATGGGACAATTTCATCCCGGAACAGGTTGCTCCTCGCACATGTCCCGCTGGATCCGGAGGAAGCATAAACATTAACGAGAAGTAGTTCATATATTTTTTGCAGTTATTCCTCGTCCAGATTCAAGTTCAGCTTTTGTTGTACATGGTGTGCCTTTTTTGAACAATATTGCATTCCTCAATCATTTCAGATGTTGAAGATTGACTCATATTCTAACATCCGCTTTTTTCTTCGTAACTACATCTTGTATCATCGCTATGTTAACATCGCCGGCGTGTAAGTAGTCCTTTAGAGATTATAGTTTCACGTCTGAAACTACGCTGTTTACACTGAGCGTGGCAGCTTCATACGCCTGCGTCATTCAGTGGTACTACTAATCACACTCAGTGTCATCAGACCACGCAATCCCCTTGTTAGGTCAATGGTGGTCCCCCATTTCCATCGGTTCCTCAATTGGGGAGGCCAGATTCATATGCACAACATTATTCAGCTTTGGGATGTCTGGTTTTCCGACGTCTACAAGCCAGTTCTTGAATCTCCTTAGGGCTCTGCTTATTTGTTTGCCGTTTGGGTTTCACCTGTTGCTGTGTACGGTGATCTATTCTTCAAGTCTTCTAATAGGGTGGCGCTTCAACCCAAGTTTTCGCTCGTGATGTTATTGGATGTCTGTTTCAATACAAGAATCGGTTCGCTTTGAGAGTGCTCATTCAGAGTTTGTTCTTGCATAACATCAGCCTCAGCAGCGGAAGACTGATGCGTTTCCCATTACCTTTTGGGGTCTGTTGTGCTGCAACCGTTACAGTTGTCACAATTTCCCTTGGTTCTGGTGGTCTCTATCCTGTTGTGTTGTAACGTCGCCCTTCCCTTCTATCGACAATGTTAGAAATATATGACCGTGTAAGCATGTGCCTAAACAATTGGAATAAATTTTTGAAAAAGCTATCGTTCCGAAGAATCAATATAATGTCGATAAATGAGGGGGAGGTTAACAACAAGATGCCTTCTAGGACAACTTGTTCCGCCTACTTAATTACTGTAAAATTTGGTATGGTTGTTCGAAAGGTTTGTGCTATCATTCACGTACTGTGCCAACGAGAAGGGGTATCACGTGGATCGGAAAAGAATAATAAGAGTTACTGAAATAATTATAGCTAAAAGAAATACGGTCGCCAGCCCAATTGGGCAAAATTTCTGTTCGGTAGGGGAATTAATGAACCGAACAGTCAATGTCAAGAATTACTCAAATACTGTCGACAACATAGGGCTGCACGCACGTTAGCAAAAACAATTGAAACATTTACGTAATAAAGCGAGAAAGAAAATATTTTGCACTCGAAATATCATTAACTAATAGAGCTGAAATTTTAGAAACATACAAGATAACACTTAGATTAATGGTTACTCACTGTTGTAAGTGACAATGGCGCTACCTCACAATAACATCTACTATTTTCATATGAATTTTGGAAAATGGCAAAAAATAATTAAAAGAAACACTATTCACTTCTGAACAGGGAAGTAGAAATTGATAATTACTGTGTCAAAAGGTAATTATCATACTTTAGCACTACTGCAAGTCAAAATGTGAACCAGAACTTTACTAACAACAAATTACAATAATCACTGATATTTGCACTCACTCATTAATTCCAGTTAGTGTTTTTGTTCATAGTGCCAGGAATCATTTTAATTTGATTAGTTGATTTACTATTTGCAACAATTAGCTCGCCTCAGATTAAAGTTCAAATTTGAAGTTAGTGAGACTGAAATTACTGAATGCTTTAAGTTCAAATCTTTAATCTAACTGAATCATTTAGTTCATAAGCAAAATTAACTGGCACTGCAATTTTCATTTTTTTTAAACGGTACTCGGATTATTGTAACAATAGGACTGGATAGGAACCTACTTGGTGAATGATTTTAGAAGAATCACGGGTAAACACTTTTGATTAAACTATGGTAATTATTCACTCGCAAAACACCACGAAGCTCAGTAACGCCGTTACAAAACTGGTTGACAATAAGCTGTGATGCAGCAATCTCACTTCAAGTCCATTCTCGCCGTGACGAAGTTGCCGACGACGATACTGCTGCTGGGTCCTTTCCATGATAATTAGCGAGCACGGGAGTTATTGGTAATGATATTGGCGTGGCGGGTTCTTGATGTTGCTGTAGCCAAAATTTCCACCGCCCGCGCTCATCACTTGCCACGTGCCGCTAAACAGTCATTCCTCCAATACAGTGCACGTCATCCGTGCGTCCGCACTTCACCAAGTCTCACACCAGAGTGCTCTGACGTCACATCCTCCCGCGTCCAGAGACGCCGCTACTCCAACGATACTTATTCGTTGACAAAAACCTAACGTTTCCCTAACATTCCCTCAGCGATATTTACATAATATACATAATTGATTATACCACAAAATAAACAAATTAATCCATACATCGTGTACATATAAATTTACATAAAGATAAAAGCAAGTATATATACAATAATAAATGGGCAAAGAGCACATCGGCATGAAAGTGTTACAGTGTCAGTGATGGCACTCTGGGCTTCTTCTTGAGTCGTATGGTTGTCCATATTCACCTTAGGGCTTTAGATCGGAACTCGTCCGTGGGCAGCTGCAGCAAAAGTCACTGGCTTAGCAGTCATAGGGCCTCGCCTCGCCAGCCACTCGCCGCTGTAAGCACTCAGTGCGGGGGTGGCCGGGAGAGATGCATGCTCAGCACTTCCTCGGCTACCCAGCATATATAACGATGCCTCGGTAGTCACAGACTCTGACTACGATGTGTACATGTCTATGAAAATCGAACTTTAATTGTCTCACTCCGTTGAGCACTTGCAATTTTCGTGCACTGGACCACCGTATCGCAATATTACTGAGGACTTTCCCGTACGGCGCTATCACTGCATTTGTCTGTCCCGCTGGTACTTCGAATGACAGTTCGTATATTCCGATCGTCCGTATTCCAAGGCCTGCATGAGTTATGGTAACTTAGCCCACGTTTCCGTCACAATGTTTAAACTTCATGATTTCCCCGCAAGGGTCAACTACTTTGTCGCATAAGTTACCACCCTCCAATTTGACAAAACAACGCCATCACTATCGAAAGATATGTTACAGTAACATCCTCTTAATCAAGTAATATTTCGGGTTCTAACCAATCTTCGATTTCATATAGCTTATGTCGGGCGTAATTGCGATCAAATGATAACGTCAAAGTATATTTCCTGTTCAAGTGGTCAATCACATTACTTTCAGTGCGGATGCACACTAGGCTCGAACTCTTACGGGAATCGGCAAAATTCCGCGAGCAGTGAGGAAAATGGGCAGCGGCACTACATTAGCACTGTGTGGATATGTTGAGAATTTAGGTCTGACGGGTGACGTGCTAGGGTAGGCCGTGTGGCTGCGATGACCACTGTGGCCGCGTGGCTTAGCCTGCACGGTAGCTCAGCGTCTTCAAAATGGTTCAAATGGCTCAGAGTACTATGGGACTTAACATCCGAGGTCATCAGTCCCCCAGAACTTAGAACTACTTGAACCTAACTAACCTAATGACATCACACACATCCATGCCCGAGGCAGGATTCGAATCTACGGCCGTAGCGGTTGCGCGGTTCCAGACTGAAGCGCGTAGAACAGCTCGGCCACTCCGGCCGGCCAGAGTGTTCGGTCAGAGGTTTAGCTGCTCTCTGCAGTAAAAGAAACTGAGTGAATTGATCGACGATGAACTTAAACTGGTGTCATTGGACGTCCGTACTGAACAAATGCAATAAACCAATGAGATCAACCAAATGATAAAAAAAGGGAGAAACAAGATGGCTTAGTGCTCAAAAAATGGTTCAAATGGCCCTGAGCACTGTGGGACTTAACAGCTGAGGTCATCAGTCCCCTAGAACTTAGAACTACTTAAACCTAACTACCTAAGGACATCACACACGTCCATGCCCGAGGCAGGATTCGAACCTGCGACCGTAACAGTCGCGCGGTTCCGGACTGGAGCGCCTAGAACCGCTCGGCCACAGCGGCCGGCGCTTAGTGATCAGAGCATCTGCCTAGTAAGGAGGAGACCCAGGTTCCAATCCCAGTCAGCCAAAAGTTTTTGACTTTCCTTATTAATTTAAATCAATGCCCTCTTGCAGCCAATGTCCGTAATTCCTTTGTGTCTTCGTGGCTGCTGGATCAAAATGGTGTCTATTTTTAGGACATGCAAACATTTAACTAAAGCTGAGGAGCAATAACTAGGCAGTCACAAAAACCGTGACATTACGTCCTTGAAAGGCAGTCAAAGCCGGATAATATACGGTAGCGCGTTAACTCCATCTGACTATTAAGGTTATGTTGGAAGTATACTTTTAGACTCCGCATAATTTCAATTTCTTTAAGAATGTTTAAGGTATGTCTCCTATCTTCTCTGTGTAAGACTTTCATTACCTACATCTGTTACAGAGTGGCCAAAATCACGTAAAGAGTACTCAACCTAGGCTTTGAATTCCTCACAGCCGGCCGCTGTGGCCTAACGGTTTTAGACACTTCAGTCTGGCACCGCACTGCCGATACGGTCGCAGGTCCGAGTCCTGCCTCGGACTTTGATGTGTGTGATGTCCTTAGGTTAGTTAGGTTTAAGTAGTTCTATGTTCTTGGGAACTGATGACCTCAGATGTTAAGTCCCATAGTGCTCAGAGCCATTTGAACCATTTTTTTTTTTAATTCCTCACAGTTCGATGTTACCTATACTTAATACCAAACCCCGCTGCCAGTCTGTCCCATCTGTTTTGTATCCCGCCTGGATAGGCGGTGCGTGGGTCTGCTCCTGTGAACTGCTTCTGTAATGTAGGCCGAGAGTGAAGGAAGCGAGTAGTAGTAGGAGAGGTGAAGCACTTCGGTACTGCATGCAACTTAAACACTTTTAACAGAGTCAAAAACACAAGTAAATATCAAATACATACATAGCTTTGGCTAGGATGAGCACGTAAGTGTGAAGCCGTAGTCAGTGTTTAATCCTGTGAAGTTAGGATGACTGTTCTGTATAATCTCAAAACTAACAAATACTCGTTGCTGTCCAAACTTTAACCGGACGTAACTAATACAAAGTCTCAATAGCAAGCTTGCCCACTCGGCAGTACAAGCGATACTTCCAGTCCGTCTGCTCTTGAAGAAATGCGCCGAAATCCAGACGTCTCTCCCTGAGCTCCACAGCGCCGGCCAGAGGGCCCTGTGGTCGGTGTAGTTAGTCTTCTCTCGTAGTGCCAGCTTACGAGAGCTTGCACCTACGTTGTGCCATCGTAACTATCGACGCAACAATCTGCCTTGCAGGACAGTTATCGCAACCGATCCAATACACGTCGCAAGTGTCATACTTTTCACAAGATACTTTCTCTCTATGTACCAGTCTTTGGCCATGATTCCTGGGAATAAAGAATGCCGGCCTTATAATTTTTGTTCTAATCTTTTGGCTTACCCTTTATGAAAAGTCAGACGCTGCTGGCGTCTGTAATATCACATGCGAGATGCGCCCTGCAGGTTGTGTAGGACAGCATAGCAGGGGTTTGGCATTAGATTTAAGGAACATCAGACTCTAAAGAATTCTGTCTGCTTTCGATAACAACTTACACGATTTTGGCCACCCTGTAAAAGGCGTAGCTAATGATTTAAAAACCGTGCACAGAGAGGGTAAGCGTCAGACC
The DNA here is from genome assembly GCF_023864275.1 of Schistocerca cancellata. NCBI lineage: Eukaryota > Metazoa > Arthropoda > Insecta > Orthoptera > Acrididae > Schistocerca > Schistocerca cancellata. The sequence goes on along the minus strand of NC_064628.1, from coordinate 421,252,947 downwards.
TCAAATATTACAACACTGAGTGCCTTTCAGGGACATAATGATATGGTTTTTTGACCGGCTCTTGATTGATCCTGAGCTTTATGTTATATGCTCTTGCGTCTAGTCTATTTTGTTTTATCCAGTTCTTTCAGCTATATTCTATAGTTCCGACTGTAGTGTTGTGTGACCGGCGCCTCAGTCGGTCATGTGACATTTGGATACACGCAAGATGTTAGTAGCTTTCCCCCCCTCTCTGTGCGGTGGCGTTAGTGCCCTCCGCCGGGACACACGTGAGTACGTTGACCAGCAGTGTGGCCTTGCGCGGCGGGGCGGTTGGAAGGACGCTGTCCGCCGCTTATCGATGCTATCCGAGTTTTATAACCGTCGGGCTATCAACGCTGTTAGCTGGGACTCTTTGTTATTTTAAATTTTTTCCTATTCAATTTAGATTAACGCGGTTTTAACACGTCAATTTTTTTGACCGGTGAAGTTGATGCGTGACGCCCTTGATTGTTGCGGGTAACAACATTTAATTTAGAGAGGGTTGGATCCCCTCCTGCCGTTTCATCGGCTTAATATTTTAACAACGTGTGAATATTATCATACTGACTATCCCGGTATGGCTAATATTATTGGGATTGATGTCTGTTTTCGGATCATACGCCGATAACATGTTTTGTGTCTCGTTCATATGTACACCTGAGGACGTGGTTTCAATGACGAAATCGGTCGTATTCCTGTAAATAAAGGTTCTTATACGGTCGGAAGCGGTTTATTTGTCAAATATAGAAATAATAGCTACATGACTTTCACAAGACTCCACTACTTCAGGAAGCCGTCGGATAAGGAGAAGAAAATTTTATTTTTAGGTAAAATTAGAGAATATGTTATCGTGGAACTGACCTGTTATTTCCTTACTACACATGTTCTTGATTTTACGGAGTCAGTATCATAGGTATCATACTAAATGACAGTCTATGCTACGCTAAATCTTACACTCTTTTTTTCTGTTTTATAAGATTTATTGCTGTCAGCACATGGACGATCTTGTATTGCATTTCTTGATCCTTCTTTTACGCAACAATTTCTTTTTCAACACGCTAGCGAGAAACTATTGACTTTGAACGGCTATCCTTATCGAATCATGGGTCATGTTGAGTTAACCCATTAATATTATCGTTTGCACACTCGTTAGCAACAGCTTACAAGTTATAGGAGATATGCGTTTTTGCATAGATTTCAGCAGTCTAACTGTGTCTTGCCGCGCGGGCTAGCCGCGAGGTCTGCGGCGCCTCCTCCCTCGGGCATGGGTGTCTGTGTTGTCCTTAGCGTAAGTTATTTTAAGTTAAATTAAACAGTGTGTAAGCCTAGGGACCGATGAACTCAGCAGTTTGGTCTCATAGGAACACACCACCTGGTGACTGTGTCTCGCCTACTGTGCGGTGGTCATTCACAAAAGGGCCCCCACCACTGCCCGTTGTCCTGTCCTGTACTGCGCCACCTGCTCAGTTATGTGTCAAGTTATTTTATGCATTCCCAATGTGGACCAAATTACCCGTTTACACGGAGGGTGAGCGCTAAACTGCTGCGGCGGAGATAAGAACAGGCTTATGACCTGCACGGCACGTGAGCCGCTACATGAGAGCTGGGGGGGGGGGGGGGGGGGGCGATATTCGTCACGTGGAAGGTGTCGCCTACAGATCCGCGATCGGACCATATCATCCGGTCATTGTGCTGTGGTCCTGGCGTAGTAGGTATCTAGTGGTGACGCTAGAGGTCGGCCTTACATGGAGACAGCACTTCTGCGGCATCAAACTCCGCACCCCCTATCGCACAAATCACCCGCAGCCAACACCGCCTGCAAACCTCGCCATCACGCTGGACTTGGCACAGATCCGACGGGTGCTCAAGTGCGCATTAGTAGCGTGGGGCAATACCACAGGGTTCTACAACCGACTGCTTCAGGGGGTGCAGAACAGGACTTACAATACTTCAAGTCCCACCTCGTTCAGTTTCCGCCCCGGGGACTTCACGAATTCGTCGGAGTCCCCTTGCTACGGAGGCTATTCCGGTCGACTTGTTTTATCATGTCTTACACTCTACCAGCTGAGCGACCAACGACCAGCGCAACGAGGCTCATTGCCTTCGGTGAAAGTACACCCTGCATCATGAGACGATCAAAAGTAACCACTAGTGTTCCACACGATTGATCCAAAGTGAAAAAAGTAGACATCGTGCGTCAATGGCAGATACTGAGTTAAGGGGAGTACGTATGGCGGAATTGGTCAAAAAGTGACATTTTCGTATTATTATCTCTTATCAATATTTCATCTCTCCCGAATAATTTGATACATTATTTGCCGAAAAATTCCAATTGGAAGTGTAGCTTTTATCATTTCAAAGTTAATAGTACGTGTGTAAAATTATACGGTCCTTCTGCACTGACTTGCCTAAGTATCTCTATCTCTTGAACTATTCAATCTAGAAGGCTGTGGTTTTCAGCTATTTATTCCTTGGAATTATGTAAATGTTCGTATTAAGAGGTTGGATGCATTGTGTAAACAGCAATGGCGGTATAGCACATGCATTTTGTTTATTTACTTTGTGGTTGCCGTGTTTCATAAGTTTTGAACTGAAAACATAGTGATTTGGTGTGTTATTATACGCTCTTATACCTCTTTTCAACATGAAAGGGTTGTTTTAAGAAGCGACTTTTCCATGGGAATCAGCATATCACAAAATATGAATCCATTGTTGATCCTGAAATAGATTTTTCACAGACCCATGATAAGGACACGCCTACTAGTGCTTCGAAGAGGAAACTTCGAGACCATGAGGATTTATTTATTGGCAAAGATCAAAATAGTTTAGGTTACGTTCTTTTAGATTTGAGTGTGTTAGGACAAGTTCTGCAAGATGCTGTGTCATGTAAGGTTTGTGGTGGGCATATTAGCATCTCTGAGGACTCATCTGCAAGGACTGGACTGGCTAACAAACTTGATATTCAGTGCGAAGTTTGCAGGCTCTCGACATCATTTTGGACTTCTGAAAAGTGCAAGAGTGACTTGTTTGAGAGCAATGTTAGATTCCTGTATGGAATGAGGTGCATTGGGGAAGAATTGACTGCAGCTAAAGTATTATGTGCAACGCTGAGCTTGCCAAACCCACCAACCAGATCAAGTAAGTACACAGAAGTAATTGGTGAATGTGTCAAATCTGTTGCTGTTGCTTCTATGAAAGCTGCTGCTAAAAAAGCAGTAGACTTTGAAACGTCCATCCTTTTTCACAAGTCAAGAGTCCCTAACCACTATTCATTACTCCTTACCTTATTCGTCGACACTTTTTCCATATTTCATCATAACAGATACATAGCATAATCAAATAACACATATAGCATCAGCTTATGGATCATAAACTTACCGCAACAGCATAATACACATCGTCGTCGTAAAAATAACATCATAAAACCTCAGTCAAATCTCAAAATCGTCGTAGCTTCCTCCAATAATTTCAAAACCTAACAAAATTCTCTGCTCATGTCAAAAGTGTCATCTGCCTCCAACGTACTTTAAAATCATACTCCCTTACCAAATACATCATTCAAAGTTCTCATAGTATCACAATGGTTCCAAAAAAATATGAACAGTGCACAAAGTACAGACAAAGTACAATTTCTTAAGTGTGAAGTAATCCAACTCTGTAATGGCGTAAACATGTGTCACTGACGTAGTAAAAGGATGTTTGTTTCTCTGTTAAATGATCAGATAGCTGTGTAATTTATGTGTTAGAGAAATATGGTACCGATGTGTTAAATTGTATAAGCAAATACCATATTAGCTAGGGCTCCTTGTGCTTGCCAAACACATGGTACACAAAGTAGGCGTGTACCCCCCTGAGGTTTATTGTAATTACACCCTCAGGTGTTACAGATTACAGCTATGGAATGAAGTGTATCACGAAAAACCTTCTTTGTAATTCAAAAATCTTTAAAAATAAATGTTTTAAGTACAAAATTAATCACTCAAATACGTGTCCTTTAGCGCTAAATATGCGTCTTGCTGTAAGATAATCTCTGGGAAGTGTCGTAGTTATTGTCCTCCGAAAGCTAAGTTCTGCAGAAGTCAATGTACTTACCTCATGATACACAAAAGTGAAATGCTTTGCGTATAGATAACTTAGTTATTACGCTTATTGCCGTGATGAAGAAAGTACTGTGCTGTAACGTATTGTTGTGCTACAGAAAAGGCTGTTTCCTTGTACCTATACCACAAAAGTCACCACTAAAACATGTCTCACTTTACAGAAGAATTCAGAAAAACTGTGCAGATATCAAACAGATACACCGCAAAAGCAACATTGTAAATTGTCACTCATTAGTAACGTCGTGATATAATCGTGTAGCTGTCACACAAACCAACCACTGTGTCATCTGGCATTTCACAGAAAGCACCAAATCCAGAATCCACTCGTAAGCAAACCAAAATGTTGCATGAAAATTTCATTAGCAGTGCTGGTAAATGTTCTAATCGTGCAACTAACAAGCAGGAATGTATAAATAACAACACTGTGTCGTCTGTTCGCAATAACAATGCATTCATAATTTCTGTTTAAATAAGTTCTCTTGGTTCTCGACTGGATATTTAACTTCAAACATTGTTGCATGGTAACAGTTTCTCAGTGGGACAAATTGTACAAGTAGCGTGAAGTGAAAATTGCAAAGACTAAGTTAAAAAGCAGATTATCTGTCAATAAATGGTTTTACATGAGAAATGTGGTGTAAACCTTTACTCTTCCTAGTACGCAGAGTTTCAACTTCAACGCAATTATCATGTGGTATACGTCGGATTCTGTAAGGTCCATTGTAAACTAGAAAGAATTTGTGACTCAAGTGTTTCTTCTTATGTGACAATGAATGAGCTTTAATGAGAACTTTCTGACCAATATATAATTTCTTTGCATTTGCTTTACCGTGTAGTTTTCTCCTTTTGTCTGCTGCAGATTTTATATTTTTTAGAGCCAAATCAATTATGTCTTTGTGTCGAAGTTTACGTGTATTCGGGAAAGGCACAAGCTCTCTGATTCTGTTCGGAGGTTCTACATTCTTCAGTACAAGAGTAGGTGGTAAAGCAGTGGAATCATGAGGCATTTCATTCAGCACATTTTGAAATAAGTGTAAATATCTGTCCCAATGGTGGTGCTTTCTGTGACAATAAAGTCTGCAAAGCTTATTGATTTCTTTCATAATCCGTTCAGACGGGTTACAGTGTGGTGAATACAATGAAATAAAAACAGGTTTGATTTTATGATTCCGAAGCATGCGTGACCAAACAGCAGATCTGAATTGCGGTCCGTTATCTGAAATGACTTTACTAACGTGTCCCACTTCACGTAAGAAATTTTTAACAAAGGCGTTGGATACAGACCGTCCAGTGGCTTTACGTAACGGAGTGAAAGAAACAAATTTTGAAGTAAGTTCAACAGCGACTAGAACGTATGAAAATCCATTCGATGTTCTGACAAGGGGTCCCAAGAGATCAACAGCAGCAAATTCTTTTAATTTGGAAGGAATAATAGGAAACAACAGAGCACGATGTGAGATAGTAGATGGTTTCGCCTTTTGACAAAGTTTACAAATAGACAAGACTCTTCGAATTCGCTTTTCCATATTGTTAAAATAACAAGTCGTTCGAAGAATATGATAACATTTTCGTGGACCAAAATGTGCGTAGCTGAAATGAATGTACCAAATGAGCTTATTAACAAAATCGTCTGGAATGCAAAGTACCCATAGCTTGTCATCAACAGTGCAGCGTTTGAACAGTATGTTGTTTCTAACCAGGTAATAATGCCGAATCTGAGTGTGTGTCTTTTCATGCCATTTACTTTTGATGTCTTTCCAAATCGGATCTTTATCTTGTTCATGAGCAATGTCCTTTAAAGATGTGGTGATGAAGTTTTCAAAGGCGACTTTCTGAATGTAAAGAATACTGAAATTTTTCTCGAGGTTGCCTTCTGTGTTACTTTTCTCAAGCCCAGCCGGTGCGCGTGACAGCGCGTCCGCAACAATGTTCTCCTTGCCGGGAATGTAGACTATTGTGAAGCGGAATTCTTGCAGAAACAATGCCCAACGTTTTAACCTATCATGATTTAATTTTGAAGACATAAGAAATTGTAATGCACGATGATCACTGTATACTTTTACGTGCTTACCAGAAAGAAAGAAACGGAATTTGTTAAATGCCCAAACGATAGCTAAAGCTTCTAATTCAGTAACGGAATAATTTTTTTCAGATTTTGTTAGCACTCGGCTAGCAAAAGCAATGGTTTTCTGAACAGTAATGTCATCTTCTATGGCTTCTTGAAATAAATGGGCACCAAGACCAACTTTGGAAGAATCAGTGCTAAGGCAGAAATCTTGTGACAGATCTGGATGAGCTAGTATTGGCGCGTGAAGTAACGCTTCTTTCAAAGAATTGAATTCCAACTGTGCTTGTTCGTCCCAGTTCCAAATAGTATTTTTTCCAGTGAGAGAACAAAGTTTTGGTGTAACTAGAATTTGCATATTCAGAAAACGACGGTAAAAATTTACGAGACCTAGAAAACTGCGGACTTGTTTTTTTGTGGATGGAACTGGAATGGCTCTAATTGCTTCTAACTTTTCAGGATCCGGCTGAATGCCTTCAGAAGAAATAATATGTCCCAAAAACTTCACCTTTGACCTACCGAATTCAGACTTTTCCAAGTTAACTGTAATTCCAGATTCTGCAAAAATACGTAACAAACTGTTGAGGATGCGGTTATGTTGTTCCCATGAAGCTTCTGCTATTAGAATATCGTCCACATATAAGGTGATGTGACGTTTTAAGAACTCAGGTAATATGGAATTTAACCCGCGAATGAATGCTGCCGAAGAAATGTTCAAACCAAAAGGAAGTTTCCGAAACTGATAACAAACGCCGAAACAAAGGAAAGCTGTGTATTTTCTACATTCTGGATGAAGTTCGATCTGATAAAAGCTGGATCTGAGATCAATGGAAGATAACACTTTTACACCATTAAAATTTTGAAGAAGTTCTTCCATCATCTGCGGCCTGTCTGTTTCAGGAATAATGATAGTACTGATTTGTCTCGAATCTAAGACAAGCCTGATCGATCCATTTTTCTTCTCAACAACATGTAATGGGTTGTTGTATGAGCTTACTGCAGGCTCAATAATGCCCTCATTAAGCATAGATTGTATTTCTGTTCTAACACGGTCCCTATAATGCGCCGGAATTACGTATGGTCTAACACAAAATTTAGTATGCTCACAAACACGAAATTGGTATTGAAATCCCGTGATTGTTCCTGTTTTGTGAGTAAAAACTGTGGAATGTGCTTGTAAAATCTCAAAAAGGTCCTGCCTATCAGTGTCATTACAATTCTCAATTGTTTGAATTTTATTCTGAATTAACTCATTAATTTCAAATATGCTGTCGATATCATCCCTGTCAGTACTTGCAGAGTGATTGTTAGTGTCTAGTTCCGTAGAAAATTCTGAACTGTTGTCTAACAGAAGGTAAAGCCGATTAATTTCCTCGTCATGGTTTGAGAGCCAATCTTCAAATTTCAAAGCTATTGACTTACCTTCTTTCTCTAAACTTATTTCAGCATCGTGAAAGCTTAAGATTGCTTTGTATTCATTCAAAAAGTCTATTCCCAGTATAATTTCCGTCGACAATAATGGAACAATAAGAAAGTTCATAGAGAAGCTGTGGCTTTGGCAAAAGAATTCTAAGTTGGTTTGTTGGCGTACATCTACACTTTTTCCAAAGATTGCACCTTGTAATTTAATCTTACGTAACGGAAGTGTGGGGCAATCGTTCGATTTGTTGCATTTTCTAAAAGCTGTTTAATTACTGAAATGGGACTGCCAGAGTCAAGTACTGCCGTAAATTTTACGTCATTTACAGTAATGTGAATCACAGGATATGCAATGTTGTTATGTTTTACGTCGTGTTCCTGAAGTAAGATGTCCCTAATGTCTTCCATTTTTACGTAATTACTAGCTATGGCAGCTGCGTCGTCAGTTTCATAAGTACGTATTGTGGCTGACAGCGGAGTGAGTCATTGCCTATTGTCTCTTTGTTGGCGCGCATCATTATTGGGATTTGGAGACCTAACTTCTACAAATTCATCATGACGAGAGTTATCTGCTCTGTTTAAATCTCGCCAGTTGTGATGCAATCCAGGTCTGTCATTACGATCATATCGTCTGTCGTCATGTTGGTAGATTCCATAGTTTCTTTCTTGTCGGTCACGTGGTGGAGAATTTCTCCCTGAGTCGTTACTGCGCGCTGGACCGTTGCGTCTAAAGTTATTCTGTCTCCCTTGATAATAATTATTTTGGTTCCCAAATTGCCTGTTTCTCTTATTGTCTCTGTGATAGTCATTACTGCGGAGAGGTGATCTTTCCCTGTTATTATTACTACTCTGCCAACGGTTGTCATACGGGTGGTGTCTATTTTGGTCACGATTTGTGTGGTGAGAATAGCCTTGTCGCGTCCAGTTATCGTTTCTGTCGTCACGGAATTGTGACGGATGTGACCTGTAGTGATTGTTTCCCGTTTTCGCATCCCGCGACTGTCTGTGTCAATTTCTAATTCTTGTAAGAGTCCCTGGAATGCTTCAATGTCGTCTTTGCAACGTCCTGCAAAAATAATATGTCGTAAATGTTCAGGCAGTTTGATTAAGCAAATGCGGATGAGTTCTGAGGGGCTGTATGGGTTTGAAAGATACTGATTCTTATGCAACATATCTTCAAAATATTTCACAAGACTGGAAAATTCAGATTGTTCGAAATGTTTCATCATTATGATGCCATGTTTTACTCGGTCTTGTGTGGCTTGAGACCAATATGCTGAGAGGAAGGCATGATAAAATTCTCCTTCACTGTGACAATCGTGAATGACCGATCGCATTCTTACAGCTGGTTCATTCTCCAAGTAGCCACACATAAATTCTAACCTGTGCTCCAATGACCAGTTGGGAGGAAAACAATGAGAGAATTGATGGAGCCATGCTTGTGGATGAATGTCGTTGCCAGAATTCTTAAATGTTTTGAATTTACGTGTAATAATGAACAGCTTATAGTCAAAATCATCATGTTGGCGAGTAGCATATCGGTCATTGTTACGTCGTGTCGGCGGTTCCATCTCAAAATTCGGTGCACCTTGCCAATTCCTTTCACAATTACCGAAATGCCCTGTGTTATTATATTGTGGCTTTTCCGTATTTCTATGTCCCTCTTCCAGTATTGGGGCGCGAGTGTCCTCTGAAATACGTAATTCTTGTATTACCTGTGTCAACTGATCTTGTACTCCCCGGATTTCTCTTTTGTACTGTGTATTGATTTGATTTTGATCTTGTTTGAATTTTCTTATTTGTTCATACTCTTCTGTGTCAGTGAAGGCTACGGGTCTTGTGTCATTCAGATCATCATCTACCTTTGTAGATAAGTTAGTGACCTGATCCGAAAGTTCAGCTACTTTCTCCGATAGTGAACACATTTCCTCAGTGTGTTTTTCTGAATCAAGTTTCAGAGTGTCCATTTGCGTTGAAATCGAATCTACTGTGTTCTTTAAGTTTTCCTGAGTTTTTGCCAGTTGCGTAACCGAATCGGTAGATGCAACTGAGTCAATTTTAGCTTGCAAGGTGTCATGATTTTCATGAACAATAGTTTGCAGTTCTTTTATGGCTGCTTCATGATTCTGTAATGCATTTTCATGACGCGAAAAAATAGGTTGGAAATGCTCACAAATTTGTGTTTTTACGTCATTACAGACTTTCTGACATTTCGATTCAATGTTATGTAACTCAGCAGTTAACTCTTCACGTGTTTGTTCAAGTGTGGTGTCTAACTTTTGAAGCTTTTGCTGTGTTTGTCTCTGATTTTGTTCCATTGTGTGTAACTGTTGCTGTGTTTGTTTCTGGTGTTGTTCCATTGTGTCTAACTTTTGAAGATTTTGTTCCATTGTGTCTAACTTTTGAAGATTTTGTCCCATTTGTTTCTGATTTTGTTCAAGCGTTGTGTCTAACTTTTGTAGCCTTTGTCCCATTTGTTGCATTAATTGTAATAACAATGCACTGGTGTCTGAAACATGTTCCTCAGTGCTTTTCGGCAGTGAATTTGCACCGGCAACATTCACATTTTGACAAGCGGAAAATGTGTCTTGACTCATCTGAGAAAACGGTGAGGACGCAAAACCTGAATCTACAGTATTTGCAAAATTGTGTCCTATCATTTCGGATTCCTGAGGCCAGCTGTTGCCGACCGATCGATCGATAATGCTTCCCTGTTCACTACCTGTTTCACTGCCTACGCCATTGTCTGACGCCCGCTCCATTTCCCTATGCACAGTTACCAAATTACTACTTTGAATATTAGTTAATTCATTACATGGTGGGGCCAACACACTGCTTTCGTCTTCACTGTCATTTCTCAGTTTACTTTGGAGCCGAGTGTTACGTTTTTCACACGCCATTATTGTCACAATATTTCACACGATAACACAGAAAAGCACAATTTGAAGAGCAAAAATAAGAGAACACATTAACATAGCACTGAAAATAATATGTAGTTAATTACAAGCGCAGCTGCGAAATACTTGGTGCAAATCTACATGCATGCCACAACTGTTTTACAGTACACCAATGAAAGACTGCAACTACAAAGGAGATTCTTTCTACAATTACGCGCTAGCAATAAACAAAAGCTACACTAAATACACAAACTACAAGAAAAAATCAGAAGATTCCAGTGAGGTATCCTAGGCTAAGGGTCGACATATGAAACGCCCCCTTAGAACAATTGTACAATATGAAACGTCCCCTTAGAACAATTGTACAAGACTGTGCTTAACCTGACACACAATAATTTTAGCGCAACGCAATCTGACTATCAAAAATCCCTGCAAAAGAATGGCCCTGAGTAACATTAAACTATACCTTTCAGAAATCACTTACCTCACAAAAATCTTCGTTGCTCGAACTACTGCAATACAGCGAGCGCCACTACTGCCAGCTAAATAAAAGATTCAAACTACTGAAGGCACTAACTACTGATAGGGATGGTTAGCAAATGAAAGATATTAATAGAGAACAAACAATGTATTTACCTTAATATTCATAATTGACATCCAGTATTACAAATTATCAAAACTCCGCCATCTCTCTGCCCACATCCACCACTGCTGGCGGCTCACCTCCAACTGCGCAACGCTACGCGCTGTTCACATCCAGCTATAGCAGTTCATGACAACAATGGCAGACAACATTGCAAACTAGCCACAGACTGCACACAGCACAGCCAGTGATTTTCATACAGAGCGCTACGTAGCGTTGCCAATAAGAAAACATAAACAGCCTACTTACATAAAGAAAACATAAACAGCCTACTTACATAAAGAAAACATAAACAGCCTACTTACAACTTAAATAACACAACAGACTTATCTGTGGCAGTTGATAGCACATGGCACAAGAGAGGTCACACATCAAAAATGCAGTTGCAACTGACACTAGTGTTGACACAGGTAAAGTTTTAGACACTGAAGTGCTAACTAAATACTGTCATCGGTGTAAATCAGTTGATGAAACAAGTGAAAGCCATAAAACAAATTGTGCTAAGAATTATGAGGGAACTAGTGGGGGTATGGAGGCTACTGCAGTTGTTTCTATGTTCAGACGTTCACAACAGGAGAGAGGTGTGTGTTACACTGAGTACTTGGGGGATGGTGATTCAAATGCTTACAAATCAGTAGTGGAAAGCCAACCTTATGGTAATAAGCAGATTTTTAAGATTGAATGTGTGGGCCACCTTCAAAAACGGATGGGAACACGTTTCCGAAAACTGAAGCAGACAAAAGGAAAAGAGAAGTTATCAGATGGAAAGACTCTAAATGGTAAAGGAAGACTTACAGACAGAAACATTGATGAACTCCAGCATTATTATGGAATGGCAATCAGAAACAATACACATGACCTACAAGGGCTGAAACGAGCAGTGTGGGCTGCATTTTTCCACAAATCTTCCACTGATAATACACCTAAACATGGTCTTTGTCCACCTGGTGCTGATTCATGGTGCAAGTACCGCAAAGCTCAGGCACCGGGTAGCGAGGAACAATTTAGGCACAAAAATAGCATACCATCTGCAGTGATGGAAGCTATTAAACCAATATATAGAGAATTAGCTCATCCTGACCTTCTTTCCAAAAGTCTCCATGATCGAACACTGCCGGCCGCGGTGGTCTAGCGGTTCTGGCGCTGCAGTCCGGAACCTCAGGACTGCTACGGTCGCAGGTTCGAATCCTGCCTCGGGCATGGGTGTGTGTGATGTCCTTAGGTTAGTTAGGTTTAAGTAGTTCTAAGTTCTAGGGGACTTACGATCTAAGATGTTGAGTCCCATGGTGCTCAGAGCCATTTGAACCATTTTTGATCGAACACAAAACCCGAATGAGTCTTTCAGTAATGTAATTTGGACCCGCATACCAAAAAATGTCTTTGTAGGAAGGAAAACTCTATGCTTGGGTGTTTGTGATGCTGTGATAACGTTTAATGATGGTATAAAGGGAAGAATTGGGGTACTAGAGGAACTTTGTATCACTCCAGGTGCCAACACACTTCAAGCCTTTCAGCGAATGGATCGACTTAGGATAATGAAAGCCCAGCATGCAGCAGAGGAAATGACTAAAGGAGCAAGAGGCAGGAAAAGAAGGAAGCTTCTTGGTTTGCAGGATAGTCAAGAACAGGATCCAGATAATGCTGATTATGGGCCTGGCTGTTTCTAGAAGCTGGCGTACCTCCATGTGTAAGTGAATATCAAATAAAATGTTTGAACTTGATTTGCCGGTAATGACTTATTTGACCCATTATCTCAGTAACTATTACAGATACATATCTCTAATTTTACTCTATGTCACCGCTTAGTATACTGCAGCTACTAAACCTCCCAAAAATCTCTACCTCTAACGGTTTTTTACTTACGGAAGAAAAAGTGGACTTTTAAAAGAAAATATTGAACAACATTTTTAAAAATCATAACTAGCTAATAATTTTTCTGTACATTTTGATTCTGGTTCAGTAATCAGAAAAGGAGTGATACTGTACATCCCAAAATTTCAGATCTCTATCTGTCACAGGTTTTGAGATAATGGGTCATCAATATTGCAAATTTAACACTGTGGGTATAGGACGTATGTACTCCCCTTAAATGACCGCAGAATAGAAAGACAACTAAAAACGCTCAAAATCTGAAAGGCATCTTGACCATATGAGACACCTACGAGATTGTAGAGAGAGTATGCGAAGTAACTAGCTCCAGTTCTAGCAGCAGTTTATAACAAGTCGCTATACCACCGAAGATTACCAAACTATTGGAATAAACCGCAGGTCATTCTCGTTTTCAATAGAGGTCATCTGACAGATGCAACTAATTACAACCTAAAAGCTGAGTACCTGGGTTTGCCCAGGTATGTGTCTATTCCAATCTTCTATTAGTCTATGTCCTCTTTCGCCTCAATCTATCCATCTCCTCCTCCCCCTCTTTACATCTCGTCCTCTCTCCCTGTCAATCTCCTCTCCCCTCTCTATACAACTCCTCCTCCGCTTCTCCTTGTACACCTTCAATTCCTCCTTCTCTTTGCCCACCTCCTCCTTCTCCTCTCATTGTTCACCTCCTCCATCCCCTTCCCTCTTTCCACCTTATCCTCTCTCCTCCTTCTCTCTCTCTACTTTGTCACCCAGACCCAAATGTGATGTTTCTGGTTCTTACCCCCCTCCCACCAATATATTTTTTTTTCCAAATAGAAAATAGTATGTGTACCGAGTTTAATTGAAATCGATCGGCGGGTTTAGGAGCAGCTCTCTACCCATGGCACTGCCCTCGTACGCACATGTCAAATAATTTCGACGTCGTATCTGCTGAACTGTGGTCGTAAAATGATATAATTATGTTGGCACGTTCAGCGGCATATTTCTATACTGTCTCCGAAATTTGTTACTAGTAGAGTTAGCAACAAAAAAGTAATAAATTTCAATCTCATGCATGGTCCGGCAGTTTTTCATGAATCTCATAGTTTACGACCTCAAATCTCCTGAACTCTGTGTCATACAATGATAAAGTTTTGTGGGTACATTCAATGGTATATGTGGGTGTATTAGACGGTAAAGCAGTAATAAATTAAAACGTCATGCTTCTTGCGGGAGTTTTATTTCATCATTTTGAGTGGGGTGGGGGGGGGTGGGGGATATCAGCGAGAAAATGTTTCGTAAAGGTTTGAAATTATATGTAAAATTTGCTGCAAATCATTAGGTGCTCTCATATTCAACTAGGGGATGAATAAAGTATGGGTATTCGCGCGTCGTAGGCTACACTTCTTTTTCACCCCCAGCACCACGACTTTGGTAGACAGGTGGTTCTTACCCCCACAGCGATCCTTTCCAGGCAACAACAAAATGTGCACCGAGTCTGGTTGTAATCGGTCCAGTGGTTTAGGAGGAGCTGTCGGACTTCTTTATAACAGGTTTGGAAATATGGATATCGGTGTCGCTGACGACGATTTCTTGTTCAGCTACAGAACTTGTTTTATCATGACACATCATAACGTTTTTGGTTCACCAAGGACTACTTTACCAAATCAAAATGGATACTGTAAGTATGGATCTTGCAAAACATCTCTCTCTGTTTGTATACGAAATTCAGAGCACCCAAGGTCAAACCATATTTATTGACTTCCGGGAGACATTCGATTCAGTTGTGCACTTTCGTTCATTGAATAAAATCCAAGCTGACCGATTATCGTACAAATTTAGTGACTTTATTCGGGACTTCCTTGCAGATGGAATTCTACATGTTTTTCTTAGTGGGACCTAATTAACTGACTGTAATTTCGAGGAACCGCAAGGGAGTGTTCTAGGCTCTTCACTGTGCGCAGTTATAAATCAAGTAGTGGCTAACATGAGCCTGTCTGCAGACGATGCTGTTGTCCATTGGAAGTCTGCAGTCCCAGAAGACTGCAGGAAGACCTTATGTGAATGAACGTAGCTTATTCTGCATAAACAGACGAAAACATCCGTAACAGTTCAGCTACGCTATTGGAGATAAATCACTGGAAACCGTAACAACCGTAAGATGCCGAGGAGTTACGTCTGAACCAACCCAAAGTGGAATGATAATATAAAAGCAGTTGTAGAAAAACCAGTTACCACGTTAGGTTTCATTAGAATAAATTTACCGAAATATAACTTATCCTCGAGAGACAGATTCTTGAGTATTTCTCAATAGTCTGGGACCGTCATCAGGTTGTATGAGAAGGAGAGATAGCAATGATCCAACGGAGAGGGATATGTTTCATTAGGGGATCGTATAGTCGGCACGAGAGCGTTACGAATATGTTCAACAAATTCAGTGGGCGTTTACTCGTTTCGATATACTTTGGATATAAAATTTGTTTTATGTCGGAAGCTGTCCTTTGTTAAGCCCATGTAACTTCTTGCCGGGTTACGATTTAAATACATATTCTGCACTGTCAAAACAAACTGCAGAGTCATACTTTAGTGGTGAGATGGCTGTGTGGGCACATAACGAGAGCAAATAAATAATATATTAAAAAGAAAACTCATTGACAGACACTGCAAGATGGGCCTTGTGTATCAGAGAGGGGTTTGCTGTCGATTTTCCTCCAAGAAATTTCGGCTAATATATTACTTCTTCGCACATGTGCCTCGCGAAATAACCAAGAGGCATTTTTTGTACTGATGTCCAAGTAGAACAGTCGCCCACCATGTCGTTGCGTATTACAAAGGCAGGGACACCATACAATCTCTCCAGTGCAATGAAGGAGATCTTAAGGCATGTTGCCATACTGGAAGTATGTGAACTTTATAATGTTTGTACAGTTATTGCGTCAATGATCGCTTGGGTATACGAAAGATTACTCACCTTATCGGTGTTGACAAACAGCTGCCATCTTCAGAAGTGTTTAACCCACAAAAAACTTTGAACAGGTAAACAAATGTAGTTAGGCATTCTGTTTAGCTGTACGAAGCTTTTTGCGGATTAAGAACGTCTCACGATGGCAACTATTTGCCGAAACTGGTTACCCGAATTTTATATAAATTAGAAGCAATCTTGAAGTATAAATTACTGTACTAAAGTGGTCTTCGTATCTTCTGACTCAGCTGTACTCTCAAGTACTCTCAGCTTTCAATACCCGAAAATATGCAGTGATGGTCCAAACCTAATTAATGCGTATTGCCGTTTGTCAACATCGTGAGATAATTGTTAAACTGAGAGTTTTAACCAAAACCTCGCCCTGATGATACGCGTGTCCTAGTAATTAGATATGGATCTGAACATGAACGCTGGCGAAAATCAACGCCGCTAATCCGAATAAACATAAAAAATTACCAGGAAGGCTTTCGTCGTTTTCACTATAAAGAGAATAACCTTTGTTCTCCGCAACAAAGTATTTCAGAACTGACATTCCCAATTTCCGCTGCTTAGGAAGGAAACACGTTACATTACCCTTTGTGCCAAAGATATAGTCTATCAAAGAGGAAGTATGCTTCTCTGGATGTCACTGACTTGGGAGCTCTTTTTACGCTGCGTACAATTAAGCCTCGTTGTCGTTATTCAACATCTCGTGATGCGCATCTCTCTAGAATTCATCCGCTTCTGCCAAGAATTTCCGCGCTATTCCACAGAGTCTGCGAAAGAAAAATATTTCGCTCAGTTTAATTACGCCCTGTTTAACACCAGCGCCCTTCATTTCTTCTCCTCGTACGTTTATTTTCGTCGAATAATGTCATTCCATTATTTACGACGTGGCTGCCGGAGAACACTTTTTCCGACAATTTATTTATATGCTAATTCCCCGCTATTCATTAATCATTTTCCCCATTATTAGATACTTGTAGGCAATGCTTAATTATTATGCATACTTGGTGGGGGCATTTTCTCATCGCGCAAGATTTAAATGCAAAGTTTTCGGGGACGACAGCGCGGCGGCGGCCATTACGGCGCGCGCTCATTTACTGTGTAATGACAGAGCTAGCTTAGCGCGTTAATTGCTCCGGCTGCGACCCCATCGCATCGCCACTGTTCGCTTAACGATGTCCAGCGGCGGCGCGCCGTACGTCACCGGCCGCGCGCAGCAAGGGTTTGAGAGTCGCCGCCACCGCGACGTCATAAATGGTGCTAATACACTTGTCGCGAATCCGAACGGGCCCGTACGAGGGCCCTCCCGGATGACGCGTTGAGTGCAAGCACGCCGCCCTCGGCGCGGACAACCCTCGCCTTTCATTTGCGCAGCTGACGTCGCCAGCTGCGCGCTAACAGCTCCGCCTGGCAGTTTGAAGTGCGCAGTCTACGTTCTCGTCTGGAAGGACTCGGCCACGGGTCTTTCAGACCGTATTATCATTTCTTGTTTTTAACGAATCTTGTTTTTTTCGTGATTGCTCGAGAAATCAGCGGCAGTTTGGAACTGTTAACATACAATGTGTCCCACTTACAGGATGGATATAATTAAACCTTCCTCACTTGAGAGGGCCCCCGTGAAAAACGAGTAATCGTAGGACAATAAGACTTCGTAGAAACATTTATGAGAACATGCGGAAGAAAAATGACGAATAGACCATTGAAAAAAATTGGAGATTTGTGGTAATGACTGCTGAGGTCATCGGTCCCTAGCCGGACGAAGTGGGCGAGCGGTTCTAGGAGCTACAGTCTGGAACCGCGCGACCACTACGGCCGCAGTTTTGAATCCTGCCCCGGGCATGGATGTGTGTGATGTCCTTAGGTTAGTTAGGTTTAAGTAGTTCTAAGTTCTAGGGGACTGATGACCTCAGATGTTAAGTCCCATACTACTCAGAGCCATTTCATCGGTCCCTAGGCTTAAGCACTAATTAATCTAACTTACACTGGGGGGGGGGGGGGGAATCAGCACGAACCGTGACAAGACGCCTAAAACCGCACGACTACCCCGAGCGGCAGACCACTGAAAGAGGCACATTTTAATTTCTACATCGGAGGTTAATATTTATTAATTGCGTACCATGTTTGCGTTCCAAGCTGCAATAGTTGCTCAATGTGACCATAATTTGCATCCAGAACAGCCTTGAACCGCACAATTGTTCATAACACTTTTCGAACGTGCATCACGGAATGTTTCGCTTTCATGGCACAGCCCGTGCACTACTATGAATATCGCACATCACGTTCTGTATTCTCAGCCATGACAACAGTAACTTCATCAACAATATTTGGCGCAATTGGGCGTCAGCCACTCCCAGGAGGAATTTCAAACAATCAGTTAATTTCGACTTCTGAGTCATGTTCCCCAACCCTGATACGGAAAGAGGACCACTCTGTATTCCTTAATGCGTCGAAACTCGCGAAGAGTGATAACAAGACTGCTGTTGTTTTGATAAAACAACTCTATGAGCAAAGCCCAAATTACCTTCTCCAGATCCATGACGCACCGGCACCGGCGCCTAACAGCAAGTCATGAAAACACCACTTACAACGCAAATACTGTAGCGCACGGTCTGAACATCATCCCTGTAAAGCTTGGTAACCATATGGTAAATAGTTTGTAAGTACGCTGTTTAGGTTTTTATGTTGGTAACGCAACGTAGCGCTCTGTATGAAAATCGCTGACTGTGCTGTGTGCAGTCTGTGGCTGGTTGGTTGTTTGGGGGAAGAGACTAAACTGCGAGGTCATCGGTCTCATCGGATTAGGGAAGGACGGGGAAGGAAGGGGGCCGTCCCCTTTCAAAGGAACCATCCCGGCATTTGCCTGGAGCGATTTAAGGAAATCACGGAAAACCGAAATCAGGATGGCTGGACGCGGGATTGAACCGTCGTTCTCCCAAATGCGAGTCCAGTGTGCTAACCGCTGCGCCACCTCGCTCGGTCTGTGGTTGGTTGGACTCATAATTGGAATATTCGCTTGTGTAGTCTTGGGCAGTTGGATGTGAACAGCGCGTAGCGTTGGGCAGTTGGAGGTGAGCCGCCAGCAGTGGTGGATGTGGAGAGAGAGATGGCAGAGTTTTTAGAGGTTGCTATAAGAGGACGACCTGGACGTGTGTCCGCCAGAAAAAGGAAATTTGTAAAGATGGATGTCATGAATTGATAGATATATATATATGATGACTTTTGAACATTGTTAAGGTAAATACATTGTTTGTTCTCTATCAAAATCTTTCATTTGCTAACTATGCCTATCAGCAGTTAGTGCCTTCTTTTATTTAGCTGGCAGTATTGGCGCTCGCTGTATTGCAGTAGTTCGAGTAACGAAGATTTTTGTGAGGTGAGTGATTCATGAAAGGTATAGGTTATTGTTAGTCAGGGCCATTCTTTTGTAGGGATTATTGAAAGTCAGATTGCATTGCGCTAAAAATATTGTGTGTCAGTTTAGTGATGATCAGAATAAGTAAAGAGAGAAATGTCTGAGTACGTTCAGTTTTACTCAGCTGTTTGAAAATAATATAACGTAAGAGGTTTACTAGCACTGTCATTTCTAAATTTTGTAAGGGGACGTTTCATAAGTTTTCTGTCTTCACTCGCTCAAATAGGGAAAATTTAATTGTAGCCACACTGTATCTTTACTACCTCAAATAATATTTCGTTCAAAAGCAATATCAACAAAATATATCGGGCAAATCTTAAGTAGCTACCGGGGGGAGATCGACCGGCACGTTTGCGTTCCTTGTAACTTTGCTCGTTTCGAAGATATACGTTTTTAAATCGCACACTATAGATGATCTTCGGGTCCTACCATTTACTTTTGTAGCTGTTTCTTCAAATTTAATTGAAATTTAGTTCTCAAAAACACGTTATCATAAACTTCAACTATTTGATGAAAGTTATTTGTATTTATTTTAAGAAAATTTTTAAAAACCTAACACCGAGAAAGACGTTTTAGAAGTAAGATCTACTTGGAGGCTAATATGGAGTAGTGGGAAGTATGGAAAAGGGTTGTAAAAATGTAGATAATTTTGTAAATTTGACTGGAACAGGAAAAGGGAGAAATAGCAATGGTACACTCTTCACCAAGCACCAGACAAGACAATGAGTTAATATCTTATTGTCTCCCACTTCTAACGTATGCTTAAAGTTTCAAAGCTGTAGCTCATGGGGAAGTAAGTCTGAAATCAATTGCAAAATTTATACCGATCAGACATCCAGAAAAACAAAGTACCCTTTGCCACACACTAGACATGAAAGCGAGTTAATATTGCATTATCGTCCAGTTCTGAGCTATGTTGAAAGCTTCAAGTCTGTCTCATGGCCTAATGGAAACGTGTTAAAATGGATAACAATAGACTTACCAAAAGACTGCAGAACATATTAATTCAAAGAACGTCAAAATCAGTTAGTTAGAATTAAGTAGGAAAAATAAATCGTCCAATCATTAGCAATCTAGTATCAAAGATCAGTAGCTTCAAATAAATACAATAACGAAATATTCAGGAGAACAGAAGAGAAGAAACAGCCAATCTGGAAAGAGGATAAGAAGTCGAAAACCCGCGCCTTGAGTGGTCAAAACGTAAAACTAAGAATAAGATGAAGTTGTGATACAAGTAGAGAGAAGAGACTCAGAGTGCACAAATCTTGCGATTCATGGACGTAGATAGGTGACCACTGGCTGACAAGTGATATCAGGAAAGAGCCACTGACAGGTGATCTGCGAAGGGACACAAATTCGTGAGCGATAGAAGTGCGGGGCAAATTATCGTTTCGGCATTCAGACGAAGCAGGTACACGTACACCTGTGAGCAAAAACATTTTCTGATTAATAAAGGATTGGTCCACATTTGAAACGCAGTACAGCACCGATTCTGCGTGGCGTGGATTCGAAAGTCCTTGGTAAGTTTCTGAACGCAAGTGTGACCAGACTGTTATGCACAGTTCATGTAATTCCAATAATTATAGGCCAGTCGATTGTGGACATAAAGCTGACACCAGCTGACATCCTACAGCTCCCCAGATGTATTCCACCAACTTCAGATCATGCGAATTCAGTGGCCAAGAAATCAATGTTAGTTAATTATAATGCTCCACGAGGTAGTGCAGCATTATTGTGGCCCTGTGACATACGGATAGTTACACTGTTGGAAGATGACATTGCCATCGGAAAAGACATCAGTAATGAAGGTATGCAGGTTTTCCGCAAAAATTTTCATGTAATGTGATTCTTCAGTTTCTCCCAGCATACCGAGGCCCACGAGAAAGATAGGCCGTGGCGCGTACGTCACAGAACGTGAAGCTGCAGGTGTCAGGTGCCGTCTCTGGTGAGGAGCGAATAACTATTAACAAATGCGTTTACCAATTCTTGACAGCACTTTTAAATGCATGTAAGCTCTGGATAGCACACGACAAAGTTGAAACCTTTAGTGGGTAACTTTTCAGTTCGGGGGGCTCTGTACGGGACCGAACATCCGCGAAGCGTAGCGGACAAGCCGACTTGTGACGTCACAAGTTCGTTGCAGGGCTCGTGTATCTCTTTGACCTCGCTGCGTACTTCATGACGAAATAGTACACCAGTGAACAGCCGAATATCAGTGTGTAACGGACAAAAGATTTTGGCAAGTGACCATCTTACCATGGTCAGTTTCGAGTAAGGGAACCACCGATAAATCGCGATAGCAGCTACGTCTTTAGTAAGGCCGGGTAACCCGTAATTAGATGAAGATGAGGAAGGAGATACCTCTCAAAGAACTGACATCGGAGGCTGGTAGAGGAACAGCATAGGTGCCGCCAGTTGAAACGTAGGTCAGTGCAGTGGGTCACTGGCAGAAGTGGGGAAAGAAATGATGGCGAGTAGAATGCCAGTTCAGGGGTGGGGTGTGGGTGGGGGAGGGGAGGGAGGCAGATAAAAGCACTGCGTCGGCGCCCTAGCGGTCGAGTTGTGGTGTTTTCACTCAGTGTCGCGCACCCGTAGCGAGCAGTCACCTGTCATAACCTCTCAGAGATATGGATGAGACCGGAATTCTGTGGCGCGCTGAACAAGACGAAGAGTGTGGCAAACCGCCGTTCGACCGAGCCTGCTCGACCAACTGCCCAATCTTGTCCCTCCATTAGGGACGGAGCTTATGTCTGAAACAACCAGTTTTCGGTTACATTGGCTTTTTTCCACGCCAGTTTAACCTGACCGTTAAAACCGCTCAAAATAACCAATTTCTGAAATAACCGATTTTCTATTTCTTGTATTCCTGTTATTTCCTGTAATAAATTTAGAAATAAAAAACGATTGAAAAATTTTGGCTTTCTCAGTTTTAAGATACATAGAAAACAAATATTAAATTAAATAGGCAAGTAAAAGAAAACTTTTTCCGTCCGCCATTCGCTACTCTTCTTTTAAAGTTTTAAGTGGTCGAATACAAAAAAAATCACGACTATTCTCCTATTGATTCAAATTTTTTGAAACTCTGCTAAAATATCATATAAACAGGCATCATACCATTATTTGGGCATAACGAAAAACAGGGTTGGAAAGGAATAAAGGGGTGAAAACTGTGGCTGAAGAACTTTTTTTTCTCGTGTTAATTTATTCGCTTTCAAGGGATGCAAGCAGCCAAATCCCATGTTATGCAGACACAGGCAGCATATCAGCTACTTTCTATTTTTATTGTATATTAGGAATGAATTGTTCGTAAGTTTTTAATTTATTACTTTTGCCACAACTTCCTCTCTCTTTTATTATTTCGCAGAAGTGGCAGACAGGTCTTTAATAATTTAAATCAAATGAAGCATTGTACTTCATTAATACGTCACCAGACTGCGGTTAGCGCCGTTTTGCAATACAACGGATGTCTGGCGACGACAGCGAGAAACTACCGTATGGACCAGGAGTACACTGCAAGTACACGCATTTCTTAAGCCATGAAACAAGGCAGTAAGGATATTACGGTCTCAGCATTGTTCTATTAATTCTTATTCCATGTATTCGTTGATCGTTTCTGTCAGCATTGTTATTAAAATAGCACTGATCGCTTTTCCCAATTTTATATTAACGCAATATTTCAAACCAGTGTAAATTTCACGAATAAAAATTACTCCATTTAAAAAATATATTTATTTATAAACGAAGCGCAGCTGATATGGCTAGTAGATATTTCTTTTGTTTACTTGTCTGTTAGTAAAAAATAAAAATCACTTGTTATAACGGAAGTCAAGCAAATACCGGAAAGTACCGATCATTCAGAACTAAAATACCGGTATCGGTTTTAACCGGTCGATTTTTCCAATCCTTACTCCCACCTATGACGATTCCAGCAGAGAAGGGTGAGTTAGGTCATGTCTGACGGAGCTCGCTCCGCTGAAGGCCCCAACTGCCCCCCCCTCCCCCCTGGACCTATGACTACCCTGCCTGGGATAGACTACGAGAGTGGAAGAAGCGAACGGCCCGCAATGCGTTCTCGCAGAAGAGAAGAATCGCAGTGTGAGAAAGGTGCACTGTTCAGGCTCGATGTTGGGCAGCGCAACCGATCTCGCATTGACATGAAACCCCTCCCAATCAAGCAAAAGAAGGCCTACCTTAAAAAGGATCGACTGCGCAGTTGGCTGTGAACCGATCGAATGCAGATGAAGTCAGGTCCCGTACAGCAGCCCCTGCAAGGCGGTCAGAACACCGGCCTCTACACATTATTGTGGTGGTTAAGAAGGGACTACGGATATTTCCTGCAGGCCAACAGATAGCGGACGGCAGCTGTCTCCACCGTGAGGACAGCAGAGGACGACAGAGTGCGAGTCCAAGTCTCAAATAGTCGAAGACTATAGGAAGGTTCGAGGCAGTTGGCCTAGCGATTCCTTACTACCCTTATGCTGTCGTCGGAGACAATCCGATTAAGGTGGTCTACAAGAGTTTCCCAAGGTTTGCAGACCCTAACCTCCTGAAAGAAGCATTGGAGGACATCGGTTTTGATGTGTGCAGAGTGACGCGCATCATATGCACCCAGATGAAGAGTTCTCTTCTCTCCTGGTGATCGTCATTGACAAGGCGGAGAACAGGAAGCACTTTCCGGTGCAGAAGGTGGCCGACACCCAAGTCACCGCTTAACGTCTATGGACCAAGAAATGCTCGTCTCACTACTTCCGGAGACAATGGAAAGGAGATGCGGTTCACGACTGTACCTTCTCCGAAGCTCTCCACTGTACCTTCTCCGAAGCATGCCTGAAGTGTGAGGATGAACACATGAGCGCAATGTGTCCGCTAGCCACGTCGAACCCCAAGGTGCATGAACAGTGGTGGCCCACACGTCGCAAGCTACAGTGACTGAAGTGCATAAGGCCGCGGTAACCCGCCTTCGCAAAGTCCCGTTGAAGAAGACGGCCAGTCTTCCCGTCCGATGTCCGCGTCTGGCGCACAGACGCCGGCCAGGATGGCCAACACAGCCGACAACGAACGGACGTCGGCCACCTACACCACGCGTCGGCAGGAAACGGATGACGGCGCGCGCAAACGCCAACATGCGTGCAAGGGCGGGCACGCCACGAGAACAGCGAGATCAACACCTCCCCACCCCCCATGGGCGAACGCTACCAACGCCTCCCGCGCCGACCCCGCACCCTGTCGCATCCAGCCAACCACAATGGCTAGTGAGTGAAGGAAGACACAGCCATGCTCATCGCCTCACTCTCCTCAGCGCTCGAACGTGTTTCACGCCTTACCGAGACTCTGGGGTGAGTTTCCGAGGCAGTGATGTTGGCTGCCCAAACAGCACAGCCTTCTACGTGACAGGCGGCACTCTAAGCCCACACCTGACGCAACCCGTGTCATGAGTCCCGATGTCAGGCCAACTATGGCCTATTTTGGGCTGCGAGTACTGCTGCTGCCTGAAGTAGTAACAAGAAGACAGACAAACCAACGAGGGTATACAAATTCTTTTGCAGAGTCTGCAGATGAAGCACCATATGCTAGTACTCTAGAATAAACCAAGGGATGAAAAAGACACTTCTGAAGAAGATTCCTGGCAACCCAAAGAGTCAGTTTATCTGCTCACTTGGTGATAGCAACGTGGTCACTTGCCGAAATATTTTGCCCGTTGGACATTGGCATCCGACTTTTCACATGTGAATTACTAATATTATGTAATGTTCATACTAAGACGTCCGTGAATGTTTTATGACAGACTGTGGAATGTTCGCAATTTCCATCAGCAGCCTTATAAGAAACACTCACCTGGCGGCGACTTTCCTCAACATTTTCGTATTTACCATTGCGCCTCCTTGTAGGTGGCAGTATTTGGATCAAACCTATTAAAATGTGCCTTTTGTTGTTGCATCTAGTCGGTAAAATTCCTGAAATAATGTTTTGCGTATGTGACGTAACAGTCGTACAGGATAGGCTCCCACGTCACCTGCAAATAGCCGAAAAATGAAAAAGATACTTATTTTGGTTTCAAATTAAATATAGTGCATGTAATAACCCTATGGAGTTCATCATATTACTTGTTATTCACTTAATTACTCGTCCCGGCAGCCACACATGTAACACAACTGCTTTCTGAATAAGGAGGTATGGCGGCCGTGAATCAAATCAGTCCAATGGATTAGTCAGTGCGCCCGCAAGCCTGAACGTGGTTTTAGGCGATTTTACACACCTCATTAGGTGAAAACCGGGCTGATTCCCACGTTCCACCTCAGTTTAACACTACGTCAACATTTAGTAGAACACTGTCTCGCATTTTCACACGAAATTTAATTTATATGCAATCAGATTGGGTACCCCCGCTTCTGACCTGCAGCGTGTATAAAAGACTGATGACCTTAGCTGTTTGGTCGCCTTAAAAATTTTATCAGAATCACTTAACTATATATTTCACCATTTTTTCCTGATCTGGAAATATATATCTACTTTTGTTAATGCTGAGTTTGGTGGAAATTTTTTCCAGAACTTGTAGTACAGGATGCTTGGGTTACACATATAATAATATAAAATACAATAACTTGAGACGTAATTGAGATATTTATTGACGGGGTGCTTCTACAAGTATGATAACTCCAAATATTTCCAGACTGAGATTTTCACTCTGCGGAGTGTGCGCTGATATGAAACTTCGTGGCAGATTAAAACTGTATGCCGGACCGAGACTCGAACCCGGGACCTTTGCCTTTCGCGGCCAAGTGCTCTACCATCTGAGCTACCCAAGCACGACTCACGCCCCGACCTCCTGGGGGATGTTTCCAGAATGAGATTTTCACTCTCCAGCGGAGTGTGCGCTGATATGAAACTTGTGGCTAAGCCAAGCCATGTCTCCGCAATATCCTTTCTTTCAGGAGTGCTAGTTCTGCAACGTTCGCAGGAGAGCTTCTGTAAAGTTTGGAAGGTAGGAGACGAGGTATTGGCAGAAGTGAAGCTATGAGGTCGGGGCGTGAGTCGTGCTTGGGTAGCTCAGATGGTAGAGCACTTACCTGCGAAGGGCAAAGGTCCCGAGTTCGAGTCTCGGTCCGGCACACAGTTTTAATCTGCCAGAAAGTTTCACTCTAAATGTTTACCGCGTTTGCTTGTGACAGTTGGTACTAAGTAAACATGGACGTAAGTGCTTTGTTAACGTAAACGCGCATCAATAGTCATGTGGACTCCACAGCAGAAGGTGTTCTGTGTGTTGTGCGACAACTTCCTCGTGACTCGATCTTTCAACAGGGTGGCCCACCAAGGCGATCTGTGCACATTTTGAGGGATTCCTTGGAGCGCTGTCAGGCATGGCAGATACTTGGTTGGGTGACCATCCGGGCCACCATGCGGTGTTGCCATTTTTCGGGGTGCATTCAGCCTCGTGATGCCAAGTGAGGAGCTACTCGAATGAACAGCAGCGTCTCCGGTCACAGGAAACCATCATAACGACCAGGAGAGTCGTGTGCTGACCACACGCGCCTCCTATCCGCATCCTCATCTGAGGATGACACGGCGGTCAGATTGTCCCGATGGGCCACTTGTGGCCTGAAGACGGAGTGCTTTTTTATATGTTTAACCCGGACACACTATACATTCTGCACATTTAAATCGAACAACGTTTTGTCTGGTTTTCACAGAACCACAAAATTTGTAGGTATTGTTACGGCAGAGAATAGTAAGGGGTAGAAATTAGAAAAAAATTATTAAAACTCATTAACATTGCCACATGCAAATTTAAATCATGGCAGACACAGAGGTGGAGGCAGGAAGCGACCCAGTATGTCGCAAGTGGGTCGAGTCGGCGACAGATTGCGACACTGTCTGCCGAATGAGGATACGCACTCAGCAGAAAGGAGACTGCGACAGAAAACCAAAGGAAGTGGGACAGGAATATTCGTAGCTCATAAAACATGCTGCAAGGAACTCTGTCTCTTTCACAAGAGCACATTGTGAGGAACTGACACTGCAGTTAACAGCCTGTTAAGTGAGTATAGAAGAATGAGGAGGGGACATGCAATCATTACGAACCGAGAATTGTGTCATGGCCTCACACTAGCTCCCTTTAAATACTCCAGCTTTCGCCATGAGTTGATGATTGGGATCGATGTCATTAACAGTAATAGCACTCAATTCCATGATTACGGTACTGTCGTGAATCTATGTCCTAGATGCTCCAGCACAGTCTATGAACTAGTTAAACGTGCACTCAAGATGATTGCGTTCTCCTGATGAACTTCATGCTGCTCGCCCCCTACCATCTACTGACTGTTTTCCGACAACACCACATCGCAGAGTGTTGCCAATACTGAACTTCAAACCAGAAGCCAGCAACAGAGCCTCTTGGCTTCCATGTTCCTGTTCAACACTCAGGCCGCACCTACCAGGCGGTGGAGGAGATCAACTGAGCACACGACTACCGACACCAGGTACATCCAGATGCGTCATCAAAGGTCATAGTAGAATTCGGAGTGGTACTAAGAACACTCCAGAAGCCAGCACTAGAACCATTTCGCGCTGGGCAACAGCCGCGCCTGCTCGCCGGTAAATCCGCCGTGGCGCCAGAGGCCGCTAACCGCACCTTGGTGAGCAACAGCTGAGCTGACCCGACGGCCGTCAGCTACAACCGAACAGACAGCAGAATGAGCAACAGCTGAGGCTGATGCGAAACAAGGACGACTTTTAAACATTGTGAATAAATGACTGAACTATAAATAAGATTTTTAGCACCGTCGTTGACGTTTCACAGGTTCCCAACAACAATCCTGACTTCATGCAGAGGTGTCTCCGCTCGGCCGTCTGTAGTATGATTACATTTATTCTCTCTTTCCATAGCGAGAGCACATTCACAACACAGCACAAAACTCAAGAACAGTAAGAGAAGGCTGGAAAATGCTGTAACTTGGCATTAATTATAATAATAGAAGACTAGGAAACATGTGTATATATTTGTTGTAGCCCGCCATTCATTATAAGAAATCTTTAGACAGATGAAGTCCGTGGAGACTGCACCTACATCACATGTTATCTGCTGTTTAAAGTACTTAAACAGGATTTGTGATTATATTCTTTTAGTATGGTATGCTAGCATGGATGTAGCACCATTAGAACGAATAAAGTAAAATTTTTAAGAATGGTACATAGCACAATTAGAATGTTAGGCATTTAACTGCTCTAAGTATAAAATGGCAGAATTTTAAAAACTGTGGAAAATTAAAAATAGCCGCATTGTACTGCAGCTCAGAGCCCTGTTGTCCCAAAAGCAAATTGGAGGGAAATCCAAGAATGGCAGTTATTCTGTTGGTTGAAAATTCAATATGGCTTATCTGGTAATATGAGCACAGCTTCATGATGACGTCACACTCTAAGATGGACGGCCGATACAGTAGACGCGGGAATAAGAGAACAATTCAAGATGGAAGGCCGGGGAATACAAGCGCAAGATGCATGGTTCTCAGATGATGGCGTAGAGATATGAGCACAGCCCTGTGATGTCACAATCCAATATGCGTGATGAGTTATGAGCACAGGCTACACGGTTGTCAGGTTTACCAGCTCACTGGCGCGGCCTGTATGGTTACCACGTCACTTGGGCTAAACATACGAAAGAGTCAGGTCCTAAGTTTTAAGTGGCCGGAAATTCAAAAACCCCACAGGTTTTTCATAAGGCTTTCAATTCCAAAAGTGCAGTGGTGATTAGCCTGGACTTGCCCCAGATTCTGTCAGTACTCACAAAACTACACGTACCTCCACTCCATGCCGTCCAAACAGGGACTGCTGCCGCCAGCACACATCAGCCCAGTTTACTCCAACAGTGGCACTGCCTGACACCTCCCCACTCCCCTGCCTCAAAAACCCCTGTGGCCTCAGCCGGGCACCGAAGGCTTTCGTAACTACAGGTGTAATAGACTGCCCAACAGTTGCATTAAATGGTGATTTTCAAAGAAAATTTACCGCGGTTTCGGCGGATTCAAACGCATCTTCCTCAGAAGGACAAACAAACTTCAAGTTAGTAATCAGTCAGAAAACCTATCTCCGCATGGCAAGTGTTGGCAACAGTCTGTATGACCATATGTAAAAGTTAAGATCCCTGGAATCAAAGGGTTGTCACGTCAGTAAAACCAATCTACACGCATCAAAAAAAGTTTTGCATCACCCCGTTTCCCAGAACTTCTGAAGATAGACATTGACTGTGGATATTGTATCACAGCCACAGTCTCTTTGACTCTTCAGAGATGCCACTAAAACCTCCCAAAGATGTAAACAACCATACATGAACAGCGCATATTAGACGGATGGGGTCCGACAGCCGATCAGTTCCAGTCATTCCACCAGGAAGGAGGTACATGGCTCACGTTGTCTGTAGTTCAACCATGCCTAGACGGTCAATACCGCGGTTCGATCGCGTCCGCATGGTTACTTTGTGCCAGGAAGGGCTCTCAACAAGGGAAGTGTCCAGGCGTCTCCGAGTGAACCAAAGCGATGTTGTTCGGACATGGAGGAGATACAGAGAGACAGGAACTGTCGATGACACGCCTCGCTCAGGCCGCCCGAGGGCTAATAATGCAGTGCATGGCTGCTACCTACGGATTGTGGCTAAGAGGAACCCTGACAGCATCGCCACCATGTAGAATAATGTTTTTCGTGCAGCCACAGGACGTCGTGTTACGACTCAAATGGTGCCCAACTTCCCTCCCGACGTCCATGGAGAGATCCATCTTTGAAACCACGACACCACACAGCGCGGTGCAGATGGGCCCAACTATATGCCGAATGTACCGCTCAGGATTGGCATGCATTCTCTTCACCTTCAACCACACAACCATCGGAGACGTGTATGGAGGCAACCCGGACAGGTTGAACGCCTTACACACGCTGTCCAGCGAGTGCAGCAAGGTGGAGGTTCCCTGCTGTTTTGAGGTGGCATTATGTGGGGCCGACGTACGCCGCTGGTGGTCATGGAAGGCGCCGTAATGGCTTTACGATACGTTAATGACATCCTCTGACCGATAGTGTAACCATATCGGCAGCATACTGGCGAGGCATTCCTCTTCATGGACGACAATTCGCGCCCCCATCGTGCATATCTTCTGAATGACTTCCTTCAGGATAACGACGTCGCTCGACTAGAGTGGCCAGCATGTTCTCCAGACATGAACCCTATCGAACATGCCTGGCATGGATTGAGAAGGTCTATTTGTGGACGATGTGACCCGCCAACCACTCTGAGGGCTGAGGGATCTACGCCGAATTTCCGTTGAGGAGTTGGACTCTCTGGATCAACAGTGCCTTGATGAACTTGTGGATAGTATGCCACGACGAGTACAGGCATGCATCAATGCAAGAGGTAGTGCTACTGGGTATTAGGGGTACCGGTGTGTCCAGCAATCTGGACCACCACCTCTGAAGGTCTCGCTGTATGGTGGTACAACAGGGTTCAAATGGTTCAAATGGCTCTAAGCACTATGGGACTTAACATCTGAGATCATCAGTCCGCTAGACTTAGAACTACTTAAACCTAACTAACCTAAGGACATCACACATATAACTGCCCGAGGCAGGATTCGAACCTGCGACCGTAGCAGCAGCGCGGTTCGCGATTGAAGCGCCTAGAACCACTCGGCGACAGCGGCCGGCCTATTATTTAGCAATTTTCCCTATCGATAACTTCTTGCGTCGATCATCTTTAGTTATGTGGTGGCGCTAATGTTTACTGTGTGTGTGTGTGTGTGTGTGTGTGTGTGTGTGTGTTATCTTTCCGGAATTGCTCTGCAAACCGAGATTTTTAATCCACTTGCACAGCACTTACTTGATGCAGTTTTGCCTTGAAAATGACTGGGTGGTCACCTGTAGAAATATCGGCTGTTGTCGACAACATCACCCGGCTGAATCCCCACATATTATCTGAACATCGTACGACACGCGGGGTAGTCGCGTGGTCTCAGGCGCCTTGTCACGGTTCGCGTGGCTCCCCCCGTTGGAGGTTAGAGTCCTCCCACGGATGTGGGTGTATTTGTTGTCCTTAGCGTAAGTTAAAGTTAGATTACGTAGTGTGTAAGCTTAGGGACCGATGACCTCAGCAGTTTGGTCCTATAGGATCTTACCACAAATTTCCAAATTTCCAATGAACATGGCATTCTCCAGGAGAAACAGATGCCTCATGGTCGTCTCTTTTGGTTGCATCGTCTTAGAAGCTTAAATTTTTAATACTGCCCAAGGGACGATAGACCTTAGTATGCGACCTAAATTTGAATTTGATACCTATACCCGTTTCTGAGAAAAATGGGTCTGAACAAACGAACAGACGGACGGACAGACACTCGGACAAACAGACAGACGAACAGACAACTAAGTGACCCTGTAATGATTCCGTTTTTGCCGACTGAGGCACGGAACCCTAAAAAGGATAATACTGTATCACCCTAGATAATCAGTCACGTTGAGGGAGGAGAAAATCTGAAGTCCAAAACTCCCAGCAAAACCCAGTTATTCCAATAAAATCTTATCCAGGAAAAAGACTATCATACTTATAGGTATTCATTATACAGGAGTGGTTAGTGCCATGCAATTAGAGATGGAAGTTATGAGTACATAAGGGTACAGCCATCCCGCTAAAATGAAACACCAGTTCTAACAAAATCTGCAACAGGAAATTTTTACCTTGGATGTAAGGGCTCATTATTCTCTGGGAACTGAGCTCTTCCTAAAAGAAACTATGTCTAACAGTAAAACACAGATTCGAAACCACATAGCAAAGGGTACCACATCTCATGGGACACAAAAGTCTGTTACATCGGGAAAGTTCGCTCACATTGAATACACGCCAAATAAACACTCCGGGAAATTAAAGATATTAAGACATAAAACGCTGAACTTAACAGGAAACTACCATGACAAGTACACGTGAATAGATACTGCTTAAGGCCTGGGCACGACCACAAGATCTTCCGTTATATCCTAATTTACTCAGATTGAAATACGAGCATGACTAGGTAAGAAAGCATAATTAATTACTAACTGGACATGAAAGAGGAGATATCTTCATCTCTAACAACATCCTAACCAACGCAAAACAACCTACTTAGTCTAAACCGTGTCCCCAGTGGAACAGACATGCTCGCCCCTTGGCGCCTGCGGCAAGAGTACCTTAGCAAGCCTCGTTTTTTCGCGTCGAAGGGGAGGGCGACGTTCGTATAGCCAATAGAGTGAAAGCGGAAAAAGCGGCAAGCTCTACATTTGCAGCATGCTGTGTTACCGGCTATCATTGTAATGGAAACAGGGAGGTTGGTATTGCTACGTCATTCTGAGGGAAACGAACATCTCTTACCTATTCCGACACATTTGGAAACACTTATCCACGCATCTACATCGTGCAGTCAGACATTCAGGTCCGTATAATGGAAATGGAAGAGGTTGCTGATCTGAAAAGAAATAAAACAGTAGCGCTCCATGGTATTGGCACACACTCAACTATACAACAAACGTAAGCCACTAGCAGTGCATGAAATCATAACTTACGAAAGGGGGCAAAAGACGTACTACCCTTTCACGCGGACATAGTCTTTATGAAGAGCGTCGACTCAAAAATGTGTCCTACAAGTGTACTGCACGCGGTCTCCTTTATAGATAAATAGTTCAGAGTCCGCGGCTTCGATTGCATAGGCTGTATGGTCTGCACAATTTCTGTTGTTTTTTTATCGAATTTTTATGTTGTTCACAAATCTTAACACTTCCTATTCTTTTCAAGCTAATTAAAGCCATGGATGCATGGTCTTTTCTGAATGTACTTATGAACAAAAAGCGATTGTGTTAGTTGGAGGTCATGGATTTTGTTAATCAGGCCTTTTGCGTTCTTGTGGTATATGTAAATGTCGTGTGACGAGGGCCTCCCGTCGGGTAGACCCTTCGCCGGGTGCAGGTCTTTCGATCTGACGCCACTTCGGCGACTTGCTCATCGATGGGGATGAAATGATGATGATGATTAGGACAACACAACACCCAGTCCCTGAGTGGAGAAAATCGAACCCGGGCCCTTGGGATTCTTGCGGTGATTTGTACATAGAAACTTTCATCCCCAAACACTTATTTCATTCTACCTAATCGAGAAGTGAAATACCAATTTTCATAGACTTAGCTTTAATTTTTTTTAATACAATGAAATATTTCTTTAAAAAATTTAATCCCCTATGTCATCTACTTATATGATGAATTACCAGAAACAGTATTTTATTTCTATCGATTTTCGTAGTTGTAGCTTCAAGATTGCCTTAATAGCGGTATATTTTCAAAACCCTTGTTATCCCATATTTCATCCCCTTAGAGGTGGAATTCTGAAACCTCCCTTCCTAAACGACGCCTGCAGCATAAGATCAACACCCTCTGCAAATTCCAAGTTTCTATCCTTAGTGGTTTGGGCTGGGCGATGAGTGAGTCAGTCAGTTGGGACATGGCCTTTTTAGATGTGGAGGTGTATACTTTCCTTGAATTCTTCCAATAAACCGGAGTCGACCATTCGTCTTTCCTACAACCGATCTTTCCTGGTCGTTCGGTTTGTCAGTTTGGAACGTTTTCCTTAGATGTTTAATCGAGCCGACTTTGCCAAGCAGTACACCAGTAATGCCATACTGGAAACGTTGTAGGATTCGATTTACTACTCATATGCATTAAGTTTTTCCACATTTAGAGGGAGTTTCCACTTATCACAGCTTTTTCTTACATATAACAGAAGTTCGTCGCAGTCGTTGGGTCAAACCTACGGAAGCCGAGGGAAGGAGCGAGTGACAGGAGAGGGGTGATGAGGAATCTTACTTCGTCGCTGGTTGCGTGATACGATTTCTTTCTAAGAATTGGCGGGAAAGAAATTTGTGCCAGGCGGCGTATTTAGCTAGGGGCCGATCGCAGCTACTCGCTTTCGCAGAATCGCGTCCGCACGTCCTGTCGATGACGAAATTATATGCAAAAAGAGAGCGAGTGAGTCGGTTCGACACGGGCAGGGGTGCCAGCTGGGTGGGTGGGGCGAGGTGGATGGCGGCCTGTCATTACGAATAATTGAACCATTTCCGCTTTGCAGAGCCGGGAGCCCATTATCCGTGAAGTGGCGGGGCCGCCGCCGCCGCCGCCGCCGCTGCCAGATGTGCCGGGCCTTGCGACAACTGTTGCACCCGGCCAGCGCGTATCCACCGCCTCCCCACCCCCGCCTCCCCCATCGCTACCCCTTCCCCTCCCATTTCAACCATGTGCGGCGCCTAGCCCTGAGATTCTACTGCTGCAGGCCCTTTTATGGTGTTCGTGGCGCATCGACGCCAAGTTGTGTATGGAGGGATACGAAACTAACCATGGTTATGTGGAATGTGTAGCAGCGACCTGGTTTCTAACCAGCAATAACCAGCGCGTCAGGGAGCTGATAACTACCATTCAGTGTTGAAATATTTTCACTAGCTGGTGGCTCCACAGATTGCAAATGTTTTTAGAAAATCATGGGGCACACCAGATAAGCAAAACTATAGGCCTGTATCTCTGACATCGATCTGTTGTAGAATTTTAGAACATGTTTCTTGCTCGCGTGTCATGTCATTTCTGGAAACCCAGAATCTACTCTGTAGGAATCAACATGTATTCCGGAAACAGCTAACGTGTGAGACCCATCTCGCTTTATTTGCTCATGAGACCCAGAAAATATTAGATACAGGCTCCCAGGTAGATGCCATTGTCCTTGACTTCCGGAAGGCGTTCGATACAGTTCCGCACTGTCGCCTGACAAACAAAGTATAAGTCTACGGAATATCAGACCAGCTGTGTGGCTGGATTGAAGAGTTTTTAGCAAACAGAACACAGCATGTTGTTCTCAATGCAGAGACGTCTACAGACGTTAAAATAACCTCTGGTGTGCCACAGGGGAGTGTTATGGGACCATTGCTTTTCACAATATATATAAATTACCTAGTAGATAGTGTCGGAAGTTCCATGCTGCTTTTCGCGGATGATGCTGTAGTATACATAGAAGTTGCAGCATTAGAAAATTGCAGCGAGATGCAGCAAGATCTGCAGCGGATAGGCACTTGTTTCAGGGAGTGGCAACTGGCCCTTAACATAGCCAAATGTAATGTATTGCGAATACATAGAAAGAAGGATCCTTCATTGTATGATTATACGATAGCGGAACAAACACTGGTAGCAGTTACTTCTCTAAAATATCTGGGAGTATGCGCACGGAACGATTTGAAGTGGAATGATCATATAAACTTAATTGTTGGTAAGGCGGGTGCCAGGTTGAGATTCATTGGGAGAGTCCTTAGAAAACGTAGTCCGTCAACCAACGAGGTGGATTACAAAACACTCGTTCGACCTATAATTGAGTATTGCTCATCAGTGTGGGATCCGTACCAGGTCGGGTTGACAGAGGAGATAGAGAAGGTCCGAAGAAGAGCGGCGCGTTTCGTCTCAGGGTTATTTGGTAAGCGTGATAGCGTTACGGAGATGTTTAGCAAACTCAAGTGGCAGACTTTGCACGAGAGGCGCTTTGCATCGCGGTGTAGCTTGCTGTCCAGGTTTCGAGAGGATGCGTTTCTGGATGAGGTATCGAATACATTGCTTCCCCCTACTTATACCTCCAGAGGAGATCACGAATGTAAAGTTAGAGAGATTCGAGCGCGCACGGAGGCTTTCCAGCAGTCGT
The DNA here is from genome assembly GCF_023864275.1 of Schistocerca cancellata. Lineage (NCBI taxonomy): Eukaryota > Metazoa > Arthropoda > Insecta > Orthoptera > Acrididae > Schistocerca > Schistocerca cancellata. The sequence goes on along the minus strand of NC_064628.1, from coordinate 421,216,854 downwards.
TCTTCCCGCGAACCATTCGCGACTGGAACAGGAAAGGGAGATAATGCAGTGGCACGTAAAGTGCCCTCCGCCACACACCGTTGGGTGGCTTGCGGAGTATAAATGTAGATGTAGATGTAGAAGGCGGTTCGTCGGAGCTCTACGGTTTGTAGCGGTCGGGGAGACCATCCACGGCTGTCACACCTGGTATGTTGCAGCGAGCTGATATTGTATTCGCGAAGACAGAAGCATTCGGGGACGACATTTTGAGGACCATGAGGAGGTGATTCACACAGTGAAGCACTGGCTCCGCTAATCATAATGAGGCATCTGCTTACATAAAGGCTTAAAGTACTTACCAGGTGTTTTTCGAACATCTGTGTCGACAATACGTGAAGTTTGCAACGTTTCGTGCCACTCCATTGTGGGTGAGGTGAAACGTTTTCCCGCTACTGCTATCTGACAGACGATATTCGATAGCGGATATATCATAAACAACAGGATGTCCCAGGAGTAATGGTCGATATTCAGGGATATCTCACAAACGCTCATCTGAAGCAAAAAACTTCCTATGAACATAGGTCCTATTCCGAATGGTTCGCAAGATAGGAAACATTTTGGGCTAGTGGCGCACACGTATATATCTTAACAATCCAACGACTTGAGAATTTTATTCTACCTCTCATCTTTCAGCCCTTTGCTCGGAATATCTCTTTGCCATCAAACGAACCCGTCGACCGCGCAGTCGTCCGTGGTGTTGTTGTGAGTGAAGTGCTGCGAGGGATGGAGAGTGTCTCATAGAAAAGCATCGGTTAACTTTGTTTGTATACGCACTAGCTAAAATGCCTCACATCTACAATTATGAAGTATATGCAGTTATAGTGCATGTTTACGGCTTTTGCGATGGTAGTCTTTCTTCTGCTGCAGAAGAATACCATCGGCGCTATCCGACACGTCGATTTCCTGATTGTAGAGTATTTATCACAGTTTTCAGCACAATTTATGAAACATGTGTTATTCAGAGTTCCCATTTTTCTTCTGGAGGTGTAGTTCAATAACCTGTGCAGGACCACCAATACGTTGTTGAAATGAAGCGGCGTAGTCCTCCTAACAGCACGCAGCTGTAGTGTGAAGTGCACGATGACGCTTGGAGGTGAATGTTTTAAACGTATGTATTTTTCAATTGACGCTTTGTAAAATGCATGTATTAATGTTGAAAGGTGGCTACACTGAGCCACAGCGCCAGAAATCGCGCCAGAGAGTATTGTTCCGCAGCCTCCACTGGCAGTGATTATTGAGACGCAGCGACAGGCAGTTCTTGCCGAGAAGTAGTGGTGGACACTGCTTGTAGCTGAAGTCAGAGTGAGATGCGGTAGTGGAGAGTGTTGTTCCATGTTTTATGCAGTGGTTTGATGGGAGAGATGATGATGTTCTAATGGAGATATTGTAATGGTCAGAGTGCATTTCGTCAATATATATGGAGGTATTTTTTTTTATTCTTTTATTCTTTCAGTGACCTGAATAATGTGTCATTACAGGTTCAGTCAACAAAGCATCTGGCGTGTGTTCTTGTATTAGAGTGTAATTCTGGGTTTCTTGCACAATTATAGTATTTCTAATTTTCTTTTATCACGTCAGTATAAATGATATTTAAAAATTCTTGTCTTGTTGAAGAAGAACCGTGCCAGATGTGCGTTGAGTCATACTACCACATACAGAACAGCTACACTTGTGCTTTGTTGGCTTCGTAGATTTTATAGTTGCTGGGGACTTAATTAATTAATTGTATTAACTGAAATTTTCATTTCATTCTTTGTTGTTGTTCTATGCAGTCAGATTGCGTACTAATACTAGTCAGGGCCAGCCGTTTACGAAACAGCGTAATCGGACATACAGCGACAGAAAATAAAAAAGTATTTGCATTGCATTCTTATATCTATATTATAATTAAGCCCCCATGCAATGTTTACTAACTGTTGTACATATGTACATATGTTAAGCTCACAATGTATTGAAGAACACAGAAAATAAATAACAATGTACACTAAGTGTGTTCTGTCCCACTTTGCTACCTCGTGTTTTTCCGAAATGAAACAAAATGTGAAAAATGAAAGAGGTCAGCTATGCATCTATGTCAGGACCTCATACTTTGGGCAGACATGCACAATCCCTATAAGTGTAGAAACATCATTTTCAACACGAAGTTACCTTTTTTTAAATGGCCCTGGATGTTTTCCCGCCTAAATGAAAACTAGATATACAGTTAGTGTCGGTAGACTTGGTTTCACTGCTCTAAACCTTATATCTTCTGGAATATTTAGACTTGAATAATAGAAACGATGGTAAAGTTTCTGCCGTAATGCTGTAAGGCCGTAATGCGAATTGCCTGCACTGTGCTGAAGCCTGCTGTAGGCTACCTTGCACTTTACGGCAGAAACTGTGGCGCTCTTGCCATCCTTCAAAGTTTACGTATTTCAGAAGGTATGTGGACTATAACAGTAAAAACAAGTCTGCCGTCACTTATTGTGCCTCTAGTTCTCATTTCAGTAGAAAAAACGTACATGTGTCATTTAAAGAAAACGTAACTTTGTATTGAAAGTATTGCTTGCATACAGTTATGGACTGCACATTCCTGATCATAGTATGAGCACCTGACATTGGTTATCCCTGGCCAATTGCATTTTTCACATTTTGTTTCGTTACGGAAAAAACATAAAGTGGCAGAGTTAGCTGGGGCACCCTACAGGAATTACATGTTTAAAATTTTAGAATGTGTAGAGGAGATAAAATGAATACTTGCTTACATGACAAAAGTTTTACAAGTGCAACGTTTCCCTATCTGCCGTTTGATAACTATTCTTTCAGGGATATTGTTGACCTCCCATGGATTTCGTTTTCCTTTCTTTTTTTTGGGAGGGGGGGGGGGAAGGAGAAGGTACATCTGCATTTACATCTACATTTATACTCCGCAAGCCACCCAACGGTGTGTGGCGGAGGGCACTTTACGTGCCACTGTCATTATCTCCCTTTCCTGTTCCAATCGCGTATGGTTCGCGGGAAGAACGACTGTCTGAAAGCCTCTGTGCGCGCTCTAATCTCTCTAATTTTACATTCGTGATCTCCTCGGGAGGTATAAGTAGGGGGAAGCAATATATTCGATACCTCATCCAGAAACGCACCCTCTCGAAACCTGGCGAGCAAGCTACACCGCGATGCAGAGCGCCTCTCTTGCAGAGTCTGCCACTTGAGTTTGTTAAACATCTCCGTAACGCTATCACGGTTACCAAATAACCCTGTGACGAAACGCGCCGCTCTTCTTTGGATCTTCTCTATCTCCTCCGTCAACCCGATCTGGTACGGATCCCACACTGATGAGCAATACTCAAGTATAGGTCGAACGAGTGTTTTGTAAGCCACCTCCTTTGTTGATGGACTACATTTTCTAAGGACTCTCCCAATGAATCTCAACCTGGTACCCGCCTTACCAACAATTAATTTTATATGATCATTCCACTTCAAATCGTTCCGCACGCATACTCCCAGATATTTTACAGAAGTAACTGCTACCAGTGTTTGTTCCGCTATCATATAATCATACAATAAAGGATCCTTCTTTCTATGTATTCGCAATACATTACATTTGTCTATGTTAAGGGTCAGTTGCCACTCCCTGCACCAAGTGCCTATTCGCTGCAGATCTTCCTGCATTTCGCTACAATTTTCTAATGCTGCAACTTCTCTGTATACTACATTATCATCCGCGAAAAGCCGCATGGAACCTCCGACACTATCCACCAGGTCACTTATATACACTGTGAAAAGCAACGGTCCCACAACACTCCCCTGTGGCACGCCAGAGGTTACTTTAATGTCTGTAGACGTCTCTCCGTTGATAACAATATGCTGTGTTCTGTTTGCTAAAAACTCTTCAATCCAGCCACACAGCTGGTCTGATATTCCGTAGGCTCTTACTTTGTTTATCAGGCGACAGTGCGGAACTGTATCGAACGCCTTCCGGAAGTCAAGAAAAATAGCATGTACCTGGGAACCTGTATCTAATATTTTCTGGGTCTCATGAGCAAATAAAGCGAGTTGGGTTTCACACGATCGCTGTTTCCGGAATCCATGTTGATTCCTACATAGTAGATTATGACTTTCCAAAAACGACATGATACTCGAGCAAAACACATGTTCTAAAATTCTACAACAGATCGACGTCAGAGATATAGGTCTATAGTTTTGCGCATCTGCTCGACGACCCTTCTTGAAGACTGGGACTACCTGTGCTCTTTTCCAATCATTTGGAACCTTCTGTTCCTCTAGAGACTTGCGGTACACGGCTGTTAGAAGGGGGGCAAGTTCTTTCGCGTACTCTGTGTAGAATCGAATTGGTATCCCGTCAGGTCCAGTGGACTTTCCTCTGTTGAGTGATTCCAGTTGCTTTTCTATTCCTTGGACACTTATTTCGATGTCAGCCATTTTTTCGTTGGTGCGAGGATTTAGAGAAGGAACTGCAGTGCGGTCTTCCTCTGTGAAACAGCTTTGGAAAAAGGTGTTTAGTATTTCAGCTTTACGCTTGTCATCCTCTGTTTCAATGCCATCATCATCCCGGAGTGTCTGGACATGATGTTTCGAGCCACTTACTGATTTAACGTAAGACCAGAACTTCCTAGGATTTTCTCTCAAGTCGGTACCTAGTATTTTACTTTCGAATTCACTGAACGCTTCACGCATAGCCCTCCATACGCTAACTTTGACATCGTTTAGCTTCTGTTTGTCTGAGAGGTTTTGGCTGCGTTTAAACTTGGAGTGAAGCTCTCTTTGCTTTCGCAGTAGTTTCCTAACTTTGTTGTTGTACCACGGTGGGTTTTTCCCGTCCCTCACAGTTTTATTCGGCACGTACCTGTCTAAAACGCATTTTATGATTGCCTTGAACTTTTTCCATAAACACTCAACATTGTCAGTGTAGGAACAGAAATTTTCGTTTTGATCTGTTAGGTAGTCTGAAATCTGCCTTCTATTACTCTTGCTAAACAGATAAACCTTCCTCCCTTTTTTTATATTCCTATTAACTTCCATATTCAGGGATGCTGCAACGGCCTTATGATCACTGATTCCCTGTTCTGCACTTACAGAGTCGAAAAGTTCGGGTCTGTTTGTTACCAGTAGGTCCAAGATATTATCTCCACGAGTCGGTTCTCTGTTTAATTGCTCGAGGTAATTTTCGGATAGTGCACTCAGTATAATGTCACTCGATGCTCTGTCCCTACCACCCGTCCTAAACATCTGAGTGTCCCAGTCTATATCTGGTAAATTGAAATCTCCACCTAAGACCATAACATGCTGAGAAAATTTATGTGAAATGTATTCCAAATTTTCTCTCAGTTGTTCTGCCACTAATGCTGCTGAGTCGGGGGGTCGGTAAAAGGAGCCAATTATTAACCTAGCTCGGTTGTTGAGTGTAACCTCCACCCATAATAATTCATAGGAACTATCCACTTCTACTTCACTACAGGATAAACTACTACTAATAGCGACGAACACTCCACCACCGGTTGCATGCAATCTATCCTTTCTAAACACCGTCTGTGCCTTTGTAAAAATTTCGGCAGAATTTATCTCTGGCTTCAGCCAGCTTTCTGTACCTATAACGATTTCAGCTTTGGTGCTTTCTATCAGCGCTTGAAGTTCCGGTACTTTACCAACGCAGCTTCGACAGTTTACAATTACAATACCGATTGCTGCTTGGTCCCCGCATGTCCTGACTTTGCCCCGCACCCGTTGAGGCTGTTGCCCTTTCTGCACTTGCCCGAGGCCATCTAACCTAAAAAACCGCCCAGCCCACGCCACACAACTCCTGCTACCCGTGTAGCCGCTTGTTGCGTGTAGTGGACTCCTGACCTATCCAGCGGAACCCGAAACCCCACCACCCTATGGCGCAAGTCGAGGAATCTGCAGCCCACACGGTCGCAGAACCGTCTCAGCCTCTGATTCAGACCCTCCACTCGGCTCTGTACCAAAGGTCCGCAGTCAGTCCTGTCGACGATGCTGCAGATGGTGAGCTCTGCTTTCATCCCGCTAGTGAGACTGGCAGTCTTCACCAAATCAGATAGCCGCCGGAAGCCAGAGAGGATTTCCTCCGATCCATAGCGACACACATCATTGGTGCCGAAATGATCGACCACCTGCAGATGGGTGCACCCTGTACCCTTCATGGCATCCGGAAGGACCCTTTCCACATCTGGAATGACTCCCCCCGGTATGCACACGGAGTGCACTTTGGTTTTCTTCCCCTCCCTTGCTGCCATATCCCTAAGGGGCCCCATTACGCGCCTGACGTTGGAGCTCCCAACTACCAGTAAGCCCACCCTCTGCGACTGCCCGGATCTTGCAGACTGAGGGGCAACCTCTGGAACAGGACAAGCAGCCATGTCAGGCCGAAGATCAGTATCAGCCTGAGACAGAGCCTGAAACCGGTTCGTCAGACAAACTGGAGAGGCCTTCCGTTCAGCCCTCCGGAATGTCTTTCGCCCCCTGCCACACCTTGAGACGACCTCCCACTCTACCACAGGTGAGGGATCAGCCTCAATGCGGGCAGTATCCCAGGCAACCACAGTCGTAGTCCGATCGGGGGATGCGTGGGCCGCGCTGGCTGTCCCCGACAAACCCCCATCCGGACCCCCACAGTGATGCCCATTGGCAACAGCCTCAAGCTGTGTGACCGAAGCCAACACTGCCTGAAGCTGGGAGCGAAGGGATGCCAACTCAGCCTGCATCCGAACACAGCAGTCGCAGTCCCTATCCATGCTAAAAACTGTTGTGCAAAGAACGTCTGAACTAATCTACGGAGAGCGCAAACAAAACGACACAAAATTGAAACGGTTATTAAAATACAAGATTGCCTAGTAAATGCAGTAATGCTGCCACTTGTGCACTGCTGACACACTGCTCGGCAGCGGAAAGAGACTACGCTATTTAACGCTATTCGAGTACTAAAACGCGATGCTACAACTCTCAAATACTATAATACGCCCGAAATTTATGAATTAAACAATGCAAATACCAAAAACACGCAAAGAAATTAAGAATTAAACTATGTAACAAATGAGTGAGCTAGGAGTATACGACTTGCTGCTGCAGCTGCTTATCCAACGGCGGCAGGGAGCACACTGACTGTGACCAACCGACACTGGCCGTTCAAAACAAAAACAGATGACAGACGACTACGCGAATTTACACTATTCAGGTACTAAAACGCGATGCTACAACTCTCAAATACTATAATACGCCCGAAATTTATGAATTAAACAATGCAAGTGCCAAAAACACGCAAAGAAATTAAGAATTAAACTATGTAACAAATGAGTGAGCTAGGAGTATACGACTTGCTGCTGCAGCTGCTTATCCAACGGCGGCAGGGATTTTGTGTACGTAACAACGATAGACAATCCAGAAGAGCTACCTGTTTTTTTTTAGCGTGTTAGACAATTATTTAGCATACAGATGCCAGTTGTGCTTTAATATAAACGAAAAACGTTTCCGCCCGCATCTCGTGGTCGTGCGGTAGCGTTCGCGCTTCCCACGGCCGGGTTCCCGGGTTCGATTCCCGGCAGGGTCAGGGATTTTCTCTGCCTCGTGATGGCTGGGTGTTGTGTGCTGTCCTTAGGTTAGTTAGGTTTAAGTAGTTCTAAGTTCTAGGGGACTTATGACCACAGCAGTTGAGTCCCATAGTGCTCAGAGCCATTTGAACCATTTTTGAAAAACGTTTCCAGCAACGACTCTAAAACATTATTCATCACAGGGCAGTGTGAACACCGTCTCTGAACATCACTAGCATCAAAACCTTCATGCGCCCCTGGGGGGGGGGGAGGGGGGGGGGACGGTGCACGTGTGAAATTTTGTCCAACAAATAATGTTTCTTTTTATCGTCTCGAAACACTCTAAAAATTTTATGCCTATTTCGTACACTCTGATCAAGAGTATTTGGACAGAACCATCTAATACGGAACTGACCACTAGATATCACAAAAAGTGATCCCGTAAGTTTAAAAGGAGGCGGGGAGTACTGTATTGTCAGTATAGAAGCAGTAACAGCTGAATGGTGCGGTCAGTAGAACTAAGTGCCCGAATGAGGACTATTTATTGTACGTCACCTGAGTAACGAATCCATCAGGGATATTTCAAGGCTTCTGAAGCTGCCCAAATGAACTGTTGGTAACGTGACTGTCAAGTGGAAATGCGGAGGAACAATCGCAGCTGAACCCAAACCACTCTGACCTCATGTACCGACGGGCAGGGACCGCCAAACTTTGCAGGGGCTGTTTGTAAAAAAGCGCAAGAAATCAGCGGGATGAAGCACTCGTGAGTTACAGAAGCACTACCGGCAGTCCAGCCAGCACAGTGATTGTGCGTAGAGAGTTAAAAATAGTCGGGTGCAGTGGCCCATCAGTGCCTCATAAGGCACACATTTCTGTAGTTAATGCTAAGCGACACTTCTTACAGAGCGACGACACTGAACCGTGGATACTGGAAACGGATGATTTGCAGTGATCCGATGGAAGACTTCCGCTTTGGCGAATGCCTGGAGAACTTTACCTGCTATCACGTGTAGCAACAGTAGAGAAAGGAGGAGGCGGTGTTACGGTATGAGGATGTTATTTGTGGTGAGGGTGTGGTCCCCTTACTGCGCATAAGGAAAAGCTAAATGCGGAAGGATATGAACACATTTCACGGCGTTCTGTACTGCGTACGAAAATATCGGAGGCGGTGGTTTTATCAGCATGGTAATGCATCCTGTCATAAAGCAGCGCCTGCGAGGCAATGGTTTGTCGATAATAACATTCCTGAAGTGGACTGGTCTGCCCAGAGTCCGGACCTGGGTGCAGTGGAACACCTGAGGGATACGTTATAACGTCGTCTTTGCTCCACAACCCAGCGTCCAACGTCACTCTCTTTTATCGTTTCGTCTCCTGGGGAAGAATGGGCTGCAATTCCTCCACAGACTTTCAGACAGCCCATGCAAATGCCAACAGCAGAGTTCAAGCCATCATGAAGGCGAAAGATGGACACACCTCATATTAATGTCCACTAATACGTGTCCGGATACGTTTGACCAGACAGTGTATTACTGCCAAAAATGTCTTTTCAGCGCTTCACGCAAACGGTAGACGACGCGCGATTTCAGCACTGGGTTGTCGGTGTCAGGGTACAGCTAAGCTTTCGACATGTCCCTGTGGATGTCAAAATGATCCGCATCGGTTGGACTGGTTGATAGATCATTTTTCATGGGCTGATGGTAACTAATAACCAACAGAACAGGAGTGGCCTTAGGAAACATTAGACGTGAGTGTTGAACCTCACAAAAGATAAATAGAATGATTAGTAAGATATGCAATGAAACTGTGGCACACATAAATCCCCGTTTATCACAACGCTCCTTGACAACATTCACATATAAAAAATTACACCGAAGAGTAAAAAAACTGGTACACCTGCCTAATAACGCTTAGGGTCCCAGAGGGCGGGCAGAGGAGGCACAACACGACGTGGCATGGACTCGACTGCATCGCGCTGGAGAGAATTGACACTATGAAATCTAGAGGGCTGTCCATAAATCCGTAAGAGTACGAGAGGGTGAAGATCCCTTCTGATTAGCACGTTGCAAGGCATCCCAGATATGCTCAATAACTCTCATGTTGGGGAGTGTGGTGGCCAGCGGAAGTGTTTAAAGTCACAAACGTTCCTGGAGCCACTCTGTAGCAATTCTGGACGTGTGGGATGTCGCACTGTCCTGCTGGAATTGCCCAAGTCCGTCGGAATAAACAATGGACATGAATGGATGCAGGTGATCAGACAGGATGCTTACGTACGTGTCTCCTGTCAGAATGGTATCTAGACATATCAGGGGTCCCATATCACTCCACCTGCACACGCCCCACACCATTACAGAGCCTCCACTTGAACAGTCCTCAGCTGACATTCAGAGTCCATGGATTTATAAGGTTGTCTCCATACCCGTACACGTCCACCCAGGCAACATGTTTCCAGTCATCAGCAGTCCAATATCGGAGTCGACGGGCGCAAACGGGGCGTAAAGCTTTGTATCGTTCAGTCATCAAGAGTACACGAGTGGGCCTTTGGCTGCGAAAGCCCATATCGATGACGTTTCGTTGAATGTTTCGCACGCTGACACTTGTTGATGGCTCAGCACTGAAATCAGCAGCAATTTGAGGAAGGGTTGCACTTCTGTCACGCTGAACGATTCTCTTCAGTCTTCGTTGGTCCCGTTCTTGTAGAATCTTTTCCGGCCGCAGCGACATCGGAGATTTGATGTTTTACCGGATTCGTGATGTTCACGGTACACTCGTGAAATGGTAGTACGGGAAAATCCCCTCTTCACCGCTACCTCGGAGATGTTGTGTCTCATGGCTCTTGAGCCGACTATAACCCCACGTTCGAACTCACTTAAATCGTGATAACCTGCCATTGTAGCAGCAGTAACCGATCTAACAACTGCGCCAGACACTTGTTGTCATTGCCAATCGCAGCACTGTCTTCCGCCTGTTTACATATTTCTGTATTTAAATACGCATGCCTAAACCAGTTTCTGTGAGACTTCAGTACATGATGTGTTCAATCACGAGAAATGCAGAAAATAAAAATAGTAATAGACGAGGTACTGGTGGAAGTAAATCTGTGAGGACAGGGCCGGAGCCGTGCTTGGGTAGCTCAGCTGGTAGAGCACTTGACCGCGAAGGCAAAGGTCCCGAGTCGAGTCTCGGTCCGGCACACAGTTCTAATCTGCCAGTAAGTTTCAGAATTTTAACATATTTTCTTAGATTAACTAATGAGGATTTCTCTTAGAACTTTTTATGCCAGAAGTTACTCACTCCATCAAAAATGACGCCGGAAAATCGGCTCATCACTTTACAAAGAGAAAAGAATCTCTGCCCACAATTCTGGTCTGTCACTTCTTACGGAGTGCCGAGATCTTTACCTTTTACTGACTACCCTGACCCAGCGTTCTCAGGAGGTAAGTCGTCGGTACAAGGCAAGATTCCTTTGACATGTGTTTTGGCCTCTATGAGGGTGCAGGTGTTCATGACACTACGTTATACAATTCTATGAATATGCGAAAAACTACAGGAACGTGACTCACAAATGCCAGAGCTGGCAACGTCCGGGTCACCGTCCGCTTCCTGCACTGAGCTGCGGGCTCGTCTCATCCCCTCACGCTTTCCTCTGGAAGGCGAGTCGCCGCTCCCAGGAGGGTCGGTCACTATCCTGGACCACTGCATCCGGAATGGTTCATCATTCGCAAAACAGCCACTAGGAAAGAGAAGGAATTAAAGTAGATGGCTTAATCCAAGCAATGACTGACATTACTAACTACAAGAATTAACTGTTTTATTAACTGCTGCGAACAGAATGCAGAATTTAATTCAGTTATGAATAGTAAGTAATGTGCCAGTATATCAACGGACTGACACGTATCAGTGGTCCCAGTGTTAGTGGCTACACGGCGAAATGAAAATACCTGCTCCGACACAGTTACAGAAGTTCCAGGAGAGAAACTGCTGCCCTAGAAGACCACTGACATCCACAGAAGAAATAATACGATAATAACGAAATCATGTTGTGTGGAATAACAGAAAGCCCAGTTTTCGTTGCCTTAGGGTTGAGGTGGTATTAATAATCTCAACTGCATCGAGTCGTTTAAACATACAGTAAGAAGGATAGATGAAACAGTAAAATGTGAACTATGTTATTTAAACAAGTTCTAGTATAGAACTGACATGTTCAGTTTTAAGCGAACAAGACAGGTAGCCTGGAAGGCTCACACAAGGAGTTCCGTACGAGCCTTGTGACGTAGCAAAATATTCTGATACAGCAACGTATTCTGATACAGTCTGTGTAGTCAGACGAAAACACTACAGGTTCCATCTCACTCTCTATAACGCGGAAAACAAGAACTGGAAAAAGCAATACAATACACAGACTTCAAACAGTGTTCATGTGACAGTATATATAATTCCTTCTATCGGTGTCGACTGTGATACGTAAGTTCTTTGGCTTGTTTTTAAGCAAATACAATCGTTTATGTCTCTAGTTAGATGTCTACCACTGATGGTATTCGAACAGTTGTAAGTCTGCAGTTTGTGTCCGATTATATAATTAGCATATTGAATCGTGTGAACAAACTGAATAAAATCATTCTGGATATTTCGCTGGGCTATTAGGAAACACTAAAACAACGAAAGTGCCGACGTTTCGACCATCTTTTCAGTGGTCCTCATCAGGGAGTCTAACTGCTGACATGGCCGAATACCCACAATGATTTTCAACAAATGAAACTCTATGTTTCCAGAGACCTCTTCAAGTCTTAGACACCAATAGCGTATACATACAGATCGGAGCGACGAATGGAAATTTGTAACAAGGCCGGGATTCGAACCTGGGTCACCTGCTCACTACGCAGATGCGCTAACCACTACGCTATCCTGACACAGCGGAGTTGCATAACTGCACGGACTACCCTAGCACGCCTCCCTCGAAGAGGGCTCTGGAAGCACAGAGTTTCATTTGATTAAGGCACTTATGCCTGGGTATAATGTAGGATCTTCCGGTTCATACGATGCAGAGGTGCTGTTCCAATACAGTTGGAGAGCCTTTGCAATCCTGTTCGGGTTTAGGTTTAGTACCAAATGGGCTGAGGCATGAATGGAATTTGAGGTTGAGGAGGGAGGCGTGCTGTAATAGTCCGTGCAGTTTTGCCCGGCGGATACTGGGCCAGGGTAGCGTAGTGCTTACTCCGTCTGTCTAGTGAAGGAGAGACAGCAGCCTGAATCGCAGCCTTTGCACACATTTTCGTTCGTCGCTTCGGTCTGCTTATATTCGCCAAAAAGACCTTACTCACACTGACACTGGTCGTGAAAGACTGAATTTATACGACTGAACAACGTTTAACGTCTAAGTATTGAATTCTACAGATTATTTCGTGTATTTGACGTTATGTAGAGGTCTATGGAACATCATGATATCTCCGCACAGATTTAATGAGGTTGTACAGCTTTTCTCCTTCGTATTTTTACAAATTTCCCTTCGCGTTTAGAACCAAGGGTATGATGATGATTAGTAAAAATCGAAACTGAAAGCCATAACAAAGCTTTTAGTAGCAGCTGAATGGGTACAACAAGATTTTCGACAGCTATTCAGTCTGATCGGAAGGAGATGGAGCCCGAACAATTGAAAATGTCAGACAACTGTGTGTGTATCGACTGAAAAATTGATGAAAATGTTTTTAACGAAATTCTAATAGCTCGAATGACAATCGTGACGCGGTGTAAAATACATCAATGACCGTCTGACAAACGCGTCTTCCATTAGTGGTAAAACTGAAAGGAATGAAAACTGAATGACATTCGATACCATGTTTAAGATCTCTCCCGATCTCGAAAAATGAAAGAAACTTTAGGACGTAACATCGCGTTGACGTGGAAGGACGTTAAAATGGTCAAGGAGCTTTGCAATAGTTATTCTTAATTTAGTCAAGAACGCAGAAGTTATTAAAGAAAGTGCTCTTCTAAGAGCTTACTTTGCTCTTGTAAGTATTACACTCCCTCCTCACTGCGCCTAAGATGTTTTTCCTGTTCGCTTGCACACATTTTCTGATAATCCCTAAAGGTATATGACTGTAAGATACAAGAACAAAATTGTCGAACTTCATCTGCAGGTAATAAAGATACAAGTTTAAAAATTATTATTATTACATTACGCTACTTAAGACTCAAAATGGCGCAACCTTCTTCGTCAGGTTACGGTTTAATCCGAAACTAATTTACATAACATGTTGTCGGGCTCTTGTAGATTTTATGAACCAGAGTGCAAGAAAAGCATGTTCTGAAATTAAATCGTTTACAGGCTTGTTTAAATTAACTTCATTTATTTAGATAAGAATTGGTCTACGAATTATTAACTCGAACAACGAGGGCCAGGAACATGAGTTGAGATACTTGCTGCTCCTGTTGTGTGTTAATGACATGGCTGATAACATTAGTAGTGATATGAAACGTTTTGCAGATGGTACACTTATCTATAATGAAGCACTGTCTGAAAAAAGTGCACTAACATTCAATAAAATCTTGATAGGGTTTCAAAGTGATGCAAAAATTAGCAAATTACTTTAAATGCTCGGGAATGATAGTTGTGCAAAACGACAAACCGCATTATCCTATTAATACAATATCAGTGACAGCTGGAATCGATCAACTCATACATTTTTTAGAGATATGAAATGGAATGATCACATAGACATAGTTGTAGATACAGCTGGTGGAAAACTTCGATTGATTGGTGGCATACTGAGAAAATTCAATCAGTCTACACAGAAGGTTGCTTCCAAAACCTTCCTCTGACCAGTCCTAAGGCGACTTCTATTCCTTCATACGTGTATACAGATCTAAAGTATTACTCAAGTGTGTGAAACTCATATCAAATTTACACTGACAGAAAAAAAATCGCAATACGAAGAAGTATTTTTACGACATGAACAAAAGTTGGTAGGCGTGATTTCTCATCTGGAAGATGATGTCTATTCAAATTTTGAGACAGTGGCCTAAGTTTGCTTTAAATACACGTTGTGAAGGTCGTAAGCGTTAGTTACCTTTGACATCGGAAGTGGTGAGTTGATAGTAGTCAAGAATGCCTTTTAAGGCGACAAAGTCGCCCTTGTCATCACCTCACTGCTTCCGAACGAGATCGTGTAATAGGGCTACTAGAGGTTGGACGTTCCTTCTAAGATACTGCAGAAAAGTTTGGCAGGAATGTAGCCAATGTACGTCACTGATGGCAGTGGTGGGCACGAGAATATACCGTCGCAAGAAGTCCGGGCTCAGTACGGCCACTATGTCACCGCCGAGAGGGAAGACCACAGTGGTCCACGTATGTTCTGGCGCTTCGTACTGCATCCGCAGCAACGATTTGAACACCAGGTACGGCCACAGTGACGCAACGAGCAGTTACAAATCGATTACTTCAAGGACAGCTCTGATCCAGACGCCCTGTAGCGTGCATTCCACTGACCCCAAACCACCGCCATTTGCGACTTCAGTGGTGTCAGCAGAGAGCTCACTGAAGGGCAAGGTGAAGGTCTGTTGCGTTTTCTCATGAAAGTTGGTTCTGAGTCGGTGCCAGTGATGGCCGTGTTTTGAGGTAGGAGGAGGCCAGCTGAGGGCTAGCAACAAACATGTCTGTGTACTAGACACCTGGAGTTACGGTCTCGGGTGCGATTTCATATGGTAGCAAGAGCACTCTCGTGGTAATCCCGCGCACCCGGGTTGCAATATTGTAAGTAAATATCCAGGGATTGTTTTCCAACAGGATAATTCTCGCTGACATACCGCTGTTGTAATTAAATATGCTTGACAGATTGTCGACATGTTGCCTTGGCCTCATCGATCACCAGATCTGTCTCCAATAAAACACTTACGGGACATCATCGGACGACAACTCCAGCGTCATCTACAAACAGCATTAACAGTCCCTGTATTGAGCGACCAAGTGCAACAGGCATAGAACTCTATCCCACAAACTGGCATCCGGCATCTGTACAACACAATGCATGCTCGTTTGCATTCAAAAGTCTGGCTGTTACACCAGTTTTTAATGTTACACTATTTCACATTTGCAATGGCTTGTATCGTGCTCTTATTAACTTGTGATCTTCCAATGTTAATCATTTAAATATGTTACCTAGAAAAATGTATTCCTGATATCGCATAACTCAACATTAATTATTTTTTGGTGTTGCGATTTTCTTCCGTCAGTGTGACTATCAGAGGATACTGAACGTATACAAAGAAGGGCAGCACGAACGATTGTAGATTGGTCCATGGAAGGGGGTCACAGATTTGCTGCAAACCTGCAATGGCAGACGCTTGAAGACAGACTCAAACGATCCCGCGTAAGCCTACTTACGAACAAAAACGAGTATTACATGAGAATTCTAGAAGTAGACTGCATCTCCCTGAGCATCGCTCCAGTAGGGTTCGCGAATACAGGATTAGACTAATTACAATGCCACAGTGCACAGTGGTTTTTCTGCACTTCATGCGCGAATCGAAAGGGAAGAAACCCTAATAGTGACACAACGGGATACTACGAGAAGTACCCTTTGCGACGCACTTCATAATGGTTTGTAGGGTATATAGAGTGCCTAGTAATGCTGCGACGCACTTCTAGGGGAGGTGGAGCACATCATAGGGATTGAAAATTGCATAGCAAACAATGGCCGCAAATGTCATCCGCCAGGTGGTGCTGTACACAACAGTGTTAGAGGGGAACGCTGCAAGGTTCCCGGCTTGCTTGAAGATGTTTCAGCAAACGCGAGGCGCAGCATGGGGTTCCAACACGATGGGACGCCTGCTCAATTTGGACTGGCTGCTCGTAGGCTTTAGGTCATTTACGCCTCAATGGACTGGGCGTGGTGGACCGGTTCCCTGGCCTCCAGGCTCACCGGATTTATCGAGCCCTGTTTTGTCTGCAATGCACAAATCGTTTGCGCAGCTTCTACAGTCGAAGAAATTCCTTGTGTATTCCAGCGTGTCCGGCAGTCAATGTTCCGTCAGACATTCGTGGCGTCTGACAGTGCACACTTCGACCCTCTGTTGTAACATTAGAGGTGTATTCATGACGTACATCATGTGCACTCATTATGGCCAATAAATGTTACAAATGAGTCACTCTCTTGTTTCCTTTCCAGTCTTCGACCTCTACTATCATTTACCCCTGAAGTTCACGGTCATGGGTTGCTATGCCATTCGCAACCCTTACGGTGTGGCCCACCTCCCCTGGAAGTCTGTCGCAACATTTCTGGGTCATCCTGAAGTAGGCAGAGAGATTATTAGACAAACTCAACACTTTTAATTTACAAATGAAAAATCAGATGTTCATAACTATCTTGGAGAAAACATTTCGGTATTCGAAGCCAATCACTTAATGAAAGCGCACGCCACTGAAAGAATATATAAAAGTTTCAGCCTCATCCCTTCTGAATATCAATCCAGTGCGTTACACTGCGCTACTACGAGTAGTAGAAGAAGTGAGCGACAGTAAGCGTCTGATAGACAGATGTTCCCAATAAAAATTTGCATTTGGTCGTAAGACAACGATTTTATTTAACGATGGTATCAATCCTCCGCCCTTTAAATTTGCAGCCAGCTTCCGGATCGAGTAAACGTTATTTTGTTGATTGTTCACCCTGAATTATGATCCACTCGAAGCTCAGAACGCATAATACAAGTCTGTAATTAGACTATTCTTTATACTTCAAGGGAACACTCGAATTGTACAAACGGTGGGAAATGAAAGTTCGCTGATTTGAGAAACCCTAAAACTACAGGTCTGGTTTGAAATCCGCTCTGGAATACTTCTTGGGATGATAACCAAGTTAAAGCTGCACACATTACGTCATTCAGACCCATTCCTGATACGGTGAGGACTCCAGGGCACGAACGCTCAGCCCGGGGGCAACCAGTTCCAATTCTCATGATGGAAGAAATTTTCATTCTGTATTTGGATGTCGGTAGACGATTTGGTGGCGTTCCGTTTACTATTACCATTCTCCCAGTTTATATGTGAGACATTGTCTCATGGAGTGAGGGCATATGATACAGATAGTTCTGTTGGGGTGGTATGACAGTATTACACGTCGCCATCTCTCGCTACGTGAGGGTAAGTCCAGCACTGGAGGTTCTGATGTTACGCAATGGGGAGGCATAATACTGCATGGACGTATTGACCTCCAGTTCTTTGAACACGGTGCACTCACTGGTCAACTTAAGTGTGGCACTGTACTTCTTCCACATGTACGGCTTTTCAGGGGTGCCTTCGGCCCTGACTTCATTTTTATGGATCACAATGCGTGACTGCATCGAACAGTGCAGGTGGAGGAACTCGTGGAGAGAGAGATATTCAGTGGGTGGACACATCTGCCCATTCCCTCAACTTAAATCCCATAGAGTACCTGTGGGTCGCATTGGGGAGACACACTGCAACATGTACATGTACACGAACGACCATGGAGCAGTTCTCAACTGCGCTGATGGAGGAATGGAGCGCCATGTCACAGGAACTCTTTGCCGACCTTGTGGTCAGCAGGGGATCACGTTGCAGAGCTTGCACTGCTATCCGCAATGATCACACATCCTATACAGAAACATGTCCCGCCTCTTTCAATGTTCAGGGGCCTATCGCGAGTCGTGGTGACTTGAGTGTAATTATTGTCTTTGCATAACTGTGTCGTTTCTGTTCGTCTCATTGCGTAATTCTATGAGCAACCTTCTGTACTATATTGTAACAGTTCTTTCTCAGTATGGTCCAAGTTTCATCGAGGCGTGTTATTTGGCAGTGAGTATCATGTGATAGTTACTTTCGTCTTCAAGTTTTGCACGCCAGTGTATATTAGATAGTTGTTGCTGCCGCTATTCTGACATGCCACTCCAGTTTTCTCATTCGGTTTCTTCTGGACATACCATTCTAAAAGCTTCAGTCGAAACGTGCATGTGTTAAAATTTTATGACCCTTGATTATATACACTCATGCTCATAAATTAAGGATAATGCTGGTACATGGTGAAGCAACGCTCTGGTGGACAGTTTGCAGGTTTAAATCACCTAGGGGTATGACCACGCGGTGTATTTGACCTGCGGTCGTCGCACGGTGGCGCTAGTAGCAGTCCACATACGCAGAGGTGTGTTGGTGCATGTCACAGTACGGTTCAGTGTGTAAGTGTGCAGACGTTTTCAGACGTGCTAATGGTGACTGTGTGTTGAAAATGGCTCAAAGAACACATATTGATGGGGTTGTGAAGGGTAGAATACAAGAGTGACTGGAGGCGGGTCAAACACAGCAGCTCGTAGCACGGGCCCTCTGTTTCCCACAGAGTGTGATCTCAAGATTATGGCAACAATTCCAGCAGACAGGAAACGTGTCCAGGTGCTACAGTACGGGACGTCCACAGTGTACTACACCACAAGGAGACCGATATCTCACCATCAGTGCCCGCAGACGGCCACGGAGTACTGCAGGTAGCCTTGCTCGGAAACCTTACCGCAGCCACTGTAACAGTTGTCTACAGACACACAGTCTACAGGCGACTGAACCGACATGGTTTATTCGCCTGGAGATCTGCAAGGTGCATTCCACTGACCCCTGGTCACAGAAGAGCCCGTAAAGCCTGGTGTCAAGAACACAGCACATGGTCATTGGAACAGTGGTCCCAGGTTACGTTCACGGACGAGTCCAGGTATAGTCTGAACAGTGATTCTCGCCGGGTTTTCATCTGGGCGAACCAGGAACCAGATACCAACCCCTTAATGTCCTTGAAAGGGACCTGTATGGAGGTCGTGGTTTGATGGTGTGGGGTGGGATCATGATTGGTGCACGTGCACCCTTGCGTGTCTTTGACCGAGGAACTGTAACAGGTCAGGTGTATGGGACGTCATTTTGCACCAGTATGTCCGCCTTTTCAGGGGTGCAATGGGTCCACCTTCCTCCTGATATGATAACGCATGGTCCCACCGAGCTGCCAATGTGGAGGAGTACCTTGAAACAGGAGATATCAGGCGAATGGAGTGGCCTGCCTGTTCTCCAGACCTAAACCCCATCGAGCACGTCTAGGATGCTCTCGGTCGACGTATCGCTGCATGTCTTCAAACCCCTACGACACTTCAGGAGCTCCCGCAGGCACTGGTGCAAGAATGGGAGGCTATACCCCCAGCAGCTTCTCGACCACCTGATCCAGAGTATACCAACCCGTTGTGCGGCCTGTGTACGTATTCATGGTGATCATATCCCATATTGATGTCAGGGTACATGTGCAGGAAACAGTGGCGTCTTCTAGAACATGTGTTTCGGGACGGTTTTCTCAAATTATCACCAATACCGTAGACTTACAGATCTGTGTCATGTGTGTTCCCTATGTGCCTATGCTACAAGCGCCAGTTTTGTGTAGTACCACGTTGTGTGGCACCACATTCTGCAATTATCGTTAATTTATGAGCATGAGTGTAGTTTTTAGATCATTTCTGATTTTTTCTATTTCATATTTCCGAAATTACTCGTTCGTTGCCAATTTCCTTTCGTACGAAACAGAATATTACCATCCGTTTTCTCATGGTGGCAATCAGTTGCTCTATTTTCTTATACGGATCTTCATTATTTCTGCACAGTGCGTCCCAGTTCCGGTTAAGACTGCTTGCGTGAAATTCCAAACTGAAATTCCATCGTTACAAGCCTTGGAGATTCAAAAAGAGCCGTGTAGGAAATTAGTTGCTGCAGCAGGCATTCTGGCCAAGAATGTAACAGCACGTGTCTGACACTCGTCGAAAAGTGCCAGTGGAACAGTGAGGCAACATCAAGTTCTTGGGTCCTCCAGCGTTTGTGGATAATTCGTCGAATTCGACCCGAATACCGAGAGGCAGGTTCCTGGTTGCTCCTCCATGACGACACACCACCCCACAATGCCGATATTTTGCACGAGTTTTTGGACAACAAATGGATCACCACTCACCGTATTCGCTGGATTTGGCCCGTGCCGTCTTCTGGTTGTTCCCCACATTGAAGTTGGCAATGAACGGACACCTTTATGCAGCAACTTAGGCCCACCAAGGAAACTCTACTGCAGTACTAAATAAAATACCGAAAAAGGACTGCAATGACTGTTTCAAGACACTTTTAAAAGATTTCGGCTGTGTTTTGATTCAGAGGGAGACTATTCTGAATAAATACAGCGATAACAATGTTCCAAAATTACATATCATTGTAATTAATTACGGTTGCTGATCACAGCCATGTTCAAAACATTAAATACATTGATTTTGTGAACATAATCCATGACTTTTATTTTTAATAGCTGCAGTAAAAAAAAAAAAAAACAAATGGCTCCAAGCACTATGGGACTTAACATCTGAGGTCATCAGTCCCCCTGCCAGCCGCTGTGGCCGAGCGGTTCTAGGCGCTTCAGTCCGGAACCGCGCTGCTGCTACGGCCGCAGGTTCGAATCCTATCTCTGGCATGGATGCGTGTAATGTCCTTAGGTTAGTTAGGTTTAAGTAGTTCTAAGTCTAGGGGACTGATGACCTCAGATGTTAAGTCCCATAGTGCTTAGAGCCATTTTGAACCATCAGTCCCCTGGACTTAGACTTACTTAACCCTAACTGACCTAAGGACATCACACACATCCATGCCCGAGGCAGGATTCGAACCTGCGACCGTAGCAGCAGCGCGGTTCCAGACTGAAGCGCCTAGAAACGCTCGATCACAGCGGCCGCCGTATCTGCAGTCCTAACGGAACTGGTACACACTGCATAATCAACTTTATACTTAAGTGATCATAATGGTTTTCTCAGATTGTTTCTCTCTTTCCCATATTCCTTGTTTCGTCAATGTTTTTGATGTTATCAGTGTAACGAAATGCACCTTCGCTTGAATAGGAATAGATCTCTCATTATATACTTTTTTTCTTCAACTGGTATTCAATTTTTTCCTCATGAGCCCACTTGTCTCTTTATCACGACTGTTATTTTATATTATCCTGTCAAAATATTTTAATTTATGGACTCTTTAATTTCTTCGGTAACCTAGATACAAATAAATGCAGAGCATGTAACATATTTGGCGTATATTTCGCTTTTGTGTTAGATATTTGAAGATGTGTTCGTTTTCTTATATTATTTGCAAAATATTTATATTTTATTGCTAGCATTGTTATGTCTGTGTCATTATTATTACTACAACTATTGTGTCACAAATGAACGTCCGCAAAATTATTCTTTAACGTTAAGACACGGACATAAGCTGCAAAAAAGAAATACGAGGGCGAGCTGAAAAGTAATGCCTCAGATCTTTTAATGTGTAAAACTCTGAAAGCTTTATCAATAAAACAAACGTCACTGACATTCTACACCTTTATTCCTCAAATCTACATATTTTCAGCCCTTTGCCGCTAAAGGGCTTCGAATTGTAGCGTGTAACATGACGGCGGGTAACGTAGCTATGTCGGTGTGAGAAACCGCGTGTTTTAAGCGATTTTCGAATTCGAAGAATTCGTCCAAACATGCAGGACCCTCTCCATTCAGCATGAGAATGACAGATCACAAATGAGTTTTGTGACATCCACAATAATCCGGTGCCTTGGTTTCAATGTCGTTGATCATCTTCCGTACGTTCCCGGCTTGGTCGGATCTGATTTTGAACTGTTTGAAAAACTTTGAGAACTTCACTTAGTGATGAAGCGGTGCTACGGTCGCAGGTTCGAATCCTGCCTCGGGCATGGATGTGTGTGATGTCCTTAGGTTAGTTAGGTTTAACTAGTTCTAAGTTCTAGGGGACTGATGACCTCAGAAGTTAAGTCCCATAGTGCTCAGAGCCATTTGAACCCTTTTTGAACAAACTGGTCTCTCGTTGGGGGAAATGTTTTCGCCGTCAGGATTAATATGCTGAGAAATAAATATATGGATAGGAATAATAAAGATGTATTATAGAACGTTGACATCGATGGTTTTATTTAAAAAGCATCAATAATTTTCACATAAAATATTTGCAAGCACTACTCTTTAGCACGTCTTCGGAGGTGCTACTAATCGCGTACCACAAAATTTTGTTTTGTGAAAGGTTTTCTCACTAGCTTTTAGCAGGTCGTCCATATTATAGGTTCCGTGTAAAGAAGAATGCGTTGTGCGTCTTTCGCTTACCTGCATTCGCAGGTAGGGTGTGCGCTCCCGTACTTATATCTTGGCAAAAGATAGGACAGTTCTACATTAATTTTAGAGTCTTGCAGCAGGCTAAATATCTCCGGTTTAAGTCAGTATAGCGAGTTCTTAAATGAGAGGCTACTCTTTCGAGCGGGAAAGGATATAAAAGGGGTGGAAAAAAAGAGTTGGTGTAGGAGCATACTTCTCGCGAAACGCCAGGCGAGAAGGCGAAGCCGAAGTAATCCCAGTCCGGCGCCCGGAGATCCGACACGTCTTAACTGGCGCACGGGAGGAAGAAGAAAGCGGCGCGCCAGTAATCACGGCCATAATAACAATAATCGTGAACGTCGGGGGGCGGCGAAAGGAGCAGCGGCGGCGGCGGCGGCGGCGGCGGCGGCGGCGGCGGCGGCGGCGCCACGCGGAACGCAGTAGCGGGAACACAGCGGCGCCCGGCGCCGCGCGGCCCGGCCGGACAAAGAGCACAACACGGCCGCGGCCGACAGAGACAGAGAAGAAACAACTACACTCTTATTCATTTATAATGAAATGCTAAATCTTTGAATATACATGCACAGTCTCTCCATTTTCCTATTTTAAATCTTGTTTGCATATTGATGACGCGAGGGCGCGGGAGGAGGAGCTGGAGGAGAGCGTCGGAGGGGAGAGGGGGGAGGGGGCTGCACTAAATATTCAGCATTACAGTTCTGCATAAATTCATTTCATTAAAGCACCAAATATTGCCTGGAACTCATGAATATGTATAAAGTCATTATATAAAAGCCCGGCCCCCGCCGCCCCCGCGCCCGCCGCCGCCGCCGCCGCCGCCACCCTTCCGCGGTACCTCCTGCCCCCTCCCCACCCTGCTCCTCCTCCTGCGACACCCCTCCCCCGCCCCCCTACCCACCCCACCACACCATCGCGACCGGCACCGCGCGCGCCGGCCTTCCCTCCTCTTTTCAATGTATAATTTACTTTATGTGACTCATTCGATTCTCACTCACATGGGGCAGCACTTTCGCGTGAGCATGCAACAAAAATGGAATTATGGCGGTGACGGCGGCGGCGGCGGTTCGCGCCCGCGGCCGAGCTGTCTGGGCAGCGGTGGCGGCGGTGGCGTCGCTCCCGGCGCAGCGCGTGGGGGTAGGGGAAGGGGTGAAGAAAGAATGGTGGGGGAAGGAGAGCGGGATAGCTAGCAAGCGCGTGTAAGCGCGATTTAGCGCCACATCAAAAGCGGCCGAGATCTCTCGCTCGCCGCGGGGAGTTGCGGACAGTGGCGGACGGCTGCCACTGGCGCCTCCCTGCGTCTGCTTTGTGACGGCAGCAGTCGGGCAGACACTTGCTGTTCTTCTCCGTCACCTCAGCGAAAGGAACGTTGCCTACGCTAAATAGGGCGTACCCGTCAAGACACTGAACCCTATAAAACGTATGTGATTAGAAACGCAGTATCCCACGGAACGTATCAATGCCTTACTCATGAGTAACATCCTAAGAAAAGTTTCGTATTCGTAAAAGTATAGAACTAAAAAACTAAACTCCTCCAGAACAGGCCATGAAGGCCCAACGGTACCGACCGGCCGCCGTGTCATCCTCACAGCCCATAGTCGTCACTGGATACGGATATACAGGGTGTTACAAAAAGGTACGACCAAACTTTCAGGAAACATTCCTCACACACAAAGAAAGAAAATATGTTATGTGCACATGTGTCCGGAAACGCTTACTTTCCATGTTTTTAGAGCTCATTTTATTACTTCTCTTCAAATCACGTTAATTATGGAATGGAAACACACAGCAACAGAACGTACCAGTGTGACTTAAAACACTTTGTTACAGGAAATGTTCAAAATGTCCTCCGTTAGCGAGGATACATGCATCCACCCTCCGTCGCATGGAATCCCTGATGCGCTGATGCAGCCCTGGAAAATGGCGTATTGTATACAGCCGTCCACAACACGAGCACGAAGAGTCTCTACATTTGGTACCGGGGTTGTGTAGACAAGAGCTTTCAAATGCCCCCATAAATGAAAGTTAAGAGGGTTGAGGGCAGGAGAGCGTGGAGGCCATGGAATTGGTCCGCCTCTACCAATCCAACGGTCACCGAATCTGTTGTTGAGAAGCTTACGAACACTTCGACTGAAATGTGCAGGAGCTCCATCGCGCATGAACCACATGTTGTGTCGTACTTGTAAAGGCACATGTTCTAACAGCACAGGTAGAGTATCCCGTATGAAATCATGGCGGTGAATCGAGGAAGTACAGTACATACTGACGAAATTAAAATGAGCTCTAATATAGAAATTAAGCGTTTCCGGACACATGTCCACATAACATCTTTTCTTTATTTGTGTGTGAGGAATGTTTCTTGAAAGTTTGGCTGTACCATTTTGTAACACCCTGTAGAGGGGCATTTGGTCAGCACGCCGCTCTCCCGGCCGTATCGAAAAAATTGTTCAAGTAAAAACTTTTTAGTACAATACGTTTTTGAAACGAGATAAAAAATATCAAGTAACTTCTCACAGCCCCATACAGATGCCTAACCACATACAGATGGTGCTAAAAATTTGCGCTTGTGAGTTTTTAAGGGGGGATACGACGTCAAACGGGCCGACTTGGAGCAGGAGAGTCACCACACGACATTTTATTTTCTACTGTCTACACTTTTACAAATAAATTCATATAACTTTGTCAGCACGACGAGGATGGATTCAGGATTCACACTCACACCAGTGGAAGTGCAAGAACATAACAAAATAATTTTTTTTAGATACGAAATTTCATCATTTTTTCACTTACTGTTGGCCGCATTTGTTGCTATAGGTTCATTTTTCTTCACAAGTAAGAGAGATTCTTTGATGAATTTTGCACAGCATACAAACCATACTTACAGGTGTATGAAACTCTAGAATTTTCCAAATCTATTAAAAACTGTGGTAAAAATTGCGATAATTAACTACAAAATTTGATTTTTTATAAACATAAAGTTTAAAACGTTAACAGCTCATTCATTTTTTTCATAAATTAAATAGATTCTAGAGTTTCAGACACCTGAAAGTATGGTTTGTATGCTGTGCAAAATTCATCGAACAGTCTCTCTTACATATGAAGAAAAGTGTACCTATAGCAACAAATGCAGTCAATACTAAGTCAAAAAATGATGAAATTTCACATGTAAAAAAATTATTTTGTTATGTTTTTGAACATCCGGTGATACGAGTGTGAATCCTGAATCCTTCCTGATCATGCTGACAAAGTTTTATGAATTTTCTTGAAAAAGTATAGACAGCGGAAATTGAAATGTCCTGTGGTGCCTCTCCTGCTCCAAGTCGGCCCGTTTGACGTCCTACCCCCCCTTAATAGCTTTCGCAATACCTGTACAAATCAGTATGAGGTGTATGTAGTACATAACTGTTGCATGAATAGTTCACTTCTGTTAGTAATAATTACATGAACTGTTGTTTGAATTTTCTCGACGACTCACTACACTCCTTACCGCATATTGCATGCGCTCCGGGCTTTTAGTTTTGAATTTTTCAAATACTGTTATACCTGTTAAAAATTCACAAGCAAACATTTTATCTGCATGGGGTTAGTAGCCTCTATAGAACTAGGAGAAATTATTTTATACAATGGACAAAATAAATGTTACATGTTGCCGAAACTTTAATATTCAACGTTGTGATCTAGAAATATGCTACGATATCAGTTCATTGGTTTGTTTGTAACGTAATTCTAGCGGGAACAGTCCATTTTCCTACCGTGAGATTGCAGTACGTCCAGTCTATAGCAATCTATCACTTGTAAACATTGCTGTACCTATTCTATGTGTTATTACGAGAGTTATGTTGCTTCGGGATGCTTAGGATAACAATACCCAACCATCACAGGTTTCGAATGGCCAGACTAATGGAGCAGGGAAGGAGACAGGATGAGGTCGCAGCGAATGTCGCTGTGAATCAAAGTGATGTCCCTAGAATCTAGAACAAATTCCTAGGGACAGGATCAGTTCAGAATCGTCACGTAAATAGCCGCGCAAGAAAAATAACAGGTGTGCAGACCCGATATCTGTGTATAAAAACAAGTAGAAAACCTCAACACAATGCTACCATCATCAGTTTCAAACAGCTAGAGGAGAGGAGGTGTCATTAAAAATGACACGGAACAGGCTCCAGGAGCAGGGCTTACGTGCGTGAAGACTTCTCGAGGTTCCTCCTTTAAATCGGGTTTGGAGAGGAGGTCGAGTCTCATGGGCGTGGAAACACTCTTTGTGGACTAGGAAGCAGTGAGACACAGTGCTCTTTTCTGATGAAACGCGAGTCAGTGTTCACTCTGACGATAGTGATATTCCTTTGGGGAGGCAACGAGTATAACGTATACACCATAACTGTATCGTAGACACTTTTCAAGGCGGTTCAGTCATGTTTTGGGGTGGAGCTATAACGCCTACCTGACACCCCTTGTGCCTATACAAGGAGGATGACTGGTGTCAAGTGTCAGGACGACATCACTGCACGCACTGTGGTCCCGTTTGGTGGATATTTTGGAGCGGGATTCACGCTGATGGACGACAACGCACACCCCCATCGACACAATCCTGCGAGCACCTCCCTAATGGAGCATAGAGTCAATCGATTGGAATGGCCTCCATACTTTCCAGATCTCAACTGCATTGAGACGGCATGGTCCCTGCTAAAATGAACGGTTTGCAGTCGTCCTGTTCCATCAGAGACCTTAAAATGCATCATAGAGGCCACTGTTTAGGAATGGGACGATATCGCAAAGGATTATTTGCAAACTTTTCCTTAGGAGTATGCCTAATTGCATTAAAGAGTGTCTCCAATTACGAGAAGGGCCAATTGGTTCATAAACAATGTGTTATGTAAGATGACAGCGAGACGAAACTGTAGCATTTGTAGTGGAATCCGTTTTGTTTTTTCTTTGTGTTTACCGATAGGAAATGAGTTTCTTCTTTGTTTTCACACGGGAGGTATGAATTAAAAAACGCCTTCAGTCACAACTTTTCGTGTTTTATTAAGTACACGATGCATTTCGGACCCTGAGGGTCCATTGTCAGGTGTAATTCGTCTTAATACATGCTTTATTTTTTCTCTTGAATGAGGTGAAATGCATATCACTATCTCAAAGAGGTTTGATGTTGAAACGTCGCCTTAGAAAAATTAGT
The DNA here is from genome assembly GCF_023864275.1 of Schistocerca cancellata. NCBI lineage: Eukaryota > Metazoa > Arthropoda > Insecta > Orthoptera > Acrididae > Schistocerca > Schistocerca cancellata. The sequence continues at coordinate 421,188,945 of NC_064628.1, read as the reverse complement.
GAATTACTGTGACATGGCGTTACCAACATAAAAAACTAAACAGCCTACTTACGATGTTACAGAAAAGAATAATGCATGTATTAAGTGAATTACACCTGATGATGGACCCACAGGGTCTGAAATGCATCGTGTACTTGATAAAACACGAAAAGTTGTGACTGGAGGCGTTTCTTAATTCATACCTCCAGTCTACTGAATACAGTCACGTTTGAAGCTGCGAAATATGTATAAAATTAAATTCTTTATTTTTGTTTTCTTATGACTATGCGTGACACAACAAAATCAGTTTTGTTTCTTATTACGTCCAGTATTGATGATAAACCAATATGCGACACATATTTTAAACACTGTATTTTTTTAGTCCTTTAAAAAAGCCTTATATTAAATATTTTTAATAATTATTTTCTGCCTTTTAGTCTTGTGTATGAAATTTTTCCATCGATTTCAAACATTTCAATGAGATTACAACAGAGATTTGTGGTAAATTTCAAGTTCAAAAATGGCTCTGAGCACTATGGGACTCAACTGCTGAGGTCATTAGTCCCCTAGAACTTACAAGTAGTTAAACCTAACTAACCTAAGGACATCACACACATCCATGCCCGAGGCAGGATTCGAACCTGCGACCGTAGCGGTCTCGCGGTTCCAGACTGCAGGGCCAGAACCGCGCGGCCACTTCGGCCGGCAAATTTCAAGTTCATTTCAGTTTCTCCTTACCTGAGTCAACCAATGTTGTACATCTAGCGAAAATACTGTGAAGGCAAAAATTAGAGAGATTCGCGCTCACACAGGGACTTACGAGTTATCATGCTTATCGCGGAAACCCGATAGGTTAGCCGAGGGCGCTAACGCTGCTTCCTGGTCTTCCGTAGGCGCGCCGGTCCCGGATCGAATGCGCCCGGCAGATTAACGACGAGGGCCGGTGTATCGGCCAGCCTGGATGTGGTTTTTAGGCGATTTTCCACATCCCCATAAGTGAATACCGGGCTGATCCCCACTTCCCACCTCATTTGCACGACTCGCAGACATTGGAGAACGTTTGCACTATTTCATGGCTTACACTAGACGCTGACAGCTGGGATACACTAATTCTGTCCCCAGGGTATGGGATGGCGACGGGACGGGCATCTGGCCACCCTCTGACTCACACATCGCCAAATCCATAGTAACAAGGCCGCCCCCGCTTTGACGTGGGACAAAGGCCCAAAGCAAATGATTCTTATCGCGGAACATTCGCGACTGGAACAAAAAAGAGGAGAAAAGTAGTGGTACACAATGTATCCTCTGCCACACACCAGACAAGAAGACAAGTTAATATTGCATTGTCATCCACTTCTGAGCTGTGTTGAAAGTTACAAGTCTCTAGGTCATCGAAAAGTTAATTTAAAATCAACTGCAAAATTTGTACCGAACAGACAAACAGACAAGAAAACGACCTAATAAAAACACGTCAAATATATTGCTACTTTTCAAAATACTGCCGAGTTCGACATTTCCTGGGCGCCATTCTCTCCCTTGGCTTTCATGACTAGTTGTTTAGTTGCTGATAAGTCGTCTGTCAAAGATAAAGTAGGGATGTTCAGAAACATAAGTGAATAGAGTTTTACGACCAAATAAAACTATGCTGCAGGACAAGGATAAAATAAGACGTAAGAACGCAGTTTCTCTCTCTTTTAATAAAAAAATAATTGATCAGATTGGGAAGATTTTACAGAAACATGACATCAGACGGCCGGCCGCGGTGGTCTAGCGGTTCTGGCGCTGCAGTCCGGAACCGCGGGACTGCTACGGTCGCAGGTTCGAATCCTGCCTCGGGCATGGGTGTGTGTGATGTCCTTAGGTTAGTTAGGTTTAAGTAGTTCTAAGTTCTAGGGGACTTATGACCTAAGATGTTGAGTCCCATAGTGCTCAGAGCCATTTTTTTTGACATCAGACCGGCCTTTAGACCAGCGAAGAAAAGCACTCCAATCTGTACAGGATAAACGCTGTCCTCTGTCCGCATCCGGGGATGTAAAGACTACATTGGAACAACAAAGAGAAGCGTGGATACACGGCTGAAAGAAAATAAAAGTTTTTGCCGACTAGAGGAAATGAAAAAAAATTAGCTGTAGCAGAGTATGCTCTGAAATCATGAAATGAAGTTTTTCTAAACCAAGATTTTATATTCATTGTCAAACTATTATTCATTGCTGCATACAAACCCCATCGAAATATGCAAACATGGCGATGCTTTTATCAGAAAGGAAGAAGCCATGAAAATTTCTCATGTATCGACAGTAATTGTTTTATGTTTAACAGACGACAGTCGGTAGTGAAGTTTCATCTCTGACAAGTATTACCTCTGCCGATAACGTGTAAACTTGCACCACGCTCCTTTTCCACAGTATTTATGACACTCTCTGACGTTTGACCCGGTAGTCAGTAAGACACAGCGGAGCCAGGAGCACAGCTTAAGGCGTCTAGAGTAGCTCTGCAAGAAACTTTTGGAACGAAAACTATCGTGCACCACGACGTACAATCCGGAGGAGTCACCAGCCATTTTGTCTCATCATCCAGTAATTCTTGCACTTTAACTGCTTTAAACTACAATAAAAAAGTCAGTCGAATCTTGGAACAAAGGGATTCCCCTACGACCGTAACGTTGCTAATGCCAGCGAAGCGTCGCAAATGTTTTCGTACACTCACTCTGTTACCAATAAGAAACCCACCCATTCAGTTGTTGCGCTGTATGTGCTCGCGCGTTCGGTCGTTTGAAACTGCGGAACTGAGTCATGAGACCAAAATTTCGGGTAAATAACAGAAATGTAGTGCGTCAACAATAGAGTCATTCGATACGGTATCTGCTATTAAGTACAGATATGAGTAAAAGTAGACGTTGAATAGTTTTGAGTAAGGAAAGCGTTGGTATCGAAATGAAAAGTACTCTACGGCAAGACGTATCGGTGTTTTGTCAGTGTCCCTAATATTCGTATATTGTGACCTGGTCGTCAATAGGGTGATAACTCGAGCAGAATACGAAATTACATACATTAAAATTTATTATTGTAACATTACTAACGGTTTCAGAAAAGCGTTAACACAGTTTCACAATCATCTGCACGTCTGATGCAATCCTTGTAATAACATTTGTTGTGTCCTACATTAAATCCATGCCCAAATATCTAACAACTGAAGATCGTAGGGGCTAAAGGTGGTAACTCCATGATACAAACTGTACAGGAGAGAAATTTCAAAAAATTAAACATGAAACGTATTCGTAGTTGCGAATACGAACAACCATCAACTGTATAGGGGGATGACGACGATGTAAATGTGTGCCGGGTCGGGACTCGAACCCGGTTTTCCCGCTTTACGTGAGCGGTGGTTCCTACACGCGTGTCTGAAGGAACACCAAATAGTTCTTATTAACAACACAGGCTCTGCAGCATCATATTGTGAAACATTTTGATTCATATATGAATGTCCTGTTTCTGAAACCTTTCTTTATTTTTATTAATATATATTTATGGGAGCAATTTAGGGATTTTATTTACTATATGAGCATTTTATAATAAATTAAAAATTATAATGAAAACTAGTGTGAGGCATATACCTAATGAGTGGCCAAACTGGTAATATCAAATTATATGCACGGAAACATATTTAGCTCGTTTTGGGGTTCTCAGTGTGAGACATGAAACGAATTCACATCTTTAATATTATGAAATTCATTTTATATACTTACATGGCGATGAACCAGTACTCTTGGACACTGGGGAAGCAAACGTATTAAATAAATAATTACTGACCTATCTTGTGTCTGTATATTGTGAATGAAGGTGAACTTTACCATGTCTCTACTGGAAAGTGTCATGAACGTACGGCACTTCCTGTTAAATCAGTTCATCTCGAGAAGTATCAGCCAATTTACGGGACTGCCCACTTTTTAATTACTTTTTAGTGACTGGTTGTTTTAAATTCCTATTTTCTTGCATCAGTAAATCTTGTCTTGACCTGAAGTTAGTATTTCTCTCTTATAACCTTTAAATATAATTGTCGATATATTACTCTAATTAACTTTGTTTCCTGATTTGCTGATACAGTATTTGTGCGCACTCCGTGTTAGCTACCTCTGAGAGAACTGTTAGGCTTCCTTGCTATTCGTGGAAACCCACCCGCACCAACGTTCTGTCCTTCCGCGTGTCCACTTCCGATAACCTGCGGTGTCTTTGATCTGCAAGCACTACCGCGAGCAGCTCGCGGCACACACGCTACCCAGCACAGATAACCCAACATACATATACAAGTCCCTGGCATCTTTAATTTATTTTAATGACTGCGCGGGAGGATAGGTGCTCATTATTGTCCGCTGACTTGTGACACCTCGAAAGCGTCAGAGATTCCTCGTCAGCAGACTGCTTGTGACCTAGTCAACATTGGCGGAGGAGCAGCTGAAGCCTCCCAATCAGGATTGCCACCAATAATTTATAATAAACGATTTGACGTTATTGCGGGCAGTTCTTCTCAATACTTTATGAGAACAATAAAGTACATGAAAATCTTCATTTCACATACGAGAGAATGCTGAAAAGTAATGCCCGAATTTGTTACGTGAAAATTCTTGAAGTTTTTAACTAAAACAAACTTTACCATTCTACATCTTTAGTCTTCGTGTCTAGATATCTGTCTCTATAGGGCACGGAAGTGTGTAGTGTAACATGGTGATGTGTAACGTAACTACGTAGAAACAGCGTGCTGTAATGATGATGAGGTCCCATACTCCGAGGAGCATAGGGGACGATGCGGGAGACTCTCACCGCTGTACTACGCAAGGCCCTAGTGGAGGTAGTTTGCCATTGCCTTCCTCCGACCGTAATGGTGATGAATGAAGATGTTGAAGACGACACAACACCACCCAGTCATCTCGAGGCAAAAAAAATCACTGACGCCGCTGGGAATCGAACCCGGGACCCCGTGCGCGGGAAACGAGAACGCTACCGCAAGACCACGAGCTGTAACAGACTTACGAATTTGAAGACGTCGACATTACATGGAGCACCCTCTCCTTCAGTATGATAGTGCCAGACCACACAACTGCAAAAACCAGACGCCTTAGGTTCACTGTTATTGATCATCCTCCATACAGTCCCTACTTGGCCCCAACCGATTTTAGTCTGTTTCCAAAACCTGAAGGGTACGTCCGAGGACTTCATTTTGACAGTGATGAAGAACTGGAAGCAGAGGTGAGGTTGTGGAGTCGTCAACAATGTTAAACATTCTACAGTGGCGGTATCAACAAAGTGGTCTCTCGTTGGGAGAAATGTGTTCGTCGCCAGGGTGAGTATATTGAGAAATAAATATGTAGAAATGAAGAATAAATGTGTAGAATCTTAATGACGTTTGTTTTGTTAAAAATACTTTAAGAGATTCCACAAAAACAAAAAAAAAATCGGAGGCGTTACTTCATTTCACATACGAGAGAATGCTGAAAAGTAATGCTCTCGTAGTTTTACTTTTTCTAGGATTCATTTTCTTTAAATCATTAAAAGACCACTAAAGTTCATCGTAAATTAGCGTGTAACGTATAGGCAAAGCAACTGAACCATGAAATAAGTACTCGTTTTTTAACGCAACCTAACCTCAGACGACAAGGCACTCAGTGTCAAAGTTTCTCGTCAAAGACTCAATTCAGGAAGAGTGCCAACCCTTTAATTTCATACCCTTTGCAACTAGTAAGTACCACGTACGAGTCTGCTAGACTGTGTGAAGTAAGTAAACATCTCTCTATGGATTATTTACTTCGTGAAAAGTTAATCAACGGGCTTTAAAGGACTGTTCGTTGCATACCAACACTAGTTCCAACATATCGTGACCTTGGAGGGACGACTGCTGCCGACCTCACGGATCTAACAGTTGTGGCACTATTGTTGCGTAGCAAAAGTCTTGTGTTGTGGGTTTCAGTCTGTTTCTGATAAGGTGGAATCAGCACAATAAGGTTCGATTATTCGGTTCAAAAAAATGGGTCAAATGGCTCTGAGCACTATGGGACTTAACTTTTGAGGTCATCAGTCCCCTAGAACTTAGAACTACTTAAACCTAACTAACCTAAGGACATTACACACAACCATGCCCGAGGCAAGATTCGAACCTGCGACCGTAGGGGTCGCGCAGTTCCAGACTGTAGCGCCTAGAACCGCTCGGCCTCTATTATTCGGTTTTATAGCTTTACGTAATAGCGAGTCATGGATAAGGCAAATTTTGTAAACTGAGTATTTAATGTACACCTATCATCAGAAATTATTTTGTAAGTTCAAGAGAAAACTGTCCAAATGATTTTACAAATCTTATTCATATTTAACACTGACAATGACTTGAGTAAAATTTGCTCGAATTTTTGTAGCCGTTTTCAAAATTTGCTTAGTAAAACTGTAAAATGGCTGGAAAGTAACAGCATAAGAATTTTGAGCGTGAACAGTATCATAGGTAATCTTAAAATCGGTGCAACAAAAATGAAACAAGGTCTCTTCTAAGAAGATTAAATAGACCAAAAAAAGAACTGTTGCCTTCACTTGAGCTGATCAGTAAAACTAATAGAATTTTTAATCATTTGTTGACAAAGCTTCAGATTAGAAAAATAAATGGTTTGAGAGAAGTGACACAAACTGATTATATTAAGAAAAATAAATTTAAAAAACCACATTGACTCTGACCATATTGTTAACATAACTGAAAATTGAAAACTGCAAAAGAAGTTAAGTTAAATATGGATAATGTTTATGGGGAAATATTATTACCTAACAAGTTATATTTTTAAATATATATTTGTGAAGGTTTTGCAGGATTATCCGCTGCACACAAACGGAAACAAATATTCAGTAAGACAGCTTATGATTTCACAAATTTGCACAAAGTAAGTTCATTTCTATTGTCGGTTCCCGCCAATTCAGCGTTCAGGCACAGAGTTTTTTTCTGTGATGGAGACGGAAATGCCATGTGGCTAGGGCCTACCGTCGGATAGAGCGTTCGTCTGGTTCAAGTCTTTCGAGTTGACACCACTTCGGCGACTTGCGTGTCGATGGGGATGAAATGATGATAATAAGGACAACACAACACCCAGCCCCTGAGAGAAGAAAATCTCCGACCGATCCGGGAATCGAACCCCGTCTGTTAGGTATGACATTCCGTCGCGCTGACCACTCAGCTACCAGGGGCGGAAGTTTTTGTGATGAATGCGAGTATTAAGTGGTGGGCTGAAAGAAACAAAGCCTCTCTGAATTTGATTTAAAAAGAATCATTTGTTTATCGTAACTTACATACATAACTCAAAGAGGCTGTAATAGTTGTTTAATATTGCTAAAGAAATATTTTTTTAAAAAAATACAATAGATAAGTGAAACAGTTAACACTTTATTTTGATACAACCTACGTTTCTCCTGCCTTTAGGAACCAATACACTTTGTTAGCTCAAAAATGAGGTGCCATCCCTGCTTCCAATAATATTGACTGTTCCTGGGAGCGTTTAACGCGGCTATGTCGCAACAAGAGCCTTAGTACTTTCCAGCCCGTTCTACTGTTATTGTTATTTCAGATTTAGGTAAATATATTGGATACAGTTCCACACTGTGACCTCACGAACAAAATACGGAGCCTGAAACGTCAGACCAGCTTTGTGACTGGATTGAAATATTTCTGTCAAACAGAACGTATCAACTCTTTCTTAGATGAGAGAAATCTTCAGACGTAAATGGAAGATCAGGAGTACTTGTGGTCCAGGTGAGTATTACAGGACCATTTCTATTCACAATATTCAAAAGTGACAACACTGATATCGCCAGAAACTCTATTAGAGAGTTCACGGCCTACACTGTTGTACGTAGAGAGATTGCAACGCTAGAAAATTGTAGCGACACCTGTAGAGTCTCGTTGTATACGACTAAACGTCTCAGGAACAATTATTAGAAGCAGTCATCTCCATTAAGCACCTAGGAAATGTATAAAGATTATCAATCAAAACTTATTCTAGTTCACATAGAGGCTTACCAAGAATGATTCTCCCCATGCACCATTCGCCACTGTAACACGAAACACTTGTGGAGTATTGATGTAAATATACATGAAATACAACGATCAGCTTTTCAGTCAACTCTCCGCACTGCTTCCAGATATGGCCCTTTTTGAAGTGGAAATGTAACCTTCGGGCATAATCGTCAGCTACAGGGAAAAAGCCCAGAGGTATTGGGAAAGTGAAGCAGCTCACGAGGAAAGTTCAATCCAGTGCATCTGCAGCGAAATGAGTAAGTCGCAAAGGGGCTGGGAAATACTCACTCTGGCCGTCTAGTTTTCGATTTGTTCGTAAACAGTCACGAAAGAAATAAACACAGAATATGAACCTAACTAGAGGCAAATCCAGTTCATAGTAAGGGATGGACCGTAGCCTACACATCTGCATAGAGGTGGCAAAATACCATCAGACAAAGGTGAATGTGGAGAGATCGGTCCACCAGACTATGTTGTGTTACAGTAGTCTTAGAGTGAAACATGAGTCCCAACAGTTATGAAGATATGGAACTTTGCTATGCATTATGATACCTCGACTCCTGGGCAACTATAAAAAATTTTGCCACTCAAATATCTCTTAGGCAAGTGGTAAGATTCAGGACGCAAAACAATGCAAATAGCTGAAGCGTCAAGCACTTCTCATGTTGCATCGGTTACATTTTCAGACATCGTTTAATACAATTATTGTGTGTTACATATTTAAGAGTTGTTTCCCCTCATCCTTATACATCATGTATTATTGTTTGCAAGTGGACTATATATTCTGTTTGTGGTTAGTATCGGCTTGCTGTGCATCATATAACTTAACAACTGGCCACCCACATAGGACTATGCGACTCCAGTCCTCTCGAGTTCCATGTAGCCATGTGCAGATAGAACGTGTACAGTAACTTAAGTTTTACCAAAGCCAGCACAGAACTGGTGGGAAGAGGAGTTGTAGTTGAGAATTAATTTGAGAACTAATGAACGTTTCTACACAGCTGGCCAATAAAAATGCAACATCATCAAAGCGGCTTGCAGCACAAGTCAGATTAGCATGTTTCGATACGACAATGGTTAGCATTTCATCACAACAATCCAAAGTACACTGTATAAGGAAAAGTATGCGGACACCTATTAGTGGACGTTAATAAGGTGTATGTCAACCATTCATCTTTGTGACAGCCTAAAATCTACTGAGGGCATTTTCAGCGAGGTGTCCGAATTTCTGTGTAGGGAATGGCAGCCCATTTATCCTCAAGAGCCGAAACCAGAGAATATAGTGATGTGGTTGCTGGGGTCTGTAGTGTAGTCGACACTTAACTCATCTCAGAGGTGTTCCATCTGTTGCAAGTCGAGGCTCTTGGCTGACCAATCAAATTCAAGAATAGTGTTGTGCAAAATGAATTGCCTCAAAGATGCTGCTTTGTGACAGGATGCATTGTTATGCTGATACACTGTAAATATTCTTTAATGAAGACTAGATTTGTTCACGCTAGCTACTGTTTTACCAAAATAAATCGGAACTGAACAAATGGCTACACTGAACTGACAAATCATCAACTGCGAACTCATCCTCTACTGTATGCTAAACAAAATGCTGTAAAGTGTGTTCGTGTCCTCCTGCATTTTCTTGAAATTTCCTGGCACATTAAAACTGTGTGCCGGACCGAGACTCGAACTCGGGACCCTTGCCTTTCGCGGACAACGGATCTACAATTTTTTTTAAAACATTCGTTCGTTTAAGGTTGTTGTAATTGTTCGAGGCGCATGTCCCATGACACTTGTTGAAGTTCGTCGTTCATGCATTCACTCAGCTTTTTTTGTTACAGTGGGCAGCTATCCATCGGACCGAACACGCTGGGCTACAGCGCCGGCAACCATCTGAGCTAACCAAGCACTACTGACGGCCCGTCCTCGCAACTTTACCTCTGCCAGTACCTCGTCTCCTACTTTCCAAACTTCACAGAAGCTCTCGTGTGAACCTTGCAGAACTAGCACTCCTGGAAGAAAGAATATTGCGGAGAAGTGGCTTAGCCACAGCCTGGAGGGTGATTCCAGAATGCTGATCGAGGACTTTCCTGCGAAAGGCAAAGGTCCCGAGTTCGAGTCTGGGTCCGGCACGCAGTTTTAATATGCCAGGAAGTTTCATATCAGCGCACACTCCGCTGCAGAGTGAAAATCTCATTCCGTAGTGGAATTGTACCGTTGAAAAGAATAAGCATGAAATCAGTAAAATACTCATATTCAAGATTTAATTTTGGCCGGAACGCACCCGGTCTTGAACTTTACTGTGGGGTGTCCAATGTGATACAACGGGCAGTGGCGTGGGCCGAGGTGCGGTGTAACTAGAATAATATGTTACTTAATGAAATATTTCAGTCTCCAGAAAATTCATAGTGAGCTTTTCTAAAACGTAGAAATACAGGTGCACACCCAAAACGTACGCATCTTCAAGCAGCTACAATCAATGCAACTGTTTGAATGCTGCGGCTAGCAGTAGTGGAGAAAATGGCGCCATAGTCTTGAACACTACCGATTGTGGCTGTATGTATCGAGCAGAGCTAGGGAGCAAAGTGACACCGCAGCGGGGACAGACTGTAGAACCAGTTGTTTATATTAAACATTGCGCTTTTATTGTTATGACCGTAAAAAAATTATGTTAAAAAGCTGATTTTCAGAACAGTGTTGTGTTTAAAAAATGATTTCGTGTTGTAAGTTTCATTACATGTTTTCAAAAATTGAAATTTGTGTCTTTTTCGACATCGGAGGAGAGGGAGGGGGGGGGGGGAGAAGGGAGGTTATGTGGTTGAAGAGTTGCATTGCGTCACCTAAAATTTTAGAAATTAACCACTGCTCGTATTTAAATAAAATAATGTGATCACATAACTGTTGATACCGAATAACAGGCAAAAATTTTGTGAGGTAATCTGCTGCGCAACATGACTGGAAATTTAGGAAATTTGTCGTAAATTCCTATGGGACCAAACTGCTGAGGTCATCGGTCACTAGGCTTACACAGTACTTAATATAACTTAAACTAACGTACGCAAAGGGGACAACACACACACTCATGCCCAAGGGAGGACTCGAACCTCCGACGTGGGTAGCCGCGCGAACCGTGGCAATGCGCCCTAGACCGCGTGGCTACACCGCGCGGCCAACATGACTTTGAAAACAACACGTGGAGTACGTCGTGCAGCAACTAGTCCTAAGTGTAGCAGCAACCATTTACAATTTACACTTCAAATTACTTTTTACTGAAAATCCACATTGCACAACGGAAGTATTCTGCGAATAATGTCTGCCTTAACCGTCATCGGAAACCTCACAACACCATTAAAGTACTATCGTTGCACACTCAGAAAGACAAGTGATACTCTGCGAGGAGATAGTTAGCGCGCGCCTCTGTGTTAGCACATCAAGCGTGAGTGACAGAGTGACATTGCTCTGTTCGTTCGCGACATGGAGAGGTGCATTTACGCCAGAATGGTAGATACGCGTAGCGCTTTGGTAGCTGACGCAGGAGCATCACAACACCTGTATAAACCAGTATTTCCAGACAGACGCCATCTAGGTCACTGCATGTGCGCGCTGTGGACAGTCGGTCGCGCGAACATTTACAGTGAATAGACGTGACACAGCCGTGCTAAGCAACGTCAAAACAGCCGTTGTTTCAGGAGGAAATGTGGGAAGGCATCGATGAAGGGGCACCAAGTAGCAATTTTCACGCTAGAAACTAAAATTTGTTGACGGTTCGACTAGAACAACAACTATACCGATATTATCGTAAGACGGTACAAGTCTTACAACTAGTTAATTTACAGTGATGAATCTGTTAAAACTATGTCAAAATGGGTGACCTCTACCGACACGAGTTACTGTACGACATATTTAAGGTAACATCTTTTTTACCCACTTCGTACATGGAATTACATTACAGCTTTCGTCGTTGTAGTTAAGAACTACCCAACAAATGTGTGCTGTTTTGGCACTTGAAGCAGAGAGAAAAAAAAGCTTCTCAGTGGAAACGTAGTGTCAGTTGCTGCAACTTTGGTTAATGACATGCTAAAGTGTGTCTTAATAATAGCGAACTGAACGTAAGATAAAATGACAAGAACAGTGCATGGTGGTTATTGCGGAATAAAATTTTGTTTTTATTCCTTCGCATATTACACTTCCAGCTAACTCCTGCTTATCTAACTATATCGATCTTTAGTTTTTTGCTGACAGGAATGTCGTCACGTTTTCCTAAACCAACCATGAACGCTTGGTCGCATTTATTTATATTTTCGGTGGAATAAAAGAGTCACAGCGCTTGTCAGCTATCGTATAATAATTTCATTTTCAGTCATAATCGTGTATCTTTTATCGGGCTGTAATTCGTTTCGGCATCTTAATCAGCCCCCGATTATCCGTGTAGGGATTGACGCTTTGGAAAAGTACCTGTAATGTGACAGTTGAGGGATACTTTTGCAAGACGATTTTTCTGGACAAATTATGGGATTCAGATAGGTGGAAATATGGAAAGATGAAACTTAATGAGGATTTGGTGTTCCGTGGATATGAAGGCACTGCAGAGGAAAAAAAATGGTTCAAATGGCTCTGAGCACTATGGGACTCAACTGCTGTGGTCATCAGTCCCCTAGAACTTAGAACTACTTAAACCCAACTAACATAAGGACATCACACACACCCATGCCCGAGGCAGGATTCGAACCTGCGACCGTAGCAGCAGCGCGGCTCCGGACTGGAGCGCCTAGAACCGCACGGCCACCGCGGCCGGCACTGCAGAGGAAACTGAAGTTCAGAGTGGACTAGGATGGAGAAGGATGTCGGTCGAGTCCTTTTCATAAGAACCATTCCAACATTTGCCTTAAGCGATTTACGGGAAATCAGAATGAGGTTCGCTGGATGGAGATTAGAATCTCGCTACTCTAGAATACGCTTCTAATACCTTAACCATTGCTCTCCATTTCTTTCGGGAGGTTGGGGGGGGCTATGGGAACAGGATTCCTTGCTCCATACAAGTCCTTAATCCCGCCATGTGATCTACATGTTGTTGGATCATATTGGTTTGTTAGGACTTTATCGTATGGCTGCACATGAAGTGAGAACACGTTCTTAAACTGGATCTCAGTCAAGGCTTAGAGAGTGAAATGAGTTGTGAAACAGTGTAAAAGGCAATATGTAATGTATATTGTCTGCAGAAAGCAAGAGGTCATCCTAAGCTCTCAGCATACAACGACATGGTTGCATGTCAGTGTAACTTCACATACGCACACTCCATCGGCGAATAAGTAAAGATTAGAGTTACAGTTGTCTGTGACAGGTAGGTTGGCCACCAGAGTGCTTTAGTGTTATTCGTGTCTAGTGTTGATACCAGACCTGATAGGATATATAATGGTCGTGAACAGCAGCGGATATTGGGGTGATCACTGTGAAGGACACGGAGATGCCACGTACGCGTGTAATGAAGCATTATCAGCAGCTGACAGAGAGTTTTAATGGGGCTCATTGTAGGTCTACATTTGGCCACCTGTTTGAATTGTGCAACATCCACTGAGGCATTCAGACGAGACAATGGTGTGATTTTGGACTGCTTGGGAATGTGAGGGCAGATATACAAGTAAAGTGCCGTTCAAACACGCCTGACCACCATATGGGCGGGTCACAGTATCCTGCACCAAGCACATCGTAACCCCTTCACATCTTCACATGCCATCCGAGAACAAGTGTAAGATGGCTATTTTTTAATGAGGTTATAGGTTGTGTTAATATTTGTAAAAAGATATATTGTATTTGAAAAATTGTGGTCAGAGAAGCAGTTGTTAGGCAACAGTATGCCTGCGATGGTAGCACTGTGGAGTCGTAGAATATTTGACAAACAGTAGCGGAAAGCTGCCGTGTGCACCAGGAGGGATTCGTACAGTGTACAGTGTAAAGCATGGACGCCCTTTTGAGACTATGTGAGTTGCATATTTATTACAAGGAGAAGTGAAGACTCAGAACAAAGGTTGGATAGTATACGGACATAAAGAAGGTTTTGAAATATAGAACAAGGTATTACTTGATGAGGTAAAAAGTTTATTTTTATTTTTGTTCACTTGTATTGTTGGTCCACTTCACCCTCGTCACAGTCGAGTTTTTGATAATTATTCTGTTGGCTGATCTTCTGGTTTAATTTACTGTACCACGGAAGTTATTACACTAAATGAATTAACATATTAGGGTCTGTAATTGTTTTCTTTGATAAGTTCCTTCCGAACTGAAATTTCAGTACTTAATGGTTAAGTCATCTGTTTCATTGGCATTCTGTGTCAAGCTTATGAGCCTTACTTCGGTGGACGAACTGTAGTTAGTTTTTAGCAGTATTTTTTTAGCTGTTGCGGATTCTTGCCGTGTTGCTGCTTCTGCCAGTACTTCTTTTTGCAGTTGAGATTCAGAATAAGTCATTGATTTGTTTCCTTTGCGCAATGTAGGTTCTATCAGTTTTTTTTATTTTGCTATGGTCATACGTTAGTGCAGAAATATTCGTTTGTTTCAGGTTACATTCTTATACAGGTCGCATTACGCTTTGCTTTTTTTATACAGTTACTTTTTCTTTTCAAACAGTTCGCACTGACCAAGTCTACTTAGCGTCAAATTATTGGTTTGCTTATTTATTTGCTTATGACTGAGATCGGTTTTCACACAGACAAATTTCTTTTCAATGGCTTTGAGCTCAGTAGCACATTTACGTTGTCAGTTCACATTCGCAGGTTTGTACACTACTGGCCATTAAAATTGCTACACCACGAAGATGACGTGCTACAGACGCGAAATTTAACCGACAGGAAGAAGATGCTGTGATAAGCAAATGATTAGCTTTTCAGAGCATTCACACAAGGTTGGCGCCGGTGGCGACACCTACAACGTGCTGACATGAGGAAAGTTTCCAACCGATTTCTCATACACAAACAGCAGTTGACCGGCGTTGCCTGGTGAAACGTTGTTGTGTGCCTCGTGTAAGGAGGAGAAATGCGTACCATCACGTTTCCGACTTTGATAAAGGTCGGATTGTAGCCTATCGCGATTGCGGTTTATCGTATCGCGACATTGCTGCTCGCGTTGGTTGAGATCCAATGACTGTTAGCAGAATATGGAATCGGTGGGTTCAGAAGGGTAATACAGAACGCTGTGCTGGATCCCAACGGCCTCGTATCACTAGCAGTCGATATGATAGGCATCTTATCCGTTTGGCTGTAACTGATAGTGCAGCCACGTCTCGATCCCTGAGTCAACAGATGGAAACGTTTGCAAGACAACAACCATCTGCACGAACAGCTCGAGGACGTTAGCAGCAGCATGGACTATCAGCTCGGAGACCATGGCTGCGATTACCCTTGACGCTGCATCACAGACAGGAGCGCCTGCGATGGTGTACTCAACGACGCACTTGGGTGCACGAATGGCAAAACGTCATTTTTTCGGATAAATCCAAGTTCTGTTTACAGCATCATGATGGTCGCATCCGTGTTTGGCGACATCGTGGTGAACGCACATTGGAAGTGTGTATTCGTCATCGGCATACTGGCGTATCACCCGGCGTGATGGTATGGGGTGCCATTGGTTACACGACGCGGTCACGTCTTGTTCGCATTGACGGCACTATAAACAGTGGACGTTACACTTCAGATGTGTTACGACCCGTGGCTCGACCCTTCATTCGATCCCTGCGAAACGCTACATTTCAGCAGGATAATGCACGACCGCATGTTGCAGGTCCTGCACGGGCCTTTCTGGTTACAGAAAATGTTCGAATGCTGCCCTGGCCAGCACATTCTCCAGATATCTCACCAACTGAAAACGTATGGTCAATGGTGGCCGAGCAACTGGCTCGTCACAATACGCCAGTCACTACTCTTGATGAACTGTGGTATCGTGTTGAAGCTGCATTGGCAGCTGTACCTGTACACATCATCCAAGCTCTGTTTGACTCAATGCCCAAGCGTATCAAGGCCGTTATTGCGGCCAGAAGTGGTTGTTCTGGGTACTGATTTCTCAGGATCTATGCACCCAAATTGCGTGAAAATGTAATCACATGTCAGTTCTAGTATAATATATTTGTCCAATAAATACCCGTTTATCATCTGCATTTCTACTTGGCGTAGCAATTTTAATGGCCAGTAGCGTATTTACGATAACACACACACACACACACACACACACACACAAGTAAGGCTACTCACTTACACAAGTAATCGAGTCGCTATAATATTCTGTGTCATTGTGTATCATTAGTTGGAGACTACCAGCAGCCCAACTAGGAAATTACCTTGCAGTGTCGATTCTGCCGTCAATACCACAACAGAAACGACTGCGTCTGGAGCGGTGCTGTGACGGAGAAGCATGGACTACTGGTGAATGGCGTGGCGCTGTATTCAGCTATGAATTGCTCTTCGATACTACACCTGATAACCATAGTCAGCAAGTGTGGCAGCGACCTTGAGAGAGTTTCAGTTCTTCCAGTGTTCTGGACAGGCTCAGCGGTGTTACTCCTGGGGTTATGGTGAGGGGAGCCATCGCGTATAACTTCAGATCATGGCTGGTCGTGATTGAGCGAACACTGACCGTAGGACGGTACGTCGCGAAAATATTGTGTCTCCATGTATTATTTGTCAAGCAACAGTATCGTGGTGTCATTTTCCAACAGGAGAATGCTCGTTCACATATGGCTCGTGCCTCCGTGAACTGTCTGCGTGATTTCTTAATCACTACGATAACATCACATATCATCCTCACCCGTGAAATTAAATTAGGTTTCATCCTCCTCTTCTGAGCGCTTTTGCCAGACAGCCTAGTTCAGATAAAAGTTGTGTGAATAATCAACGTCAATAAAGTGCGGTCTCTTAAAGTTTGTACCACTTCACACAATAAAACACATTATGGAAGCGTGACTCCAAGATGCCATCGTCAACAGCGATGGAGATATCAATACCTAGTCAATACTGCCGGTACAAACCATAAGTGTGAGTTTGCACTTATGATCTATACCTACAACACTGACGAAATAGTTGGATCTACCTATTTCCTGTGAAATCTGTCATTTTCCGCTCGAATACAGTGTTCAGATAACTCACGGGAATGCAGCCGGGTAACGTCGTCGACAACAGCCGATATTTCGACAGGAGCAGTGTTGTTAAGGAAACAGATGAAATTAAATCAGCAAGTAATCTAATAAATAGAGAGTGATGGTTTCGCTTAAATTCTACGTGAAATACAGCTCTCTCCCTTGGCAAAAGAAAACAGAAGCACTACCTCATCCGTTAGTTACTTATTTTCACTATGCGTAACTTCTGATGTCGATCATCTTTGCTTGTGTGGTGGCGCTAGTGTTCAGTGTGTGTGTGTGTGTGTGTGTGTGTGTGTGTGTGTGTGTGTGTGTGTTTGTGTGTGTTATCTTTCCGGAATTTGTCTGAAGACCGAATTCTTAAACTTCCTTGCACAGCGCTTACTTACTGCAGTTCTGCCTTGAAAATAACACAGTGTGCACCAGTAGTAGTATCGGTGGTTGTCGACAGCAACATGTACTAAAATATTAGTGATCAAGACAAACATAATTGAATTAAAGTTAAAATATTCTGCGTTGTTATGCCGCATTATATATATATATATATATATATATATATATATATATATATATATATATATAATCGACGTTTCGACCCCCTCTGCTGGGATCTTCTTTAGGATGTTTGATGTTTGGGTGGCCCTACAACCCAGAAGATTTAACTTTAGTGACAACGAACGGCCACGAAAGCCCGTAGACTTGCATAACTGAATTATATCATACGATTCTGACTGCGGCTAAAGCTATTACAGAAGAACAATAAATGTCCACACGCGTTGGCGCTCTTACAAAATTCATCTTAATTACGTAAGTACTGAAAGAAAGAGAGAATACTTCAATTTGAGCGAAATTATGTTTACTGTCGTCGTAAAATGAAAGCAGTTGTTGAGTAAGTATGACGTGTTTTTGAGCTACGGAATGGCAGAGAATTTGCGTCCGTTCGGTTCAGAGGTCGCGGCATCAGGGTTTGGAGCAGCGTCAGCCGACGGGTCGAGCCGTGCACGCCAGTAAAATGGATTTGAGTAATCGTGTAAACGGACACGGTTTGGCGGAATCGATTTAGGATACAATTGGCGCAATTGAGCGCCTGATTATAATGCCAGCTAGTACTGTATTGTAATTAATGCATCACGGTCAGTAAATTTGTTGAAAAGACCGTCCGTCTCACACCGAGATCGAACATAATTAAATACTACCACTTAACAGTTTTAGCAAATGAGCATTAGTACCGAATGTTCGACGGGTAACAACGCGTCGCCGGTGATGACATGTTTATACTGCCCCTTCTTTACAAGGCCGTTGATGTCTGCCATTTTATTTAGCTGTACATCGACTCTTGTTGTACATGGATGTACGTAATGTTTTTCAACAGAGGACTAATCGTGTCAAACTTTTTATCAGGCTTGCAACTAATTTTGAAGGTGTGATATACTGTCTTTTTTTTAAAAAAAAAAGAAAAACAAAATGTAACTGAACATTTAAAAAAGTGTTCCGCCTTGAAGAAGATTAGCCACGTAACAGAATTAACCCGAAAAATTACTCTAGCATTCTTGTTGTATGGTGGCTGAAGAATTTTTTACCATATTTTAATTTCAACATAAAAAATTTCCGGGAGAGAGAAAAGCTACTATATACAAAACGACACGGATTTAGAAAACATTACTCGTGCATGACTCATCTTGCTCTTTTCTCGGGCGATATCTTGCGATTCATACGTGAAGGGCAGTAGTCAAATGCCATAAGCTAGATTTCTGGAAAGCATCTGACGTACTGTCACAATGCAGATGTTAACGAAGTTCCCAGCATACGGAGCAGGTATTTACATATGTCAGTGGCTACAAGACGTTTTAAGTAAGAGCCTACCTAGTATCTTGTCCTGAACGGCGAATGGTTCAACTGGCTCTGAGCACTATGGGATTTAACTGCTGAGGTCATCAGTCCCCTAGAACATAGAATTACTTAAACCTAACTAACCTGAGGACATCACACACATTCATGCCCGAGGCAGGATTCGAACCTGCGACCGTAGGGGTCGCGCGGTTCTAGACTGTAGCGCCTAGAACTGCTCGGCCACTGCGACCGGCCGGCGAATGGTCATCAGAGACGAAGGTATAGTGAGGAGTGCCACAAAGAAGTGTGAGAGTCCTGTTCTTGTTATCTATACGCGTAAACGAAATGGTGGATTGTGTGAAAAGCAGTCTGCGAATGTTCGCTGATGACGCTTTACTCTATGGGTAAGTGTCACCGTGGAATGGCTGTAGGAGAATACAGGACAGACAGAATTTCTATTTGGTGCCATTTGGGTACCCCTGTTCTAAACATGGAAAAATGTTTGTTAAGCAGATGAGTAGGAAAAACAGTGCTATAATGAGGGAACACTATTGGTGGTGTGCCGCTTGACACAGTCTCTTCCATTAAGTATCTAGGAGTAACGTCTTAAAGGGAAATTTAAAGGAACGAGCACGTAAGGTCGGTTGTAGGGAAAGCGAATAGTCGACTGTGGTCTATTGGCAGAATCCTAGAAAAGTGTAGCTCTTCCATATAGGAGGCCGTGTACAGACCTCTTGTGCTATCCGTTCTTTAGTACCGCTCAAGCGTTTGGGATCACAAATCGGTCGGATTAAAGGAAAACACCGAAGCAGTTCAGAGGCGGGCTACTAATTTGTTACCGGTGGTTTTGATCAGCATGCGCGTACTACAGAAATGCTCCGTGAATACAGATCGGAATGCCTGGAGAGAAAAATTCTTTTCGCGAAGTGCTATTAAGGAAGTTTGGAAAATCGGTATTCGCGACAGACTGCAGAACGATCCCAATGCCAGCAACATAAAATTCGCGTAAGGACCGCGAAGGCTAGATAAAAGAAATCAGGGCTCGTACAGAAGCATAAGGACGATTGTTTATCCATTGTTCCATTTGCAAGTAGAACAGAAAAGGGAAGTGAATAGCTGTGACGCAAGGGATCCTCACCATTCACACGGTACAGTAGCTTGTGGAGTATGTATGTAAATTTAACTGAAATTGTAGTCTCCGTGACTCATAAAATTTCCATTACTATTATAAATCTAATTTTCATATTAAGATTAAGCATTTCGAAGCAGCTTGTCTGCTTTCTTTTGCGGCCTCTTTTTTTCTGCAGTCGCAATTATAGACGTTATATAGGTTAATACTGTCTTTTGCGACTGTAATAAAAGTCTTATTGAGACCAAACGTATTCCGAGTTATTAAAAGCCGCTTCTGTTGGTCACTGTAACGATATGACTTTTCTTATGATTTTGTATGCTAGGATCATGTACAGTTCTCTTGCTTTAACTTACTGATGCAAACAGTATTAAATTATTGTTGCTACTCAGTGTTTTTGTTTCTTAAGTCATTCTTCACGTTTTTCTACACATATGTGGTAGCACACAGAACTTTGACTAACACTCATGGCTTTTTTGTTTCTTACGCCATTCTTCGTGTTCTTCTAGACGTATGTGGTAGATTTTAACAAACAGCACTCTCACTAACACGAGCGTGCAAAAGCTACCACGTATGTATAGAAGAACGTGAATAATGACGTGAGAAACAAAACAAGTGAGAAATGATTATAATGTAATACTGTTTAGAGTTGTAAGTTAAAGCATCAGGCTGCTCGTGAGAAATAAAATAGTAAGGAAAGCCATATCGTTACAGTGACCACTGAAGATACTTTAAAGAAAGCGGAACGTATTTGTTCTTAATAAGAAATGGTTCAGATGGCTCTGAGCACTATGGGACTCAACATCTTAGGTCATAAGTCCCCTAGAACTTAGAACTACTTAAACCTAACTAACCTAAGGACATCACACACACCCATGCTCGAGGCAGGATTCGAACCTGCGACCGTAGCAGTCCCGCGGTTCCGGACTGCAGCGCCAGAACCGCTAGACCACCGCGGCCGGCGTTCTTAATAAGATTTTAATTACAGTCACAAAAGGCGGTATTATCCTATACTTCTTTTATCTACTGGGTTCTATCTACAGGGGGTGGTATTGGTCAAAACTAGAAGAAATGTTGCGATATTTATATGTCCGGAAACCAAACCCTGTTGAGATACGGGCCGTTGAAGATCCGCAGTTCACAGTTTGCATTTTATTTGCAGACCAGTTAAGCGCCCGCTGTTTCGCTCGCGTAGACTGTACGGCCAGCAGAGATTTTTTTTTATTTAATCGAATTTTTATGTTCTTCACAAATTGCAACAACTTCTAAGCTTTCACGCTAATGTACTTCTAACCGATAAGCGATTCTGGTAGCTGGAGTCCAAAGTTTTGTTAATTATGACCTTTGCGTTCTTGTGGAGATATTTCCATAGCAACTTTCATCTCCTAACAAATATTTCTTTATGTATAACCGAGTAGTGAAAAAACGAATTTTCATAAACCTAGCTTAAAATTTTTTTAATGTAACGAAATACTTTCTAAAATATTTTCATCCTCCTTTGCACTTCTTTAGGGGCTGAATTTCCAGAAACAGTGAAACGCGTAATTTTTTATTTCTAACCGAGAAGTTAAATACCAAATGTCATATATGTTGCCTTAAAAATCCTTTAGTAGTTCTTTAGCAATTATTTTTTTAAAAAACTGTAACTACTGTTTTATCGCCTTAGTGCTTGTATTTCCAAAAAACTGAAATCCATATTTTTTTCAGACTGAAAAACGAAATACCAGTTATCGTAGTTCTACCTTCAAAATTCCCTGAGTAGCGACATACCTTCAAAGAGCCTTTCATCCTCTATTTCACCCCGTTAGGAGTGGAATTTCGGACAATCCCTTCTTAAACAATGCATACAGCATAAGATTCACCCTCCCCAAGCTACAATTTTCTATCCTTAACGGTTTCTGGCCGATGATGAGTGAGTGAATCAATCTGAGCCTATTACCCCATAGGGGTTGAATTTCCAAATACAGTTAAATAGTATTTCATTACTTCTAACTGAGAAGCTGATCTTAAAATTTTCATTGATTTAGTTTTAGAAAAGCTTTCATCATAAAATAGTTCAAAAAAAACATCATCCCTTATTTTACCCCCTTAGGGATTCCGTTGCCAAAAACACTGAAACATGTATTTTTTATTTGTAAACAAAAATACTTGCATAGTTCCTTAATAATGATGAACTTTCAAAACGAGCTTTCACTCACTGTTTCACCCCCATAGGGACAAATTTCTAAAAATGCTGAAACACGTATTTCTTTATTTCTGACCGAGAAGCCAAAACCCAATTTTTGTTGCTGTAGCTTCAAAATTGCTTTAATAGCGACTTTTTTTTTACTCTTCATTCTCTATTTCACCCCCTTAGGGTTGGAATTTCCAACAATCCCTTCTTAGACGACGCCTGCAGTATCAGATCCACACCTTCTCCAAATTTCAAATTTTTATCCTTAGTGGTTTGGCCTGGTCGATGATGAATCAGTGAGTCCCTCACTCAGTCAGTCGGGACAGTGCCTTTTATGTATAGAGATGAGGCAGCACTAACAAGAGACGGCATAGCAAATTACCACACTACGCACGTGTGGGCACATGCCGATTCTCGACCAGTTGTAGAGGTGAGGCATCAGTATCCACTCAATATCAGTATATGGACAGGATTAACTATAGGGTCATATACTTTACCAAACAGATTAACAGGAGCTGTGTATCACCAATTTCTGTTCGGTGAATGGTCGTCGCTTTTGAAGAACGGTGCCCTTGATCAATAGATGCTCACAGAAGAGGGATACGGAAGTATTAAGGAGTGAAGAGACGCGCTTGAACTTCTTTCAGACTATAGCTGCTGCAATAGTGAATATCTTAATAGGCAGTTCAGTTGAAGAGGAATTGACATCTCTAAAAAGGTCAATCATAGCAAAAGCTGGACAGAAAAACATAGAAACAAGGAAAGTAGCTGCGGAGAAACCATAGGTAACAAAAGAAATACTCCAGTTGATCGACGAAAGAAGGGAGTACAAAAAAATGTTCATAAAAATTCAGGAATACAGAAACAAAAGTCACTTAGGGATGAAATAAATAGTAAGTGCAAGGAAACTAAGGAGAAATGGCGACATGGAAAATATGAAGAAATCTAAAAAGAAAATATTGTCTGAAGGAATGACACTGCGTATAGAAAAGGCAAAACAGCTTTTGGTGAAATTAAAAGCAAGGACGGAAACATTATTTGAATTCCACTGTTAAATGCAGAGGTCCTGGAAAAAGCGTTCGAAATTGCAAAATGGAGCAAAATGTTTGAAATTGTGGGAAATATAAGGGTAAGCTATGGGGAAAGGCGGACGATATGCAACAAGAACCAAGAGAGAACTATGAGACCACGAAGGAAGTGCTTGGATTAAATCGCGTGTAAGACAGGGATATAGTCTTTCGCCCCCGTTGTTCAAGAACCAATGACGGGAATAAAATAATGGCTCAAGAGTGGGATTAAAATTCAAGGTAAATGGGTATCAACGGTAAGATTAACTGATGAAACTGCTATCCTCATTGAAATTGAAGAAGAATAGCAGGAACGAACAGTTTAATGAGGTCAGAATATGGATTGAGCGCAAATCTAAGAAAGACAAAAGTAATGATTAGCAGCAAAAATGAGAACAGCGAGAAGCATCACATTAGAATTGGTAATCATGAAGTAGACGATGTTAAGGAATTCTTCTATCTTGGCAGCAAAATGACCCGTGATGGACGGACAAAATAGCAAGCAGAACATAAAAAGCAGCCTACCACTGCCAAAAAGCGCATTCCTGGCGAAGTATCAAACATATAATGTACGTTTGGAGCGCCGCATTGGGTGGTAGCGAAACATGGGCTGTGGGAACATCGGAACAGAAGAGAATCAAAGCATTTGAGAAGTGGTGCTACAGGAGAATATTCAAAATTAGGTGGACTAATAAGATAAAGACTGAGGAGGTTCTCCGCAGAATCGGTGAAGAAAGGAGTATATGGAAAACATTGACCAGAAGGAACAGGATGGTAAGAAGGGAACAATTTTCCTGCTACTAGAGAGAACTGTAGGGAGTAAAAACAGTAGAGGAAGACAGAGATTGGAATACATACAGCAGATAATTGAGGAAGTAGATGGCAAGTGTTAATCTGAGATGAAAAGATTGGTACAGAAGCGGAATTCGTGGCGAGCCGCATCAAACCAGTCAGACTAAAACAAAAATGTCATGCCAGGAAACTAACTGGTTCCAAGAGTCTAGAAGAATGTTTTGACAAATAGATTTTTGCAATGAACTAAACAGCAACCAGCGACTGTTAATGGTACTATTTACTTACACAAATAGCGCCGTTACAAGTTTAGAATCGAAAGGTTCATCTCCAAATAATTGCTCATGTTTATGTAACATTTGTTGTTGTTCTGTTAGTTGTTGACTCCTTTTTTCAGCAACTAATGTAAACAAAAACAGATTTAGTATAGATGTGAACAGCCGTCTGAAGATGAATACTCCGGTTCGTAATCGGTAAGGGCACTACCGGTGTAACTGAACAGCACCGTTAACAGTCGCTGATTTCTGCTTACTTCACTGCAAAAATCGAATTGTATTTTTTACACAGTCACGGTCTGAAAAATGTCAGTTTCTGATAAAATAGCATGAAGAAAGTTTTAGTTCCAACAGACATTAATACTGAGTCTCTACGTTTTACTTGTGGTGTTAAAAGTACAGAAATACAGCATTAGGTTTTTAACTTGTAGAACAGTAGTCGAAAAACTTTTCATATGTTTTAAAGTTTGGATCTCAAGAGGGAAGCACAGCTGAACACAAAGACACTGCGCCATCTGCTGATGCATGTCTGGAAGACTTCTTAAGTTGTTTGGCACCTGGATCAAATCTAGGGACACAAACAGAATACCGGGAACCCAGAAAATGCGTTTTGTGAAAAAAATTCGACTTTTTCCGCTTCCATTCCACATATGTTTCAGTAATGGCACAGTACGCTGTCTCTAATGTTCTTCGTGTTGATGGGACCGTAAATTCTAACATTTATTTTCCACCTCCTTGAGTGAGCAGGTTTCATGACTGATTGCCACACGAAGAACCAATATTCACTTCTCGACACTACCGACAATGGTTGGAGCATTAGACTGGAATGGGTTGCACTCAACGATCGGAATAATGGCTCTCTAAGCTTGGAAGGGGGCTCTCAGGGACTGGAATTATAAGGCTAACTTGCGACAGACAGGGGATTGGAATTCTGGGGTAAATGCAGAATGTCAAAACAGAAATTAGCAAACTGAAATTAGCATTTGTAGGGATCAGTGAAGTGAAAGGGAGAGCAACAGTTTCTGGGCGGACGATAGGATGGTAAGAACAGCATCAGTGAGTGATGTAACAGTTGTCGGCATTGTTATGAATGGTGAGATAGGTAAGTGGGTGAGGTACTACGAGTAAAGCTGGTTTATCAGTCTTCAGGCTAGTTTGATGCGAACCACCACGAATTCCTTTTTTGTGCCAGCCGATTCATCTCAGAGTAGCATATATACCCAACAACCTCAGTTATTTGTTGTATGTGTTCCAATCAGTGTTTACCTTCTTCTGCTCCCCAATGTCTCAACACGTGTCCTATAATAGTATGCCTTCTTCTTGTTAGTGTTTTCCAAATATCCCTTTCCTCTCCGATTCTACTGAGGATCCCCTCATTCCTTACCTTATCAGTCCACCCAATTTTCAACGTTCTTCTGTAGCACCACATCTTAGTCGCTTCGATTCTCACTTTTTCCGGTTATCATATAGTCCATAGTTTACTTCCAAACAATGGTGAGCTGCAAAACACACTTCATCAGAAACTTCTTCCTCAAATTAAGGCTTATGTTTGATAACAGTAGACTTCTCTTGCCCAGGAATTCCCTCTTTGCTGGTTCTAAGCTGCTTTTTGTGCCATCTCTGCTCAATGCTACGCTTTCAAAATGTTCTCACGGTATTAAATTGATATATAAGTTTTTCTGTTTAGCTGCAGTTCGGTAGAAAGTGGTATAGGTGATGTAGAGTACAATGTCACCGACTCCTAGGTCTTCATACATCTTCGGTAATCCAACAAGATTTATTTGTCTGCTAAATTAACTGGTTTACTGTCTAGCGATATTATGGTATTAATGCTGTGGTATACGGTAAGCTATCGAAATGGAGTGACTGTAGGAAAATATAAAATCACTTAGACAGCGTTTTTAGTTGGTGTGGTGAAATGGAAGCCAGCAATCCATAAATGTATAAAAATGTAAGTTAATGCGGATAGGTAGGAAGATAAAACCAGTAATGTTCGGATACAGTATTGCTAGTGTCTTGCTTGAACAGTCAAATCATTTAAATATCTGGGCATAACGTTACAAAGCGATATTAAATGGAAAGAGCATGTCAGAACTGTGGTAAAGAAGGTGAACGGTCGGCTTCACATGTGAAGGAGACATTGTATGGGACCCTGGTCCGACCTATTCTTGAGTACTGCTAGGTCGGATGGCAGGAAGACCTCGAAGAAATTCAGAGGGGAGCTGCTATATTTGTTACCGGTACGTTCGAACAACACGTATGTGTTACGGAGATGCTTTGGGAAGTCAAATGGGAATCTCTGGAGGGAAGACTACGTACTTTTCGAGAAACACTATTGAGAAAATTTAGAGAACCGGCATTTGAAGCTGACAGCCGAACATTCTACTGCCGCCAACGTTCATTGCGCGTAAGGACGGAGAAGATAAGATTGGAGAAATTAGGCTCATAAGGAGGCATATAGATAGTCTTTTTCCCTCGCTTTGTTTGCGAGTGGAACAGGGGAAGGAATAACTAGTATTGGTACGTGGTACCCTCCGCCACGCATCGTACGGTGGCTTGCGGTGTATCTACGTAGATGTAGAATTAGATTAAAGCCCCGATGACTTGTATCTTCCTCCCAGCGTCTGTTCTGCAGTGACGCTGTCACTGAAAGCACAAAACCAGCAGCGAAATGCTCCTATCGGAGCACGTAAAAGACGAATATGCTCGTGTTTAAAACACTCTGACTGAAAAGTGGGGTACCAGCTGGCTCATTCTATCTTCCTCAGCACCTTTAGGTAAATTTCCCAAAAATTTTGGCTGGTAAATACATTCGCACTATTTCTACTATGAAACTCGCCTCCCACTCACACAAGCTACCCTAACTGTAACTCGCTCACGCCTGCTAGCCAATCCTTCACTGTAAGTAGTTCATACCCATCCACTCCCACCTGCCCATTCTCACTCATTCATCTCAACTCATTGTCATTATCTCTTTGTGTCTCTCTGTCATTATCTCCTGTTTCACAGAAACTGTTTCCTTCGTTTTGTTCTACTACGACTGTCTCCTCATGTTATCATAGTCTCCCTCTTGTTCTCTCTAACTGCTACTATCTCATTCATTCCTTCTCACTGCTGCTGTCCCTTTTCCCACTGGCACTGTGTTCTAAACACTTATCCTAACACTGTTTTGTCACTGTTAAGTATGATCCATTGTCATTGTGTCCCTCTCTTTCTTTCAAACTGTCATTGTCTCCATCATTAATTCAGTGCCTCAGCCACTGTCTATTATCTTCCAGTACTTATTATCTTTTCGTCTCTTTCCCACTGCCAGTGCCTTCTTTTCTCTCAGAATTAAAAAGCGCGAATATTTCCGCCTGCTAAAATTTTTTGCCGATGTTTTTAAAGGTATTGGGGAAGGTAGAATGAGGCAGCTGGTGCCCTACTTTTCCGTCAGTGGCGTTTAAGCACGAGTAAGTTTTATTCGCCCCATTTGTGTACCGGTAGGAGCACTTTTTCGCTAGTTCCCTTCTTTCCCTGCTGCAGTAGGACATGTCAAAGACATGAAAGGAACTTTATGGGCTAGGAAAATTTTAGCAGTTTCCTTACAAGAAATTGAAATAAAACAAATTTAATTTAATACTTCAGACCATATTTTATGTGCACAAACATTTTGCTTGAGCTCAGTACTACAACACTTCTGATGACAACGCAGACACTTTAAGTATATTTCCCCGTGCTACGTCACATTAAAAACTACTCTTTCACCACACGCAGGAATTTTACGAGCGTATTTTACGTGTACAAGAAGGGTAGTTCTGATCTTCTGTATCTCTGAAACTGATAGAGATATCAAGAAAACTTTCAAAGCTGTTGGAGATCGAGATCTTAGCCACTTGCTGTGCGTAGCCATTTTGTAATCAGCGGCTCAATTTTGTACCCAAAAACAATATTTAGGTAACAATTTGTCCATTATATTTGGACTGTTGAGCTCCGTGGCCGTGGATAATGATATTTCATTGTAAAAATACAGCAACCAGCCACTTTTTAATGCGTTTTATTTATGCCAATATGCATTTCGGGTTTGCACCCATCTTCAGCTGGCAAATTACATGGATCTTCAGTTACTACAGTAGTACAATCTCGACAGCAGTTTGAATGCTGCAGCAGGCCTGTGCAAAAGCAACGATTCCAATCATTTACTTCAATTTCGCGAGTTTAAAGTTACGCACTAACAGTTGTTCATTTTACTTACATTCTCCTCTCCTTGTTTTTTCTTGGCTTTTCTTCTTTCTTGCAACAACACAAACACTTTTTATCACGTATTTAACAGAGGCGCACTGCGTTATCCGCCATGTTGTCGACTGACAGTTTTTGTTTACATACAAACGGTTTATCTATGGACAGAGTTATATTTTTCGAAAGTTTTGAGGTTATAAGATAAGCTACTGTTTTCTAAACATTAACTTGGGTGACAGAAGTATTCTAAGTACAATGTATACAATTTTTTTGTAGTATTGAAGATAATAAACTAACATAACACATTTATACAACGCAGTAATTCATACATTTACAATATAACAAAGATAGAATTAAGATTTTTATGTTTTATACTATTACATGCATTTGTTAGGTTTATATTAGATTATGTTATTTCTTGATTGTGCTTAGTGAGTGGTTTGATAAGTAGAGTGTGGAAGTTTTTCAGAAATATTCGGTTTGGTAGCTCTATTTGGTCGTTAAGTATGTCAGCAGGGGATGCATGATTATGTGAACAAATTTCGATTTCTTCTAGGAGGTTCATTCTTTTTCCTTTGTTGGCTAGGTGGAGAACTTGTAGGTTATGGGATATGTCTGTTACTTGATGTTCTTCTTCTGCTACATGTTGGGCGAATGTGGATTTATTTAAGTTTTTTAAACGAAGAGCATCCATGTGTTCTCGAAACCGTATGCTGAAGTTTCTCCCTGTTTGGCCTATGTATGTTTTTGGACATGAGTTGCAGTTAAGTTTGTATATTCCTGATTGATTGTACGGTTTGGTATTATTTTTAATGTTATGGATAGCTTTGTCCTTTATTTTGTTATTTGTATAGTAGCTGATTTTGATATCTGTTCCTCGGAACAGCTTTGCTATTTTATATGACAGCTTTCCTACAAATGGTAAGCTTACATATTTTTCTTTTGGCTGTGTTGTGGCATTCTTTAATGTTGTTTTGTTATTGTATTTGTTTATGTGGGGATTTATCTTAGAGTTTAGTTCATCTATTAATTTTGGATTGTAACCATTATTGTAAGCAATTGCTTCGATGGTGTTTAGTTCTTCTATTTGGTCAGCTGGTTCTAATGGTATTTTGTGCATTCTATTTAGCATTGCTCTGTATGAAGCCGTCTTATGTTTATCCAGGTGGCAGGATGATTTATTAATTGTGTTATCTGTGTATGTTTGTTTCCTGTATACTTGAAATTTGTGTTTGTTGTTGGAGCTACTTATGCAGAGATCCAGAAAATTTAAACCTACTTCTGTCTGGTGTTCTACAGTGAAGATGATGTTCTGATGCATTTTATTCATTTCTTTTGCAAGGTTATCAATTTCTTCTGCTGTGCCATCAAATAAGATTATTATATCCTTGAAAACTGTCATTTCTTGTTAACGATATATATATATATATATATATATATATATATATATATATATATATATATATACACACTCCTGGAAATGGAAAAAAGAACACATTGACACCGGTGTGTCAGACCCACCATACTTGCTCCGGACACTGCGAGAGGGCTGTACAAGCAATGATCACACGCACGGCACAGCGGACACACCAGGAACCGCGGTGTTGGCCGTCGATGGCGCTAGCTGCGCAGCATTTGTGCACCGCCGCCGTCAGTGTCAGCCAGTTTGCCGTGGCATACGGAGCTCCATCGCAGTCTTTAACACTGGTAGCATGCCACGACAGCGTGGACGTGAACCGTATGTGCAGTTGACGGACTTTGAGCGAGGGCGTGTAGTGGGCATGCGGGAGGCCGGGTGGACGTACCGCCGAATTGCTCAACACGTGGGGCGTGAGGTCTCCACAGTACATCGATGTTGTCGCCAGTGGTCGGCGGAAGGTGCACGTGCCCGTCGACCTGGGACCGGACCGCAGCGACGCACGGATGCACGCCAAGACCGTAGGATCCTACGCAGTGCCGTAGGGGACCGCACCGCCACTTCCCAGCAAATTAGGGACACTGTTGCTCCTGGGGTATTGGCGAGGACCATTCGCAACCGTCTCCATGAAGCTGGGCTACGGTCCCGCACACCGTTAGGCCGTCTTCCGCTCACGCCCCAACATCGTGCAGCCCGCCTCCAGTGGTGTCGCGACAGGCGTGAATGGAGGGACGAATGGAGACGTGTCGTCTTCAGCGATGAGAGTCGCTTCTGCCTTGGTGCCAATGATGGTCGTATGCGTGTTTGGCGCCGTGCAGGTGAGCGCCACAATCAGGACTGCATACGATCGAGGCACACAGGGCAAACACCCGGCATCATGGTGTGGGGAGCGATCTCCTACACTGGCCGTACACCACTGGTGATCGTTGAGGGGACACTGAATAGTGCACGGTACATCCAAACCGTCATCGAACCCATCGTTCTACCATTCGTAGACCGGCAAGGGAACTTGCTGTTCCAACAGGACAATGCACGTCCGCATGTATCCCGTGCCACCCAACGTGCTCTAGAAGGTGTAAGTCAACTACCCTGGCCAGCAAGATCTCCGGATCTGTCCCCCATTGAGCATGTTTGGGACTGGATGAAGCGTCGTCTCACGCGGTCTGCACGTCCAGCACGAACGCTGGTCCAACTGAGGCGCCAGGTGGAAATGGCATGGCAAGCCGTTCCACAGGACTACATCCAGCATCTCTACGATCGTCTCCATGGGAGAATAGCAGCCTGCATTGCTGCGAAAGGTGGATATACACTGTACTAGTGCCGACATTGTGCATGCTCTGTTGCCTGTGTCTATGTGCCTGTGGTTCTGTCAGTGTGATCATGTGATGTATCTGACCCCAGGAATGTGTCAATAAATTTTCCCCTTCCTGGGACAATGAATTCACGGTGTTCTTATTACAATTTCCAGGAGTATATATATATATATATATATATATATATATATATATATATATATATATATATATATATATATAGAGAGAGAGAGAGAGAGAGAGAGAGAGAGAGAGAGAGGCCGATGTCAAAATACCCAGGCTAGTCAACAGGGGTCGACAACAGGTTCGCAAACTTATACCACTTACTGTCCTAACCGCCCGTTTCTAAGCCAAAAATTTCCTTTTAGAATGGGAAGAGTTACCCCATAATATAATACCATTCGACATAAGCGAATGAAAATAAGGACAGTAGACTAATTTTCGTGTCGAGTGATCACTCACTTCAGATTCCGTTCGAATAGTAAAAATTGCAACATTAAGTCTTTGAACGAGAACCTGAACTCTGGCTTTCCACGACAGCTTACTATCTATCTGAACACCTAGAAATTTGAAATATTCAGTTTCACTAATCATATGCCCATTCTGTGAAATTAAAATGTCAGGTTTTGTTGAATTGTGTGTTAGAAACTGTAAAGCTGAGTCTTGCTGTGATTTAGTGTTATTTTATTTTCTACAAGCCTTGAAGTTAGGTTATGAGTTGCACTATTTGAAACCGAGCCAGTGTTGCACACAACATCCTTTACTACCTAGCTAGTATCATGAGCAAACAGAAATATTTTAGAGTTATCTGTAACACTAGAAGTCATATCATTTATATAACAAATAAGTAACAGGAGTGGCCCCTACACTGAGCCCTGGGGCACCCCCCCCCCCTCCACTTGAGTGTGCCCCACTCAGACCCCACATCAGAGCCATTCTCAACATTTCGAATAATGACCTTTTGCTGTCTGTAGCTAAAGTAAGAGGTGAACCAATTTCGTAATGATCCAACTTCTGTAGCAATATTTTATGATCAACACAATCAAACGCCTTAGTTAAATCAAAAAATATGTCTAGCGTGCGAAACCTTTTATTTAACCCATCCAGTACCTCACAGAGAAAAGAGTATATAGCATTTTCAGTTGTTAAACCGCTTCTAAAGCCGAACTGTACATTTGAGAGCAAATCGTGTGATATAAAATGATAAATAATCCTCACATACACAGCCTTTTCAATAACTTTAGCAAACATTGATGGCATAAAAATAGGTCTAAAATTATCTACATTATCCCTTTCTCCCTTTTTATAAAGCGGCTTTACAACTGAGTGCTTTAATCGCTCAGGAAACTGGCCATTCTTAAAGGAAAAATTACAAATATGGCTAAATACAGGACTAACATGTGCAGCACAGTACTTTAAGATTCTGCTAGGCACTCCAACATAACCATGAGAGTCCTAAGTCTACAGTGATTTAATTATTGACTCAACCTCCCTCTTGTCTATATCACAGAGAGGTATTTCAGACATCAATTTCGGAAAGGCATTTGCCAAGAAAGTTATATGATTCCCTATAGAAACTAAATTTTTATTTAATTCACCAGCAATGCTCAGAAAATTATTGTAAAATACTGTACATATATCTGATTTATCAGTAACGTAAGTATTTTTACTGCGAACTGACCTTCTATCGTCGACCTTGTGCTGCTGACCAGACATTTCCTTCACAACTGGCAATAAGGGTTTCAATTTTAGCCTGTGAATTAGCTATTCTCATTTGCATACCACATATTCTTTGCTTTCCTAATAACATTTTAAGCACCTTACAATACCATTTGAAATAGGCTATGAAGCTTGATTGTGACTACTTCTAACATTTTGATAAAATTCCCGCTTTGTTCTACGTGATATCCTTATCCCACTAGTCAGCCCCCCAGGCTGCCTATTACTGCTAGTACCACGTTTAGAACGTTCTAATGAAAAGCAACTCTCAAAGAGCATGAGAAATGTGTTAAGGAAAGCATTATATTTATCATCTATGTTATCGGCACTATAAACAACCTGCCACTCTTGTTGACAAGGTTTAAAAAACTCTATTGCTGTTGGATTAACTTTCCTACATAGTTTGTAACTAAATGTGACATTTGTTCGAGTACTAAAGCCTTTTAGTGTTAAAATTTGAGCCGGCCAGAGTGGCCGAGCGGTTCTAGTCGCTACAGTCTGGAACCGCGCGACCGTTACAGTCGCAGGTTCGAATCCTGCCTCGGGCAAGGATGTGTGTGATGTCCTTAGGTTAGTTAGGTTTAAGTAGTTCTAAGTTCTAGGGGACTTATGACCTCAGCAGTTGAGTCCCATAGTGCTAAGAGTCATTTGAACCATCTTTTTTTTTGTTAAAATTTGTGCATCATGGTCTGAAAGGCCATTCACGCTTTTACTAACAGAATGCCCATCTAGTAATG
This sequence comes from Schistocerca cancellata, assembly GCF_023864275.1. NCBI lineage: Eukaryota > Metazoa > Arthropoda > Insecta > Orthoptera > Acrididae > Schistocerca > Schistocerca cancellata. The sequence continues at coordinate 421,155,147 of NC_064628.1, read as the reverse complement.
AAGTATGAATAAAAATATTGTCTATGGCTGTGCTACTGTTCCCCTGCACCCTAGTTGGAAAAAAACACTGTCTGTATCAAATCATATGAATTTATGAGATCTGCCAACATCATTTTTCTTGCACCATCATATACAAAATTTATATTGAAGTTACCACAAATAACTAATTTCAGGTACTTCCTACAAAGTCAATCAAGAACCCTCTCTAGCTTGAACAGAAATGCTCTGAAGTCAGAGTTAGGGGACCTATAAACAACAACAATTAGAAGTTAAGTTTCACTAAATTCAATTGCCCCTGCACAACATTCAAATATCTGTTTAGTGCAGTGCCATGATACGTCTATGGACTCAAATAGAATACCGTTTATTACATACATAGCCACTCCCCCACTCCCCCACCCCGCAAGAAACTCCATGAAAACAGCCAGCTAAACTGTATCCTGGTAAAGGAAGCCTCTGAATTGTCAAATTATTTAAGTGGTGCTCTGATATACCAATAATTTCAGAGTCAACATCTATAAGCAGTTCACTAACTTTATGTCTAATACCTCTTATATTTTGATGAAATATGCTAATTCTTTCTCTACTTGGAAACATGACATCCTCTGAACGTGAGCCCTTAAGAGGGACTTCATTTAAGCAGGTATACCTATCAGCTGACTTCAGTCTAAAGAAGGTGCAGCTGTAACATCAACTACTACATGAATTTTTCCATGAGTGATCCCCCCACCACCGCCACCCACTACTCTGTCATCTATGAGCTTTGCCAGCCTCCTCTTCCCACACCTATTGAGGTGCAGGCCATGCCTTGTGAAACCCAATCTACTGATAGACCCAACTGGCACCACCGAGATGTGGCCCATGCCCTCTGCCATCAGCGCCCTCCCCATCCTCATGTTATCTTAGTGTGGTATAAATATTCGATAGGGGGCCTCTTGAAACACCAAACACTTCTGCTCCTGTGGTTATGGAAGCATCAATAATCTGCTCACGTTCTGTTTCCCTTGGCTTCGACATAGGGCACTCGCAATTACACAGAACACTGTCGTGACCACGACTGAAACTGGCAACATGTGAAAAATGAATCAAATAAGCAAAAAATGCATTCTTACGATAAAATCGATAGCTCTTTTTTAAAAATCTAGATTCACTCGTATTTTATGTGTAAAGGACTTTTTTGTGAGTTTCATAATTGTGCGAAACTGTTCAAAATTTTGTAAGAAGGTAGACAAGTAAAGATAATTAGTGATTGTCCTTTTGTTTTGCGGAAGCTTTATCGGTTGCAGGAAGTTAGCAACATCTTTCGAAAGACAATAAAAAATACTACGCAGACTCATTCGTTGCCCGAGTCAACAAAAATCGACATCGGTTGCCAAGCAATGGTGGTCTCATGTCAAAATAATGTCACTGTAAATGTGAAGAAGCAGAAAGAAAAATACTGCTTTCATAGCCCAAAAAAGACGAATATGAGCCCTCTTTAGCTGCAAGGTGTTGGCACACATGTATCTTGTAATTTATAGGCTAAAGTCAAAGATTCTTTGCCCAAAATCTTTAAGATTCGCCAGCCATAATAAACAATATATGTCATTTGGCTGAAGAGCATACACACAATTCCTAAAAAAGTTTTTCTGAGTGGATAAAATTTCTGGTGGTGGATTTGTTGGGGGGAGCGGGGTGCTAAAACAATTTTTGCTTTATGGTGAAGGGGACTGATTTTTTCCATGAGGGGACAATTTCTTCGTCACACACACTCCCTGTTACATGTATGGTGAGAAGTGTAAGAACAAACAAATATAAATTTATATTATTCTAAAGAATGGGACGCACCTACAATAGAAAGTATTAGAGAGTGGGAGAGCATCTGTAATAGGAAGTATTCCATAGTGAGGATGGATGAACCAAAATAATGGATGCAACTAAATTTTAATGTCACGTTGCATCTTGCTGCACGACATGATAACTGCCATGTTGGATGACATGATGGCGTGTGACATGTTGTACGATATGGCATCATGTATCACGTTACTTGACCTGACACGAGGCCTTATATTATATGATATGGGTATTAATACCAACAAGTAAAAAAGTGCGAATATATCAAGTTGGTTTAATTTAAATGTCTTTGAAGCGGCCATTTAAGTCGAAAAGCTAGTTCCCTTCTTTTGCATCCCTGACTCGGCCCAGGACATATTTTCCTTTATTGTGCTATGATACGTGCATTTATGACTATTCATGGTAGGGTGCTGGCAGCTGTTGAGAGGGTATGTCTCTGCATCTCCCAGTAACGCTACCCCCGTGTAGTTGCGTCCGTAAGACGACGAATCTCCGCGGTATTCAGGATGAAACTGAATCTTGCGCGCCTGTTATGAGACACAAAAGTAGCGCTGTGAGTCAGCACTGGACTCACATTGTGGAAGAGCTGTGGACAAATCCCTGCTCGACCACCCAGATTCAGCTTTTCTATGGTTCCTCTAAGCGGCGAAGTCGAATGTCGTTTGCGGTCTCCGCTCTTGGGTTCGGCCTCTAACGACGTCGTCGTTGTCAGACGTTAATCCTACCTGTGATAAGAGTCCAGTGAACTTCTCATTAGCGTAATATCCGCTGAAACGTCGACCTTGCAAAATGGTCACGTGGTTATTCTTTACTAGTTGAACAGCTTATCGTAACCATAGTGGAACTGTATAGTAGCAATTGTTGGGTTGGTATGTACAGCGTTCACTGTAATTAAGTACGTCCAGAATTGATCTTCGTAATCAACACGGTGGGTCACTTTCCATTTGAATATTCCCTTTTGTTTCTCATGGGTAAAACGTCCAGTACACGGGGTACCATGTAGTAGAAGAAGTGAAAAAATTCTGATACCTTGGAAGCAAAAGAACGCATGAGAGGCAAAGAAATGAGAATATAAGCAACAGACTAGCACATCCAAAGAGGGTAATCCTCGCTACAGGAAGTTTACTGGTATTGGACATAGGGCTATATTTAAGGAAGCAGTTTCTGAGAATGAAGCCAACGATTGGACAAATCATGGATTATAGGAAAACTGGAAAAGTAGAGAAACGAAACGTTTGGGATGTGATGTTGTGGAAGGATGATGAACGATAAATGGACTGATAAGATAAGCAATTATATGATTCTTTGCAGAATGGACGAAGAAATGAACATATGGAAAACAGTGACCATAAGAAGGGAGAGGATGATAATACATTTGTTAATATATCAGGGCGTAACTTCCGTGGTACTAGAGGGACCTGTAGACGGTAAAAACCGCAGGGAAAGACTGAGATTGGAATACACAAACAAATAGTAGAGGACATAGGAAGCAAGTGCCAATCTGAGATGAAGAGTTTGGCACAGAAGATAATGTCGTGGCTGGAAGCATCCAACCCGCCAGAAATTGATGAGAAAAAGCTAATGCAAAATGGACACGTTCAAACAATTAGGTCAAATCCGAATGAAGTTTTATTCAGTTATAATAAACACAGTGCATCTCGAAGTTACTTAGTTGTGTATACATCCAAAGAAATAAAAGTCAAATAAATGTGACAAGTACACTATCTGTTGAAAAGTAACCGGAAACCTGGCTCAAAATGACTTACAGGTTCGTGATGCCCTCCTTCGGGAATGCTGGAATTCAATATTGCGTTGGCCCACCCTTAGCTTTGATGACAGCTTTCACTCTCGGAGGCATACGTTCAATCAGGTGCTGGTAGGTTTCTTGGGGAATGGCAGTCCATTCTTCACGGTGCGTTGCATGAGGAGAGGTATCGATGTCGGTCGGTTAGGCCTGGCATGAAGTTAGCGTTCCAAAACATCCTAAAGGTGTTATTCAGGATTCAGGTCATGACTGTGCAGGCCAACCCATTACAGGGATGTTATTGCCGTGAAACCATTCCGCCACAGGCCATGCATTATGAACAGGTGCTCGATCGTGTTGAAAGATGCAATCGCCATCCACGAATTGCCCTTCAACAGCGGGAAGTAATAAGGTTCTTAAAACGTCAGTGTAGGCCTGTGCTGTGATAGTACCACGCAAAACAACAATGGGTGCAAGCCCCCTCCATGAAAAATACGACAACACCATAACACCACCGCCTCCGAATTTTACTGTTGGCACTACACACGCTGGCAGATGACGTTAACCGGGTATTCGCCATACCCACACCCTGCCATCGGATCGCCACATTGTGTACCGTGATTCGTCACTCCACACAACGTTTTCCCAGTGTTCAATTGTCCAATGTTTACGCTCCTTACACCAAGCGAGGTGTCGTTTGGCATTTACTGGCGTGGTGTGTGGCTTGTGAGCAGCCGCTCGACCACGAAATCCAAGTTTTCTCACCTCCCGCATAATTGTCACAGTACTTACAGTGGATCCTGATGCAGTTTGGAATCCCTGTGTGATGGTCTGGATAGATGTCTGCCTATTACACATTACGATTCTCTTCAACTGTTGGCGGTCTCTGTCAGTCAACAGACGAGGTCGGCCTGTACGCTTTTGTGCTGTACGTGTCCCTTCACGTTTCCACTTCACGATCGCATCGGAAACAGTGAACCTAGGGATATTTAGGAGTGTGGAAATCGCGAGTACAGACGTATGACACAAGTGACATCCAATCGCCTGACCACGTCGAAGTCAGTGAGTTTCGCGGAGCACCCCATTCTGTCCTCTCACGATGTCTATTGACTACTGAGGTAGCTGATATGGAGTACCTGGCAGTAGGTGGCAGCACAATGCACCTTATGAGAAAAACGTATGTTTTTGGGGGTGTCCGGATACTTTTAATCACATAGTGTATCACATGCACAGTTTAGTATTCAAGGTTCCTTAATTGTATGTCCATAAGTAACGTGCCGAGAGTATATGCCCTTACTGTCATCTGTGGGCTAAAGGAAGCTTACAGTGGGAACACGAACAAGATGACTGTAATTATTACAAGCAAATCTGAAACACAGAGATAGGGAAATAGTTCAAACATTCTGCAGTAACCGAAACAAATCAACTGATGTTAAAGAAATGAACAGTGACAGCCATAAGTTTCGAAGGATTTAATAAATAAACCAATTTTGAAAAACGTACGCAGTTTAAACGAAGGTGGATGGAAAAAATATTGCAGTGTTATTGTATGGATATAACATGGATTCACAGCCTGAAATAAAGTAAGAATTACTTAAATTTTGAGATTTCGTTAACAGATTAGACTTAATAAAACAGGTACGGCATTTTCAGAATGGAAAGGGGGGGGGGCATATTTGATGAGAGTTTAAGTAAAATAATAAGATTCAGAGGAATACACAAGAAATTATTATCACAATGATTAGCAAATATATATTCTCTACGCTGGAAGGTCGTAAAAGAATTCGGTAGCTGATTTTCATCTAGAGATTGCGTTACTTAAACTATTAGTTACCATACAAGGATATGAAGTTTATTATATAAATGAAGTCGAGAAAATTAAAACTAGGAAAAGAAAGCGGGAAAAATTCAGTGGCACACCGATGATATGAGATATAACGTTAATCTAGGACATAAATGAAGCAAATTATTGATACGTAAAAGCAATGACGCTTCACCGATAACCCTAGAAGAAATAGCAGTCACGTTGCGAACAGCAGTAAAGTAAGAAGTAAGTCATGTAAATTTATCAAGTGTCATTGAACGCGGTGTTCGGTTTATCAGCAGATTATGTGAAGCGTCAATGGATTCTCCGTGGGAATACGGCAAACAGTGAATAATTAGCGGTGCCTCACGCAGTGCGCCTGATTTGCCTACATAATGGCTGCGTCCCGAATAACTGAACTGAAGGAATTGAAATTGTGATTTATCGATTATGAAGTGGGAGGTAATGACTTTGCTATAGTAACGAAGTTTCGCAAACAGAGATCCAGGAGGGAAAAATGTAATCATTACACCTTGTCCATTGTAGACCAAATTCCCGAGGATAATTTGTAATTAGCGGAAGCAATTTCCTGTGTGTCGTATAGGCTGCAAACGGCGCTACAATTTGCGCCGAAATACGGTCGCACACATGTCGGAAGTTCTCATAATATGCTAATTACTACGTAAATAGCCGTATGAGAAGCACTTATACGACATCTTGAAGAAGAAATGTTCTCGCATTAAAAATGCATCTCAAGGATGAATTACGTACTTGCACTGACGAACAGTGAGTAATCGTGTCCATGATATTTTTTTCTGATAACAAAATTTTTTTGTAGTAACATGTTGAATAAGAAATGAATAGAATGTTAGCAAAATGTAGCTTACGCTACATTGAAATCGTAACAGGTGGTATGTCTTTACCTTACATTTGAATTAATAGTAAATCTATGCGCAAAAATGTTATTAAATAACAACGCTTTACAGGTGAGGTAACATTAGTTGTACTAAGAGGCACAGAAAATACAAAGTCTGCTACCTGTATGCAGGCATACCTGTAAACGTTTTCTTATTCTACATATGTTATGACACTTGTAGCACATATCAAGCACACTGTTAAGTGAAAAGACAAACACACGACCTACAGCACTCTTATCGTGCGTGTTGATTCTGGCAGAGCATATTTTCAGTCTCAGAGCAGGTACTGGCCATGGTTAAGGATGGGAATGAATGCTACAGATGTATCAGAAGCTGAAAGTAATACAGAATGCTACGGTAGAAGCCTGAAACATTATGTTCTCAGTCTTTAGTATAAGTTTTGAATAGCTTTCGAGGGAACCCGCGCATCTAAGATCTATCAGCTATTTACCGCAGGGGAAGATTGTCACCCCTCGCTACTCAGACTGCTTGCTAATCCCTACCGACGACGTCTACTTGACAAGCAAGTTTTAACCATGGTTTCCATGTTTGAAGAAGATATCTTGTGAAACCAAACAAGGTTTTACAGACGTCCACAAGATGATTATAAAAAACACAGCACGTGCTGTGCCAAATTCGCATAATTGGCCTGGAATTCGACTTAAACGATTTAAAGAAGCCACGAATATTCAAATGACTGCAGAAATTATATTTGTTCGAAGGCCATTTGAATAAAATAATTTTGGGTATTAGGCCACGTCATTATGAAACACTAAAGCAAGTATACAGGCGACATTTCGATCGACCTGTTGCAGTCCTCTTAACCGCCCTGAAGAGGCTCGCAGCAAGTCGGTCGAAATATCGGCAACTGTTTCATTTCATTGACTACGATCAGCTCTGCAAGTTCTCATGTTTGACTCATTTGTCACTTTTCTTATACTTTATCCTTTTCTTTCTCCTCCAGCTTATCCATTTCCATGCCCTTTTCTTCTTTCTTCCAATTTTCTGCAATTTTGTCATACGATGACATGGTTGTAGTGTGTGGCTGTATTTGAAGACAAATGTTGATGGTGTTGAGACAGCAACCAGCCACAAATTTATTCAAAAGGTATCGTTACCGGTCTCGAATCATTACAATTCATCGTCAGACGGCTTTCAAGCTTTTACTAGAGCATGTGGTGCGTTTTTTACTGATTAGTTGTTCTAAAATATAAATAATACATAATTATAAGCACGTCACACAGATGGTTGCGTTACAGATTTGCATTGGGATGTTACTCACGTGAAATGTCGGTTTGGAGTACTTGTTTTCATAGTTTTCGTCCAGCAGACGACGTTCGTAGTTTTCGCCACATTCCCATCATATGTGTGATGTTCTTATAATTATGTATTATTTATTTTTTAGAAAAACTAATCAGTAAAAAACGCACATGTTCTAATGAAAGCATGAAAGCCGTTTGACGATGAATTGTAATGATTCGAAACCGGTAACGGTACCTTTTGAATAAAGGAACTTAAAATAAATTTGTGGCTGGTTGCTGCCTCAACACCATCAACATTTGTCTTCCAATTTTCCTCCTAATCATTCTCTTTCTTTCTCTCCCTTATCCTTGTTATCATCTTCCAATACTTCTCAAGCCCTCCCTCCCACTTCACATCTTCTGCTCTTCCTCCAGTTCCATCTCTTCTTCTATCTTCACTTCCTCCTTCCTCTGACCTTCTTTTTCAATGTCCCTACCCATTCCTTTTCCAAGTCTGTCACCTCCTTCTCATCCTTACCCTCCTCTTCTTCACTTGTACTTCCTCCCTTATGTTAATCAGTTCTACTTCATTCTCCTCAAATCTGATGTGTTACTCGTCTTCCCCTACTTATCTGTGATCTTAGAATGGAACTGATTCTGTACTAAATCTCATTCATCCTCTTTATTCCTATCGCTCATCCTACTGCTTCAATATTCTTTCTAATCTACTGCGTTTTAATGTTCTTTCTCATCCATTTTACATCCCTCCTCCTCATTCTCTTTCTTCTCATCTCCTCTCCCTCTTCTGTGGCTCCTCCCACTTTTCTCTTCTCTCACTCTTGGCCTGTTCCACATCTTGTTCTCCTCCTAATTCATTTCCTGATCTTCTCTTTCTTCTTCATTCACCTTCTTTCTCCTAAGCGCCGGCCTGAGTGGCCGAGCGGTTCTAGGTGCTACAGTCTGGAATCGCGCGACCGCTACGGTCGCAGGTTCGAATCCTGCCTCGGGCATGGATGTGTGTGATGTCCTTAGGTTAGTTAGTTTTAAGTAGTTCTAAGTTCTTGGGGACTGATGACCTCAGTAGTTAAGTCCCATAGTGTTCAGAGCCGTTTGAACCATTTCTCCTTAGTGTCACCCACTCACACCTCCCCTCCTTCAGCATTCCTCTGTTTCCTCTTTCAATGTTATTATCCATCTGTTCCCCTTTTGTACTCCTCTGTGGCCGCATCCTCCTTAGACACTTCATGTAATCTTCCACTCACCCATCCTCATCCACCCTTTTACTCTGTTTATCTTACCTTATTTTCTTCATCCATATTTCCATCTCCTTCTTTTCTTCTTCCATTTTCTCAACCTACATCTCTTCATAATTTATATTGTCACTCGTTTTTTTTTCTTTTTTTCTCAATCTTCATCTCCTTTGTTTACATCTCCACATCCTTTTCCTTCCCCCCTTCTTTATATTCCTTCCTTCCTTTCTTCCTGCACCTTCTCTCCCTACCCTTCTGCAACTTGCCTCCACTGTTGATTACCTTACATAAAATGCATCATACAAACAGTTAATTTTTAATTTATGAAAGAAATTTATTGTCAAAAAAGTCTTTGGGATTATCAGGACTTTATTTGTTTGTGGCACACACTCAATTGAATGTCAGTTTATGAAATGTGAAGGCGGAAAGGAAAAAATACAAAAGAATGTATACAAATATTGTAATCTGATTAAGAAAAAATATGGAATATCATCACAAAACGTAATTTCCTAATGAGATAGTATTCTGATTGTAAAAATCTTGATGATTCGTGGCACATTGTACTTAAGCCTTTCTTCTTCCTCCCACTGTACCCTTTAGTCACGTAAGTCGTTTCAGTTCTTATTCTGGTTTATAAGGATACTTTTTGAACATGCATGATAGTTTAAGACTCAAACAGATCTCTTTATTCTCATCTTACAGTTGCTTACAAAGTATTTAACAAATTTAAACTACATGCAGCTATGAAAAAAGTTTCATACTGACATTTGTATAACACCATGATGGAACAATATTGAACGAAATAGCTTGGCATTTTTAAAAAATTGCAAAATTAAACATAAGATTCGAACACAGTTACTTTCGCAAATAGAAACTTGTCTAAGATATTTCACATTTTACAATTCACTGTTTGGTTGCAGGATTCCTATTTGTGTTCAGAAAAATACAGCAAAGATCCAGATATGAAAATTATTCAACGCTTTTCGTTTTCTCATAGTGCACAGCCCAAGTATGTCAATACCAAATCGATTCTGTCAGCTGAACCCAGCGAACGCAAACAGTATTCTCTGGCATATTTACACCTATCGTGTACGCAAGGATTATACAAGTTAAACACGAAAGGAGAAAAATATTACTTTTTTAATATGTCCACAACAATACGCGACAACTGTCTGCAGCTTAGTTAATTTAATCTAGTAAAAACTGACAAATATTATTTGAACGTTGTCATGTTACGCGAGTCCTGCTCTTTCGCGAAGCAATTCCGAGGGAACAATCGATCTGAATATCACACACACATACACACACTATGGCGCGAGGGCATGTGGGCACACACACGGTCACAAATCTACAGATAACATTTCTGTCCGATGCTTTACTTCTCTGGCTTGCGTTTCAAATAACAGATACGTATATTTTTATTTATTTTTTTGCCGTGCGGTTTACAATTCATAAGGGTAGTTTGTTATTATAAACCAATTGAAAGACCGGTTAAAAAAGGGGGAGGAATATGTTGGCGAAATTAACTGCATACCTGACAGGTGAAGCGACGTTGATCCATTTTCAATAATAAAAACAAATTGGCGCTGCCGGGGCGGGCGCTCGCAGTTGGAGGCGGAGGGAGCAATTGTACGAACAAACGGAGTGCGGTTTGCTCGCGGCGGGGGGCGGCGGCTTTGGCGCGCGGGCGGCCTAAGCGGCAGGGGCAGCGCTCTCCGATGACGCCGCTAGCGGAGGGCACACGAGGCCGGCATACGCCGTGCTACTGCACTGCCGTCTTCTTAGTCATGAAATTAGGTCATGGCCATAACAACTTGAGACAATGCGCAAACATACAAGAGACCGAACTCTAGAGCTACTGGCAACGCAAATGAGCTTTGAAACGAATCGGGCATGGACATAAGAAAAAAGGTTGGGTAAATACTTCGTGTGGAATGTTTCTCCGTTCAGCTGTGAAATTTAGACATTGAAGAAGAGAGGGAGAGCCTGAACTGTAGCAATTGAGAAGTGCATTTTGAGGAGAATGGAAAAAACGAAATGGTTGAATGAAGTGAAAGGGTAACAGAACAAAGAACTATCTTAAACCTGGTTGAGAAAAGGAAAGCATGTTGGTTAAGACATATACTGTAAGAAAAAGGAAGCCTTTCAACATCCATCGAAGACACAGTGGAAAGGCAGAAGAAAACAGAAAGGAGAAGAATAAAAATGCTGGATGTAGTGAAGCTACCAGGGTACGAAGCAGGTGGCCTGAAGTAGGATTGGATGGAAAGAGCAGCGGTATAAGGAATCGGGCAAAAGAAAGAACACCTTTTCATGGTCTTAATGAAATTATTCTACTACATCTTCCTTCGTTTCCCGAATGCTGCCATGTACTTTATAGGGAAGGGTATATAATTTTCTTGTGGGGGGGGCGGGGGGGGGCGAGAAGAGGAGAAGGTAGGGAATCATCCGGTTTCTGTTTGACTGATGCGGCCTGTCACGACTTGTCCTAAATTCTACATTTCAGAATAACACATACCATTCATCTTTTTCTGAACAATGATTTCAGTCTCTTCTCCTGCAGTCTGGGCCCTCTGTAGCGACCTTAATACCATAGGATCAATTCTCTGACGTCTTAGGACGTGTCCTATCAACCTGTCCCTTCTCCTTCTCAATATATACCACATACATCTCACCTCGCCTATTCTGCAGAGAATCTTCTCATCCGTTATCAGTCTACCTAATTTTTAAAATCCTTCTATAGCACTACACATCAATAATAATCATCGACGACGGCGGCTGAAGACTCCCTGTTTCCCTACAGTCCACGCTTCACTTCCATGCAATGATTTGCCACAGATCTAAAGTCACAGAAATGTTTTCCTCTAATTTAGACTGAGGTGTGGTGCTGATAGACTTCTTTTGGCGAGGAATGCCATCTATGTCTGCGACAGTTTGCTGCTTTGTTCTTCTTGCTTCGTCCATAATGCGTAACTTAGCTGCCAAGTTTGCGGAATTCCTTAATTTCGTGTACCTCGCGGCCCTCAATTTTATCGCTTACGTCATTTCTCCTTCTCCTTATTAGTTCCGTTTTTCGTCGGTTTACTGTCAGTCAGTATTCTGTATTCATAAGACTGTTCACTCCATTCAACAGGAGCAGTAAATCTTCTTCGCTCCATTGAGAATAGCAATATCATCGGCAAATCTTACCATTGATAACCTTTCACCCTGAATTTTAACCCCATCCCTGAATCTCCCTTTCTTATTCGCAGTTCCACTTTCGAGGTTAAAATTCCCTGACCTACAACCTTTTTAATCATGGAACTTAGATATTGGCCTTCCAGCCTTACTGTTCACACCAATTGGCGCGTTAGAGCGTGGAAACCCCGAGGTGGTTGGAAGGCCCTGCCCACAAGGTTCCAAGCGTTCTCAATTGGGGAGAGATTCGGCGACCTTACGACCTTACTGGTAAAGGTAGAGTTTGGCAACTGCGAAGACAAGTTCTAGAAATTCTCGCTGTATGAGAGCGAGCATTATCTTCCTGAATTGTAAGACCAGGATGACTTGCATTGAAGGGCCACAAAACGAGGTGTAGAATATTGTCGATGTGCCGCTACGCTGTAAAGGTGGCGCGGACGACAACCAAAGGGGTCCTGCAAAGAAACGAATGGCACCCTAGATCATCACTCCTAATTGTCGGGCCTTACGACCTTACTGGTAAAGGTAGAGTTTGGCAACTGCGAAGACAAGTTCTAGAAATTCTCGCTGTATGAGAGCGAGCATTATCTTCCTGAATTGTAAGACCAGGATGACTTGCATTGAAGGGCCACAAAACGAGGTGTAGAATATTGTCGATGTGCCGCTACGCTGTAAAGGTGGCGCGGACGACAACCAAAGGGGTCCTGCAAAGAAACGAATGGCACCCTAGATCATCACTCCTAATTGTCGGGCCTTACGACCTTACTGGTAAAGGTAGAGTTTGGCAACTGCGAAGACAAGTTCTAGAAATTCTCGCTGTATGAGAGCGAGCATTATCTTCCTGAATTGTAAGACCAGGATGACTTGCATTGAAGGGCCACAAAACGAGGTGTAGAATATTGTCGATGTGCCGCTACGCTGTAAAGGTGGCGCGGACGACAACCAAAGGGGTCCTGCAAAGAAACGAATGGCACCCTAGATCATCACTCCTAATTGTCGGGCCTTACGACCTTACTGGTAAAGGTAGAGTTTGGCAACTGCGAAGACAAGTTCTAGAAATTCTCGCTGTATGAGAGCGAGCATTATCTTCCTGAATTGTAAGACCAGGATGACTTGCATTGAAGGGCCACAAAACGAGGTGTAGAATATTGTCGATGTGCCGCTACGCTGTAAAGGTGGCGCGGACGACAACCAAAGGGGTCCTGCAAAGAAACGAATGGCACCCTAGATCATCACTCCTAATTGTCGGGCCTTACGACCTTACTGGTAAAGGTAGAGTTTGGCAACTGCGAAGACAAGTTCTAGAAATTCTCGCTGTATGAGAGCGAGCATTATCTTCCTGAATTGTAAGACCAGGATGACTTGCATTGAAGGGCCACAAAACGAGGTGTAGAATATTGTCGATGTGCCGCTACGCTGTAAAGGTGGCGCGGACGACAACCAAAGGGGTCCTGCAAAGAAACGAATGGCACCCTAGATCATCACTCCTAATTGTCGGGCCTTACGACCTTACTGGTAAAGGTAGAGTTTGGCAACTGCGAAGACAAGTTCTAGAAATTCTCGCTGTATGAGAGCGAGCATTATCTTCCTGAATTGTAAGACCAGGATGACTTGCATTGAAGGGCCACAAAACGAGGTGTAGAATATTGTCGATGTGCCGCTACGCTGTAAAGGTGGCGCGGACGACAACCAAAGGGGTCCTGCAAAGAAACGAATGGCACCCTAGATCATCACTCCTAATTGTCGGGCCTTACGACCTTACTGGTAAAGGTAGAGTTTGGCAACTGCGAAGACAAGTTCTAGAAATTCTCGCTGTATGAGAGCGAGCATTATCTTCCTGAATTGTAAGACCAGGATGACTTGCATTGAAGGGCCACAAAACGAGGTGTAGAATATTGTCGATGTGCCGCTACGCTGTAAAGGTGGCGCGGACGACAACCAAAGGGGTCCTGCAAAGAAACGAATGGCACCCTAGATCATCACTCCTAATTGTCGGGCCTTACGACCTTACTGGTAAAGGTAGAGTTTGGCAACTGCGAAGACAAGTTCTAGAAATTCTCGCTGTATGAGAGCGAGCATTATCTTCCTGAATTGTAAGACCAGGATGACTTGCATTGAAGGGCCACAAAACGAGGTGTAGAATATTGTCGATGTGCCGCTACGCTGTAAAGGTGGCGCGGGCGACAACCAAAGGGGTCCTGCAAAGAAACGAATGGCACCCTAGATCATCACTCCTAATTGTCGGGCCTTACGGTGGGTGACAGTCAGGTTGGTATCCCACTGCCGTCCTGGAGGTCTCCAGACGCGTCTTCGACCTGTAATCTCACTGACTGGAATAGAATTGTCTTCAGTGATGAGTCCCACTTCTGAGCCCCTATGACCAGCGAAGAAGTGTCTGGAGACCCTTCGGACATCGGTGGGACACCATCCCAACAGTCGCCCGCCATGCAGCCCTACAATCAGGAGTGATGATCTGGGGTGACGTTTCTTTTCATAGCAGGTCCCATTTGTTGTCATCCGCGGCACCTTTCAGACACAGAGGGTCATCAGCGACATTCTACGAGCCGTTTTGTTGTCCTACGTGCAAGCCATTGTGGGCTTACATTTCAAGCAGCTAAGGCACGTTCGCACACGGCGAGAGTTTCTACTGCTCGTCTTCGTGCTTGTCAAAAGCTACCTTGGCCACCAAGGTCGGCGGAACTCTCCACAATTGAGAACGGTTGGAGCATCAGGAGCAGAGGCCTCCAACCAGTTCGGGATTTTCACGGTCTAACGTGCCAGCTGGACTAAATTTGACTCCCTACCCTTCAGGAGAACATTCAACAATTTTGTCAATGCTAAGACGAATAACTACTTGCATTTGAGCCTGAGGCGGACCAGCGCGTTATCGACTTTCTCAATTTTTCAAGCTGTTTCTCTTGATCAAATCGTCCAATTTTGCTGAAATTGTAATTATTTGTTTGTCTGTACATGCGCATCACGTCTACCGATGCCATCCCATTCCAGTAATTCTTTCGTGATGCGTCGTCTTTTTTTCGTAAGTTTTGCTCCCATTTTTCTGTAAATGTTAGGATCATGGACACATGAAGAATTAAGCAGACTATGCGAGAGTTCTCACACTTATCTGACCTTGCTAACAGTAAAAAGCTGTTTTTAGTGTAAGGTCTTCAGTCCAATAGGCACACAGGCTCTAATACTCTGTAAGCCGTTGTTCTGCCTAGCGAGAGGTACGGCAGAAATGTATCGAAGGCTTTTAGTAATTCAATAAACATGATATCAGTTACTATTTCGAGAACAGTTCACTTTTAAAAAGGTAACAGACTAATATCGTAATTCCTATTAATCCATACGAGCGTTATCTTCTTGTGATTTGATAACTTGTCAGCAAACGTAGATGACACTGTCTGTGGACAATCATCAGTGTTATGAGGCATAAAATACTAACAAATGTTTAGTACCCATCACAAAAGACGCCGTCAGAAGCGAAAATAACATCCGGTGTATCTAAAAGGAGTAAATTAGTTACTAAGACTCTCGTCATTTAACCAATTAAAGAAGGAGTCTCTTAATAACTAATAGACATCTCCTGCACCGCCGGGGATGTTATTCAGTAATTTCAGCTTGTGTGTCGTTGGTCTAAGGTACATAACACAGCAGTCATCGTAGACAATTTAGCGACCATGAAAGTCCGCATTCTTTCGTGTAAGTAACTTTTCTTCGAGCACCGACAATGCTATACAAGGATTGTAAAACAAACCATTTTCAGTTGTGAGTGCAGATATTCTTGTAGCTATTACAGTAATCAGTTAGCAGGCAAAATTCGATTTCAAAATTTTTCTGAGGCTGACTGCTGTACGGCATTTTTCAGTTGTTGACGATTCCATTTCTTGCGCAATATTTCAACTATTTATCCGATATTCTTCATCAGATACTGCCGGCAGTGGTCTTACGTATGTGGTTGTCTGGACTTATACGAAAATGTGAGGTATTCTGCTCTCGCTATCCTATTTGCATCCTCTGTTGCGTTTTTATTTTTGGGGGCCGCGGCTTTATTTCAGCGAATTGTACATTCCCATTGGCTCTTTTCGCTTCTCGTGAATGAAGCGAACGACGAGATTGCAACAAATTGAATGCCCGGTCTCAAGCATTGCTTGAATCATACCTCGATTCTTAACAACTTTTCCGATATCCTTATTTCGATCATCTCCTTAATTACTCTGTCTCATGCAACTGGAAACATGACTGAAGATACTGTGTTTGTTGTGGGCGCCCAAAACCTGAGTGTCAAAGGACATAGCGGGCAGCCGTTAGTGGAGTGTAGTTCGAGTCTCAACGCTGACGATTCCTCATAGTCTGATAGGTGTTCCGTCAGAAAACATAAGACCACGTGGCACAGTTTCTTGGCGGATCCTCGGCAAAAGGCTCTCCACCATTTTGAGGCAGCTGAGATAGTTTGTAAACAATGCCATGAATAAGTTCGGCAGAGAAGGCATTCGACAACCAGAATGCCAGAAATATTTCAGTGCAATCTTGCAGGTTAATAACAACTATTTTCAAGATAGTGCTCCACAGCTATAATATGTCTGTTGAATGACATGTTTATATACACAATCTGTTGCTATATAACCATTATTGAAATGTTCTAGAAGTTTTGGTCTCTCTGAACCATCTTCTGCTACCGGATAACTACAAACGAAACAATCACTCCAGTATCAAACTGTACAAAATTGATAGAAAATCTTTTCATGCATTGCTTGCATGCCAATAGGTACTTACTGGACACAAATTCGTTTTTTCTCATGCTTTCGGATGTGTTAAACGTAGTTGCCTTGATTGCAAATGTAGGCTTCTCCGGTGGTTGTCACTGCCAATATAATTCTTGAGCATATGTGACCGCACTGTAAATATGTAAAATTCTTCGATGTTTCACCCACTGTTAGAGATGGCCTTCCTCTGAGCGTTTTTCTTACTGCTGAATGAGAAAAGCTCTAGTTGTTATATACTAGTGGAAGAAGCTGTTTTCGTAACCTTATAGGGTACTGAGAATGAGATGGGAGGGTGTTAGACGTCCTTTATTGGTATTTGCTTTCCACTTCTATGAAGGCTGTTTTCTAACACATTTACTATTTCACTTCACTTACTGTGAGCTCATTTTCTACAAGCAACGTGAGAACAGTCCATCACAGAAGTCACCACCAAAGATAACTACCGACGTATCTATCTTTCACAGACAGTCTGTGCATACTGTCGAATAATTCTGCTATCTTCGAGTGTGCATTTACTTTAAAAATTATGAAAAGCTATTCTTAAGCAATGTTACACTGTTCTACGATATAAGTGAAACTATTACGACGAATAATTGCCATTTACATCTTAATTTTAGCTAATTAATGATGTGCAAAGAAACTGACGAGCCAAAACATTATGACCTTCTGCTTAATAATGTCTTGGTCCAACATCGGAACGTAATGTAGCTACAATTCTGCGCGCCATGGATTCAACGAGTCCTTCTTAGGTTTCCAGAGGTGCATGGCGCCAGATCCCTACCAACACGTAACACAATATTCCCGTAAATTACACGCACTTGGTTCGCGGGCACAGGGTTATTGATCGATAGTGTCCCAGCTATGTTCCATCGGCTTCAGATCAGGTGAATTTGGTGGACAAGACATCAACGTGAGTGCACTGTCATGCAACTTGTAATGGTTCTTTATTTACGTGACCATTACGGCAGTCCAACCCCAGTTCTCGATACCAGTAATATCGTACTACTTTTCTGCGAAGTAACAGACATATTTTTGTGACAGTATTCGCATTTGGTTTTATTAATGTATAGGTATTCCGATGTATCGATATATTACACTGATATGCTTCTCGTGTGTATTCATTTCTGTGAGACTGTCATTATCTTTGACTTACTTGTAACCGTTTTGGCGCGAATGAGCACAGGGCAGTCTTTGTTTCACTTTGCAGAAGTTGTTATTTCGCTTTGTAGATAAACAGTCAAGTCTTGTGTTCGGTTAAAGTGGAAATTAAATATATGAAGATTGATACAAAACTGTTTTCTTGATTATGTGACAATGAAGAAGAAGTATATGTGAATTTACAAGAAGTTTAATAAAAATGTGGATCGTGAACACCAAGTCAAAAATAATTTCTACCATAGCATTGTTCTGATCTGGGATTGTTTGATCATTAAGAACTTCCCAAAAAACGCAATTGTTAGGTCTTCAAATATTGCTACAATACAGATCTGGACCTTCTAGCAGTCAAAGTGGAATCATCCTAGAATCAACAAGATGAGCCATAACAACTTCGACGAAATCTACGTGGGAATCCATTCAAGATAAGTGCCAAAATTAATTACTTTTTTACTGTGACTTCATTATTTCCATTCTTACGATACCATCCACGGTCAATAACTTTGTTGTTGCCCGACAAAGCGAACATATGCTGCGTGAGCAACATTATTAATCTGATTTCTAACCTCCTTTCAAGTGGTGGTATTGTTAGAAACTCAAATTACAGTACATTATGGCATTG
The DNA here is from genome assembly GCF_023864275.1 of Schistocerca cancellata. NCBI lineage: Eukaryota > Metazoa > Arthropoda > Insecta > Orthoptera > Acrididae > Schistocerca > Schistocerca cancellata. The sequence continues at coordinate 421,136,638 of NC_064628.1, read as the reverse complement.
ACACATGACAGTTATCCTGCTAGAATATGCCAGTGCCGTGGTGGCAGACATCGAGCATGAAAGGATGCAGTTGCTTCGCTATAATATTAAAAAACAGTAAAAATAACATTCAAAAAGTCCACAGCTGCGATAGTGCTTCATGATGTTCGCCATAGCATTATACTGCCCCAATTGGCCTGCGTTCGTGGCGCGATGTCAATTTCAAATAGCCATTCTGCTGGATTGTTATGGTGCATCCAGACTCAACCATCCCCCTCCTGTAACACGAAACGTTATTCACCCGACCAGGTGACATGTTTCCGCTGATCCACTGTCAGATATCGATGACCCCGTGTCCCCGGTAGTCGAAGATATCGTTGGGTCAATAGGGAAACACGGGGGGCTCTTCTGCTGCATATGATCAACGAAATGTGCCGAACACTGTGTTCAGAAACAATTGTGATTTCAGCAGCATTGTACTCCGTCGTCAGATCCGCCATAGATCACCGCTATCCAGCTTCACAGAGCGGGCAAACATCCGACCTCCATGTTCTGTGATGAGGTGCGGATGTCCAAAATCGCGTGTGGCTTCACTGTCCGTCTACCACTTTCCAGAGATGCTCACCAAAGTAGCACGCGAACATCCGACGGTCTCCGCTCATTACCAGGGGCCGGATTATAAAAAACCGCCCTTTGTCAAACTCGCTTTGGTCAGCTGATTTCTCCATTTGCGGCCGTAACGTCGCTAAAATGACTCCCCATTCGTCTCTGCTCTGCTTATGTACACGGTGGTTATATTAAAGTTTTGCTACCTGAGAGGGGGCCCTACGAAGAATTAGTGATCGCAGGACAATAAAACTTCGTGAGAACATTTGTAAGGACACGTGGAAGAGAAATAACGGAAATCATAGGAAACAACTCATTTTAACTTCCATATGAGAGGGGTAACATTTGTTAATTACGTACCATGTTTAGTTCCACGTCACAAACGTTGCTCAGTGAGACAACCATCTTCATCAACGACAACCTGGAACCGCACTATAGATTCCATTTCACAATTTTTCGCAGCACTTTTCGAACGACGCACCATGGAATGTTCAGCAGTCATGACACAGCTCGAGCACTGCTAGGAGATCGCGCATTGGCTCTCACGGGAGCAATTCCCAAACCGCCAATCAATTCTAATTTCCGAATTATGCTCTTTATCCCCGGTGTGGAAAGAGGGACTCTCAGTATTCCTTTGATGCCTCAATACTCACAAGGGCAGCACCACTATTGCTGTTGTTTTGATAAAAATGCTTTACAAGGAGGAGGAGGAGGAGGAGATTAGTGTTTAACGTCCCGTCGACAACGAGGTCATTAGAGACGGAGCTGAAGCTCGGATTATGGAAGTACGGGAAAGGAATCGGTTCGGCTCTTTCAAATGACATCCCGGCATTTGCCTTAGGCGATTTAGGGAAATCACGGAAAACCTAAATGTGGGTGGCCGGCAGCAGGTTTGAACGGTCGTCTCCCCGAACAGCTTTACGAGTTGAGTACTGCTCATCTTGTCCAGATCCATGTTGACTGACTGAAATCGCCCGATGTGAGTCTGTCGTCTAGCGTTTGTTTTATGCAATACGAATTTCTGTCCCTTCCTGTGGCCATCTTTCTTGTCTGTACGTGCAATCGAGCAGGACGCAAACTTTTACTGCTCCCTTAGTAGCATAAACTTAAAGTACTACTAAATTTCTCTTGAGCTGGGCTACTAACTTTGGGAGCTGGTATTTGGTATGTTGAGGTGTTATATCAGTTGACTAAAAATAAGGTAAAGGTATCCATTTCCGTTACTTATCTACATGAAACTAGACCATCTATTGTTAATGAATCGACTTTGTATTTAAACTTTCATGTGAGTAGAAAGAGATGTAATTTAATAAGATTAGCATCAATCTCTTATGTTTGATTCACTTCTTTTATTTTTATTTGTATTCGACGTTACGCTACAGACGTCACCAGAAGGCATTCACTCTCGCGGTGGGCAGTCCATAATGTTTTGACCTGTCAGTGTAGCAATGTTACCACAGCTGTGGTGCATCCACGTTTTGGCCATGCCCGACATTGTTTAACTTCGGTACCCTGAGGAGAACCTTTGTACGCACCACCTTGCAAAAAATATTTCATAATCTGTCGCATGTCTTCAGGTCGTTCGGTAATGTATAGTAAGAAAGCTTCCCGTTCAAGCTTTTTATGTAGAGGATTACATGTGCACAAACGCTTGTTTTATTCGGTTTGCTGCAGTTCTACGAGGTCATGTTGGTGCTTCGACAGAGCGAAAGGCTGAGCCGGTATGTCACGTAGGTATGGGTTGGGGCTAATTCTTTATGTCCTGTAAGCATGAGATGCGTCAAAGTATGACCACGAGCAATTCTCACTTTACACAGATGGTACAGCTGTTTTTACAAAGAGTGTAACAGTACATCTAATACAATACCTCCTCCAAAATACGGGCAGTGTCCTCGCAGAGTGGCAGTTAAGGGATTCCCAGAGATCATCAGCAGAACGACTCCACCTGCGTGATCTTTCCATCAGTTTTCCGAAGGATGTCCAGGCGATATTCCAATTACACGCGGGTGTTGGTCAACACTTTGTGAGGGATGGATGGTACGACGTCAGTAATTTCGCACCGTAATGTTATGACGTGGTTTACTGGTGTCTGTTAAAACTGGTCCTCTACATGACGCCAAAGTAAGAAATCCGGTGGTGTTACATCAGGTGACCGCGAAAACCAGTTGATGCCTAAACCTCACCCTTTCCATCTTCCCAGATACGTTGTATCCAAATATGCACGAACATCTATCCCCAATCCTGCCTATTTTAGGGAGATCACAGACGCTCCCTGTTTCCTCAGACTTCGAAAACCACATCTTGATGCTTTTAACATCTGCTTGCTATCTATGGTATGTGTCTTGAATTTTCTCTAGACTTTTTTTGATGACTGCGTCCCGTGGTACCATTGGGTTTTCTCCTGGTTTGAGTACATATTGTTAGCAAATGGTGTCCAATCCTGCAGTTGTTACATCACTGGGCCCTATTAAAAAGTAACAGTAAGAATGCATGTACACAAAAATCTGAGTATACCACATGCAAATCAGAAAGTATTTGTCTGCGCCCCCTTTTTAATGCCTTATGGAAATTTTTAAACTTTTAATCAGGGAAAGACTTCGGGAACAGCCGGCATTACGTTGCATCATCACATTGGGGGAGGGAGGCGGGGAGAGGGCGCTTGAGCGTCACAGATTGCTGTACTCCTTTCTCAATTCAACTTCAACCACGCTTTCTTACGAAAGCGCTACCCTGATTTTAACTTCTCCCAGCCCGGCGCCGCAATACACTGCCGTCGTATGAAGAAATGCGAACGATACGTATCTAGAGTTGCTCAAGATGGTGCACACCTGCACCCTGGGTCTGGCGCACCATACCTCAAGGAAACTGACCTCACGTGTGCCAGAAGACCTATCTGGAACCGAGATTCTGTGCCGCATGTTCAGTTCGACCGCGGAATCGTTCTTCGAGAGGTCCATCGGCCGAATAAGAAGAGACATCGTCTATACGAGGTAAAGTTTAAGACACTCGTCTAGAAAAAATGAGTGTGGAACTGGCTGGGGATGATGAAGTACGAAGTTCTCTAAGGCTGTAGATACTGCGGTAATGATTACCACTGTGGCCAGTACAGTGGAAGAGAAGTAGACATCTCTTAAGAAGGGCAATACGGAATTTGGAAAGACAAATATTGGTACAAGAAATTTAACTACAAAGAAACCTTGGGTAACAGGAGACATCAATTGATCGATGAAAGAAGACACTACAAATTGTTTGGAAAGGCTGTAGTACAATAGGATAAGCCACTTACGAATGAAACAATTGGGAAGGGCAGGAAAGCGAAGGCGAAATGACTGCGAAGAATTCAGAAAAGAAACTATTGTCGGAAAAAGATATACGGCGTACACAACAGTCAAAACAGCCTTCGGCGAAGTTAAAAGCAAAGGTGTCAATATTAAGAGTGCAAGAGCTGTTACTCTGTTATAGATGAAAAGAGTACAATGCAGGTATATACGAGAGGGGAAACTGTCTGATGACGTGATAGTACAACAAATAGCAATCTATTTGTAACTAGGGGATTCAGCAGTAGAGTTCACGTTTAACCAAGCTTTGCAATATTTGCGATTGAATAAAGCGCAAGGCACTGACAACATATCTTGGAAAGTCTGTTATCATGGGAGGAAATAGCAACAAAATATTTATTTAAGTTGGTTTCGGAATCTAAATCCATAGACAAAACATCAGCCTTCGATAAAACACCCACACAATCCCAAACATACCAAGAGCACATAAGTGTCAGAATTATCCGACAATCAGCTTAGCAGCTCATGCCTCTAAGCTGCTGACAAGAATAATGTGCGAAAGAATGGAAAGTAAAATTGATTATCTGTTTGATGACTGTCAGGTTGACATTTACGAAAGGTAAGGGTACCGGAGTCTCAATTTTGACACTGCCCTAAGTAAGGGAAGCAGACATAAGAAAAACCAAGACATGTTCATAGGATCTGCAGAACTAAAGAAAGCGTTCGACAGTGAAAACTGGGGCAAGGTGTTAGGAATTCTCAGGAACATAGGTGAATGGTATAAGGAAAAATTGGCACGATATGTACACACGCCATGAGGTAACAATAAGAACGGAAAATCAAGAAGGATATACTCGGATTAAAAAGGGTATAACACACCCTTTCACCACATTGTTTGATCTAGGCATCGGAGAAGCAGAGAGGGAAATAAACGTTTAGAACTTGGATTAAAATTCGTGGTGCACCGACATCAGTGATTAGATTCGGAAACGTCAATGCATCTTCACTGAGAGTGAAGATGAATTGCAAAATCCGTTGAATGGAGTGAATAGTGGAATGAGCACAATCTGTGGACTGAGAATGACACAAAGAACGAAGAAAGAGATGTGAAGTAGCAGAAATGAGATTACCAATAAATTTAACATGAAACGAAGTAGACGAAGTGAGGAAATTTTACTACCTTGGAAGAAAAATAACACACGACGGAAAAAATCAAGGAGAATATATAAAGCAGACTAGAACAAGTATTGAAGGAGTCTACTGTATGGAAGCGAAATGCAGACTGTGAGAAAAGTGAAGAGTATTCAAGAGTTTTAGATGTGGCGCATAGAAATTGGACTAACAAATGAGGAAGTTCTCTGCAGAATCGGTGAGGAGATTAACATATGCATACTCTGTTTTCATACGAATATGCATAGAAACGACTAATTTCGTTCTACATTTATAAGAAGCCAACAGTAATACACTGAAAGTTATGTCTGACGTTGTTTTGCGGGATAGTGTGCCCTTGGGCTGTGTTATGAACATGACGTTGCTAAAAAAAGTATTGTTGCTATTAAATTAGGATACGGTAAGATTACCAGCCAAATTATCGTGAAACAACACATAGACACACATAATCCTATGTGCAATCGACACAACTCTCACTAGTCAATAAACCAATCTATAATCATAGAAGACGAGTGAGTGCAATTCTCGTTATCTTCAGTGCGTAATAAGAAACCTATCGTTTAATTTGGCCGATGTGCACGACAGTAACGCCATCACAGTGAGAACGACAAACTTAGATGAACAAAAATTTATATGTGTTGCTAGTGAGTCGCCTAATCACGGAAAAATTGTGCGATAACTGTTCGTAAAGTAAGATCCGATGGGTCGCGAAATGGAAATCACGGTGAAAATCAAAAACTTTTTATTCGCAACAGTTTTTCACACCTTCCAGCTGCGCCTGTAAATAGTCACCTTTGTCGTAGCGTTGGACAAACTTTCAAGTTTCCTCGTCACAGAAAACAGCCGCCTGTGCTTTCCGCCAATTCTCTACGCTGATCACCTTTCTTTTTTGTGCCAAAATATTGTCTTCGTAACCAGCGGTTCATGAGAGCAGAGATGAAAATCGGAGGGAGCCAATTAAGGGCTGTATTGTGGGTGATCAAACACTTCCCATCGAAAACGCTGCAGCGTCTTCATTGCCCCTGCACCCGGCAGAATGCGGCTGAGAATTGCCTTGAAGAAAGAAACGCATGACATTTATGTTTTGTGGGCTGCATAGCTAAAGGCGAAATCTTTCACCAGATCAGCATACTTGGCGGGAGACACTGCTGTTTTAGGAATTTCTACGTGATGACTTTGCGCTTTGAACTGAAAAGAACGACGTGAAGCGATCGACAAGCACACTAAAGGTACTGCCCAACACATCTGTGCGAAGTTCCATCGCATTTTCATAGTGGTTTCTACTTCGCGCCAAATCGGACCTTACTTGCCGAATACGCCTCGTAGAACAATTAAAGGCTCTTGAAATTTAAATCAAGTCTCCTTATATCAGGATTTTATTTGCTCTAATTGATGGACTCAGTTCACAAGAAGTTGAAAGGGAGCAAACTTTTCTAATATCTTGTCTGAATTTATACAAAATGGCGCTAACATTGTGGGGAGGTACCAAATTGTATGGAAGACTACATGGAGAAGACACAAAATATCCGTGTCAGGACAGCTCACAAATTCGAAGATAATGACACAAAATCATAAATTAAAAGTCAAATCGATAACTCAAGTTGCGTTTCATAACAAGTACATATGAGCTGCTCAGAATAAGGATCGTGCTACCGCAGTCTGCTACGTTTAAATTTCCCCAAAATCTGCAAAGCTTGTTCCCGTCGCCACCAGATGGCTGCCAGCCGATAAGTAGCCACGGATATTAGTTCTCCAACATCAGCTCCCTAATTCCAAAACACTCTACATGGAGGGATGACTCACTTCTGTTGCCGATGTGACGGATGAGAATATCGCTTACTTCACTAAAAACAATGTAACGCATCAGAAAACTCCCACTCTTAACTTACACCACGCACATTAACAAACACGAGGTTGGTACCAGCATGGAGCAGGGTCTCCTCAACAGGGTGGATTTTTCGCAGCAAGCATAGTGGTGAAGCTAACTTATTTGATCAGATACGCAAAAATTTTGGAGCAAAAGGAACCAACTTTTTCATGCTGGCCAGGTGACAACGCGTCATCTCGTCCTCTGATATTCATGCAGAAAAAGCAGAAACGTCAAGTTCAGTTACTCTCTGGGGACAGTAGTTGCGGGACGGCGTCATCTGCCCTCGGCTCTGCCCACAAATGCACGGAGCAAGCTACAGCCCCATTTCCGTAAAATCTCCTAACGAGATTCACTGATTTCGGCCGATAACAGTAAACCTGAGACCACGCCAGGAGCGCATCTTCCCAGCGAGAAAAACGCAAAGCTGTCCTCCCAAGCACCCATATCTGGTCGCTGTAAAATAACCACTAAATATTGGCAGAAAAATGAAAGAATATCCTTAAGCGATATGTGAGAATAATGTCACAACACTTTTGAACTGTATCCATCAGGAAATAACACAAGGTACCAAAGCTATTCACGAATACAAGACATTCAGGGGATGCCTATGACCACATCTTTAAGTTTACAAACAAAAATTGGTTATTTAACATTCCTTTATAAGCGTCACCCGATCTGACACCGGTACATACCTCGCATCTGTGAAATATACGTTTAGTTAAATGAAAAGAAGCAATGGTTCGGATTTACCAGGTGAAAAGTACACATACACCATCAAATTACGAATGTTATTTATTAAATAAACTGTGAATAAACTTCTTGTATCAATTAATTCATAGAAATTGATTCAAAAGAGTTGTATCTGTTAGTACTACTACAACTAGTAAAAAAAATATCCTCAACAACCCCAACTATTGGCCCCGTTCTTTGCATGTGTATGTGGTGAGTCTTATTTTATATTCATGGTCTCAGCATGGTTGACAGCGCTTTCGTTTACCGGCTTCACTATCAGTTGTTGCAGAGTTGCCTGAAGTTTGTGGTTCTTGATCTTGAATAAGACCTTCTCGAAGACATAAGGCCATAGCGCGTAGTAAGCGTGGGAGGTGTCGTTGCCTAATGCAGTAATCCTTTATGAGCTATTTCGCCGGCTCACGAAGGAAAGTTCGGAGAGGTGGCACGTTTTATCCATTCCCCAGGCAACTGACTTGACTGCTGATACCAGCTACGTTTAGAATCGTGAAAAACACTGCCACTGACCACCTTTTCCTGCCACTTTGGACACTGTAAGCAGAACACATTTTGTCAACCGTGTCCACACCAAGTTTATTTTTATTATAATACGTAATCATTTCTGGTTTTCTTTTCTCCTCTCTTCCTTCCTCAGTTGTTTCGTCCAAACGCATACTGGAAATCAAGAGCAAATTCTTTTTATTCTTTTTGTTGTGTGGCACATATAAAATCATAGCGCCTTATTTATTGAAAGCAAAAACGCTGGAAAATGTCCCTCTGTTTCTCAAATATTTCATTTCTTTTCAATTTGCGATTCGTTCTTTTTCGAAGTCCCCACGTAGGACAGGCCGTGTTTTGTTGACAAGATGTGAAGGAGAGTAATCTCAGTAAACAAGCTGTCAGCTGTTTGCTATATTACGATCTGATTTACTAAGAGGGGCAACCAGCCGTTGAACGACATCCACAGATTTATTACTAACCTGGAAAGGTACCGTAAGGTTGCTTACCTGCGTAATTTCCCATGTTGCATGTATAAGATAGGCTTGAATCAACCGTAGCAAATATTTTGACTCCTTATTCAGCTGGATTTGAAGGTATATAGAATAAAGTTGCACATACCACTAAAAGACTCCAATTTCTCATCGATGGTTACGTCTTCTCTCATTTGATGACTCTCTTTACACTTCTTTACGAATTTTTCAAAAATATCCCTGACAAGGCAAAGCGTTCAATCTTCTCTGGTTTACCTGTCATCGAATGTTAGAGTCTGAAGTAAGAAACGAAACCTATTGATACCCATGGTGAGACGGAATATCTGAATCCCTAATCCATCACCAGCCTATAAAACTGAAAGGTTCAGTTCCCCTGATTTATAAGTTTCAGAAATGTAGAGAAGACCAATAAATGCTTTTATCTCGGTTTTTCGGTCTTTTTAGGGTCTGTGTCACGTGAGTAACTATGTTGGAAGCTATAATATATTGGGTAGTGAACATTACAACAATTTCTAACACGCTTTTATCAGCTAAACAAAGCCAGTTTTCCAGAATGATCTGTGACTCTTGTCTTTTCGATTGGGCCTGGAAGTTGTCTTACGAAGTTGTGTTTGCCACTCCTCTTACGTGGGCGAAATGATTTTCTCCATGAAATTGAATCAAGTATTTTTCTTTCTTACTTTTTGAAACAAACATAAGAGGTCCAGTCGTCTTCACAATCAGGTGGTCTGTCAATCACTTTTTTCAGTGTCAGTGTTCTCTTCTCGTTCTTGAACCTCTTCTTCTGCATTAGTGTCAACTTCCTCTTCTAGAACCTGTGGAATGAGGTTTGATGTTCCTTCAGGAGCTTCGTCATCACCCAGGTCAAAGCCATCAAATAGAAGTCGCTGAATTTGTCGGATGTCGGCGGGGTTATCGAAACCATACTGTACTGTTTATGTCGCTATTTTGAACCTGACAATGAAAAATACTGAGTGTTGGGAAAGCAAATTATGTAAGAGTAGAATGGACGAAATAAAGCTACTCAGAACATTTGGAATAGTCAAACTAAAATAAACACATGGGTTGTATCAGAGAGGTACATGAGTACGTGTCAGGTACACAAATCCATTTTCACAAAAATAATTGTGATCATGATGTATCACAACGTAACCTGAAAAGAAAAATTGAAGGGTGATATCAAAAATGATACATTCAAAAATACTTACTTAAAACACGCGACGTATCTGTCAGGTACAAAAGTAAATTAATCGCCTCTCGTGACAGCGACGGCGGCAACGCTCGACTAATCGCCTGAAGAACACGTGCTTGAGGAACAGAAGAGAGGGGCTAAACTTATCATCAAACACGCCCAGCCGTGTATCTGCCAAATACACAGCGTGTAATGGAGTGTTAAATAAAGTACACTCGCAAAATATCAGGAATGATGTTATAAAGAACTATTGAAACATGTTTAAAAGGAAGAACCACTGATGAGACCTACTTAAGACTACACGATATTCAAACACAAATTGAACAGTATCTCACTGTACAGCCCATAGGATTGCAAACATAGAAGATAAAAAGAGGCCTTCTATGAGCAATTACAAGAATTTGTCAATCTTATATCTTGGAACGAATTTATAGTCATAATGGGGGATTTTAATGCTCATATTGGAAGTAGTGTCATCCCTTGAGTTAAACAATTTAATGAAGACTTTCTAAATGATAATGGTGAAATTATGATCAGTTAATGCTCAAGAAACAAACTGAGAATAAATGGAATCTTCTGTGATCACAAAGAGCAGTATAAATACTTTTTCAGAACGCAAGTGGTCTTAAATCTACAATAGATAACATTGTTACAAAGAGCAACATCCATCCTCAGTCAGTGCTAGACGCTAGGACTTCAAACTCCGACAACATAGGGAGTGGTCACAGCCTACTCAGGGCAAAAATTAGAGTGCATGTAGGAAGGAACGAGGTTGTTGAAGAGCCAATCTTGAAAGAAGAAAAAATTAATATAGAGTCATTATGGCATGGATCTACAAAAAAATTGTATCAGAAACGATTAGCAGAGAAAATAAAAGAGAAACCATTAATTCTGGGTATAGTGCAGCCACGCCTGGGAGGAAATCGAGGAAACTACTGAAGCAGCAGCTCAAGAAGCACTATGTACACTTATAAAGCAAACGAGGACAGGAAATAGAACACCATGGTTTCACAAGGGAGTGAAAGAAATGTGGAAAAAAAGAGGGGTGTATATTTGAAACATAAAACACTCAAAACATTAGAGTCTTTTGAAGATTACAAAAGAGCTCATAATGAGACAAAATCACTAGTGAATAGTTTTAAACAGGAGCACCGGAAATCTTTTCTAAATATTTAGGACGTGACTTCTATGGGCTGCAGAAACAACTTTGAAGAATGATATGACAGAAGAGGAAAGAATTAGATGGAAATTTGAAAGTGGACGAAATAAATGAGAATCCCTGGATTAAATATGTAACAGTGTTGTACAAAAGTAAAAAGTCGCCAGAAAACGAAGAGAGATCGGAGATACGTATACAAGTAAATGACGATGTAAATGTTTCACATGCAGGGGTAGAAGAAGCTGTAAGTCTGTTAAAAAATAGGAAATCTCCAGGGCCAGATACGATTCTCAATGAATTACTGAAGTATGGAGAATATCCACTGACTGAACAATTAACCAAGTCGGTTAACATTGTTATAACTGGTAATAAAATTCCAAGCGGATGGAAAACTAGTATAACTAGGAAATAATAAGAACCCATCCAACTACAGGGGGATAAATGTTCTGAGTACAATTCTTAAACGCATAAAAAATAGGAAATTAAATAAAAAGCGTTACAACCCTTGCAGAGCAGCAGTATGGTTTTAGATCCGGTACGTCATGCACGGATGCAGTATTCATTCTCAGACAGACTGATGAGAAGTATATTCAATACAACAGACCAGCTTATCTTTGTTATATTTATTTACAGAAGGTTTTCCATAGGATTCAGCCAACAGACGTTTTAAACCTGCTCTACAGTAGGGGGATTCCTCCCAACTTAATAAAAACAATTGAAGATGTTTATTCAAACAAGTACATACAGGCGAAAATTGGTTCCAGGTTAAGTAGTTCCATAGCAGTTAATCGTAGTAATAGACATGGTGACTCTTTGATGCTGCTACTTTTTAATATACTCGTGGGCGAGATGATAAAGAAAGTATCGGCTGGTGCTGGTTATAGAATGGGGGGGGGGGGGGGGAGGCAAGGAATTAAAATCAGTTGTTACGTTAACAATCCAATTATGCTGGCAAACAGTGAAGATAACCTGTACAAACTTTTATATATATTTAACCAGGCAGCCAAAAACCTAAATACGATCATATCCACTCAAGAAACCAAATTTATCACATCTGTGGAACTCATAAGATGCAAACTGAAAGCAGATAGAAAAATAATTCAAGAGGTAACGACGTTTAAATATATCGGGATTGAACTCTCCGGAAATGACACTGTCTTTAAGGAAGCTAGAGAACAAGTGGAAAAAGCGAACAAAGTTACAGGGGTTTTAAATGATACCATCATGAAAAGCATATAGGAAAAGATGCAAGGGCAAGAATATGCAAAACAATAGTATGACCAATAACACACTGCTGAGACCAGAGCGGAAAAATTAAAAACAAAAAGACTTCTGGAAACCACGGAAATGAAAATTCTGGGAAGGATTACAGGGAAGACCCTGAGAGATGGAGAGAGAACTGAAAGCATTAGAACTAAATGTAAAGAGGACTCCATTAACCATTTGGTACATAAGAGAAAGCATGAATGGAACGAACACATATACACTATGGATGAACGGAAGATTATGAAAATCGTAAGAAATAAATCACCAGCTGGTAAAAGAAATATTAGCCGTTCAAGGAAAAGATGGAGAGAGTACCTCAGGTTAGACTGTGGGTTACTGAAGGTAATAGGCTTTTGTCTAGGAAGAATGGGAGAAGAAGAAGACATTCAGAAGATTGCCGAGCACCACGTGTGTATGTTCAGAAAGCAATAGTGGCTAAATTGTAGAAATGAAAACCTTGGGACTTCGAAAATAATGTTGAAACACTAGCAAAACCTGTTTATCAAGGTAGAAGCACCGCGGGGAGCTACTTAAGACCACACGACACACAAACGTTTGCCCAGTGTCACGTGTGTAAGTCCACAAAGAAATATTAACGCAACTATCACCCCTCCCGCCAGCCAGACTCACATTACCGATGTGACTTGACTAGTTTTGGGAAACGAGTCCGGTTTCTTCTCGGGTGCGACGTTTTCTTCCCCACTAGAGTTCCAGCAAACACAATAACTACTGCAAAACACGTGGTCAACCCTCTACCCTCCCCCACACCCCGCCTTCTGACCAAACCTGTTTGACTTCGCTGACCAGGCGACCTCAATGTATGCTCATAGACCAAAGTTATACAGAGTTTATATCCTTTGTAAATTGGAGAGATTCTGAAAGGTTGTTAGCCAAGTAGACTGATTACTGTTACCATTAATAGAAGAGAAGGGGTGGGGAAAAACATGCCTTCAACGTACGAATTCAGTCCTTTGCCTGTTTTCGTCTCGTGTTAATTCCTTTAAGTAAAGTGAGGCTTAATATAACGCGATTTATGAAAGGTGTTGGCTCAGTATTCGTCCAGCACGTTTCAACATCAAGAAAAAGCTTCCATAACATTTGAGGGAGTTGTAAAGGGCAAAACTATGGGAAGGTTGGGGAAAAAGAATTCGATAATGGTTCACCAATTTACTTGCTACAACAACTCCGAGAGGGTGAAAAATGAGCAAAGGAAAAGTGGAAAACTTGAAACGTCCCCTTAGAAAAATTAGTGAATGCCTGTGCTGATAAACCCCTTACGTTATTTGATTTTCAAACAGCTGAGCAAAAGTGAACGTACTCAGACATTCACTAAAGTGACACACAATATTTTTAGCGCAATGCAATCTGACTTTCAGTAATCCCTACAAAAGAATGGCCATGACTAACAATAAACCTATACCTTTCATGAATTCTTACCTCACAAAAATCTTCGTTACTCGAACTACTGCAATACAGCGAGTGCCAATACTGCCAGCTAAATAAAAGATTCTAACTACTGAAGGCACTAACTACTGATAGGCATAGTTAGCAAATGAAAGATTTTGATAGAGAACAAACAATGTATTTACCTTAATAGTGTTCAAAAGTCATAATATATATAGCAGTTCATGACATCCAGTCTTACAAATTTACTGTCTCTGTCCAGATCATCCGCTCTCGAAATTCCGCCATCTCTCTCCCCACATCCACCACTGCTGGCGGCTCACCTTCCACTGCGCAACGCTACGCGCTGTTAACAGCCAACTGCCCAACACTACAATAGCAAACAACAATGCAAACCAGCCACAGACTGCGCACAGCACAGCCAGTGGTTTTCATACAGAGCGCTACGTGACGGTGGCGTTACCAATATAAGAACCTAGACAGCCTACTTACAAGCTAATAGAGTGAAATCGTTCGCACGAACTTGAAGAAGACTTGGAGAAAAAACCAACAGCTTTAGCGAGTTCCAACATGCGTTAAGGACAATATTGATCTGTAAATATTACGGTGGTACCCAATGAAGATGCATATGTCATGCGCCTATTTTACAGTGAATCAATTTTGTAACTTCCTCGACAGGAGCAACCAAGGCAAATCCAGAGATACTACCATCGCTTGCGTCATATTACATGCGCTACACCTAACTGTGCTGAAGCCAAAATTCCTAGAAACTTCAGAGTTCTCCTCATTACTGCGTGATACAACTCTGCACCTCCTTACCAGATATATTTCTGGAACCGTTTAAATTATCGTAATTCCGTTTTCACAGAGATGAATTTGAGGACTCAGTAAGTCAAGTATAACCTCTTGGTACGGATAAATTAGTTACGAATATTTTGATATCGGTTTCGCCTTTTCGAATTAAGTATAATAATTTCTACTATTGTGATCGCAGATCTCAAACGAACGAATGCAGTCGAATTTTCTCTCCAAGTAGCTTCAGAGAAACTAAAATATTAAAAAATTAGGATTTATCTATTTTCGACATCAAAAACCGATTGCTTTCTGATGTGTAAATTCGTGCTGTTGTAAGGAGCTGTGCCGTCAGGGTGATTAGGCTATCCAGCTTGGCGCTACTAAGAGAGTTTAGCTACACATTCGGATTAATTGAGAAAAGTTTAATATAAAACTAATACTAATTATATTGGCTACATGTCGTTGGACCGACAAACTAGCCATAAAGCAAAAGACGTGGCATCTGAATTATCTCTAAGGATATTTTTCGTTACTCCAATTATTAATCAGTTTATATGTTGAAGTCATGTTTTGAATTTAGTTTATGATTTAGTTCAGAAATCTAAACAGAAGTTCCAAGTAAGGTAGCAATTCCTGTGAACAAAGCTTGGTCGACGATCGGAGGGTTGCGCTATGTATGTGCAAAGCCAGCCCGAATAGTGAAGCTGGAAGATCATGTAGCAAAGGCGTGAAACAGGGTTGACCGTGTAGCAGGCTCTGTCGCGGCATCCAACATTCTCATTAAGGCCGTACGGCCGTAACTGAAACCTGGATATGACAGATTAGAAAGATAAGCAGTCGATATAATTTGATTTCAGTCTTGCCAGAAATCTTTAATTTGAGTCCTTCATCTTGGCAATTCCTTTTCCATTCAATTAACATGTATCTCAATTGACTTTTTATATCTCATTGACTTTTTCGTGCTGGACAGATACAAAACCAAAAACTCACGATTACATATATAGATATCCCACATTGTTCCCCACCAAAGAATAATCAGAGCACAGAGATCATATTACATGAACGATAATATATAATCGATGGTGAACCAGTGGCGCACTGCCAATACACAAAAGTAACACATGATTTGTGATAGACACACTGAACTGTCAGATTAGACAAGAAAAGATGATAGTATACAGCTAAGGATGATTAATCTCTGTTACTCTTTCAGGCAGAGTATCCACTACGCCTGAACACTGCCTTTAGGTGGAAGAGGTGTTGAGGGAAACTCTCCAGATCTGGGACTCTGTGAGCTCGTGCAAGTGTTTTAAGCACGCTCTTAGTTTGTAACGAGTGATGACAGCTAGACGCTTGTAAATACAAATTAGCATGAGTGGATTACGATAAACTGAATGATCAAGACAGCCATCATTATTCCGTCTAACTACGACATCCAAGAAAGGCAGACAATATCGTTCTCTTTTCCCATAGTGAATCGAATGTTTGTATCCTCCTATAATCACTCAACTTCAACATCTTCCTTTACACCACAACATCATCAACAAACAATCGTAGATTACTGCTCACTCGGTCAGCGAGATCGTTCATGTGTATAGAGTATAATATCGGTCCCATCGCACTTCCGTGGGGCACTCGGTACGATACCATTGTCACTAGTAAAGGCTCGCCGTCGAGAACAACATACTGGGTTCTATTGCTTAGAAAGTCTTCGAGCCACTCACAAATCTGGGAACATATTCCATATGCTCGTACCTTCGTTGACAGTCTGCAGTAGGACACAACTTCAAATGCTTTTCTGAAATCTAGCAATGTGCAAACTGCCTGTGGCGCTTCATCCATAGTTCACAGTATATCATGTGGAAAAATGGCAATCTGAGTTTTGCGGGTCCGTTAGTTTTACCCTTCTTATATACGAGAACAGGAGTCAACTGCGCTTTTTTCCGTTCGAATGGGACTTCGCGCTGCGTGAGACGTTCGAAATAAGTGAAAGCTAAGTATGGGTCCAATGCCGTATACTATTCTTTGTAAAACCTAACTGGGATTCCATCCGGAATTGGAGATTTACTTTTTGTCATCAGTTGTTTCTCTACGTCAGGGACGCTTGTTAGTATGTCGTACATACGGGGACTCTGCGCGATGGTCTAATGACGGCATATTCGTACGATTCCCCATCGTGAATAATTACTGAAACACGAAATTTAAAACATCGGCTTTCCTTTTTCTGACTTCTACTGCTACATCAGACTGGTCAACGAGTGACTGGAGTGAAGCATTAGCCCCTCTTAGCCACATTACATTGGAGCTGAATTTTTTAGTTGTATTCTTCGCGCATAAGTCTTTTCACAGACGCATGAATCTCTACTGACTCTACTGACCTTTGCTGTTGTTATTTGTGCGTTCGCGTTTGAACAGAGACTGCAACAGCCTTTGCTTCTCAGTACTTTCCGAATTTCGTTTTTATCCACGCAGGTCTTTTCATCCTTAATCCACTTACTAGACACGTAGCTGTCCAGAGAATGATTTACAATATGTTTAAAATTTGCCCTTAATTCCTCAACATCCATCACACTAAACGTAAATTATGTCAGTTCCTTATGTGAGACGCTAACAATCGCTTACGTATTGTTACTAGCAGAAACACTCTACTAGACTTCTTAACTGATTTATTAAATTGCGTAACAGTAGTCGCTATCACTCTATCATGACTACTACTCCCCGTCTTTATAATGACGCCTTCGATAAGATCTGTCTTGTTCGTAGCTACAAGTCTGTGGATTTCCGGACTAGCTCTTCAAGGCAGTTTTCGGAGAAAGTGTTCAAAAGCGCTTCGCAAGACCGGCTGGCTGTACTCCTTGCAATGAATCCATAGACGTCCTAATCTACAGGGTGTTACAAAAAGGTACGGCCAAACTTTCAGGAAACATTCCTCACACACAAAGAATGAAAATATGTTATGTGGACATGTGTCCGGAAATGCTTACTTTCCAAGTTAGAGCTCATTTTATTACTTCTCTTCAAATCACATTAATAATGAAATGGAAACACACAGCAACAGAACATACCAGCGTGACTTCAAACACTTTGTTACAGGAAATGTTCAAAATGTCCTCTGTTAGCGAGGATACATGCATCCACCCTCCGTCGCATGGAATCCCTGATGCGCTGATGCAGCCCTGGAGAATGGCGTATTGTATCACAGCCGTACACAATACGAGCACGAAGAGTCTCTATATTTGGTACCGGGGTTGCGTAGACAAGAGCTTTCAAATGCCCCCATAAATGAAAGTTAAGAGGGTTGAAGTCAGGAGAGCGTGGAGGCCGTGGAATTGGTCCGCCTCTACCAATCTATCGGTCTGTTGTTGAGAAGCGTACGAACACTTCGACTGAAATGTGCAGGAGCTCAATCGTGCATGAACCACATGTTGTGTCGTACTTGTAAAGGCACATGTTCTAGCAGCACAGGTAGAGTATCCCGTATGAAATCATGATAACGTGCTCCATTGAGCGTAGGTGGAAGAACATGGGGCCCAATCAAGACATCACCAACAATGCCTGCCCAAACGTTCACAGAAAATCTGTGTGGATGACGTGATTGCACAATTGCGTGCGGATTC
This sequence comes from Schistocerca cancellata, assembly GCF_023864275.1. NCBI lineage: Eukaryota > Metazoa > Arthropoda > Insecta > Orthoptera > Acrididae > Schistocerca > Schistocerca cancellata. The sequence continues at coordinate 421,118,581 of NC_064628.1, read as the reverse complement.
TCGTCGGCCCACACATGTTGATTGTGAAAATTTACAATTTGATCACGCTGGAATGAAGCCTCATCCGTAAAGAGAACATTTGCACTGAAATGAGGATTGGCACATTGTTGGATGGACCATTCGCAGAAGTGTACCCGTGGAGGCCAATCAGCTGCTGATAGTGCCTGCACACGCTGTACATGGTACGGAAACAACTGGTTCTCCCGTAGCACTCTCCATACAATGACGTGGCCAGCGTTACCTTGTACAGCAGCAACTTCTCTGACGCTGACATTAGGGTTATCGTCAACTGCACGAAGAATTGCCTCGTCCATTGCAGGTGTCCTCGTCGTTCTATGTCTTCCCCAGTCGCGAGTCATAGGCTGGAATGTTCCGTGCTCCAGAAGACGCCGATCAATTGCTTCGAGCGTCTTCCTGTCGGGACACCTTCGTTCTGGAAATCTGTCTCGATACAAACGTACCGCGCCACGGCTATTGCCCCGTGCTAATCCGTACATCAAATGGGCATCTGCCAATTCCGCATTTGTAAACATTGCACTGACTGCAAAACCACATTCGTGATGAACACAAACCTGTTGATGCTACGAACTGATGTGCTGAGTCGCATGTCAACACAAGCACCGAAGTCAACATTACCTTCCTTCAATTGGGCCAACTGGCGGTGAATCGAGGAAGTACAGTACATACTGACGAAACTAAAATGAGCTCTAACATGGAAATTAAGCGTTTCCACATAACATCTTTTCTTTATTTGTGTGTGTGGAATGTTTCCTGAAAGTTTGGCCGTACCTTTTTGTAACACCCTGTATATTCGCTAGGTTAAAGTCGCCTCCAACTAGTACTGCATTATGTAGGTATTTACAAGCTACTGAACATAGACTTCCCGTAAATGACTCTAGAACCATGACACCGGAATAGGGTGGCCGTTAAAAACGTCCAACAATGAACTTCGTTTCACCTAGTCCTGTTATACGCGACCAGATAACTTCACTGCCGCAATCAATTTCAATCTCAATAGAGACAATACTTTGCAATGAACACTGTTCCTCCTATGGCATCTTATCTGCCTTTGAGATGTATGTTCCATAGCTCGCTAAATATCTCGAAGCTTTCTGCTTGGAGTTTCAGCCGGCTATCGGACCCAGAAATAATTTGAGCGCGAGAAATTTCCTGGAGGCAAGAAAATTCGGGAACTTTGTTAGGAATACTTCGATAATTTTATGACTAAGTTTTAACAGTCGATTTGTGTTTATTCTGAATGTGGTGTGATTTCTCTATCTTCGTATCGACTGGTGTATGTTCATCTGAGTACCGCGGACTACAGCCTAATCTGAAAACTCCATGAGCACTTCAGAAGTACTCTGCTACCCGAACAGATGCTTCCTTTGTATAGTGTACCCTTTCATTCGAAAAATTTACAACTTCTTGGTGCCTCAGGATGTGTTCTGCTCCCATAATTTAGTCAAGTCATCGTAAAAATTTATTTTCACCCCTATTCGTTTCAGTACTTTAGGTATCCAATAGACCCAATAAATCTTCAGCATTATTCTGCAGCACCACATTTCAAAATTTTATATTCACTTCTTGTGTGAAATCATCCGTGTTACACTGCACACAATTACATTCACAGAAGAATTCTAGTACTAAAATTCATATTAGATGTCAACAAATTTCTCTTTCTCAGATAGTTTTTCTTGCAACTGAAAGTCTGTGCCTTCCATTCTCTCTAGTTCGACATAGACAACAAAACTCATCTACTATATTCAGTGTCTCATTTCCCAATCTAAGTCCCTTAGCGTTAACTGATTTACTTAGAGTACATTACATTGTCCTTGTTTTATTTTTATCGATGACAATCGTGTAACTTCTTTTCAAAACACTATCCTTTCCGTTCAACTGTATTTCGAAGTCATTTGCCGTCTCTGACTGTTCTGCAGTACAATCGGTTACTTCAAAAATTTTATTTCTTTTCCTTGAACTTTAATTTCCTTGCATAAATTTCCCCTCGCTTTCCCTTATTGCTTTCTCATCGTTCAGCCGAATAAAACAGGGGACTGACTACAAGCTTCTAATTCCCTTCTCGAATGCTGATTCCCTTTCATGGCCTTCAACCTTTATAACTTCAGTATAGTTTATGTGCCAGTTGTACAGAAACTTCGCTCCCCGTAGTCTGTCGTTCCTATGTTCAGAATTTCAAAGAGCTTGTTCCAGTCGATATTGTCAAACACTTCCTCTAAATCTGCAAGTGCTACAAACGTAGGTTTGCCTTTCTTCAACCTACATTGGAAGGTAAGTCGTAGGGTCAGTTATCCCTCGCCTTTCTCTCAGTTGCAGAAAATGACAGAGCGGGAATAGTATTCGTTATAATTAGGAAGGTAGAGCAAAGAGAGAGTTGCAGTAAATCAGCGGTAGTCAACCTCGTTGCCAACCATCCAGTTTTGTATCTCCGCCGGCCTCGGTGGCCGAGCGGTTCTAGGCGCTACAGTCTGGAACAGTGCGACCGCTAAGGTCGCAGGTTCGAATACTGCCTCGGGCATGGATGTGTGTGTCTTTAGGTTAGTTAGGTTTAAGTAGTTCTAAGTTCTAGGGGACATATGACCTCAGAAGTTAAGTCCCATAGTGCTCAGAGCCATTTGAACCATTTGTATCTCTGTTAGTAGTAAAATTTTCTAACTGCCCACCAATTGCACAGAAATGGTGATTTATAAAGGAAGGAAGTAACTTCATAAAATCTACAAAGCAGTGTGTCAACGTGTTAAAGTGTATAACAATAATTACTTAAAAAACATCTACATCTACATGTATAGTCTGTAAATCACATTTAAGTGCCTGGCAGAGGGTTCATCGAACCACCTTCACAATTCTCTATTATTCCAATCTCATATAGCGCGCGGAAAGAACGAACACCTATACCTTTCCGTACGAGCTCTGATTTCCCTTATTTTATCGTGGTGATCGTTTCTCCCTATGTAGGTGGGAGTCAACAAAATATTTTCGAATTCTGAGGAGAAAGTTGGTGATTGAAATTTCGTGAGAAGATTCCATCGCAACGTAAAACGCCTTTTTTTAAATGATGTCCAGCCCAAATGGCTCAAATGACTCTGAGCACTATGCGACTTAACTTCTGAAGTCATCAGTCGCCTAGAACTCAGAACTAATTAAACCTAACTAACCTAAGGACATCACAAACATCCATGCCCGAGGCAGGATTCGAACCTGCGACCGGAGCAGTCGCTCGGCTCCAGACTGTAGCGCCTAGAACCGCTCGGCCACTCCGGCCGCCAGCCCAAATCCTGTATCATTTCTGTGACACATTCTCCCATATTTCGCGATAATACACGAGGGCGTGCTGAAAAGTAATGCCTCCGAAATATTTATGTGAGAGCTCTTAAAGCTTTTTAAACAAAATTTATTAACGGTCTACATCTTTGTTTTTCACGTCTACATATTCATTTCACAACATAGTCGCCCTGTCGACGAACACAGTTCACCCAACGAGAGATCGATTTGTTGATATCTTCACTGTAGAATGTCTGACCTTGTTATTAGAGCTACAACATCATCTCCGCCTGCACCACTTCGTCACTACTAAAGTGACGTCCTCTAAGGTGTTATTTAAGTTTTGAAAACAGATAAAAATCGGATGTGGCCAAGTCGGGACTGTATGAAGGATGATCTACGGCAGTGAACTCAGCACATCGGATTGTTGATGATGTTGCAGCCCTCGTGTGTGGTCTGACATTCTCATACTGAAGGAGAGGGTGCCCCAAGTATGGATGAACTCCTCGAATTCGAAACTCGATTACAGCACGCTACTTCTCACGTACCGATATAGTTACGTTACGCACCGCCATGTTGCAGGCTACGATTGGGAGCCCTCTAGCGGCAGAGGGCTGCAAATTTGTAGGCTCGAAGAACAAAGATGTAAAATGTTACTGACGTTTGTTTTATTCAAAACGGTTCAACAATTTTCACATAAAAATTCGAAGGTTTTATCTTCCTGGACGCTGTCGTACTGCCAAAATTTTATGAAAAACTAATGAAATTATTTCCAAAACCCGTACCACCCGCCATGAAAGCTGAAACGCCCACTAGGGGGCAGTTAGGACCAAGTTGATTAACACTGCTGCAGACAGTGCAGTGATAAGAATATCTCTTTAGAATCGACGCCGAACCAGCTCCAACAAAAATAAATCAGGTACACATGCCGACATCATTAACAATACAAATTTTAATTCACTGGTTCAGTCTGCACCATTATCGCAGAATTTCAAGAGGTTAAAAGATTGCATTAATACATTGAAAGGGTACTTCACTATGTAAAGGGACATCAAAATCTAATATCCATTGGAAACGTGTAGTAGGGGATGGAACAGACGACAGAAATACCGGAGAATACCGTCTCGGTAGTAGGAACCACTGAGATAATATATACTGAAGGTACTTAAATAGGTACAAGGAATGTAAGTGTGAATAATCCTTGGTTGACAGAAGAAATCAGTTGGTCGAAAAGGAATACAAAAATAGTCAGTAAAACAAGGAATAGAGTAAAGTAAGAAATAACTATAGGAAAAGTTTGAAGAAATCGGAAAGGAAAATATCGCCGGAAGGAGAAATTCATCACGTCAAAATGACATTCCACTGAAATTAAAAATGGGGTGTCAACGTTAAGATCGCGTAACTAATTACATTGTGAAATAGAGAGAGAGAGAGAGAGAGAGAGAGAGAGAGTAGATGAGTGGAAAAAGTACAATGTAGGCCTCCACTACTGGGAGAAATTATCTGCTGATGAGATACAAGATACGTATGTCGATTTGAAAGACATAAGATATCGGGTACTGCAGTTGGCGGCACTGTGCAACATAAAGTGTTCAAACAAGAATGATAATGTAGATACCGTCCCAAATTTATAAAATTCCGGATGAAGTGAGAACCAAAAAATGTTCAAATGCGTGTGAAATCTTATGGGATTTAACTGCTAAGGTCATCAGTCCCTAAGCTTATACACAACTTAACCTAGATTATCCTAAGGACAAATACACACACCCATGCCCGAGGGAGGACTCGAACCTCACTAGCCGCACAGTCCATGACTGCAGCCCCTCAGACCGCTCGGCTAATCCCGCGCGGAAAGTGAGAACCAAACGATTATTCAAATCAATGTGTACATTTATGAGGATGCCATTCTACATTTATAAAATTGCGGCTGAAGTGACAACAAAACTATTATTCAAAATAATTTGTAGATCTATGAGATATACTATCGGACTTTCAGAAGAGACTCAGCTACGCAACCCTGGAGATATCAATGTTAGATAAATGGGAGAACGATTGCACAATCAGGTTAACACCCCATGTGTCCAAGAATAGACAAAAAATATAGAGAAGGATGTGAAAAAAACTTAATGATCTATGAGATGAAGATGAATTTGGCTTTAGGAAATGTAAAAGTACAAGAGAGGCAGTTTTGACGTCGCGTTGATAATTGGGGCAGATTTAAATCAAGACACTCTGATAGGATCTGTCGACCTATAAAAAGCGTTTGACAACGTAAAATAGTGTAAGATATCAAAAATTTAATATAAACTATAGGAAAAGGCCCCTATTGTACAGAATGTACAAGAACCTAGTGGGGACAAACTAACGTCAAGAGAGCAGTGCTCTGATTTGAAAGGGTGTAAAGAAGGCATGCGGTATTTAAATTTTCTATCATGGAAGGCGGGAACGTAGCCATATGATGAGCTGAAATTATAAATAAAGGATGATCTACAATTTCTTTACCACGTTATCGATTTCGGGACTACCAGCTCTGTCTTCAGATTCATCATTCTTGCACCCAGAATCTAATTTATTTATAGTTTCATCATTTGGCTGCGTTCCCGCCTTCCATCACAGTGAGAAGCTTGAGTGTATAGGCATCTTTTGGAACACTGTTCCTGGGAAACACTGATCAAAATATTAGAATAAATGTTTTTTTTTAATAAAAAGTATAGGAGCGAAGGTAAGCTGTTAAAATTTAAAATTTTGTAATCGGATGATGACCGGTTTCGATCGTAGTATGCGCATCATCAGGCTATTAAAATTCCATGATACTGACTCGAGAGAATGGCGAGGAGCAGGCCGCTGTGTAGCGCCGATAAACACTACTGAGCACTGCAAGATTCATGGTATTGTAAATTCTGAATGACCTGAAAAGTCAACAGTTTATTAAATAAAGAACGATTTTCTTTGTCCATTTCATCGTTTTCTGTAGAATAGGATACTACGAAAGATACTGATCCGCATGATCAACCTCTTTCATGGGGCATTATATTGATCTACACACATCGGCTTCAATATATCCTCTCTGATTTTTCTAATTGTCCTCCCTGTATTTAGGACAGAAGCGTCATAAATTGTTGATACCATTCTGACAACCGCTTATCTTTCCGTAGAGAAGAAGAATGTTACCTTTTCTACAGAAAAGTAAGTCACCTTTCTTCAGTCTTGCTGATATGGCTTTCAGGCTTACTTAAGCCTCTTTTCACCGTAATGGCACCACAGACTCCAGTTTTGTGTTTCTTTAGTAACTCTAGAGCAGATATAGCTTGTCATTCTCGCACACCATCTTAATAAGTAATCCATACTTTGTAATATTTGCATAGTCGTACTTTCGAAACTCAGACCGACGTCCTCTGCGCAGAATCAATCCCTCAAACAAAGACAACTTTTGTTTTGGTTTCTAAGCGTCCTGAATTTATCGATAAAATAATCCACACAGGCTGAATTCTGAAGAGTTTCCCACAGTTAGTGTTCACTTTCCTGCTGTTATTCAAGTGCTATAATTTCAAAGTATGTTCAAATCTATTGCGACTTATCGATTGTGGAGGGTCTGTAGACCAATACTCTTTCAATCTGTCATTTCTTGTTTGCCACAATAGAAGAATTAGGCCAAGGAATTTCATATCTCTTAGTGTAACAGGAGACCACTTGAGTGCTTTAAGTGATGTTTCACGTGTCACTAAGATTTGATCAAAATAGATGCACAACTTCTTACAAAACAATTCAAAAAAGTAGTTACCAAACATCAGGCTGATCACATAGGCTACAGAGTTACATTTCGTTGGAAGTGTACTGACCCAGAATAACATTCCGACGTTTGACAGCAATACCCCCGTACGGCTTTTTACACCTCTAAAAATGTCGCCGTCACTGGAATTGTCCTCAGAATCACAAATTCATTCTTTCAGAATCATCCAGATCTTCATTCTCACTTGGAACATCTGAATACGTACAGGGAGAAACCGCGAAAGTACTTCCTAGTTGTTAATTTTCTTCCATTTTCTGAATAGGGCCATCTCTAAAAGCAGGAAGAACTTCAAGATGGAAACGGTAACAACTTGAAATATCAAAATACACACACAATGCTAAATAAGCAGAATTGCATGAAGGCAATCGCGTTTCTTACGTTCGTGAACACCTAACTCAACGAAGTCTATAGGCTTCATGCAATAAACACGTGTTATTTCGAGGTCCCTCCAGAATAGATGGCTCGCGAAACATGAAAAAACTCGGGATCCATCCGCAGTGTGTTACGAAGTCAGTGAATAGTTTCTTCGTTTTAGCGGAAGCCGTAAACGGCAAGTACTGTAGGGAAATTAAAGAATTGAACATATATAGCAAATAGTGGAGGATGTTGTGTGTAAGTGTTACTCTGAGCTGAAAAAGTTGGCAGAGCTTGGAAAATCGTGCATTCCCGCGTCAGTCACAAGACTGATGGCTCTAAACGAAATCCGAACAAACGCCCTTCGACTGAGAAGAACCCTACTTTTTCATATCATCAGACGAAAATCGACAAAATACTTAATGCCGAGAGGGATAACTTTCAAGTTTGATGTATATGTCTTCGTGCGATAACGTATTAGTTGCGAAGTAGGAATAAACCGCTAAGTAAATCGAACTCTGTAATGAAGGACTGTTCTGCTGAAAGCTGGAGCCATGCTCAGTGAAATAATACTTTCTCGTGTATCGAACTTGATTTTTCAATCAACAGTTATATCAAACTATGACATTATGAAGCTTATAAAGCACAGTAATGGTAGTGACAGTTTCTGCTATTTTCGGAGTGATATTTCAGGATAAAACTCTGAGAACTCGAAAAACCAGTAGCAATCCCCTTGCCACTTGACAAATCGCTGGTCTGCGTCTTTTTTTGTGAGGTCTTACAAATCTTTTAGTACAGATTTGCTTGTTTTCTTCGATTCAGAAATATGACTAGGATCAGTGTATCAACCATAGACCCGCGTTTGTTCAAAAAGTCCTATGGATTCGAAAAAACATCAGATTCTTTATTGAAGCGTTGTTTCTTATCTCACTTTGGTTGAAAACCATTAACCTTCAAACCAGTTTCAACCATAGTCCCATGTTTGCTCAAAAGTTCTGTGGACTCGGAAAAACATCATATTCCTTACTGGAGTGTTCGTAGTGATCTCATTTTGCCTCGAAAACCAGCAACCGTCAGACCTTATGTCATAGGAAATTTCCATATTTACTTAGTCACGAAAAAGGAGTACACTCGTTCGTTTAAAACGCCTGTAACAACTCAGTTATTCGTGCAAAGTACTACGAAGGTAGTTCGGAAAGTAAGAACCATTCGGTAATAAAAAAGGAATCGAATACAGATTAGAAAGCAATTTATTTCACGGAAACCTAAAACACACACTACTTTTCAACATAGTCCCCGTAATTTTCCGGGCATAGCGAGGTATAAGTTTATGCATTCCTTCACCTATGTTGCCGCCTGTGTTGTCAACCATGTGCTAACATGTTATTTTACCTCTTCATCGTTGTTGAAGCGCTTACCACCAAGAAACTATGTCAGATGCTATAAAAGATGAAAATCGCTAGGAGCGAGGTCGGGACTGAACGTAAGATGGCCAAAAACGTCTGAAAGAGTTCTTTTGTTACATTCGCAGTGTGTGTTCGGACGTTGACATGAAACAAAATCACACCTTTTGAGAGAATTCCTTCGCGCTTTTTCAATATTGTGCACTGCAATTTCTTAAGAGTCTCGCAATAAACATCGTTATTGACTGTTTCAACTTGTGGTAAAAATCAGTCAGTAAAATGCCTTGTCTGTCCCAAAACAGTGTGAATATGAAGTTTAGGGGTGTCAAGAGTTTCTTGGGTTTAACCTTTACTGCGGACGAAGTGTGCCTCCATTCCATTTCGTTTCAGTGCTGTCATAAGCAACCCAAGTTTCATCCTCCGTGACCATCTGGGGTAAGAATTTCTCTCCATGGTTATTGTAACGTGTGAAAAATCAAGAACACTGCCCGTCCGTTGTTGTCGGTGTTGCTCACTAAGAAGTTTAGGCATCTATAGTGTACAAAGCTCATGAAATCCCTGTTTCTCAGACACAATCACGTAAACTACTTTTCATGAAAATTGTGGAAGTTGACGAGCAATAGCATTAACCGTAAACCTACGGTTTTTCTCAATCATTTCTTCGACTTCACTAACCAGCTCATCAGAAACCACAGGTGGACGTTCACTTCATTCTTCGCCATTCACTTGATCAAACTCTTCCTTAAATTGTCGAACCCATCTTCTCGCCATTGAAGCACTCATTGCATTTTCTCCATACACCTCGCAGATTTGTCGATGAATGTCATTTGGTTTAATGTTCTTAGTATTCAGAAAACGAATCACAGATTTCAATGGCGGGATTTTCGATCAACGATGCCACTATAAACAATCACTACGACCGAGCGAAGTGGCGCAGTGGTTAGCACACTGGGAGGACGTCGGTTCAAATCTGCGTCTGGGTAGGCTGACTTAGTTTTTCGAGATTTTCCTAAATCGCTTCAGGCAAATGCCTGGATGGTTCCTTTAAAATGGTACGGCCGATTCACTTTCTCATTTTAGACTAATCCGAGCTTGTGCTCCGTCTCTAATGACTTCGTTATCGACGAGACGTTAAACACTAATCTCCTCCTCCTCCTCCTCCTCAGTCACTACGAACGACACACAACAAACAGCGAACTCTAAATGGCATCATTTCGTTCTTCTTGAACCAGAGATACCACTGTGCCTGTGCAGAAGTGTGATCGTACCAGTGCCGCGAAGAAAAATCGAAGCGGAACTTACTTTCCGAACTACCCTCGTATTATGATTTTCCCTTATCACATAATGACATTTTACAATAACTTCCTGTATAATGGCCTCAGCTGCCCTGCAGGAATGAACTTCATCGTTTCTGCTTCTGCAATCACTTTTAAACTCATCAGTCCAAGAAAAAACAGTCTTAAAACTTCGCGTGAATACTGAAAGAAAATAATTGATTTTAGTTTTAAGCCGTGCATCTGTCAAACTCATTAAACGAAAATGATTTATAACAGTTTATTTTTTCTACAGTAAAACACACTTATCATTTTGGTGAACTCCACCATTACCTTTGTATTCATTTCAAACTTACGGTAAAAGCATTACGAACTCTTTCTTACATCATCACACAGGATACAAAAATTGACCATTCTTTCATGCTTTTCAGAGTTACATAATTTATTTATCGCAGATGTTTGGTTTTAATGTTTTTAATTAAGACGGTGAGTATATTTTGCATTTTGTTTCAGCGGTGTGTTTTTAATGATCTCGGCTGGAAACGCAGAAAGGCGAATACCTTTCATTACATTGATTCCTTATGCCGTATACTTGTATCTCTGCACCTACATGGACACTCTGCAAATTACGTTTAAGTGCCTGGCAGACGGTTCATAGAACCACCTGCACAGTAATTCTCTATTATTCCAATCTCGTATTGCGCGCGGAAAGAACGGACATCCTCTGATTTCCCTTATTTTATCATGGTGATCTTTCTCCCTATGTAGGTAGGCATCAATAAAATATTTTCGCATTCGGAGGAGAAAGTTGGTAATTGAATTTTAGTGAGAAGATTCCGTTGCATCGAAAAACGCCTTTGTTTTGATGATGTCCACACCAAATCCTGTATCATTTTAGGGACACCCTATCGGCTATTTCACGATAATACAAAACGTGCTGCCCTTCTTTGAACTTTCTCGGTGTACTCCGTCAGTCCTATCTGGTAAGGATCCCAAACTGCACAGCAGTATTCTAAAAGAGGACGGACAAGCGAAGTGAAGGCAGTCTCTTCAGTAGATCTGTTACATTTTCTAAGTGTCCTGCCAATAAAACGCAGTCTTTGGCTACTCTTCCCCACAACATTTTCTATCTGTTCCTTTCAATTTAAATTTTTCGTAATTGTAATTCCTAGGTATTTAGTTGAATTTACAGCCTTTAAATTTGACTGATATATCGTGTAATTGTAGTTTAAATGATTCCTTTTAGCACTCATGGGGGTAACCTGACACTTTTCATTATTTAGGGTCACTTGTCGCACCACACACATGCGTTTTGTAAATTTTTTGCAATGTATTTTCATCTTCTGATGACTTAACTATTCGAAAAAGGACAGCATCATCTGCAAACAACCTAAGACGGCTGCTCAGATTGTCTCATAAATCGTTTATATAGATAAAGAACAGCAAAGTGCCTGTAACACAACCTTGGGGAAACGCCGGAAATCACTTCTGTTTTATTTACTATTAAAGACAGTCTTGATCACTATTTATTGATCAAGGTGACCGGTTTCGACCGCTACTGTGGTCATCTTCAGACCATTGAGTAGGAACCTCTTTCTGTTGGAGAATCACTACTAATCTCCGGACTCGATGACTTTTCGTCATTTACTACGAACTGCGACCTCTTTGACAGGAAATTACGAATCCAGTCACATAACTGAGACGAGATTCCATTAGCACGCAATTTCACTATAAGCCGCTTGTGTGATACAGTGTCAAAAGTCTTCCGAAAATCTAGAAATACAGAATTAACTTGAAATCCCTTGTCAATAGCACTCAACACTTGGTGTGAGTAAAGAGCTAGTTGTGTTTCACAAGAACGATGTTTGCTATCCTTGTTAAATGTGTGTCAATAGACACTTTTCTTCGAAGTAATTCATAATGTTCGAACACAATATATGTTAGAAAAATTCCTGCATATTATCGTTAATGACATGGGCCTGTAATTTAATGGATTACTCCCACTACCTTTCTTCAATATTGATGTGATCCGTGCAACTTTCCAGTCTCTGAGTACGGATCTTTCGTCGAGCGAGCGGTTGTATACGATTGTTAGGTATGAAGCTATTGTATCAGCATACTCTGAAAAGAACCTAAGAGCTATACAGTCTCTGACACAATTGTTTAATTTTCTGTACGTTCTCTACTGTCGTATTCTCAATTTCTGCTTACCAGGCAGTTTCTATCCACTAATTACGTGCAGTCGTATCTCTCCCTTCCGGAACACCCGTATGTTTCAACGAAAGAATTCTGACGAGTGACAGCAAAGTTTATTGCGTTAGCTTGTCCTGGATACCAAGTGGAAGCCAAAACCACACGTGACAATTTCTTTCGGCGGCAAACCTCATTTGCTTCCGATTTTCATTTGCAGTTTAATAACTCATAATGTCGGTCGTCTGTCGTTATTAGACTAAAACACAATGCATATTCATGTCCGTACTTTACAGCGTTCCTTCTTCGGTTTCCTTCCCTTTCACAGTAATTGTATACACTTGTCCGAAGCGCACCCGGCGTTCCGCACACTCTTCTATATGTATATTTGTGGAGGAACGGAGAGGAAAAGTAATTTGGACAATCTCCAATAGACTTTCAATCTAATCTAGAGAGCAGTGCAGCTCATTAAAATATGCAAATGCCCCCCTCCGAGAACGAAGTGGACCAAGTATTTACGAGCGAGTGCTGTATAAGGTAAGTATAATATATGGGCCGACCGGTATTAAATACGCCGTCCGGCCGCGGGCTGCGAGGTACGGTGGAGGGGCCCGGCCGGACAGTCGCCCCTGCCTCCGCACAGGGCAAAGCACCCACCGCCACCGCCACCACCCGCCCGCCGCCCACTCGCCGCCTCCTATCGCCAATTTCTCTCCCTCACACTTCCGCGGGCAGGAACTGAGGAAGCGGAGAAGAAATAAAAAAAAAGAAAGAGACCCGCGCTAAGAATGAACTCCTGTCCGCCCGCCGAAAACAACACACGATCTATCTAGCAACAGTTGAGTTTCGGAAGTGAATAATAATGCGACGTGCTTCACGGACAAAAGATTCATTTTTGTAGAGTTACGAATTTGACACCTGGCTGTGAATGTTTTATTTTTTGTCACTTTACCTTTTCTAGGGAGCCGTTCGACCAGTAATCACTTTACCCTGACATCCTACAGGACTTTTGTTCGAATGTTCCAATGTGTGTGAATTCCTAAGGGGCCGAACTGCTGAGGTCATCGGTCCCTAGACTTGTTGTTGTTGTTGTGGTCTTCAGTCCTGAGACTGGTTTGATGCAGCTCTCCATGCTACTCTATCCTGTGCAAGCTTCTTCATCTCCCAGTACCTACTGCAACCTACATCCTTCTGAATCTGCTTAGTGTATTCATCTCTTGGTCTCCCCCTACGATTTTTACCCTCCGCACTGCCCTCCAATACTAAATTGGTGATCCCTTGATGCCTCAGAATATGTCCTACCAACCGATTCCTTCTTCTGGTCAAGTTGTGCCACAAACTTCTCTTCTCCCCAATCCTATTCAATACTTACTCATTAGTTATGTGATCTACCCATCTAATCTTCAGCATTCTTCTGTAGCACCACATTTCGAAAGCTTCTATTCTCTTCTTGTCCAAACTATTTATCGTCAATGTTTCACTTCCATACACGGCTACACTCCATACAAATACTTTCAGAAACGACTTCCTGACACTTAGATCTATACTCGATGTTAACAAATTTCTCTTCTACAGAAACGCTTTCCTTGCCATTGCCAGTCGACATTTTATATCCTCTCTACTTCGACCATCATCAGTTATTTTGCTCCCCAAATAGCAAAACTCCTTTACTGCTTTAAGTGTCTCATTTCCTAATCTAATTCCCTCAGCATCACCCGACTTAATTAGACTTACACACTACTTAAACTAACTTATGCTGAAAACAACACACACACCCATGCCCGAGCGAGGACTCGAACATCCGGAGGGAGGGGCCGCGCAATCCGTGACATGGCGTCTCAAACCACGCGGGAACACCGCGCGGCGACTCTTGTTTGTTTTTCAAAAGAGGTAGAGGAGACCGGGTGAATACTGACGCCTTAATAGATTTTTCGTATTGTTTTGGAATTTATCACTTCCAGGGAAAAATTCGTGACACCCTGTGGGACCCAGAAGTGATGAACGCACGGAGTGGCCACAATGAAACTTTCGCAACTTGGGAGGGCGACCATGAAAAGCGAGTGTCATTAGGATACTGAAACTTTGTAGAAAGACTTGCAAGGATATGCGGAGGAGAAATAACGAATAAACCATTGAAATGGCTCTGAGAACTATGGGACTTAACTTCTGAGGTCATCAGTCCCCTAGACGTAGAAGCACTTAAACCTAACTAACCTAAGGATATCACACACATCCATGCCCGAGGCAGGATTCGAACCTGCGACCGTAGCGGTCGCGCGGTTCCAGACTGTAGCGCCTAGAACCGCTCGGCCATCCCGGCAGGCAAACCATTGAAAGAAACACATTTTAATTTCTACATATGAAGGAAACATTTATTAACTAATGCGTTGATATCAAAAAGGGGACTTGCCATCATTTCTGGCGTATGTGAGTTATTACTGTAGTTGTTTTTTTGACACGATACCGCATCTGTTGGTTCTAAAATCGGACTTCTTCAGTGATTTTTTTCCCTGTGTAAACCAATGCCGAAATTTCATTTCGTGCGGAAAGAGGACTTGTCACAGAGACAGATCCATACATTGCGTGAAGGTGGCAGCACTGTAGCGGGAATGAAGTAAACAAAGCATGTGGGTACACCGTTCAGTCAAAATGCATCTCTCCTTCAACCTATAGCAGTGTAATGGCGAAATATGAATTTCCTCTGGTTAAGATTGGCATAGTCCCTCATTATCATAATGTGCCGAGAGCATACATGGACGTCATTCCTCTGAAACTTGAGAAACTACAGAGTGTTTCCCGCATGATTGATGTTATACCTTTGCAGTTTAATAAGGATTTTCATAATATTCTAAAGAAATGTGTCATTAAATAAAGTGACTTGTGGAGCAGATGGCAATGAACCTGGAAGTGAAATTTGGGACGATGATCAAAGTGACAAATTTATGAACATATGTGTCTGTCAAAATAAATATGATTGTTTAATAAGAAAAAAATATCGAAATAAATGTCCCATGTTAGAAGCCAAGGCACTAAAAACGAATTTGACTTCCATTATATTATCTATTTTGATATGTATTATTTTATTATAAATGTTTATAGAAATCATAGGAATATGTACGAACACGTTGAAGTGATTAAAAAGAATATTTAGCTTGAAAATATACTTTTCTTTGTTACATGATGTTTCTGATAAAATGAATGTTGTTTAAATGAAAAAGGGATATGTCAGTTATTTTCTATTATTTGCCTTTATTCTATGATTACAGATTTTGGTATATGATTGTACGCTTACTGATGATCATATAGGAGTAGCTACGTATAAGATTTAGGAACAATATTACTGAAGATTACATAGTTTTTTTTCAATGTATCTCAAAATTACTGTCGAGTGACATGTCCCTCTTCTGATGTCAACAGCGGAATTGTTCAAAAATGGTTCAAATGGCTCTGAGCACTATGGGACTTAACATCTGAGGTCATCAGTCCCCTAGAACTTAGAACTACTTAAACCTAACTAACCTAAGGACATCACACAACATCCATGTCCGAGGCAGGATTCTAACCTACGACCGTAGCGGTCGCGCGGTTCCAGACTGTAGCGCCTAGAACCGCTCGGCCACCCCGGCCGGCAGCTGACTTGTGTACAAGGTTTACATTCCAGGTTGCAAACATTGCTTAATGTGACGACCACCTGCATCCACGACAGCCTGTAACAGCACTGGAGACTGCTCTACTGCTGCCTGATACATTTCAGGTGGGATGTTGGCCACCTCCATCACTACGCCCATCTTCAATCTTCAAAGTGTGTTTGTGCCCCGTTGATAAACACATTGCGTCCAGAATTCTCAGCCATGGCAACAGTAACTTCTTCAACAATTTGTGGTGCAAATGGCCATCGGCTTCTCCCAGGATCAGTTCCCAAATCGCGAGTTAAATGGAACTTCCGAATCAAGTTCTTCAACCCCAGTCCGGATAGAGGACCTCTCCAGGGCCATGTTGACTGTCGGCAACTGTAATGCACACTGATGCTTATGTTTCAACGCTACGTCGCAGTAGCAGTTCCGGCATCTTACGGCAAGTCATGACACTAACACTACTAACACCGCAAATCCTGAAACGTACATTCTGGACATCATTCCTATAAAGTAGAGTACTCATACGGAAGCCCGCACGGTTAGCCGTTCGGTCTGATGCACGGCATTCCGGAGTGGGAAGGAGCGCCTGGTCCCCGTCACGAATCCGTCCGGCGGACTTGTGTCGAAGTCCGGTGGGCCTGCCAGTCTGTGGGTGGTTTTTAGGCGGTTTTCCATATGCCTCGGCGAATGCGAGCTGGTTCCCCTTATTCCGTCTCGGCTACACTATGTCGGTGATTGCTGCGCAATCAAGTTCTCCATGTACGCGTACACCATCATTACTCTACCACGCAGACATAGGGGTTACACTCGTCTCTGGGGGGAGGGGGAGGGGGGAGACCACCGGGGGCCGAACCGCACAAAAACGCTGAAAGAGTGGTTCGGTGTGGGACAGCGGAGGGGTGAAGTGGACTGCGGTAGTTGTCGTGGGGTTGTGGACCACTGCGGCTGCGGCGGGGACGGAGCCTCTCCGTCGTTTCTAGGCCCAGAGTTAACATGCAATACAATACAATACTCATACGGAAAATAGTTTTCCGTCAACACTGCCACAAGTAGCAAAAGTTGAATTATAGCCACCCTGTATAGCTGTGCCACACAAATCGAAAAATTATGAATACTTTGGGAACTATATAAACATATTCTCAAGCCTGCACTCTGTCAGTATTGACCCGAGTACCTGAATACTTATCGACACCAATACAGTGTAATACCAACATTATGAAATGCAGAATAAAATTCCCGTTTTAAGAAAGTGGCACAGTTTACTATCTTAATGTGTATCAAAATACTTACGAAGCACGTTATCCGAAAACGGTGCTCAAGTTAGAAAGAAGTGAATCAACTTCAGCCACATTGAAACTAGAACTCCGTTGATACTTGTTGTTGATGGTTTATTAAGCTTATTTTCTTTAGGAGTCCCGTGTTCAAAATCAGAAACCCAGTCTTCTCCAGCAATTTTGGCAATGCGTTTGAAATTGTGCTGAATGGCAAATTTGTCGACAACGCCTTAAGTAATTCGCCGCAACACGAGGAGGAAAATGCCACAGAATAATTGTGCCAATTTAAAAAATGGTTCAAATGGCTCTGAGTACTATGGGACTTAACTTCTGAGGTCATCAGTCCCCTAGAACTTAGAACTACTTAAACCTAACTAACCTAAGGACATCACACACATCCATGCCCGAGGCAGGATTCGAACCTGCGACCGTAGCGGCTGCGGGGTTCCAGACTGTAGCGCCTAGAACCGCTCGGCTGATACGGCCGGCTGTGCCAATTTACTCACATAATTGAGCCATTCTTGTTTTCATTCAGAAGAAAAAACATATCTTCTCTCCAAGGAAGGGTTTTTTGTCTGCATTTGATTTTAGTCCACCATAAAGTGCAATTCATTCTATATCCAGCTAATTAGAAAAGTTGTTCAGTGATCTTCCTGCCTTTACTAGATTTAATGCCTTTTTTTATAGTTTCTTCAGTCCATTTAGTCGTCTCTGATATCCTTTTCCTCGTCCTTACCATCTACAGTTCAGATCACAGGGTAATATCGACCCCTGTAGACATTTTCCCAAATTCTGCTTTCGGTATTATCCTACTCAGACATCATAGTGGAGGGTAGACTTAGACGGCTTTGCTAATACTCGAAAAGTTACAAAACCCATGCTTAAACACATACTAGGAAATATGCTGCCTACCTACATTATAGTTATTACCGTGAAAAAAGTAATGAACGCTTACTTGAATTTAAGCATAAATCGAAAATAACATTATAATCCAATACAAATTATTTCTTAGCTCCACAATAAGACTCTCGTTCACAAGAACTCGTCGCCTCTGCACCCAGCTTCAGGCATCATCCGCTGTGCTGCAGCACTGTCTGCCGCTGACTACAGGGCTACTCAACTGAGAAAACGATTGTGTCGGTAGCGCCTCGGATGTCGGTATTCCCCCAGTCTCCTCAAATGTTAATTTTCCATTGCATATTCTTATTAACGTAAACAATCTAGGACTGTACGTTCCGAAAAAGACAAATAACGTAATATAGAAAAAAAACAGGACGCATCATCGTAATATAGGAAGAAGAGAATGTACAAAGAAACGAGCGGAAATTTCTTTCTTGGTAACATCCTACCAGTCAACGGACGCGCAATCTGTGAGCGCTGTAATGGAACTGACAAGAGTGAAACGAATGTAATTATTGCAAGGAGACAGATAAAAGCACCTCTGAGTCACTGTTCTATTAATAATTCAAAAGGGGAATTTCTAAATCCAAGGGACTTTTTCCTTCCAATGAAAGTAAATGTAATAACAATATTTAAATGTAATTTATCAAAACTAATGTGCGTATGGAATAGCCCAACTACGACGTGGAACGATTATACGTAATTGTCAGTCTGTTCCTGAAACTGAAATTAAAATTAGCCAACAACTGCTTTAAGTTCTATCTGAGATGGAAGTATGGATACATACACTGGTAAACAGTATATGCGGTCAAATGAGGAAAACTATTTAAAGATAATTAGTCTTATTTAGGATTCTGTAAGTCAACCATGAATTATGAATCTGAAATTTATGTAAATCCGTCTCTTTCCTTTTTTGTATAGTTAAAAATAACAAATTGGCTTTATCTTATGAATTATAGTAAATTTATAGTAGTAATAAAACTATAAAAACTGTCATGTCTGTCTGTCTGAACACGCATCTCCAAAATCACCAAACGAATTTTCATAAGATTTTCGCGGGTAACTTGAGTATAACTTGGGGACACAGTATAGGGTTCATTTCGTCGAAATTGGATAGTGGAAAAAAGATTTCATAACTGGATGTTTTATCAATACTAATATTATAAATGCTAAAGGAAATCAGTTACGTTTTCACGACTAACCCGCTGAACCGAAATTTGGTGTGGAGATAGCCTAAACCCTCGGGAAGAACATAGGCCGCTTAAGAAACAACATACTTATGTGTAGTACAAAAAATTATTCATTAGAAAAATATTACGCGAATTAGGGAAAATATTTACTGTTTGAAAACGCTGTTTACTCTTTGACTTTTTATCTTTATCACATTTGTTAAAATGCTGTTGTTGGTTGATATGTTCTAAGCGAAACGGTGCAAAGTAACCAACAAAATGATCATACAATCATCAGTGTGTTTAATCGTAATCCATATTTCCATACTATTTGTAGCATAGTGTACACATTCTATAGCGCACAGCTACTTCAGCAGCACAATGCATACATGGCCACTCCTGCCGATGCCCCCTCGTACGCACTGATCGGCAGCGGTTTTGCCCATGAAACGCATGGCGTGTTGGGACGGCTTGGGAAGGGAAAGAGACGGGCGCACATCTCGAACTTTTTTTTATCTGAACAGGTAGACATGTGAGGCCAGCTGACGTCACTGCATGTACATTAGCTTACTTGCTAAGCATCGTAACAAAACTGTTGATATCTGACTGCAGCCACGGGTAACAGCTAGCAAGGAATGATACCGGTATATGGTTTTTTTTTTCACAACAGGAAAAAATTCGATTATGTTATTTAAAAGAGATAGGGGACAGAAATGACAGTTTATTTATAAAACTATAGAAAAGAGTGTTGATAAGATCCCTAACACATTTGAAATTGTTTGGCGAACTAGAAAGTAAGGTGATATTGATAGACAGAATGTATTGAAAATTTTTTATCCTTGTAGATCTCTTCGACGTGATAAGTATATCTGCGTGGAACAAATTAAAATTATTCGATCACACTTCTCATTCGCGATCGGACATAGGATGAATAGTAGCGCAGACCAAGTTCACTGGAATGCATGAATATTTGGGGTAAAAGGAATGGAAAGGGGTTTAACGCCCCGTCGACGACGAGGTCATTAAAATTCAGATAAGGGAAAGGTGGCAAAGGAAATCGGCTGTTTCTTTTTCAAAGCAAGCATCCTAACATTTGCTTCATTCGGAGGAAGTCACTGAAAACCTCAGTGTGGATGGGCGGACGAAAATTAAAATCGGCGACCTCCAGAATGCAAGTCCCGCGTGTCTCCACTAAGACATGTCACTCGATAGCTGTCAGAAATAAACTGCATGAAAGGATCTTCCAGCAAACTACTTACGAAACTTTCAACATTTGTCAAAAAATGAACCATAGAGTGTACATAGTCTACCGAACGAACTGAAGTAGTTGAGGGACGCTTCGAGTAGTTTTGGGAGTAGACAACCCGACACAGTCCGTAAGTGGACTGAAAGTAATACATCTTTATCCAGTTATTGATAAAATTTATTCGGAATTAAATGATGTATTTTATAGAGGCATACGTAGTAATACTACATTTTTTCACATATACCGCTTGTGGGAAAATTCTTAAAAATTAAGCACTTTAGTTTTTCAGCGACATTTTCTCAAGACATTTCTCTTCTGTTTCCAGTTCAGCTAATATTCTTAACTTAAGTTGAGGTATAAATGTAGTAAAAGAGGTCCGGTGTACAAGGCAGGAGAGCTGATGTCGAGTTACGGTGACGCATCCACAGCTATCTTCATGTATCCAACAAAAGCCAAAGCTGCTGCAAAAACCGAGCGTTCTTTTCCAAAGCTAAAAATATTTCTTTTCCTTCTTCTTCATCATCTTATTCTTCTTCTTCTACTGATTATCAGTCACTTCCAAATGATCGTTCCAATTTCTTTTCCTTGTCTTCATCCATTTATTTATATCTTGTATTCCACACTTTTCCCTTATCGACTCATTTGTTCTTTATCTCACGTGGTTATTACTCGGATCTGTCTTATTACCTTTATTTTCACTGTCATTAACTTTTGTTTCATTTTTTCGTTTGTGCTCTAGTTTCTGCAACATATGCCATAATAGGACGCATTCTTTTAAACATTTTTAAATTATTTAAATAAATTTTTTTAATATAGCAAGTTTTAAAATGGATTACGAAGTAAACAAAAATTTCTCCTAGACCCATATAGATTCGTAACCCAGTACAGATAGCCTTGAAAATTTGTAGTCGTGAATTTTTTAGTAGCTGTGACAATACCTGTAAAATTTAAAACCCAAAACGTGGGGCACATGCAATAAATAATTAATACATGAATAGTTTACCTAACTCAATAACAGTTTTATTACACTGATTCTTCTCAACGACTGCACTCATTATTATTATTATGTATTGCATGAGCCCCCCGTTTTTCATTTTAAATTTTGTAACTGTTATCATAGCAAGAGACTGTGACATTCGTAACAGGCGAGACTTGTGAGTAGTGTGCCTTTGCCACCGACTAACATTTCCCGCAAAGATAAGTGATTAGAAAGAGGAGTTCTAACAAACAGCTTTGAACAATTTGTAAAAAAAGGAAGACCACAAAATACTGATTTTCTAAAATAAAAGACCAATTTGCACATTCAAGAGCTGGAGAAACTCATTTAAGTAAATTTTGTTATATAGGCATCAGGCTGTGGTCTAAGACATGTTTCTGCAAGGATTCTTCTCGTAATGTTGGAGACATTGTTAGATGCCATTAGAATTGAGACAGCAGTTTAAAACTTAAACAAGCTCAGCAAGCCGCACTTTTTCGGGTCTTGTGGTGGTGAACTTCTTGGTGCTGTTCGCTTTATTCAGCATTGACTTAAAAAAACACGAAAATATCTTAAACAGAAAAGTACCCTGAAACAGAAGAAAATTTTACAAAAGAACAAAAGCAAATTTTAACAGAAAAGAGGAAGAAAGTGTAGGAGAAAGGTATGCTGGAATTCAATATGGTGTTGGCCCACCCTTAACCTTGATGGCAGCTTCACTCTCGCAGGCACACCTTCAGTCATGTGCTGGAAGGTTTCTTGGGGTATGGCAGCCCATTCTTCACGGAGTGCTGCACTAAGGAGAGGCATCGATGTCGGTTGGTGAGGCCTGGCATGAAGTCGGCGTTCCAAAACATCCCAAAGGTGTTCTATAGGATTCGGCCCAGGACTCTGTGCAGGCCAGTCCTTTAAGGGGATATTACTGTAGTGTAACCACCCCGCCATAGGCCGTGCATTATGAACAGGTGCTCGATCGTGTTGAAAGATGCAATCGCCATCCCCGAATTGTTCTTCAACAGTGGGAAGCAAGAACGTGCTTAAAACATCAATGTAGGCCTGTTCTATGATGGTGCCACGCGAAACAACAAGGGGTGCAAGCCCCCTCCATGAAAAACAAGACCACACCATAACACCACCGCCTCCGAATTTTACTGTTGGCACTACACACGCTGGCAGATGACGTTCACCGGGCATTCGTCATACCCACATCCTACCATCGGATCCCCACATTGTGTACCGTGATTCGTCACTCCACTCAACGTTTTTCCACTGTTCAGTCGTCTAATGTTTACGCTCCTTACACCAAGCGATGAGTCGTTTGGCATTTACCGGCGTGATGTGTGACTTATGAGCAGCCACTCGACCATGAAATCCAAGTTTTCTCACCTCCCGCCTAACTGTCACAGTAATGGCAGTGCATCCTGATGCAGTTTGTAATTCCTGTGTAATGTTCTGGATAGATGTCTGCCTATTACACTTTACGATCCTCTTCAACTGTCGGCGGTCTCTGTCAGTCAACAGACAAGGTCGGCCTGTACGTTTTTATGCTGTACGTGTCCCTTCCCATTTCCACTTCACTATCACATCGGAAACAGTGGACCTAGGGATGTTTAGGAGTGTGGAAATCTCGCATACAGACGTATGACACAAGTGACACCCAATCACCTGACCACGTTCGAAGTCCGTGAATTCCGCGGAGCGTCCCGTTCTGCTCTCTCACGATGTCTAATGACTACTGAGGTCGCTGATATGGAGTACTTGGCAGTAGGTGACAGCACAGTGCGCCTAATACGAAAAACGTTTGTTTTTTGGGGTGTCCGGATACTTTGATCACATAGTGCATGTGTACAAATACTTGTGCAATATGTTAATGATACATGTTCAAATGGCTCTCAGCACTATGGGACTTAACATCTATGGTCATCAGTCCCCTAGAACTTAGAATTACTTAAACCTAACTAACCTAAGGACATCACACAACACCCAGTCATCACAATGATACATGTGAAATGTATTTGACGCACGTGCGTGGGCAAAGCTGTGGGTAAGAATCTCATCCTAAACCATATTTGGTACACATATTAGTTACGATCTGGAAAGAAATACGATGGGGGTAAGAACCACCAGCCTCCTATTGGGGGAGGAGGTGATAGAATAGAGAGTGAAGGACAGACAGAGTGGGGGAGGAGAAAATGGAGACAGATAGAGGGGGAGGAGTAGATGGAAAGCGAGAGGGGGAGAGAGAGAAGGAAGACGAGGAGATGGACAGAAAGAGAAAAGAGGAGGAGATGGACAGAGAAAGAGAAGGAGATGGACAGGGAGAGGAGAGAGGAGGAAATGGATAGGAAAAGAGGAGAAAATGGGCAGAGAGGAGGGAGGAGGAGATGAACTGTGAGAGGGGGAGGAGAAATTTATCAGGGAGAGGGGCCATGAGGAGATGGAGAAGTTGGGGGAAATGAGCAGAGACGGGAGAACAAGGAAATGGACAGAGTGTGAGACAAGAAAGAGATAGAGGGGGGAAGAAGGAGATGGACAATATAAGATTGAAGTAATAAAGACGTACCCAGGCATAATTTTTTTATAAATAACTATTTAACCGCTTTTAACACCGCAGTGCGCGCCTAGTATTGGATATTATTTCAGTTTTTTGACGTTATTGAGCGTTATAATTAGTTAATTTTAATACTTTTATTCTGTACGTGTAATATGGTCTTACTAGTCAAATACAGGTTCTCGAAAGCAACACCTTGGTTTTGCATCTAATTAAAATGTACCTTGAGTGGTGTGCAGTATTTATCATGATCAGTGATACAGGGATGAGTTGCTTTCCAACGTATGGATAGAGGAAGTAAGAATCAAGTTAGAGTAAGTAATTTTTTCAACTTGTAACGTATCTCTTTTTGTGTTATATACTCGTACATATTTCTGACGAAACATATTGTGTGAAAAGATAAATATCATTTCAAACATCTGGCTCTCACTTCTTTGACCTGAATAGCTTATTATTTCGGAAACTCCTTGTCTCTAAAAACAGCTGCAAGAAAAAATCTACAATCTTTTTTAGACTCGCGTTCATAGCTGATTTTCGTCTTTTAAAGAATTAATTTTCCTGCATGAGGCTGTCTTCTGTTTCAAATAAACACATCTATATTGATGGTCCTACTATCTTTGGGGTTCACTCTTAGTAACGACGCTATTAATTGTTGCTCTTTCCACTCTACTACACGGAAAAAAATGTTCAAATGTGTGTGAAATCTTATGGGACTTAACTGCTAAGGTCATCAGTCCCTAATCTTATACACTACTTAACCTAAATTATCCTAAGGACTAACACACACGCCCATGCCCGAGGGAGGACTCGAACCTCCGCCGGGACCAGCCGCTACTGTACGGACCATGACGTATCGTAAACATATGACAATTGCGCGTAACGTTTCATAATACCCACGGGGCAGAATTAGCTAATCGCAAATGAACTGAAATAAAGGATCCTCCTTTTTGCAAGTACTCAATAATTGCTGAATGAAGTACTTATTTCAGATTTCCTCATGTAGAAAACAGCTTCTTCCCGGAAACAAGGCACATTATGGTTTATATTAAGCTTCACATATTTTCTACGTATACTTACGAATTATCAATGAAAGCCTGTTAAAATGAAGAAATTCCTTCGTTGTGATGTAGCTACAGAGCATAACAGCTCCTGCATTTTGGCTGCTGATTACTGTGCACCTATTGTCTTCCCTTACAGGGGGTAATTTATTCTATGGTAATACTATGAATAGATGTTAATTTGAAATAAGTAAGGTACTTTTAGCAGCGAAAGTTTCAGTTTCACCCTCCACCATTTACAGGTGAAGCATACGGAAAAAAGTATTCTTGGTAACTCCTAGACCTTTTCAGCTGCTCGACGAGACCTCTTCGTTTCTTGTCTTCAGCAGTTGCAACGCATTAGCTAAAACTCTTACATATTACTTCGTGCTCCTCAAATAATAGAAAATCTGACATGCAATGAGCGAAGGGAAGAGCGTCACCGAATGGGAAGTGATTTCCTCGAATATATTTCAGACTGGCGTCGCGTTGTCCCATCTCTTGCTGCAGCCACAATGCGGACTGATATTTCACGGCGAATGCGCCGGATGGTATCGTGCTTCCCACACTTTCTCGCTGTTATAAATTACTTCCGTTCGATATTTTCCTTTAAAACGCCGCATTTTGGAAGTTATTGCTCCGCAACAACAGTAATTTACGTTGTTGCACGCAGAAGAGTTTTTGCGCATCAGAAATCGTAAAAACGGTTCATAAAGCCATCTACGTTGATCCAGTATTACATTACTTACATAAGTTATTTGAAAACTTAGAGCTGATATATAGATTCTACATTCTATCGATTATTTTATTATTTCCTAATTTTTATGCACGTAGACCATTTTTTGCTCATCATAAATTGACACACTGCTACCGAAAGCTGTATTAATTAACTTACATAAGTTATTTAAAAATATATAATTAATATATACAAAATTCACATGAAACCACTGGTTTTCTTATTTCATTATTTTTTTATTACACTATAAATCCTCTTTCCTAGTCGCGCTAAATTCATGTAAATGAAGAATGAAGTGACTCAACTCTTTCTCTTTTCTCTTCCCTCTCATTCCAATTAATTGTCATGTCACCTGCTGCAGCTCCACTGAGTCATTTTATCCAAGAGACTCACTCATCTCGCCTTTTTATGTTTACGTTTTTCCTCTTTCAAAGTTACACTTTACAAAATCACCTTGTATTCAGTATGATTTCACAACCTCGACTCAACTTTCTTGCCTGTGTAATTTTTCTCCTATCTATGTAATTATGTAGTTCTCAATTCGTTCGAGCAATCAATCATTCATAATAGGAAACACAGTCATAACTCAGTCACTGAAAATGATTCAGAAATTTTACTTGTTAGAATGAAATCAGGCGATGATTCTTCTTCTTTGCAGGCTCGTGCTTTGCGGCAGTCTGCTAATCTGTACAAATAAAATGCCTCGTATTTTTGGGAGCGTTGTATAATCAGTCGGGAAACCTCAGATCAAGTGGACATTAGGCTTTGATGAAGTTTAACCTTCCGAAGAAGTAATGGAGCTCTTGGATTATTAAATGCAGGTTCGTATCCAGTCTTCCGGAAGTTCCCTTCTGATTAACAACTACGCAATATATCGATGAATATCATTAATTCTCAAATGTCAAATAATGTAAATTGTTACACACTTTTTGTATGAAGGAGCAATATATATATATATATATATATATATCCCTTTTAATAGTACAATTTCGTATCAGTTATCTTTTGTCATAAATCTCAATATGCAGATTACGATTCTTCAAACAATGCTCAGGCTAATCGCCACGAAGACAATCTCGGAAGCTTTTTTCTAACAACCACCAGGGAGAGTACTAAAAAGAATAATTATGCGCTCATGGCATAGCTATTGTATGAAACTACTTTGCGCATGGATTCTGCGAGTATGAAGATAGAAAATTAGTAAACGTCATTCAAGGGTAGAATTGTACCAGAATAATTCATCGAATATAAAGAGATATTACACCTGCAGTCCATCGGTTCTAAACATAATCACCAAATAACATTATAGCTACCCAGTAAACATATTATTTCCCACTAAAAATTTCCGTTCTGCGTCGTTTCTTACTTGGTGATAATTTTTTATTGTCGTGTTACGCCAACTATTTTGAACAAATGTAAGTACAGCTTTTTTCTCTTTTGTTGGCAAGTGAAAAAATCAAGTATGCATCAATAAACTGGCAGATAATATAGCAGAACCTAACCTCACTTGAGCACACTGAAGCTGACTTGCTGCGCCATTTCTTCAACAGGTACAGTATTCTCCGATGTGGTGCAAGTGGATCTTCAGAAACTCTAACTTGGAAGTAATAATATTTTTAATTTCTCATTATATACCGACAAACATTAGTATATCATTGAACAACCGTCATCAAAACTATCTCTTTGATGTGAATTGCACTTAGCTGTTTTTAAAGGCAAATCATAAACGCAGAATATATAAAATAGCACTGGAGAAATAACTCAAAGCCGGCCGCTGTGGCCGAGCGATTCTAGGCGCTTCAGTCAGGAACCGCGCTGCTGCTACAGTCGCAGGTTCGAATCCTGCCTCGGGCATGGATGTGTGTGATGTCCTTAGGTTAGTTAGGTTTAAGTAGTTCTAAGTCTATGGGACTGATGACCTCAGAAGTTAAGTCCCATAGTGCTCAGAGCCATTTGAACCGTCTGAAATAAGTCAAAAGAGTAGTATCCCTCAGCTGAAGGCTCACAGAACTTTTATGCAAGGTGTAATACTTGTGTGCTCAATGTGCCACCAACCTTCTCTCCGACTGGAGTAAAATGTTCGAAACAGATACAACACGCGCTCAGATAAGTGATTGTTGCACGTGCAGGAGGCTATCACAAACAGCTGTGGTATCTCCCAGGGATTAAGGTGCTACACAAAATTCGGCAAAGTAGATCGATATCACAGACATGATCGAGGAATCGCGGCAATCCACAACGACGTATGGGAGGCCGTTCAGAAGACCCCGCCTTCCTCTCAGCAACAGCTTCGCCCTCACGCTGGGATCAATATACTGACGAGCTTACAAAAGCTAAAACCCAGTTCCAGGCCTCAGCGACAACAGTCAGGATTATCATGCTGGACAGTGACAGTTGTAAAGTTTCAGATGAGCTTGTGCTGTTGTAAATGCCGAACACTGAACCTAAAGTGCGTCAAGTGATGCTTTCATAGTGAATGACACTAGTAAATTATCCAGTACTCCTGTGACAAAGAAGTGTGTCAGAGCTAAGTAACTCTTATATTCATTTATGTAATAATATTTTAACTAAAGTTCGGTCTTGATCACAGCACTTATGTCTCAATAACATAGGTGACCGGTTTCGGTTATATTTGTATAACCATCTTCAGACCCATGGCTTCCTTGGAGGATGGTAGGCGGAGCTCTCCTCAGCTGCTACGAAGTCAACTAATATTTCATGTGATCCAGTCTGATCCATCTTCTCCCAGAGCAATCAAATAAGCCACAGTTATGTCCGGAAGATTTTACGAGGGGAGTTCAATAAACAATACAAAGAAGGCCATTATGTGACTCAAGGTACGTGACGTGACAGCACGACCCTGCACCGGCGAATGAACGGGCGCTAGTCGCTTGGGGCCGCTGAGATCCTGCATGGCTTGAATATCGTTCTTCTGAAATCATCGATTCCATATGCACATCACAGAAATGGGATCTCAGGCAATATTATGGAACGATAAACCGCAGCGCAGCCTTGTTAGATAATGGTCCTGCCGCTGTCCAATTCCAAAATATGGTGGTAAACGTTTCCTCCTCTTACGCGAGGTGTACGAACCAACATTCAAGTGCTATTTCTGAATGATGAACTTCTTACATATGAAATGATAATTAAATGGACACCCTAGTTGCAAGCAGGCGTTGATATACTTCATTGGGGACGTGTTGAAAATGTGTACCCCGACCGGGACTCGAACCCGGGATCTCCTGCTTACATGGCAGACGCTCTATCCATTTGAGCCACCGCGGGCACAGAGGATAGTGCGTCTGCAGGGACTTATCCCGTGCACGCTCCCCGTGAGATCCACATTCCCAACATGTCTTTCGGGAACAGATACTACTGTCATATATAGTTAAAAATATGGCTTCCCGGCCATTGACCTTCTTGTGCGAACGCACACGCTATGCCCGAACTCGTACGGGACTTGGTAGATTAATCTGCCACGAGTAATGAGTATGATGGGCAAATATCTATTAGGCGCACTACGAATGTAGTGGTGTGGACAGGTTGGGAATGTGGATCTCACGGGGAGCGTGCAAGGGATAAGTCCCTGCAGACGCGCTATCCTCTGTGCCCGCGGTGGCTCAGATGGATAGAGCGTCTGCCATGTAAGCAGGAGATCCCGGGATCGAGTCCCGGTCGGGGCACACATTTTCAACATGTCCCCAATGAAGTATATCAACGCCTGCTTGCAGCTAGGGTGTCCAATTAATTATCATTTCATTTCTAGCAAAGCTGCATGGTCATCCACGGTAACTGTTCTTTCGGGAACAGATACTACCGTCATATGTACTTCTTACATAATCTTTTCTTATTTACAGAATGTACGCTATGTGATCAAAAGTGTCTGGACCCCTCTTATATAATGTGGAATTGAGCACTAGATACCACTAAAGGCAGACCCGTGCCAGTATAGAAGAAGGCGGGGAATGTTGTCAGTAGAGAGGCAGGAACAGCAGAATGGTTCACCTAGGAGAACTCAGCGGCTTTGAACGTGGGCTAGTCATTGGATGCGCCCGCAGCTCGTGGTCGTGCGGTAGCGTTCTCGCTTCCTACGCCCGGGTTCCGGGGTTCGACTCCCGGCGGGGTCAGGGATTTTCTCTGCCTCGTGATGGCTGGGTGTTGTTTGATGTCCTTAGGTTAGTTAGGTTTAAGTAGTTCTAAGTTCCAGGGGACTGATGGCTGTAGATGTTAAGTCACATAGTGCTCAGAGCCATTTGAACCATTTTTAGTCATTGGTTGTCACCTAAGTAACTAATCCAACAGGGACATTTCAACACTTCAAAAGCTACCCAAGTCGACTGTTGGTGATGTGCCTGTCAAGTGAAAATGCGAAGGAACAATCACTGCTAATACAAAACCAGGCAGACCTTATGTACTAACGGATAGGGACTTCGAGCGAAGGGCGGTTGTAAAAATGGTATGCAATCAGCGGAAGGAATCATTCGTGAGTTCCAAAGAGCTAACATCAATCCATCTAGCACAACGACTGTGGGTAGGGAGTACAATGATCGAGAAGTTCCTAATAATAGACAAATTATTGTAGTCAACGCTAAGCGATGTTTGAGGTGGTGGTAAGAGCGACGCCAGTGGGCAGTGGACGACTGGAAACGAGTGATCTGAACTGATGAATCCCGCTATAACCCGTGGCAGTACCATGGGAGGGATAATGGCAGCAGGCATGAAGTATAGTGTCAACAGTGAAATACGGAAGAGGTGTTATTATTGGCGTAGTCAACTTCCTGCGTTACATGAAAACGCTAAATGCGAAAGTATGTGAATACGTTTTGGAGTATGGTGTACTGCGCATCGCAGAGGAATACTTGAATAGTGATAACTGAAACCAACTGCTGTACTGTAATCCTACGTCGTTTTAGGTTACATTACAGCTTTTGGTTTCAATTTTCCTTATTCAGATACATCATGTACGGTTGCTGTCCCACTGTCCTCGATGGATTACCATAGTCAATGGAGGAATGTTTCGGAGTTGACAACTGCTTGTATCAACACTGTCATAAAGGGCATCTGTGGGAAATGGTTTGTGAACAATAACATTCCTGAAATGGACTGACCTACTCAGAATCCCGCCCTGAACTCAGTGGGAGACATTTGGGATGAATTACAACGTCGACTTCGCCCCAAACTCCGGTCTCCGACACCACTACTTCGTCTCGTTTTGGCTCTTGAGGAAGAAGGGAATGCCATTCGTACACAGGCATTCAGACACCTCACTGAAAGTGTCTCCAGCGGAGCTCAGTCTCTCATAAAGGTGAAGGGTGGACACAGCCCATTTTAACGTCCACTTCTCGGTGACCGGATACTTTTGAGCAGATAGTGTTGATGGCTATACCCTACCCAATACGGTTGCCCAGAAATGCTAATGATTTGCACATAGAAGCATATGGTACAGTTCATGTCAGTTTGATATTTCTTGTCATGTGAAGATAACTTCACAAGCCAGGATCGACAAAAAATATTTTATTGGATGTCCGATTTCGACAGAGATATGCTGTCGTCGTCAGATCTTATAGTTTTGAACCCGGTGAAGACAACATAGCTTTGTCGAAACCGTTCATCCAATAAAAAGGTTTTTAGCGATCTTGGTTTGTGAAGTTTTCTTGACTTATCATACGTATCAGATCGCCCCCAGGCTGATCGTGTCAGGAATGTAAACTACACTCCTGGAAATTGAAATAAGAACACCGTGAATTCATTGTCCCAGGAAGGGGAAACTTTATTGACACATTCCTGGGGTCAGATACATCACATGATCACACTGACAGAACCACAGGCACATAGACACAGGCAACAGAGCATGCACAATGTCGGCACTAGTACAGTGTATATCCACCTTTCGCAGCAATGCAGGTTGCTATTCTCCCATGGAGACGATCGTAGAGATGCTGGATGTAGTCCTGTGGAACGGCTTGCCATGCCATTTCCACCTGGCGCCTCAGTTGGACCAGCGTTCGTGCTGGACGTGCAGACCGCGTGAGACGACGCTTCATCCAGTCCCAAACATGCTCAGTGGGGGACAGATCCGGAGATCTTGCTGGCCAGGGTAGTTGACTTACACCTTCTAGAGCACGTTGGGTGGCACGGGATACATGCGGACGTGCATTGTCCTGTTGGAACAGCAAGTTCCCTTGCCGGTCTAGGAATGGTAGAACGATGGGTTCGATGACGGTTTGGATGTACCGTGCACTATTCAGTGTCCCCTCGACGATCACCAGTGGTGTACGGCCAGTGTAGGAGATCGCTCCCCACACCATGATGCCGGGTGTTGGCCCTGTGTGCCTCGGTCGTATGCAGTCCTGATTGTGGCGCTCACCTGCACGGCGCCAAACACGCATACGACCATCATTGGCACCAAGGCAGAAGCGACTCTCATCGCTGAAGACGACACGTCTCCATTCGTCCCTCCATTCACGCCTGTCGCGACACCACTGGAGGCGGGCTGCACGATGTTGGGGCGTGAGCGGAAGACGGCCTAACGGTGTGCGGGACCGTAGCCCAGCTTCATGTAGACGGTTGCGAATGTTCCTCGCCGATACCCCAGGAGCAACAGTGTCCCTAATTTGCTGGGAAGTGGCGGTGCGGTCCCCTACGGCACTGCGTAGGATCCTACGGTCTTGGCGTGCATCCGTGCGTCGCTGCGGTCCGGTCCCAGGTCGACGGGCACGTGCACCTTCCGCCGACCACTGGCGACAACATCGATGTACTGTGGAGACCTCACGCCCCACGTGTTGAGCAATTCGGCGGTACGTCCACCCGGCCTCCCGCATGCCCACTATACGCCCTCGCTCAAAGTCCGTCAACTGCACATACGGTTCACGTCCACGCTGTCGCGGCATGCTACCAGTGTTAAAGACTGCGATGGAGCTCCGTATGCCACGGCAAACTGGCTGACACTGACGGCGGCGGTGCACAAATGCTGCGCAGCTAGCGCCATTCGACGGCCAACACCGCGGTTCCTGGTGTGTCCGCTGTGCCGTGCGTGTGATCATTGCTTGTAGAGCCCTCTCGCAGTGTCCGGAGCAAGTATGGTGGGTCTGACACACCGGTGTCAATGTGTTCTTTTTCCATTTCCAGGAGTGTATATCTGTTGCGTACAGTGTTCAGGGTGTTACAGTTTTAGCGGCCAGCGCTATGATTCCCATCTACTGCTTTTTCCAATGCCAAGTGAAATGTTCTTCGAAGAACCATACAGAGAGATTAAAAGTGTGGGCTACATCAGCAGTTGAACCTGGACCCCTATCTTTCGTGTTCTTACCAAACCTTCCAGGCAGCGCTTAATTTTCTGTTCGCTTTTTCCGTTGCCTACACTATACACTAAATTTGTTAGTTATTTGATGTTTGTCACGTGGCGTAATAATGTTGTCACATACAACGTCAGACGGACCTCGTTTCAGACTCAGACAAGCGGGACGCAAATGAGCGCCAGCAGTAAAGAATTACATTTGTACAACATACTACTCAAAGACTAAGTGCGTTTATGCTTACTTGTGCGCTTTGACAATGGTGAAAAGTCTGGGTATGATGGTGACAGCTCTGAATAGAGGGACTAAGTGTCCAGGCGTTGTTCCGACTAACAAGCAATTTAAGTCAGAGTGCAGTACTAGAAGAGTGGCAGAAGAGTTGAAGTTAGGTGTACTATATCTCGAAGAATAGTATACTAAAGCTGGGGAGGTCTCCAGTATGCCAGTAGCTGCCCAGTGACAACGTCCTATGGCAAAAACAATAGTATTTAACAAGGCCATAACAGTGACAAAAATATCGCAATATTGTTCAAAACAATTAGTGTGGAAATGTTAACCGGGAAGGAGAGTAGCATCCTCGTTAGTATGTATTTTCAATTTAGTGCTGAGATCGATATGTTTCTGCTAGCGCTAAAGGTTATTGGTCATCTAGGACGAATTTAGCCTCTTCTGTACTCCACTGACGCAAATGCGAAATCAGTATTGTGACATATCCGTCTGACTGATGACTGCGGAAGACAACTATGCCATTATGAAGATGAACCTACAAGTACTGATTACACCTCTCAATCCGCCAACCTACGAAGGGAAGGTCGGAACAGACGTCGCTCTGCCAAATACGGGAGCGGCACGCCGTGTGAAAGACTGTAAGGTTAAGAGTGGAATGACATCGAGTGATCACATATCGTACGCTATACCATCACTGGAAAGGAAATTCAAGATGTCACAGAAAATGTGCATGTAAGGACCAAATATAGTATCAAGGAGGCTAACTGGGAAGCACCGTGAAGGGGGTTTGAGTGTTGAGGTTTAACATCTACATCATCACCCAGTGATGGGCTTCATCACTGGGTGATGATGTAGATGTTAAAGCCGAAGAACTGATAGTGGCTATACGAAGAGTAATGCAGGTGTCGGTAATTATCACAGAGAGTTCCTTCTAGGGGTTTCTTCGCACGTGGACCGAGGCGGTGCAAATATTAAGATGCGAAACATAAGAGTCAGAAAGCTATTCCAGAGTGGCATTATTCAAGAAAAAGAATCCGAAGGCTGCATAGATACAGGTATGTTAAACAACGTTTCAAGGTAGAATTGTCGAAAACAAAAAACGGGACGATGGAAGCAATTCGTGGACACTAACAGAAACCGACCCCTGACGTGCACCATACAAAACAGTCTTCGAGACAATACGATCAGCAAAAATCTTACTCTCACCCAAAAGGAATGATGAGACGGCAACAGAAATATGAGAACATTCAGTTCGCCAGCTAATTTGAAATATTGCTTCCTGACTACGGAGAAGAAAGCGAGACCCGATCAGAGTGGGTTACGAAAAATACTATGGCAGGACTATGAGAACAATAAACTTCTTAATCCCTTCACACAAGACGAAACTTAGGCAAATAGTTTTAAGACTGAAAAAGAAAAAGATGTCCAGGACCGAACGGGTTCCCTGCCGAGGTAACAGAAGTCTTATGTAATCAATTAGATACTTACTTGCTTGAAATGCGAGGTAAGGTCTCTGCACTATGGAAGAATGCTGAAGTAGTGAGAATTAGTAAAGGGAAAGACAAGGATCCGATGATGCCCAAACCCTATAGATCAATTTGTCTTTTGAATGTTCTCGGCAAGACATTTGAAAAATTATTAAGCAAGAGATTGCAAGATCATAGAGTGCTACATGGGATCAGCCCGCGCCAGTATGAACTTGTAAGAGGGAAATCGACTGAAGACGCAGTTAATAAAGCGATCTCTCTAGCGTCAGATACTCATTCTATGTATGCTCGAACGATGATGGTCCATACTAATGGCGCTTTGGATAATTTACAGTGGCCGTCTTTCTTTGGCTGTCCAGAGGCGCTGTACAACTGCCTGAGAGACTGTTGTCTTGGGAGACGTGCTTCTTTAATATGCCCAGGAAAGGATGTAACGAATACAATAACAAACGACTGTCCGCAGGCATCAGTGTGTGTTCCAGAGTTTCAGGATGTAGCAATGAAGCCCATACTACAGAAGTTAGATGACAGCGGTAATGTAAGCGGACTGGTGTAGTTTCCAGGTGACATGTTGTTTGTTGTAAGCAGTAACTCCGTAGCAGTTATAGAAGAGAAATGTAATGCAGCGCTCCTTGAACTTGAAGGAAGTTCCTAAGTCTCAAATTGTCACTAACACTCCACAAAGCTACGTACCTCGTGAAAGAGACCCTAGCAAGAAATCCTAAAATACAATAAAATTATATAACAGTTAGAAGCACCTCAGCAGTGATTTATGTAGCAGTATTCGTGGATTAACGTCGCACATCGTAGAGCGGAAGCAACCAGAAAAGAGTCGGCCGGTGTGGCCGAGCGGTTCCAGGCGCTTCAGTCTGGAACCGCGCGACCGCTACGGTCGCAGGTTCGACTCCTGCCTTGGGCATGGATATGTGTGATGTCCTTAGGTTAGTTAGGTCTACGTAGTTCTAAGTTCTAGGGGACTGATGACCTCAGCAGTTAAGTCCCATAGTGCTCAGCGCGATTTGAACCATTTTGAACCAGAAAAGAGACAAACATGCTGAACAAAATTATAACCATTACAGAGAATCAGTTTAGGCTTCCCTTGAAAACAATTAAACCATACCACCACTCTATATCAGCTTCAGTCTTATGATATGGTGCCAGTGTTTAAGTTCATAGATTGTAGCTTGTGAAGCCAGCCTCATTAGTGAGAAGAGCTCAATGAGGAGTGCTACTAACAAGGGAACCTCCCCATCGCACCCCCCTCAGATTTAGTTATAAGTTAGCACAGTGGATAGGCCTTGAAAAACTGAACACAGATCAATCGAGAAAACAGGAAGAAGTTGTGTGGAAGTATGAAAAAATAAGCAAAATATACAAACTGAGTAGTCCATGCGCAAGATAGGCAACATCAAGGATAATGTAAGCATAGGTGCGTCGTGGTCTCGTGGCTAGCGTGAGCAGCTTCAGAACGAGAGGTCTTTGGTTCAAGTCTTCCCTCGAGTGATAAGTTTATTTTCGTAAAGTTTTGATCTGTCCGTTCGTTCATTGACGTCTCTGTTCACTGTAATAAGTTTAGTGTCTGTGTTTTGCGACCCCACCGCAAAACCGTGCGATTAGTCGACGAAAGGACGTGCCTCTTCAATGGGAACCGAAAACATTTAATCGTAAGGTCACAGTTCAACCGATTCCTCCACAGGAAAACACGTCTGATATATTCTATACGACACTGGTGACGGCATGTGCGTCATATGACAGGAATATGTTGTCGACCCACCTAACTTGTACACTTTGCGAATGGGTAAAAAGATTCTTCTACATTTCCCGATTTAGGTTTTCTTGTGGATGTGATAATCACTCCCAAAAAAGTGATGAAAACATAAGAGTTTGTGACATAAACTGAAAACAAAAAATTAAAATTTCCACTCGAGGGAAGACTTGAACCACGTACATCTCGTTCCGCATCTGCTCACGCTAACCACACGACCACGGCGCTCCTGAGGTCACCTTGTCCTAGATGTTGCTCATATTGGGCATGGACTACTCAGTTTGTATATTTTGCTTATTTTTTCATAGTTCCGCACAACTTCTTCCTGTTTTCTCGATTCATCTGTGTTCAGTTTCTCAAGGTCTATCCACTGTGCCAACTTAGAATTAAATCTGAGGGGGGTGCGATGGGGAGGTTCCCTTGTAAGATTAACGAGCACCTACTGCACTACCACAGGCGATGAGTTGCTGGTAATTCTAGAAATGTGCCCACTGGAATTGAACGTCAGGAAAAGGGGAGCCCCTTATTAGCTAAATGGAAGTACAAAGAAATGGAAGTACAAAGGATACTTGGAACTGAGGTCAGTACGAGAAAGTTAATAGAAGATCGACATGTTACAATTGTGGCAAACCAAATGGGACACTTCAGGCACTGGCAGAAGAACATACGAATCTCTCCCTAACACCAGCCAGAGATTAGAATGAGATTTGTAGACGAGTGGACCGGTCATGGCCAGTATGCTAGATATCTATGCAGAATTAAAAAACAGATTAATGACAATTGCGCCTGCGGCAGTGTGGACACTCCAGAGCACACAATATGAGGCTCTATGACGATGTGGTGGGTTTTGGACGCTAGGCACTAAGGATATTGGACCGATGACCTAAGTAGTTTGGTCCCATAAGACCTTACCACAAATTTTTCCCAACCCGGACAGACAACATATTCAGAAGATGGAGAGAAGACAACTGAAATCGGCGATCACAGAATGAAAGATTTTCTCAGGAATTTGCATTGCGTAGGTACAAGCGCGGGAGTGTGGTCTCTAAGACGTAGTAGTGAATCGTAGACTTTGCTTGCTATAGTGGAAACGCTATTGTCGTGCTGCCCTACGACCAAGGAATTCAGCAGACAATGGCTGCTGACCGGGTAAAAAAGCACCCACGAGTTAAATGCAACCAAAATCAGTAACCAAAAGCAAAATAAACTCCACAGTGTTAACAGTAGTATTAGTAGTTGGGTTATTGGGTAAGGGTTTCATTGTAGTTTTGTAGTAGTAGAAGTAGTTCTACTAGCATTTTTTATTATTAAATACCGGAAATAAATAATTTATTTATAAATTTATTATTGTCCAAAAAATTGATTTGTATCGTCTATTTTAACTGTTCAATAAAAGGCTGTGACTCTGAACAGTACTGATTATACCTCGCAGTCCGCCAACCTAAGAAGGGAAGGTCGGAACAACATCAAGTACAGACGTCGCTCTACCAAATACGAGCCGGCCGGTGTGCCCGTGCGGTTCTAGGCGCTTCAGTCTGGAACCGCGTGACCGCTATGGTCGCAGGTTCGAATCCTACCTCGGGCATGGATGTGTGTGTTAGGTTAGTTAGGTTTAAGTAGTTCTAAGCTCTAGGGGACTAATGACCACAGATGTTAAGTCCCATAGTGCTCAGAGTCACTTTTTTGTGAACAGTAAATAAATAATACGTAAATAAAATTACAATTTTCTCTCCCTCTCCGTAACTGAGTGGTCAGAATGCCTGACTGCTAAGCGGAGGACCCAGATGGGTAGCACTTCACTTCCATACAACGCTGAAATGAAAATCTACACCTTCAGAACTTCCTTGTAAAAAATTGACGTCAGTAAAACATTTCTGATGGTAGCTTTTGTCGTCTTTGTAAGGCTTACTTCAACCCTTTTGAGCAGTTTCGCTTCATAGTTATAAAAAATCTATCTTTTTGTCTCCTGCATATTTCCCTATTTTCGTTTTTAAAAATTTTTAGTCAGTTATCTAATATTCATAATCACTTTC
The DNA here is from genome assembly GCF_023864275.1 of Schistocerca cancellata. NCBI lineage: Eukaryota > Metazoa > Arthropoda > Insecta > Orthoptera > Acrididae > Schistocerca > Schistocerca cancellata. The sequence continues at coordinate 421,079,959 of NC_064628.1, read as the reverse complement.
GTCTTAGATTTGATTAACTCATCCTCTGAATAGGTAATGTAAACATACGCATCATCTCATTACTGAAGTAAGTTCGAAGATACTGCTGTGATTGTTTAGGTGTCCACATGAAAGGAAGAAGTACAGAGTTGGTTGCAAAAGTTGTTTGAACTTCAGTGAAAAATTGTGAAAATGAATATCTATCAGGAAGATTTCTGCTCGAATTTCTTTTTATTCGATTATATTTGTCGTCGGACCGCAGGTATTTATAAATATTTTGGCTCTGCCTCCTTGCATTTATGTGCTGAGACACCGCACTGGGAGCTCTTTGGCAAGCATTCAGTCTATCGAAAGCGATTTACAATCACTTATTCGTCATTTGTCTCTAACGAATTTGGCCAGACATCTGAATTTTAAGGCAAATTTAGTAGTCTAGGAGATACATTCTGCAATTTCTTTTCCTGTGAGACCTGAATACATTTGTGGATCTTCTACAGTCTACTGCAGTTCGTTAGAGCGGAGATAATGTCATGAATTACCAGCAATTCAGAGGTTATCATTTTTTTATCAGCCATTAAGTGACGAAAAAAACGTAATGCAGCTGAGTGAAGATGTGTACGCTCGCACGCAAAAATAAGTGACTCATAAATTGAGCTGCCTTCTCTGCAGACCTATCCCAGTGGGTTTATTGCAATTTCAGCACATAGCGAGATTGGTGCAACAGATAAGTTTTGTGCGGCGGCAAGTGATAGTATCTCCGTAAGAAATAAGGTTACCTAATGAATCCGATATATTTTAGTCAAGGTGAATAACGGCGAGCAAGACCATAGCTCAGAGTCTCGAGCGTAGTTTATGAACTTCGACGTTGCCACTCTCCATAACAATCTTTGCCCCTCCAGAATCCCCCACTTTCATCTCCCTGCTCAAAAAAGGCAACGAGAAAAATTTGTGTCGATATGATAGTGATTTCTCGTACGATGCCTAAATGTGACACAAGGCGGTGCATGGCTGTCTCATAAAATTCCCGGGGCTGCGATGTAAACTAGGTCCGCACGTACAGCTGGACATCGTCGTCCACAAGAGTGCAGGAAAGGTTATGATGACGTTCTTCTTTGACCAAGATGGCCCCCTGCTGGTTCACTTCCTGCATCACGGGGCCAAAGTGAACGCCCAGCGTTACTCGCAAACTTTTAACTACCCTCCGGCAGGCGCTCAAATCCAAACGACCAGGCAATCTCACTCGTAGGATCATTCTGCTCCACGAGAATGCAAAGCCTCGTACGGTCAAACAGTCGCAACACTCCTGCAGAAATTCAAATGGGAGGTTCTCGGCCACCCTCCATACAGTCCTAACCACTCTCCCTGTGATTACACCATTTTTGATCCCCTTGAAAAGGCTCTGAGGTGCAAACGATTCACCACGGACGACGACGTCCAGCTGTACGTGCGGAACTGGTTAACATTGCTGCCCCGAGAATTTTGTGAGACAACCATGCATCACCTTGTGTCACAGTGGGACAAGTGTCTCAACAGGCAGGGTCAATAATTCTAACATACAGGTACTGGTTTCTGTAATTATGACATCGGCTCGTTTCTTTTTGAACACCCCTTATACATTGAACTTATCTGTTTTCTGTCATAGTATAGGTGGCATTATTTATAAAATAGGATTAAACACTATTCATAACCGTTATTTTTCAGTCACAGAATTAAGCATTATACACTATCACTGATCATTTGTCGTTACTCTTTCGCAAAACACATGCCCCATGGGAGAACCTCTGTACGATATTCGAAATTCCGAAAAAAGTAGGGTAAGCTGTGGGGAAATACGGGTAATAAATAATATAAACAAGAACCAAGAGGAGACAATAACACTGGAAGACAAAGAACGAAGTACTCAGATTAAAAAGGGCGTAATAAACGTAGTCTCTCTCCTCTATTCTTCAATCCACACGTCGAAGAAGCAATGATAGAAATAAAAGAAACGTTTGAGAGTGTCAACTGAATTGCAGTGTGGAAGGATATCAATGATAATATTCGATACTGACATTTCTATCCTCAGCGAAAGTGAAGAGAAATTACAGGATCTGTTGAATGAGCCGTCTAACGAGTAGAGTATGGGTTGAGAATAAGTCGAAGAAAGACTAAAGTAACGAGAAGTTATAGAAATGAGAACAGCGGCAAACTTAAGAACAGTATTGAGAATCACGAAGTAGACGAAGTGAAGGAACTGTGTTAAGTACGCAGCAAAATAATTCATGATGTACGGAGCAAAGAGGATATAAAATGCAGACTAGCACTGTTAAAAAGGTCATTCCTGACCAAGAGAACTCTAATAGTGTGAAACAAAGGCCTTAATTTGTGGAAGAAATTTCTGAGAATGTACGTTTGGAGCAGAGCATCGTATGATAGTGATGCGTGGACTGTGGGATAACCGGAACAGAAGAGAGTCGAATCACTTAAGATCAGGAGCTACAGAAGAACGTTGAAATTTAGGTAAACTGATAAAGTAAGGAATGAGGAGGTTCTCCACAGATTCGGCGAGGAAAGAAATATATGGAAAACACTGACAAGAAGAAGGGACAGGATGATAGATCACCTGTTAAGAAATCAGGAAGTAACTTCCTGGTGTTAGACGGAGCTGTAGAGGGTAAAACTGTAGAGTAAGAGAGAGAGTGGAACACATTCAGCAAATAATTGAGTACGTTGGTTGTAACTGCTACTCAGGTGAAGAGTTTGACACAGTAGAGGAATTGGTGGCAGACCGCATCAAGCCAATCAAAACACTGTAGAGTCAAAAAATTTTAAAAAATGCAGTGGTTTCGATTGCCTCCTGCTTCCTCATGTCGCTGATAGTTGCTGATTCTTTCGCTTTTTAGCGGCAGTTTCCCACACCAAGGGCTCTGTCCGCTCCTCCACCCTCTTTGACAAGGCCGTTCGCAGAATGAGGGTGGCTCCATATACTGGAAGTCTTCGGACGCCATTCCTGACGACTTTTACTCAAAATGTAAGCAGTGGCTACGTTCGGACCCGGAACCAATGACGTTTTGATTCCTAGTCAAAGACGCTACCTCTAGACCACGGAAGACATAAAACTCAGAAAGCATAGGCAAAGAGGGCATTATTTGTCAAAAGGTTTACTAAATCCAGCCTCAACTTGAAGAAGAAATTTCTGAGAAACTGCGCCTGGAACACACCATTGTACGGTAGTGACTCATGACATGTGAGAAAGGACAGAGCACAATTAAAGTGCCTGAGATGTTGTGCTACAGATCGAAGTTGATAATTATGTGGACTGATAATGAATGAGAAGGTTCTTCGCAGAATCGGCGAAGAAAGTAACATGTGGAAAACACTGATAAGGAGAAGGAACAGGATGATAGCACATGTGTTAACACATCATGGAATAATCTCTTGGGTACTAAAGGGTGCTGTAAAGGGTAAAAAGTGCAGAGGAAGTGCATACATACTGCAAATAATTGAGGACGTAGAGTGGAAGTGCTACTCGGAGATGAGGTGGTTAGCACAGGAGACGAATTCGTGGGGAGTCACTCAAACCAGTGAGTAGACTGGTGACAAAAAGGTAAAAAACAATGTTAGCCAAGATCGACGCAAACAAAGGTACCTGGAAAAGGGCTTTTTCACCAACGAATCAACTTTTCATATATCCGGGAAACTGAACCGCCTTCAGTGAAATTAAAAGCTAGAGCAATAAATTTAAGAGAGCGATAGGAGTTCTCCTGTTAAATTCAGAGGAGAGAGCGGGTAGGTGAAAAGAGTACACTGAACGCCTCTAGGAAGGGAAGGAATTGTCTGATGATGTGATAAATGAAGAAACAGGAGTCGATAGGGAAGAGATAGAGGATCCAATACTTGAATCAGAATTTAAATGAGCTTTGGATGACTTAAGATAAAATAAGGAAGAAGAGATCGAGAATTTCAGTAGGTATTTCGAAAATCATTGGGGGAAGTGGCAACAAAACAACTATTCACGTTGGCGTGTAGAATGTATGAGACTGGCGATATTCCATCAGACTTTCGGAAAAACATCATCCACACTATTCAGAAGATAGCGAGAGCCGATAAGTGCTAGAAATATCGCACAATCAGCTTAACAGTTCATGCATCCAAGATGCTGACAAGAATAATATACAGTAGAATGGAAAAGAAAATCGAGGATGCATTAAATGACGATCAATTTGGCTTTAGGAAAGGTAAAGACACCACAGAGGCAATTTTGATGTTGCGGATAATAATGGAAGCAAGACTAAAGAGAAAACTAGACACATTCATAGGATTTGTCGACCAGGAAAAAGCGCCCGACAATGTAAAATGGTGCAAGATGTTCGAAATTCTGAGAAAAATAGGGGTAAGCCATAGGGAAACTCGGGTAACACACAGTAAGTGTAAGAACCAAGAGGAAACTTTAACAGTGGAAGTGCTCTGATTAAATAGGATGCAAGACTGTTTTTCGACCATAAGTTTCAATCTACACATCGAAGAAGTAATGTTGGAAATAAAAGAAAGGTGCAACAGTGGGATTAAAATACAGGGCGAAAGAATATCATTGATATGATCCGCTACTGACATTGCTACCGTCAGTGAAAGTGAAGAAGAATTACAGGATCTGTTGAATGGAATTAACAGTCTAATGAGTACAGAATATGGACTGAGATTAAATCGAACATAGAATAAAATAATGAGAAATTTCAGATGGGAGAGCAGGAGAAACTCAACTTCAGGAATGGGGATAAAGAAGTAGAAGAAGTCAAGGAATTCTGCTACGGAGGCAGCAAATGACCCATGACGGACGGAGGAATGAGGACATAAAATGCAAACCAGCACCGGCAAAAGGGCGTTCCTGACCAAGAGAGCTCTAGTAGTATCAAACATAGGCTTTAATATGAGGAAGAAATTTCTGAGAATGTACGTTTGAAGCACAGCGTTGTATGGTAGTGAAACTTGGGCAATGGGAAAACCGGAACAGAAGAGAATCGAAGCATGAATGTTGAATGTTGAAAATTAGGTGGACTGATAAAGTAACGAATGAGGAGGTTCCCCGCAGATTCGGCGGGGAAAGGAACGTATTGAAAACACTTAGAAGAAGAAAGAACAGGGTGACAACAAGAAGGGACAGGATGATAGGACATCTGTTAAGACATCAGGAAATAACTTCCCTAGTACTAGAGGAAGTTGTAGAGGGTAAAAACTGTGTAGGAAGAGAGAGCTTGGAATACATCCAGCAAATAATAGAGGACGTAGGTCGAAAGTACTACTCTAAGATGGAAAGTTGGCACAAGAGAGGAATTCGCGGCGGGCCGCATCAAACCAATGAGAAGACTGATGACTCAAGAAAAGAAACAAAGACCAAGTGTACCGAATCAAGGTTAAGACCTCTTAGATCTGATGATACGCATTTGAAGATTTGAACATGGAGACGAATTGATTATCGAATGGACGCTGTGTGTACCAGTTGGGGTGCATCCATTGGTGAACATGAATGATAAAACAAAACTTTAGTATCGTTTTCGCCAAGGTTTGCTTTCGCAGTTTATACCTATCATTACCTGTCCTGTCATGAGTTATATCTTAGGTTTCTTGGGGAGTGATTTATCCGTCCCTTCGGTTTCCCGAGTATTTATGTGTCTTTTCTTCGGCAATCGTGGACTTTCTCCGCCCTGCCACCATGCTTGTTCCACAGCTCGATGAAGACACCATGGATATTCCTGACCTCACGGAACGACCGGACCGAAATATCTCTCCCACGCAATGGCCTCCCAGCAGCTTGGATTACAGGAGTATTCTACAGCTCCTGTAATCCAAGCTACTGACATGCCGATGTGTGGAAGAGATCTGTAAAACATCTGGAGGTTCGGTCGTTCCTTGAGCTCAGAAACTTCCGCGGTCTCTTCACCGAGCTGTAGAACAACCCCGATGGCATTACGCAGAAATTCCGCGAGTATCGCTTCCGACGATGAACAAGACGAATCTCATAAAACTTGCTGAGTTATGTTCAATATTAGTTGTTATTAGCCATTATATTTTTAAAGCCATGAATATCTATAATTATGAAGATAATCCAGGGATAACCTATAGAATTAGATGATGATGATGTTTGATTTGTGGGGCGCTCAACTGCGCGGTCATCAGCGCCCGCACAAATTCCCAAACATTGCTCAGTCCAAACTCGCCACTTTCATGAATGATGATGAAATGATGAGGACAAGACAAACACCCAGACATCTCGAGGCAGGTGAAAATCCCTGACCCGCCGGGAATCGAACCCGGGACCCCGTGCTCGGGAAGCGAGAACGTGACCGCGAGACCACGATCTGTGGATTATAGAATTAGAGCATGTGTGGTGCGGAGATAAGTATTTCCCTTTATTTTCTAAGAAAGACTGGAATCAGAAAAATATTATGAGCAGCTAAGGTATCTACAGGACATGTACGCCAAAACATTTGTGCATCATCATACAATTGTTTCTGCATCACAGCCGCGTTTCACACGCCACATACCCGTTTTTCAACTCCCTTAGCGATTATTGGAACACAGGAATACGCCTGCCGAATGTTTCGGCAGTCGCAGTCACCGAAAAATTGACAAACAATGAAAGCGGGATCGGAACTGCGATACAGTAACTTCACTTTACCAATAATGGACGTCATTGCTGTATTTTCCGGGAGTTTGCAGAAAAATTTTGAAACTCTGCGCTTAGAGTGACGTAATGCATCAACTATCGTATGTGCCGAGCAGCTTTTTTTTTTCTTTTCTTTTTCAGAATCAAAAGCGCCACTCACAGAAGATTAGGAGTGTGGTTGTTCCAATTGGCCACCGTCTGCCTATGAGGCAACAGGAGAAGCGATCTATGATCGTGGAATACGCAATCAGCATGTCATTAATCGCTTCAGCCCTTATTTCTAAAAGATGAATCTTGGCGCCACGAGGTTGCGTGGACCCCATTTCGAACCTACTTACCTCAGAGAAGTTCTGAGGAGATGCTGGGAATCGAACTCTGGTCCTCCTGTACAGAAGGCAGCGACGCTAGCCATTTTTATTTGTTTGCTAGTATTTCTTCACGAACTTTTCTCACACAGTTACATAAATCATACATGAGTATAACTTTAAAGTAAATGAACTTCTGTTACACTTTCAGGTACACACACAACAATGCAGCATAAGAATATAACTCTGAACAAGTCTACGTATCTAATTTAGGCAATGTATCGAAGAAGAGTATCCCTCTAAGTATCCTGTGCATCGAGCGTAACACACGACAGTCTAAGAAAGTTACAGCGACGTGTGTAACACATTTAATCTTTTATATTCTTTTCACTGTTTTGAGTTCCTTTTGACACCTCAGGTGACTCTAATCATCTGACCAGGCAAAGCGAAATTACGGAAATTGTAATGCAGGACGCCTGGATTGGGATCTAAATTCTGCTGTGTAAGAACTAACAGCGGCTAGAATTAATATTGTAAGTGTGCTTCTGGGTTAACATCATAGTATCAGCAGCTAAATTTGACTGTTAGAAGGAATTTTTGTAAGTTCACTCACGTATGACGTATTGTTGTGAACAGAATTCTGATTTCGATGTAATTATTAAAATATTCTCTCACTTTTTAAAAAATTCTAGAAGTTAGGAAAGTGAATTTTGTCTGTCGGTGGCCAATATCGTCACTAGGTCTAATAGTTGTATTTGATCAGGTATTAGTACGCGGAAAAAGTTTTTCATGTAGTTTGTGAACTGTTGTTCGATTTTTTAGGAAAAATTCAACGTGACTGCGATGGATAATTATCGCAGGACACCTTAGACTACTTCATTAAAAGGCATACTATCATTAAATGAAAATAAATGATCATTTACCTCTAGTGAAGCAAAGAAAAGAAGAAAGGTAGTACTACGCTTACATATGAGCGTACCGTTATTGCTCGTCTAAATTTAAAGTATCTTTTTCAAACAATCAGTGAAATTGGTGGTAACACATGGGCACAGTGTTGCATTGTATGGGGCTCCTTTGGGCGATTCCTTTCTTCAGTGTTTAATCAAAGTCATCAAGAGTTACTTGGCAAGAAAGGATGATCAAATTTATTTCTAGATCATTCCCTCTCTATCACAGAAATAAGGCAGTCCATTGTCTCGCATTTTAAAAAGCAGTACACACTTTTAGCCTATTAACAATGATTAGTGTCATCATATTATAACAAAGAAACTGTCCAAAATATAAGTTTAAATTATACTCGTTAATAAACCGCTACGTTTTAAACATTCTTTATTTAACATTATTAATAATGCACTAACTGATTTACCAGCACCGACAAATATTTCATTTTGATGATATTGTAGATCCCTAATTGAACATGTTTAGTTATTCAAACCGTAATTGGATTATTTTCAGCCATGAATTATTCGAACACTTCATACTAATGTAACATTTTTATTTAGTACATACTACCCGTTAACTAATTGACAAAATCGTTAAATTATTTTAGATAGACTGTCCTTATAACTGCTTGTGACCGAAACACGCCACAGACATTTCCAGTTTCTTGTGAATCTAAATACTTTTTATGCTAGTGTGGATTTTCTAAAGCCGTCATACGCCTGTTTTGGTAGTTCGTGTACCATAAGATGAAATCACGTTTCATTTGTTAGTCAACTACACTAAAATTCCAAACTTATGATTTTTTAAAAAAAAGAAAAAAGTGATTTCCCACGGTCCGTGCAACTGAAAAGTTATCCATATATCCTGAACATAACAAGAAAAATTTGATGTTTTTCTTAGTTTCTAATCATTCACACGTGAGACGTACCAGTCCTAGCAACGTCTTTGGTATATAAGCAGTAAGCGCTACATTGCAAAGTGTATGCAAGTAATGCCGACTGTTATACTATAAATAACGCCGTTTTCAGTAATTATGCCCGAGGTGCAAGGGCTATTCGATAGTAACGCTGCTGCTTACATGACATTTGCTCAACAGAGGTCAAGGTGAAAAAGCGGAACAGACGTAAACCAGAAGAACAGGACGATTTTGTAATTTCATGAAGTTCGAGCTCCATATATTTCTGCATCGTTGGCCGTACGTGAGTAAGCTGCGGAATCCCGAACGTGTGATCGATGGAGAATCCCCCTAGAGAAACCCTCGACACACGACCGCTTACTGAACGAATGAGTCCCGCTGTAAGCGTAACGTACAAAAACGTGTCAAGGGGATTATTAAACAAGCGATCACACGAATAGATTTAATGAAATTATGTTCGGCCTCGCAACTTCAACGGTCTGTGCTGTACTCGGATACGGGATTAACATACAATCTGGTCTTTGTGCGAAAGAGAGCTCTTCCGTGCACAGCAACTACGACCTGAACAATATATGACAGAGCTGCGCTATCTTTTTTTTTATCATGAAATCTAGCGTCCAGTGTGCCTTCAAGATTACTGTGGACGTCTTACCAGGTTCCAACAGTTAGCTATAACAAAAAATAGAGAAAGAGACTCGACTAAGCGAGTAATAACTTTCAGACAAGTTTTATTTCTTGTTCGCCTTCACTTTAAGCTCAACAGACAAACAGCTTTTCCACCTGGAGTGTCGAAGCAAACAGTAACCTATACAAATGTCGCTGACGTGGAAACAGGTGAAGCGACAGATTATCTTTGTAGACTGCTATCTTCACAGTGTCCGTAGCGGTGTCTTTTCCCTTTCGTGACACTCAACGTGGTGAGCAAGTCTGTTGTGAACGACTAACAAAAAGTGAGGACTGTCTCGGGAATCCAAGTACTCACTAATCACTAATTATAGGCAGGCACCCGAGTGTAAAAGAAATTCGTCACGATTGTGTCCGCGGATCTACCATATAAACCATGCCGACAAGGTCTTTTGATAAAAATCGATTTCCTGTGAAACAGGAGTTGCTGCAGAGCGTCGAAGCTGATCCTTCTCTACCTGCTTTCGAACGAACACGACGGGTGGAAAGCACCACATGTGCCTTTCGAACATAATCTAAAGTAGATATCAACTACTTAGCACTGCCCACAAAACTGTCCGCTTACAACGAACGAAGAAACTCTAACAGTACTCCGTGACGGGCAGGATACATGTCTTCTGGATAGGTGACTCAAGTTACCGGCTGAATGCGAATAATGTTTGGTGTCGTACTCATCGAACAATTCAAGATTCGTTCCGAGGGGACTGCATACAACGGACGGTATAAAATGAACAAGGCTCTTTTTTGTTGTGAGAGGGTGTTCATTATGTGAACACTGGTGTTCCTGTTGTAATGCTAGGTACTGAGCTGTCAAGAAGACAGATCTTTTTCATATTCCGTACTAAAATCCACGTCTTCAGTCTACTATCTACGTGATCCGCACCATATGTATGCAATGTCCCGTCCTCAGAGCAACATAGTATTACTTATTTGGCGACTAATTGATTGCATCTATTACGTACATTGTCTTGTTTATTGAAAGACTAAAGATTTTGGTCCACCTTTGCGTATAAATCGGTACTGATTATTGCAATCCTCGATGAATGGATCAACATATGTACAATCAAATATTCAGGCACAGTTCATATTATTCCTGTCAATAACTGGGAGTTTATCTCTAAACCATAAAATGACATCCATCATGTATCCAGTCTGGTGGAATTTTTGTATAAGCGTTGCAGTTTTCCCGTTTCCCGCCCAGCGGAGGAGCCCATCTGTTTGCTTTCCCTCAGACGAAATCTAAAAGCTCGTCTCACTTAAGACCAAAATAAATTCTTATTGTATGATATATTTTATTGATACTATATCTCCTGTTTTTAACATGTTCATCCTACGCTTCGTCATTACATTTCCATGGAACACAAGTCTCATATCATTCTACACACACGCCCAGTTGTCAGCATTGTACCTACTAATTATTGTCAAGATATAATTGTATTTTTGCACACTTTTTTCGTACAATAGTTAAACATATAAAATGCATGATTTGCGAATTGATGGAGATCGCAAGTAACGTATCACATGTGTTGTTAAATAATAACAATAGTGTGAGAAAGTTATTTTTATAGAGCTTATCAGTATTATAAAGATACTCGTTTAAAGAAAGTATACAATTTATTTTTATTAAATTACCAGTTGAACTGCGACGAACACCAAGGAGGATGGGTGTGTCAGTTATGATCTTTTTAATATTTATTAGGTACACGATAATCTGCACTAAAGAATTTTACATCATCTATGTCTCTGAGAACTCTGTCTGTTACGAAGGCTTCACGTGCAGTAATGACAACCCCTAAAAGTCGTGGTATTGAATGAAAGAGCATGTGCATTCTTTCGTAAAGCACACTCTTAAAGAGGAAGGAAGTTCAGAGGACCGCTATTTGCAATGGCATGCGGAACTGTTCTACTGCCACCGACGTGGTACATCCCGCTTAATGACCACGAAGACATAATATCCATCCAGGCAGATCGTATGGAAATTCCACAGAGCAGCGACATTGGTTGCCGTCGGACTATAACGAATCATTGGCCGACCGGTCAAATCCATATCACGTTTGATAGGTGAATGTCCAACCCCTTGAACCATTGATACCTGTTAACCAAAAGAACCCAGCTATTTTGCTGCTCCAAGACCAAAACTACAAGCTCGTCTCATTTCATACCAGAATACATTCTGCTGACTACTCGGATAATTAGCAGACATGTTTCCTGTCATCTAGTAATCAAAAATAGCTGGTGATGTTTCGCCTTACGGCTGTTATGGACCGTACTACTTATTCTACAGCATGATTTCCCAAACAGTGTTCTGTAGAACACCGGTGCTCCGCAGGAAGTGAGTAAGCGCTCCGCGAAAAACTACTAAAAAAATGGCGTTTTCTTTTAGTTATGCTTTCAGGCTTGCACAGTCACTCTACGTGTGACTGAGCGTTGTCCCGATGAAGTGACGCAAGGAGAGGTGTTTTAAGGAGAGGCAAACTTTCGATCCCTAAAACATCCCACATTCACTACTTAGGAGCCGACCTCACATGACTGCCTCAAACTGTAACACTTGTTCTGCTTTACTGCTTAACAGAACAGCCTACGAGATGTAGTCACCAAGACGACGTCTGCAAGGTATGCGACAGTCGCTCTGCGACAGACTGGAGTTAAACAACACATTTTTTACCTCAGTACAACGTTCACGCGGTCGCTCTAATCTTAAGTTTTTTTTTATTTCTTGGCAACAGAAGACGCTTAATGGTAGGCGAGCTCGTAGCCAATGACGAGCAAGCGTCCACCTATTGCAGTGCTCAAGAATCGAGCCAACACTGTATAACAGGGTCTATCAAACTTTTCCTCCGACGGAACACTTTGAGAACGCTGGTGCTCTAATGGAGTGGTTTATTTTTCCAATGCTAATAAAATTTTAAAAAGAGAGAAAAATTTTATTTATTCAGCGACTACTTCAACTTTTACTTCAATTTTCAGCTAATAATACAACAATAACAATAAAAAATTTAAGAAAAAATAGTGTCTTCAAAATTAGAAAAAAACAGCCATTTTATTACTAGTTTTTCGCGGAGCACTTACTCGCTTCCCGTGGAGCACCAGCGTTCTGCGGAACACAGTTTGGGAAATCATGCTGCAGAACAAGCGGTGCGCTCCATAACAGCAGTAAGTTGAAATGTCACCATGTATTTTTGTGTAGGTGGATGACAGGAAACAAACTGCAGATTATCCGAGAAAACATCAAATATTCAGCTCCGAGGTCACAAATATATAAACTGTTGAAAGTCAGAAACGTCAAATACATCTGAGGCATTATGTGTCAAATAATATTTTGGGGGATGGTAAGGACTAGCCGAGATTCAACAGCCATGTTAGAAAGTTCCCATGAGAGCAAAGAGCTCCATTACAGGCGTTATCTTTTTTATATATAGTCTGTAGTCATCAGTCTTCTGCTCGTTTGATGCAGGTCGCTACGAATTCCTCTCCTGTGCCAACCTCTTCATCCCAGAGTAGCACGTGGTATCCTACGTCCTCTTTTATTTGTCCAACTGCTGACTTCCCCTGCATTTACTGCGCTTTATATCTCCCTCGAGTAACATGAAAGTTATCCCTCGATACCTTAACACGTCTTCTGTCATTTTTTCCCTTCTTCTTCTCAGTGTTCTACATATTCTTCTCCTAGCTGATTCTGTGGAAAATCTACTCATTTCAAATCTTATAAATCCGCCTAATTTTCAACATCCTTCTGTAGCACATGTCAAACCTTTCTTTTTCAGTATTCCCACTGAGCAGGATTAACAATGCTGTCCTCCAAACGTACATTTTACGATGTTTTGACGTCAAATTAAGACCAACATTTGATACTAGTAGTTTCATTTTTGCCAAAACTGCCCTCTGTCTGAGTTAGTCTGCTATGTATGTCCTCCTTGCTTCGTACGTAACGTGTTAGATTGCTTCCCACATAAAATTACATTATCAATCTGACACCTTCCGACGTCTCCAGGTCTCTTCCACGTATACAGCCTTCTTTCAAGATTCTTAGACCAAGTGTTAGCTATGTTTAAATTATGCTCTGTGCAAAATTTTACCAGGTGACTTCCTGTTTCATTTATTTCCCCCAGTCAGTACTCACCTATTATTCCTTCTCTCCTTTTTCCTACTATCGAATTCCAGTCCCCCATGACTATTAAATTTTCGTCTCCATTAACTATGTGAACAATCTCACCATACATGTCTGCAGTCTCCTCCTTATCTGCAGAGCTAGTTGGCATATAAACTTGTACTACTGTCGTGGGTGTGGGCTTCGTGTCTATCTTGGTTACAATAATGCGTTCACTGTGCTGTTCATAGTAGCTTATCTGCGTTCCTGTTTTCTTATTAATTATTAAACCAACTCCTGGATTACCCCTATTTGATTTTGTATTTATAACCCTCTGTTCGCCTGATTAGAACTCCTGCTCCTTCACTTATTCCCACTATAACTTCAACCTATCCGTTTCCCTTTTTAAATTTTGTAACCTACCTGCTCGATTAAGGGATCTGACATTCCACGCCCTGATGCGCAGAACGCCAGTTTTGTTTCTCATCTCATAATGACATCCTCCTCAGTATCCTCCGCACGGGGATCCGAATGGGGGCTATTTTACCTCCGGAATGTTTTACCCAAGGAGACACCATCATCATTTAACCATACAGTAGAGCTGCATGCCTTTGGGAAAAACTACGTTTGTAGTTTCCCCTTCCTTTCAGCTGTTCACAGTAACTGCACAGCAAGGCCATTTTGATTTAGGTTTCAAGGCCAGATCAGTCAGTTATCCAGACTGTTGCCCCTGGACCTATTCAAAAGGCTGTTGCCCCTCTTCATAACAATTATTGACATAACAATGATAATAATAGCAATAATGATAGTAGCACATATTGTTACATCTGCCACAGACGGCCCCTGCCAGGCAGACTACACTCAAGACACCCCTGTGTACCAAATAACAAACCTCTGCAGAAAAATGTTCGCATTAGTCTCTAGAAAATTCTGTTTGTTTTGAAGAATTGTTTTCCTCTTGGTTGCGCCTGCATGTGCTTCCGTATGTTATATGGTACACTGAGGTGTCGTGAATGTAGTCTGCCTGGCAGGGGCCGTCTGTGGCAGACGTAACAGATATTTGTGTAGAAAGTTTCCTGGTATAGCGAGTTCTGGAGAAAGGAAACTTAAGGAGACAGTTGTTACATTTGTGGAGAGCACACGCTGTTTGAAAGTACTTTTACAGAATGTAGTTACTACAGCAATTCCTGTATTATATACATATTTGAGTGGAATACTCCGGATGTTTGATGTAGTGGACGCTACTGAGGCGTTGAAACTAGTGTAAATAAAGTTTTCAAGAATAGGCTGATGGTATATGTTTCTACCATAGTTTTTCCTCGCTCCATATTTTCATGATGGATTTACAATTACTTGATGCAATACTTGCAAGACGTTAGATAAGAGCAATTGCCGAGAAATTTGTTTAGCAAGTAAAATGTCGGCATTGTCAAAGGCTTTGCTGAAATGTGAGAATCACACGATAGTTACCTCTTGTGCATCCATGGTAAGCTCCAAGTCATCTGTTATCTTTATTAAGGTAGGAGTTGTGCTGCGATGTTTATGGAAACCCAATCCGTATTCGTCTAGTAGACAGTCTGTGGTTAGCTAATTTGTTATCTGGTAGTCGACTATAAATTCTAAGGCCCTGGACAGTGCATTAAGAATACGAATAGGACTGTAGTCAGAGGGTGTTGTGGCAACGTTCTTTTTGGGTGGTGGCTTAACTAATCTCTGTTTCAAGGTCTCAGTAAAAATACTTGTGGTTGAGGAGTGATTGAAGATACAGTGCCAGTAGTGGGTGAACGATAAGCTTCATCAATTAGACAGTGATGTCACCATGTCAAGTATATGCGCATGATGCGCATGATGGTTTTGTTGATGATATAGCAAGAAACATGCTTTTCTTTGCTACACTCATTTCCACCGTGAACTAATCAGTGTGTCTCTGTTTTGTTTATGGTTCAATTGTGGTTGTGCGTAATGTAAAGGACTGGTTCAGTTCTCTGCTGGGACAATTGGATGAGCTGCAGCTTTTGCTTCGTCTGTACCAATACCACGCAGGCTTTCCATAGGACGGATGGTTTGCTTCTGCCGTCGGTTAAAGTGTATGCATGCCTGATTTTACATTTCTCACAGCTTGACTGACTACGTTCCACTTCTTATTGTAAGCAATGGGCGCGAACTACAGGAAATGATCCCTGAGAGGATAAGGGTCTAAAAAGTTCAGTTAGGCACATGGCCGGAAATGCTTATCAAGTACATCCACTTCAAGGAAAAGATAAAACAACTTTGACAGTGTAGGTTTCTGTAATTGAAAGTACACATGAGAACGCACCAGGCAAGTGAGAATGTTCTGTCTGTACTGTTTTAGCTAGCATTATATACTAACCACGTTACCCTTAGTACCACCAAAGGCGTATCTTCCAGCAAGGGAGACAGGGTCACCTGCAGGAAGAGCAGATAGCATCGCCAGTGTGGCATTATGGAAGGATGACTGGTCCCATTAGCCGGTCGCCAATAACCTCTGTCTACGCCATGATGGTGAACAAATGGATATGGTTCGCTGCCACCACACCAAGGGGAGTTTCAGAGGCCGACAGGTTTGTGCAGTGGAAGTTGGCGATATTGCCCCCTTAAAGATATCGTTATCTGTGAATAGGATCGATGACAGAAATCCCAGCACTGTGGTGCCCTGTGCGTCCAACCAGCAAGAATACTGTCACCGGGAATGCAGGTCTGTATGTAATGTTCCATGTTGTTGATGTGCTCTTCACTCCAAAGACGGGTTTGATGAAGCTCTCCATGCTACTCTATCCTATGCGAGTCTCTTCATAGCTAAATAACTACTGCAACCTGCATCTTTCTGAATCTGCTTACTGTATGCACCTCTCGTTTCCCTCTACGATTTTTATCCCCCACACTTGCCTCCAGTACTGTACTGGCGATCCCTTGATGTCTCAGAAAGAGTCCTATCAACCGATCCCTCCTTTTCGTCAAGTTGTGCCCGAACTTTATTGTCTCCCCAATTCTATTCAGTACATCCTCATTACGTAGGTGATCGACCCATCTAATCTTCAGCATTCTTGTGCAGCACACCATTCCAAAAGCTTCTACTCTCATCTTGTCTACACTGTTTAGAGTTTCACTTCCATACAGGACTACAATTTATACAAACATTTTCAAAACAGGCTTCCTGACACTTAAACCTGTGTTCGATGTTAAGAAATCTCCCTTAGTCAGTAACGCTTTTCTTGCCTTTGCCAATCCGCACTTTATATCCTCTCTATTTTGCCCATCATCAGTCAGTTTTTTTGAAAAATATAACCGCCATTTGACTGTACAACAGGTATTATTCCACAACCTAGTTTTCGACCTTAGGCTTACAAGTATCGAAAATCATTAGACTTGAGAAGAACACAAGTCATCGTCAAAATAAGTCAGTCATTTTGCTGCCTGAATAGCAAAACTCATCCACTACTGTAGGTGCTTCGTTCCGTAATCTAATTCCCTTAGAATCATCTGATTTAATTCGACTATATTCCATCATCCTTCATCCTTGTTTTGCTTCTGTTCAAAAATGGTTCAAATGGCTTTGAGCACTATGGGACTTCACTTCTGAGGTCATCAGTCACCTAGAACTTAGAACTACTTAAACCTAACTAACATAAGGACATCACACACATCCATGCCCAAGGCAGGATTCGAACCTGCGACCGCAGCGGTCGCGCGGTTCCAGACTGTAGCGCGTAGAACCGCTCGGCCTCTCCGGCCGGCCTTGCTTTTGTTGATGTTCATCTTATATTCTCTTTTCAAGACACTGTCCATTTCGTTCAACTGCTCTTCAAGTCCTTCCTAACTCTGACAGAACTACAGTGCCATCGGCAAACCTCAAGGTGTTTATTTCTTCTCTCTGCACTTTAGTTCGTATTTCAAACTTTTCTTTGGTTTTCTTTTCTGCTTGTTCAATGGACGTATTCGATAACATCTGGGATGGGCTACAACCCTGCCTCACTCCCTCTTTAACCACTGCCTCCCTCCTCGACTCCTACCGCTGCCGTCTGATTTCTGTACAAGTTATAAATACTCCTTCGCTCCCTGTACTTCACCCCTGCTACCTTCAGAATTTCAAAGGGAGTATTCCAGGCAATATTGTCGAAAGCTTTCTCTAAGTCTGCAAATACTGTAAATGTAGGTTGGCTTCTCCTTAACCTATCTTGTAATATAAGTCGTAGGGTCAATATTGCCTCGCGTTTACCTACACTTCTCCGGAATCCAAACTGATCTTCCCGGAGGGTCGGCTTCTACCAATTTTTTGGTTCTTCTGTAAATAATACGTATTAGAATTTTGCAACCATGACTTATTAAACTGATAGTTCGCTAATTTTCACACCTGTCAGCCACTGATTTCTCTGTAATTTGAATTAGTACATTATTTTTGAAGTCTGAGGTTACGTCGCAGTCTCATACAACTTGCACACTAGATGGATCGTGGCTGGCCCTCCCAAGACTATCACAAGTTCTGACGGAATATCGCCTCCCCCTGGGGCCTTGTTTAGACTTAGATCTTTCAGAGCTTTGAGAAATCTTTGTCGCAGTGTCATATCTCCCATTTTCATCTACGTCCACTCCCCTTTCTATAATATTGCTTTCAAATTTATTTCCCTTGTATAGGTACTCTATATACTCCTTCTACCTTCCAGCGTTTCCTTCTTTGCTTATGACTGGTTTACCATCTGAGCTCTTGACATTCATGTAATTGTTTCTCTTTTCCCCAAAGACACCTTTAATTCTCCTGTAGGCGATATCTGTCTTTCCCTAGTGAAATATGCTTCTAAATCCTTATATTTGTCTTCTAGCCATTCCCGCTTAGCAATTCTGCACTTACCTTCAATCTCATTTTTTAAGCGTTTGTTTTTCGTTTCACCTGCTTCAGTTCCTGCATTTTTAACTTTCCTCCTTTCAGCAATTAAATTCAGTATCCCTTGCGTTATCCAAGGATTTCCACTAGGCTTTGTCTTTCTTACTTATTTGATCCTCTGCTGCCTTCATTATTTCATTTCTTAAAGCTACCCATTCGTTTTCTACTGTATTCTTTCCCCTGTTCTAGTGAACGGATGCCTAACGCTCCCTCTGAAACTCTCAACAACTTCTGATTCTTTCAGCTGATCGGGGTCACATTTTCTTGATTTCTTACCTTCTACGAGTTTCTTCAGTTTCAATCTACAGTTCATAACAAATAAATTGTGGTCAGAGTCCGCAACTCTCCCTGGAAAAGTTAAAACCTGGTTCCGAAATCTCTAACCATTATTGTATAATCAATCTGAAACCTTCCGGTGTCTCCAGGTCTCTTTCGCGTATACAGCCTTCTTTTATGATTTGTAAACTAAGTGTTAGCTATGATCAAGTTACGTGCTGTGCAAAATTCTACCAGTCGGCTTCCTCTTTCATTTCCTTCCCCCAGTACATATTCACCTACTATTTTTCCTCCTCTACCTTTCCCTGCTATCGAATTCCAATCTTCCATCACAATCATATTTTCGTCTCCTTTAACTGTCTCAATAATTTCTTTTATCTCATCATACATTTCTTCAATCTCTCCAAAATCTGTGGAGCTAGACTTGTACTTCTGTGGTAGATGTGGGCTTCGATTCTATCTTGGTTATGATAATGCGTTCGCTATACTGTTTATAGCAGCTTACAAGAATTCCCCGTTTCTTATTCATTATTAAACTCACTCCTGCATCACACCTATTTGATAGTGTATTTATAATCAATTATTCGCCTGATCAGATGGTATGTTCCTTCTGTCACTGAACTATCACTACATCTAACTTCAACCTATCTATTTCCCTTTTAAAATTTTCGAACCTACCTGCCCGATTAAGGGATCTGATATTCTACGCTCCCATCTGTAGAACGCCAGTTTTGCTTCTCCTGATAACAACATCCTCCTGGGTAGTCCCTTCCTGGAGATCCGAATGGGGGACTATTTTACCTCCGAAATATTTTACCCAAGAGGATGCCATCATCATTTAACCATACAGCAGAGCTGTATGTCCTCGGGAAAAATTAGGGCTATTGGCAGTACCATCACAGCAAGGACGTTTTGATTGATGGTACAAGGCCAGATCTGTCAGTCATCCAGACTGTTGTCCCTGCAACTACTGAAAAGGCTACTGCCACTCTTGAGGAACCATACGTTTTACTGGCCCCTCAACAGGCCTCCCACCGTTGTGGTTGCACCTACGGTATGGGTATCTGTATGGCTGAGGCACGCAAGCCATCCCTCGTACGGAAAGGTCCATGGTTCGTGGTGGTGGTGGTGAGTGGGGCGGGGGGGGGGGGGGGGGAAGAGTGCCCAAAGCGTTGTAAGGGATACGAATAGTGGCAGCTGCACGCGACAGTTGTCCACACGGTCGTCTGGTTTACGCAATGATGGTGGGCCACCTGGCTGGTGCTGATACCGGGGTCACCGACAAAGATGTTTTATTTCCACCTCCAAATGGAACACCGCCTTGGAACGCGTTTCCGGCCACGACCTTCCTGGCTCCTTATCCTCTCGTGGGTCGTTGTCTACAAGGCTACAATTTCTCCTCATTTCACATATTCACCCTGCATACTTTTCATTCAGTTTTTATAGATGGTAAGGGACGTAAAAATTTAACAGATGTCACAATCCGAAATAGGAGGCCACCATAAGGAGTCTGGGATGTACGTTCATCTGAAATTAATGTCCAGCTTAGCAAATCGTGAATAGCTCATGTCCTTATACCGCAAGAATGGTCTGTGATGAACCCTTTCACTGAAGATGGAATCCATCCGTCGAATGAGGAGCAGGTAGTCTTGTATTGGTGAGGGAAAGGAGTTACGTCACGACTGGGTAAGGTGACTTTACCAAATATAGTTTTCTGTCTCTCACTTGACATGTATGTAAAGGTACGACATGTTGGTATGTCGATATGTAGGTATTGTGTAGGACTGTTTGGCTGATGCATCTACTACTTCGTGTACAGCAAAGCATTGTTCATTTATCATCATATTATGAAGACGAGCCATTGTCCCTGTTTCCCTTTCCATCTTCTGATAGTTTCGGTGTGGTCATCTCCTCTTCTGGCGTGTTCATAGATCGCACTCTGCTGCTTTTACAGCCAATTTTGTTCCGTAAGGCTTTAATATATGGTCTACAATTTTTATACTCTATATTATTGGGGATGAGTTGGGGATACGGGGCGATCTTTCTAAAAACTGCTCTATTAGCCCTTTTGCTTCGTTTTTATCCACTCTAGGTGATTCCGAACAGAGAGTTACGGGAGAATACGGACTGGTAGGAGGGGTGGATTCCTTTTTAAGCAATAAATTTCAGCTATTTATAGCAAATAACTGTTCAGTAATCACAAAGGAATGAGATCACTTAGAAAAGGCTGAAGACAAGGGAAGATTCCAGTCATATAACATAATGGCAAGACAGAGAGTCCGAAATCAGATACTTGAATGTAAGGCGTACGCAATAGTTGATAAAGACTCAAGTCACAGTTTGTTAATCATGAAAAGCTGGCTGAAGTTCGAGAAAATCGTCATGAAGAATCAACGTTTCAAGAACCGGGATACTGAAGTCCTGAGCAATAGTGATGTGATTTTGAAGTTCTCTAAAGTCGTACATACTAGCTAGTCAATAGTATAGTAGACAGTTCAGTTGAAGAGAAACGAACACTTCTAAAAATGACAATCACAGAAGATGCTAGAGAAATGTAGATATCACGAGGGAAATTACGGAGAAACCATAGGTAACAGAAAACATACTTCAATTAATGGACGAAAGAGGAAAGCCAAAAATGTTCAGTTAAAGAAAGGAATGCAGCAACATAGTCACTTCGAAATGAAATAAATATTAAATTGAACCAAAATGGCAGCAAAAAAAATGTGAAGAAATCGAAATGTAAATTGATGGCTGATGCAGCACATAAAAAAGAATACTCTTTAGTAAAATTAAAAGCAAAGATGTCAACATTAAGCATGCAAGAGAAATTCCGCTCCTAAACGCATAGGAGGGAAAGATAGGTGGAAAAAGTATACTGAAGCCTCCTTTCTACGAGATGGTGTAGTTCTCTGTTTACATTATAGAAGAAGAAATGAGAACCACTATGGTAGTCATAGGGAATCCAAAGTTTAACGGAGATTTATAAGATCTGCGATCAAATAATAAGAAAAATAAAGATAATATGCCTCCGAAATTTGTAAACTCATTAGGGGAAGTGGCAACCAAATGACTGTTCAGACTGGTTTGCAGACTCTATGAGTCTGGAAGCATACCACTAGAAATTCGGAAAAATATCTTACAAACAATTCTGAAGACAGCAAAGGCGGGTAAGTGTGAGAACTATCATGCAATCAACAGCCATGCATTCGACCTCCTGACAGGAATGAAATACCGAAGAATTGGTTAGAAAACTGAAAATCTATTAGACGACGGTCAGTTAAGCTTTAGTAAAGGTAAATGCACTAGTTCTGGCGTTGCACCAAATACTGAAAGCAAGACTTAATAAAAATGAAGACAGCATCAATTTCTCGTCAATGTAAAGTACTGTTAGATGAAATGCTCAGAAAAACAGATATAAGCTACGAGGGAAGATAACATGCACGGGCAACAGGAGAGAACAATAATAACGGAAGACGAAGAACGGCGCTCGGATTTAAAAGAGTGTCATACAAGGATTCAGTTTTACCACCGTACTGTTCAACCTGTACCTCGAGAAGGTAATGACGGAAATAAAAGGAAGTTACATGACTGGTAATAAATTTACTGGGAAAGGATACCAACGATGAGCTTCGCTGATGACGTTGCTATCTTTGATGGACTGAAGAATTACATGACCTGTTGAATGGAATGAACAATCTAAAGAGAAATCTCTATGAATTAAGAGTATACCAAAGAAAAGTCAAATATAAACAAAGACCAAATAAAGACTTCCCGTCAAAATCAGTGACCACGAACTCGGCCAAGTGAAGATATCCTGCTACCTTGGAAGCAATCTAATATATGACCGATGAAAAAATATTACAAAAATCAGTCTAACTCAGGCACAGAGGGCATTCTTTGCAAAAAAGTGAAAGCTACCAATATCAAACAATGTTTTAACCTAAGGACAAAATTTTTGAGAGTGTACGTTCCGGGTTCAGTGATACATGCACTGTGTGAAAACTGGAAAACTATTGAAGCATTTGAGATGTGGTACTATAGAAGAATGTTGGAAGCTACGTGGACTGATGGGAAATGAGAAGGTTCTCCACAGAATAGCAAGGAAAAACCGCTGTCAATATAATGGAAGAAATTGATAACACATTAGTTAGGACGTAGGCGAATGAGTTTCGTGGTGGTAGAGGGAGCTGCAGAGGGTAAAAAAGCAGGAGAAGACAGAAATTGGACTACATAATAAGCGAGGACGTAGGATGCAAGCGATGTTCTGAGATGAAAATATGGCACAAGACAGGAACTAGTGGCGGGCCACATCAATCAGAAGACCGATGACTCCATCGATAAATTAAAAAAAATAACGCCCTATTGACATTACATCATATCCATAGCTGCGTCGCTGGCGTTTATCTTTCTTTCTTAGAGCACCAATATATTTAGGAGAGATCCTTCTAGTTTAGAATCTGAACACTTCATCATTACGGTCTTACCATTTCTTGTTCAGCTGTCCTCGGGGAAACCAGCCAAGATACAAGTATTACATGCGGTGTGCAAAATATATGCGGCACGCGAAAGACTCTCAGACATCAAGAAGAACGCAATTATTGATACTGTACATGAGACAAGTGCTGACAAGTGCGAAAGTTACCGGACTGTCAGTTTAGTAAGTCATGATTGCAAGATCCTGACTCGGACTATTTACAGAAGAATGGAAAAATTGATAGAATCCGATCTCAGGAAGGATCATTTTGGTTTCCGGAGAAATGTTGGAACTTCTGGGATAGTAGTTATCGTACGATTTATTTCACAAGGAATCCCTTCTACATCTACATCTACATGGATACTCTGCAAATCACATTTAAGTGCCTGGCAGAGAAGTCGTCGAACCACCTTCACAATTTTCTGTTATTACAATCTTGTATAGCGCAGGGAAAGAACGTACTCTAATTTCCCTTATTTTATCGTGGTGATCGTTTATCCCTTTGTACGTCGGTGTCAACAAAGTATTTTCGCATTCGAAGGAGAATGTTGGCGATTTTAATTTCGTGAGAAGTTTCCGTCGCAACGAAAAACGCCTTCCTTTTAATGATGTCCACCCCAAATGCTATATCATTTCAGTGATATTCTCTCCTATATTTCGCCATATTACAAAACGTGCCCCTTCAGTGCGGAGGCGCAAGTTCAGTCTCTAATAAGGCTCATCCAAAGCGATATGTTAGCATTTATGACAGGAAAAATATTAGCTGCTAATGACTCACCATGTGAATCAGAACAGCGACAGGAAATGAGTGTCCGGGAGGCGCAGAGATTAGCCTTATATGGGATGTTTGTATTACACATCACAAAATGGACATCGCCGACGTTCAAGAAAAGTTCAAAGTATATCATTAACTTGCACCATGAACAACAAATGGAAAATGAAGCGCCGCAGGGATCACAACGGTCTGCGCCTTCAAGATTGAAGACGAACTCCTTGGGAGTCACAAACTGTGCAGGACGTTCAGCTAGATCTCCACCTATTAAAGAATGAGCATAGTACTAAATTGATATAACGGTTCGATGAGAAGTGATGGAATATGATGACATGAAACCGAAAGCGAAACAATCTTTCGTGGAGCTCATGGTGAAACTGGCTATCCTTGAAGGCGTAACTGCAGATAGTGCGATAATGTGTCTTGTAGATACGTAAAAAAACAAAACATCCAGAGGCTAAATTTGTCCAGTGATTCCAGGTGGTATGAATTGCAATATCTCACGCTTTTCAGAAGGTATAATTTTCTCTAAAGGAGCGTGCTTTTTATGCGCGGACCAGGACTAAAGCAAAAATAAGTTATTTTGGCCAAAAGCAGTGCTCTTAGCATAGTTGTAATTCTCTTACGCCCATTATCCCACTCCTGCTTTATGTGACGTAAGTATTCCATAATGTCCTCCCAACATCACGAACACTAGAAAGAATCATTGGGGACAGAGCACCCCCAACTTCTCTCAGCACAATAAATAACTTTCCAGCCAATTTATCATCCAGATTAATATTCGGCACAATTGTATGCGAATCAGTTGAGGCATTGAAGTTGTGCAACCATCCACTGCTTCCCCTGAAATCATTGTAATCTATGTCATGCACAGTTTGATGTGCTTAACGTAGTTGGTCACTGTCATGGATATTCCGTAAACTGTATCGAGCATCTTTGAAACGCGCAAACATCAACTTTTGTAACAAGTGCACCTGGTCCTCCCTTGAATATCCGTAGTTTTTCATGTGCACTACACTGTCATATTGCAGCGGACTTATAAGTCTCTTCATACTTGATTTTTTTATTAGGCTGCGGCTGATCTTCCACGTACGCAATTATGTTTAGTACCCGCTCCTTGACAACGATTGTCCTTTACTAAGTTTCACTGGAGACGGGATTTGTGGCTCATTGCCCGACAACGATGATGAACTACATGGCTCGACACCTATTTCAGCATCACTTTCACTTTTCAAGCACGTATCGTCATCATTGTACTCCTCAGGCACATTATCAGCACAGTCGAGCATATAAGACATGACACATTCCACTGACTCATCTTGCAGCAATGCTAATACTTCATCTGCCACTTCGTTCTCACTCCCAAAAATGCCTTTGGTGCCTTTCTGACGAAATGTCAACTTCGGTAACTGACGTTGTGGACATGCAATGTTTGCGTTGTTTATCGTTGTTATTGGTCTGCTATATCAGCATCACTAGCACTGTAGTGAATTACTCGTCGACTAAGCAGTTCAACTAAATTCCGCTGTGCTCATCACTGGATACCTCCAGTCCCGTCCCCTGTTGTTCAAAAATGGTTCAAATGTCTCTGAGCACTGTGGGACTTAACATCTGAGGTCATCAGTCCCCTAGAACTTAGAACTACTTAAACCTAACTAACCTAAGGCCATCACACACATCCATGCTCGAGGCAGGATTCGAACCTGCGACCGTAGCAGCAGCGCGGTTCCGGACTGAGGTCCCCTGTTGTTATTAGCAGCCAATATTGTGGTTGCATGGTAGTGGGCCGTTGAATGTTGTAAACGTAATTGGCACTCAAGGGGTATCTTGATAGAATGTAGGTTATAAAAGGCGAACTCGTTTATAGCATCTGTAGATTCAGAGTTTTGAGAATGTTTTGTGGAATGCACTCTTTGGTATTTCGAAGCTACCGGTCTAAAATATCAGGAGCAAAAAGTTATTTACGACTTGTACAGATAAGAGACTGGGTTGTAGCCTATGCCCGACGCTATTCAGGCGGTACATTGAGCAAGTAGTGGGAAACCAATGAGATGAGAGGAAGGAATTGAATTTCAAGGAGTATAAATAAAATTCCCCGTGACACTGTAATTCTGTCAGTGACGGCAAAAGACACGCAAGAGAGCTATACCGAACAGACACCTTCTTGAAAAGAAATTATGAGATGAAGCCAACAGAAGCAAAAAAAGACTAACTTAATGGAGTCGAATTAAGTCGGGCGTTGGTAACGGTTTTAGATTAGGAAATGAGACACTGAAGGCGGTTGATGAATTTTACTAATTGGGTAGCAAACTAATTGACGATGGCCGAAGTTGAGAGTATATGCCCATAAAATGCACACTGGTAATACCAAGAAAAGTTCGTCCGAAAAAGAGAATTTTTATAGCAGCGAATATAAATTTAAGTGCTGGTGTGCAACTGTCATAGGCATTCTAGGCTGGGATATGCCACAGGGTGGGTTCAGCCACCCGTCGGAAATGGTGATATTATTCTACACACATTGACTCCTTTCATACGTGAGTGTTGTGACATATATGTGTTTGTACAGAGCAGGTGCGTGGGTGCGTGTAGTATGTAGTGTATGTTAGTTTCCTATGATGATGATGATAATGATGATGAGAGGAGGGGGAGGGTGAAATGCGATGTCGGTGCATAGCCTGCTCCTCTCGAATATCACTAAGAGGGCCGCCGAACTTAATCCCTATCTGCCAGATAGATCAACATCAACAGTGACACATGGCCCCACTTCAAGAGACACTGAGGAGAGAACTGGAATTTAAGGCAGGACATTGGAGCCAACACATGTGTTAAGGTGTTTTAAGCCACCACGCCTCCTCCCATTACCAGCCAAATTCTAGCAGGGAAAATTTCATCCACCACCGGGATTCAAACCGGCTTACTTACGAGTCGAACGTCAACGCACAGACGAACGTTACCGGTTATAGCTACGAAGGCTGGAAAATTATGTGTTATATAGTTCTGAAGATATTTGATTGGTGTTTAGCATTGTGTGGAAGTGAAACGTGCAGGGCAGGCAGTTCAGACTAGAACTTCTTCGTTTATGGACAGTACAGAAACTTCAGGGACACACTACACTTAGACCACAGTAACACAGAGCAGCAAATCTACACGATAATAAGAGTGATGAAGAAAAATGGACTCAACAGATCACCCTAGCAGAAACAATGCATGAAGAGTACTTACAAACAAGATATTACAAAAAAATGGTTCAAATGGCTCTAATCACTACGGGACTTAACATCTGAGGTCATCAGTCCCCTAGACTTCGAAATACTTAAACCTAACTAACCTAAGGACACCAAACGCATTCATGCCCGAGGCAGGATTCGAGCCTGAGACCGTAGCAGCAGCGCGGTCCCGGACTGAAGCGCCTAGAACCATTCGACCACAAGGGCCGGCTCAAGATATTACAGCCGGCGAGCTTATACGCAATCAAACGATGGACTCCAAAGGGTATTCGAAGAATAATAAAGGAAGCAATGGATTACTGACAATGTAACTTTCAATTTTACTCGTGAACGACGGAAAAAAATTCACAACTGCAGTCGTAAATGGAGGCAAAATAACGCAACAATGCACACTTTACTTGTAAACAACTTAAGTAATGTAAGGAAGCGCATGCAATCGTCACTTAAGGCATCGTAAATAGATACATATGCCATAATAGTACAGAAAACAGTTACTTAGACTGCCATTAACCTACTACTTACGTAGTATAAGGAACTGTGACTGGTGGCCAATGGTTGGGAACAACTATTCCGAGGTATTCACCGTCAGTCACGATGAGTGATGCACTAAGTAGTCTAACATTTATCCTGTCTCTTGTTTGATACCTCTTAAAAAAAAAAAAAAAAAAAAAAAAAAATCATTTATATGCAAAAACAA
Organism: Schistocerca cancellata; assembly: GCF_023864275.1. Classification (NCBI taxonomy): domain Eukaryota; kingdom Metazoa; phylum Arthropoda; class Insecta; order Orthoptera; family Acrididae; genus Schistocerca; species Schistocerca cancellata. Next base: position 421,052,054 of record NC_064628.1, on the reverse strand, counting down.
TAAAAACAAAAGAGCAATGGTATGATAGCCTGTAGGTGCTGGAGGAAGTTGGAACCAGCCCTCACGCTCATCACCGATGACAGCTGCAAAGTGGCAAATTTAAGATCCATCATAAGAAATCGGTGGTGGGATATTAAAAATAAAGCAGAAATTGAGTAAAATAAGTTCACACAAGAAGGGAAAAGAAGATTTTGAAATGCGATGCTGCAGAAGAATGTTGAAAATGATATTTATCGATCGAATGAGCAGTAATATGACACTAAATCGGGCTGAGGCAAATATAAATTTATGGCACAACTTAACTGAAATAAGCAATAACTGACAGTAGTGTGAGTCTTGAAGCATCAGGGAATCGTCTATTTGGTAAGTGTAGAGAGGTAAAAATTGTAAAGGGAGGCCAAGGCTTGAATCATGTTCGAATGGAAATAGTTTTCAGTAACGCAGAGATGAAGAGGCTTACACAGGCTATTTTCTTGTGGAGGAGGAGGAGGAGATTAGTATTTAACGTCCCATCGACAACGAGGTCATTAGAGACGGAGCGCAAGCTCGGGTGAGGGAAGGATGGGGAAGGAAATCGGCCGTGCCCTTTCAAAGGAACCATCCCGGCATTTGTCTGAAGCGATTTAGGGAAATCACGGAAAACCTAAATCAGGATGGCCGGAGACGGGATTGAACCGTCGTCCTCCCGAATGCGAGTCCAGTGTGCTAACCACTGCGCCACCTCGCTCGGTCCTTTTCTTGTGGAGAGCTGCATCAAACTGATGACGGAATGAAAACCACAACAACAATATCTCTTTTATCCGAGGAGATCGTATCTTCGTTAACAGTGGGCGACGTGATATAGAGGCGTACACCTCTCGGAAATGAAGATGGACCATACCCTACCCACGTCGAGTACCAGAGTCATCGTGTTTTAGCGTTCTTGTCCACGAAGACAGGTGAACGATTAATAGGGTAGCATCTCTCACTTATTCAGACGTGTCGGTGTAGACAGTCCGTGTTAGCTCTGGCGAAGACTGGGCGACTCGGTAGCGGCTGGAGGATTCGCGCACAGGGGGATGGGAGGCCCGGGGCTACACCGGCGGCCTGCAGCCGGCAGCCGGAAGCAGCCGCAAGGAGCGCTGCTGCAGTATTAAGAGGCGGCGTTTTTACACGTGGCGCTCACGTGTCGCGAGCACGCCGCTCTCCGTCGTGCGGGCCGGTGTTCCGACAGCGGGCGCGACGGCGCCCACAGCACCTAACAAATTAAAGCGGCTGCATAGCCAACTTGTTTCTGAACTCGGTCATAATTCATCCTTGCAGACTCCGACTGGCGCTCATAAATGGCTAATATAGTGAACCCCCACTTGTACCGCCAAACATTCCGCACCGGAGCGACCGACCTGTGCAACCCGACACACTCACCGCCCATTCCCCTACCCTCCTCCCTCCACCACGCCAACACACACCTTTTTCTGCCATCCTTCCCTCAACCCCCTCCCGCCCCCCCGGCAAAAACCACCCCTCCCAAAAAGCCCTGGGCAAAAGTTATAATTAATTCTCAACCCGACTGATTAAGTTTGAATGATTTCCAGCACCACCGCACGAAAACACATTAAAACTGAACGAATGTATGATGAAACTTTGGTCAAAATGAAGGGACCACAGAAACCAAAACGTCCGAATTGTGACGAGGTGGGTAAAACCTCAAAATCATAGCGGCGGCGGCGGCGGTGGCGGCGGCGGCGGCGGCAGTGGCTGCGGCCCTAGTGGACTGCGCAGAGGGGGCGGAAAGGGGTGGGGGACGGAGGCAGTGGCGTGCGGCGGAGGATGGGGAGTGGGGGCGCCGGGGGAGCGAGCGAGAGAGAGAGAGAGAGAAAGCGACGCAGCGCGTGAGCCGGCAGCGCGCCGCCAGAGACAATACGAGCAAAAATACAAGTACAAGCTGGGGAGCCGCCCCCGGCTCCGATGCCAAATTCACAAAATTGTTCCTCTCTTTTTATGTTTGTTGTCAGGAGTGAAAGAGAGAGGGAGAGAGAGGGAAAAAAACAATAAAAAAGAGCCACGGCAGAAGCCAAACAGCGGTACGTATGTGTTATTAAAAGACTAACCCCCCATAGGGATAATAAATATATAATTTCATCAATATTATAAAAATTGCTTACGGCAAATACTGTCTACGCGGGCGCGCGCGGCGACTCTCTCCGTCTCTTTCTCGCTGGCCGTTGCCAGTGGCCGTGTTTTTTCGCGGCACTGTGCGGCGCGGCGTGGCGCAGGAGTCATGTGTTTGTTTTTGGTGCGGCCAGGAGGCGGCGCGATACAAAGCTACGGGGGCGGCAGCGGCGGCGGCGGCGGCGGCGGCGGGCACGGAAACGGCCGCGGGTGGCTCGCCTGCGGTTTTCGTGTGTTTGTGGCGGCCGCGTTATTTTTGCTTCGCTGCATTTACAATTCAGCTGCAGAAAGGCAAATCAATCAAATGAGTTTGAAACATGTAAGGCACTTCTGCTAAATGACAAGGGCTGCCCGCCGCTGCTGCGGTCGGCTGCCAAACAGATAATGGCCAGCGTATTCGCCGCGCTGCGCCCCCATCTCCGTGCCCGCACGTCCGCAGGCGCCCCTTCCGAATAGGCAACCAACGCAACGGCGCCGAGGGGCCTGCCGTTAACACGGTCAGTTCCTCCGTAGGACAACCGCTTCCAAACACGCTCGCCGCTAAAAAAAATTGACGAATGTTAAATCCTTGTATTACCTGCCATTCTCCAAAAATTTTTAGAAGCAGTTCAAATTTCATAAAGGCGGGCGAAGATCACATACTGGTATTTAGACGTCGCTGCGCCTCCGTAGCAGTGTGTTATGTCAAGATACCTCTATGTGCTCGGTCAGAAGAATTACCAGAAGAATTATCCCCAAGTAAAAAACTAGCTAAAATTCCCCTTACACGAATCTAAGGGATGTCGTGTGACATCCGCTCAGAACTACAAAAGAAAGACAACGAAGAAACAAATAGAAAAATAAAACGTGGTCAGCACGACAGATCTCATGCAGAGGACCGAGACTTTACTTCAGGTACTGTCGGGGATTTTTCGTTAATGGGAGGACTGGAACAGGCTGCACTCTGCCTCGTGATGCCAGCTGAGGAACTACTTGAAGGAGAAATAGCGGCGACAAGGTCTGGAAAGCTAACAGCGGCCGAGAAACATTAGTGCTGGCACCGTGCCCCTCTATATCGCATCCAAATCGCGACATTGACAGAGGATGACACGGCAGCCGGTCGACAACGCGTGATCTATGGGGCTTGATCATGGAGTTAAGCTCTCTCTCTCTCTCTCTCTCTCTCTCTCTCTCTCTCTCTCTCTGCGTCAGTCTCCCTCTCTTTCTTTTCCGCATCACCGTCCAGCCAAGAAACAAGCAGTTCTTCATGTGCACTTCATATCAGTAAATAAGAGCTGGATTATTTAAGGGAAACACTGATAACCAACGGATTTTATGACTTCTGCATTCAGTGGGTCGCTAAGCGAAGCCGTAATAATAACAACAAAAACAAGAAGATCGAGGAATTTCCCTCACATTTTGTTACCGTTTGTTCTTAATCTAAATAGACGATTTCAGGAGACTATCAGTACAGCCCTCTTGGACTGTTTGCAGGTGACGCCCTCATTTACCGTCTAGTCAGATTATCGGAGGATCATAATTAATTACAAATTTTTTTGGAAAAGTTATTTGCATTATGTAAAAAGCAGCAACTGATCCTGAGCAATAAAAAGTGTGTGATCCTCCAAATCAGTACCAAAAAATTTCAGTCAAATTTCGGTTAATAAACATTACAAATTTAAAGGTTGTTGATTCAATTAAGTAGCTATCGATTACATTTGCGAACAACTTAAATCTGATCCATGATAAATAAAATTTTGTGGTTTAGGCGAAACAAATTCTGTGTTTCATCGGCATTCAAAAGTGCAGAAAAACTACCGAAGAGATTATCCAAACGACGCTTGTTGTATTGTTGTACTGAAAATGTTCAAAATAGGGCGACTTCTCTAGTATTATCGAGAAATAGGCGAGAGAGTGTCACATATATGATGAACAAGTTGAGCTGGCACTCATTAAAAAAAACGTTTTTCTTTACGGCGGGATGTTTTCAATCATCAACTTTCTCCTCCGAAAGCCAAAATAATTTGTGAACTCCCACATACATTAAGTATGACGAACATCGTGATGATAGCAAGGAGGAGTCTTCATTTTTGCCATGTTCTATTCAAGGGTGTAAGTGTAGGCCAATAAGTTGAAAGTGGTTCTGCGCACACTCTCCCAAATACTTAAATTTGAATTGTAAAGTAATCATTATTCACTCAGTTTACAATAAAATCCTTTTACCAACAAACAAGTGACTTAAATAATTGTTCCCACACTGTGGTGATTTAAGAATTAACGCGTGGTTGTGACAAAGTACAGGGTGTCCATAACTTACCTTTACAAATATAAGCTTCAGCAACTTTAAAGGTGTACTAGATAACAATTACTAGTCTTCCATATGTAAAAAGATAACTCAGAATGTTTTGTTTGCTCATTCATACACGTCAATGCGTGTACCGACAGTAGCACGGACGCCCAATCGGTATTCACTTTCTCTCCATGTACGCTACAGACACTACACACAGACATGTTCAAATGCGTTCCGAACAGGTGTCCTCAAGTTCTGTAGGTGCATGACCTTGGTTCGATACACCTAAAGGCTTACAAAACCCCTTAGGAAGAAGTGTAGTGATGTGAGGAAGGTGATCAAGAAGGCCACCGAATAGAACGATGGGCCATCCCATCCAATCCGCCTGTCTAGACTTTTCGTCCAGTAAATGACGAACGTCTAGGGACCAATGAAGTTGTTGTCGCATCCTATTGGAATGTGACGGCGGGTTGCAGGTTTTCCAAGTGTGGTGGAGCAAACTCTTGTAATATTTCTACGAAAACATCGCTGTTGGTAGTATAATCGCTGAAAAGGAAAAGATCGATCATGCTATTGTAAAACTGCACCACACTTTAATCCTGGGACTGTCTCTTTCCTTTTCCTGAGTAATATGAGGACATTCGCATCTCCCCACTTCCCTCCGCCTCCTCTCTACCCCTCCGACGTGCGAGCGCTATGAAGGTTCGTTTTATTGGATACTCTAAAAACAGATCCGTTAAGAAATAGATCTTTTCCAAAAGTCATTGTTCGCGACAGGTTTGGATGGTATATCTATCTTCGGGGTTTCTCTGCTGACTTTAGTGCCTCAAGCAACTGCACCCTGTTGGCACAGAGATGTAACCTTTCATGGAAGATTTTGTGATCGTGGTATTTCCAGCTTCTCGTTGGAATTTGCACAGATCTTTCGGACTCCTTGCAAACGCATGTCGTACCTCGTCCGCGTTGGTCACTTAAACAGATGGACAATCCAGTCCCTGTTCATGGGGTTACCTGTTACCATAAATGACGTTTGCCGAGTCCGTCTCTACCGTATCTGAATTTTTTTTAAATTTTGATTTTGTTCCTATGAACCACGCTACATACTGAGTTTTCTCTTGTGGCGTCCATATTTCTCAACTCTGCGACATCTGGAAAGTAAAAATAACTTTATGAGTTATATTGTCACACGATGAAAACCAGTTGTTATTATCTAATAAAATTTTAGTTATTAAAGTCTAAATTTGTGAAGATAGTTTATGAACGCCCTGTCACCGAAGGCAGCCAAAACAATTTCACTCAGTAACTCTACTGCTCCGAGAAAGCACAGCAAAACAAAATATTATTAAATCCATTTGACACAGTTTTTCGACAATGCTCAGCCACCCTGCGAAGAACAATACAAGCCTGAAGAAAATCACATCAGAGAAATCGAAGCGCCGATTATTTTATAATTTCTAAGAGGAAGATTGTTTGGCTTAACAACTCAAAGGATTTTACCATCAATGGCAAGGACCACGAGAGCCCTCAGACTTACTCATTTTTTAAGCCACTGAGTTACCTTTACACTCTCTCTATTACCACTACAACACTTACCCCTCTCTAGTTGTATTTCGAATTTTTATTTAGCGATCACAAATTTGATCAAAAGCGAAAGGAAATTATTTGGCTGTTGGTGGAGAAATTACACACAGGTAAACAAGCCAAGGTGACCGTGTGCATATCACGAATTCCTATGCCCCTATCTTCACATATCGTTGCAGCCTTGTTCATTGCAATTTAATACATAAAATAATGACCTAGGTTTTATTTAATAACCAATAATAAGTATTTACAGATGTATCCTTTGTTTATTCAACAATAGTTTCAACCTAACAACAGTACGCATTCACAATCGTCATTATCTTAAAATATTATTTTCATTCCGGTTTCCTCATAAGATTAACTGAAGCTTAAATAAAATAATAACCGTTTTTTATCATACACACGAAACTGTTAGCTATAAACAAATATTTTTTAGTCATCAGTCTTCTGACATGGAAGTTATTCCCTGGTGTCTTAATACTCGTAGATATCCTATCATCCTGTTCCTTCTCCTTGTCAGTGTTTTCCACATATTCCTTTCCTCGCCGATTCTGCGTGGAACATCCTCATTCCTTACATCAGTACACGTAATTTTCAACATTCGTCTGTAGCACCACATCTCAAATGCTTCGATTCACTTCTGTTCCGATTTTCCCACAGTCCATGTTTCACTACCACGCAATGCTGCGCTCCAAACGTACACTCCTGGAAATGGAAAAAAGAACACATTGACACCGGTGTGTCAGACCCACCATACTTGCTCCGGACACTGCGAGAGGGCTGTACAAGCAATGATCACACGCACGGCACAGCGGACACACCAGGAACCGCGGTGTTGGCCGTCGAATGGCGCTAGCTGCGCAGCATTTGTGCACCGCCGCCGTCAGTGTCAGCCAGTTTGCCGTGGCATACGGAGCTCCATCGCAGTCTTTAACACTGGTAGCATGCCGCGACAGCGTGGACGTGAACCGTATGTGCAGTTGACGGACTTTGAGCGAGGGCGTATAGTGGGCATGCGGGAGGCCGGGTGGACGTACCGCCGAATTGCTCAACACGTGGGGCGTGAGGTCTCCACAGTACATCGATGTTGTCGCCAGTGGTCGGCGGAAGGTGCACGTGCCCGTCGACCTGGGACCGGACCGCAGCGACGCACGGATGCACGCCAAGACCGTAGGATCCTACGCAGTGCCGTAGGGGACCGCACCGCCACTTCCCAGCAAATTAGGGACACTGTTGCTCCTGGGGTATCGGCGAGGACCATTCGCAACCGTCTCCATGAAGCTGGGCTACGGTCCCGCACACCGTTAGGCCGTCTTCCGCTCACGCCCCAACATCGTGCAGCCCGCCTCCAGTGGTGTCGCAACAGGCGTGAATGGAGGGACGAATGGAGACGTGTCGTCTTCAGCGATGAGAGTCGCTTCTGCCTTGGTGCCAATGATGGTCGTATGCGTGTTTGGCGCCGTGCAGGTGAGCGCCACAATCAGGACTGCATACGACCGAGGCACACAGGGCCAACACCCGGCATCATGGTGTGGGGAGCGATCTCCTACACTGGCCGTACACCACTGGTGATCGTCGAGGGGACACTGAATAGTGCACGGTACATCCAAACCGTCATCGAACCCATCGTTCTACCATTCCTAGACCGGCAAGGGAACTTGCTGTTTCAACAGGACAATGCACGTCCGCATGTATCCCGTGCCACCCAACGTGCTCTAGAAGGTGTAAGTCAACTACCCTGGCCAGCAAGATCTCCGGATCTGTCCCCCATTGAGCATGTTTGGGACTGGATGAAGCGTCGTCTCACGCGGTCTGCACGTCCAGCACGAACGCTGGTCCAACTGAGGCGCCAGGTGGAAATGGCATGGCAAGCCGTTCCACAGGACTACATCCAGCATCTCTACGATCGTCTCCATGGGAGAATAGCAGCCTGCATTGCTGCGAAAGGTGGATATACACTGTACTAGTGCCGACATTGTGCATGCTCTGTTGCCTGTGTCTATGTGCCTGTGGTTCTGTCAGTGTGATCATGTGATGTATCTGACCTCAGGAATGTGTCAATAACGTTTCCCCTTCCTGGGACAATGAATTCACGGTGTTCTTATTTCAATTTCCAGGAGTGTATATTCTCAGAAATTTCGACCTTAAATTAAGGCATATGTTTGACGCTAGTAGATTTCTCTTGGCCAGGAATGCCCTTTTTGCTAGCGTTAGTCTGCTTTTGAGGTCCCTGCTCCCTCCGTCACTGCTTATTTTGCTGCCTAGGTAGTAGAATTCCTCAACTTCGCCTACATCGTGATCCGCAGTCATGATGTTATGTTTCCAATTGTTTTCATTTCTGCTACTTCTCATTATTTTCGTCTTTCTTCGATTTATTCTCGGTCCAAACTACTGTTGGCATCTACCTCATAATACTCAGTACAACTTCGTTTTCCTCAAGACTGAGTCTCTACCTCTCCTGGTGCTATGCCTCATATTTGTGCATCCTTGAATTTGTTAAATACTCTTTATCAATACGACAATGCTTAACGAAAGTCCGTCTCCAGTCTGGCACTCTGTGTGATGTATAGCCTTCCATCTTTCATCTTTTTTCCATCCTGTCTTCTGTCCATTTTCTTCCATGTCTTTTTGGAACTGTTTCGTCTTGCGTACCTTGCAAAGTCTCAATTAAGTTTCTATATTTTCTTTTGTTCTATCCTGAAATTCTTGCTTATTTATGCCAATTTCTTGTAGATCTTCAAGGTCGTCCTAAACCATTCGGAACTACCATTAAATTTTTCAAAATTCTCTGCAATTTTTTATTGTCTTTCTGCTATAACTTGTTCCTTCAATGTGCGCATAGGACATTTATCTTCTTTTCTATATTTCTTCTGTAATTTTTTTTCGTAGATATGCTGTTTCATATTTTAAACGTTTCTACAGTTATGCTGTTTCCTAATATCCTCTTCACAATCTCTGTTTCCTTCATTGTGATATCTAAACTTTCTTTTATTTCTCTCAACATTTTCGTTTATAATACGTGTATGTACTATGGCCGAATTATGGCGATTTTTTTTTTGCGTTTATGAAGAATGATTTTATTAAAAACATAATTTGTATAGCGAAACACAAAGCCCATCTTTCGTAAACTTGCTCTGATTTCTTATTTTTCCTCTTCATTAGGCATGACGCATTTTTCCGGTGTTTCCATACTTCGTGCTTAATTCTGGTGGTGTAGTCTTGTTGCATGTTATTAGCTCTGGTTTTTTAAGGAGGTTTATAGTCCTCTTCGTGTAAATTTCGTTATATGTTTCTGTGCTGCCTCAGAACTGTGTGCCAGAATTACAGAATCATTTGCAAATGCTAAACAATTAATTTTGAGATGTCCCTTTTCCAGTGAATTCGTATTCACTGTATTTCAAAGGATGAATCAGTAAATGTAATGTTGCTTCAGTATTTCTTTAATATCTTCATCTAATCCAAATTTAGCGTCAGTTTATGACTGCGACTGTGGACGGCAGCAAACTATACGTGTGTAGACTATGTCGTGCAAGATGTACCATTGCCTTTAAATTTTAAATTAGCAACTAGTAGTTTACAAGTGCTGAAGTGGTGTTATGTATGTACATGTACGTATCTTGCATGCTAAAGTTGGATACTTCTGCCACGGATAAATGGTGATTTCTTTTTTTTCTTTTTTTTAGACGTGGAGAGATAGAAGTTGTGTACAAGAATGAATGAAAGCAGTTTTTCAAAGCACTGGTTAGAAGGTGTTACAAGACATTATAAAAATACAAACATTCGATACATTGATAATTTGTACTTATGGACCGTCTGACAGCAACTGAATAAAACACAGTTTCAGTGCCATACGCTGTGCTGTGTTGTGGAATGTCGAAAAAACCGCAAATTGGCGATCATAAGAAGAAGAACAACACCAAAAATGCAACAGGAGCGTAATATGTAAGAAATTGTCCATGCAACCTGTAAGTACAGTTCAAGACATTACTACTTAATAGGAAATACCAACCACCACAACATTTTATAACCTATAGGCACAGTGACAAAAATGTAAATAAAATAGCTAACATATGTACATATTCCAGGCCACTGATGATGCCTTGCAGAAAATAAAGGCGAAACGCGTATGGCACTAAAATTGTGTTTTATTCAGTTGCTGTCAGACGGTCCATAAGTAAAAATTACCAATATACCGTAATATTACACGCAACTGAGGAAGACAGGACTACAAAAGTTGAAGATGACAAACATTCGAATCTATCCTGTGGCATATCAGTCGCAAGTTTTAAAAACAAATCTAAGTATGTATTAGAGCCGTACTGTTTCTCTGACATTCTTCTTTTTCTCTTCAGGTATCAGGCGAAGTTCCCTGTAATGGTACCCATCGTTCGTCCTCTATCTCTTCTTCCTAGGCACTTATAAAGTCCAGTCTTTAAGGGGGAACCTGTCCCTCTTCATTCTTTGTAGGTGTTCGTTCCATTTTCTCCTATACTCTACAATTTTATCATTTAGACTAAAAAAATTTAGTTCTTCTATAATATATTGATGCCTTAGTCTATCTTCTATTGATCAACTTTAGCTCGCCTCAGGAATTTGATTTCTTGAGCCTCAATGCGGCTTTTTGCCAATCACCCAGTTATCGCTTCCATAGAGTAGTTTGGGGGCTGAAACTCTTTCTTAGAATTTAATTTGAGTATCTTCCCATCTTTTCTAGTTTTGTTTTTAAGGTTTCTGTTAATTTTTCCTCATACACAGCTAAATTTACTAAGCTCAATTTATATATCTCTGCTGTAGCCGCATTTCCCGTCACATCCAAAGTAATTAAAGTGATTAACTAGCTCTAAAATCTATTGAGCAACCTCTGTTTTGGTGGTATTGTATTCTTTGCCCATGAAGGCCTTCGTCTTAGTTTTTCTGTTGAGATTTCCATGTCGAATTTTTCCACTTGTTTGTTTCAGTAAATAAATTTCTTTCTGAAGTTCCTCCTTTTCATCCGCTAAGAACACTGGATTGTTGGCATATAGTAAGTTCTTTAAAAGATTCCTCCTGTCTAGGTATACACCTTATTGTAATTCTGTCTTCCTTATAATATTATTTCGTATATGTAAATGTTAAACAAAGTTGAGAAGATATAGCAGCCTTGTCGTACTTCCTTGTTAGTTGGTATCTCATTAGTCATTTTTCTGTTGAGATCTAGATTGATAGTCGTGTTATGGTACAAGCTTTTCATTGCATTTGTAGATGTTTCGGATATACGTGATTCGTTATTATCATCCAAAGTTTCTGTCTATTGACCTTGTCACGAATATTTTTTAGTCAATAAAAGCAATGTGTGTTTCTTTACTGTATTCTCCACGTTTGTTGTATTATCTGTCACAAAATAAAAATTGCAGCTATCGAAGAGTGTCCTTTCCTAAAGCCCATTTGTTCCTCATGCAGTACTACTTCCATTGTGTTTTTAAGTCTTGTGTTTAAAATCTTATCATATATCTTGTATACTGAACCTAGTGAACGTATTCCTCTGTAGTTACTACTTAAGCTGTTGTCTCCTTTTTTAAAAAAATTACTATCACTCTTGCAATCTTGCCGTCTGTGGGGATACTCGTGCTCTTCCAACATTCGTTTCAGAAATGTAGCAGTCGTAGATGTAGCATCATTCCTCCATATTTTAGGAATTCAGCAGTAATACCATCTCTTCCTGTCCCTTTTTTTGTTCTGAAGTGATTTTAAGGCAGATGTTATTTCTTCAGGCTGCGTTTCATGCAATTCCATGTCATCTATTGTTTCAGTTTCTTGTGTTGTATCATTATACTATAATCCTTTGTAATAGTATACCGATTGTTCTTCTTCGATATCTTTTATTAGTAGCCTCTCTTTTTCTGTTGTGTTTAAGTTTTTTTTTAATACTAATAAGCCATTTTCTGTCTCTCACACCATTTTCAATATTGGAAATAAATTTATCCTATGGGTCTTGGTATGCCTTTCTTACTACACATTTAGCAATATTTCTTCTCTCCAGATAGGATTGCATCTTTTCAGCTGTGGCGCTGCCTAAGTTCTTTATATAACCGTCCTGTTTTTCTTAAGTAGCGTTTCTTATGTCCTCATTCCAAATTTTTAGAGCCTTTCTTTTCCTATTTTTTTCTGTTTAGCGAAAGTTTCTCCTGCTGCTCTGTGTATCACATTTTTTAGATTTTGCCATTCTTCTTCTATATTATCTTTAGTTCTGTAGTTTGCTAGCTTTTTATTTATTTTCCTTTGGTAAAGATGTTTGATGCTGTCCTCTTCAAGCAAGTATAAAAAATACTTTGATCTTTTTGGTTACTTACTATATTGTCATTTCCTTCCATTTCGCAAAAGGATCATTGTGGAGATTAGTAGAAAATCATTTGATCTTGTATCTTGTCCTCTATAAATACTTGTATCCATTACTTGACCCGCTAGCTTATCATTTACTAAAACGCAGCCAATTATAGGTCTAAGATTCTTCAAAAGTGAGTTTGCTATTTTTATGTTATTACAAGTGGCAAATTCTTAGTATTTTTCCATTTTTCAGTACATACCAGCTGTCCAAGAAGCCCTATAATATTCGTTACTGGACTGTTTCCTTTTCTAGCATGGAACTCACATATCATAATAATCTGATCACTAGCACTGTATTTATTCAGTCTTCTGTAGTTCTTCGTAAAAGATTCTAGACATATTTTCCTTCTTCTGGTACATATAAGCTTATAGAGGTGGCGTTGCCTCTTTTCTTTTTCAGTCTGATAGTGAGTATTCTTTCGCTTTTATAGGTACAGACACTGAGCTCTTTCCCGGATCTGTTATGCAATAGTAGTGCCACACTTCTGCTTGCTTTTTAATTTTGTTCGGCTCCACTGTAGAACATAATGTAATCTCTTATTTATTTATCACCTCTCATTTTTATTTTCATTTTTATGATTGCTACAGCATCGATATCCAAGTCTTTCGGTATATTTACTAGTTCTATCCCTTTTTGGGAAATTCGTCTGACATTCCCTGTTGTTACTTGATATATCCGCTGATGTATTTTCGTTTGTCCTTATTCATAGCTTTGCCGTTGACCTTTGACACCATCCTGATTTCGTGGCTCTTTGGGTGCAGGAGTAGTGTGTGTTTTCTGAGAGGTAGTTACCGGCTATCCGCTCAACCCCCTTTCTAGGAGGACTAGAGTCTTCTTTCTGGATTATCTCCCTTAGCCGATACTTTATGGTTATTTAAAGGCTCCGAAAAACTCGCCTTTCATCCTCTCCCGTTGACTACGCAACGTACAGCTACTGCACGCCCTGAATTGAGCAGAGATCACGCGAGTCATGTCTTCTTGCACGTGGGAGTAGCGTTTGCAGGCAGGTGATAGATCATAAAATCACAAACATCAGAATCTAACTTGTGGCACATCGGTCGCACATTTTAAAAACAAATCTAGGTATGAAATGGAACTGTGCTCTTTCTCCGACATTCAGTAATTCATAAACAAACTAAACGCTCGTAGAATGGATTTCCATGGGATGACAGATAAAAGAAATAATAAAAGAAATATACCAACGTGTAAGAGTTTCCTGATGAACAAAGTACGATTTATAGAAATATAGTTGATGTCCAAATGTCTCCCCATCGAGGAAATGTTACGTGTGTAAAACAGTCATGCTTCTCAAAGAAGTGTATACTAGCAAAACAAAGGTTTGAGACTAACTCTCCTCTTAAAAGAGAAACTGGATACACCAGCGGAAAAAATTACAAAAACTGGAAAGTTCTTTTTATCCTGGAGAAGAAAGTTTCCTACTTAGGACAATTTTCTTTTTTGAGCGCCTATATCATTTCATTATTAGTGGTTATCCCTTGGTCATTACAATCAGTATCACACAAAAATTATGTAACGTTTACAGCTTTACATAAATTCATATGTGTGATAGTCGTACGTATTCTTATTATGGTCATCCTGCGTTCATGTTAGAGACGCCATTTATGCGTTGTTCTTTCCACACTACTGTGTGAATCATGATGTGGCGTAAGCATAATTTTCTGTGATGCCTAATTCGGCTTAAATACACTGCTGGACATTAAAATTTCAACGCCAGGAATGATATCAAATAAAGAAATTTTGCTTATAGAGGGTACACAGCGTAATAGGAGTAAATGACTAAATTAGTAGAGTGTGAAAAATAGCAGCTGCCGCCTGTGGCAACAATAATAGCTCTAGTTTGGCTGGGTATCGAGTTGAACTTAGCCTGGATGACAAAATAATATGGGCCCACCATTCCACACTGCTTTAACTTTATGCCAGAGTTCGTAAGTCGTAGTGGCTGGTGAACGGAGGCGTACCAGTGTCACGGCAATCTCTGAATACATGTTTTCAGTGGGTGACAGATCTGGAGAACGCGTTGACCAGGGCAACAGTCGAGATTCCTCAGACATCACGGATAATAAGCGGTCTTGCGTTGTCGTCGTAAAGGATGACGTCACGGAGACCTTGAAAACAGGGCAAAGCCAACGACCTTCACACGTCTTCAACGTAACAGCTTCTGTCCATAGGTCGCAGTGTTGCGCAGCATAATGAGACCCCATGTCATACGTTCTTCTCAGAGCTTCCACGCATGGTTAGATTCATCGTGACGGTGTGCGCAGAACTGGGTTCGTCTGGAAGGACGACGAGGTGCCACTCCTGCCTCCTGTGTTGTCGTCGGCCGTACCGCTGTTGGTGCGCCTCGCAGCAAACATCAAAACGATACTTAAAGTCCACACTACCACAGACGCCGTCTTGCGTCTTTGTAGATGCTTAGCGTGCTTCAAACAAAGCCATCTTCTGCCTCAAAGTACGTGGCTGTAAGATCCTGCACAGATGAATGAACAACACGTTCATCCTCTCGGGCTCTAGTCACGTGGGTCCACTGACAGTCTGCATGGTGTTGACCACAGCCCTCCTGAACCAGTTAACCAGTTGACTCCTTGTTTGCTGGAAAGCTGTGGGGTCCAGTCCAGCATGAGCAGCAACGCGCCAGAACGATTAACCGCTGTCACGATCGTGCCTCTGTCAAATTCCTATACTACTGGCAGATATTCTCCTTGTTACACCAGGCACAAGGCAAACAAACAGCATCCAAATACGATTTCTGAAAGAGAAACCCGCTTAGTAGTCTTTCCTTATGTGTGGGTTATAGGTGGCGTTACTCCTGCCTATCGTGTGCGGTAGCGCTGAAATACCATTGCATTACCATGAAGGGCGATTGCAACGATTGTCAAATTGGAATGAACTGTACCACATGCTAGGACATGCAAATCATTATACACTCATGTACAGAAGAAAAACAGAACACCTTGAACGACTAGAATAGCACTTTCATATTCACAATTTGTTTAAAATTAAAAGGTCACTGTCATGTAATAAAATGTCTTCTTTCAATAAGTTTATAGCTGTCGTGAATGATTTATTAGACACACGGAGAAAAGAAGATGTTGGACAGTAGCTCGACATACATGCTCCAAATGCAACACGCTGTAGAAGGAAATTAGCTATTTAGGTAGGTTTATTGGCTGCCTTTTATTCAAACAAATAATGCAGTGTTTCAGAGCTCACCTATAGCTTGAGTTCCCAAACTTTTCCTCTGACGAAACACTCTGCGAATGTTGGTGCTTTGGTGGAACATCTTGTTTATTTTGAGGGTTAATAAAATATTAAAACTCAGAAAAACTTGTTTTAATCAATGGTTACTTCAATTTTAAATCATAACTAATAAGATAGAAATGATAATAATATTAAAAGCATCATACTGTTAATAGTTCTTTTTTTTTTACCAGAGCAGTAATTCACTTCCCACTGAACACCAAGGTCTACGGAGCACAATTTGGGAAACCGTGGTCTATAGGATAATCCAAAACCCCATCACAAATCGATTTCAACAATATAGGTCTGTAATTCAGCGGATTATTTTTATTTTCCTTCTTGTATATTGGTAGGACCTGTGCAGCTTTCCACTCTTTAGGTAGGCCTACGGCTCTTTCGTCCACGTAGCGGTTGTATATGATTGCTAAATTTCAGGGAAAAGAAATATAATTTTACTATTCATTAATGACATTATAATTCTATCAGAGATGGCAAAGAACTACAAATATGATTTTGATGGTGTGGATAATGTTTCAAAAAGAGGTTGTAAGATGCACACCAACAAAAATAAAACAAGGGTAAATTCAAGCTGGTGACACTGAGGGAATTAGGTTAGGTAATGAGATACTAAAAGTGCCTAAAAAATTTCGCTACTTGCGAAACAAATGACGACAGCACCCGTAAAGAAGATATAAAATGCGAGCTGTCAGTAGCAAAAAAGTGTAGTAACATCTAATGTAAATTTAATTTAAGTGTTAGGACGCGTTTTCTGAAAGACTTTGTCTAGAGTATGACCATGTACGGTAGTGAACCGTGGACGATAAACAGTACGTATAAGAAGAGACCAGAAGTTTTTTAAATGCAATGTTACAGAAAATGCTGAAGACTGTATGGGTAAATCTGATGATCGACGAAGAGGTACTGAATCCAATCGGGGGAATTTATGGCACAATTTGAGTGAAAGAAGTGACAGTCTAATAGCACACATCATTAGGTATCAAAGCATAATTAATTTGATAACGGAGTAACGGAGGGACGTTTCGGGAGGGAGTGGGGGTTAAAATTCAAAAGGAAGATCAAGGCTTGACTACCGTAACCAGATACATGTGGATGTACGATGCAGCAGCTATACAGTGATGAAGGGCCTTGCACAGGAGAGACTGGCATGGAGAGCAGCATCAGTACTACAACAACAACAACAGTATTACATTAATTTGAGCCATTATAAATTTATCAATAATGAAAACATTGAACATTACTTGTACGTTACCTTTTATAAGTTAAAACTGATTGAAAAGAGAGAAAAAAATTTCAGTATCCTATCGTTATCATAAGTTTATTATAACAAGAAGTAGCCTAAAAAACTTTTATACTGTTCCACACTAAGAATCCATAAGTGTATTTTTACAATATTTTGTTCTCCTTTTTTGCTACATTTTTCAATCTGATGATTCCACGGGGACCTGTAGCTTTTACAGATGAATAATACTTCGATTCCATCTAACAATATGTACTCCATGCTTTAGAACTTCGTCCTAGTAAATTAATATTTTGAACAGTTGACCACACTTTAAGGGACTCTGGAAAGCCCCATCAGTTCAGTGTTAAAATAGCGCTTATAGCTTACATGTTTTCTCAGAAAGTATTTGAGCTAGGAAGTTGAAATTTTTATAGGTTATTTATTGGAGTATTGGCTACAACTATTTTAAAATTTGAATTCGGTTGTTAGAGATTAATTTTTTTCTACTGTAGTGAAAATTCACTTTCTTATGCCATTTTTTGTTTATAAATTCAATACTACACAAGTTTCTGGGAAAAGGCTATGTTAGGTTATGCAGAAGGATCTGCGTAACATTTCCTAAAAATTTGAAGCAAATTGGTCTGGTGATTCTGAGAAAGCATCTAATTTGTACGAAAAACAAAACTTTAGATAAATGAGGGACGAACCAATTGTACGCAGGGTATAAACAAATCTAATGTTGTGTTCATAGATTTTGCTACCATTTTCTTCATTTTGAGATACTGCAACACTGTTCGGAAAGGTGGTCATTTAGGAACACTTGCCTCACTTCAGTTCCACTTCACTGCCAAGTCCTACGTGATTTTTATAGGTAGTTCCAGACCGACTTCACTACATTGAATACATCTTACATCAGCTTGCAAAAGTTTCGATGAGAACTGACGCATCAACTATTTCATTCACATCTGATTCGCCAATAAAATATTAATACTTTTTTACCAACTGAACCAAACTTCCTCTGCGAAGTCTTTTCTTTCTCGCTCTCATTGCAATGGGCAGTGTACCAGCAAGGTTAGGTTCACACACTTGGTTATGATCTTTATTGTTTAGCATAACACCTACCTTTGGATTTCCAACATTTCTCCTTTTCTTAAAAGCTTGAAGACTAGCCACTTTACGTTAACCGTGATTATCCTTCAATAAAACAGGGACTTAAATGAACAGAATTCACTACGAATATTTTTAGGGTCACAAAAGAGTAAATAAACATGAAACACACGACAATCCAGCGAGCGATATATATGGAACTATCACAGGTTAGCCACAACACTTATTTTGTAAACTCATATTCTCTCGCTCCACTAAAATGTGCATGATGAGCCTGTATATTCATGAGTACAACATTTGACAGCAGCTTAACAGCGCCATAGTGATCACGCCCATGCAGAACATATTTCAAAAAATATTTTAAAAATAGTTGCAGTCTTCTGAACTGGGTAAATTATACATCAAGTGAAAGGGGAAAGTCTGTAGGTTTTTGAAATGTAAGTAAAAGTAAAAATTGAACATTTCATGATTTTGAACAGACAGCGCGGAAAAACGGGCTAACCCTCAACTGTAAAAACTTAGAGATGAGTGCTGCCATTTGTTGCTGGATACGATAACTATCAAACCTGACATTGGTCTCATCCCTAAATATCACTTGCAAGTAGGACCAATGTCACTTTTGTAGTTCCCGTATCCAGCAACAGATGGCAACACTTGCCTCTAAACTTTAACATTTGCGGGTTAGCCCGTCTTTCCGTGCATTTCTTCAATTGAAATATTATTCTTAAGTGCTAATAGTAAACCAACGCACAAATGTAATGTAATTTAACAACGATTATTAAATAGTTTTTAGACTTTACAAGAACACTAATTAACTTTACCAATCAGAAACCCAATAGGGGAAAGATCAAGCGTTCGAAGCGCTTCATCAAAGTTAAAATGAAATTTTAGCAACATAATAACAGCGGTATCATAAATACAGCAACATCAGAATTAGTGTAAATCGCCTCAGCCGCCCAGGAGTGAGTATATTATATCGCCCGGCGCCGATTGGCTAGTGCTGGGTGAGAGTTCAGCTTGGGACAGATCGGTGGGATAAAATCTTCAGATGAGCGAGCCAAGAACGCAATGAAGAACAAGTGTTACGATGTTATCTGCCTCTCCTTCCCCCGGAATAGTAAATGACTCACGAGGAACTGCAAAAAGATGTTACTTTAGATTAATGATAAAGTTTAACACGGGGGAAGAGACCGCGCAAAGTAGCAGAAAGTCCCAGAAAATTTAAACAGGCCCTCTCACGCTGCTTCTGAGATTGAACAAGCGCACCCCAGGATGAATGCGTCACGATTCTGCCGGTTAATTTGCACTTTTACCTTCCCGCGAAAATGAAGCAAGTTATACAAGAGAACGACCTCAAGCAAGCAAAATGGTTCAAATGGCTCTGAGCCCTACGGGACTTGATATCTGAGGTCATCATCCCCTAGAACTTAGAACTGCCAGAACCTAATTAACCTAAGGACATCATACACATCCATGCCAGATGCAAGATTCGAACCTGCGACCGTAGCGGTCGCGCGGTTCCAGACTGAAGCGCCTAGAACCGCGGGCCACAGAGGCCGGCCCCAAGCAAGCAGGCTCGCTTGGTTTCATAGTTTAAGAAGCACAAGTACAATAATAAAATCAATATCCACAGCTCTAATATCTTACACAGAAAATAATCAGCGACGTTAATACGACCGGGACCCGCAGATTAACGGTCAGGCAGGCACGGGCATTATGATCTATCCTATATAAAATACCTCAGAGTGGATTCAAATACCGATAATTTGGACGCACTTATAAAACAGGGAGGCTGAACACAACTACTCTATATACCTTGGTCGAATGTCGGCCACCAACAGTACAACTAGCTACCGTTATGATTCTGGTGGGAACCGTTACTGTGGAGCCATGAACTAGCCATCGAATTAACCTGCATCAACCACCACTGAAATGCAACACAGAAACGGAACCGTAGTTCGAATAATGCCACGCCAACCATGTCCTCACCGGATTCTTAGTCAGCGTTGAAGACAACTGATCTGGGTGGCCGCCGCAGAAAAGTCAGCGGACATAGCAGGTCACACCTCCAAAAACCGATCCTACAGCAGATAGACCAGACCCATCGTATCACTCTGCTCGATTCCAACCAGACGTCCCAACTAGCGTCACACTCTCCCCGCCTCGTGTCTTGTGTTACCACGACGTCCTCCAAAGGACCCAGGAGCCTCGGAAGCCAGGAAGGCCACGGGCTAACACCGCACCGCTTCAGTCCACAACCGCCACTCAGCTGGCTCCGCCTCTAGCCGCGCCGTACTGTCAAGTCCCCCTTTTTCAGCACATCCGCGCCCTCTCGTTGACCCGGTCTGCGCACCCGAATATTTGCCTCAAAGACGTGCTACGATTCATCGATAGGTCGTGGCACGGTTCAATTTGTACACTTAGTTCACATGTAACTCTAGCAAATTTCGCTCTGCAGTTTCTTTATCACGATTCCCCTTGTTTATCACCTCATATTTCCTGAACTATGCCTCATAAATAATATAAAAATAGTACATTCAGTGGTACAATGAAGAGCCGAAGAAACTGGTACACCTGCCTGATATCGTGTAGGTCCCCGCGAGCAAGCAGAAGTGCCGCGACACGACGTAGCATGGACTCGACTATTACCTGATGTAGTACTGGAGGGAACTGACACCATGAATCCGGCTGGGCTGTCCATTAATCCGTAAGAGTTCGAGAGGGCGGAAATCTCTCCTGAACAGCACGTTGCAAGGCATCCGAGATATGCTCATTGATGCATGGTGGCCAGCGGAAGTGTTTAAACTCAGAAGAGTGTTCCTCGAGCCACTCTGTAGCAATCCTGGACTTCTGGGGTGTAGCATTGTCCTGCTGCAATTGCCCAAGTCCGTCTGAATGGACAACGGACATGAATGGATGCAGGTGATCAGACAGAGTGCTTAGTACGTGTCACCTGTCAGAGTCGTACTTAGATGTATCAGGGGTCCCATATCACTCCAATGGCACATCTCACACACCCTTACAGAGCCTCCACCAGCTTGAACAGCCCCCTGCTGACATGCAGGGTCCATGGATTCATGAGGTCGTTTCCATACTCGTACACGTCCATCCATTCGATTCAATTGAAAACGAGACTCGTCCGACCAGGCAACATGTTTCCATTCATCAACAGTTCAATGTCGGTGTTGACGGGCCCAGGCGAGGTATAAATCTTTGTGTCGTGCAGTCATCAAGGGTACACAAGTGGGCCTTCGGCTCCGAAAGTCCATATCGATGATTTTCCTTCAATGGTTCACATGCTGACACTTTTTGATGGCCCAGCATTGAAATCTGCACCAATTTGCGGAAGGGTAACAACTGTCACGCTGAACGATTCTGTTCAGTAGTTGTTGGTCCCGTTCTTGCAAGATCTTTTTCCGGCCACAGCGATGTCGGAGATTTGATGTTTCAGCAGATTCCTGATATTCACGGTACGCTCGTGAAGTGGTCGTACGGCAAACCTACTTCATCGCTAGCTCGGAGATGCCGTGAGCCATCGCTGGTGCACCGTCTATGACACCACGTTCAAACTCACTTAAATCTCGATAACCTGCCATTGTGGCAGCAGTAATCGTTCTAACGACTGCGCCAGACACATGCTGTCTTATATAGGCGTTGCCTTTTTGCTTATTTCTGTATTTGAATACGCATCCTTATACCAGTTTCTTTGGCGCCTCAGTATATATGTGAATATTATATGCAATACGCGCTGCGAATAAAGTTAATTGTAAAGCAGTAATAAATTTAAAAAAAAACGCGCCGGTTTTACTACATGAAAAGCGATAAACATTTGTTCCACCAGCATTTGGGGGTGGGGGGTCGGTAGTGGGGGGTGGAATTGTCAGGGAGAAAAAGTTTCATAAAGGTTTGAAACTATATATAAAGTTTGCTGAAAGTCACGAAGTCCTCTCAAATACTGGATGAGTAAAGTTTGTGCAATCGCGCGTCGTTGGCTACGGTTCTTTTTCACCCCAGACGCTTGATAGCTAGGTGGTTCTTATTCCCGCAGCGATTCTTTTGACATAGTAGGTGATATGTGTATCAAATTTGGCTCAAATCAGTCTACTGGTTTAGGTGAAGATGTGGTTTATATACGTTTTTATAATATATATATAGATGACGGTTGAAGTATGAGATTAAATCTATTTTAGAAAACCATTTTTTGCATAAATGAGATATGTTAATTTTGTTTTATTTCGTCGTTGTTTGATGGTGACAATTTTCCAGTCTCTCAGATTTTAAGATAACTTATTGAAAATAATCGTGTAGATCGTTAAAGTATGGCACAATCAAGTGTAATTGTTTCTGTGAATAAATAAAGTCGGTATCGCTAATTCAGGATTCGACCCCAGTTCTCGCGTCTGTCGGCATTTTATCGCTGCAGTTTATCACTCGCCACTCGCTTCATGTCCCGCCAACACCAACAGTTTGGATGAGGGGGTGGCAGATGCATTGCGGCTTAGCCAGGCAGCCGCTGCATCGGACCCCACACCGTAAATGCACCGTGAAATGCGTATTGTTGTTGCGTTTTACCTGTTGCGCGTCCGAGTGGGAAACCTTTTATTGCGGCGTTGTCAATACGCTTCCTATTATGATTAACTCTACATTAATAACGCAACACATTTTGCGCATTTCGCGCGTGATTTTATGTTGGTAACAGAACTTTCGACGGCAATGATGCAGAGGGCGTACAACAGGCTGGTCAATAGGCGATTGTGTCAGCAGCAACCTCTGCTCAATAGGTCTTTGCAGGCCCAGTATAATCTTCACAATAAGTGAAGATTATTTATTTTTATTTTCTCATTTGATCATGTTGACTTTACAGCCATTTACGTATTACAATAATTCATAACACAATTATATTCACTGTATTGTTTTCATAACCATACTACAGTATACTTCAAAGAAATTATTAAATTAACTGAAAAATGTAGTTAATATTCCATACACTCATTTTTCATTTTTCATGGATAGAAAGTAGGCAACAGCAGTTAGTATCTATGGGCCAAGTTTTAGTGAAAGGATCAGTTAATCTTTTTGGTAAGTGTCGTACCGACTGCAGGAAAAATAGACGTGATTCAAATCTCCTGATGCTGCTCCATTGCATTCACAACGTGGGGACCCAAGACATTTGATTCGATGAATATGTCTATAAAATTAATTTTGGTTGAACTTCATCCTTATTAGTGATGTTATTTGTCTTCCGTTTGCTTTAAACGACGTAAACCATAAAACTTTCGGAGAAAATCGACCTTCATTTTTGGTTAACTTTTGCTTCCTGTAATTCTGTATTGATTCTGCACTATTTCACGTTCTTGAAAAGCTGCTAATTTACTTTTGAAATAACGTATTTGTGGCATTTTAACTGCTGGTTTGAGTTAAAAAAATGGCTCTGAGCACTATGGGACTTAACATCTGAGGTCATCAGTCCCCTAGAACTTAGAACTACTTAAACCTAACAAACCTAAGGACATCACATACATCCATGCCCGAGGCAGGATTCGAACCTGCGACCGTAGCGGTCGCGCGGTTCCAGACTGAAGCGCCTAGAACCGCTCGGCCACACCAGCCGGCCAGGTTTGAGTAGTTCATCCACATGCTAATTAAATATTCCTGTGCGATTTCTGGACTACGTGAATTGTACCTGTTTGCCAATTGCATTCGTTTTTTCCATTTTATGCTTCTATACGGAATAAGTGTATGAGGTGCCTGTATCACAAGAGACTACTCCAAAGATTAAATTACACTTTCACTTCCTGATACAATTACAATATTCTTAGGTGAGAATGTTCTGCGAGCGCATGCTGAAAAGTAATGCCCCCGAATTTTTTATCGTATACTCAATATCGGTTGAGGTATGTATTCCATATCATACATATTACTCTGTTGACTTCCCCGCTTCTCTGATGCAAGCTGAAACTTTCTGTCGCTAGAGGGCTCCCAATTCCAGTGTGTAACATGGTGGTGTGAAAAACAACTATGTCGGTGCGGGAAAGACCACCAGAAAACTGAATACACGAATTCGAAGAGTTCGTCTAAATAAGAACAATGCCAGACCATACATGAGCGCTGTTACATATGCAACAATCCTATACCTTGGGTTCACTATCATCGATCATCCTCCATACAGTCTCGACTTGCTCCCATCCGATTTTTATCTGTTTCCAAAACTTACAGAATGTCTTTGGAGGACTTCACTTTGATAACGACGAAGCGGTGTAAGCTGAAGTAAGGTTTCGGCTCCGCCAAAAAATTCAAACATTGACAGTGACGGTATCAACGAAATGGTCTCCCGTTAGGAAAAATGCTTTCGTTGCCAGGGTAGTTATGTTGAGAAATAAATATGTAGCATGAAGAATAAAGGTGCAGAATGTTAATAACGTTTGTTTTATTTAAAAATCCTTAAGGATTTACACATTAAAAAAACGAGGCATTACTTTTCAGCACCCCCTCGTATTAGTGATGATTAAATTATACTCTGTGCAAAATTCTATCAGGTGGCCTCCTCTGTCGTTCCTTAGCGCTAGTTCATGGCGTCCTACTAATTTTCTTTTTTCTTCCTCTCCCTACTAGCGATTTCCAGTTCCCCTCTCACTAAAGTGTTTGAATAATATCTTTTATACCATCGCACATTCTTTCAGTCTCGTCGTCACCTGCGAAGTTAGTTGGCATATAAACTTGTGCTATTGTTGTGGGTGTGCCTTGTGTCTGTCTTGACTATGATAATGTTTTCACTGTGATGTTCATAGAAGCTTGCCCGCATGCTCATTTTCTTGTTCATTATTAGACCTAAACCTGCGCTACCAGTATTTGATTTTGTATTTATAATGATGTACTGACCTGACCAGAAGCTCTAGTCTTCCTGAAACCGCTGCACATTAAATCCCACCTATTCGTTTCTCTTTTTAAATTCTCTAAACTAACATCATTTAAGGGATCTAACACTCCACGCTCCGACTTGTAGAATGCTAGTTTTGATTTTTCTGATGACGGTATCCCACTGAGCAGTCCCTAACCAGAGATCCGATTGGGGGACTATTTTACCTTCGGAATATTTGACTCAGGAGGATGCCATCATCATTAAGCCCATACAGTAGTGCTGCATGGCCATGTGAAAAATAATGTCTGTAGTTTTCCTTTCGTTTCAGCCGTTCGTAGTACAGTACAACAACACCATTTTGGCTAATGTTGTAAGACCAGATCAGCCAGTCGTCTCGACTGTTGCCTTACAATTATTGAGAAGGCTGCTGCCTCTCTTTAGGAACCACAAGTTAATCTGGTCTCTCCACAGCACAGTGGCTGCACCTACAGTATCGCTGAGGCATGCAAACCACTCCACTTCGAGAAGTTGCATGGTTCGTGGGGAGCGTTGGTGTGAGGAGTGGATGGAGAATACGTGAAGTATCACATTTTTACTGTCGAGTACATACCGGATGACTTTACAGTGGGTACGGAAACATTGCTTAGAGAAATTACACGTAATTTGCAGAAGAAAATTCCTCACCGTTTCTTTATTTAGGCAACAGCTGATGACTAATGAAGGACAAAGGTTTCTGCACATAACAGGGAGTCACGAGCAGATGTTTCGATCCAGCAGCTAATCTGTACCAGTATATCGTTGGCTGGACAGCTTGTAGGCCGGGCGTCGTGCACGTTATCTCCCGCTTCATAACGATATAATATCAGAAATTGGCCAATAGTGGAAAATAAACAATAATTGCAGTATATGGTGGATATGTGGTCATTTCAGAAATTTTGTGTGACTTTAGTACCTGCAGGACGCAAATTAATCTCTTTGAAGGGTTTCAGAGCTCCATATAAAACCTCAGAATTTGCTTCCAGGAATGGGTGGAACTGAATGGGCTTCACCTTACGGATCTTAATTTTAGACACTAATTTCTTGATGCGACACTTAATGACAGGTAATTTACTGTTTGTTTTCAAACGTAAAACTTAGCAGGTCATTTCCTTTAGTTCTGTGAGAGTATGAGGGGACAGGATGGCTTGGACAGAATTTCTACTTGGCGTAATGAATGGGAGCTTCCTCTATGTGGAAGAAAAATGCAGTTTGTTGTGGGTTGGCAGGAGAGCCAACACCGGGTATTAGAGGAAGCTGAAAGGCACGCGTTTTAGCTCATGCAGGCTGGCGTGAGGTCTGGAACAGGACAAGGAATTTAGACTTTATAAAAACGGACGTAGCTGGTGGAATACTTAACTTTAATCCATAAATGATGAGCGTCGCTCTTGACGGTACATGATTACAGCATCAATAGTAACTGGTAATGGCGCCTTGCTAGGTCGTAGCAAATGACGTAGATGAAGGCTATGCTAAACTATCGTCTCTGCAAATGAGAGCGTATGTAGACAGTGAACCATCGCTAGCAAAGTCGATTGTACAACTGAGGCGAGTGCTAGGAAGTCTCTCTAGACCTGCCGTGTGGCGGCGCTCGGTCTGCAATCACTGATAGTGGCGACACGTGGGTCCGACGTATACTAACGGACCGCGGCCGATTTAAAGGCTACCACCTAGCAAGTGTGGTGTCTGGCGGTGACACCACACAGTTTAAAGCAGACGAGCGGGAAAAGCAATCTTGTGAAGTTCAAATGAAGCGTTAGTGGTGTGATGCTTACACAGTCATGTCGATTAAATATCTAGGTGTGACGTTACAAAGCAAGATGAAATCAGTCGAACACGTAAGTTGTTGCAGAGTAGGTGAATGGTCGACTTCTGTATAATGGAAAAATTCTCACCTGAGGGACCATTTTTAAGTTTTTCGGATCCCTACTTCATCAGATCAAAAGAAGGCACTGAAGCAATTCATGTGCATGCACCTAGATATGCTAGCGGTAGGTTTAGTCTACTTGTAAGCCTTATGGAAACGTTTAGTACAAGTGTACAATCAGTTAGCAGTCTGAACTGTTCCACCATCAACAGATGGCGCCACGTTCCTGGAACACCATCCTTGACGTGGAGGGGCCATGGCACGTTCGCCGCCAGCACCACGGACAGCGTAGATCTGCGGGGCAACGGGCCGGATGTTTGCTCTATCGCCCGTGTGGCTTCCAAGTTGGTCTGGATGAGCATCTTCCGGACGTATTCCTTTGGCCGATCAGATCTGGAGGCTAGCGATGGGTCGTGGTCATCCACACATCTCCTGGCGGCTCCAAGTTTTTCCACTCTCTGTCATCTCACAGCGGCTTTGTACCTTCGGTCAGCTACTTTTAGTTCGTTGCTTAGGTGCCGAGACCATGAGGCATTCGTAAAGACTCTCTGCTGTGAGCATGTGATTAGTTTGCTTCCTGCTCGTGTTTGTGCCCTGTTGCTTCTATATCGGATTCGGTTCAACCTTCTGTTGCTTTTCTGTGTTCCTGAGTCCGGCCAGGCGATTTGAGGAGCGTGTCGCTCATTTCAAAAGTTAAAACGTTCCATTTGGTAACTGTCTTGATGGTGTGTTTTAAATTACAGGGGTTTTGTAAACTGCTTTAAGGTTTAATGCGTCATCATTTAGAGCGTTCAAAGTTTTTTTCTGATACGTTGTGCACTAAATCGCCAAGTCCCTTCCTATAATTATTTGGAGCCCACGAGCCAGTGCGCCTTACTGGGGCAAACCTTGTTGCATGTATTTTGGTGGGTTAACTACAAAGCCAAGCTTATCTTTACATAGGTGAGGTTCATCAGCAACACGTTCGCGTCCATGTTTTTCGTCCGCGCGAAGGTCGTTTTCATTTTTTTCGCCTCGTGGCGTGATTTGAAGCTGAATGTCGGATGGCTGCTGATCTTCTTCACTGCCAGGTGTAAGTGGAGGGGGTGGGGGCTGATTACCTACTTTATTATCTTTTAGCAACTTTTCGCAACTGTTTTCTGGCTCTAAGCACTATGGGACTTAACATCTGAGGTCATCAGCCCCTAGAACTTAGAACTACTTAAACCTAACTAACCTAAGGACATCACACACATCCATGCCCCAGGCAGGATTCGAACCTGCGACCGTAGCAGTCACGCGGTTCCAGACTGAAGCGCCCAGAACCGCACGGCCACACCGGCGGGCCGACTTTTGGAGAGTTGAGAATAAGTATCTGAATTAACACTATAAGCTTTTGTTATTTGGCCTCACTGAAATATTTGATAAATTGTTGATCGATCATCACTAATTATTTTAAGTAATAAGTTAGTCTTAATATGTCAAGAACCTGTCGGCCTAATTAATAATATTATTTTGCTGGCAAGTGTTAGTAAAAATCTTCGTACGAATGATGTTCAAACCTTATTTGGCTCAGTCCTTCTAATGTCACACTTCCTTTACATTTGTAATGAAGCCACGCCCCTTTATCTATGACATCATCATCTTCATAAGGCACCTCCCCTCCTCCTCACATCCTATTAGAGCTCAGATTTCGCATGCAGCCAAAGGCACAAGTTTAGGGACAAAGCGCCATTCAGCTCAGGTGTCTCGATATGGTTGCCAGTCACACTGGCGCCTACTAATCACCCACTGGCTGTCTCTGTGAAGGTATACCAAGGGTTGCACCAACGCATGCCCTCCCCCCCCCCCCCCCCCCACGGGCTCCATCCATGATGACTTCCTTTGCTGCTTAGGATCATGAACAAGTTTCGTTGGATGATTTGAACAGTCCCTAGTGGTTCCACCCCGAACACCAGAGCAAACACAGTGGTCGCATTACACTCCAAAGGGGTGTCGGTCCCTAGTGGTTCCACCCTGAACACAAGAGCAAACACAGTGGTCGCATTACACTCCAAAGGGGTGTGATCATATTCACTGGCTTTGTAGGCCCACGATGTGCTTATAAATGGGTTGAAACGTCCCGTGGGAGGGGGTGCAGCAGTGGCAAAGACTATCAAGAAAGTCGTCCTGTTATTCGTCACATTGCGGACTGTCGTTTTCGACCGCGAAATGCTTGAGAATCAACGCCCCAGGGGAAGAGGTTCCTTCATTGACGCCGTTTATGCCACCTCTCGAGGCCTTTTCGTGTCGGTACTAGGCGGCGTCGACTCTGAAATGTTTTCCTCTGTTAACTGTGAACAAGAGGGCGTATGACGACCTTCCCATCTTGTGGCACGTCCACTGTGCCTTTGTGACATCATTAACCCGTCTTACACCTCATACGTGCTTCTGAGCTCTGGCCTTTTTTACGTATGCGTCGACACCTTGCTGTTTGAAGCGCCCGCATGCATGTCTGAATGACATTGCATTGTGAAAATTCAGACACTGTATAAACACAGACATTGTAGCCATCACCGATATATCCATGCCTTGACGGGTTAAATGACGATATAATATTTGTCACACCGTACGGGAGTACAGGAATCACGAATTGTGCGAGCACAAAGGTTGTGATTACTTAATATATGGAAGTTCGTATCGGTTCTCGAGGCATACTCGGATAGCCAAGTTAAGGGAACGGCTCGCAATGGGCGAGATATCCGGGTTCGAGTCCCTGTCCTTCAAAAATTTTCTTTTGTTGCGAACAGCCGGTGTCTAAGCATAGTCACATAATGCGAATCTATTTCGTAGTGTCTGAACTTGTCTGTCGGTGACAGGTATGGGAATCTTACTGGATACGGGAGCGCCTCAACCTGACGCAGACATTTCATAGACACGCGTGCCACGTTTTGATTGGCACTGTGCTGTTAAATTATGTGGCACCACTTCACTTTCGCATTTGTGGTAACACATGATGAAGCAGGATGTTCTTGGCGTATCGTTGTTCAGTGAGAGTTCCGTCTGTCATTACCAGCCGTGAAGTCAAACCCGATGGTTCCCCACACTATGTCGAAATGAGAACTTTTTTCAAGATATTTCAGGTGCTGATAACGCTATCTCACACGAGTACGCGGCTTCTTCGTATTCTTGACAGTGATCATTGACGGTCTGACGCTGTTCTTAACCATTATGTAACCGACCAGGTGTGGTAACAACACTGAACACGAACAACAGTAATGTACGCTGATGGAATATACGCTGGTGGCCATTTTGCCTGTCATAGAATATTGAATTCCATTATTTCCATACC
Source organism: Schistocerca cancellata (assembly GCF_023864275.1). NCBI lineage: Eukaryota > Metazoa > Arthropoda > Insecta > Orthoptera > Acrididae > Schistocerca > Schistocerca cancellata. Next base: position 421,022,012 of record NC_064628.1, on the reverse strand, counting down.
TGCCGATGGTATGTATTGTATTGAGAAGAATCAAACACTGTATAAACACAGACATTTTCACCATCAATGATGAGTTCATACCTCGACTCGCTAAAATGACGACATAATATTCGTCTCCTCGTTACATTGACATCCGACCACTGTCTTCTAGGTGCTTCATTACTTTTGTCAGCCATAAATGCTAAAGTAAACGATGTAACAAGTTTATGAACCTCCAGTTTGATGCAATAAGCATGGAATGATATAGAAAGTGTTATGCCGATTTAATAAAATTCTTATTTATAGTAATACCTATCAAAAAATTCTGTTAGGCGAAAAAATATTTTGTTTTTTGCGTTTTACATGGTATTTTCAAAAAATATCGTATCTGATATTGACGGAAGGAAGACCGAGTTTTGGTTTGCAGCACATCCTGAAGTTAACTCGACATTGTTCCTAAAAACCGTGGTAAATCTAAAACATAATTCTCATATCAAGACTGCTGCCTCCGTGTTTCCAGTTAAGAATACAATACTTTATTCTGCGGCACCTCATTCTAAGCTAATAAATGCCAGGTACTTCCTCACCCACCTCGAAGCGTTCTCATTAACGAAATAATTTTCAAGACAGGCATCGGATGACGCGATGAGCCGGTGAGCAATTGTGGAATTGCGCTTGCAAATGTTCGCTTACTCGAAAGCAAATAATGCACTCATCCACAAACAGCGAAGCTCGTGTCGTTAGCTTTTCATCTTCCCAATTGGGCGCTGTTCGTTTGACCGAAGTATACCTCGTTACTCTAATATAATTCGCATCCATTATCTCACTTTGCTCAAGCGTGGCGACAAATATAACGCCGCCCCTCTCCACTGAATGCAGGCTCTTGTCTCCTGTAGCCACACGCAATGACACGGTTCCCGATAACACCTCTGTGCAACCCGGCGAACATTCCATTAAAGTCGCTGATAACACCAGTCAAATCACGTAACGTTACATGGAGACGTTCTCCATTCGCAGCATGTATGTAGTTTAATTTACAGCTCGTGTTAATTAGTTGCTCTTACAACATTGCTGCATTTTTGAGAGCACATGGTTTGGATTTTCTTCAAGCTTCGGTCTGGAATCCTTAGCGACAACACCAAGATATAATCAGCGTAAGCCACGAAACTGCATTCGCTTCATCAGTTATTATTATCTCGTGACGCCCACTAAGTCACTCAACTTTGCGACCTATGCAGTAGTCTATGAAACTTAGATAATCTCATTTTGGGATATTGAGATTTCTTAGACGATGGAACATCGCAGGCCACCATAAATTATCAAAGGTGTCTGCGATGTCGACCGTAATGGCTGCAAAATATGTTGTTTGCCTTGTCTCCAATTTGAAGAGCGCGTCTGATAGGGTCATCGATCAGCTTTCCTCAGCGGAAGCCAGACTGACACGGGCTAAGGCCGTCCTCACACGGGTCGTGTTAGCTAACGTTGTCGTGGAGCTGTACCAATTTTGTGACGTTACGTCCCAATATTTCACACTGGGGAACCATTCCGTCACAAGAAACACAAAATAAGTTCTGCGATATTTTAGCAACGTGCCATGTAAAGTAGAATCAGTAAGAATCAAGAATGCTCTTTACGTCACAGTCAATGCTTGAGAAATTCCGTATTGTGATTTTCGTCTTCAGCTGAAAACCGTATTTGATGCCTTTTATATGATAACTGGGACCATATGAATATTTGCTGTTCCTAAGTAGCTGCATAATGAAGATCTATCGAAAATGGGTCTTATTGATACGATTTGTCATAATAAGATGAAGAAAACCGTCATATTTGCAGTTAAAGACTTTTCTTATTTGGTAAATTTCATGTTGTAGCCCGCGTGTTATGAATGTATGCCATTTTAAGGCAATGGAACATTAAAAATTCATCAAAACCGTTTCGTTCTTGGTCAAATATGTTACAATTAAATGTCAATTAATGCCATATTAGCGATTAAAGCCTTCAGAAGATGGAGTTTTCTTGTCCTGAGAAATTAGCGGAAGCGATCTGTTTTACTTGGTAAAAACTTTCTAAAACGAAGATCGCGTAAATGTTTCTTTAGTTACAAACAACCGGTTTCGACAGCCTTTGCTATCATCTTCAGGCCTTCAATATTTTATGTTGCGTAATGTGTTCTTTTTTAATTGGACCTCACGCCAATTACATGTAGATAAATAAATACCTTTTATAACATAAAATGTTGAAGACCTCAAGATCACAGTTTGATCCGTCGAAACCGGTTGTTTATAAATAAAGAAATATAGATGCGATCTTGGTTTTAGACAGTTTTTACATTCAGAAGATAGTAACATAAGAAACATAGTCATTTGTTGCAGGAATTCAGTCTGGCGTAGTTAATAGATGTCACCAAGTCACAAAACAATGGTTAGTGGATTCGCTTCTCACTGTTTTCAGATTACGTTTTTTGCTTTCTAGAAGGTTGTGGTTAAGTTAATAGAAATAATTTCTTAATATTCGATGTTGTACAGAAAGAAGTGCGCTTTCTCTCAGAAGTGAGTTTGTCTTTACTAACAGAACAAGGCACTTACCTTTTTTTCTTACAACAATGTTCATGGATTTTGAAGTTTTTACACTACTGGCCATTAAAGTTGCTACACCAAGAAGATGACGTGCTACAGACGCGAAAAGGTTGGTGCCGGTGGCGACACCCACAGCGTGCTGACATGACGAAAGTTTCCAACCGATTTCTCATACACCAACAGTAGTTGACTAGCGTTGCCTGGTGAAACGTTGTTGTGATGCCTCGTGTAAGGAGGAGAAATACGCACCATCACGTTTCCGACTTAGATAAAGGTCGGATTGTAGCCTATCGCGACTGCGGTTTATCGTATCGCGACATTGCTGCTAGCGTTGGTCGATATCCAATGACTGTCAGCAGAATATGGAATCGGTGGGTTCAGGAGGGTATTACGGAACGCCGTGCTGGATCCCAACGGCCTCGTATCACTAGCAGTCGAGTTGACAGGCATGTTATCTGCATTGCTGTAACGGATCGTGCAGCCACGTCTCGATCCCTGAGTCAACAGATGGGGAGGTTTGCAAGACAACAACCATCTGCACGAACAGTTCGACGACGTTTGCAGCAGCATAGATTATCAGCTCGGAGACTATGGCTGCGGTTACCCTTGACGCTGCATCACAGACAGGAGCGCCTGCGATGGTGTACTCAACGACGAACCTGGGTGCACGAATGGCAAAACGTCATTTTTTCGGATGAATCCAGGTTCGGTTTACAGCATCATGACGGTCGCAACCGTGTTTGACTACATCGTAGTTAACGCACGTTGGAAGCGTGTATTAGTCATCGCCGTACTGGCGTATCAGCCGGCGTGATGGTATGGGGTCACCTCTTGTTCGCATTGACAGCACTTTGAACAGTGGACGTTACATTTAAGATGTGTTACGACCCGTGGCTCGACCCTTCATTCGATCCCTTTGAAACCCTACATTTCAGCAGGATAATGCACGACCGCATGTTGCAGGACCTGTACGGGCCTTTCTGGATACAGAAAATGTTCGACTGCTGCCCTGGCCAGCACATTCTCCAAATCTCTCACCAACTGAAAACGTCTGGTTAATGGTGGCCGAGCAACTGGCTCGTGACAATATGCCAGTCATTACTCTTGATGAACTGTGGTATCGAGTTGAAGCTGCATGGGCAGCTGTACCTGTAGACGCCATCCAAGCTCTGTCTGACTCAATGCCCAGGAGTATCAAGGCCGTTATTTCGGCCAGAGGTGGTTGTTCTGGGTACTGATTTCTCAGGATCTATGCACCCAAATTGCGTGAAAATGTAATCACATGTCAGTTCTGTAAGTAGGCTGTTTAGGTTCTTATATTGGTAACGCCGCCGCCACGTAGCGCTCTCTGTATGAAAATCACTGGCTGTGCTGTGTGCAGTCTGTGGCTAGTTTTGCATTGTTGTCTGCCATTGTAGTGTTGGGCAGCGGCAGCTGGATGTGAACAGCGCGTAGCGTTGCGCATTTGGAGGTGAGCCGCCAGCATTGGTGGATGTGAGGAGAGAGACGGCGGAGTTTTGAAATTTGCAATACTGGATATGATGAACTGCTATATACATTATGACTTTTGAACACTATTGAGGTAAATACATTGTTTGTTCTCTATTAAAATCTTTCATTTGCTAACTATGCCTATCAGTAGTTAGTGCCTTCCGTAGTTTGAATCTTTTATTTAGCTGGCAGTAGTGGCGCTCGCTGTATTGCAGTAGCTCAAGTAATGAAGATTTTTGTGAGGTAAGTGATTTCTGAAAGGTATAGGTTAATGTTAGTCAGAGCCATTCTTTTGTAGGGATTTTTGAAAGTCAGATTGCGTTGCGCTAAAAATATTGTGTGTCAGTTTAAGCACAGTCTTGTATAATTGTTCTAAGGGGACGTTTCATATGTCGACCCTTAGCCGAGGATACCTCACTGGAATCTTCTGATTTTTTCTTGTAGTTTGTGTAATTAGTGTAGATTTTGTTTATTGCTAGCGCGTAATTGTAGAGAGAATCTCCTTTGTAGTTGCAGCCTTTCATTGTTGTACAGTAAACAGTTGTGGCATGCATGTAGATTTGCACCAAGTATTTCGCAGCTGCGCTTGCAATTAACGAGATATTGTTTTCAGTGCTATGTTAATGTGTTCTCTTATTGTTGCTCTTCAAATTGTCTTTTTCTGTGTTATCGTGTGAAATATTGTGACAATAATGGCGTGTGAAAAACGTAATACTAGGCTCCAAAGTAAACTGAGAAATGACAGTGAAGACGAAAGCAGTGTGTTAGCGCCACCGAGTAATGAATTCACTAATGTTGAAAGTATTAATTTGGTAATTGTTCATAGGGAAATGGAGCGGGCTGCAAACAATGGTGTAGACAGTGAAACAATTAGTGAACAGGGAAGCATTATCGATCGATCGGTCGGCAACAGCTTGCCTCAGGAATCCGAAATGACAGGACACAATCTTGCAAATACTGTAGATTCAGGTTTTGCGTCCTCACCCTTTTCTCAAATAAGTCAAGACACATTTTCCGCTTGTCAAAATGTGAATGTTGCCGGTGCAAATTCACTGCCGAAAAGCACTGAGGAACGTGTTTCAGACACCAGTGCATTGTTATTACAATTAATGTAACAAATGGGACAAAAGCTTCAAAAGTTAGACACAATGGAACAAAATCAGAGACAAACACAGCAAAAGCTTCAAAAGTTAAACACAATGGAACAAAATCTTCTGAAGTTAGACACAATGGAACAAAATCAGAGACAAACACAGCAAAAGCTTCAAAAGTTAGACACCACACTTGAACAAACACGTGAAGATTTAACTACTGAGTTACATAACATTGAATCGAAATGTCGAAACGTCTGTAATGATGTAAAAACACAAATTTGTGAGCATTTTCAACCTATTTTTTCGCGGCATGAAAATGCATTACAGAATCACGAAGCAGCCATAAAAGAACTGCAAACTATTGTTCATCAAAATCATGAGACCCTGCAAGCTAAAATTGACTCAGTTGCATCTACCGATTTGGTTACGCAACTTGCAAAAACTCAAGAAAACTTAAAGGACACAGTAGATACTCTGAAAATTGGTTCAGAAATACACATGGAGGAAATTAGTTCATTATCAGAGAAAGTAGTTGAACTTTCGGATCAGCTAAATAATTTATCTACGAAGGTAGATGATAATCTGAATGACACAAAACCGGTAGTCTTTAATGACACAGAAGAGTGCGAACAAATTAGGAAACTGAAACAAAATCTGAATCAAATTAATACGCAACACCAAAGAGAAATCCGGGAAGTACGAGATCAGCTAACAGAGGTAATACAAGAATTACGTATTTCAGAGGACACTCGCGCTCCAATACGGGAAGAGGGACATAGAAATACGGAACAGTCACAAAATAATAACACAGGGCACTTCGCAAATTATGAAAGAAATTGGCAAGGTACACCGAATTTTGAGATCGAACCGCCGAAACGACGTAACAATGACCGATATGCGACTCGCTGACATGATGATTTTGACTATAAGCTGTTCATTACTACACGTAAATTTAAAACATTTAAGAATTCTGGCAACGACATTCATCCACAAGCGTGGCTCCATCAATTCTCTCATTGTTTTCCTCCCAACTGGTCATTAGAACACAGATTAGAATTTATGTGTGGCTATTTAGAGAATGAACCAGCTGTAAGAATGCGATCGGTCATTCACGATTGTCACAGTGAAGGAGAATTTTATCATGCCTTCCTCTCAGCATATTGGTCTCAAGCCACACAAGACCGAGTAAAACATGGCATCATGATGATGAAACACTTTGAACAATCTGAATTTTCCAGTCTTGTCAAATATTTTGAAGACATGTTGCACAAGAATCAGTACCAGTCAAACCCATACAGCCCCTGAGAGCTCATCCGCATTTGCTTAATCAAATTGCCTGAACATTTACGACATATTATTTTGGCAGGACGTTGCAAAGACGACATTGAAGCTTTTCTGGGACTCTTACAAGAATTAGAAACTGACACAGACAGTCGCGGGATGCAAAAACAGGAAAACAATCACTACAGGTCACATCCGTCACAATTCCGTGACGACAGAAACAATAACTGGACACAACAAGTCTATTCTTACAACGCAAATCGTGACGAAAACAGACACCACCCATATGACAACCACTGGCAGAGTAATAATAGTTACAGAGAAAGATCGCATTTCCGTAGTAATGAATATGACAGAGATTACCTTAGAAACAGACAATATGGGAACCAAAACAATTATTATCAAGGGAGACAGAATAACTTCAGATGCAACAGTTCAGCGCGCAGTTATAATTCAGGGAGAAATTCTCCACCAATTAACCGTCAAGAACGAAACTACAGGAACTACCGACATGACGACAGAGGACATAATCATAACGACAGACCTGAATTTCATCAGAACTGGCGGGATTTAAACAGGGCTGGGCCCTCTCGGCAAGGCGAATTTGTAGAAGTTAGGTCTCCTAATCCCAATAACGACGCGCGCCGACAAAGAAACAGACAATGACTCGCACCGCAGGCAGCCACTTGCGCCCGCTGGCTCAGGGAAAAATAACATTGACGCTAACCTTGAGCTAAATTCCAGGATTCTTTACAGACGAATACCGCATGATAATTGCATTCAAGTTGAAACTCTGCATACTGAGAAGAGGAAAGGGTTACACCACATCTCACATGTAAAACCGTTTATTGAGAGATAAACTGTTTTTTAATTTAGTCTTTGCTATAAAATTTTTCACTTCACGTTACTAGTACTCTTTGTCACACTTACAAACTGTTAACGTGCAACTATGTTTTAAAGCTAACTAACTATCCAGTCAAGAACATAGGTAGCTTAGACAAGTAATTGCGAATGCATTGTTATTGCGAACAGACGACACAGTGTTGTTATTTATACATTCTTTCTTGTTAGTTGCACGATTACGTAACGAATATACGGCTTACATACTTAGAACATATACTGCTAATGAGATTTTAATGCAACATTTTGGTTTACTTGAAAATACATTCTGGATTTAAAGTACTTTCTGTGAGATACCAGATGACACAGTGGTTAATTTGTGACAGCTACACGATTTTCTCACGACGCTGCTAATGAGTGACAATTTACAATGTTGCTTTTGCGGTGTATCTGTTTTATATCTGCACAGTTTTTTCTGAATTCTTCTGTAAAGTGAGACATGTTTTAGTGGTGACTTTTGTGCTATGGCTACAAGGAGACAGCCTTTTCCGTAGGACAACAATACGTTACAGCACAGTACTTTCCTCATCACGGCAATAAGCGAAATAACTAAGATATCTATACGCAAAGCATTTCACTTTTGTGTATTTTGAGGTAAGTACATTGGCTTCTGCAGAACTTAGCTTTTGGAGGACGATAACTACGACACTTCCACAGAGATTATCTTACAACAAGACGCACATTTAGCGCTACAGGACACGTATTTGAGTGATTAATTTTGTACTTAAATCATTTATTTTTAAAGATATTTGAAGTACAATGATACAAAGGTTTTCCGTAATACATTTCATTCCATTGTTGTAATCTGTAACACCTGAGGGTATAATTACATTAATCCTCAGGGGGGTACACGCTTACTTTGTGTATCGTGTTTGGCAAGCACAAGGAGCCCTAGCTAATATGGTATTTGCTTATACAACTTTACACATCGGTACCATATTCCTCTAACACATAAATTACACAGCTATCTGATCATTTAACTGAGAGATAAACTTTTTTTACATCAGTGACACATGTTTACACAATTACACAGTTGGGTAACCTCACACTTATGAAATTGTATTTTGTCTGTACTGTGTGAATTGTTCATATTTTTTTGGAACCATTGTGATACTATGAGAACTTCGAATGATATATTTGGTATGAGATCATGATTTTTATAGTACGTTTGAGGCAGATGACACTTTTGCCATGAGCAGACAATTTTTTTTAATTGACTGAGGTGTTATGATGTTATTATTACGATGACTATGTGTATTATGCTGTTGTGGTATGTTTATGATCAATAAGCTGATGCTATATGAGTTATTTGATTATGCTATGTATCTGTTATGATGAAATATTGAAGAAGTGTCGACGAATAAGGTAAGAAATAATGAGTAGTGGTTAGGGACTCTGGTTTGTGAAAAGGTTGTTGGAAACCGAGAATCGTACTTTAAGAGTTATGAAATGTATGTAAATGCGTGAATGTATTACAATGCCGACGAAAATTTTTTGGACACTGTTATATCAATAGCATTTTGTTTCTACAGATTTGTAATGCAAATTCTTGACCTGTGAAATATTTTTATATGAGACTGTCACTGTAGCGGAAACTGCTGTCATAAATATTTCATAAGAAAGGTAAGTGATCTTGACGTAATGAGTTTTGGGCGCCCAGCTAAGAGGTTGTCGTCTGACAAAAGAAAGCCATTAGGTGCAAAAAAAAAGAGGCCATTATCCTCGCTATTGACATTTCTTTGTCGAAAGCATCGCAAATACGACACGCTCAAACTTGAAAACAAATGATTACACTGTGGAGCTCGTAATTTATGATATTTACTAAAATGCCTAATGAAACGATGAGAAACATTTCACAGCTATTGTCTTGCTAGTTGAGTGAAATGCCATATGGCTTGCTTTATGTATTTATTTACTCATTTTGTTTAATGTCTAGTTTCTAGCTGCACTGCGGCATTGGTTAAAATAAAATTTAATAGATGTACTAATATAGATATTTTATGCCTACAGATCCAGTAAATAACCATTTTATAATCTACTTCAAAAACACGAGGGAGCACAAAAAGACATTTCCCTTCACAGGAATTGCATACATAATTTTTGTCAATGACTGGGTAACTTATTTAGTAGTGTAAGTTAAGGTGATGCATCACCCTAGTGTTAAGATGTGACATAGGTATTAAACATGGCCATTTTTACTGTAATATTTTTTTCTGCTTGAGCTATGTCATGTTTAAACATAAGTTATTTCATTTGCTGCTGCTGTTTGCCAGGCATAGTGTTACTGAATTTGACTTTGTGTTACTCTTCTAAGCCAGTTTACTACTGATTTATTTTTCTTGTTTGCTGCACATTGCCTTATATTAGTTGTAATATTGCAATTGCTTTGCTAATTTCTATAATGCTGCTTGCTTTGCAAATCTGCATTTTTTTCATTGCTGTTTGCGTTAATTGTTTTGTGCTGCTGCATTGCCTCGTCCCTTAGTTTAGCATCTGAGCTCAGTAGATTTAAGTTAGCTTAAGAGGGGTAGACTATATAAGAAACTGACTATGGAGAATAGGTAAAGAATGCATTGCGAAGTTATATGAAAAAGATTTGGGCCAAAATGAGTATTGTACAGTCAGAAATAATTATTTTGAAAGAAATATGAATAGAATACAGGAAGGAGGTATAGATAGGACTTTTGAGAATAATGATGACTGAAGGGAGATCTCCAAGAAGCAAAGAAAGTTTTGTTTGCAAAATACTGCAATAAAACAAAACCTGTCCTTTCCTTGTGTTATCCCACTATGTGTTTATGTACCCTTGTTTATTTGTCTTTTTCCTGTCTTTATGTGTTTAGCTGATGAGAGCTATGTTGTAGAATTTTTCTGATAATATGTTATTTTCTTTGTAAAGATGTTTAGATATTATTTATTCTGTTTTGTTTTAATGCTCATGTGTGAAGTTGATGTTTCAAAATTTATTCTGATCTTTTATGTATCTACTTATCTCATAATTCCTGTAACATTTATGCATATGTTTATTTCTTTTCTGTTGTACAGCCTGTACTACAAATGTTATCTGTATTATTATGTTTTTAGTGATGTATTGTGTACCTTTGTTATTGTATTCTTATGTTATAAAATTGTAATTGACAGCAGTTCATCAAATTAAGTAACTTGTAAGTTCCATTTCACTGCACACGTTTCTGTTGGTCATACTATATGGACAATATGTGAGAAGTAGGGACTGTTAGTGTTTGCATGTGTGTTAATAATTCAGCAAGGGACAGGATAACAGCATTGCTGGTTCTAAGGACAATTCCAAAAACTTTGTGAGTGCACAAGTGGTGGTTATGGACTTGCTATATTATCCGCAAGACTCTTCGATGGTGATTGTGCACCTGCACAGTCACAACAGATGACTGCTGGCTATCTCTACAAGGACTACAGTGGGTCTGCACCTTTGATGACCCACCAATACCATTATTTCTACAAGGACTACAGTGGGTCTACACCTTTGATGACTCACCAATACCATTATCTCAACGAGGACTGCAGTGGGTCTGCACCTCTGGTGGCCCACCAATACCGTAATCTCTACCAGGACTACAGTGGGTCTACTCTGTGATGACCTACCTACCAATATTCTTCAAAACTTCGATTGACTCTGTTGTGGGTTTGCTCTGTTGTGACCCATTACCTGTCTGCATGTCGAGAGTCAGCACTGTCTTTCCGTTGGTTGGACAACACTGCTTCTTCAAGACTGCATGGAAATCCACTACTTCCATGTGCATTTTCGTTTACTGCTCAGACTTTGAGAAAAACACTTTTACTGTGATGGATGATCAGGACTGTCTTTATGGACTGTGAGAAAATTTTAGCTTTTGACCAACATTGTCTCAATAAGTGTGTGCATTTGATTTCTTTGTTATTGTAATTACGATTATAACAAATTTTAACAAATATGTATTGCCCAGTGCCCAAAACAATTTGTAAAATTTTTTGTGGAGAGCATGGGGGCTATGTAAGTAGGCTGTTTAGGTTCTTATATTGGTAACGCCGCCGCCACGTAGCGCTCTCTGTATGAAAATCACTAGCTGTGCTGTGTGCAGTCTGTGGCTAGTTTTGCATTGTTGTGTGCCATTGTAGTGTTGGGCAGCGGCAGCTGGATGTGAACAGCGCGTAGCGTTGCGCAATTGGAGGTGAGCCGCCAGCAGAGGTGGATGTGAGGAGAGAGATGGCGGAGTTTTGAAATTTGCAATACTGGATATGATGAACTGCTATATACATTATGACTTTTGAACGCTATTGAGGTAAATACATTGTTTGTTCTCTTTTAAAATCTTTCATTTGCTAACTATGCCTATCAGTAGTTAGTGCCTTCCGTAGTTTGAATCTTTTATTTAGCTGGCAGTAGTGGCGCTCGCTGTATTGCAGTAGTTCGAGTAATGAAGATTTTTGTGAGGTAAGTGATTTGTGAAAGGTATAGGTTAATGTTAGTCAGGGCCATTCTTTTGTAGGGATTTTTGAAAGTCAGATTGCGTTGCGCTAAAAATATTGTGTCAGTTTAAGCACAGTCATGTATAATTGTTCTAAGGGGACGTTTCAGTTCTAGTATAATATATTTGACCAATGAATACCCGTTTATCATCTGTATTTTTTCTTGGTGTAGCAATTTTAATGGCCAGTAGTGTATTTATGCATACTTCAGACAGAGCGATTTGCCTAGCATAGGGACAAGGAAGTAACTGTGCGTTTTAATAGAGACGATGGAGGAATTTTACTCGCATTCATTTTCGTAAACAAACTGTGTGGTTTGCGATCCGACATCTGCCACTAGAGAGCACTGAGAGTGGAAATCACGTTAATTAGCTGGTCCCGTATGACAACGGCGCAGCGTCTCGTGTTGTCTGAGTCCATGTCAACACTAGCTTCCTCGTCCTGTGTGAGGATGGCTTAAGCCCGTAGAGCTCTCTGTGCTCTTGAGGACGCTTGCACAGTAGCCGCTCCTGAAATTTTGCTACTGTTTTATTAAACGTTTACGTCATTAGTTCTTCCAATCAGCGGATTACCGAGACCTTACTTGATGATGACTGCACGTGCAAATTTCTAAGTCTCTGGTACCCTGCCCTGTGTCAGCATCTCATTCAGCAGACGTCTTAAGACTGGCATTATGGTTGATGCTACCTTTGTATCACCTCGGCGCAGATGCTATCTACACTCGGTGCTTCGCCTCGTTTCTGAGTGGCTATCGCTACCGCTACTGCAGTCACGTTAACGGCGAGTACAATACGAGCAACTAGTTCCTGCTCGACAAGCACAGCTGGAAAGATAATAAAAATTAATTTCTCCTTAAGAAGTTGCGCCACATTTGTTTCACATAAGGTACTTACAGCTAATGGCAGAGACTTAAAAATTATGACTCGCTTCCGCGTCGTAATTCAGCAACGCATATTACGACTGTCGCTGCAAGTGTAATTTATGCGCTGACAGAAACGAAGGGTCGCTACCTAGGTGCTCATTTAAATGCGGGATTTATTGAGCTTATACTACCGGTCTCTTGTTTTCTCTAGTTCTTTTGTAAACGGCTGATACCAATAACTCACAATCAGTAGCCCTCTAAGACGTCCTCAGGCGAGCAAATAGATGGCGATGACCTACCGCTTCACGCCTAGGATCGACGATGGAATTCCAGCGAGCAGTATGTGAAGGGATGGCGACTGTCTGCGTGACTTTAGGGCCAACTGTATAACGCAGTTAACGTTATATTCGCAAAATGAAAGAAAAACTTGGACCAAGTTTCTACAATTCTGTCTTGTATAAATGAAAGAATAGAACAGTGGCTGGTCGATGAACTGTGGAAAAAATAGACAACAGCCGTAAATTTATGGAATAATTTTATTCATCTCCAGTTTCGGTGCCTTATTGGCACCATCTTCAGGCCCTGTACACGATGCGAGATAAGCCATCTAGTCCTTTGTGACGTGGAAACTTCACACATCTAACATCGTTAGATGTGCGAAGTGTCCATATTTATTGTGAAGAAATGAGTTTGATATAGTGGTTCCTTTAGTAAGCACAAACGATTAGATGGCTTATCTCGTTTCGAGGATCTTATCAGTAAGGCACCGAAACTGATAGCGTAATAAAATGATTTAATAATTATACGGGTGTTTGATATCTGTTGTAAGAAGGGAAAAAAAAGCCTTGGATCAAATATAACTGGGAACTCTGCTTGTATAAATGTTAATTACAGATCATGCAGCCGTTAACAGGAGTCAACTTTGACCGGCAAAATTTCGCGCATCAAGTTCAATTACAGTCCAAAATTCACAGCCCAGTAACACAAAAAAACCTATACCGACTTACGTGAAAAGAAGTTGGAAAGAAGTAATCGATAAAGAAATTGTGAACACTTCCAGACTGCTAAAGAGCGAAACAAATTTTTCGATGTGTAATGTTAGGTTAACGTGAATATTGGCGATGAGTGTAGACAGTAATTGCTCAAATAATAATTCTTAGGAACAAGCCGAGATTAATTTGAAGAAGTTTAAACGCCATTCGCAGACGCCTCGCGGCAGTGGAAGAAAAGTTGAACTGTTTGAGGTGAACAGTTAAATATACAGAGTTCAACAGTTGCCAGTAACTATTGAATATCTCTTACAAATGCTTTCTGGGCTTGAATAGCACAATTGATTTTAAAATTTTAATTATAGCAACGTAACGTGTGCTTAAGCTACTATGACAACAGCGCACCAGCTGATGTAGAGAAGTGAAAAGTGAGCACATTTAAATCGATCAAGAAAATCATGTTTATTGGCCAATAAAAGATGAAGATGTGTCTGGATGTCTAATTGGTTACGTGTTCTTTTTCTGATTCAATATGTATATAAATACAGGGTGGTCCATTGATCGTGACCGGGCCAAATATCTCACGAAATAAGCGTCGAACGAAAAAGCTACAAAGAACGAAACTTGTCTAGCTTGAAGGGAGAAACCAGATGGCGCTATGGTTGGCCCGCTAGATGGCGCTGCCATAGGTCAAACGGATATCAACTGCGGTTTTTTTTATAGGAACCCCATTTGTTATTACATATTCGTGCAGTAAGTAAAGAAATATGAATGTTTTAGCTGGACCACTTTTTTTGCTTTGTGATAGATGGCGCTGTAATAGTCACAAATGTATAAGTACGTGGTATCACGTAACATTCCGCCAGTGCGGACGGTATTTGCTTCGTGATACATTACCCGTGTTAAAATGGACCATTTACCAATTGCGGAAAAGGTCGATATCGTGTTGATGTATGGCTATTGTGATCAAAACGCCCAACGGGAGTATACTATGTATGCTGTGCATTCCGACGGCCTTGGGCAATTCCAACAGGTCAATGGGACACACCACAAGCCCAGAATTGCTAGAGAGAGGCTCCAAGAACACTCTACTGAGTACAAACATTTCCGCTGGAGACCATACTTCTCACACGTGAACATTATTCAGCATATCTGAGGTGCCTTGCAACGTGCTGTTGAGAAGAGATATCCACCCTCTCATACTCTTACGGATTTATGGACATCCCTGCAGGATTCATGGCGTCAGTTCCTTCCAGCACTACTTTAGATATTAGTCGAGTCCGTGCCACGTCGTGTTGCGGCACTTCTGCGTGCTCGCTGGGGCCCTACACCATATAAAGCAGGTGTGCCAGTTTCTTTGGCTCTTCAGTATTTTTTTCGCTTTTGCCATGTACTTACCAGTCCTTTCCCCTCTGCCAACGGAAATTAATGCGTAACATGCTCAACTGGGTCGTTGTTTACGGAATCCGTATCACACTGTAGGTATCCGTATATCTTGGGATGTTCAGTGGTCTGAGGCAGGCAGGATTATGTTACTTCCAAACGAACGATGCCCAATATATCTCTGTGGTTGTAGACCGACCTTCAAGTTAATTTATTCACTTTACTGGCTGTGAAGCTCCGTGGCTGTAAATTATATTATTTCAAGTAATACAGCTACCAACGACTTTTTATGCATTTTTATTTATGCCTATAACCTTTCGAACTTTCGCCCGTCTTCATTTTGCGTAATAAATTTTAAATCTTCAGTTGGCACAAGGTTAAAAACATCGACTGTAATTTGGATCCTGTAGCTGCCTTCCTACGCTTCTTGTTGTTGTTCCAATTCTCCGCATTTATAAACGTGGTAAAAGCACTTTTTCTTTGTATGTTGCAAGAAAAAAAAGAACAGCGCATTTTAGGCCATGACGGCAGTCATAATATGCTGGAAACACTTCTCATTCTGGCAGGTCCTAACCAACTAAATGTAGGCATCCGTTTCTGTGTGCGAGAGTATTACTAGAAGTCTAACCTACACTTTAAATTGTTTATCCAAGACGCAGGTATCTGACGCTGTGAAGTTCGAAGATAACATTTTTTTGTACACGATGTCCACAATTAAAGTTACAGTTTCAAAACGCTCAGAATATCAAATTTGAACAGTATATTATTGACGCAGGGGGAAATGTCAGGGCACAAAAAAATTGACGAAAATTTTACCAACAGACGGTGCTGTAAGCGCCAGGATATGCGCACCACCAGACACACGGCACACGGTTGTTCGTCAGTTTGCGTCCGAGACGC
The DNA here is from genome assembly GCF_023864275.1 of Schistocerca cancellata. Taxonomy (NCBI): domain Eukaryota; kingdom Metazoa; phylum Arthropoda; class Insecta; order Orthoptera; family Acrididae; genus Schistocerca; species Schistocerca cancellata. The sequence continues at coordinate 421,006,072 of NC_064628.1, read as the reverse complement.
CCAACACGGCTGTCTCTATGAAGGATCGCGCTCTGCTGGTTGGCGTTTTACAAAAACGGTCACTGTTCGCCAGTAGCCCTGCAGAAGGCCCGGACACTGAAGGGTCTGTAAAAAGGCATTAGTCCGATTCTGCTAAGGGTCTGGAAAAAATTATTACAAAATTGGAAAGGACAGGTACTTTTCAACCGCAGTGTGCCAGAGGGAGAAAAGTTTGTTTGAAGAGGTGTTCACAGCACTGCCGGAGAAATCGAACGGTAGTATGCAAACATGCAGTGCACGGGGATTTGCCTGAAAATTGGACACGCCTGTGAGCAGGGTGCATAAAATTCTACGAAACGTCCTGCACTGCTGTCGATACAAATCAGCCATGTTCGAATTTCCTCCCTGCTGACCTACCAGCAAGACAAACATACACTCAGAAATTTCTTGTCCACATGAAAGTGGACAATTAATGGCCACGGAATATTCTGTGAACAGACGAAGCGCATTTACAGGATGTTTCAAAAATGACCGGTATATTTGAAACGGCAATAAAAACTAAACGAGCAGCGATAGAAATACACCGTTTGTTGCAATATGCTTGGGACAACAGTACATTTTCAGGCAGACAAACTTTCGAAATTACAGTAGTTACAATTTTCAACAACAGATGGCGCTGCGGTCTGGGAAACTATACAGTACGATATTTTCCACATATCCACCATGCGTAGCAATAATATGGCGTAGTCTCTGAATGAAATTACCCGAAACCTTTGACAACGTGTCTGGCGGCATGGCTTCACATGCAGATGAGATGTACTGCTTCAGCTGTTCAATTGTTTCTGGATTCTGGCGGTACACCTGGTGTTTCAAGTGTCCCCACAGAAAGAAGTCACAGGGGTTCATGTCTGGCGAATAGGGAGGCCAATCCACGCCGCCTCCTGTATGTTTCGGATAGCCCAAAGCAATCACACGATCATCGAAATATTCATTCAGGAAATTAAAGACGTCGGCCGTGCGATTTGGCCGGGCACCATCTTGCATAAACCACGAGGTGTTCGCAGTGTCGTCTAAGGCAGTTTGTACCGCCACAAATTCACGAAGAGTGTCCAGATAGCGTGATGCAGTAATCGTTTCGGATCTGAAAAATGGGCCAATGATTCCTTTGGAAAAAATGACGGCCCAGACCAGTACTTTTTGAGGATGCAGGGACGATGGGACTGCAACATGGGGCTTTTCGGTTCCCCATATGCGCCAGTTCTGTTTATTGACGAAGCCGTCCAGGTAAAAATAAGCTTCGTCAGTAAACCAAATGCTGCCCACATGCATATCACCGTCATCAATCCTGTGCACTATATCGTTAGCGAATGTCTCTCGTGCAGCAATGGTAGTGGCGCTGAGGGGTTGCCGCGTTTGAATTTTGTATGGATAGAGGTGTAAACTCTGGCGCATGAGACGATACGTGGACGTTGGCGTTATTTGGACCGCAGCTGCAACACGGCGAACGGAAACCCGAGGCCGCTGTTGGATCACCTGCTGCACTAGCTGCGCGTTGCCCTCTGTGGTTGCCGTACGTGGTCGCCCTACCTTTCCAGCACGTTCATCCGTCACGTTCCCAGTCCGTTGAAATTTTTCAAACAGATCCTTTATTGTATCGCTTTTCGGTCCTTTGGTTACATTAAACCTCCGTTGAAAACTTCGTCGTGTTGCAACAACACTGTGTTCTAGGCGGTGGAATTCCAACACCAGAAAAATCCTCTGTTCTAAGGAATAAACCATGTTGTCTACAGCACACTTGCACGTTGTGAACAGCACACGCTTACAGCAGAAAGACGACGTACAGAATGGCGCACCCACAGTCTGCGTTGTCTTCTGTATCTTTCACATCACTTGCAGCGCCATCTGTTGTTGAAAATTGTAACTACTGTAATTTCGAAAGTTTGTCCGCCTGAAAATGTACTGTTGTCCCAAGCATATTGCAACAAACGGTGTATTTCTATCGCTGCTCGTTTAGTTTTTATTGCCGTTTCAAATATACCGATCATTTTTGAAACACCCTGTATCATTTGTGGCCGACCCCATTTACTTTAAATCAATTTGTAAAATTTTCATGAACTTTATTTTTTCCGCTGCGTCAATAATACGCTGTTCAAATTTGACGTTATACTGAGCAGTGGTTCTCTTTCCACAGTGTTTTGAAATTGAAAGTCTGATTATGGACACTCGGCAAGTAAGTTGTAAGTTGCTATTTAAGAAACAACATTCTTAGGACGAGGATAGGACAGCTATTTAGACGATACATTCACAACAGATATTATTGACCAGTACCTTCAAAATGGTTCAAATGGCTCTGAGCACTATGCGACTTAGCTTCTGAGGTCATCAGTCCCCTAGAACTTAGAACTACTTAAACCTAACTAACCTAAGGACATCACACACATCCATACCCGAGGCAGGATTCGAACCTCCGCCGGCAGTTATCCATTGTACGAGGCGTAGTCACCTTTTTTTTTGCCACCTCGAAAAAATAAAACTGCTATCTTGGAAGTTAGTGATGGTTGTAGTTATTGGTAGTTCTATTCCTCGTACTGACCTTTCAATATAACACATTCTTCCCAAAATTGGATCGCCTTCAGTGGAGGTCTGCATTTTGGCTGTTAAGGAAACATTCTAGCCGCAGTTCCTCATGCACGATGGGCCGAGGCATTGTGTAGCAAAAGCACTCCCGTGGAGAGTTTCGGGAGAGGCTCCGTCCTGACAACCGCCCCTAACATCGTCAAAAGATTTCGGTAGCATGCATGCGGCTTACACTTTACGAGCGCAATACACAGGGTGTTTATAAATTACACTATCTGATAAAAAGTATCCGGACACCTGGCTGAAAATGACTTACAAGTTCGTGGCATCCTCCAACGATAATGCTGGAATTCAGTGTGGTGTTAGCCCACCCTTAGCCTTGATGATAGCTTTCACTCTCGCAGGCATACGTTCAATCAGGTGCTGGAAGGTTTCTTGGGGAATCGCAGCCCATTCTTCACGGATTTCTGCACTGAGGAGAGGTATCGATATCGGTCGTTGAAAAAATGTGTGTGAAATCTTATGGGACTTAACTGCTAAGGTCATCAGTCCCTAAGCTTACACACTACTTAACCTAAATTATCCTAAGGACACACACACACCCATGCCCGAGGAAGGACTCGAACCTCCGCCCGGACCAGCCGTCGGTCGTTGAGACCTGGCACGAAGTCGGCTTTCCAAAACATTTCAAATGTGTTCTAAAGGATTCAGGTCATAGCTCTGTGCAGACCAGTCCATTACAATGATGTTATTGTCGTGTAACCACTCCGCCACCGGCCGTGCATTATGAGCAGGTGCTCGATCGTGTTGGAAGATGCAATAGCCATCTCCTAATTGCTCTTCAACAGTGGGAAGCAAGAAGGTGCTTAAAATATCAGTGTAGGCATGTGCTGTGATAGTGCCACGCGTAACAACAAGGGGTGAATGCCCCCTCCATGGCAAACACGACCACACCATAACTTCTCCGCCTCCGAATTTTACTGTTGGAACTACACACGCTGGCAGATGACGTTCACCGGGCATTCACCATACCCACTCCCTGCCATTGGATCGCCACATTGTGTACCGTGATTCGTTATTCCACACAACGTTGTTCCACTGTTCAGTCGTCCAATGTTTACGCTCCTTACTCCAAGCGAGGTGTCGTTTGGCATTTACCAGCGTGATGTGTGGCTTATGAGCAGCCGCTCAACCATGAAATCCAAGTTTTCTCACCTTCCACCTAACTGTCATAGTATCCACTTGCAGTAGACACTGATTCAGTTTGCAATTCCTTGTGATGGTCTGGACAGATATCTGCCTATTACACATTACGACCCTCTTCAACTGTCGGCGGTCTCTGTCAGTCAACAGACGAGGTCGGCCTGTACACTTTTGTGCTGTAAGTGTCTCTTCATGTTTCCCCTTCACAATCACATCGGAAACAGCGAGCCTAGGGATGTTTAGGAGTGTGGTAATCTCTCGCACAGACGTATGACACAAGTGACACCCAATCACCTGACCACGTTCCAAGTCCTTGAGTTCCACGTAGCGCCCCATTCTGCTCTCTCACGATGTCTAATGAGGTCGCTGATATGAAGTACCTGGCAGTAGGTGGCAGCACAAAGCACCTGATATGAAAAACATATGTTTTTTGGTGTGTCTGGATACTTTTCATCGCATAGTGTACTTATAAAAAATCAACCTTTAATTGTGAATAGGGTAAATAAATTACTGAAACGTTTGATACAGCACTGGGTGCAGTATGTCTTCAAGCTTTATTCCCACCTAACGCTGTTAGTTCCCGACGTTCCGGCCAGGTGGCATGCGCGGATGAGTTATTCCAGCATGATGATGATGTTTGGTTTGTGGGGCGCCCAACTGCGTGGTTATCAGCGCCCGTACAAGTTCCCAATCTTTGCTCAGTCCAATTGCGCCACTTTTCTGGATGATGATGAAGTGATGAGGACAACACAAACACCCAGTCATCTCGAGGCAGATGAAAATCCCTGACCCCGCCGGGAATCGAACCCGGGACCCCGTGCTCGGGAAGCGAGAACGCTACCGCGAGACCACGAGCGGCGGACAGTTATTCCAGCAGTCACCGATGCAGAGTGCACGCAGTTTAGTTTATGGTTTCATGAATCCAAATCCACTGCAACAATTCAGAGACAATTCGGAACTAAACATTGCATGGCACCACTTCGAAGACAAACTGTTATTAATTGGCACAATCGTTTCATCAAAACTGGCTGTGCATCACAAAGGACGACTGATCAGGGTCGGCCAGCAGTCCCTGACATACATTGCTAAACATACTTAAACAGAATGCTGAGCAGTAATGATACTATTCGTCAGCCTTAAAACATTGTTTATGTAACCGAAATGGTAAATTTCTGTGTTTTTAACACGCAGCATTAAAGGGTTCACATTTTTATCGCAATTATGACGTTCTGATGTGTACAATGAATAGAACCATTTTAAATTCTCTTCCCTCATATTTTGTTTTCCCTCCTACAACCATCCATTCGCGCTGAGAGTACTGAACATCACCCACATTAACAGATACAGATTCGTCTTTTTTCTCTTTTTTCTCCTTTCCATATGCTTCAGATTGCTGGAAAATGAACTGTTTGCCAAGTTTAATGCCAGTATGTAACCGCCCAGGTACGTCACACTCTGTTGGCAATTTTACCTTTACCTTTCCGGCAGAGAGGAGGAAGAGTGGTGGCATACAGTTCCTCATCACCAGACTTTGCACCAATGTCCTGGATTAAATTCCAAACCTCTCCACTATGTCTCGTGGAGTGAGGGCTTGTGACACTGGTGTTGGTGATCCACCCGTCTGATAGGGACGTTAGCTCGACGACCCCCTTGGTTCTATACGGGAAGAGTAGGCCATGTGCCGGCACCATGCTTCACCCTCCCCCTTCATCACCCAGCGCACCCAATTACGCACAAAAAAAAAACAGTGGTTTAAAATATAATGGATCTGTGATCCCCTACCGCCGGCCGCGGTGGTCTAGCGGTTCTAGGCGCTCATTCCTTAACCGCGCGACTGCTACGGTCGCAGGTTCGAATACTGCCTCGGGCATGGATGTGTGTGATGTCCTTAGGTTAGTTCGGTTTAAGTAGTTCTAAGTTCTAGGGGACTGATGACCACAGATGTTAAGTCCCATAGTGCTCAGCGCCATTTGAACCATTTGATCCCCTACCTAACGATAAACACATTTTTTTTTCCTCACACGACTCGATGGTAGACAAAATCGATCGTCAAGTGACGCTAACTCTAAGTGAATGAGTGAATGAGGTGTCTGTCCTTAGTCGAGTCTGGGACTCATTCGAGTTTGGGCCGAGCCGCGACCTACGGGTCGTGTCGTACCGGCTGGATGTGTCCCCACCGCCGTAGGCTGACTCTCAGAAAAACACTACCGATTCGCAACAAATGGTATTTCTGACAACTGTTTTAAAAAGTTTATTCATATTTGCACCAACCGCGTCGGCCGTAACCAGGATAGCAGTGAGGACTGTGCATGTTGGTTAATTTTATAGCGTGTGACCTAGTTCAAAAATTACTGACCTATTTTGAGGTTAACCGTAATTAGAAGTGTGAGACGAAAGTGGCGTCTGCCTTGTATTGTATCCAAACAGTCAAACAGTATAAAAAATGGTTCAAATGGCTATGAGCGCTATGGGACTCAACTTCTGAGGTCATCAGTCCCCTAGAACTTAGAAGTACTTAAACCTAACTAACCTAAGGATATCACACACACCCATGCCCAAGGCAGGATTCGAACCTGCGACCGTAGCGGTCTCGCGGTTCCAGACTGTAGCGCCTAGAACCGCACGGCCACTCCGGCCGGCAAACAGTTTAAAACAACTTGGCATTGGTTATTGCAAAAATCCTTTATCGTTGTGTTGAACATTGTTGAGAAGCCGCATTCTGATTAGAAACGACTCCCGAAGCAGCTAAATCCGATTAGCAGTTACCTATTAGGTCGCAGCTACATAAAAATTAAAGTTAAGCTGCTATTTCAGTTAATAACAAACGAAGTAATATTAATCTGTAGGGTTTCAAAAAACTGATATCACCACACAGCGATAACCACGCTTTCTTGTTATTCATATACATATCCCTAACATTACCTCACTCGGGAAGTAGAAATTTACAGCCAGTCAGACAATTAGCTTAAACTTCAGACTGAACTTGAGAGATAAAAACTGAAAGATATGCACCAAGAAAGTGTTTGGAATCCTTAAACCCATCACGATTGACTATCACGCCAGGCCGCATTGAAGACGCAAATCCATTCAAGAGCATCGTTATTAATCTTAATGCACTTTGCAGACAGCTCAACCGTCATTAATAGTTATATACAACTAAATTAACCTTGGCAATTTTTCACCAACAGCTTGCAGCTGGAGATGTCGTAGCACTCCCGAATTCTGAGGTTACGTTTTGTAACTGCAAGATGGAACAAGATTCCCTTAAGCTATATAAACATTCTAGTAAAAGAAATTCGAGAACCGCCACTAATACATTTTGAATCTGAGTAAACTTAGGTATGTGTGTGGGCGTGATCTCTCATTGACACGCACACACGGGACAAGTAACTTAGCCAGCAACACCATCAATGACATCCCACTACTAGTGGATGCCTCGTTATTAACATTTGTCTTCCTGCTTTCTCACCAAGGTCTCAAAGAAGTCGACACTTGCTGACATCTGCACACTTGCATGCAATTTTTGATACAATGTGCAGGCGTATTACATTTTGCCAAGCCGCTTTAAACACGTTTGTGTGAGACGATTCTTGGGACGACAAAGCGCCAGTAACTCGTAGTCCAGTGTTGGGTGTAAGTACATCTTTCCTGTTGAAATTTAAGAGTTTACAATTTCTGTTCTCATTGGCATTCGAATTTAATTCACGTTTTTCAATTCATTATCTCACGATTTATGATAATAATAGATCTCGCAAAGGATGGTGAAGATAATGAGACACTTGATTATGTTGAGTAGTTGTTGCAACAAAGCATTCAGCGGTGTCATGATTGTCTGTAATGTACGCAATAATGTAGGTAGTAAATAACATAAAGCGATAGCTGTTATTCAATTCTTATGTTCAGACATAATACTGACTAAAATATGATACCAGGTAGACCGTTAACATAAGTTTAAGTTCTGATGCAAATACTGGAGCCACTTTGTTTACACACTTGTTATGAAGCCAGCATAATTTGCAAAGCAAGCAGATGGTTTATGATTTGCAAATGGTACACATTCTGTGGCTGTACGTGGGGTTCCCGAGATACTGGTTTTGGAAAATTATCGGCATTCATCCCTTAGGGGTAAATGGTAGGAAGAAAAGTAATGAACTTAAAGTGACATACGGTGTTGCGTTGCTATCTTAAGCTATCTAGCACGGCCTTCACAGACGTGGGCGCTATCTTGTCACCTTAAGCTGAGTAACAGACGTCCCTTGGACTTTCATAAAGAAATTAACCATGCCGTACATGGACGAAATGTGCGACTGGCGAATGTTGAGCAAGCGTTTAAACCTTAGAACGAGGTGGCAGATATTTCGATAATACCGATATTTTAAAAAATTTCGTAGCTCTTGGGTACTTTTGAATACATTTAGATATCTTTTCAGACCTTCCAGGTGGTTTATAATGATAACAGAAGATATTATACAAACATTAACATGAAGCTAATAGCGGTCTCATGTTTCCTTCAAACCGTCATCCATTTTATTTATGGAAGCTGCTCAGAAACAGTCTAAAAGGTCGTTAGGACGTTACAGAATAGGCTGTGCTGAGAAATAGATGTTAAGGAGAAAATTCAATGCGTTGCACATTTTCCTATTTAATTAGCATTGACGTTAGCCAATCACTCGTTGCGCGCGTTGCAGTGCGTTGATTTAAAGATGTTGGAAATAATTTCATACTAAAGCAAGCAGATGGTTTATGATTTGCGAAAGGTACACACAAATTCAAATACTTACACGCGCTAAAATGCTCTAATGCACAGACATCTGTGGGTTCATGAGTTACCACTTGCTGAAATGTTCTTTTCCAGTTAAAATGTGCGTGTTTTGTAAATGATGAAGTTAAACTAGGTGAGCAAAAGCTACCGTTTTTGGTGAGCCCTGCCGCTCGCTTCGATCTCTCGATTGTCGGTTGCATCGTTGTGTGGCAATACTCGACCCAGCGCGCCTCTGCGGCGCGACTGAGACCCCTTGGTAGTTGGTAGTTGGGCTTCAAGCAGTAAAGGGTCGTAGGAAGGCCAGCGGTGTGAAGGAAGTGGCCACGGAGTGCTGTGTTGTTAGTTGGAGAAGCCGTGAGCCTGTTGGGGCAGGCGCGTGTTTTGGATAGCCAGCAGAATTGCATGCAACAACCGCAACGGTGACTAAGCAGCGTCCGCTTTTTGAGTTCAAATGTGTGTGAAATCTTATGGGACTTAACTGCTAAGGTCATCAGTCCCTAAGCTTACACACTACTTAACCTAAATTATCCTAAAGACAAACACACACACCCATGCCCGAGGGAGGACTCGAACCTCCGCCGGGACCAGCCGCACAGTCCATGACTGCAGCGTCCAAGACCGCTCGGCTAATCCCGCTGCCTATTTGTGTCTGCCGGTCTATGTGTTAGAAAGTAAGCACATGGCAGACGATAAGGGACAACCTGAAACTTGGATTTGCCCAAATCCCCTGCCGGACGCGAGTGGCCTGTTTCCTGTTGTGCATAAAAAAAAAGACTGGTGAGCAGTTTGAGACACCGTTGTACACTGTGGAGGTGCCGTCTGAAGACTGCCTCAGTGTATCAAAACGTTTTATATGACTCTATGAAGAAGATAGAATTCGGGCAGCCAGGAAGCAGCAAGAAAAAGAAGAACAAGACGCCGCCGGCAGATAAATTCCTTCATCTACAGAAACCAGAGGCCAATCCAAAACGAAAAGAAAAACATTCCCAACAGGGAGGATTTCAGGAGGAACAGCTCAACCAGCTTAAACTCCTACACCTCGCGCCAAGGCAGGCCCGTCAATATAGTGAATGAGTTAGTTATATGACTCTAGTGTCAATCGGTCGTTAAACTATGTTTAGTTATTGTGTGTTGGGCCGCAAGAAGTTTTACCAGAAGAGGTCAAAGGCTGTGCCTACACTAATTTGTGTTATTCCGGAGTAAATTCGTGACTTCAATTTACGATTCTGCTGTTTTACTGGTATTGCGATACAGGCCATAAGGGCTGTCTTATTGTGGATTATTTTTAAAGGTCGTGAAATTTAGAAACCTTTCCTTTTTAATTGTATAATCAGCTTTAAGTAGGCGTGTTGATTGAGCTCTCTGGCCGTTTGTTATATCGTAGGTTCGTGGTTGTGACTAACCTACAATCTAGTTATAAGCATGGTGCTTTGTTGGACTATTACCCTTACCTAATGTCCATTAGTTGCAGGCCTAATTATTATAATTGCATATTAGTAGTAACAGTTCCTTGAAAATTCGCTCATGGTGTAATAATAATTGTTGCACTAGTTGGGGAGATATTTAGGCCACTTATTTAAGCCGGTCAGTGCTTGGCGTGTTGTGAAATGATCTCTTGAAATTTTGATATTTATACTTGACTAAGTTTCACTGTGGCTACTCTCAAATCTTAAAAGGCCTCATGTAGGATTAGGCATTATCAGTTGAACTTGGCCATTTTACTATCGAGCCCCTCTCTAGGTTTCCTTTTGACGTTGTGTGTTAATCAGCTTGTAATTCAGTAACCTAAAGTTAGCTTTAGTTTTTTATCACTCTATCTGGTCTGTTGTTGCCGGCCGGAATGGCCGAGCGGTTCTAGGCGCTACAGTCTGGAACTACGCGACCGCTACAGTCGCAGGTTCGAATCCTGCCTCGGGCATGGAAGTGTGTGATGTCCGTAGGTTAGTTAGGTTTAAGTAATTCTAAGTCCCATAGTGCTCAGAGCCATTTTTTTTTCTTTTGGTCTGTTGTTGCCTTGCCGCGTGGACCCGCTCATTATTTCCTGGGCAGTGGCGTTGGCGTCCTACGAGACTGCAACATCACTTTGCTTCATGCAACGCGTTCTCAATTCCGTTTGAGAAAATCAAACGAGGAACACATTTGAGGCATTGTCTCTGGCGGGCTGCTTGAATTTGCACGCCCTACGATGTGACTGGATCGCTTCAGTTTCAATTAAACCGGAAAGAGCTCAATGTGTTGAATTTTATTTTAATATTTATTTCTCAGGAAATCTCCCCTAACACCTTTACAAGCTTTTCAGACCCCTTCTGACTAACCTGTACGGGAGCGACGCTAACTTTGTTTAAGGGACCTGGACTTGAACAGGTGATATTTTCTTTCATCCAGCACTTTCATAGTATATTATCTTATACATAGCGCTAAATAGCATCAGAAACTGTATTTATTTACCTCTTAAAGTGTAATTGCAACAGTTTGTCTATAAGACGAATTTTGAAAGCACATTTAGTTTTCGGTACCATTATCTGGGCGTTATGCGTGCAATATGTCTCAAACTGTGTGACGGATCTCTCAATACGCATAGAATTATGTTATGTTTCACATCTAATAGTTCGGAGAAGGTGATGAAACAGATGTCGACATAGGAATGTACAACCACGCAGAGATCTAAAAATGAACTTTACGTTAATGATGGGAAGAAGGCCTCCAACGAATAGCCAACACATACTAAGTCATGTGGAAAAAAGAATGAAATCGTAGAGAGAGTGCTTTTCTTGATAGCATCGAAAGCGGCGGCAACAATTTACCTGTTAATGATATAATATCTGCTGGAGGAATTTCGCGAGGCGAATGCCCTGCTATGAGTTGGATGAAACTACTGGAAAAGGGTTAATGAAAAATCATCACCATCAAAGTACTGGCTCAGCTTATATGTCAGTTATACCACCAGAGCAGCGTGTTTTCTTGAAGGGTTTGGAGAAAGTAAAGTGGGTTAAGGATTAAGGACTTTTTGCCAGAATATGGTATGTCCAACACTGAGCACAAGGGCTGCCCCTTATTGCCTGCACTGAGAATGAAAATGGGTGTTTATGGATATGACCCGGGACTGATAGGTTAAATGTGAGTTCGATGGACCAGTGATGGCGCAAAAGTCATATGAGGGACTTCCCATTTGACACCAAATGAGCAGAATGCACCATGTTGTGGAACAAACAAAGAACTGTCAACATGAAATATTTTTATAACAAAATGTATATCTAAAATATTTTTTGTCTGGTCTCTTTCCTTTTAATATATTATACTTACTTTTACTTTTCAGGGCTTCTCCACCCTTCAGCAGTTGCCCTGTATTCCCATTCGCCAGGTTTCACGATCATCGTGGTCTTCCTCTTTCGGATACCTCTTCCTCATCATTCCAATTACGCCTGCTCTCCACGTTAATCTCGACCGTCCACGCTTCCTCCTTCCTGGCGGTGACCATTCCAGAATTCCTTTGGACCAGCGTCCTTGCTCCATTCGCCGTACGTGGCCACGCCATTGAAGATCTCTGTTCTCAGTTCTTCGCACGACTGGTTATGTCCATTATCTCCTTAATTTTCTCATTTCTCCTGTGATCTATCCTGCACGTCCTGGCTGCCCTCCTTATTCCAACCATCTCTACTGCCTGTACTCTGCTTCTCTGCCGCTCCCCAAAGGTCCATACTATACTTTCCACTTCTGTTTTCAGAGTCCTCTTCCTTCTTTCTTTTGGTATTGTCCGGCTTCACAGAATTCCATTTAGCATTTTAGTTGCTCCTCTTGCCTGCTGGATCCTGCGTTCCACATCTTTTCCACAGCTTCCCGAGGAATGGATGATCGATCCTAAGTATATGATATGTTTTACAGCTATAATAGTTCTTTGCGGCAGCACTATACCCCTTCCATCTCCTTTCACTACTAGATGTTCTGTTTTGCTCATATTTATTTTAATCCCGCCTCGTTCAAATGCTTCCGTTAACTTCTTTAATACACATCTGACATCCTCTCTACTTTGCGCTTTTAGTACCTAATCATCTACAAACAATAGTGAGTAGATAGTACCATTCTGGAAAGGAAAGCCCATAGCTCCACATGACGATTCTATAGTTCCGATATATACTACAAATATATTTTACTCAGGGTCGGTGACATACTGCAGCCCTGTCTATGTCCTTTGGATGTTTGCAATGTCTCACTTTTTTCTCAACCTGGAGGATCGGGATTCTTCCTCAGGTTTACGTCCCTTGGGAAGCTGCCTTCACTACGGCTAAGAGTCCCCCTACTCTGTGTTACTATTTCAAGAAAGGAAGAGATGGGACGTTCTGAGACACACTTTCTCTGGATCCTCTGCAACAGGCCTGTCCAGCATGGGAGACCCTGCCAGTAACTACGTTGCCGCCAGCCAAGTTCTCGGCTTCCCTGAAACACGCGAACCATCTCGCCCGCACGGACGGTGCTACTTTAAGCGGTGTCTCCTCGAGAGGGAATACGCCGTATAAAGAAATATTTTGCTGTCGATGCCTGATTACGGCGACATCTTGCTTTTGTTGCTGACTTCACCAAACATTCTGCTGCCGGCCGGGGTGGCCGCGGGGTTCTAGGCGCTACAGTCTGGAACCACGCGACCGCTACGGTTGCAGGTTCGAATCCTGCCTCGGGCATGGGTGTGTGTGATATCCTTAGGTTAGTTAGGTTTTAGTAGTTCTAAGTTCAAGGGGACTGGTGCCCTCAGAAGTTAAGTCCCATAGTGCTCAGAGCCATTTGAACCATTTTTGAAACATTGTTCTCATTACAATTAGCATGCAAACTGATATATCTGAAAACAGCATCGTCCAGCACGTAAAGTTAGCCCCAAGAGAGTAGTCATGAACGGAACAGCCGACATTCAGCAAACTGAATTAGTACACCTGAATGCATATTCGAAATATACACTACTGGCCATTAAAATTGCTACACCACGACGATGACGTGCTACAGACGCAAAATTTAACCGACAGGAAGACGATGCTGTGATATGCAAATGATTAGCTTTTCAGAGCATTCACACAAGGTTGGCGCCGGTTGCGACACCTGCAACGTGCTGACATGAGGAAAAAAATGGTTCAAATGGCTCTGAGCACTATGGGACTTAACTTCTGAGGTCACCAGTCCCCTAGAACTTAGAACTACTTAAACCTAACGAACCTAAGGAATCACACACACCCATGCCCGAGGCAGGATTCGAACCTGCAACCGTAGCGGTCGCGCGGTTCCAGGCTGTAGCGCCTAGAACCGCTCGACCACCGCGGCCGGCTGACATGAGGAAAGTTTCCAACCGATTTCTCATACATCAACAGTAGTTGACCAGCGTTGCCTGGTGAAACGTTGTTGTGATGCCTCGTGTAAGGAGGAGAAATACGCACCATCACGTTTCCGACTTTGATAAAGGTCATATTGTAGCCTATCGCGAATGCGGTTTATCGTATCGCGACATTGCTGCTAGCGTTGGTCGAGATCCAATGACTGTTCGCAGAATATGGAATCAGTAGGTTCAGGAGGGTAATATGGAACGCCGTGCTGGATTCCAAAGTCCTCGTATCACTAGCAGTCCAGATGACAGGCATCTTATCCGCATGGCTGTTACGGATCGTGCAGCCACGTCTCGATCCCTGAGTCAACAGATGGGGACGTTTGCCAGACAACAACCATCTGCACGAACAGTTCGACGACGTTTGCAGCAGCATGGACTATCAGCTCGGAGACCATGGCTGCGGTTACCCTTGACGCTGCAACACAGACAGGAGCGCCTGCGATGGTGTACTCAACGACGAACCTAGATGCACGAATGGCAAAACGTCATTTTTTCGGATGAATCCAGGTTTTGTTTACAGCATCATGATGGTCGCATCCGTGTTACCGAGCGGGGTGACGCAGTGGTTAGACACTGGACTCGCATTCGGGAGGACGACGGTTCAATCCCGCGTCCGGCCATCCTGATTTAGGTTTTCCGTGATTTCCCTAAATCACTCCAGGCAAATGCCGGGATGGTTCCTCTGAAAGGGCACGGCCGACTTCCTTCCCCATCCTTCCCTAATTCGATGAGACCGATGACCACGCTGTCTGGTCTCCTTCCCCAAACAACCACCACCACCACCGCATCCGTGTTTGGCGATATCGCGGTGAACGCACATTGGAAGCGTGTATTGGTCATCGCCATACTGGCGTATCATCCAGCGTGATGGTATGGGGTGCCATTGGTTACACGTCTCGGTCACCTCTTGTTCGCATTGACAGCACTTTGAACAGTGGACATTACATTTCAGGTGTGTTACGACCCGTGGCTCTACCCTTCATTCGATCCCTGTGAAGCTCTACATTTCAGCAGGATAATGCACGACCCTGTACGGGCCTATCTGGATACAGAAAATGTTTGACTGCTGCCCTGGCCAGCACATTCTCCAGATATCTCACCAATTTAAAACGTCTGGTCAATGGTGGCCGAGCAACAGGCTCGTCACAATACGCCAGTCACTACTCTTGAACTGTGGTATCGTGTTGAAACTGCATGGGCAGCTGTACCTGTACACGCCATGCAACCTCTGTTTGACTCAATGCCCAGGAGCATCAAGGCCTTTATTACGGCCAGAGGTGGTTGTTCTGGGTACTGATTTCTCAGGATCTATACACCCAAATTGCGTGAAAATGTAATCACATGTCAGTTCTAGTATAATATATTTGTCCAATGAATACCCGTTTATCATCTGCATTTATTCTTGGTGTAGCAATTTTAATGGTCGGTAGTGTAATTTGGGCTCTGAAAGGAACAGGGGGATCAATGAAAGTTCTTAACCAACCAGGGAAGTTACCGGTAGATCCCAACTCTCATCACTGTTAAGGAGACGAGAATGAAAATTAAAACTACGAAATAGAACACTCGAAACGATATAAGCGTATAAGCAAGAAAATATTAGCAGATATGAAGGGATACAACAAAAATGTCATAAAATTAGCACTGGATAATACAAGCAGCTGTAAAAAGTTAAACACGAGCTTATGATTGGTAAAAAGAAATAACAGGCAGTGATAAATGGTGCATAACAGATAAGGAGGATATTCTAGACCATACAACGAATTTGTACAATAAACAATATGAAAGAACTCATGAACCACTTAGAACATGAGAAGTGCTAGAGATGCTCCAAAAGAAAATAAGAAAAGCTATAAATGAAATGCAGAAGAGCAATTCAGGGGTTACAATGGTCCGACGACTTATATACTAAAGCTTAGTGGTGAAGAAACAGAAACACCTGGCTAAAATCTTTACGGCTTGTATACAAAAAGGCAGCCTCTCGATCAAAGCAAAGATAATCCCTCTACACAGAAAAGGAATTATTCGTGATATGGAGAATTACCTTTCGATCAATTTACTCCCTGTTTATTATTAAACTCTTGATAGATTGCATCAATGCTTTCGTGGAAAGCGCCTAATCCACAGAACTTCCTGGATTCCACAATGTTACAGCGAAACTGACCATACTCACATTGTGTGAAGTAATTAGTCGAGCCATTGAATATGAAATGCCACTATGCATAGCTTTTATGGGTTCTGAAAAGGCTTTAAGATTATTTCAGCCACACTGCATTTATATAGGCAGTGACTGAGCAAGGTGTGGAAACAAGTTATGCAAACATTTTATGCAACACGTATAATATCTTGATGGCTTCTGTCAGCAAAGGGAAAAACATGAGGTAATCGTCGGAAGAGGGATAATCGGGCTAATCCTGTAACGCCACAGCTATTTTTTATTTTCGTTGTATTCCTTCGTATCTGCTAATATTTTCTTGCTTATACGCTTCTATTGTTCCGAGTATTCTATCTCGTAGTTTTGAAAGTGTTATATGGAAAACAAGAGGAATTATAATAAATGGGGAAAGTCTCACTAACTTTATATTTCCAGACATCATGGAATAGCAGTTCTCTACAAAGGATTTCTCAGACAGTTGCGACAAAATGGTACTTAAGATAAAACTGTCCAATATAATGTACAAGAAGTGGGTAACTGCAAGGCAAATGTGTAAAACATGTTAATGAATGTGTTTATTTGTCACAGTTAATTGATATCAAATGGTTCAAATGACTCTGAGCACTATGGAACTTAACATCTGAGGTCATCAGTCCCCTAGAATTTAGAATTACTTAAACCTAACTAACCTAAGGACATCACACACACCCATGCCCGAAGCAGGATTCGAACCTGCGACAGTAGCAGCAGCGCGGTTCCAGACTGAAGCGCCTAGAACCGCTCGGTCACACCGGCCGCGTAATTGATATCCAAAGACACTTAAAATCTGAAATGATGTTAGGTCGGAGGGATTATGGAACAATCACAACCGTTTTTTAATCTAAAATGTCAATAAACTTGAAAAACCGTCTTGGAATAGCGTGCTTTTCCCTTATTAAAATATGGTTGTGAAAACTTCGAACAGCTCAGAGAGTTATGTGAAGGTCACTCCTACGTCACATTAACCCTGGAGTGGGAGCGTGTGGGACTCCTGTCACCCAGCGATTTTACATTGTGATTATTTCCGTTACGTTTAACGATGCAGCGTTCCCACGCTCAGTACCTTTCAAATGGGAGCATTGTTGAAGACCCGTTTACAGCTAACGTCAGTTGTAGAGCTAAACATAGAGCAGCAGGACGTTGAAGTGAGTTGGGGTACAACTGTCCATCACGCGCCTATCTACGTAACAATAGCTTACGGTAGGAGTTTTCTTTTTTTAACAATTTTCAAACTAAATTCCCTGTAAGTACAATATTTATAATTTTTATTAATCTGAATAAAATAACTATGTTAACTAAAGTGATTACTTATGCAGTCTTCAAAACGTATTATAATTTACAGAAACTTATAAACATGTTTTTATTTTAGTGATGTCAGATCCGAAGAAAATTTCCATTGAATTACGGCGGCGTGCACGTATTCCACGGGGCATAAATTCAAATGTTACACCACAAGACAATCCCAGAGAAAGTTCCAAAGGACGTTGCTACGAGTGTGGAAGGTAGAAAGACAAGTCAGCCAGAAAACGGTGTTATAAATATAAAAGGTGGATGTGTTTGCCTCATTTCCATACCGTATGTGTTAATTGTCTCTGAAATAAATTATTTAAATATTTTTTTTTAATTTGTGTTTTATTTCCGTCCCTACACACATACAAACATAGAAAAAGCAACTAAAGAATATTTGATAATCATTTCAATGAGTAATTAAGAAACACAAATGGGGGACAGCATATAGAGCAATTACATACCTGTCATCACGACTGTACGAAGGTGATGTCATGCCCATTCATCCTTACTGTAAAGAAATTTGTGATTGGTTATTTCATTGTTATGGCAGTAATTACTGCATTGTGATTCGAACATCTAACTATGTGTGACACAGTTTATTTAGAAGCTGTCTGCTCTGATCATTTCCAAAAAGAAGGGCGTTGTTTAGGAAAGGAGGATTGAGGGACGGGGTGTGACAAAAGTGGTGGATGGGATGGGGGTGGGATGGCAGGGGCGAGAGAGAGGAGGGGGAGGTTTAATGGGAGAGGCATGTCTGGCGTGGTCTAGGTTGAAGGTACAAGATCAGATTTGGTCCAGAGTCCGCATTGCGTTTCTTACTGTGACCCTTGTCATGTTCAAAATGTCGTACAAGATAGTGAAAACTGATGGACGAATGATTTTAATTTTTTCTGATATTGCCTCAGTTGTGATACGTCGGTCTTAGAGAACCAGGGCCTCCAGTTCTCCTGCGATTCCCGGTTCTTCACACAAAAATAATCTGTTGCTTCGTTCTTCTCCTTCCGGCTTGCTGGACAGCACTAGACGCGTTTGCACCACCTAACCACTATTTCGTATTACGGTACGCAGTAGCCGTACGTTTCCACAAAGTCATCACGGGTAATTGCAGTTTTGTTTCCCCTCAAATGCACATAAAGCTCGATATTTCACTTTATCAATCGGCAGCGCCTTTTTTGTTTTAGGTTCTCTAGCGGGGTGCTACGTTGCTGTGGTTCGGAGATTTTAATATGTGTCAGCACGGCAGATGCGCATCTGCAATGAAAAAAAAATATATTCTTAACATTTTTGAAGCAATAGTTATATATATTCGTACTCTTCGCAAACGCAAAATATCTTTACGCAATAAGAATAAGGGGCGTTGAAAAAGAAACCAGCCGGAGTCTGGAATGCGCGAACCGGTGACAGGAGGGTAATATCGTGGCACGTTCAACAAGGTGTGGTTCCGACAAGAGCGTGGAAGCTCACAGCTCGTCGTTAGAGGGCACGCGTGCACGTCAGGTGACTAAACAGAGCTAGCAGCAATCGACCAACGCTGCCAGTCGCATTGCTAACAGTGACATGGAGACATCACCAGAAGAGCAAAGAGGTGTTGTTCGTTTTCTGACAGCGGAAGGAATAGGAGGAACGGACATTCATCGATGAATGTCGCAAATTGAAACGTCCTCTTAGAAAAATTATGAATTACTGTGCTGGTAAACTTCTACGTCATTTGATACAAAGACAGCTGAGTAAAACTCAATGTACTTAAACAGTTTTCTCTTCACTTATTCTGATCACACTAAACTGACACACAATATTTTTTTTTATTTTTTAGTGCAACGCAATCTGACTTTCAATAATCCCTGCAAAAGAATGGCCGTGACTAACAATAACCTATACCTTTCATGAATCACTTACAAAAATCTTCGTTACTCGAACTACTGCAATACAGCGAGCGCCAATACTGCTAGCTAAATAAAAGATTCTTACTACTGAAGGCAATAACTACTGATAGGCATAGTTAGTAAATGAAAGATTTTGATAGAGAACAAACAATGTATTTACCTTTGACATCCAATTAAACAAATTTCCTTTTTCTGACGCACACACGTCCAGATCGTCCGCTGAAAACTTTGGCATCTCTCTGTCCACATCCACCACTGCTCGCTGCTCACCTCCAATTGCACAACGCTACGCGCTGTTCACATCCAACTGCCCCACTACATACACAAATATTCCAACAATGAGTCCAGCCAGCCACAGACTGCACACAGCACAGTCAGTGATTTACATACAGAGCGCTGCGTGACGCTACCAACATAAAAACCTAAACAGGCTACTTACAAAGTGTACGGCGAACACTGCATTTCCCTTGCAAGGGTCGAGGCGTGGCACAAGCGCTTCAGCGAAGGACGGGTGTCGTTAGCCGATGATGCACGGTCTGGAGCACCACACTGCATTAACGATGAGATCGCCCAGCTGGTGGATGCACTCATTACCCAAGACCGCCGAGTGACAGTGAAATCCATAGCAGCCGTGGTCGGTGGCAAACGATTCACCTCGGATGACGACGTTCAGCCGTACGTTCAGAGCAGCCATTCACCGCCTTGTGTCACGGTGGGACAAGTGTCTCAACAGCCAGGGTCAATACTTCTAACATCCAGGTACTGGTTTCTGTAATTATGCCTCCTGCTCGTTTCTTTTTGAACGCCCCTTATACTTTATTTGGTGTATAATGAGTCTGATGGATTTCATTCTTAATTACACGGAATCCCACACAATAGCAGCACATTTTAAACTCTATCCTTTCCAGATCCGTTTGTTGAACCCGGGACCTCCACCTTAATAGGCAGAAATGCAACCACCAAAACGTCGGTAAGCTGGTGTTCTGCTCAATCCCAGCGCCCCAGCGTATGTCTAGATGACTTCTAGCTCACGTTGTATCGGCTGGAAATGAAACTAAATCTGATACCTAGGGTCTCCTGTCGGGTAGACCGGTCGCCTTGTGCAAGTCTTTTTAGTTGACACCATTTAGGCGGTATGCGTGTCGATGGGGGTGAGATGATAATGATGGCAACATAACGCCCACTCCCCTAGTATAGAAAACCCAGCCGGGAGTCGAACCCGAGTACCTTACATGCCATTCTTCCACACTGACCACTTCTTTTTTCTTTTTGACCTCATTTTGTTCGTTATTGATCGTTGTATTTGTTCGGGGCGGACGTCCCATGATGCTCTTTGAAGCTGATCGTTGATCCTTTATTTTTTTATTTTTTTTATACTGGGGAAGGCATCTATCCCTCTAACCGAATACGCTGAGCAACCGTGGCCGGCAACCACTGAGATATCTAGGCGTATACAGTTTCGGCTGGCTAACGAACTGTACACTATCTGATGAAATGTATCCAGGCTCCCCTATGTAACGCGGAATTGACTACTTCTGTCACAAGAGGCGGAGCCACCAGTTTAAACTAGGCGGGAAGTACTCTGTTGTCAGTAGAGAAGCAGTGACAGCAGAATGGGTCAGTCAGGACAACTCAGTGGCTTCGAACGTGGACTAGGCATTGGATGTCACCTGAGTGACAAATCCATCAGAGGCGTTACAGCGCTCCTAAAGCTGTTCAAGTCGACTGTTGGTGATGCGATTGTGAAGTGAAAAAGCGTACGAACAACTACAGTTGAAACCAGACCAGGCAGATCTCTCCTACTGACGGAGACGGACTGTCGAGCATTGCGGATGGTGGTCACAAAAACTCGCGCGAAATCACAGGAGGGATTTACTCACGAATTCCAAAGCGATACAAGCACTCCAGCTAGCACAATGGCTGTGCGTATGAAGATAAAGTGTGGCTTGGTGGCTCAGTGATAAAGTGCCAGACTAAAATTCCAAAAGCCTCGGGATCGATCACAGGTCAATCTTAGGACTTTTATGTGCCACTTACCACTTCTTTTCCCGTTGGTAATGTTTGCTAATGTGAAAAATGCTGACCTACATCGTAATTTGGAATCCAGTCCACGTTGAACTGTAGCTCACCCTATGAATGCCTAGGTGAGTCAGTTAGAAGGTCGGAAGAAAGCGACGTCACGTCACCTCCTTCCTATGGAAATATTTAATTATTTACATTCCTTCCCCTAATGGACAAAGGAGACGATTTTAGACCTCGATCATTTCCAGCCATAATTACGTGAAAGGAGAATCAAAAGAGAGAATTCCAATAGCGAATTATTGGAAGGGAAGTTTCAGTTGCAGCATTTGCCTCACAATCAAGGATTGTGTAAAGACACTTCAGCTATCAAGATATTAGCACTAAATTTTCAGAGTGTTCGGAATAAAGTTCCTGAATTTACTGCCCTCCAGGAAGCGTGTGGCGTGCAAATTATTCTCAGGACTGAGACCTGGCTGAAACCTGAGATAGGAAGTTCTGACATATTTAGTGAGGGTTGGGACGTGTATCGGAAAGACAGATTAGACACCGTAGGAGGTGGTGCCTTCATTGCAGTTGACAAAAATATTGTGTCTACTGAGGACGAAGTAGAATGTGATTGTGAAGTTAACTGGACACGTTTAACAGGGCTAAGTTCCAGATTCATTCGAAGGGAGTCTACACTCTGTCGTAGAAGTACCCGGATCATGCTATATTAGAGGCAACTTCAACCTACGTAGTATAGACTGGGATGTCTATGGATTCATTACAGGTGATACACACAAGCCGTCGTGTGAATTACTTTTGAACACATTATCCGAAAACTGTCTTGAGCAGCTAAATCGACAGCCAACGCGTAATGGAAATATTTTAGATCTGGTAGCCACAAACAGACCAGACCTCATCGACGGTGTCAGTGTTGAGACAGGGATTAGTGATCATGATGTTGTCATTACGACTATGGTTACGAAAGTTAAAAAGTCAGTCAAGAAGGCTAGAAGAATATTCTTACTACAAAGAGCAGATAAGCAGTTGTTAGCATCCCAATTAGTAAATGAATCGACTTCATTTACTTCCGGTGCGATGGACATGGAAGAATTATGGGCAAATTTTAAACACATTGTAAATCACGCATTGGAGAAGTATGTGCCGAAAAAGTGGGATACAAACGGAAAAGACCCACCGTGGTTTAATAGTGCAATTCGGAGAATGCTCAGGAAGCAAAGATAGTTGCACTCGCGAAACATGAAAGATCGGGAGAATGAGGACAAGCAAAAGTTAGTAGAGATTCGTGCTGCTGTAAAAAGAGTGATGCGCGAAGCATACAACCACTAGCACCGTCATACCTTAGCAAAAGATCTTGCTGAAAACCGAAGGAAATTCTGGTCTTACGTAAAATCGGTAAGCGGGTCGAAGGCTTCCATCCAGTCACTCACTGATCAGTCTGGCCTGGCAACGGAAGACAGCAAAACGAAAGCTGAAATTTTAAATTTAGCATTTGAGAAGTCTTTCACGTAGGAGGATCGTACAAACATACCGCCGTTTGAGTCTCGTGCAGATTCCCGTATGGAGGACATAGTGATACACATCCCTGAGGTTGTGAAGCAGCTGAATGGGTTGAAAATAAATAAATCGCCAGGTCCTGATGGTATTCCAATTCGGTTTTACAGAGGCTCCTTACTTAGCTTGCATTTATCGCGAATCTCTTGCCCAACGTAAAGTCCCAAGCGACTGGAAAAAAGTGCAAGTGACGCCTGTATATAAGAAGGGCAGAAGGACGGATCCTCAAAATTACAGACCAATATCCTTAACATCGGTTTGTTGCAGGATTCTCGAACATATTCTCAGTTCGAATATAATGAATTTCCTAGAGACAGAGAAGTTGCTGTCCATCCATCAGCACGGCTTTAGAAAGCATCGCTCCTGCGAAACGCAACTCGCCCTTTTTTCACGTGATATCTTGCGAACCATGGATGCCATATTCCTTGACTTCCAGAAAGCGTTTGACTCGGTGCCCCACTGCAGACTCCTAACAAAGGAACGAGCATATGGGATTGGTTCCCAAATATGTGGGTGACTCGAAGACTTCTTAAGTAATAGAACCAAGTACGTTGTCTTCGATCGTGAATGTTCATCGGAGGTGTGGTTATCACCTGGAGTGCCCCAGGGAAGTGTGGTAGGTCCGCTGTTGATTTCTATCTACATAAATGATCTTTTGGATAGGGTGGATAGCAATGTGCGGCTGTTTGCTGATGACGCTGTGGTGTACGAGAAGGTGTCGTCGTTGAGTGACTGTAGGAGGATACAAGATGACATGGACAGGATTTGTGGCTGGTGTAAAGAATGACAGCTAACTCTAAATATAGATATATGTAAATTAATGCAGATGAATAGGAAAAAGAATCCCGTAATGTTTGAATACTCCATTAGTAGTGTAGCGCTTGACACAGTCACGTCGATTAAATATTTGGGCGTAACATTGCAGAGCGATATGAAGTGGGACAAGCATGTAATGGCAGTTGTGGGGAAGGCGGATAGTCGTCTTCGGTTCATTGGTAGAAGTTTGGGAAGATGTGGTTCATCTGTAAAGGAGACCGCTTATAAAACACTAATACGACCTATTTTTGAGTACTGCTCGAGCGTTTGGGATCCCTATCAGGTCGGATTGAGGGAGTACAAAGAAACAATTCAGAGGCGGGCTGCTAGATTTGTCACTGGAAGGTTTGATCATCAAGGGAGTGTTACGGAAATGCTTCAGGAACTCGAGTGGGAGTCTTTGGAGGAAAGGAGGCGTTCTTTTCGTGAATCGCTACTGAGGAAATTTAGAAAGCCAGTACTTGAGGCTGACTGCAGTACAATTTTACTGCCGCCAACTTATATTTCGCGGGAAGACCACAAAGATAAGATAAGAGAGATTAGGGCTCGTACAGAGGCATATAGGCAGTCATTTTTCCCTCGTTCTGTTTGGGAGTGGAACAGGGAGAGAAGATGCTAGTTGTAGTACGAGGTGCCCTCCGCCACGCACCGTATGGTGGATTGCGAAGTATGTATGTAGATGTAGAAATCCTACCGTCTAATTGATCAGGACCTGAGTATAGGAACTATCTGCATTAATTAATAGGACAAAATGTCCATGGAAAAATACCTTACAGTACAGGAGGAATACTAAATACTTTTGTAGGAGATATTATACATTAATTAAAAAACACACTCCATGTAATATGTGACCGAATTTTATTTGTAACAAAGATACGGATGGTTGCAGAAATAAGTTTCCATATTGGACCTTAGTATTCCATTTGCTATACGTTCATGTACCGATTGTCGATTTTTTTAAGTTCAAATAGTGAAGTGCTTGAATTACATAACGGAAGTTTTAAACGGTAACTGGGAGGATGATTTGTTGGCCAACAGCCAGTCGCATCGCCTTACAAGGCCGCGTTGTATAGACTTCCTTGAAAACCAGCTTCCAGCATTATTGGAAGAGGTTTCCTTAGGCAATGGTCGCATTTCTTGGCCACCAAAGACACCGCATGTTACCTGTTCAGACTTTTATCTGTGGAGATGGTTGAAAGGCGAATTTTACAAAGAAAAAGTAGACGTAGGAAACGAATTGATAGATCGAATCATGAATAGTGCTGCTGTCATAGAAGGAAAGCCAAGACGATCTGAGAACAGCTACATGTGCTAATGTCGAGATAGTTCGAAAATTTATTGAAGTATGATGTTATTGGATGTGTTAATATTTGTAAAGGAAAAAATATATTTGAAGAACTGTGGTCAGAGAAACAGTTGTCAGACAACAGTATCTGTGTCTGCGGTGGCAGCACTGTGGAGTCGTAGAATCTTTGGCAGTGAGTAGTGGATAGTTGCGGTGTGCAGAAGGCGGGGATTCGTTGAGTGTACAGTGTACTTACTGCACGGATGCACTATTGGAACTATGTCAGTTGCAGATTTATTACGAGGAGGAATGATGACTCATAATAATGTTCGGATAGCATAGAACATAAAAAGTTTTGAAATGAAGAACAACATGTTATTTGATGACGTAAAAAGTTTATTTTTTATTTTTGTAGACTTGTATTCTTGGTCCACTTCAGCCTCCTTATAGCAGAGTTTTTGATGATTATTCTATCGGTTGATCTTCTGGGTTCATTTACTGTACCATGGAAGTTATTAGATTAAATGAATTTTCATACTAGAGTCTGTAATTGTCATTTTTTCTATAAGTTCCTTCCTAAATGAAATTTCAGAACTTAAAGGTTGAGTCATGTGTTTCATTGACATTCTGTGTTAAGATTATTAACTCAATTTCCTGGGCCAACTGCAGTTAGTTTTTGGTAGTACTTTTCTTAGCTGCTGCTCAGTCTTGCTGTGTTTCTGCCAGTACTTCATTTTACAGGTAAGATTCATAATACGTGATTGTTTCGTTTCCTTTGCGCAATGTAGGTACTGTCAGTGTCTTTATTTTACCAGGGGTGTATATCAGTACAGAAATTTTCATTTGTTTCAGGTTACATTCTTATACTGGTCGATATTACAGTTTGGTTTTTTATACAGTCATGTTTTTTTTAACAGTTTGCAGTGACGAAGTCTACTGAGCGTGAAATTATCGGTTTGCTTATTTATTTGCTTATGAACGAGATCGGTTTTCACACGTACAGGATTCTTTCAATTTCATGTAAGTGGCATGCTTTGAGCTCAGAAGCACATTTACGTTGTCACATTCACATTCCCAGGATAACACACACACACAATAAAGGCTACTCACTTACAAGTAGCAGGTGTAACTTACGAAATTTAACTTTGCTTAGCACCTTCTGTGAACATTTGTTTGTTTTACATTCTAACCAACAGAAACTACCCCAAATTAAAACATTGTCACTTTTGCGAAACCCTGTAATTAAGTTTCAAATTTGGCTCAAAGGTATTTGCGATCTTTCTCTGCAATTGTGCAAAAGCATGGCGGCCTGCAACGTCACCTTCGGACTCTTCGATGCTTCAAACAGGATGGCATCGAAAAAAGCAAAAGAAAGATTGACAGCTCAGAAGTAGATGCGAGCTGTAAGACGGGTTAGTGGTGCCAAATGGGCACCAAATTTCACGACAATTCTGCCTGATGCCATAATGAGCGCGTCTCACCACTGAAAGGTCATCATGCCTCTCTTACCCACATTTCACCCCTTCTTTAGACGCCTCTGTCATTGAGGTCAAAAGACCAGCGTTGGAATCACGCAGTTTTCCTGTGAGTGACCGAAGAAAGCATTTCAGGCGCACCGCCGCCCAGAATCCACACGGAAAGCTCTGATGAGGTAGCCAAAGGGGTATAATTATAACCACTCCATCCCTTGGTGCATTGATTCCCACACAACTGGCGGGCGAAAACATCAGTTCACAGTGAGACGAGCAATAGTACGACGTTCTTGACAACCTTTGACATTGCTGGCACCCGTGGGTGATTCAGTCCTCCTGTAAGGACATTATGGGGCTGCAGATCCGCTGGTGTGTTGTGCGATCAAATTTTTTGTCTAGTATACCGGGTGGAACCATTATGGACCATTGAAAAGCACACAACGAAATTTTAACGTGATCTGAAACAGCAAAGGACGTTGATGCTGTTTCAGCCATTCTGTTTGGCATCCTCCTGTGATCACAGAGTGAGATGCGTGGGGGGTGGGGGGAGAGGGGGGGAGTGCAACATTGAGATTTGTCAGTCTAAGAAATCACAGTTCGGCATCATCCTCGGTGCCATCCACATGCCACAGGAGGGTGTGAAGCAGGAGGACTGAAAAAAAATGGCTCTGAGCACTATGGGACTTAACAGCTATGGCCATCAGTCCCCTAGAACTTAGAACTACTTAAACCTAAATAACCTAAGGACCTTACACAACACCCAGTCAACACGAGGCAGAGAATATCCCTGACCCCGCCGGGAATCGAACCCGGGAACCCAGGCGCGGGAAGCGAGAACGCTACCGCACGACCACGAGCTATGGACTGGAGGACTGAAAAAGCATAAACACCCTCTGCTGTATCAGATCACGTCAGATGTCGTCGAACGCTTTTGAATGGTCCCTAGTGGTTCCACCCCTTATACAGGAGCAAAAAAATTGTGGTCGCATTACTCACCAGAGATCATAACACATTCAATGGAGTTGGAGCCCCACGATGTCTTTAGAGTAGGGTTGAATCGTCAGGGGGATGTCAGCAGTGCAGAAATTTGTCAATAACGTCGCACTGTTGCTCGTCGCACTGCGAACTGTCGATTTCGATCGCCGGATATGTGGGAATCAACGCCCCATAGGAAAGGGTAGTTTCATTGACGGGTTTTATGCCACCTCGTGAGGGCTATTCGTGTCGGTTCTAAGCGACGGTATGTCTGAAATGTTTTCCTCGACATGAGGAAACGGCATGATTCCGACGGTGGATGTTGTTGTTCTGACATCCGTAGGTGAGGTGTCAATAGAACGGGTGACATGTGGGCAAGACTAGATGTGACGACCGTCCAATCGCGTGACGCGATCACAGTGACGTTGGGCAGAAATATGGTTAAATTATGTGACATTATTAACACACCTTACAGCTCACATGAACTTCAGAACTGTGTCTCTTTTTTTCTCCCGTTTCGACACCTTGATGTCTGAAGTATTACCCAGCCTGAGGGTGACGTTACAGGGAGCCACGCTTTTGCACAATTACAGAGGAAGGTTGTAGGTATCTCTGAGCCAAATTTCAAAATTATGGTTCAAACGGCTCTAAGCACTACGGTACTTAACAGTTAAGGTCATCAGTCCCCTAAACGTAGAACTACTTAAACCTATCTAACCTAAGGACATAACACACATCCATGCCCGAGGCAGGATTCGAACCTGCGACCGTAGCAGCCGCGTGGTTCCGGACTGAAGCGCCTAGAACCACTCGGCCACGGAGGGCCGGTTTCAAACTTACGCTTCGCAATGAGGGACAATGACAGAGTTTCAGAAAAGTGATAACTTTCTTTTAGTAGTGTTCATTGGACACATATTACATGGAATGTTTCTTCACCTGCATTAGTCTACACTAATACCACCTAAAATATCGACTGTCTTTCCTGAAGAACTTGGTACAGAGACCCAGTGCGCCACAGTGAATCTATTTGTGTTTGTGCGACCGTAAAGTCGATGTCTTTCCCTGACCTGTACTGACGTGAACCTGCATCGATGATCGACGTATTCGGTGATGATGTCAGCCACGCAACACAGTGTGTCCACTGTTATCGCAAAACAAGTACTCAATACTGCATCGAAGCAATAACAGCAATATTATGCAGACGAAGGTTATAAGCAATCGTAAATGTAATAACTCGATTATCATAAGCATGCGGAAACAGAGCGTTGCAAATTCACTGCTTTAATAACACCATAGTGAAGCACGCAATACGACCTGAATTACCAACAAAACTTCAAAATACACTCCTGGAAATGGAAAATAGAACACATTGACACCGGTGTGTCAGACCCACCATACTTGCTCCGGACACTGCGAGAGGGCTGTACAAGCAATGATCACACGCACGGCACAGCGGACACACCAGGAACCGCGGTGTTGGCCGTCGAATGGCGCTAGCTGCGCAGCATTTGTGCACCGCCGCCGTCAGTGTCAGCCAGTTTGCCGTGGCATACGGAGCTCCATCGCAGTCTTTAACACTGGTAGCATGCCGCGACAGCGTGGACGTGAACCGTATGTGCAGTTGACGGACTTTGAGCGAGGGCGTATAGTGGGCATGCGGGAGGCCGGGTGGACGTACCGCCGAATTGCTCAACACGTGGGGCGTGAGGTCTCCACAGTACATCGATGTTGTCGCCAGTGGTCGGCGGAAGGTGCACGTGCCCGTCGACCTGGGACCGGACCGCAGCGACGCACGGATGCACGCCAAGACCGTAGGATCCTACGCAGTGCCGTAGGGGACCGACCCCACTTCCCAGCAAATTAGGGACACTGTTGCTCCTGGGGTATCGGCGAGGACCATTCGCAACGGTCTCCATGAAGCTGGGCTACGGTCCCGCACACCGTTAGGCCGTCTTCCGCTCACGCTCCAACATCGTGCAGCCCGCCTCCAGTGGTGTCGCGACAGGCGTGAATGGAGGGACGAATGGAGACGTGTCGTCTTCAGCGATGAGAGTCGCTTCTGCCTTGGTGCCAATGATGGTCGTATGCGTGTTTGGCGCCGTGCAGATGAGCGCCACAATCAGGACTGCATACGACCGAGGCACACAGGGCCAACACCCGGCATCATGGTGTGGGGAGCGATCTCCTACACTGGCCGTACACCACTGGTGATCGTCGAGGGGACACTGAATAGTGCACGGTACATCCAAACCGTCATCGAACCCATCGTTCTACCATTCCTAGACCGGCAAGGGAACTTGCTGTTCCAACAGGACAATGCACGTCCGCATGTATCCCGTGCCACCCAACGTGCTCTAGAAGGTGTAAGTCAACTACCCTGGCCAGCAAGAACTCCGGATCTGTCCCCCATTGAGCATTTTTGGGACTGGATGAAGCGTCGTCTCACGCGGTCTGCACGTCCAGCACGAACGCTGGTCCAACTGAGGCGCCAGGTGGAAATGGCATGGCAAGCCGTTCCACAGGACTACATCCAGCATCTCTACGATCGTCTCCATGGGAGAATAGCAGCCTGCATTGCTGCGAAAGGTGGATATACACTGTACTAGTGCCGACATTGTGCATGCTCTGTTGCCTGTGTCTATGTGCCTGTGGTTCTGTCAGTGTGATCATGTGATGTATCTGACCCCAGGAATGTGTCAATAAAGTTTCCCCTTCCTGGGACAATGAATTCACGGTGTTCTTATTTCAATTTCCAGGAGTGTACTTTTCTTAGACTGATAGATTTTCCATAAGTTGAAATAAAAATATTGAAGCAAATATTATGGACTTTTGTTACTTTTTATTATTAGAGATACTCTCCACTCCCTGTACAGTTGCAGTGTTTAGAAAGTTAAACGGTCCGCTAGAAACTTTCGAAACAGCAGACACCCTACGACAGAGAAAAGGATTCATTTTTCTACAATGACTTGTCTTCCCGGAATGGTAGTCTTACAAGGCACGCAGGAGAGCTTCTCTGAAGCCTGAAAAGTATACGAGAAATACTGGCAGAAGTGAACTGTCAAGGTAGGTCGTGTACTGTGCTGTGGCAGCCCAAGTGGTACCAACATTGCCCGTGAAAGAGGGAGTTCCGCCTTAGAGCTTCGTCGCGGCGCACAGTGGGCCAGAATCCTGAATACCTGGCCAAAACTTCAAAATCTTCTCCAATAGGGCCAAAGTGGGTTTAACAGGGATTCTGATAAGGAATTTTATATCAAAATTGAAATATTCATAATGGATGTTCTAATATAGCTAAAAGAATCTGGCAAAAATTAATGAAATGAACAAAAATGTCTTCAGTTTATAATTGTAATGGTAAGCCTTCTTACAAAACTATCTCTATTACTGTCTTTATTACAGAAACTATACATTGAAGAGCCAAAGAACCTGGAACACCCTCCCAAATATCGTGTACGACCCCTGGGAGCAGACGTTCCGCAACACGACGTGACATGGGCTCGACTAACGTCTGAAGTATCGCTGGAACGAATTGACACCATGAATCCTGTAGGGCTGTCCATAGATCCGTAAGAGTATCAGGCTGGGTATCTCTTCCGAACAGCACGTTGCAAGGCATCCCAGATACGCTCAATAATGTTCATGTCTGGGAAATTTGGTGGCCAGCGGAATTGTTTGAACGCAGAAGAGTGTTCCTGGAGCCACTCTGTAGCAATTCTGGATGTATTGGGTGTCGCATTGTCCTGCCGGAAATGCTCAATCCGTCCGATGCAGGTGACCAGAAAGGATGCTTACGTACGTGTCACCTGCCCGACTCGTATCTATGCTGTGTCCCATATCATTCCAACTGCACACGTTCCAGACCATTAGAGAGCCTCCACTAGCGTGAACAGTCATCTGATGACGTGCAGGGTCCATGGATTCATCAGGTTGTCTTCATACCCGGACACGTCCATCCAATCGATACGATTTGAAACGACACTCGTCCGACTAGGCAACATGTTTCCAGTCATCAACAGTCCAGTGTAAGGCTTTGTGTCGTGCACTCATCAAGGATACACGAGTGTGCCTTCGCTCCGATAGCCCATATCGGCGAGACTTGTTGATGTCCCGGCATTAAAATCTGCAACAATTTGCGTAAGAGTAGCACTTCTCCCACATTAAACGATTCTCTCTAGCCGTCGTTGGCCCCCTTCTTGCAGGATCTTTTTCCGGCCGCAGCGATTCGGAGATTCGATGTTTTACTGGGTTTCTGATATTCACGGTACACTAGTGAAATGGTCGTACTGGAAAATCCCCACTTATCGCTACCTCGGAGATGCTGTGCCCTATCGCTCATGCACCGACTATAACACCACATTCAAACTCACTAAACCCTGATAACCTGTCGTTGTAGCAGCAGTAACGGATGTAACAACTGCGGCAGACACTTGTTTTCTTATCCAGGCGTTGCCGACCGCAGTGCCGTATTCTGCCTGTTTACATTTCTCTGTATTTGAATATGCATGCCTATACCAGTTTCTTTGGCGCTGCACTGTACAGTGGTAACAAAAATTGAGAGTTTTATAAGTATTCTTAGTTGTCTTCCTCTTGCGCATTTTGTTCTTCATTTTCATTTCCTTCTTCATGTTCTTCCTCTCTGATATTTGTATCTTCTTATCCTCAGCATCTAATTCCAGGTAATACTTTGTAGGATTTCGAATTTTCTCGGAGACGGTTTCCGCGAAGAAGAAACATACGGATCGGTTGTTGCCAGAAGTTTCCGGAACACATCCCCCGTCTTTTACATGCGAGAAGACTTCCGGACAAAGCTTAGGCGATATTGTCCTATTTACTTGTTTGTTGATTCCTGCGTATCTTCTGACAGCTGATCATCTGGTAAAATTATAGTAATTATATGTTTATTTTTAATAACTTATTAGCAATGTTATAGAGACAGTAATTGTATGGTAATGTGCGCATATGTGTTCTACTCGTATTTTAATAAAATTTTCAACTGTGACTGGAAAGTGTAACTGTTCCATGCTAGAGAAACGGAATAATTTTCTATTTGAACATTAATTTAACATTAACAAAGAAACATAATTTTATTATAATCAGCTATCATATTATGGAATAGTCTTCATTGTCCCTGTTCTCTAGCAGCTGTATTTTTGCTCACAGTGAAGAAGACAACTGATGCAACTAATTTCCTTTGTGCCATTACACAAAGGATACATTACTGTTGAGAGGACGCAAAATATTTACACCAAGCTGTTGTGTAAAACTGTCTCACTGAGAAATAGTTAATTAAATGAGAAGGTAACTGAGTTAAATTTTATGACAAGCGGGGAAAGACTTGGTGTTGACCATTACTGTTGAGAGGACGCAAAATATTTACACCAAGCTGTTGTGTAAAACTGTCTCACTGAGAAATAGTTAATTAAATGAGAAGGTAACTGAGTTAAATTTTATGAGAAACGTACTCATTAGTCTAATTATCACTCGTTAGTTATTAAGTTGCGAGTTCTGTTTCCCGTTAAAACGTTTTGTAGTCTCCTGTTGTCCTGCAACCTTGCAGGTTTCTATGGTCAGCGTCCATCTGAATAACACCTTTTTGGACTAAAACAACTATAAAACCGACGCTGCGAACAAATTAACGTTTTTTCAGTGGTGCTCTTCAGGGCGTCTAAATTGCCAGGTACCGGAGACGGAATTCCTCATTTACCGTCTCATTTCGTTTGTCAGGTAACTACCGAGGTCACAGTTTGGTACGCCACTGGACAGTTCGTTGTGTAGATGTCTACGCAGGAGTGGCTGCACCTTAGTTAGCCTGTGCTACTTTAAACTCTAGGAGTCCACCCTTCTTCACCATGTTGAGACAGATCATTTATTTCAGTGTGACTGGTTCGATGCAGCCCGTGAAGAATTCCTGTCTTATGCCAGCCTCTTCCTCTCAAAGTAGAACCCAACACCCTCAACTATTTGTTGGATATATTCCAGTATCTGTATTCCTTTAGATTTTAGCCTTTACAGCTCCCTGAAGTACCGTAAAAGTTATTCCTTGATGCCTTACCACGCCTTATATAATGCTGTCTTTCTTCTTGTCAGTGTTTTCCACATATTTCTATCTTCACCGATTCTGCGAAGAACCTCCTCATATCTCATCTTAACTCTCCACTTAATTCTCAACGTCCTTCCACAGCTGCATATGTCAAATGCTTCGGCTGTCTTCTTTTGCGGTTTTCCCCAGGCAATGATTAACTTCTGCACAAAGCTGTATCTAAAACGTACATTCTCAGAAATTTCTTCCTCAAATTACCTCGAAGAAAACGGTCTATTGACACAGAGTCAACATGGGTTTAGAAAACATCGTTCTTACAAAACACAACTAGCTCCCTATTCGCATGAAGTGTTGAGTGCTACTGACAAGGGATTTCATATCGATTCTGTATTTCTTGATTTCCAGAAGGCTTTTGACACTGTACCGCACAAGAGGCTTATAGTGAAATTGCATGCTTATGGAATATCGTCTCAGTTATGTGACTGGATTTGTGACTTCTTGTCAGAGAGGTCACATAGTAATTGACGGAACGTCATCGATTAAAATAGAAGCGATTTCTGGCGTTCCCCAAAGTAGTGTTATGGGCCCTTTGCTGTATCTTATCTATATAAACGATTTGGGGGACAATGTGAGCAGCCGTCTTAGGTTGTTTGCAGATGCCGCTGTCGCTTATCGATTAATAAAGTCTTCAGAAGATCAAAACAAATTTCAAAACGATTTAGAAAAGATATCCGAATGGTGCTAAAATTGGCAGTTGACCCTAAATAATGAAAAGTGTGCGGTCATCCACATGAGTGCTAAAAGTAATCCGTTAAATTTCGGTTACTTGATAAATCAGTCAAATATAGAGGCCGTAAAATCAACTAAATACCTAGGAATTACAATTACGAACAACTTAAATTGAAAGGAACACATAGAAAATGTTGTGAGGAAGGCTAATAAAACTGCGTTTTATTGGTAGGACACTTAGAAAATGTAACAGATCTACTAAGGAGACAGCCTACAGTACGCTTGTCCGTTCTCTTTTAGAATACTGCTGCGTAGTGTGGGATCCTTACCAGATAGGACTGACGGAGTACATCGAGAAAGTTCAAAGAAGGGCAGCACGTTTTGTATTATCGCGAAATATGGGAGAGAGTGTCACAGAAATGATACAGGATTTGGGCTGGACATCATTAAAAGAAAGGCGTTTTTCGTTGCGACGGAATCTCCTCACGAAATTACAATCACCAACTTTCTCCTCCGAATGAGAAAATATTTTGTTGACACCGACCTACATAGGGAGAAACGATCACCACGATAAAGTATGGGAAATCAGAGCTCGTACGGAAAGATACAGGTGTTCGTTCTTTCCACGCTATATGAGATTGGAGTAATAGAGAACTGTGAAGGTGGTTCAATGAACCCTCTGCCAGGCACTTAAATGTGATTTGCAGAGTATGCATGTATATGTAGATGTAAGGCCGATATTTGATACCAGTACACTACCGTTAGCCAAGGGTGCCCTCTTTATCTAATTTAGTCTGCTTTTCATGTCCTCCTTACTTCATCATGTTTATTTTGTAAGTAGGCTGTTTAGGTTTTCTTATTGGTAACGCCACGTGGCGCTCTGTATGAAAATCACTGGCTGTGCTGTGTGCAGTCTGTGGCTAGTTTGCATTGTTGTCTGCCATTGTAGTGTTGGGCAGCGGCAGCTGGATGTGAACAGCGCGTAGCGTTGCGCAGTTGTAGGTGAGCCGCCAGCAGTGGTGGATGTGGGAAATGAGATGGCGGATTTTTGAGTACAGAATTGATATTATGAACTGCTATGTATATTATGCTTTTTCAACACTATTAAGGTAAATACATTGTTTGTTCTCTATTAAAATCTTTCATTTGCTAACTATGCCTATCAGTAGTTAGTGCCTTCCGTAGTTTGAATCTTTTATTTAGCTGGCAGTAGTGGCGCTCGCCGTATTGCAGTAGTTCGAGTAACGAAGATTTTTGGTGAGGTAAGTGGTTTGTGAAAGGTACAGGTTAATGTTAGTCAGGGCCATTCCTTTGTAGGGATTTCTGAAAGTCAGATTGCGTTGCGCGAAAAAATATTGTGTGTCAGTTTAAGCACAGTCGTGTATAAATTGTTCTAAGGGGACGTTTCAATTTCAATAACCTCACTTATTTTCAAATGAGTAGAAAGCGCTAGTTTGTTTTTGTTCTACAGAACTACTTTTGTTTACATGGCCATTTTCAGACGTTTACTGACTGTTGTCTCCAAGGAAGTTACAATGTTTGTAAACGACAAAGGAGTAAAGTTACACATCTAGATTGAAGCAGAAAAGTACAGCAAATAACATCTTTAACAGTGTGATCGTAATGCAACGTAAAAAGTAAAAAGTTCAGCAGTAAATAAACGTAAATGGAATAAACAGGAAAAAACTTTAACACAAAACTGGAACAGCAAGTCTACTAACAGTTTATATTAATAAACAAAACCAGTAAAACAAAATAAAATGAGTACTTGGTAAGGCTTCTTCAGGAGGTATAAAACACAGAGAGTGATATACAAACTAATTAAAAGAAAGAATTATCATTGTAACTACAGAATATATGAGGAACTTAAGCAATATCCATAAGACAAACAGAAATGGAGGACTGTGAGGGAATATACAGTAAATGCTGTCTTTGAGTGTGTGGTGGTAGTGCATTTAAACAAATAAGAAGTTGAACAATATACAAACATAAAAGGATCAAACAGAAAAACATTAATATTATACTAAAAACTGCGCCTATGTAACAGTTTGCTTTAAATAATTTAACCAAGTAAAATAAAAAGAAACAGTACTTGATGACGCAACTTCAAGAGTTATTAAACATGGAAAGCAATACAAGTGCCAGTTGTAAATACAGTCTATACGGATTACAAAGACAATTTTAATAAAATAAAACAACTGAATGAATATGGGAAAATGGGGAATAGTAACAGACAGTATGGGAAGTAATGACAAACAAAGAGGATTATGTGAAGTTTAGGAGAGGTGAGGTATTAAACTACGTCTGGTCAATTTAAGATTTTCCGCTGCTGCATCCACGACTGCTGAGCAAGCACAAGAAGTTCTTGAAAACTCGTCGATTGGACGCAGTCCTCGTGAGTTCAGCTATGGTTAATTTGTTGTGTTATTCCAGATAGCGTTCATACTCCTACATGCCAGTGCTGATCGGTCTCACAGTTTTATTAACGTAGACTTCACTGCACTGCACTGAAATTCGTAAACGCCTAGAGCGTTGAATCTACGGAATCCTTCGTAGGCCTCTGCGGATATCGGATCCTGAGGCCGCCCTGGAATATCAGCTTAATTCCTCATCTGCGCAGGACCTTGCCTACTCGATCGCCGAATTCTCCCACGTCTGGTAAGTGAGCAACAGAAAAAGTGGCTTCAGTTCCGTTGTTTGTTTTAATTTCACTGTACCTCATGTTGTATGTTGGTATTACTGTATCCATTCGCCTGGAATGCTCTCTCGAGCTCGTTTAGTTAATGTTAACCGGTTAGCAGCGTCGCTTGTCCGTCGGTTTTGGCAGCAGCGTACGTAGAGCAGTGTTCTTTTTTGTTCGAATCAGTCTTACCATAAATAAATCAATAACGGAAGTGATCTATAAAAGATTTGATCAGTTATTGTCACCACAGCTGCTTAAGCTCCATAATGTACCCTGAAGGGTTGAGTGTGATGTTGAAATCCCACCAATTATTTACAGCCAAATACCAGATAGTGGGGCCCCTAATTGAGAATAATTTGGAGAAAATTTCCAGTCCAAGCTTTTGCTTTACAACCACTGAGATCTCCAGAAAACCTTGGTCGAAACTGGAAAACAGAGGCCATTTTTAATATGTTTTTCTTTTTGTGGGGTTCAGCGCGAAGACTGGTTTCGTGCAGCTCTCCACGCTACTCTGTCCCGTACAGGCCTCTTCAGTTCTGCAGAAATACTGCTCCTACCTACATTTTAACCTTTTTATTGCAGTCAAGCTGCAAGATACCCCTACTCGTACTTAACCTCCACAAATGTCTTAGTTTAGCCTGTGAGTCCGTAGATGGTGGTTTAAGGGGCGAACAGTACAACTTACCACTCTTCCCCACCCGAGTTTTGCGATAATTAAGCTAGTCCGTCCTTGAACTGATTTAGTGAGCCGCCTCGTAGAATTTCTTCCTATCTGTTAAGCGGAGATGCTAGTTTTATATTTCTTGCAGAGCAGTAGCAGCGCCGTCAGATTCTGAAAGTGGAATATTAATATCTAAGTTTTACGGAAGAAGTTTTTTGTGCAAATAGTTTTTAATGGGATACCATTATGGCGCGTTTATTTAAGAAAAACTGTAAAATGAACTTGGTCACACTGATTATAAGCTAACTGCCAGCAGTACGCAAGCTTGGTCTACTGCTTAACTGTGTTTCCTGGCATTGTAAAATTACTTAAATATAGTGTTTATGATTCATAGACTCCTCCTAATGTCTGAGTGGTGAAAGGAAACTTTTGTTAGCAAATATTTATTAATAACAATTACTTGATTCGCACTAGAATAAATGTACTTTCCGTGCGTATCTCTTTGCTGACATCACGAGCGATTTCTGCATCAGCACCCCTTTCCACTGACTCTGAAAGCTCAAGGTGACCAGCCGCCTCTTCTAACCATCATGGGAACCTACCGCTCGCTCATTACACCATACGTACTACAGCGCTGATACATTCACTTTACGTATGTGAAATAACAAATATGTGAAATAACAAAACTTGAAATAAAGTTAAATGCGCTCTTATCTGCAAATAAAGGGTACCTTGCAAAGCCATGGTCCCCCTCTAAAAATTTTACCCTCTATTACCAAACTGGGCTAGTCTTTGTGCATCAGGATGTGTCTTATTAAGTGATGTATTCTTTTAGTCGAGTTGGGCCATAAATTTCTTTCCTCCCCAATTCGATTCAGTACCTACTAATCAAATACTCAGTTTACCTATCTAATATTCAGCATTCTTCTGCATCCACATGTATATCTACATACAGACCCTTCAAGCCACTGTGAGGTGCATGTCAGAGGGTACCTTCTACCACTACCAGTCTTTTCTCTTCTGTGTTCCATTCAATAATGGAGGGAACAAAAAACGGCTACCTGTACGATTCCGTACGATGTATGTTGGTAGCAGTAGTGTTTTCCGCAGTCTGTCGCAAGCGCCAGATCTCTAAATTTTGTCAACAGAGTTTTACGAAAAGAAAGTCGTTTTCCCTCCAAGCATTCCAATTTCAGTTCAAGAGCACTCGCATGTTCATTGCACCTAACGGTTAACAAGTCTAGCAGCACGCCTCTGAATTGGTTCGACGCCTTCCTTTAATCCGACCACGTCGAGTAGCGAACACTCGAGCTGTATTCAGTAGTGGCTCACTCTAGTCCTCTGTATGCGATCTTCTTTACAAATGAGCTCCAATAAACAAAAGTCTAGCTTTCGCCTTGCACACAACCGACCTCACGCGCTCGGCCCATTTGATGTCGCTCTGCAGTGTTACGCCTACGTATCTAACCGACGTGACTGTGTCAAGCGGCACATCACTAGTACTGCATTAAAACGTTACAGGATTGTTTTTCCTACTCATCTTCATTAATGTGCATTTCCCCACGTTTAGAGCAAGTTGATATTCATTACACCGAACAGAAGTTTTATCCGAGCCATCTTCTATCCTCCGATAGTCGATTAACGACGACGTTCCCCCGGACGCTATAGCATCGTCAGCAAACAGTCTCAGATTGCTGTTCACTAGAGATGGGTCGTTCGCGAACTAACGGGTCCAAAGGAACGGTTCACCAAGATTAACGGAACGAGCGAGGAACGAATTCTAAGGAACGGTCTTTCAAAGTTCACTTCGGTCGCGGCTTTCTACTTACAGTTCCCAGGAACGGGAAACGGTCGGTCTCGTTCCCGCAACGGCACGTCGGTCGGTCTCGTTCCAGCCTCGGTCCCGTTCCCGCCTGTCTCGGTCTCCCTCGGCCGGACTCGTCCTTCTTCACGTGGCCACTCGTCGCAGTTCCACTGCCGACTGCTCTTAGTTAGTTCAGTATCGAGTTGTTGTTGTTCGTTTCGTTCGCTTCGCACGCCATTCTAGATCCGTTTCAAATCTTTTTTGAACCCTGAACTTCCAGTTCTTTTTGTATTCTATTCAGCGTCCGCGAGCCTTAATTAAAAATTTTGTGATTACGTAAATTACATAAAAATTACGTGGTATGTAATACATACATCTATTCAGGTAACAAAACGGCGTATCAGCTTACTTCACTATTCCGATAAACAGCAGAAGAAATACTTGTAAAAAGGCAAGATTTTTTTGTTATTACACATGCAAAGGACGTCGGCACGGCACACACGAGTGGCCATTTTCCGTCTTTTTTTTTTATCCAAGGTATAAGAGTATGTTCATTGTTATGAAAGGCAGACCGACCCACAACCGAATGAAGCCCGCGCTTCGTAATCGAGAGTATGGTGTCACATTTACTAAACAGTATGTCATAACTCCTACAACATTATTTCATTGGTACAGGGTGGCGCACGAAAAATCGGCCCCGAGTATTAGACTGCTCATTGTCGCTTACCAATCGCCATCTATTGTTTCGTAGTTGTTTGCATTAGCTTATTTGTTATTTCTTCACTGCCTAATTATTACATGTTTGTTTATTCTGCTCGTAGCGGTCAACAAATCGTGAGTAATTGGCGAGAAGTCTTTACTTGGGACCGGGTTTTTCGTGCGCCACCTTATATTATTTCACTGCGATCAGCCACATAACGCTACAGTTGGCTAAACGAGATGTTTTGCAGAATCACGCAAATTATAAGTGTCTGAGAATTCTGTTATGAATAAAAACTCTGTACTCCAGGGGGTAGGCAAGTACCCCCTCTTGGCGCCTTCCATCTTCAGTCACCTGTGCTACTAATTTTCAATTTTTCATAAAAACCATATACCAAGCACAATGAACGGTGAGCGAGTGAAAATGAACGGCTCCCAAAAAAGAGCGATCACCAGTGAACTAGTTCCCAAGGATGAACGACTTTGCCCATGTCTACTGCTCACCCTGTCTGTCAGATCGTTTATGTATCAGGCGTTTCACAGCTCCTATTACAGAATTCTATTGGTTTAAATGGGACTCAGCAGATAAATTTTTGATAACGTACCCATGTCCCGAAATTTGCCGTTTGGTAATAAAATACATTCGAAGAACGGATCGCTTTCGAGTCTCTCACTTCACCGTACGCACACAAACTGAGAAGAGGGCACCGACGTCAGTCCCACTTTAATTATGACATCACATACCATTTTCATCCGACTACATCAGATGCGAGTCGCTGGTTCGTTCGCAACTTTGAAGTCTCCTGTAGAACACACAGGTCAGAGCTCTGTTTCCGCTGTGTGCGAACCGTAAAGCGGGAGATTTCAAACTCATCACATCTTTAAGTCTTTTTAACTCCAAACTGTACATTTCTGGACATGCGTTACCTATCAATGTTTTATCTAAGTTTCCTCTACAACTCCTAAAAGCCTGTGAAATACCCTATGTATTGAACAACAGCAGTCCTACAACACTTCTCTGGGCCACTCCTGGCGATACCTTAGTCTTCGATGAACACTACCTGCCCAGGGCAACTTTCCAGGTTCTATTACATAAAAAGTCTTCAAGCCACTCAAATATTTGCAAACCTGTTCCGTATTGTCGGACCATTGTAAACAGTCTACAGTGTCGTACTATGTCAAACGCTTTCCGGCAATCTAGAAGTATGAAACCTGTCTGTAGCAACGCATTCAAAAGCTGCTGTTCTGTCCTAGTTTGTATTGTGTCTCACTGTTTAGAGGCACTAAACGAGTGTGTTTTCAGTTCGTTAGTAAATGCAAATAAGTAGGAGGCCGAGTTGATAGGAGCTGAAGGAGTCCAGGTTGCAATAATATGCGGTACGGCACACCGATAGAGAGAAGGATTATTATTCAAGAAACACACAGTACAATAAAATTACTTATCTTCAGTGGTTTGTAGGAGTGCAGCTGCGGCTATGAACTGACAATCTCGTAAAATGGAATACCATGGACTAATACAACATATTCTCAGGGACTAAGCCTGATGGGCTCTCCTCAGAGAATCAATGCAAACATTTCAGAACTGGCTGAGGGCCTATTATGACAGTGCGTCTGCCTAGGTTGAAATCTAGCTAAGAAGCAGACTTGGCCACTGTTTCTATGTTTCGATACAGTGTATCGATACCTGGAACTGTTTCAGTGTTTCGGAACGGCTATGGTTCACTGTTTCGAAACAGTGGTGTTTCATTCCGCCCCTGTCTCGGATCTCGAGCCAGACACAGAAACTGTATCGTTGTTCCAAAATAAGACTGTTTCAGTCCACCTGCGCCTGGAACGGACTAATTGTATCGAAACAGTGATGTTTCATTCCGCTCTGTGTCGGACGACATTCGGACTCGGCACAGGTACTGAGACACAACATACCACTTCATGAAACACTTTCAAGAGTGTCGAAATCTTTAGACAAACAATAGCATGAAGCTTAAGATATCCGAAAATAAAGCTTCGTTTCTAGCTGACTGTCCTATTCCGAAATGGCGTTACATCTGCTTTATAAACACTAACCAAACAATAAAACAACGCATACTATTCACATTCAAAATAATAAATATGTGAAAAACATTCAGTTAAATTACACTTTTTTTATAACATACGCTTCTCTGTTCATGTACAGTAATCATATTAAAAAACGCAAGTAAGACTACAACATTTTAAATAAAAAAAGGCGTAGAGTGACAGTTATTAGACATGTACATAAATTTGATGTAGCTATAATTGCAAGCAATCTGTTTGACAGATCACTGATAGTGTAATGGTAAACGGGAAGCATCGTAAATTTATAGTAACGGTTCGAAACACCTTGAAACACAAAAGTTTTTTCTGTTATATTTTGTTATTTATTCAAATTATTTGGCGTTATTTGTGAGTCTATAGTCACTGTGTCTATTATCCACAATGATTCCCTTTGTGTGCATGGAAATTATCAGGATGGGTATATTAGCCATACTAATGAAGAACCTACAGTTCCGTTCGTGGTGGTTCTTCTGTCTTCAGCGAAGGCTTTCCTCAGCCAATTGAAAAGTATGAAAGTCACATGAAACAAAAGCAGCGCATTTGCTGCAGGAAATACGAAACTGCCAAGACGCCTAAGTGATAGTTTCATACTTTCTGCGATATGATTAGCGCTCTCGCACCTCATTTGTGTTTACATGGACATACTTATACAGTAGACATTCAAGATGATAAAATGTGTAGGTTTATTAGATTACAAAACACAAACTGTTTCACTGTTTCGAAACACCGTATCGAAACATTATATTGTACTGTTTCATTTGTTTCGAAACATTTACGTGTTTCAGTTTGCCCATCTCTACTAAAGAAGTGAACGAGGCACACTCCAGTTCCGTCGAGCTGCACAGCCCGCTAGAGTGCACTGGGCTCGGCAGAC
Source organism: Schistocerca cancellata (assembly GCF_023864275.1). Classification (NCBI taxonomy): domain Eukaryota; kingdom Metazoa; phylum Arthropoda; class Insecta; order Orthoptera; family Acrididae; genus Schistocerca; species Schistocerca cancellata. The sequence goes on along the minus strand of NC_064628.1, from coordinate 420,963,135 downwards.
GACGGGCTGCCAACCTTGTGTTGGCGCGGCGTTGTAGTAGTATCTGTGGCAATGATACTACAGTTTGTTTATATGAATGCGTGTTGTTTGTCGTTTCTGACATGTCCGAAAGAATAGGCACATTTCCGAGTGCACATTTACGTTCGATCTCCAGCAGGGATCTGAAATTAACTAACATGAAGGAAATGCAGGGGACTGAGGATAGGAGGCGCTACGTGGAAGTGGGAAATGGCCGGCGAGTGTGCCGAGACAGGCTGTGCATTTCCGATAAACGCTTCATCAGGGTGGCGCAGTAGCTAAAGTAACTGCAGAATAAGTAGGAAATCCTGGGCTCGAGGCCCAATCGACATGCGTTTTCGCTCGTCGCCTCCTATTCCACGTAAAGCCCCGATGCAGCTGACATCATTAGATAACTTCCCTTCCTTTCACCCCACCCCCTCCACCGTCAATATAAATAAATAGTTTGAATTGTTTACTGTCCTCGTTTCATTTGCGTAAAACACTATACTCGAGACAAGTATCTTCAGTAAACACTTCCTAACCTTTTATATTCGATGTTAATCAATTTCTTATTTTCAGAAATGCATTTCTTGCTACTGGATAGCCTGCATTTTATAATCTCACAACGTCAGGCATCGTCACTCATTTTGTTGCCCATATAACAAAATCGTCTACTGCTTTTAACATCTCGTTACCTAATCTTACTCCCTCATCATCGCCTCATTTTATACGACTACCCTCCATTATCCTTCTTTCAGTCTTGTTGGAGACACGATCTGTTTCGTTCAGTTGCTTTTCCAGGTCATTTACCCTCTCTGACAGAATTAAAATGTCATTGCAAACCTGCAAGTATTTATTTCTTATCACAGAACTATAACCACTTTCTAAGTTTTCCTTAGATCTCAGCTTCCCATTGATTTTCTTTGACTCTTGTAAATGCAGTCTGGTTTCTCCACGAGTTGCGTTGCCTGTATTCTATCTTCATAATTTGAAAGAGAATATCCCTGTCAACACTGGCAAAAACTTGACCTTAATTACACTTGCTTTAACGGTAGGTTTACCTTTCTTTGGACTGTATTCTAAAATACGTTGTAGTTTCAGTTTTGCCTCGCATTTCTACGAAAGCCGAACTGATCTACCCTGATGTCAGCTGCTATCCTATGTCCCACTCTTCTGTAAATAATTTGTGTAAGTGTTTTGGAATCATGACTTACTGTTAGTCCGTTAATATTCAAGCCCCCCAGCAATAGCCTTCAAAGCGATTGAAGTTATTACATTTTTTTAAGTTCGGGGGTGTTTTGCCTGTCTCATGTATCTTATACACTAAACTAAACTAAACTAAACTCCTCCCGAACAGGCCATGAAGGCCCAACGGTATCGACCGGCCGTCGTGTCATCCTTAGCCCATAGGCGTCACTGGATGCGGATATGAAGGGGCATGTGGTCCGCACACCGCTCTCCCGGCCATATGTCAGTTTCTGAGACCGGAGCCGCTACTTCTCAATCAAGTAGCTCCTCAGTTTGCCCCACAAGGGCTGAGTGCATCCCGTTTGCCAATAGAGCTCGGCAGAGCGGATGGTCACCCATCCAAGTGCTAGCCCAGCCCAACTGCGCTTAACTTCGGTGATCTGACGGGAACCGGTGTTACCACCGCGGCAAGGCCATTGGCGCATCTTATAGATTAGGGTGACAAAATTCGTGGGACAGCGATACATACACACACACATACAAATACAAATGGCTGCAGTATCGCGCAGACAAGGTAGAAGAGGGAAATGCATTAGCGAAGTCGTCATTTGCACTCAGGTCATACATGTAGAAATATTATGGCCGTACGATAGGAGTTAACACATCTGAACGCGGAATGGTAGTTGGAGCTAGACGAGTGGGATATTTCATACCCGAAATCGTTAGGGACTTCAGTATTCCGAGATCCAAAGCGTCAAGAGTGTGCTGAAAATACTAAATCTCAGGCATTGCCTCTCACTATGAACAACGCAGTGGCTAACGGACTTCTCTTAACGACCGAGAGCAGCGGCGTTTGCCTTGAGATGTCAGTGCTAACATATACAAGCAACACTGCGTGAAATAACCGCAGAAATCAATTTGCAGCGTGCAATGAACATATCCGTTAGGACAGTGCTGCGAAATCTGGCGTCAGACAACCGAGGCGAGTGCCTTTGCTAACAACATGACATCGCCTGCAGCGGCTCTCCTGAGCTAGTGGACATATCGCGTGAGCCTCAGTTGACTAGGAAACCGTGGTCTGGTCAGCTAAACTTCAGTTGGTAAGAGCTGATGGTAGGGTTCGACTATGGTGCAGACCCAACGAAGCCATTACCCCAAGTTGTCAAAAAGGCACTGTGCGAGCTGGCGGTGGCTCCATAATGGTGTGGGTTGTATTTACATGGAATGGCCTAGGTCCTCTGGTCCAATTGGACCGATCGTTGACTAGAAATGACTATGTTCGGCTACCTGGAGCCATCGTGGATTTCGTGTTCCCAAATAACGATGTCAACAACCCATAATTGCTCGTGATTGGTATGAACAAGGTTCTGGACAATTCGAGCGAATAATTTGGCCTGCCAGATCGCCCGACATGAATCCCATCGAACATTTATGGGACGAATTCGAGAGATCAGTTCGTGCATATCATGCACTGGAAACACTTTCAGAGTTAGAGGCAGCGTGGCTCAGTATTTCTGCTGGGGACTTCCAACGACTTGTGGAGTCCACGCCACGACGAGTTTCTGCACTACGCCTGGCAACAGGAGGTATCCTATGACTTTTGTCACCTCGGTATATATCAGGTGGAATAGTCGCGGGAATGACATCTACTCCAGGGAACAAGTTGAGATTTAGGTCTTTCAGTGTTCTGTCTTCATCAGTATCCCTTCCCCTATTTTATCTTTATATGCTTCATTATACTTATCCATAATATTATCTTCACGTTCTTGCCACTTGTATAGCACTTATCTATAAGGCTTCCACCTCACGTTCTTGCCGGCCGGAGTGGCCGTGCGGTTCTAGGCGCTACAGTCTGGAACCGGGCGACCGCTACGGTCGCAGGTTCGAATCCTACCTCGGGCATGGATGTGTGTGATGTCCTTACGTTAGTTAGGTTTAATTAGTTCTAAGTTCTAAGCGACCGATGACCTGAGAAGTTAAGTCGCATAGTGCTCAGAGCCATTTGAACCATTTGAACCTCACGTCCTTCCCTTCTTTGCCCAGTACTAGTTGCCATCTGCCTCTTATATTCATAAAGTACTTCACTTTTCTCCTAGTGTATCCTTAATTTTCTTATTCGTGGCGCCTGCCTTTCACTTAATCAAGCATACTTCCAGGGATTTCTCTTCTAGTTGACTCAGCGTAGCCACTTCACACTTTCTGCGTTGTTTCCCTTTTGCTTACATCTTTTGCAGCGTTCTGATATTTTCTCTTTTTGTCACTTAAATACAGTATCTCTTGTGTTATCCTTACCTTCAGTATCTCACCTCTCGGAGCTAACCATTAGTCTGCTGCTACATTCCTTTCCCCAATTTCAATCAAGCGGTGAAAGTATAAACAACCTTTTTTTAATTTACGAGGGCTATTCGGAAAGTAAGGAACGATCAGTCACGAAATAGAAACCATATTAGCACCCTCTACATATTCTCCGCTCAGATTTTGTATTAGCGTTGTAGCAGCTTTCCAATAACCTCGTTACAGAAGGCAGAGTCCTGTGCATTCCGACAAATTTCTACACTGGATCGCAGCTCCTTATCTGTCCCAGGATGTTGTCTTCATAGCCAATGGGTCACCTGAGCAGAGATGAAAATCAGAGGGAGCCATGTTTGGGGTGTATGGTGAGTGATCAAGCATTTCACACCGAAAACGCTTCACGAGCGCCCTCCTTGTCGCTGCAGTGTGCGGCCGAGATTTGGCGTGAAGGAAGAAATGCATGGCAGCTAGGTTCTGTGGGGTTGCTTGAAATCAGACGAATCTCTCGGCAGGCACACATACTTGGCGGATGATACTACTTTCTAGATATCTTTACGCTTCCACTGTGCGGGCAAAACTGAGAAGAGCAACATGACGCTGCCTGCGGGCATACAACAGATACTGCCCAACACATCTGTGCAAAGCTTCATCGGATTTTCACTTTGGTTTCTGTTTCGCAACTGACCCTTCCTTACTTCCGGAACAGACCTCGTATTTTTGGGATGAGAAGTACCAGAGAAAAATATGAAGGCCTGGTGCGTGTTTGAGAATCTGATTGTGTGCAGAGGGCAAGAAACTCGATGATTTCCTGGTCACATGCAGTATACTTGATGACGTGTATTCTCGTCTCAGGTAATTACTAGCGGCAACACGTGCAGCTGCACGTGGCTGCGGGAAATACTACCGACTTATCTGTCCATCGATGACTACGGCATGAACGGCAAACGCCGGCGAGAAAGTCGTAAAAAAAAAAAAAGTTCCCGTAATAAGTTCCTGCCCTGCGAACATAAATCCTATCAGCTAAATCATGCTGATCGAGAAGATTCTATAATCAGTACAGATTGGGGAATCGGGTGGTCAAGTCGAGGTTCAGATAATTATACTAATATAAAATTTATTAGGAGGTAAGTTCATTACAGTGTAAACAGGGCGGTATAAATCTCGCACCGCGTCTCGCTAGGTCACGCCTAATTACGGCAGAGGGCTAATTATCGAGGTCTGCGCCGCTCCGCACCGGGCACGCCCCCTTCCTCTCCCACCCATCCCCCCACCACCGCCCCTGTCGGCGTTTCTTTGCCCCACACGTCTCGGCCGCTCGCATTCCCGCTACCCGCGCCACTTCACGCACGTTCCAACTGCCAAATACGCAGTCCGGGCTGTGCAGGAAGTACTAGTGCCTCCAATGTCAGATGTCTTCTGGCTTTTGCTAATCGACTGTCATCGTGACCGTGGCAGTGAACAGGGGATCACGAGAAAATTTTTAACAGAACAGCGTTACTTTCATTCTTCTGCAATCCGATATTTGATACATTCATAACGTAATATCGATTATACATTGAAGAGCCAAAGAAACTAGTACACCTGCGTAATATCGTGTAGCGCCCTCTCCCCTCCCCGCCCCCTCCCCCGAGCACGCAGAAGTGCCGCAACACGACGTGGCATGGACTCGACTAATGTCTGAAGTAGTGCTCGAGGAGGGAATTGACACCATGAATCATGCAGGGCTGTCCATAAATCAGTAGGAGTACGAGGGGGTGGAAATCTCTTCTGAAGAGCACGTTTCAAGGCATTCCAGATATGTTCAATAATGTTCATGTCTGGGAGTTTGGTGGCCAGCGGAAGTGTTTAACTTAGAAGAGTGTTCCTCGAACCACTCTATAGCAATTCCGAAAGTATGCGGTATCGGATTGTCCTGTTTGAATTGTCCAAGTCCGTCTGAATGCATAACGGATATGAACGGATGCAGGTGATCAGACAGGATGCTTAAGTACGTGTCACCTGTCAGAGTCGTATCTAGACGTATCAGGGATCTCATATTAATCCAACTGTACACGCCTCAGTCCGTTACTGAGCCTCCACCAGCTTGAACAGTCCCCTGCTGACATGAAGTGTCCAGGGATTCACGAGGTTGTATCCATACTCGTAAATATCCATCCACTAGATACAGTTTGAAACGAGACTCGTCCGACCAGGCAACATGTTTCCTGTCATCAACAGTCCAATGTCGGTGTTGACGGGCCCAGACGAGGCGTGAAGCTTTGTGTTGTGTAGTTATCAAGGGCCTATGTGTGGGCATTCCTCCGAAAGCCTATATCGATGATGTTTCGTTTAATGGTTTGCACGCTGACACTTGTTCATGGCCCAGCATTAAAATCTGCAGCAATTTGCGGAAGGGTTACACTTCTCTCACATTGAACGATTCTCTTCACACGTCGTTGGTCCCGTTCTCGAGAATCGTTTTCCGGTCACTGCGATGTCGATCAGAGATTTAGATGCTTCACCGATTCCTGATATTGAAGGTACACTTTGTGAAATGGTCGTGCGGAAAAATCCCCACTTCTTCGTTGCCTCGGAGATGCTTTGTACCATCGCTCGTGGTCTAGCGGTTCTGGCGCTGCAGTCCGGAACCGCGGGACTGCTACTGTCGCAGGTTCGAATCCTGCCTCGGGCATGGGTGTGTGTGATGTCCTTAGGTTAGTTAGGTTTAAGTAGTTCTAAGTTCTAGGGGACTTATGACCTAAGATGTTGAGTCCCATAGTGCTCAGAGCCATTTGAACCATCGCTCGTGCGTCAACCATAACACCACGTTCAGACTCACTTAAATCTTGACAACCTGCCATCGTAGCAGCAATAACCGATCTAACAACTGTGGCAGAGACTTGTTGTCGTATATAGGCCTTGCCGACCGCAGCGCCATATTCCGCCTGTTTTCTTATCTCTGTGTTTGCATACGCATGACTATACCACTTTCTTTGGTGCTTCAGTATATTTGAGCCTTACGAGTCACCTCTATCTATTAACGCTCGGTCACCTTTGCCGATCGATACAGGGAATTTCTTTGGCCTGCCGAAAGGTGGCAGAGTGAGCGATTTGAAAGGTGGGTCTCCACGAGAGAGCTAGGCCGGGGGCGCTACGGTGACGTGGGTCTTTTTCCTTGTGTTGGCGGTGCGGCGTGAACGAGGAAGCAAAGCCTGCGTGGCGACTGTACATGAAATGTTAGAGTATCCGCTGCGGAAACGGAAGGGATCTGTACTTCAACATAATTTATATTGGCCGACCTTCGTTGCCCGTACGGAATCTGTGGGGTCGAGAGCAACCTTACGGTGAGCCAAAGCTGAATACTTGACGTGTTCTCGGTTTGTGAATATTTTCTCCGTTGCCGGATGGTTCTAATACTTCTTGCGTGGCTCAAAATTACTGTTGAGTTTGAACTATAATGTTCAGCCATGACGAAAATTCATAGCCCCTTGTCAGTGGACGGGTTTCTTCATTGCAAAAGTATGTAAGTGTATTTGCACTATCTAATTCTGTTTCTACTTCACCATTCACTTTCTGCGCCCATATGCTCGCCAAAAGCTTCGCTTGCAGTACTGTTTGGACTGAATATTCGCCTTGTATTTAATAGTGGATTTGTCTGTTGTAGTAGCAACCACTGCTAAATTTGTTTCGGGGAGCTCTGGTTGAGCCGCCATGGAAGTCGGCCTCAGTCAGATGTGATCAAAGTGTGTAATTCCGTGGGGGCTATTGGTCGATATTTACATATTGTCACATCTTAATTTTGATACTAAGTAGGTATACCATTATCTAGTCAACATTTGGCCTATGTAATTTTATGCCCTAAGGTCATTTCTACAGATTTCATGCTTGTCATTTAATGAAGTTTAAAAAAATTATTAAAAGTCTGTTATTGGCATTCTGGTGCCGTGTCATGTTGAGCGGTTCAGCAGTAATTGCTCAGCAGTATATAATACTTCTGAAATCAGCTGATCTCGCATTTCATGAAAACTCACTTTAACAAATTTCATTCACAATTACGTATTATTATTGCCATTTTAGCGTTGTGTCACCTTCTGGTAATTTAACAGTGACTACTCGCTCTAAGTCACTGCTGAGGTTGTCGAAGTACTGTTTAACCTGCCTTAAAGGAATTTTGTTAAAAGTTATTTTTTCATTTTTCTGCTGTATTGTATTCCACCATTCAAGTTTGACGGTAACTACTCATTAGTATTTAAGCTCACAAACCACTGTTCAAGTCGCTGGAGTACTATTTAACCCACCTTAAGGAAAATTTTATTAAGAGTTATCTTAGTCATTTTGCGGCTGTGTTGTATTCCCCAATTTAATTTAAACATGACTTCTCACAGCTGAGGTTGTTGAAGTACTGTTTAACTTGCACTTAAAGAAAATTTTGTTGAAAGTTGTTATTATTGTCATTTTGCGGCTGTGCTACATTGCCCACTCAAACTGTAGTCATTCATTATTTGTGCTGTTTTGGATTTTATTAATGTCTTCGGACTAAGGCCTTAATTTGTAAGCACAAGACAATTATCAATAAACCCTGATGTTCCTGCTAAATGAAAGATTATTTCTGGCGTCAAGCGCACCCCAGACAAATGCAACCCCCCCCCCCCCCCAATTCCCTTATTAATACCGATACTTTGGCTCTGTGAGAGCGATGACATTTACTTTACTGTAGAGGTATTTCGTAACTAACAATTTACTACGTAACCAGTAAGCTCTCTATTCTTCAAAGAATCGAGTGGCTCTGAGCACTATGGGACTTAACTACTGTGGTCATCAGTCCCCTAGAACTTAGAACTACTTAAACCTAACTAACCTAAGGACATCACACACATCCATGCCCGAGGCAGGATTCGAACCTGCGACCGTAGCAGTCGCGCGGTTCCGGACTGCGCGCCTAGAACCGCTAGACCACCGCGGCCGGCTTCAAAGAATCGAACTCTTATGTATAAAACAGCTTCGAAAGTCTGATTACGTCACAAATGAGTTTGTGTTTTAAATACCTGACGTTAGGCATATACGCGAGAGAAAGTTTAGAAAAAGCAAGCAGTTATGCTTAAAGCTTGTCAGGAGTCACAAAGTGCTCCATTATGAACGCTGGATGGATATAGTCTGGATAATCTCCACTCCATTCGAATCAAAAGGAAGTTTTCCACGCATCTCAGTTTTTATGACGTGTTTTCTGAACTATGTGGCGCACAATCACATAATTTTGCAGGTTCATTCAGTAGTATATGTAGATACTGCCTGCGAACTGTGTTGCCAATAGAATCGGTAGCAAATAATTAATAAATTAAAACGTCATGCCTGGTGCTGACATTTTACAATTCGAACAGCGATAATGCAGTAAGCGATAAATATATTCCTTTCATCGTTCTGTGGAGGGTGTCGGACAGAAGGAGTTTCGTAAAGGACTGAAATTATGTATAAAGTTTGTCAGAAGTAGCAGTGCTGCCTCGGGACATACACAGTTTCCAGCTGTGATACTTGTCTTACTATGTGATGACATAAAACAAATTATTCAGATAGTTAAGAAGGGACACGAAAATGTAATCCTAAGGAGGACTGGAATTCGGTAATAGGAAAAGGAAGGGAAGGATGAACAGTAGGTGAGTATGGACTGGGGGTGGGGGGGGGGGGGGAGGGGGAAGGAACGAAAGAAGAAGCCACCCAGTAGAATTTTACAAAGAGTGTAATTTAATCGTAAATAACACTGGGTTTAACAATCATGAAAGAAGGTTGCATACATGAATGAGAGCTGGAGACAATGGAAGGTTTCAGATGTATTATTTAATGGTGAGACAGAAATTTAGGATCCAGATTTTAAAATGCAGGACATTCCCTGATTAAAACTGAAGAAACTGTAAAAAGGTAGGAAATTAAGGAGATGGGACCCAGAAAAGCGGAAAGAGTTTCAGGGGGAGCGTTGGTCGACGGTTGACCTGAAAAGAGGAAAAGGATACAGTAGAAGGCGAATGGGTAGCTTTAAGAGATGAAATAGTGAAGGCAGCAGAGGATCAAATAGGTCAAAAGGCAAGGCCTAGTAGTAAACCTTGGATATCACAGGAGATACTGAATTTAACTGATGATAGGATAAAATATAAAAATGGAACAAATGAAGAATATGAAAGGGGATACAAACGTCTGAAAAATAAGACTGACAAGAAGCGCAAAATGGCTAGAGGACAAATACAAGGACGTAGAAGCATATCTCTTTAGGGGAAATATAGACACCGCCTGCAGGAAGATTAAAGAGGCCTTTGGAGAAAAGAGAAGTAGCTGTATGAATATCAAAAGCTCAGATGAAAAATCAGTACTAAGGAAAGAAGGGAAAAATGAAAGGTAGAAGTAGAATGTAGAGGAGCTATACTAGGCGGATGACCTTAAAGGCAATATTATAGAAAATTAAGATTGCGTAGATGAAGACAAAATGAAAGATATCATACTTCGAGAAGAACTTGACAGAGTACTGGAAGATCTATGTCGAAACAAAACTCCTGAATAGACGATATTTCGTCAGAACTACCGCTATCCCTTGGAGAGCCAGCCATGCCAGATCTATTCCACCTAGTATGCAAAACGTATCAGACAGTCGAAATATCCTCATATCTCAAGTAGAACGTAATAATTCCAATTCTAAAGAAAGCAGATGTTGACAGGTGTCATTGTTACTGAACTACCAGTTTAATAAGTCATGGTAGCAACATACTAACACGATTATTTACAGAAAAATGGAAAAACTGGTAGAAATCAACCTCAAGAAAGCTCTGCCTGAGTTCCCCAGAAATGTAGAAACATGATAGCAAATTCTAATCCTACTACTTATCATAGAAGACACATTAAGGAAAGACAAACTTAATTTTATAGCTTTTGTAGATTTTGAGAAAGTTTTTTATGACATTGACTGGAACACGCTATTTGCAATTCTGAAGGTAGCAACAGTTGAGAAGGGAGCGGAATAGTGTTGTAGCTTATCCCTGATGTTATTCAGCCTGTACATTGAGCCATCAGAAAGGGAAATCAAGGAAAAATTTGGAAATTAAAGTTCAGGGGCAAAACAGAATAGCATAAGATACTTCAGAGTAAAACTTAGTTGTCTGGAACAGAAGCACAGGGAACTGGTAGAGTCCTTCTCGGATAGAATACTAGAGACTAATGTGCGCTCATATGAGCTGATGCAGAGTGCAACGGCGGATTGCCATCCTGCGCGAAGCTGAAACTGCGTTCTCGATGACTTTTTACGAGATATCCTCGCTGACATGTCACTCAGTCAGGATGGAAAACCTGTCTGATCTCTCAGCGGCTATTAGAATCCTCTCACATAGGAATTTGATATTGCTATTAAAGGGTGTAGTGATCGTCGGGTTTTCGCCTGCAAAATAAAAGGTTACAAATGTGGGCTTAAGGGCCATAGGCAGAAGCAGTGTCATCAGCCGGCGTCCTACGATTACGGGCGAGTCAGACATAAAACACGGCAGAACAGAAATTATAAGTAGGAGAAACAGCATCTGCAGAAGTGAAACACAAGTCGGAATGTGTCATCCATTGTAAGCAGTTTAAAATTCTAAAAGAACTGTATAATTAAAGAAAACTTCAGTTAACCTAACAAGAGTTAAATAATGTGCCAGAAACATTTATTAATAGCCAGTTAAGCATTGCTAATAAACCATCCAACTGCAATGCCTTGGTCTGTACAAGATAAGGCATTTCTTTTATCTATTTCTAAGCGTAATCAGTGCTTGGAGTGTAATCAGAATAGTGACATCATGGTTTCTTCGTTGGCAAAAGATTCCGGATTAGTCCACCATTCGGATCTCCAGGAGGGGTCTATCAATGGGTAGGTGACCATGGGAAACAGATGTAATAACAAATGTCAGTGTAACATTCTCTGTGTCGGAACGTGAACTGTCAGAATCTTGTACGTGGTAGCGAAGCTAGAAAATCTCAGTAGGGAAATGTTAACACTCAGTATAGGTATAGCGAAGGTTAGTGAAGTGAAATAGAAAAAAGACAAGGACTTCTGGTCAGATGAGTATAGGGTAATATCAACAGCAGCAAAAAAGTCGTATAACTGAAGTACGATTCGTTACGAATTGGGAGGTAGAGCAGAGAGTAAGTTACGTGAACAGTTCAGTAACCGGGTTGCTCTCACCAGGATGGACAGCAAACCAACTTTGACAACAGTTCAGGTATATATCCTGACGTCGTAAGCAGAAGATGAATAGATGGAGTAATTATATGAGGGTATTTAAAAGGTAATTCAGTAGGTAAAGGGAGATTAAAAAGTAATGGTCATGGGGGACTGCGATGCGATTATAAGGAGTAGAAGAAATAGCTGCGGGATCATATGTGCTTGGTAGCAGGAATAAGAGAGGAGACAGACCATTTGAGTTCTGCAACAAATTTCAGCTCGTAACAGCAAATACTCCGTTTAGGGATCATAAGGTGAGGAGGTATACATGGAAAAGACCGGTATATGCAGGAAGAATCCAATTAAATTACATCATGGTCAGGCAGAAATTCCGAAATCAGATGTTGAGTTATACGGCGTACCCAGGAGCACGTACAGACTCCGATCACAATTTGGTAATGATGAAGAGTAGATTGAAGTTTAAGAAAATCGTATGGAAGCATCAGTGTGAAAGGAAGTGGGATAATTAAGTACTGAGGAAACAGGAGACATGGTTGAAGTTCACTAAAGCCGTGAAAGACTGTTATATGGGATAACACAGTAGGCACATCAGTTGAAGAGAAGTAGACATGGCTAAAAAGATAAATAACAGACGTTGAAAGAAAAACATAGGTGTTAGGAAAGTAACTTTGAAGAAACCTTGCATAGGAACCAGAGAGGCAGGTTACGCTTCATAATGGAAGCTGAATAAAGAAAAATCTAAACACGTTCGTAGAATTTGTCGACCTGGAAAAAGCGTTCGACAGTGTAAAATGGTGTATGATGTTCGAAATTCTGAGAAAAATATAAGTAAACTGTAGCGAAAGATGAATGAAGAATACGTACACGAACCAAGAGCGAACGATAAGACTGGAAGACCAAGAGCGAAACATTCGCATTAAAAACAGTGGAAGACAGGGAAGTAATCTTTCGCCCCTGCTCTTCAGTCTGCACAGCGAAGAAGCAATGACGAAAATAAAAGAAATGTTAAAGAGTGGGATTAAAAGTGAGAGTGAAATGTTATCAATGATAGGTTCGCTGACGACATTGCTATCGTTAGTGACGGTGATGAAATAATTACAGGATTTGCTGACAGTAATGAACAGTGCAGAATAGGGATTTAGAGCAGTAGTATTAGTAGTAGTAGCAGTAATAGTAGAGTAGTAATAATTGTGGTATTCATCCGTAGATCTCTTTTACAGTCATATTGAACAAGTCTTACTATTACAATTTAAGAACTATAAAATTAAAGTAATTCACTTATACATACATTTTCTTATTTACAGGTCTAATATGATAAGTGTAAAGGATCAGCGACATTGTACATTGTTGTCGGGAGCACTTTATCTTTGTTCCTATGTTTGTATATTATCGTTGACTCTCTTTTCGTGATGTTACGCAAATAAAATCCCTTTAAAGTGGTCGGCTTGTACTTCCTTACTTTTCAGTCATCATCATAACTCCAATACACTGAACAGTGGTCCCTTGATATGCAAGAGAACAAGTCAGACATGTTAGCCACATCAGTGTCATACTTTATAATGCAGTGTCAGTATGCAGCAAAAGGTTGGGGGAGAAAAGGGATTTTACAGCAGAATTTTTTTTAAAAATTCTCTCTACATTTTAAGGAAATGTGTAGGCTCACAGAAATGCTATTTGTTCATAAAATTGAAGACTACATTTTTATTCTGAAAATAAGTTTGATATTATGCAAAAGAATGCTCCTGTTGCTGGTCTCCTGTTTTCTCTGTTCCTGATGCAGCTTTGTGTACATGAACCTGATGGGAACCTAACAGAAGAATTGTGAAATTATCGAATGAAACGCTATTCACAGGAAGTCATGTGTTCATTTTCAGTAGTGTACTGAACAAAGCTTTCCAGCGTCAAATAAATAAAAGCATTAAAACTAAATGTTGAAATTACATCTCATTTCATTATTTAAAAAGACATGAGTATTACCAAAAACTACCCAGTTTACGAAAAAACAAAAAATGTTAAATTTTTATCATGTATAAACTTTGTTACTTTTGCTATTAACAAAATATTTTGGCTACATTTAAGCAATATATTCCTTCCTCTGCTCGCAGTTTATTTTTCAGTCGATGTCAAGAAGTATTTTGTGCGTTTCATAAATGTAATTTTTTTTAAAGTGACTGTACAGTACAGTTTCAGGTGACTGTATATGTGTAAATATTGATTAGTAGAAATTAAAACATCAGTTTTAGTAGACAGTAGAATACATCCTTATTTTGCAATGTAGAATGGTACTCTTAGTTTTTGTAAATAACATCGTGCTCACCTGATTGTAAAATTATTTATTAGTACAATCTAGTATTCCAGTTTTGGTCACGTTAAAACCTGAAAACCATCTGACATATATGCAAGTTCTGTCACGTAACTTTTGGTTATGACATCTGCTAAAGCGCAATTATTTGCACTTGATAATGGCTACATGGTCGAAACTGCTATGTTGGATTTTACAGAAAAATAATTTTACAGTCAAAACGTCTACCACAATAACATTTATAAAATTTTAGCAGTATGAACTCCATCTACTAGAACTTAATCTTAGTTTTTGATTGAGATTTGACGAATGTATTACTTGGAACGTCACAAAAATATTACCAGGCATGCACTTCACCACTAATCTACGAGGTCCACCCATACAGATCAATGAAAAATATTGTCAACCAGTTCTCGTGTTATATCCTGTCTACTCGCCGAATATGGTGTGCCTAGGAAACCAGCTTCTCGGGCAGCTAGACAACAATTCAAGCCAATTGTATTAATGAAATTTATTACAAAAGTGTTACAGACCATTAAGTGGAAGGGCTTGGAGTGAGGAGGTAGGCGTAATACAACATTTCTAAGCATAATTTTATTGTAATAACCCTCCAGACTTTTGAAAACACGAAATAATTGATTTAAAACAATATGTCAAAAAAACTTTACAATGAAACTTCAGTTTAATTTTATATGGTACCTTGACCAAGAAAAACTTCACAACCAGAAGTGAATATAACACATGCAATCATCCTATGAAAATTACTGCAGTTCCTCATTCGTCTGTCTTTGCTCGGTGCAAACTGTTACCAAAGAAAACACAACTATCAGAATTTGTCTCTGAACAGGACCCGAAAATAACCATCTGAATGCAGTACATACGAATCGCAAGACAAGTTTTCGAACTCCCGCAAAGTTCTCTTAGTCAAATATAGGACACAGCTGAGCCACATAGAACACACCCAGTATTCAGACAACCGTTCCAATCGCCACAGCTCACTATAACTCAAAAAGGGTAATGATCGGTACTATCCACGGTGTCACCGATAGGCGCCGGCCGGGGGGCCGAGCGGTTCTAGGCGCTACAGTCTGGAACCGCGAGACCGCTACGGTCGCGGGTTCGAATCCTGCCTCGGGGATGGATGTGTGTGATGTCCTTAGGTTAGTTAGGTTTAAGTAGTTCTAAGTTCTAGGGGACTGATGACCTCAGAAGTGAAGCCCCATAGTGCTCAGAGCCATTTGAACCATTTTCTCACCGATACCGACCAATGGCGTCTTCTATTGGGAACACGTCGTGTAGCAGGTTGACGCAGTCCGGGGCTCCGCTCTTCCGTCTTTCTCCCTGGTTGCAACCGTTCTCAACGGCCGCCCCTCATGGCAGTTGGCAAAGGGCGACATCTGAGTGGCGCTGGTCGTGCCACACTGTAGTATCGGCGCGGGAAGGTTGAGCTCGGCATTCAAAGGCGTCGGGCATATGGCGATGATACCATCGGCACATCCTCCCCCGCCAATACCAAGTCCACCGGAGTTAGGCACCTCTGTAACTTGGACCATGTATTAGCCTCACCGGCCACTTTGGTAACACATAATCATGGAGTAGTCTGAGCGGGCAAAGTGCATGATTACCAAATGGCTCCACATGAAATTATTCACGTGGGAGACAATGTTTATAAGGAATCTCTACGAGTCTCTTTGGTTGATGGTCAATGATATCAATGTTTAAATTCACTTTACAGAGAAAAGCATAGATGACTCAGTCCACTACAACACAATTTGTGAATCCCCACCAACGTTATGTTTCAAGAGACTAAAGACCGTAAGGTATCCACATACTCAAGATTCACGATTTCCAGCACAAAATGTTCAATGTTCAAATGTGTGTCAAATATTATGGGACTTAACTGCTAAGGTCATCAAATGGCTCTGAGCACTATGGGACTTAACTTCCGAGGTCATCAGCCCCCTAGAATTTAGAACTACTTAAACCTAAGTAACCTAAGGACATCACACACATCCATTCCCGAAGCAGGATTCGTACCTGCGGCCGTAGCGGTAGCGCGGTTCCAGACTGTAGCGCCTAGAACCGCTCTGCCACCTCGGCCGGCTAAGGTCATCAGTCTCTAAGCTTACACACTACTTAACCTAAATTATCCTAAGGAGGAACACACACATCCATGCCCGAGGGAGGACTCGAACCTCCGCCGGGACCAGCTGCACAGTCCGTGACTGCAACGCCCAAGACCGCTCGGCTAATCCCGCGCGGCATTTCCAGCACCCGCCTTAGCGTACAGCTTAACCTGCGATATGTGGACACAAAAAATTCTTTTACTTTGCGGGTTTCTCAGCAGCAAGGTGACTGGGTTGACGAAGCCAAGATTTGTACAGGACCGACGAACCGGGGCAATAGCTTCCCTGTAATTTTATCCGCCGCCCAACTTACTGCATCAAAATTCTTTACCCAAACTTGGTTGTCCACCTTCAGTGTGATCGGCCGTCCACCAGCACTACAGCGCCTTTCCATTCGCTCATGACTCTTCCGCAAATTCTTTCTCGCACTCTTCCAGTTGGCATGGATTTGTGCGCCGTCCACCCTTTCTGGCAACTAATCACTAAATGACCACAAACTCGCCAGGGGCGAATCAGGTTTAAAAGCAAACAACCTCGCAGCGGTGGCCTTATGGGCCTCATGTGTGTCACAATTGAAGGCATACCCTAACCATGACAAGGAACTATCCCAGCGAGCCTGATCACTATGGAGGAATGCGATCAGCGCTGCTCTCAAGTTCCGGATCACCCGTTCTGCCATAAACGGGTAGTATCAGCTACTCCCGCTTCGAAACAAAAGTTACAGAAAGCAGTGGTATTGTCAGAGACCAACACACGACAGGGTCCAAACACCCCAAACACACTAAGCACCATATGGAAGCTTACGGGTAGACATCAGCCAGCAAAACCGCGTGAACGCATCAACACAAATATATAACGGTTTCCTTCTTTCAAATGCGGAAGTGGTCCTACATAATCAATTTACAACCTCTGCATTGGCTCCCTTGCCTCTTCCGAAGCTAAGAATCCCTGCCTGGCGTTCCCCACGTTTTACACTCTGATACCATTTGCTTAATCTGCTGCTCCATGCCTTTCTAAGTAAAATGCTCCTTCATTTTCATGCGCGTCTTAAAAATCCCCAAGTGTCCACCTACTGAACTCTTTGACTACACTGACGCATTTTAACTATGGGGCTTCTAATGAAAATTTGATCCTACTGAGAAATTTTTCGAATGAATAAAGCATCAAAATTTACATTAGACTTTTATATACTGTTATATAAATCTGCAAAGGCTTGGGCTAGATAGCGAGTAACAAAATTAATTTACAAAATTTTCCTTCTTTCTCCAGAAATAATATCCTTTTTTAAAAAATTACGCATTTTAACATTTTCCACAAAAATTGGTTTAACAAACCATTCGTATTAGTACATATTCAAACTTTCCTTGAAATTACAATTTTCTGAAAACAAAATTACTTTGCAAAATTTGATATAGGTTGAACAGAATAAAATATTTTACAAGTCGCTTTGTCATCGTTTAAGAAATCCACTAAACTATTTTTATCTGTGTAGTGAGCCCCCTTTTTATATCTAGCCAGTTTACAATTGCTATCCTAGTGCTCATAAAATATATTTAACTATTTTAATCGCTGTGGGAAGCATCCTTTTTATCTAACATTTTACATAAAATGAAACATTTTTCTCTTGCTGCTGTAGCGTTCATAAAATTAATTATTTTAATCACTTTGGTGAGCGTCCTTTTTAGTAGACAAAAACATGGCAGATTGTTCTTTTTACACAAAACAATTTAACTGACTTTCTAATTGCTTTGGAGAGCATCCTTTTTATCTGAACACTTTACTTTCTGTTGAAACATATGGGTGACAACTTTCATTTTAACACTTACGCATGGGTTACGTTATAGGCATGTCACTGGGATACAGTGTCCAGCACTCAGTCATAGATTAGGTTTTTCATAATCTCGTATTGTGTTTCTCACATTTTTCGTACCTGCAAAATACAGTACACCTAAGTCTCCATTCTTAATGTCTACATCCTGGCTTTACACAGATACAATTTTTCTAGTCCATAACTTTTTGTTCTAAAATTCAAAGCCAAAGCTTTACGACAAACCTTTCAAAATTTGTACTGTTCTCTGAAATTTACTTCTCATTTTCACACAACTTTTTCCCCAGACAAATGCATCTTTATTGTCATTCAACATCTTGTAAATCATAGTCTCATATAGTAATAATTAATCTCAGCAAAAAATGAACTAACCCTTTTCAAAATTACCAACAGTACCCAAATTGGCACTACTACTTTACTCTTTTTCCAACAAAGCATTTTATGTCTTAAGCAAGTTCCTACTGAAAGCATTACTCATTTCGAAAAAAAATTACACACTTTTCTCAATTAACTTTCTCTTTCCAAAAAATAAGTCCTTCACAATTACTATTTAATTTCCATGAGTCTCCAGTAAATAAGCTATTATACACAAAGAATGAAAAATTATTAAAAATACTGAAAATCATTTAAGCCAACTTCTCTTACTCTCAAACACATTATTTATATATATATATATATATATATATATATATATATATATATATATATATATATATATATATATATATATATATATATGTTATACAAAGAGAATGCAAAATTATTGAACTTATTGAAAATTACTCATGCCAACTTCTATGGCTCTCAAATACACATCATATACAAAATATGTTTAATTATTTAATAGGCACATTTCTTATGCCTTAATTATAAATCTTACAACAATTTCTACTTGTTCCAAAACTCTGTTTAATCATCGTCTGTTACATAGTCACATTATTTTACTGATTTTCAGTATCATCATTTATTTTCAAAATTGTCTTCCTTATGCTTCTTTACCACTAACTTCTCTACACTCTTTATCTACAAACTATACTCTAACAAGGAAGAAGGAAAGATGATAGACGAAAGTCCTGAATGACGAAGAGTTAGGTTGACAATATGAAATGAAAAGGAAATAATATGGCCAACATCTCGTGATGCCTGGTGTTCGTCAAACACCTGACAATGCAAAGAACACACGTCCCCTGACGCCTCCTAGTTACTGCTGTCTTCTGAAGTATCTACTTCCCTCCTATCTCTATATTAATTATACCCCTCAATATATTCTTTAGTTCTGCAATACTGTACAGGAACGCCATTTTGTTCATTGTCTACAGATGGTTTTTTTTTCAGTGAAAAGGTCAGCTATTGTTCTTCCATGTATTATTATGACCGTCTCATTATTTCCAAAATCCACCCTTCCTTGGTACCTTTGTAAGAAATCTGCACCTGCCAGTAGTTCTACACTAAGTTCATTAATTATTAGAAAGTTCTGTTCTAACTGCACCCCATCTATATTAACAGGTAGCATAATTTCCTATTTGACTACTTTTTTCTTTTTCCAGTGGTCACAATGATATTTAATCCACTAACTGACCTTATAACCACCTCTTTACTATCAGGGAAAGCATTTACAAATATCTGTGACACTGCACATACATCAGAACCACTCTCTAATAAACAAGGAACTTCATTAAAAACGGTCACTTCAGTTATAGGTTGTCCTGTATTTCTTTCTCTGAATTCAGACTCAGGCTCAACTAATAAATCCTGCACTACATTACGTCTATTGAAACCTACCCTTCCTGTGGAAATTACACAGATATTTGCAGGGTTCTCTTCCTCTTCTTTAATTGTGGCAGCTTTCAAAAGCCTGTCCACTATCGACAAATTGAAACATTTCTCTAAATCCTCACCTTCTGTAATAACATCTGATTCTGCACCCCTTCCCAAGGTGTTTTCAGAATTTACACAATTATCCTCTGCTTCCCCCTCTTCTGTTTCTTCCTCTTTGCTATCTGAAACTACTCCATTTAACCTCCTTAAAACCTCCTGTGCTCTCATACTCTTCCTCTGGTACTTCCAATATCGTTTCCCCTATTATTGTACTAATTCCACAGCCTATGGTAAGCCCCTTATTTGCTTGGCAGTGCTTATTCACCTCCACCTCCTGTTCTGAATCATCACGTTCTGCTGATGGTTCCTGTGCTCAAAGTTCTGACATTTTCTCTCACAAAATGCCACTACATTTTTCTGATAAATCCCATTTTCAACCATCTCTCCCCTTTACCTTCTGTGTTTTTATAACCTCACCCCCATGCTGGTCAACTGGTGTCTTGCTTACAAACGGTTTTGCTAGCAGATTTAACTTGGGCTTCTTCAGTCTGCAAACGCTAGCACCATTCCAGACAGCCATTAGTTTTCCTCCTCTACACAGTCATTGCCCCTGACATTCCTTTTGTCTGGCAGTCTGAGCCACTCCATCCCATCAGCTGATTGCTGCTGCCTGTACTCGATGTTTCGGTCTCTGTCATTGAATCTGTTTCCAATCGAACCCCCTCGCCCTCAGTACCTGCCTCTGCAATTGTTAGATCTCTGTATTCCTATTCTGTTCACTTGTACCTCGGCTCTGTTTTCAGTTTGTCTAGCTGGAGGCCTATAGCCCCTTCTTGCCTTTTCCTCCTCTTTTCAAATATTTTCTGCTCTTTCCAAATAATGAATAAACTTGTCAATATCATTCCTAGGAGCTGATATTATCTTATTCCGCCAATATACGGGCAATTTATTCTCTATTCCCAGGATAACCTGTTCTGTTTCCACTTTTGAGTTCAAACAGGATAAAGTCATAATCCACTTTTGTACAAATTTTTTAACACTCTTTCTTGGGATCATATTTTTCTCCTGGCCAGATTTTATTCAATATTTCCATCTGCTTCTTTTTCCCCACTATTCTTTGAAAAAGGCCTTCTTAAACTCCGTTAACTTATATTTATCAGATGCCAAATTCCCCCAAATTCTAGCCTGTCCCATCAGATTTGATGTGATAAAACCAATTTTCTGTTTGTCATTCCAAGATTTGGGCAAAACATCCTCAAAATCACTCCAACATTCCTTCAGATGTACATTTTTACTAGGATATAAACGCAAAAATTGCTGATGAGTCACATAGGCAATTTCCGATGATTCTATTACACCACTAGAGACAATACAACCACTACTGTTGTTAACACTTTTCTCTACTCTGGTTAGTCTACGTTCATGATTACACAGTCGTTCATCTACTTCTGCACTAAATTGCTTGATTTTAGTTTCAATGTTAGTGATTTTAGTAGCCACTTGTACTCCAAACTTCACACATCTTTTCCTTCCTTAACTTGACTTTCCAATGCTATATGACTCTCCTCATATTGTTTTTCTACATTATTAACCTGTTCATGTACTTAACCTAACTCTGAATTTACTTGTTCCTTTAACTGTTGGTTATCATCAGCAACATTCTTAATTAGTGAAGTTAATTCACTTTTCACTGTTACAACAGCCTGGTTACACTCTTGTTTTCTCTGACTAATTTCACTTTTCACATTGTTACTGAACAAAGTCATATAATTTATTCCAAGAATCCCTTGATTTAGAAATTTTATTTTCCATTTTGGATTCCATTTCTACTGACAAGTGATTAAGCCCTTGAATAACTTCAGTACACAACCCACTCATTTTAGTTTCCATATCAGAGCTGAATGATTTTTTAATAGCAGAACCCATTTCATTAACTTCAGTACGCAATCCATTCATTTTAGTGTTCATTTCAGAACTCATTTCCTTCTTATGTGTTAAAATATTCATTAACATTTCTGAAACACTATATTTTTGTTCACAAGCAACTGACATTGGCTCCTGCTTTATTTTTGTACTATAACCGGTATATATTTAACATTGGCTCCCGCCGTGCTCTGTTCATTTTATATCCCATAATTAGAAGACTTTGAATCAGGTAAACCACTATCATCTGCTTGTGATACATCAAAACTAAATTCACCAATCACTGGATCATCTGCATATTTTAAATTACCGAAATCCACCTTCGCTTTCTCGTCTACCATCTCCTGGTTATTACTTTCCGCCATGTTGTACAGTTTCTTTGCACACACACACACACATACACACACACACGCACACACACACACACACACACACACAAATCAAAGTAGAGTACTACAGGTCAACGGAGGCGTCCGATCGCACCCGTCGGCTTTGACCCGTGACGTAAGGGTGTTATGTTGTCTGATGGCGTGGAGTTCAATTTGATGAGTGTGTTTTGTTTGTAGATGTCGTCTTGTTGCAGTTGGTGGTATCCTCTGGTAATGTATTGGGTTCATTTGGGTGTCAGAGCTTGTAGTGTGCATTTTTCGGTCGTTACTGTTATAGAAGAACAGGAATTAGTTTCAGTGAGTTGTAAATTTTGAAGCAGAGCGTTCGGAAATTTCGTAGACACTGGACAGCAGCAATACATCAATTTCCCAACATAAATCACTGTAATCTTCTTAATGTGTCTTTAGTTTCTACCACACGGTTGAGAACCAAACTCGCATAGTTTATAATCACGAAGAAATGTGCTTTTTAAATAAAGTTCTATCCCATAGTCTTAGCTCTCCGATCTCTTTGTTGGTGGCCATACTATCACTTCCTTGGAACAGGCTAAATCCATTAACCACATAAAAAACTCTAGCTCTCAAAAGCTGAATAAAGCCATTGCACTAGAACTTGGCACAGTAAATAACCAAAATCAGAAATAGTAGGATCGCCACAAGAAGTATGTCCACGTGCGAGATCAGTCCATTTTGCGTGGTATTAATAAAAAACTTCGGGGAAAACCAAGCCATCATTGTGCCGGTGGACAAAGGCCGTACATCAATAGTTTTATACGAGACCGACTACGTACAAAAACACAGGATGTATTTTCCACACCTATTTTTAAAACATACTCATTTAACTCCACAGCTAAATTCATTGTGGCAATTAATACGGTTCTTGAAGAAATATATTCTTTATTTACCCCATTCCTTAAAAAAACTATGGTACTGACGAATCCGAAAACGACCACTTTCAGAAGTGTGGAGAGGTTCTATAAGCCACAAACTCCATTAAGGCCAATTATTAACTCTATCAACGCCCCGGATTACTTTTTGGCTAAGGAACTGCAAATTTTCCTGAGTAAACATTATTTTTCCATGACGATCATGCCATTAAGAAAAGATAGCATTTGATTAATCATCTCATACATGTGACTGTAACCAGTGACACAAATCTAGCAATTCTGGACATCGTCAGCATGTATACGAATATCCCCATTAAAGAGGTGATTCCTATTATTGTAGGCAACTTATGTCGGTACTCTCGTCTAGATTCACAAAAAATTAACGAATTCCTTGGTCTGCTCAGAACTGTTCTGGACCATAACTACTTCGCCTTCAAAGACACCGTATACGGACAAACCAATGGGTTGGCCAAGTGATCCCCTGTTACTATTATAATACCTAACGTTTACATCAATCACATTGAACACCAGTGTTTTGCAACCCATTCGCAAAACCTCCAAAGAGTAGTACGTTACAAAAGACACGTCGATGACGCCATACTTTAGTGTAATGGGACCGATGCCCAGCTGCAACTTTTTCAACAAGACTTTAATAAAATGCAGCCCCAAGATATAGTGTTCGATAGGATACCACTCTGGATTTACACTCTCAGTTTTGGATTTGGAAATTATGTTACAGGGCATTAAAGTTCACTTTAACATACACACATCAAAAGAACTTTTGCATGACCTCGGTTCCGAGAGTTCCGGAATCTGTACAGAAAATTGGAATCGAGATCGACATAAACATTATTTCCGCCCTTTTTATTTTTCATGTTGTACCACCATACAACGAGACCTTCGGAAATGGTGGTCCAGATAGCTATACACACCGGTACCTCTAACACCCAGTAGCACGTCCTCTTGCATTGCTGAATGCCTATACTCGTCGTGGCATACTGTCCATAAGTTCATCAAGGCACTGTTGGTCCAGATTGTCCCACTTCAAATGGTTCAAATGGCTCTGAGCACTATGGGACTCAACTGCTGAGGTCATTAGTCCCCTAGAACTTAGAACTAGTTAAATCTAACTAACCTAAGGACATCACAAACATCCATGCCCGAGGCAGGATTTGAACCTGCGACCGTAGCGGTCTTGCGGTTCCAGACTGCACCGCCTTTAACCGCACGTCCACTTCGGCCGGCTGATTTTCCCACTCCTCATCGGTGATTAGGCGTAAATTCCTCAGAGTGGGTGGTGGGGCGCGTCGTCCATAAACAGTCCTTTTCAATCTATCCCAGGCATGTCCGATAGAGTCCATGTCTGGAGAACATGCTGGCCACTCTATTAGAGCGATGTCGTTATCCTGAAGGAAGTCATTCACAAGATGTGCACGGCGGGGACGCGAATTGTCGTCCATGAAGACGAATGCCTCGTCAATACGCTGCCGATATGGTTGCACTTTCGGTCGGAGGATGGCATTCATGTATCGTACAGCCGTTACGGCGCCTTCCATGACCGCTAGCGGCGTACGTCGACCCCAAATAATTCCACCTCAAAACAGCAGGGAACCTCAACCTTGCTGCACTCGTTGGACAGTGTGTCTAAGGCGCTCAGCCTGGCTGGGTTGCCTCCAAACACGTCTCCGACGATTGTCTGGTTGAATGCACATGTGACACTCATCGGTGAAGAGAACGTGATGCCAATCCTGACCGGTCCATTCGGCATATTGGGCCCATCTGTACCGCGCTACATGCTGTCGTGGTTGCAAAGATGGACCTCGCCATGGACATTGTGAGTGAAGCTGCGCATCATGCAGCCTTTTGCGCACAGTTTGAGCTGTAACACGACGTCCTGTGGCTGCACGAAAAGCAGTATTCATCATGGTGTCGTTACCGTCAGAGTTCCTCCAAGACATAATCCGTAGGTAGCGATTATCCATTGCAGTAGTAGCACTCGGGCGGCCTTAGCGACGTAAGTCATCGACAGTTCCTCTCTATCTGTATCTTCTCCACGTCCGCACAACATCGCTTTGGTGCACTCCGAGACGCCTGGACACTTCCCTTGTTGAGAGCCCTTCCTGGCACAAAGTAACAATGAGGTACTGGCAGTCTAGGCACGGCTCAACTGTAGACAATACAAGCCGTGTACCTCCTTCCTGGTGGAATGACAGGAACTGATCCGCTGGCGCTGGCGTCTAATAGGTTCAAATGGCTCTGAGCACTATGGGACTTAACATCTATGGTCATCAGTCCCCTAGAACTTAGAACTGCTTAAACCTAACTAACCTAAGGACATCACGCAACACCCAGTCATCACGAGGCAGAGAAAATCCCTGACCGCGCCGGGAATCGAACCCGGGAACCCGGGGGCGTCTAATAGGCGCTGCTCATGCATGGTCGTTTACATCTTTGGGAGGGTTTAGTGACATCTCTGAACAGTCAAATGGACTGTGTCCGATACAATATACACAGTCAAAGTCTTTCTTCAGGAGTTCTAGGGACCGGGGTGGTGAAAAACTTTTTTTGATGTGTGTATTTAGGAAAGCAACGATGACTGGTTCTATTATGCAGTACTCGTCATCCAAAGCAACAGAAACTGTCTGCTCTTCGTGCACAGCTTTACCGCGCAGTTGGTCCCTCACTCGAAACAAAACCACCAGTGTGAGTTGGATGTCATCAAATTTATAGCCCATCCTAATGGTTACAAGCCAATCGTTGCTGATGATCTTCTTCAGCAAATGCAGTCGAAAGTCCCTTCTAACGATCAGTATCAGATTACCCTTTCATCTCCCAGTAATATAATTCTAAAAGAATTTTTTGCAGGATCCCATACGTAGTTGTTATATCCAATATGATCAGCAAATGGTTTAGAAAAGAGCTGATTGTTCCCGCCTTCTATACCCCCAGTAAGGTCGGGCACCTATTAAAGCGTCACGAAACCAGAGAAGACAATCGCTACGCGCAGTCTGGTGTCTATAGCATCCCGCGCAGTGAGTGTCCTTCCGCCTACATAGGCTAAACTGGCCGCTCCCTTAGTATACGGTTCAGAGAGGATCAGGCCCCTAGCAATTCTAAATCCGTCCTCACTAACCACCTGAAGGATCATAATCATTTCACTTCAGATGTAAACACAGGTTGCAGCTTTCTACATATTCAGCAAAAGGACCCTGTTTCAAATATGCTAGGAGAAATACAAATTATCCTCAGCATTAACCGTGATGCGCCGGGCATTTTGGATGAGCAAATTACACTTAAGCACTCAGCCATTTTGAATAACTTTCCTTTCTTGCAAGAAATTCCAGCCTTTTTTCCTCCTCCTTGTGGTTTATGATTATTGTAACTTACATATGCATACTTCTTAACTGGGTCAGCGTTTTCATCATTGCTTTGGTGGAACTTAACGAGGCTTAGATACTATACGACATGTGCCTATCTCCTTTAGCGAGGGTTGCAAAGTCTACCCAGTTTCTATTTTACATAGCTGTAAAATGTCCTCTTTTAATAGAAGTTTGCATATTTTAATTATTTGTCCTATGATTACGGAACAGTACTGTGCCTCATTATCTGTTTCCCCACTAAATTAAAATTTGCCTATCATTCGTGTTGTAAAATTTGTCTCAAATTTTATCTTGCATAAGCATTGAGTCACCGGCTTTTAGTTAGCAGTTTATGCACTGCTTCTACTTTTAATGTGTCCCTTTAGTGTAATTGTTGTAAGCTATTAATTGGTATAGGCTAGGAGTTTTTGACAGCGTGGACTTGGAGGTTTTGCTACCTTCTATTTTGTTTAGTTTTTTGATAGGAGTGACACATGTGTATGTTCTTTTAACTCATGAGTGTGGCACGCTATTCCACTTCGCCATATGTGTCTCCACTGAATTAAAAATTTACATTCCACTCATGGAAAGGGGGAGGTGTATCACTGTGTGGCTTCCAGTTAGCTTTCCTACTATTCTGTATTACCCCTGTTCAGTATGTTCGTTAACCACACATAATGTTCTCTTAATGCTCTTCGTGTGACTTCCTTGTAAAGTCCTTATTCTCTTTGGAATGTAAATCACTAATTTGAATTGTGAACGACCGGGCTAGTTGATCCCGCATTGTCCTTCCCGTCAACAGAAGGCAGTACTGTTGCCACTCTGATTTGCCAGTTTGGTGCCTCCTTCCCGCGCGCTACTCCGCGCTGTGCGCTAGCCGGCAGTACGCCGACTGCTGTACTCGCCCATCGCGGCACCCGGGGTCACAGCACAAAGGGCCAACGTCCTGGTGTTCATTGCACCTCTCTTTATCTAGGCAGTCGCCCGTAGTATTGTGTGGTGCAGATTTGTAGTTGACTTAGGTTTTACTGCACCTAGCACGACCGCTGGTTTCTAGAATGTTATATGGAACTTTCTTGTTTTCTCATACGCACTGCAGCGTGAAAAAATTATTTTGTTTCTTGTTTATTTTCAGTATCGCACCTGATGATGAACATGTAAGAGCCCAAAACCTATCGTGCTTTTAGTACTGAAAATAAAAAGAACCTTATAATTACAACAGTATCTTCAACCTCTACTACCTTAACATTTAAGTAAAGGCCAGACCTTGCTCGCTCTCAGGTATTCAGACTCTTTGATTGCTGTTTCACCGGTCAGCAAGCTTTTGAGCGCTCCAATCGAGAGCAGTTGTTCAGCCAACAAAACTGGTTTATCAGTTACATACTCATATGGCCACACACTTTTCTTACTACTCAAATTAAACTGATCGTTCTTAGAGAAATAATCCTCAGGTTTTAAGTGTGATACGCATTTTTCTAGAGTACATGTAAGAAAGTTAAAGGAACCTATGAACCAAAAGTTAATATAGCAATAATGTTCCGCTGCGGTAATTTTACTAAATGTTTTATACTTTCCATGTTTGTTGCCATCACAGAAACATCTCCTGAATTTATTTTTCCCGTTGTATCATGTTCATTTTCTCCCTGTTCTTTACGTAGGTTCATAATTATAAAATGAGCCTCTGAGAAACACTACTGTCCCTGTAAAATGAGGCCTATGATCTAAATTACAGCTAGCATATGTCGCTCCTCGAAATCTGCTTGTAAAATGGCAATGCTTTCTGTGTTTCACAAGTTTGCTTGAAGCGTTTCCTGCACGTGTGAAAAATTTGTGCTGTTCAAAGCGCTTCTTCCTCATCAAAACTCACAGTCATGTGCTGCTTTTGCAACAAGTAATTTTTATGCACTCAGCAATCAGATCTTTTGGTAAAACATTTCACACAGTCAGCCCCGCGGTAGAATCGAAACTCTCAATATTTCTCACAGTAAGCACAGTCTATGTAGAAATCAGTGCTTTATAGTTTGCGTACGTGAATTTCGTTAATAGCGCACGATTGTACCAAACATTTAATTTCTGCTTGTACGACACATGGTAGCTTTAATTGCTAGCAAGCTTCTCACAATTTTATTTAATCTGTCGTTGCGTTGGTCATAACGCTGTTGACTGGCTTAAGTTGTAAACAATCAACTAAATGAGTTATTCGCCGAAAGAGCAGACAGCGCTACGACCTACAGTTGTGTGAAATAGAAGAAGCATATTCAGCTGCACACTACATTTGTATGAAATAGGAGAAATGTATTAACCCTATTGACTGACTTAAGTTAAAAGCAATCGATTAAATGTGCTGCCGCAAGAGCAGACAGTGCCATGATCTGCAGCTGTATGAAATAGGAGAAGGATATTCAGCTGCACTCTACATTTGTATGACGTAGTATAAGTGTATTAACACTGTTGACTGATTTAGGTTAAAGGCAATCAATTAAATGTGCTACCGCAAGAGCAGACAGTGCTATGATCTACAGCTGTATGAAATAGGGAAAGCATATCAAAAGCAGACAGTGCTATAATTTAGAGCGGTATGAAATGAGGGAAGCATATGCAGCTGCACAGTTTACTGGTGACAACAAACCTTTGTTCGGGACTGGTACTCCAACCCGGATTTCCCGCTTTTACCCGACCGGTGCAGGACGTGAACACTGTGTCACTTACTGGGGTTTGCGTCAGTCCGGGAGGCATGCTTATGAAACAGGAATGGTCAAGGCAATTACTCGTAAAAAGTAGGAAATTCGTGTCGAGTCCCATCTGGCACGAATTTTCATATTGCACAAATAAATTGTGCAGCTGAATTCTAATCGTATTCACAACAGTGAATTCATTTTTCCAATGTAATTTTTATATTGTAAATAGCGCAAACAGCTCTCACATAATACAGTACAACGATAAGAAGAAGTAATGTTGCTACACGATAGCCTCAAAAGATTTCGCATGTAACAAAAATTATATATTTCCATCTTTTCGACTGACAGCTGTAACAGATTCAAATGTGTCTCATGATTATAAAATTTAGAGGCATACAGGTGAACCACATTAAATTCTTTTCGTCCATGATCTTTTTTTCGCTTATAACCATCCACTTGTGTTCAGATTATTGAATACCGTACACGTTAACTACAGATACATTTCCGTTGTTTTTCTCAAATATTTTCAA
This sequence comes from Schistocerca cancellata, assembly GCF_023864275.1. Lineage (NCBI taxonomy): Eukaryota > Metazoa > Arthropoda > Insecta > Orthoptera > Acrididae > Schistocerca > Schistocerca cancellata. The sequence continues at coordinate 420,933,642 of NC_064628.1, read as the reverse complement.
ATGATTCAGATTGCTAGTAAGTTAAATATTTGCCAAGTTTAATGCTTCTGGACGATAACTAGCGATGTAATTCACGTTGTAATTTTCTTGGTTCAAACCAACTATAATACCATTTGAAGCAATAGTTGTTCTTTGAACCAGCGTTTATCGATGCATGTTTGTATGGAATCACTTTTGGTAATTTTATGTGTGTTCCTGCACAAAACTCTTATTTATATGCATACTAACATTATGTTTCAAAACTCCCTTAATGCCCAACTGGAATCACGAACTTGTGAAGTTTATTGGTTAAGTATCATTATAGTATCATCAGACAGCGGTAAAGACGCGTTCTTGCTGTTCATGCACATTTCTCTAACCTCACTTAACATGGGAAGTAGGAATTTACAGAAAAGTGAGCCATTTTTCTTCAGCAGCGGACAGAACTCAAGTACACTATTAGTAGAAACTGGAAGACATGCATCTATCAAGTGTTTGGGCTCGTTAAATCCATTATAACTGGCTGCTATGCCAGCAGTAAACACGCAAATCCATCCACTGATCTTAATATGCTTTGCAGTCAGTTTTGGAAATTTGTGGTAACGTGTTATGGGACCAAACTGCTGAGGTCATCGGTCTCTAAGCCTACGCACTACTTAATCTAACTTAAACTAACTTACGCTGTGGACAACACACACACACACACACACACACACACATGCCCCAGGGAGGACTCGATCCTCTTGACGGGGGCAGCCGCACAGACTCTGCAAATCCGCCGCAGACCGCGTGGTTACCCCGCGCGGCTGCAGTCAGTTCACCCATTGTTTATAATTATATACTACCGAACTATTAGTAAAAGTTCCTCTTTTTCGTCAATATCTTGCATATGAGATGTCACAAAATTCCGGAATTTCGAGTTATATCTTGCAGTTGCAGCATGTGAAGTTGTGAGGCAGAGTTAAGATTGGTATATATGCTTAGTCAGCAAGGTCTTAGAGCATTTGCGACTTGCTGACCACGTAACATCAGAGGGAGAGTGCTGATGTGGCTAGTATGCACAGCCTGTGAGGTCTCAGACGAATAGAGACTGTTGTCATACTCAAACTTGTACGTGTCTCATTTTTCATATTAGAGATGTGTGGTATCATTGGTTATTATTTTCTGCATATGTTCCACAATCTCCAGATGTGTCACAGTGCTTTTTTTCTTTCATTGAGTATATTCCCATTTTCCTTTTTGGTCTTCTGTGTGGAATACTCTTCCTGATGAGACAGCATTCCCTTTCTTTCTTATTGAGGCATGAATTTGTCATGTTTGTTTTTGTCTCAGTCTAATATGAGTCTCTTTTTATTAGACGTTCTGACAATGTGGTGTGAGTATATTTACTTGTTAGTGTTCTTTGTATGCTCTTCGCACATGACACTAAAATTTATTGCAGTAATCCAAATCTTAAAGTCACAGCTAACACATTTTACTTCACATATTCTAAACTACTGCATAAATTCATTTGTATTGTGGAAATTGTATTCGATATTTTCAGGGCTCTGTGCCTCAGTCGGTGAAAACAGAACCCTTATAGCATTCCTGCGTTTTCCGTCTGTCCGTCCGACTGTTAAAAACCCTTTTCCTCAGGACAGAGGTATAAAGTTGACAATTACTGTCGCATACTGAGGTCTCTGGTCGTTTGTCGGTGAAAAAGTTTTAAGCTTCCAAGTCAATTCGGTCAAAAGATGCAGCCATTTACGACGCGTATGTTAATACTCGAAAACTCACTCAAGAAATCCTACAGGGTACTTCCCGTTGCCCTAAAATCGTGGTATTTGGCGAAAAGGGGGGTTCACAGTACAACCAAAGGAAAAAATCTAACTGTATATCTGTAATAATATCGCACGAAAGTGTTTTTTTTTTTTTAATTCCTATATGAGTCTCTGACTGTTCTGTCTGTTACGATCCCTTATTCTTAGGAATAGGTAGACGTATCAGGTTGAAATTCATACCACATACTGAAGCCTATAGTTCCTTGGCGGTGCAAGAAATTGGTGAGTTTCTAACTCAGTGCGTTCGAAATATACGGCTATATTTTTCACATATTTTCATATTCGCAATCTCACTTATCAGAACCTACATTGCACTCCTGTTGTCCTAAAATCATGAAATTCGGCAGAAAGAAAGGTTTCACAGTAGAAACCAATAGAAAAAATCCGAAAAAATTTGTAATTATATCACACGAATCTTCTTCTTTTTTTTATCTGTCTCTCTGTCAGACATTTCCGTTCCGTTAAGATCCCTTTCTCTCAGGAACGGGTAGTCGTGTCATGTTAAAATTTATCTCACATACTAAAGTCTACGGCCCCTTGGTGGAATGAGCTTCTAAGTGAATGCAATCAAAAGGCACGACCATTTATGTCACGTATTTTGATACTCGCAGACTCACACATCAAAATCTATAAATTACTTCCTGTTGATTCGTAATGATGAATTTTAGCGAGAAGTGAGATTTTACAGTACAAGTAACGGAAGAAATCCGAAAATTGTAATTTGCAATTATATCACAAGAAAAAATATTTCTTTTGTCGTTTGTTACCTGACGTCAAAGTCGAAACGAAAATAATCAGTATTACTGCATTACTGCATTCAGGCTAATGTTTGTTTCACATACAACTTGAAACGCCATATCTGTGTACAGTAACCGCAACTGGATATCTGATGATGGATAAATCCCGAAATGAGTCATATGACCAATAAGGTCATTCCTAGCCTTATGTTTGACTTTTACCACTGCGACCCAGTCAGCCTGAGTAGTCGACTGTTTCTTATATGACTTTATAGCACATTTACATTGTTAAAATTAAAACATCCTCGAAAATCTGGGAAGCCTTAGGCGATACCTTGCCAGTGCCAATGTCGGTAACAAGCAAAAATTGTCGAAATTATCAATTCCCAGAATGGATAAACTGTCTATATGAATATACATAGCTAAGTTTTGTACAGAATCCTCACTGTGCGAGCCCTCCTCACACTTGGTCAGTTTTCGGAGATGTTCCTAATTTTGTGTGTAAACCGGTTGTGGTACCTTATGGTGTTCCATTTTATGTTTGTGTTGTGGGATGAGGTTTCTAGTGTTATACTGCATTGTTATTTACACTTATGTGTTACTATAACTAAATTCTTCTTATTTTTGAGTCTTTCTGTTTGTATCTTACCTCATTTTTCTTTCGTTTTGGTAATTTGATGATCATGTTTAGTTCTTACTGGTAACTGTTGTTGCTTAGAGGCGTACTGCATTGTCTGAATACCATATTTCCAATGGTTGTTATTCTTTGAAAATACGCTGGTTTGATTTCTTGCGTATTATCATGTCTGTATCTCTTTCTGTTCTGAATATGCTGAAGCTGTGTCTTTTGGATTTAGTGATTTTGCAGTCTTGGTTGTGTATTGTTCTTCTGTTTCTATTTCAGTAATGAATCGAAAGTTGAGGTGTATGCTACACATCTTCATGTGTCATCTGTTTTCTTGTTCTTGTGGTTCATCTATGATGCATATGATATCATCTACATATATGTGCCTGTAGAGGACTTTATAGTTTTTGTTTCTATTATGTATGAAGAAAGTGTACCCGTCTTTGAAATTAAATTAAATCGGTAGGCATCTGGTAGGATCTATAATCTTTTGTTGTTTTGTACGAATGGTAAGGAGTTTATATACTTCTGTGGTTCTCTAGTTTCTATTCTTCCGTAAGTATTAGTGCACGAACTTCGCAATTTTGTATGAGGGGCATTCTTGAAATTAATAACTGGTCTCATAGGGCTATGGTCTTTATCTATTTTGAGCAACACCATATGCAGAAGCGTGTTTTTTAAATAAGTTTTGGACTTTTTTAATGTGATTTCAGCTTCATTTGGAATCTCTATTGGATCAGATTTTAGTTTCTCAAGATTATTTTTTTTTTTATAATGGGTCTTTGTTTTGTTCATATATTCCTGTATAACCATGAGCAATGTTACTTTCGTGTAATTTTGTAGTTATTGCCCCCTTTTTTGTAGTTTTTTCTTTACTGACTTGACAGGTTTACTCTGAAAAAAATTTATTTTCAGTTATTTTATGGGAGAACTATCAGGAAAAACAAACATAGTTTAGAGGCAATGAGGCGTGCTGTGTGGGCAATTTGTTTCCACAAACAATCCACTGAGCTAACACCAATGCACAATCTGTGCAACAACAGAAATGTGTTCACATAAACTCTCATTACCGGAACCTGTTATGAATTCAATTAAGCCGATATTCTGGTTTCTTGCAAACCCTTAGTTATTGAGGAAGTGTTTTCACGAAAAGACACAAAATACAAATGAAAGCCTCAATAATTTAATTTGGATTAGATGCTCAAAAATGACATTCTATGGACTTGAAATATTAAAAATAGGTGTCTACGATAGAGTTTTATGTTACAATAACGGAAATAATAGCAGAATTGAAGTTCTGAAGAGAATTGGTATACATCCTGGTGTGTTTACAACAAAAGCGTTTTACACCATCGACGAGAGCAGGGTCAAGAAAGCTAACCGATCAAGGTCTTACTTGCAAATACAGTCCAGCCAGATTCGAAGAGGAGAGAAGTCAAAAATGGAGGATAAGTAGTATCAGTATGGAGGATTTTAAAATTGAGGTAAGCTTATTACATATAGAAGTATGAGAAGAAAATCTTTGAACCTCATTTTCTCTGTTTTATATTTTTTACGTTATTAGAAGCCTTTTCTCAAAAATTACGTGCGCTAAAACTATGAAATTTTCAGAAACTGTTCGCAGCCTGTTCCTGTCACATTGAAACTAAAAAATACGAGATCCTGTAATTACATTCTGATTTTTGATCATTGTATGTAAAAACATTAATTTTGGATGTGCAAACTTTAAAACTCTGTTAACGATACAGTTAATAACTGTAGTTCAGTGGTCTTATGACCTTCTCAGGACACTACTATAAAATTTTCAGATTAATTGCATGATTAGAATTTGAGTTATGGCGTTTTATAAAAAGACAATAAAAAATTAAAAATTCAAATTTCCGGCAAAATATTAATCCTGCATATTTTATTATATTTTTCCGATAAAATGCAGCTCTTTTGCTTTACATATGCAAAATTTTAGATCTGTACATTAATAAATATGGTTGTAATGATTTTTTAAATAAATGTTTACATTTTGCGTTACATCCCCCCTTAATAGCACAAAACTGTAGTATACAGTAAGTAAACAAACTGTTTTTCCTTTTTATTCACATACACCTAAGACTCACTTCAAATATTGCAAAAAAAAAGAATAGGTTACTGATTTTACTGCGGAAATAGCTGAAACTTCAAATCTATTTTATCGTAAAACGTTAAAACACGAAATAAAATTACCATCCTTCTGTGACACTCACAAGGCCAACACACTTAATGTTTAGGCGCATACTGCTCACAATAATTAAATCAAAAACAGCAAATCGTATCCACTTGGAGTGCAATGTTTCACCATTTTAGACCTCCAGGGTAAGGAAAACGAACTATTGCCTCGAATATGTCGGACATCATACAAACATTATGCAGTTGCCTACACCAGTGTATGAGAACGACGTACCCCACCCATTTTTCTTGTAAGAAGCTCTCTGATGGGCCTATTCCAAGTAAGGGGTGTGACTTAATGAGGAATTTTGACACGTAACACGGTGAGTTGATGTGTCAGTATAATGCTGAGCTGTGACTGAGCTTAGTTTAGAAGCTCTCTGAGTGGCCTGTTTCCAAGAAATTAAATGGAAATAGGGGTTGGGCGAAAGGGAGGAGAGAGGTTTGGCTTATTAAGGGAAAGGGGCTTGATGTTCCCGTGTGTTTGCCTGTGCCTCTGCATCTGACAGTTAATAATCAAATTTTGTCCAGTGAGTACATTGTTCTCCTACTCTCAACCGAGCTGAACATCCAGGAACCTACCACAGCTCTACATGACTTTCATCCATGTCTTCTACATTTAAAGGCGATATTTCTACTCTCAAGCTCATCTCTGACAATTGTACTTGAGAGAGACCATGAGTTCTGTTTACCACCGAAAAGCTGTGATCCGGATAGCGCACCTCCTCCCATGTTGTCCACCATCAACTTGGCCATTTACCTGGTGTACTGCTGCACATGCGGTATATAATAAGAGCTCGCTGATGGCCGCTAACATTTTCCACATTTTGATCACAACAGCTGATGCCAGCCACTTAATTAAGACAGACTTACTGACTAGTGTGTAGGGGCAAATAGTACCCCATGTACGTATCTCCAATGTTACAGCTGCGATGAAAGACACTAGGGTCTTGTGTCTTATCACTCTGACTGTCAGTATAAAATCCGACAGTTCCCCAATACGAGGAAAGGCTACTAGCAAAAGTATCGTTGACCTTCAACCTAATTGAAATTGTAAAATACATGTAAGACCTGATTTTAACAGTTTAAAGAATTGAAACCATGGGTTAAATTACAGTAACGCTTTATTGAGATTGTTAACACTTATTCTGATACAGGTGTCGATGACGTGAATGGCGCTATCATGTAGGCAACAAAGTGGATCAGTACGTAAGTCTTCTAATGTTAACCTCAGATTGGGTATGAAGTGTGTAGAGCGACCTAAAGTGGACCATATAGAACTAATCATAGAAAATATAGATGCCAGGCTGAGATTCATTGGAAGAGTCTTGAAGAAACGTAATTCATCCATTGAACTTACGCTGAACGAAGGTGCTGAGTGCATTGACAGTCATGTGGTGAAAGTGCAAGTGCTCATGGCAACAGGGTCTGCTACGGCTGTCTAAAAACGAATAAGTTTGTTATTTACGAAATGCAAAATTCTTATTTTCTGGCATAGACCTTCCAGATTCAAACAAAAAAGACCTGACCACTGAAGATGCTTTAAAATAAAACGTCAAGTTTCTGGTCTTTTATTGAGTTGTGAAAGACTGCAACTAACTTATACGGTATTACAAGCTGATAATAATTAAAGTTAAACTTTCAAACCACTGCAGAAATAACGCCACTGGTCAGAATGACGCCAGATTGGCACGGAGTATTATCGGAGAAGGGGGAAAACGTATCGCAGCAGAAAAATAAATGGTTACAAAATGTAGCAATAGATGGTGCTGTAAGCATCAGAATTTAATAGTGGTGAACTACAAATGACAAATGAATCATACAATAATGCCCAAGATGTACGTTTGACATTAAACGAACTCTACTACTCATTGTGCATGAGTGTACAGGTGTGATACTGTTAGTTACGTAAGCCCATCCACCACGGCAAGGTCATATCACACCAGATGGGAAAAATTGTTTTTAATTGTCCTGAGGCCAAAAGCCGCATAAAAAGCATCAATCACATCGGTTTTTAGTTGTCCTGAGGCCAAAAACCGAATAAACAGCATAAATCAAAATCAAATAAGACTATTAATTTCCGTGTGACTGGCGAAAAACATGTTCAGTACGCTGTCCACTGTTTTCTGCAACAAGTTGGAATCGAGAAACAGCATGTTCCACAACTGATCAAAGTGTTTCCGGGGTCACGTCAGAATGTGTTGCGCAGTGCGTGCCTTCAATGCTGCTAAGTTTGCAATGGAAACAGTGAACACAACGTCTTTCAGATAGCCCCACAGCCAGAAGTCACACGGATTAAGATCAGATAATCGGGATGGCCAGGCTGTAGGGAAATGTCGGCTGATAATTCTAGCATTTTCGAAATGGCACTTCAGCAACTGCTTAACTGGATTTGCAATGTACGGAGGTGCGTCATCTTGCATAAAAATGATCCCATCCACAAATCCACGACATTGGAGAGCTGGAATGACGTGGTTGCGCAAAAGACACTCATAACGCTTACCAGTTACGGTACAGGAAAACGGACCGGAAGCACCTGTCTCTTCGAAAAAACATGTCCCTATGATAAATGATTCCGTAAACCCGCACCACACAGCGACCTTTTCAGGATGAAGTGGTACTGGCTGATCTGCGTGTAGATTTTCCGTTGCCCATATTCGACAATTCTGTGTATTGACATTTCCTGTCAGATGGAAATGGGCTTCGTCTGTCCACAAAATCTTTCACGGCCAATCATTATCCACTTCCACTCGAGCAACAAATTCTAAAGCAACGGTCTCTCTTGCTGGCAAGTGAATAGGAAGCAATTTTGAATGGACAGCAGAGAAGAATGTTTCGGGGAATTTTACGCACCGTTTCATGGGTATGTCCAATTTTCACGCATTTCTTCGTGCACTACACGTTTGCACACCACCACTCGTCTCCTCTTGCATCGCTGTGGCCACTGCTTTCACTGACGTCGAAGCAATTCGTTTCCCCCCTCTACCAGGTTGCGCACCAAAAGAACTCGTCTTTTCGAATTTCCAAATCATTTCCTCCAGATCCACGGCAGTCACCGGACGAACACCTTTTTTCAAACCCTCCAATGTCCGGAACTTCTGCAGAGCGACGTGTGCACAATCATCATTCTTGTAAAACAGCTTTACAAGCACAGCGCGATCTGCATTGAGACAGTCATGGTAAACGTCACAGACGCGAAAGGAGGAAAAGCCGTGTACCCACCGTGTTTACACCAACTTCAATAGGTCGTGCGCATGACAGGTGTTTTCATTTACATATTCTGTCTGAGACATACAGAACTATCTGTTGATCAATTTTCACACTATTTTTTTTCTTCTGCCATAGTTTTTCCCCTTCTCCGATAATACTCCGTTGCAATTTGACGTCATTGTGACCAGTGGTCTTATTTCTGCGGTGTTTTGAAAGCTTAACTGTAATTATAATCACCCTTTATGTAAGTTCACTGACAGGCGCCCTGCCATGCCATGTCCAGCTTGACTTCCAGGAGCTTGATTTAAGAAAGAATGTGCTTCTGGAAACATGACAGGTAGCCTGTCAATGAGCTTTAATAGGCGTCAATTTCAAACAGCTTCCCCTGACGAAAAATTCGTCATAGAAGCAAATTAAAAAAATAAGTTGGCTTACTGAACTTTATACCGCATTGCCAGCATCATTTATTTCTAGGTTTGCACTGTGATCGTGGCAACATTTGAAATAGTGACGAACAGTTTATTGTTATCACGATTACATCAAAATAATGACATTGTGTGAATTTTCATTCTATGTTTATCAATTTTCCTTTTTCTTAGTAACTCTTGATAACGAATAACAATTATTTTGTCAACTTGTACTTAAGTTCATCCTCATTCCCCAAAAATTTTTTTTTTTAAGTTTATGTTTTTGAAGGTCTAGATTTTGAGATAGTTAAGGCCTTCCAACAACAGATTTAAACATTGTAATAGAAAGTTTACTTTTGCAAGGCACTGTAGTGCCCAATTATTTACTCAAGAAATGTATAATTTTGGGCTCCAAACTTTAAATTTGTTCATCTGAGAAAGATACATTTTGGAGATACGTCACTTGGAAATCAAACCACCCATATTACATCGTCCCAAATATGTCTCGTAAAATGAGCACGATCAGAAAATCAGAGAAATTAGAGTTCATAAGGAAGTTTATATACTGTCGACCTTCCCACGCACCATTTGAGAGTAGTACAGAGAAGAGGGAAAACGACAGTGCTACCGGACATACCCTGTGCCACACACGGTAAGGTGGCTAACGGAGTATAGGCGTAGAAAGCAAGGGAACGGAAGGTTGGGTACACATGTAGTAGTAACCCGTGGTTGGTAAGGACCGAGAATACAGAGTTTCGGTCATCAGGCTTATAGAAGACAACTGGATTTACTACACTCGTATAATCGAGGAAATTTTGGAAGTGAATGGAACTTGATTAGCTGGTAGATTGTGAGCGCGGAGACCTTGAGAAGGAGTTCCTAGAATAGTAGAAGGGGCTATGGAATATACGGGCTGTAAAGGTGAAAAGAAAGTCGGTGAAAGGGGAGGATTAATGATTCAACCCTATTTATTTCACGGTTCAGTCACATTAACGTGACCACCGCCTATGTTCACCGCCACCGTACAATAACCACTCACAGAAGGCACGCGGCAGTAATGACAGCGGGGGTCATATAAAGGTTGTTGGTGATGTGGAAAATCCCAAGAATAACACGGACCCATCAGAACAACCACACCAGCAACAGAACACCAACACAAGGGAACACAACCGGGACAGACAGACCAGTACACCCACGACACACCCACTCACCACAAATGCAACACAGGCGCCAACTACAGCTACACAAACAAGCAACACCCAAGCCAGCCCATCCCCAGCACCAAGTCGTTTACCAGCGGCCGCCAACACAGCACCAAACCCACAGGCCGACACAAACAGTACCCTGACCAACATTGGGAGAATATCGGAAACACTATTCCCCCAAAACCCGATCGTCGGCTACCTCGTAAGAGCGATCCCGATCATCACTACACATCTCACAGCTTATGACAGCCCAACCGGGCCAGCATATGGCCCACATACTAAACGCAGTAACAACGCTCTTTACTATCTAGAATGGCTAACACACCACCACCGCCCCCTCACACTAACAACCAAATACTATCACAGATCCTGTTCTGGAACGTAGACGGGATCGAAAACAAAAGAGCCGAACTGGTGGCGCTAATGGAGAGGAGGGGCTTCCCCATCGCTCTCATAAGCGAAACTAAACTCAAACCGCACAACAACTTAAACTTCACCGGCCATTGCGTCTACCGTACCGACCGAATGGACGGCAGCGGTGGTGGCGGAACGACCATCATCGTACACAAAAACATAGAGCACACGAACATCGAGCTCCCTGTACTTGAGGCTACGGCCGTCAGGGTCAAGTTCAACGGAGCTTACATAGTGCTGATATCGGTCTACAACACACCTAGGAACATCAGCACACGAAATATCAGCTCACTACTCAACACAGCACCGCGAGTAATCGCCGCTGGTGATCTAAACGCCAAACACCCCGACTGGAATTCACGTATACGAAACGCCAACGGCAAAAACCTATACGAACATGCACTAGATAGAAACTATATCACACTTGCACCGGTTGAACCGACTTATATTCCTTACCAAAGGAATCATAGGGCAGACGTGCTAGACATGGCCCTCATCAAGGGCATAACAGTAACTCTCAACCTTAAGGTTGTAAACGATCTGCCCTCAAACCACACGCCTGTAATACTGCACACGGAAGGAACACTGCAGAACAACGAACCACGCAGGATACTGCACTACAAGCATGCGAATTGGATTCTGTTCAAGGAAACGCTTGATAGTCGTATTCCTGAAACTCACAAGATTACACAAACAGAAAAAATCGATGCGGCTGTTGTAGCTCTTGCCACTGTTGTCCAAGACGCAATGGCTGACTCCATACGAATTCGACCATCACAACATCATTCAGCGGCGCTACCTCAGGAGATACTGAACACTATCTCATTGAGAAACAGTCTCAGGAGATAATGGCAGAAAACCCGGAACCCGTTGTATAAACGGCACGTTAACAGGCTCCAGGGAATCATACGGGAAAAAGAACACATTTAAGAACACACAATGGGATCAAAAACTCGCTGGGGATGGATACCACACGTCCTGGAGTGTGGCAGCTAGCCCGACACTTCACCAGGGAGAAACACTACACCACAACGCTACAGGGACCAGACGGCCCCGCCTACTCCGCGGAGGAGAAAAATGTCTCTGAGCACTATGGGACTTAACTGCTGAGGTCATCAGTCCCCTGGAACTTAGAACTACTTAAACCTAACTAACCTAAGGACGTCACACCATCCATGCCCGAGGCAGGATTCGAACCTGCGACCGTAGCGGTCGCGCGGTTCCAGACTGTAGCGCCTAGAACCGCTCGGCCATCCCGGCCGACCGCGGAGGAGAAGGCGGAGTTCATGGCCACCACACTAGCAGCGTCTTTCACACCGAGCCTGGCTCCTTCCGACCCAGCGTTCACACTTGAAACTGACCAGGTGGTTACACAGCTCGTAGCCCAGCCAGCGCGCACCGAAATCAGACGCACAACAACAAATGAAATCACATGGGCTATTATGCACTCCACACCTAGGAAAGCCCCTGGTCACGATGGCATTCAGAACCGCGTTCTCCAGGAGCTCACGGTCAAAGCCATAAAATATCTCACCTACATTACGAATGCCATCCTCAAACACCAACACTTCCCTGCCTTTTGGGAGGTGGCCAAAATCCTGACGTTCAGGAAGCCAGGGAAAGACCACTCCCTCCCACAAAATTACCGACCCATCAGCCTGCTGAGCGCGCTCAGTAAGGTCGTTGAGAAGGTGATTCTAAAACGATTCACTCGGTTTTGCATTGACAATGACACCCTGCGCTCGGAGCAATTCGGATTCACTCAACAACACAACTACTGAGAGTCGTAGAATACATAACACACGGCTACAACACGAACAAAGCAACTGGGTCAGTGTTCCTTGACATCGAGAAAGCTTTCGATCGTCTCTGGCACAATGGCCTCATCCGCAAACTCACGGGCGCTGGGTTCCCCGACGGACTCGTATGTCTAGCACACTCATACCTCACCAACAGAAGTTTCAACACTGACATTCAGGGTAAACAATCGACACAACATATTATCCAAGCAGGGGTACCCCAAGGTAGCATCCTAGGGCCCCTCTTGTTTAATCTCTACATTAATGATATTCCAACGACACAAAACACGACGGTTGCCATCTACGCGGATGACACAGCCATCCTTGCGCAAGATTGGAAACCGTCAAACATTAATAACAGACTACAGACAGCACTCAGAACTGTCGAGCCTCGGTTGGAGAAGTGGCGTATTAACGTAAACGTCGACAAGTGCGAGGCAGTTCTGTTCACTCGCAGGCTGAAATTACTGCGCAAACACCAAAATTGCAGACCAATAACACTACATGCAAGTCCAATACGCTTCGCTGCGAAAGTCAGATACCTCGGTTTTTGGCAAGACCGGAAGCTTACATGGGGGAACCACATACAATACATGACCAACAGGGCAAACGCGAGGCTCGAACAACTTTATCCTATGCTCAACAGGAACAGTACACTGAATAGGAGGGTGTCTAGGACATTATACATGACACTGATTAGACCGCTGATGACATACGCAGCTCCTGTCCGCCGCTCGTGGTCTCGCCGTAGCGTTCTCGCTTCCCGAGCCCGGGGTCCCGGGTTCGATTCCCGGCGGGGTCAGGGATTTTCACCTGCCTCGAGATGACTGGGTGTTTGTGTTGTCCTCATCATTTCATCATCATCCAGGAAAGTGGTGAAATTGGACTGAGCAAAGGTTGGGAAATTGTACGGGCGCTGATAACCACGCAGTTGAGCGCCCCTCAAACCAAACATCATCATCACATACGCAGCTCCTGTCTGGGGATACGCAGCGTCCACACACCTGGACCGCCTCCAGAAAATACAGAACAAGGTATTACGTATCATAAGCAATGGTCCCCGATACACACGGACAGCGGATCTTCACCGAGAATACCGACTGGAGACTCTCCAGGAGGTATTCAAAAAACTCGCCACACGACTGTACAAGAAATCAAGTCACTCGAACAATCCTCACATCCTACACATGGGCAACTACGATCACAGCCATAGATGGAAACACAAGCGCCCAAAGACACTCCTTAGGGACTAGCCATCTATGGTAACTTCGTAACTACGCAAACGACACAATGAGGTGAACCCCTGCACTTCAGCCACTGACTAGCTTGCTAGCTGAGCCTCTGCCATGAGAACTGGCAATCGTAGGGAAGCCCCACACGACACACAAACAAACTCCCAACACATATCACACTGCCAGTTCCTTTGAGGACCATCGAACTGACAAACCTAAAACGACATGGCTATGTTACAGGAACCGCAGCAGCAACAGCTGGCCCAGGAGACATCGTCGGCCCAGCAGCAGCAGGGCTCACCTCGTCGACACGACTGATCATTCCATGACAATCTGGCATTGCATCTATGGTACTGATGCATGATACCCAACCGCAAACATAACCTTAACTTGCACGATCTGTCGCAGATAGCAAGAAACCGCTAATGCCCTTACTACCCAACCTGACACTGTCGCAGAGGCTTTTTTTTCCCTTGGCACTTGCCTTGGCACTTTTTCCCTCTGCCCTTAAAACCGCTCTTCTTACAAGCCTGACTCTGTCGAGCTTTTTCGGCCACTTCTATGACCCAGATGCGCCCGTATTAATGGGTAACCCTACCCAGACGTACGGATAACATCGCAGTTCCTCGCTCCTGCGATCTCCTCGATTCTAAATACTAACAATGCAGAGGTGACAGTAGACCTTTTGAGTTGGTCACCATGCTTGTGCGAGCGTGGAGGGGCTCACACCTTTTCGAAAAAAAAAGTGGAAAAGAGTGCATTCATTGTCGTATTGCGGGAACAGAGCAGATCATTGGCTTTCGGCCCAAGGGCGGAAGCACTTCCGAAACGGTTAAATTTGTAAACGGTTAAAGGATATCCTGCATGGCGAAACAGCGCTGTCAGAATCGGTGCCGAGGCAACGGTAGTGTACCAAGGGCCATATACGACAGCGGTGAACGACGGCTGTGGAGATGTATCCAGGCGAGTAGACGGGCAACCCCTGAGCGACTGACGGCTTAGATGAACAAAGGGGCTTCCAACAGTGTTTCCTCAACGACTGTTCAGCGAACGTTGCTACGTGTGGGCCTGCGCAGCAGGTGCTAGGTTCATGCAGCCATGTCGACTGCTATTCATAACGACGAAGGCAGGAATTTGCACGGCAGTACCGCTATTGGATGTTCACTGAGTGGTGACAGGTGGTCTCTTTAGAAAAATCACGCTTAATGCTCCATCTGACAGATGGCCGTTGGCATGTTGGGCCCTGCAGCAACTGTAGGAAAGGTCCAGGCCAGAGGAGGAAACGTTATAGTCTGGGGAACGTTTTCGTGGCATTCCTTGGGTGATCTTGTCTTTCTAGAAGGCACAATGGATCAACACAAGTATGCGTCTATCCTTGGGAACTACGTCCACCCCTAAATGGAGTTTGTTTTTTCCTCGGCGCGATGGAAGGACAATACAATGTGTCACACAGTTTGCAATGTACATGCGTGATTTGAAGAAAATCAGAGTGAGTTCATCGTACTCCCCTGGCCACCAAACGCCCAATCAAGAATCTGGGGAACCACCTCGATCGGAATGTTCACGCCATAGATCCTCAATCCCTGTCGGTACTTTCCAGAACCTCACTGACTCTTCCCGCAGGTCCGCACTGAAAAAAAAAAAAAAAAAAAAAAAAAAAAAAAAAAAAAAAAAAAGACTGGACCACTTAGTTTCAGTCTCATACAATCTTGGACCATTGAGATCCATGTCTGTGAAGTCGGTGCTGATCTTTTGTTTAAGTTCCATAACACTCAACTAATAAATTGTCATCATTATACACTCCTGGAAATTGAAATAAGAACACCGTGAATTCATTGTCCCAGGAAGGGGAAACTTTATTGACACATTCCTGGGGTCAGATACATCACATGATCACACTGACAGAACCACAGGCACATAGACACAGGCAACAGAGCATGCACAATGTCGGCACTAGTACAGCGTATATCCACCTTTCGCAGCAATGCAGGCTGCTATTCTCTCATGGAGACGATCGTAGAGATGCTGGATGTAGTCCTGTGGAACGGCTTGCCATGCCATTTCCACCTGGCGCCTCAGTTGGACCAGCGTTCGTGCTGGACGTGCAGACCGCGTCAGACGACGCTTCATCCACTCCCAAACATGCTCAATGGGGGACAGATCCGGAGATCTTGCTGGCCAGGGTAGTTGACTTACACCTTCTAGAGCACGTTGGGTGGCACGGGATACATGCGGACGTGCATTGTCCTGTTGGAACAGCAAGTTCCCTTGCCGGTCTAGGAATGGTAGAACGATGGGTTCGATGACGGTTTGGATGTACCGTGCACTATTCAGTGTCCCCTCGACGATCACCAGTGGTGTACGGCCAGTGTAGGAGATTGCTCCCCACACCATGATGCCGGGTGTTGGCCCTGTGTGCCTCGGTCGTATGCAGTCCTGATTGTGGCGCTCACCTGCACGGCGCCAAACACGCATACGACCATCATTGGCACCGAGGCAGAAGCGACTCTCATCGCTGAAGACGACACGTCTCCATTCGTCCCTCCATTCACGCCTGTCGCGACACCACTGGAGGCGGGCTGCACGATGATGGGGCGTGAGCGGAAGACGGCCTAACGGTGTGCGGGACCGTAGCCCAGCTTCATGGAGACGGTTGCGAATGGTCCTCGCCGATACCCCAGGAGCAACAGTGTCCCTAATTTGCTGGGAAGTGGCGGTGCGGTCCCCTACAGCACTGCGTAGGATCCTACGGTCTTGGCGTGCATCCGTGCGTCGCTGCGGTCCGGTCCCAGGTCGACGGGCACGTGCACCTTCCGCCGACCACTGGCGACAACATCGATGTACTGTGGAGACCTCACGCCCCACGTGTTGAGCAATTCGGTGGTACGTCCACCCGGCCTCCCGCATGCCCACTATACGCCCTCGCTCAAAGTCCGTCAACTGCACATACGGTTCACGTCCACGCTGTCGCGGTATGCTACCAGTGTTAAAGATTGCGATGGAGCTCCGTATGCCACGGCAAACTGGCTGACACTGACGGCGGCGGTGCACAAATGCTGCGCAGCTAGCGCCATTCGACGGCCAACACCGCGGTTCCTGGTGTGTCCGCTGTGCCGTGCGTGTGATCATTGCTTGTACAGCCCTCTCGCAGTGTCCGGAGCAAGTATGGTGGGTCTGACACACCGGTGTCAATGTGTTCTTTTTTCCATTTCCAGGAGTGTATTTGTGAGATTTTCTACATTAATGTAAAGGCTGTATATGTATATTCTCTTAATGATATCACAATTCATCGACAACGAGTCAAATTTCCATGTGTCATAAACTACGACGTAGTTTTTGTTTGTCTACACAGCGTTAATCGAGAGACAATCTATAAACGTGGTTTAGACTGGCAGGACTCTACGGACAAGTTGGTCGTTAATCAGGTAACATTTTGCATATCTGCATAGGCCTACATCAGATCTCTGGGAGAGAGAAATTGAAAAACACAGCATCAATTGCTCTTTTTATCTAATGTCCGCAGATTAAAAGCTCCAATGGCAAAGCGTCCACGCTCATGCAAATACGAAAATTATATGAGATAGTTGGAAGATGAATGCTTACGCTGTTGCTGCAACGCTAATCCCAGAGGTAGCAGCTTGATAGTATCTGTGTCACAAAACAACGATTACACAACCGACCTGTGAGAGGCATTTAGGATGTTTGCTATGTCTATTTGGGTGAGCAGTGATCTGACCCCTCATTTCTGTTTCTGATGCACAATTCATGAAACAGTTTACCTCAGCTTACGTCACTCAGAGGCAGACCATGTTCGCTTCACAGTAGATTCCAGTCGAAGCTAATATTGGCTTAGGTTGCAACTTCAGACGTCATAACGTGACGTCCTAAAAGCTAGCGATGGCTTCAAATTGATGAAAAAAAAGAAAAAAAAACGTTTCAGTGGCACTAACAGATGCAGGAAAGAATGAAAGCATAGATTAAAGTAGAATGATCTCAGGAAATCATTCGTTTTTTCCTCTCTATTTCTCCATAAATATTCCGCAAGCCTCTTGACGTTGTATGGTGGAGGGGGGTCCTTCTGGTACGACTAAATGATCCCCCTTTCCCTCCACTCGCAAATGGCGCGTGAGAAGAAAGACTGTCAGTAAGCCTCTGTATTGGCTCTAATTTCTCGAATTTTCTCATTATGGACATTTCGCGACACTTATGTGGAAGCAGCGTGTTGTCCAACTCTCACCGGAAAATACTAACGATTTCAGTAGGAAATCTCTCCGTGATCCCGTGACGAAACGGCCGCTCTTCTCTATTCTATCAGTCCTAAGTGGTAAGAGTCCTGCTTCGTGGATGAATTACGTCTCCTTAAGATCCTTCCTATGAATCATAGTCTGGCATCTGATGTTTCCTTCTTTTTGTTTTACGTGGTCGCCCCAGACTCGATGTTCTACGCTAGTTATGGTTTCCAGCAATTTATCATCAGTAGTTTAGTTGTACAATAGTGGATTTCTTTTCCTGTGTATGCGCAATACGTTACATGCATTTACGTTCAGGGTCGACTGCCAGAGCCTGCACTATTCATCAATCCTCTGGAGGTCATTTTGCAAATCGATACTGTCTGCTGGCGTTGCTACCTACCTCATACCACATCATCTCCAGACAGCCTTAAAGAACTACCGATGGATTCTACTAGATCATTTATATACCTTATAAACAGTAACGGTCCTATCACACTTCCCTGAAGTATACCTGAAGTTACCTTTACGTCTGTTCCTTTTGTTCCGTTAACAGCGACATGTTGAGTTCTGTCTGCAAGGAAGTCTCGTATCCAGTCGCAAATCTGGTAAGATACTCGGTAAGCCCATATTCTATTCCACTAAACCACAGTACAGCAGAGTCTCAAATGCCTTTGAGTTCGGGGAACATGGTATCAACCTGATCGCGATGTCTAAATCGCTGTGGATCTCGTAAAAGAACAAAGTAAGCCGTTTGCGGAATCGATACTAATTTTTATATAGGAGACTTTCGTTCTCCGAAAAATTCAAATACATTAGTGCAAAATGTGTTCCAAAATTCTAAAACATTTTAACATCAACGATATAGACCCTTCTTGAAAACGGGAATGACCGATTTTTCCCCAGACGCTAGACACCATTCACTGCTCCACCGACCTAGGATAAACTGCTGCTAGAAAGGGAGCAAGTTCTTTCTCATAATCTCCGCAGAACTCTACAGGTATCTCATCTGGTCATGACGCCTTTCCACTGCAAACTGATTGTAGTTGCTTTTCTATTCCACTATCAGCTATCCCAACATCTGCCAGTTCGAAACTCGTACGATGATTGACATGAAATACAGTGTTACGGTCTCCCACGGTGAAACAGTTTCGGAAAATCGAATTCAGTATTTCGACCGTCTCTCTGTTAATTTCAGTTTGGGTGCCACTACTGTCACAGAGCGACTGGACAGATGATTTCGAACCGCCTACTGATTTTACGGAAGACCGAAATCTCTTAGGGTTTTAAGTCATGTCGACTGACGAAATTTTATTTTCAAAATCAAAAATCACTGAACGCCTCTCTCACTGCTTTCCTTACTCTCTCCATTTGTCTTGTTGAACGTATCTTGGAGAGTGGTTGTTGTTGGACGAGTGAAGCCGTGGCTTGTGAGTCGGACAGTTGTGAGTCACCATCCGTAGTGGCAGTGTGACTGCTCTGCTTAGTCAGTTACTGCTAGATAAGATTACAACTGTGTGTTGACGTTACGTGTTCCAGTTTGTGCCCTCATAAGTGCCTTACGATAACGCTTTCTCACCGGGAGCACCTGTAAATGCAACTGTTAAGAATAATAATATAAAGAAAATATTCATCTACAGGTACCACAAAAATCAACATAAAAGCAAGTATGAATCTGTGCTCGAACTATGCTCCAATGAATGTTCGATTTCTTACTTACAGAGACATGCTTGTAACACAGAGCTCCAAGTCATAAAACATCCTTTGCGTTACATTCTAGCACTCGCTTCAACTATATCCAAGAGTAAATCTCTACTTCAAATCAATGGGCACTATCGCCTTTTTGCTTTTGTTATCACTTAATTTGTAACTTTCTGTTGTCAATTTATACACTCTTTTTTACATAAAACCGCTACGCTTGCAGGTTCGAATCCTGCCTCGGGCATGGATGTGTGTGATGTCCTTAGGTTACTTAGGTTTAAGTAGTTCTGAGTTCTAGGGGACTGATGACCTCAGATGTTAAGTCCCATAGTGCTCAGAGCCATTGGAACCATTTTTATATAAAACCCTTTAAAAGTATACTACTGGTTTCAAATCATTAAGCCCTTAATAAAGACTAATTATGTTTTCACAAAAGATCCACGGGATTACGAAAATTATTGTATCATCGAACTTATTCAAAGTAAATACTTCAAAACAAAAAACCAATTATGCTTTCACAAAAGATCGATTGGATTACGAAAATTATTGTATCATCGAACTCATTCAAAGTAAATACTTCAAAACAGGAGGTTTTATCTGAACTTCCAGGGTCAGCGTCGTCTATGGAGATGTCGAAATAATTGGCTTACCACGAGGAAGCAGTCTTTGGTTCAAATGGCTCTGAGCACTATGGGACTTAACATCTGAGATCATCAGTCCCCTAGAACTTAGAACTACTTAAACCTAACTAACCTAAGGACATCACACACATCCATGCCCGAGGCAGGATTCGAACCTGCGACCGTAGCAGTCACGCGGTTCCGGGCTGAAGTGCCTAGAACCGCTCGGCCACCGCGGCCGGCGAAGCATTCTTTCACCAACGTTACTTAATATCAACATCAATGACCAACAACTTCCGGCGAATACAAGGAGTTTCCTTAATGCCGATCTGGGATTAGTTAGTCAAGGGAAATATTTTGATGTTGAAGTCCACTTGAAAATGATATTCGTCCAAACTCAGCTAAAACCCAACTCTGTATGTTTCATCTTAAGCACAGTAAGGCACTTGGCAAACTTACCACGTGGCAAAGGATACAATTAGTATACTATAAATACATATCATTCAAAATACCTGGAGGTCATTCTGGATCTTACTTCGAGGTACAGGCAGTGCTGCAACAATACCAGAATGAGGATGGAAGCCAGATCAATGGTAGCACGCGGAGCTCTCGACGACAGCATAAGCAATATGTTACAGTGTTTCTTAGTATATATGACCAAACTGGTACAAATTTACCCACTCAAAAAGTGTTGACAAAGGGCTAAATGAAATGTTTAGGTTCATTACAGGTTGTTTAAAACCTACGCCACTTGTAAAACTCTTCCATTTTACCGGCATCGTGCCACCTGACGTTCATCGTGAAGTAGCTGCCAATGCGAAGAGATCACATCTACCTCATTGGGAAACCCGTCCATTAGATGGGCACGTTCCAGGAACGCCAAGACTGATGTCCAGAAGACCTTGCCTCAAGAGCACTTCACATTTGCGAACAACAGTAGCAACAGCAAGGAAACAATGTCGACATCTCAACTTGAAAACTCCACCAGGCCTCTCCCTTCGGAAAACCTCCCAGCTGGGCATGGACATATTCGGATTGTCTAGACGTTACTCAAACGTCTTTGTTCTGGGGTTGAACGATCCAGAAATAAACCCCAGAAATGGAATGCTATCCTGTCGATACCACCAACTGTGACTGCAGACAACCATCCTCCGTGGAGCACCTACTCGACTGTCAACTGTACCATGCAAATTGCACAGAAGAAGATCTACTGCTTGCGTCTCCTAGCACTATCGAAGTTGCAAGTAGTTTAACTTGATTATTCTTCCGTTAACTTTCTTTTGATGGTAATAATTAAGTAAACTAAAGAGCCAAAGAAAATGGTACACCTGCCTAATGTGTAAGGGCAGCGAACGTCTTGGCACGGACTCGACTAATGGCTGAAGTAGTGCTGGAGGGAACTGATGCTATGAACCTTGCGGGGCTATCCATAAATCCGTAAGAGTACGACGTGTTAGAGATCTCTTCTGAACAGCAACCCAGATATGCTCAATAATGTTCGTTCCTGGGAGTTTCGTGGCCAGTAGAAGTGTTTAAACTCAAAAGAGTGTTTGGAGCCAGTCAAAAGAGTGTTTGGACGTTTGGGGTGTCGCATTGTCCTACTGGAATTGTCTAAGTCCGTTGGAATGCACAATAGACATGAATGATTGCAGGTGATCAGACAGGATGCTTACGTACGTGTCACTTGTCAGGGTCGTATCTAAACATATGGGGGGTCCCATATCACTCCAGCTGCACACGCCCCACACCATTACAGAGCCTCCACCAGCTAGAACAGTCCCCTGCTGACATGCAGGGTCCATGGATTCATGAGGTTGTCTCCATACCCGAACACGTCCATGTCCTCGAAAAAATGTGAAACGCGACGACCAGGCAACATGTTTCCAGTCAGCAACAGTCCAATGTCGGTGCTGACAGGCGAGGCGTAAAGCTTGTGTAGTGCAGTCATCAAGTTTACACGAGTGGGCCTTCGTCTGCGAAAGCCCATATCGATTATGTATCGTTGAATGGTTCGCACGCTGACATGTGTTGATGGCCCAGTACTGAAATCTGTAACGATTTGCGGAAGGGTTGCACTTCTGAAACGTTGAACGATTCTCTTCGGTCGTCGTTGGTCCCGTTCTTGCAGGGACTTTTTCCGACCTCAGTGATGTCGGAGATTTGATGTTTTACCGGATTCCTAATATTCACGGTACGCTCGTGAAATGGTCGTACGAGAAAAACCTCACTTCATCGCTACCTCGGAGATCTGTGTCCCATCGCTCGTGCGCCGACTATAGCATCACGTTCAAACTCACTTAAATCTTCATAACCTAACATTGTAGCAGCAGTAACCAATCTGACAACTGCGCCAGACACTTGTCTTATACAGGAGTTGCCTGTTTACATACCTCTGTATTTGAATACGCATGCCTATACCAGTTTTTTTGGCCCTTCATTGTATCTGTTTCCGACTAGAGTAAATAAAATAAACAGTAGAATCATTACAATTAGCATAATTTTTTCTTAAACTAAAGCAAATATTGTCTGGGGGATCCCATGGTCAGATGCGGATCCAGTATTCTATTTTGGGAGGGGTCACGATCTGTCATGATTTCCCCCTTCCATTCCAAATATCAACTGCCGCCACCCCCACTTGCAACGTGTCGCTTATGACATCGGCCTTAATAGTAATAACAAAAAGTATTAAATGTTTTAATATAATAATTATTTTACTGGTTTATCTCAGTGATTCGCACATTATTTTAGCATAACTTTCGAAATGTTTAAATAAAGGGAAATCCAGCTTTTGAAAAGCATTTGTCCAATAATTTTAGAACTACATTTGTCACGCAATTAATGAAAACCTAGGGTGCTAAACGCTCGTAAAATTTACGATTGCAGTTGCTACCATTTCGCGGTTGTAGCCAATCTGTTATTTTCAGTATGGATGGATATTTTGTAATTATTTTGTGTGTGACACAGCAATGGAGACTTCCTTATTGTAATTAACTGGTGTATAAACTATGACTTTCTATGAATAAAATATGGACTAGTACAACTTATGATGGTTGAGTAAAAAAGTAACGTTTACTCCCCTTTAGTGTTCTAGGATTAACAACTGCCACAACTTTGACAACTCATATTTTATACAAGATACATCCGTAGTGTGCTCTCACCATTGCCAGTATTTCACTTAGCACAACGATTGTGAACACAGCTCTACACACTACGAATAGGCGAACATGTAAAAGACGCGAATGCTGTGTCTTTCAAACGTTTCCGCCTATCGATTTCGGGAAATCAGGCTTTATATTTTTCTTTTCTTAGTAGAGGGTCTCTCTCTTTCCGTTTTACCTTATTCGACTTCTTGTGGTTTCTCAGTTTCATCTTGTCGGATTTGTTGTTGACAGCGCATACGGTCAATCTGTGAATGTGCACCATTTCATGGTTGGAATGTTTCAGCAAACAGCTGGGTCACAAATCAATACAAGAGGGTCAACCCTCAAGTAAGCAACTAAAAAGTATCCTGTGTTAAATGTAGCTTGATATATTTAGAATTCCTTATCATTTTTAAGCTCTTTAGTTTACTTACTATTTTATTCTTCGAAATTTGGTTGAGAAATTTGGAAATTTTTATACGATGTGCTAAACGCATTGGTGTGTAAAACTTAACGATGGAAGTAACTTTCGCACAATGTGTCACAGCCAAATCATATAGCTCGATAAAACTTGGAATGTACATAGGAACAACTGCTACAGTATGGTATAGAATGTGACTGAAAGAAATATGCAATGAGAAGACGACACATTTATTCAAAGACAATAACACTAGTTAACAAATTTAAACTTATTTCTGCGTCTGGTTTGTAAGTGGGTGTATTCATCTTATTCTGGGATGCTGAATTCACTGGTAAAATGAGTTTTTATCTATCACATCATATTTCTTAGCTACATAGCAGAATCAAAAACAGTACTGGCTAACACTGACAGAATTAACACAAACAAGAAATACATATTCTGAACTTCAGAACTCAAAACTGTTTAGTTTCTATGTATGGACATGACGCCAACAGAAGGTCTGAATTAGTTCAGAACATATTTTCAACTTTAATCTTCTTTGACATTCGAAAAACAGTGAGATTCTTTTATTTGCACTCCCTAACAAAACCCCAGCATTAGTTGCCCCTCATCGAAGGGTTATAGTGTCCACTGGTAACAATATTGCATCTTGCAGATGTGTTGGTGAAAGTTTTCATCCTGCTCATCGCTTACGGCTCCCAAATTATCTGGAAAGAAATTGGGATGGGAATGTAACCAACACTGTACACTCCATGTTCAGGAATCTATCTAACAGATCATTCGCAAGGGAATCATCTCTTCTGTGGCCCCAAAAACTCTTCACAGTTGCCTTTAATAAGGACCAGGTAGCTAATTAGATATTTATGAGTTTGGTGTCAAAGGCTGCACAAGCACTGAAGAAACATGTGAAAACTTTATGTCAAGTTTTGCTTGAATGCCCTGCGATATTTGTGAGGCAGCAGGAACGGCCTGAAGAATGATCCTCAGTCTCACGCCACACCACTGGAACGGCGAATGGCTTGGCTCAAAGTTTTCTCTACGACTATTTGGTTAAAGTGGTAGCACAGGACATGCTCGCAATATGAGGTGCATAATTTTTTATCTTGAAGACGCGCAGAACAATCAAAATGCAGTTTATGTGCCTTCTTAGATCAGGCAGTTATTGATTTTCTTTGAAATTTACGGAGAATTACCCACACATATAGCAAAAGTTATTAGGGTGATATAGACTACAAAGACATGTGCCAGTGCCATTTTTACCGAGTGTAAGTTTTAAACACCACATCGTCCCACTATCTCCACGAGAAACAGTCACTGAGGTAACAAAAACTGGCAGAACGCTGTTGGGTCTCACTAATCATGATAAAATTGCCTCACGCATGCATTAGATCAAAAATACTCTTTGCAGCATGACTTAAATTGCAGTCAGGTGAGCAAAGTTTAGAGTCTTTATCATACCTGCCATCTAATGACGATTTGTAAATTTTCCTGTGCCAAAACAACAGAAGTTAATACATTACATATTTCAACAAAAGACCAGTAAACAGCTAAATAAGGAAAATAAACAAAAAAGCCTTTAAAACTAAAAAAATTACGTGTAGGACATTTTGAATGGTAGATGCGGATTCTACACACCAAAATACATACTAGTTGATGTATCACATCCCGGATGCAAAATGGATTTTGAGTATTGTAACTATACTGAAGTCACCGCGATTTGTGATGATTCACTGGACATTACAAAAGGCGGGACATGTTTCTTAATAAGGTGTATGATCACCACGGACTATAGTGAATGCTCTATAAAGTTTTCCTATGCTGGCCACAAGCTGGTACGCAGTTATCGTCATAGGGCGGTCATTCATCGATGCGCGGTTGATAACTGGCGGGGAGTCGTTGGTGCACGTGGACGTGCTGAAAAACGTCTCCCCAAGCATCCCACGCAAGCTCTGTGGGATTTAAGTGGGGGTGGGGACGGGGGTGGGGGAGGGAGAGAGCGGGTATATCAGTCCATTCCCCGAATATCCCCTGGTTCCAAGAAAGCCTCCAGTTCGACGCCGTGGCGCATTGTCTTCCATAAAATTAGACTCATGGCCGAATGCATCCCTCAAAAAATGCACATGAGGAAGGAGCGCACTGTCACGACAACGTTGACCGATGGGCGTGCCGTGTTCAAAGATTTTGACATCAGTATGCCTGTGCAACATTATTCCTACGCACACCAAAACACCTGGACCACCAAAACGATAATATTCGACAATATTCCAGAGTGTATTGTGTGTTCCCATCTGTCGCCATCCGAGGGTACGTCTAGAATCAGTACTCAGACTGAATTTGCTCTCATCCAAGAAGAGCACGCAACCCCACACCTCGCTGGTCCAGTCCCTATGCTCTTCCCACAATCGCAAAAGCGACGTCAATGTGCGGGTGTCAACAGAGCACAATCTACTGATGTTCGGGAAAAGAGACTACCTCATGCATTCGCCGTACCAGTATGGAGCGTGAGACTGAGCGCCTTGCAGTCCTGTTAAATGTGCTTGCAGTTCTACCCGCTGTTTGACATTGGTCCCTTCTTGCCTGTTACACAGTGCCGCTGTAGTTGACTACTGTCGACCACCGCCTTTCTTTCGGGCACAGTGCCTGTGGTTCAGAACTTTCCCCATACACGTGAGATAATGCTGTGAACAATACATAACTCCTGGGTTACACCCATCACACTTCGTCCTTCTTCCATTTGCCCGGTGATGCTTCCCCATGTGAGTCATTAAGGTGTTGTCTATGGGTCATGTTGATTTGAAGGTCACCACGAGAATACACCGTAACTTCTCGCTGAATGGGACACACTCTCTTCTCCCGACCGAGCGAGGTGGCGCAGTGGTTAGCACACTGGACTCGCATTCGGGAGGACGACGGTTCAATCCCGCGTCCGGCCATCCTGATTTAGGTTTTCCGTGATTTCCCTAAATTGCTCCAGGCAAATGCCGGGATGGTTCCTCTGAAAGGGCACGGCCGACTTCCTTCCCCATCCTTCCCTATTCCGATGAGACCGATGACCTCGCTGTTTGGTCTCTTCCCCCAAACAACCCAACCCAACCCTCTCTTCTCCCGTTCCTTCAACTGCCTTGTGTTGCAGCGCCAGCCCCATTTGTCGCTATATTCACGCTGATCTCACGCCATAGGACAACCAACATTCTGCGCACTTCTCTGGCAACATGCTCCCGCACTTTCGTTCACGTCCACCGAGTGGTTATACGCCGTAGTTCCAAAGAAACTGGTACACTTGCGTAACATTGTGTAGGGCCCCCGCTAGCACGCAGAAGTGCCGCAACACGACGTGGCACAACTCGACTAATGTCCGAAATAGTGCAGAAGAGAACTGACACCATGATTCCTGCAAGGCTGTCCATAAATGCGTAAGAGTACGAGGGGGTGAAGGTCTCTCCTGAACAGCACTTCGCAAGGCATCCCAGATATGCTCAATAACGTTCATGTCTGGGGAGTTTGGTGGCCGGCAGAAGCGTTTAAACTCAGCAGAGAGTTCCCGGAGCCACTCTGTAGCAATGGGGTGCCACGTTGCCCTGCTGGAATTGCCCAAATCCGTCGGAATGCACAATGTACATGAATGAATGCAGGTGATCAGACAGGATGCTTAGGTACGTGTCATCTGTCAGAGTCGTATCTAGACGCACCAGGGGTCCCACGTCACTCTAACTGCACATTCCCCACACCATTACAGAGCCTCCACCAGCCTGAACAGTCCCTTGCTGACATGCAGGGTCCATGGATTTATGCGATGCTCTCCATACCCGTACACGTCCATCTGCTCGAAATAATTTGAAACGAGACGACCAGGCTACATTTATCCCGTTATGAACAATCCAATGTCGATGTTGATGGGCCCAGGTGAAGCGTGAAGCTTTATGTCGTGCAGTCATCAAGGGTACACGAGTGGGCCTTCGGCTGCGAAAGCCCATATCGATGATGTTTCGGTCAATGGTTCGCACGCTGACATTTGTTGATGGCTCAGCATTGAAATCTGCAGAAATTTGCGGAAGGGTTGCACATCTGTCACGTTGAACGATTCCGTTCGATCGTTGTTGGCCCCGTTCTTGCAGGATCTTTTTCCGACCGCAGTGATTTCGCAGATTTGATGTTTTTCCGGATTCCTGATATTCACGGTAATCGTATCTGAAAATCCCACTTCATCTCTACCTCGTAGACGCTGTGCCCCATCGCTCATGCGCCGACTACAGCACCGCCTTCAAACTCGCTTAAATCTTGATAACCTGCCATTCTATCAGCAGTAACATATCTAACAACTTCGCTAGACACTTATTGTCTTGCACAGGCGTTGCCGACAGCAGTGCCGTATTCTGCCTGTTTACATATCACTGTATTTGGATACGCATGCCTATACCGGTTTCTTTGCCGCGCCAGTGTATGTTACTTTATCTACCTCGTCCGTAAGTTTCGCAGAGCAGTGGATAAACAGCCTTACTAATTTTTTTGTGGGGGGGAGGGGATGTTCATAATCCCCCATTTCCCCCACCCTCCTCCCCCGCTCCCACCGTCTCTGTTACTACAAGTGCGTTAGCCAACATTGCGATCGCAATAGCAGCAAGGTTTTCGATTTCTGTGTAAGGGTTTTACACGTATATTACAAATGGGCGTACGGTACTTACCATCGACACTTACAATGTATTTGGAAACTATGCGCATGATCAGCAACCGAGTTAAAAAATGGCTTATTGATAACCCTCGGCAGAAGATTATGAGGATGAACGTGGCCACAAGGTGCAGGAAACAGAGTTGCTTATCACGAAAGGAGCACTTCATGTATGCCAACACGGAACAGTCTACCGACTCATACTATGTTCGAACGTCAAAATACGTTCGTGCGGTGTTTGAAACCTCTCTGATCTCAAGTCATCATATCCGTCTACAGTCCAGGAGTACCGAACAGAGTCTGTGAAGAGTGGAGAAAAGAAATGATTGTGAACACATCAACAACGAAAGTGGATCCCTCGACGATGGTGTGAACTGGTAGTCGTTTGGATTACAATGATCTTCAATCCGGTTCAGCACCGGCTTGAGCTGTCCGAGGAATAGCACATCAAATGGCTGAAAGTAAGTTGTGTATCCAGGAGGGATGATCTTGACTATATACACCGTGTTTTTCGGTTGGATAACATCGATAAGAGTCCTGTCATGATATGTTCCGAGAGAATCAACTAGAAAATGAGACTCCTTCGAAGAATGTGGGAAGAAGACATCCTGAAAGAATTGAGTCAGAATCCATTCGCGATTAGGTCGGATTTCGAGGCAACTTGCATAAGATTTTGCTGTTTTAATATGTTGTTACTACTCGTACTCCAGACTGACTTCTAGGTTCCTGGTAAATCACCAGTATCATTAGAAACACGTATCCACTTGCCGACGTAACGGATTGAGTGGTGTAAAAATGAGCTATTGCATGAGCACTCCGCATCGAATTTCTAATCGGTTTCTCCCGTACACAAATTAGAAGTATTTTGAATATTTCTGAACCTGCTTAGGGTTATTAAAAAGATTACGAAGAAATTGACGCATTTTTCCCTAAATGTTTCCACAAATTGAGGTACCAATTAATCCAATGTTATACATTTGAAGAAGACCAAATTTTTACCAGATATGCACGACATGATGGCTGAGGTACTAGCCCTATTTAATTCCACCTATTATGTATATTACAAGGATAAAAAAATTTCACATATCACATTTTAATTTTTACAATTTTTTCCTAACAAGAATGTTATTTTTTTCTAAAATTTAGTTGATTCTGCAATAAAGTATAGGTCTACTACAAAAGTATGGGCTATTTCAAGTTACAGAACAAAATTAGAGCAATGCTTTGTAAACATTAGGAAATATTTGTACCTGACTTCTGAAAAATACATCTTGTGGGAAATTGCGAATGAAGATATGAGTCGAATTAAACTGTGCCTCAGAACATTCCTGAAGCATAGTCTTCATCCTGCATCAAGCTTCCTCTTGGCATTCCTTTTAGCTCTTCTTGCTTCTTTGGCAACTTGAAGAGCGAATCTTTCAGCTTTATGCACCCATTGTCTGTCACAAGCAAGCAATTGATCTTCCATATTAGGGCCACATTTTATGCCTAAATTTCTCAGGACTTCCAACTTTCTTATCACTCCATCATTGAAACATACCACTGCATCTAGTACACCAACTTTTAATGTATTTAGTCCTACAAAAACATTCTTGGGTAATCTTTCCCATATGTAATGCTTGAAACTTTCATTTCTTTCTGAGTGCCACCATGAAGACATTTACTAAGCAAAACAGGGTCACTCAGGACTCTAAAAATTGGTTATATTTCATTCATAACAGGCTCAGGAAGAGAGTGCTCAGGACTCTAAAAATCTGTTCTATTTCATTCATAAAAGGCTCAGGAATAGAATACTTATGATGATGTATTTGACCACTTTCTTTTGCTTTTTGGTAACCACACCAAGAATCTGCTACTTTAGGGCAATGTCCGTGAACAGGGTGGTCATCTGTGGACAACTTATGAAAGTAAGTGGCCCATACAGCTTTTCTCATTGCTGTAACATCATTCATAGGTGCAGTTCGTCTAATGGCCAGTCCATAATAACTCTGAAGAAGATCTATTTCAATTTCTGTCAATCTGCCTCAGCCAGACAGAGATTTTCCGTCAGATATCAACTTTCTTTTCATTTCTCTTCATAGCTTCCTCAACCTAGCACCCATCCTCTTTTGCACATGTCCACAACATTCCAGTTTTGTTACCAAGGTATCATCATAAACATCGAACTCATTAATTTTATTGAAAGCTTTAGAGTCCCCATTGCCTAGGTACTTTGCATATCTAACATTATAAAAGGGCACCGACCTCTGAAATATTTGTAGAGCTTCATCACACTCCATGCCTCCACTGTAACCATCATAATTCTTAGAACAATGATGTTCAATATGTCCTTCAATGTTATCATGGCAGGTGTGGCAGTACTTAGATAAGCACTCAACATTAACAACTTTTCCATTCTAAGTAGCACTTACAACACCATTCAAAGAACTATGTCCTCGACATTGCCCTGTCCCATCAAGCGCAACAGCAATGTCCGTGGTTCCACTAATATTTACAGTTTCTTCTACTGCACATTTCATAGGTGCTTTAGACACAACCGTCAAGGCACCTAAAAGTATTTTTATGTACTTGCTGAACCTACTGGGAGGAGGAGGAAGGTCCATCAAACCACAAAATGTTTGAGCAGCCTTTTTTCCTTTTCCTATTGCACACATTGCATACACTAACTTCAAATTCACATCATATGAATTATGCAAAATGTTCGAAGTCATTTTCGAGGTAGATTTATTGCAGGATCTACACAGAACAACTAATTTTGATGCTAATCCCTTCCTGCTACTTTGTTGTTCAGTTATTTCCAGACAGCCTACACCATCACATTGCTTACATTTCGCCACTTCTTTTACCAAAGCAGATAAGATGCCCACATTAACAACAACAAATCCACTACAAACAGCGTCATTGTTAACACAATAATTTGAATCATGAGAAGGCGTGCAATGTGGGAGTTTCTTCCCTGAACAACTGATACATAGATTACTTTCAACAGTGTGGCTTGCTTTGTTTGTAAACTGGTTACCATGGAATTTCCTTTTATTGAATTTCTTGATGCGTGGAATGGTTCGTATTTATTGCACACTAAAAGATATGTACTTCCACAAATATATGTAGCACTTGGGCAACATTCAGTAACACATGAACAAACTGCTTCAGCAAAACAAAAGTAAATACTCGCAAAGATAATCATTTACAGACACTAGAAACCTGCACTGTTACCAGCATGTACAATGTATCATATGTATAATCGCTGGAAACAGGAAGCTCACAGTTCTTTTCGAAATAATACTGGTTTCTGTAACAGAAATAAAGAGGCCATGGCAGCATACATGACCGTAACTTTAAAACTTGTTATACAAAGCTCATTTTTCATTTGAAACCCTTTAATGTATATATAAATGTAATCAGAAAAGACTATAGATTTTAATAAATTCATTAAAAATTTCGATTTTTCCACCATTTTAACTACCCTGTATCCTTAACGAAATTTCTGTGGATCTTCTTTTGTTTTTGTAAAGGCTAACACTCATGTCCACAATATGTGCAGGCTTCATTATCACACAATTACGTGGAAAGTGAGAGTAACGTGACACACTTCGAAATCGGTAGCAACACAAACGGACGGATTACCTGCCGAGATTGATGCAACGCAGACAAGGATCACTATTATTCTAGTCTCTTTGCCCTTATAAGTAGTGTTGCAAGACAACACTGGTCTTGTAGTATGATTTGAAGGCTACAAGCGACTATCAGTTTAAGACCTGACAGCAGTCACTTTAACTAGTAAGCTTTCCACTTGTCTACCTACCCCAAGCGTCTGCTAAATTGACTTTTCTCTTTGACAGTGGTTGTTGTTGTTAGCCTGCATTAGAGGTTATGACATTTGTCAGAATCTAAATGAACTTAAACGCTGGAATAATTTAATGAAATGTCCTTATTGTAGTTAATTTTTGATGGGTGATCAATATACCAACAAGAGATTCATCTTTTATAAAAATTATGGCAAAATTTTATTGTTCATAAAGTAGGACAAACAATACAAGTTAAGCATGATGACAAATAAAACATAAACTGTTGGCAACAAAAATAGACAGAACACATGGTTTACACTCCACTGAGTGGCAATTTCTTGGCAAAGACTAAGCTTTGTCTGATTAAACTATTTACTCTGGCTCAAAATATGGATCATGCAGTCTGAAATTATCTAACGCTAAATATACTTTAATGGATTTATTCTACACAGTAGTTTCATAACGTTGGTGCTGCTGAGAGCATGTGGCGAGATTGTGATTCTGTTTGCCCTAACAAGCCGGAGCAGCAGTACTATACTTCTTTCTCGGTGTGTAGCGCTGTCTTAGGTGGCGGTCGTGGTGCAAGCGTCTGCAGATTAGCGATGTGCAGCCCCTGTAATTCGTTATCGCGGGCATGAAATATGAAAAGTCGCGGCTGGCGATGTGGTAGACGGATCGCAATTACTCTCAAATGGAGCGCTGAAATCTCAGTATTATCCAGCGTGTGACCTCCCGTTCCTCTGTCATATCATGGACCAATTTGACTCACTTACATGCCAGCGCGCACGTCAAGATGGCAGACCTGACACGAATAAGATTGCCCTTGGCACAGCGAGTTATCCGAGATGACTGAGGTCTAAACTGTCGGTACAGGCTCCGCAGTCAAGACCAATGCCGATGCAAAGTCAGGTTCAGGATGAGTGTCCCAAGTGCAGTCCATTCATAACAAGAGTCAAGGCCAGAATCCTCCCTGACCAGAGTCTCAATCAGCAGACCAAGTTTCTCCATTCCTCAATTTGCATCAAACCAAGCTAAATTTCAGAAAAGCACTCACGCAACTGCCCCCACAAGGGTTTTGTGACAAACACAACACTCCACAAGCTCCATGTCTCCCCTCTGTCTGCTCTGCCCATCGGCCAACCCTGAACAAAGTTAACAATTTTCTCCTCTTTTCTGGGGGAACAGCCAATCCTTGACTCGTAAAATGTTTTTTGCCATGACCATTTTAGGCAGCGTGTTTTGAGTTTCCATTAGCCATAAAGTGAACAACACATTTATCACAGAGATCATTATCTGGACGGGCAAAACGTTACTGCGTGACCGACCAGGCTCTTGGCTAAACTAAGAGAAGTTCTCTCGTGTCCCAGAATAGACCATTTCAGTGCCAGCATAAATATTGCTTTCCATTCTAAAATTCTTTTGAAGGCCTGAGGCTTCCCAAAAAACACGGAGGCAGGGGGACGACACCACTTGACAGCTCCCTTGATGGCGTCCAGTCCATGGTGAACATGGAAACTCGCAAATATCTATGGCACCATCCCTGTTCACAAAGGGCGTATATGACACTGTCGAAACGCTTTGGCTGGGCGACAGAAATTTCTGTTGTGTTCCTGCCCTTGTTGTGGCCAGAGATGCCTAACAGGTAGGTCCCTGTAGGCAGTTTTCTTTGTCCGAATACATTGTATTCACACCGGTGCGAAAAATTTTTGGGACCAGAGTTCTGCCCCCGGTAAGTGCTTCGACGTGTTTCTTCCCCTAATAGCTGCACATGGCTTCCAAGCCCCACTCGTCCACTGCATGATTTACTGTTAAATGACCAATCTCCATGCTAGTTCTCAACTCCATAAAATATTATTCGGAGTAGAGCCACTATAAAGATCCCACCCACATTAACGGTGTGCATGCTCCCATCAGTGCCTGGGAGAAACGAAAGGAAAGGGAATGAACTAACGGTATCAGTTGAATCAGGGCTTTACGCGGAATCAGCGGAGACGACTGAAAATGTATACCAGACAGGGACTCAAACCCAGGATCTCCTGCTCAACCACTGCGCTACCGAGACACAGAGTTAACTGCAAAAACGCGGATTATTTCGACAAACCTCACATAGTCTATGTGATTGCCATAAGCTTAGTGACAACAATGCATCCTAATTTAAGTTATACAATATAGCACTGAAGATGGTCACTCAGTGACAGAAAATCGATTTTGCGATAGTAAAAAATATACGACCAATGCTGTCTCTTTTTTCAAGTATACCTGTTATCTGGTCGTAGTGCACAAGACAACATGGAGTCGCCAATCAAGAAAAAAATGTGTTAAGCGATGAACTATTCTTCTTTCATGATTTCGTGGATGGGAAAGGGGGGGAGGCGGAGCTATTCGCGAGAAAAAGCTTCATAAACGTTTGAAATTAAAATTTATAGTTCGTTGGAATTCGCTAAGAGCTCTCATTCTCAAATACAAGATGAATATAGTCGGGGTAGCTTGCATGTAGTAAGATACACTGCCTCAAAACAAGTACACAGGTTCCAAACGTAATACTAAACTTGACCATAAGGTCAGTGGCAGCTCGTGGAGTTTTTTTTTTTTTTCTAGGGGGTTCACTGGAAGATGGTCTACAAAGTTCCAAATAATTAACAATTAAGGCTAAAATTAACTAACGAAACAACTGCTACACAGAAATGCACTTGTCTTATTGCAAATATATGACTATTTGTATGAGCAGTTCACTCTCCTCTCCTTAACAGCAGGTACCCCAGCAACGAATAATTCATTGAAGTCTGCTATGCCTTGTATGAAGTCTTTCTCAATGGAAAGCACTGCTACTGCTATAAGCCACTTTTGACTCATAGTGCTTCACAGAAAAACTTATATCATCTTCAGGGTAGGGGACGATCACTCTGCCTCGGACATTGTCACTGGTAGGATAACAGTCACTTTCAGGCATTTCATTGCATCACTAAAAGGCTTCTGCAAATTATTTTCGAGCAGGAATTGTAGAAATGGAACGTAACTTGCGAGAGTTCTAAACTCATTATTCATGTGTAGTATCTAAAGTTCTGTTCTCAGCTTATTGTATTCAAGGAAGGGGCATACTTTGTAAGACCTCTGCAGAAGCCTTTGCAGAAATTGACTTGCACTTGAGACAAACTTTTCAGAACCAAACAAATTTGCTACAACGAGTTACCCTGTGAAGTCAAAGCGTTCAGTAACATGAGCAATAGTAGTATCTCACGCTTCTATTTCAACTCCTTGTCTCTGTCTCTCTGCAGGATGCAGCAGTTTTCTGCATGTAGGAATCGTGTCAAAGATAATATCTAGGATATATTTTTGCAATGTTCTACCCATTGTTGTACAGTCAGAGGGTCAACTACTCATTTGTGATTAACAATACAATTTATCAGTTGTACAGCATGAGAAAATACGGATAACAAAATTTGAAATGTTGGGTACTTTAATTTCAGATGGAGCTCTGCTTCTCGAGTAATTCTAGTAGTAGGTGTAGATGTAGGTTCAGTCAGCTCCAAGCAAGCTACAAGTGACTCTCTTCGTACACAGCTTACACATATCTTGATTTAAAATTCCATCCTATTTATGGTCTTTCCTGTTCACTACATCAGATAGCATCACTGTTCCCTATGAAGAACTGTGGAAAAAACTAAAAATTTTAGCAATGTCAGCAAAAGAATTGTAAAATACCTATTCTGACTTGTTGCCTGCGCTAAAATCAGATGCAACGTATGGGTGTAACAGTTAACAAAAAAGGTATGTTTAAAATACTCTTTGGGAAGCATCTGTACAACTGAACGATAACCACCCATAACAGCTGCACCATCCAGAATATTCAGTAAAGTTTCTTTGAGCTATAATGCTAACGTTTGTTTTCATCATGCACACTAGGAGTGAGGAACTTCTAAAGCCTTTCTAAAGGTCTACCCTCAAACAAAACATGCCTGCTAACTATGACAATCTCCGAAATTGTCGAAATATCATTTTCTTATCAGCTACAACTGACACAAAATTTCCTTTCTTACTTGGACATGGTAAACCTCCAGCATACAGGAAAGAAAATCATATTGAATATGTTTATGTGTGCCTTTGAAAACAGTAGTCTTCAAAAGGTGATTGTTAAGCATCAAATTCAAATTCGGCAGTGAAATTCAGAAGACCATGGACAATCCCTGGATTTGATGAGTCACTGTATTCATTATGTTCATGAACTGTGAACGCAGTAACACCACAAACTTTAATACGGCAGACATTTTTAGAGAACATTGCAAAACATAAGTTTGCGTTTCTAATCACTGTGTCTTTCAATTGGCTGTCTATAAGCACTATACAGCTTTTGTCTAATATCATGTTTTTTCTAAAATATTGTGCTCTAGCTATGTATTAGTATGTGATCTAGACCACTCACGATTTTTTTTATATTGTTTAATGTTTTAAAATTTAAATATCTCTTGTGATATATGTCCGAGATCGTCAACAAACCTTGGCATCCGAATCTTTAGCAGCAGCATTCTGTTTTGCGAACAACAAACTCGGAAAACCAAACAACTTGTTCATTGTATCACAATCACATATCTAATCTACTTTCTTATAAATGTCAGGAGTGAAAATTCTTACAGTTGCTTTACTGTTATTTTTAGTTTTCTTGCTTAACTTGATTTCCAGCATCGGTCTCCTCAAGTCCTTGTTACAGAGCTTATCTTCAAATAACAGGAAAAAATAATTGGTTTCCCTAACCCTCTGCACTGCATGAAAAACAGTACAGATGGTCACAGTACTGGTAACTTAACTGCACCAAACAAGAGAAAAAGCCTTCCTCTCTTACTGTCTAGATTCTTATTGTTATCTCAGTTTCCAAAATATAATTGCTCACAGGGACCAACGACACAACAAATATTATGATTTACAGAATAGTGTAGATATGCATCAGATGCAAAATATGCTATTTATGAGTAATGATGACAGTAAGACAGGAGGAAGGACAACCGAATTTTGGCGATGAGCAGCAGCAGAAAGGAGATCAGAGGCTGTGGCGAACACATGCCTGTCTCTTGCTCCAGTGTTCAGAATTGGAGTCACCTCCTGCCCCTGCTCCCTTCTCCATGTTCATTTTTAGAATTGGAACACTATTGCACAGCAACTATGATCTATGTCAGTAACAAACTAAAATAGGCTCTGTAGCTGTAACTTACCAAGAAACAAACCAGTTGTGAAACTTTTTCATCAGTGCTATATAATAATGGATGAGGTATTTAAACTGGAGTCACTCTTGACCTAAAAAACTAGTCAGTATTCTGAGTTTGCTCACCACTGAATAAACTTGACATGAGAACTGCACTGGCTGTCTTTTGCATTCTTCATATTGTACATTATGGATTGAGGTAATGGTTGTTATATTTTTACAGTAATAATTAGTAGCATTTAACCATAATTATTGTCCTATAGGGAAGTCAACAATGCATTTCAAGAGAAAATATGTTCATCATCAGGTAGTAAAACTTAGCTCATGAGGTTAAAATGCTACCAACACAACTGCAGCGTTCATAAAATAAAATGGAATCTAAAACACATTGGACTATGAGTCCACCTCTATATTAAAATCGCCGACTTCTGTCAGTGGCCATCCCACCTCACACAGCTACAATGCACCAGGTGTGTCCTGCTGATCTACTGTAGACTCCAAGAGTCAAAGCGACGCTTATGCAGAGCTCGGAG
Organism: Schistocerca cancellata; assembly: GCF_023864275.1. Taxonomy (NCBI): domain Eukaryota; kingdom Metazoa; phylum Arthropoda; class Insecta; order Orthoptera; family Acrididae; genus Schistocerca; species Schistocerca cancellata. Next base: position 420,895,723 of record NC_064628.1, on the reverse strand, counting down.
GGATTTGTGAACTGATATGTCCGTTACATTACAGCATGAGCACAGCTTCTGGATCAAGCATAGTGCTGTTCTATTATTCACCTGCATTTTCCTCATTTTCTAAGTGTTTGGACATCACCTTATGGCTCCTTCATCAAAGAGTTATTGTAAATTTATGATTATGCGTCTGCCTTAAAAAGATTCTGCAAAGATGTTAAGAAATATCATTCGATTGTCATTACCTTGCACATTCAGAATATTGCCGTTATTCTTCTCACGAATGGCGATCTCCTATTCTTCCAGTAAATCGAGTTTCCTTTCTTTCTTTTCTAAATGCAGGTTTCCCAAGCCTTGATATGTATATTTCCTTAGGGGGATGGCTTGTTTGGTATACATGGTTCTCAACTACTGATTTATCATAATTACCCAGTCTGAATGCATCTTCATGTTTCTTAAAACTGACCAAAAATGTTCTTCCTATCTGTCCAACATGCTTTGCATCACAAGATGCACACTGAATTTAATAAACTTCCGAATTTTCGAACTTACTTATTTTTTGCAGATGTCATATTTTAGATTATACTTCAAAGGACTGTTTGCCTAAAGTGCTATCTTAACACCATGAGTTTAGAAATTTTTGTGATCTTTTGCGACAGTGTTCCATTATATTGTTAGTGACCCTTTTCATTTTTGCTTCATTAGGTTTAGTCTTTCTGATCTTATTAATGTGTCACAGCAGTCTATTAACGGTATTTGCGGTGTAAGCATTATCAGGCACTGACTTCTTCATGGTGATCAATTCTGTCTCTCTATCCTTCCTGCTCAGTGGTAGGTTGACTGCCCTGTGCTCTACACTACAGAAGGAAGCTTCTTTGTAAGCCCATGAATTACGTGAATCACATCATCTGTTGTTGTTGTTGGTTTTCTGTAAATGGTAAATGCTTGCTGTCTGCAATTCCTTTTAATGTTCAAATTGATGAATTCCAAGTTGACAACAGTTTTGTGCACCATGGTAAACAGAATGTTCCTATGGGTATCCTTCAACTTTTTTATTAATTCTTCTACATCTTCCTCATAACTATAAACAATCGGTAATGAATCTTATATGTATATTTGTAATAATTTTGCCCATTGTGACATGGTGAGACTCTAAAACTTTATCTTCTAGTTCATTAATAAAAATTTTAGGCTTAGTCGCTGAAATGCTGGATTCCATGGCTAGATCATTGTTTTGAGTATAAAACTTGTTATTAAAAGTGAAATAGTTAAAACTTATAATCAGTTGCAAATGTTCAACAAATTCAATCGTCTCTTTCCTAGAAATTTTGCTGCATTTAGGGATAATGTTCTTGATTATTTCGTGCATATCTTTAACCTGAACATTGGAGTATAGGTGCTCAACAACGAGCTAAACCAAACAGAAAGAGTCAGTGTCTGGTTTCTCCTCAATTTCGTTGTAATTTCAGCTGTAATACATACATCAAAAAAAAGTTTTGCATCACCCCAGTTCCCAGAACTCCTGGAGATAGACGTTGGATGTGGACATTGTATCACAGACACGGTCCCTTTGACTGCTCAGATATGTCACTAAACCCGCCCAAATATGTAAACAACCATGCATGAGCAGCACCTGTAAGACAGAGGGCGCTTGACAGTTGATCAGTTCCTGTCATTCCACCAGGAAGGAGGTACATGGCTCGTGTTGTTTGTAGTTCAACCATGCCTAGATGGTCAATACGTCTGGATTGTTACTTTGTGTCAGAAAGGGCTCCCAACAAGTTGACAGTTGATCAGTTCCTGTCATTCCACCAGGAAGGAGGTACATGGCTCGTGTTGTTTGTAGTTCAACCATGCCTAGATGGTCAATACGTCTGGATTGTTACTTTGTGTCAGAAAGGGCTCCCAACAAGGAAAGTGTCCAGGCGTCTCGGAGTGAACCAAAGTGATGTTGTTCCTACATGGAGGAGATACAGAGAGACAGGAACTGTCGATGACATGCCTCGCTCAGGCGCTACTACTGCAGTGGATGACCGCTACTTACGGACTAGGGCTCAGAGGAACCCTGACAGTAACGCCACCATGTTGAATAATGCTTTTCGTTCAGCCACAGGACATCGTGTCAGGATTCAAACTGTGCACAATAGGCTTCACTCTCGACTTCCATGGCGAGGTCCATCTTTGCAACCATGACACCATGCAGCGCAGTACAGATGGGCCCAAACAACATGCCAAATGAACCGCTCAGGATCAGTATTACGTTCTCTTCACCAATGAGTGTCGTATATGCCTTCAACCAGACAATCGTCGGAGACGTGTTTGGAGCCAACCCGGTCAGGCTGAACGCCTTAGACATACTGTACAGCAAGTGCAGCAAGGTGAAGGTTCCCTGATGTTTTGGGGTGGTATTATGTATGGCCGACGTACTCCGCTGGTGGTTATGGAAGACGCTGTAATGGCTATTTGATACGTGAATGCCATCCTCCGACCGATAGTGCAACCATATCGGCAACATATTCACGAGACATTCGTCGTCATGGACAATACTCGCCCTCATCGTGCACGTTTTGTGAATGATTTCCTTCAGGATAACGACATCGCTCGACTAGAGTGGTCAACATGTTCTCCAGACATGAACCCTATCGAAATTGCCTGGGATAGATTGAAAAGTGTTGTTTATGGACGATGCGACCCACTAACCAGTCTGAGAGATCTGCGTCAAATCGCTGTTGGGGAGTAGGACAATTTGGACCAATTGATTAACTTGTGGATTGTATGCCACGTAGAATACAGGCATGCATCAATGTAAGAGGACGTGCTACTGGGTATTAGAAATACCGGTGTGTACAGCAGTATGGACCACCACCTCTTAAGGTCTCGCTGTATGGTAGTACAACATGCAATGTGTGGTTTTCATGAGCAATAAAAAGAGCGGAAATGATATTTATGTTGATCTCTATTCCAATTTTCTGTACCAGTTGCGGAACTCTCGGAACCGAAGTGATAGAAAACTTTTTTGATGTGTGTATTATACACTGAGTAGTTGTCTAGCAATCCAGTTATCTAATAGGCTGGTCTGTACTTACAGTTCACTGTCGAATGAACTCAATGGTATTTCCCATTTATTTTTAGCTGTGAACTTAGTTTGGACACAATTGAGTTCATAATTAAGTATCTTCTTTTTTTGGCATCCTTCAGCAAGTAATTAGTTTGGGCTGGAAGTCAGCTGATAAGTCCTTTTGAATTTATGTAAAGTTATGTTTAGCAAAAAATGCCAACATCTTCACAATGCATTCCTCCACCTGTTCTCATAGTAATGGGATTTCCTTCAGTAACCTCTTTATTTGTGGAGTTGACGATTAATTGGTCAGTTTTGCTTTGTGATTATTAATTCCTAATTTCTGTTTTAACCACTATTAAAAACTTATGACCAGCATGATTGATTTCATTATTATTTCATTTTTCAACATCAGTTAGTGAGATCTGACCAAGCCATTATGATCAAAATTATCTATTTTAAACATTAGGAGTATGAGTTGTTGTTGCTTGTCTATGACAGTCAACAAGCCAATCAGCAGTAAGGATAGAAAGATGGAACTGACCGCCATTAAGAAGATAGCTTCTAATGACTGTTAAAATGTATATGTTGTTAACAGATTGCCTTGAAACGGTAATAAGAACAGAAAGAATAAACCTAATGAAGAAAAAATGAAAAGGGCCACCAACCACATTATGGAACACAGTCGCAAAAGATCACAAACATTTCTGAATTCATGGAGTTAAAATAGCACTTTAGACAAACAATCCTGTGAAGTATGATCTAAAACATTACATCTGCAAAAAAAAAAAAATAAGTTCGAAAAATCGGAAGTTTATTAAATTCAGTGTGCATCCTGTGACGCAAAGCATGTTGGACAAACAGGAAGAACATTTTTGGTCAGTTATAAGAAACATGAAGATGCATTCAGACTGGTTAATAATGATAAATCAGCTGTTGAGAATCATGTATAGCAAACAGGCCATCCCCTTAAGGAAAAATGTGAAGGCTTAGATCTCTTGCAATTAGAAAAGAAAGGAAGGAAACTCGACTTGTTGGAAGGATAGGAGATCGCCACTCATGAAAAGAAAAAGTCAGTATTCTGAATGTGTATGGTAATGACAATGGAATGAGATTTCTCAAATACTTTGCAGAATTAAGTTAAGGTAGATACATAACCATAAATTTGTAATGATTCATTGATAAACTAGCTGTAAGCTGACGACCAAACATTTTGAAACAAGGAAAATCTATGCGAATAATAGAACAGCATTGTGCTTGATCCAATAGCTGTGCTCATCCTGTAATGTAATGGACATATCAGGTCACGTGTCTCCCAAACCTCTCCAGAAGAGTCACCTGGATTCTTGGTGCCCATAGCAGATCAGCAGGACGCACCTGGTTCAATGTGCAGTGGGAAATGAGATGGCCAGTGACAGAGGTTGGCAATTTTAATGTACGAGGTGGACATGTAGTCCATTGTGTTTTTTATTCCATTTTATTTTGTAAATGCTACTATTGTGCTCATAGCCTTTTTAGCGTTTTAACCCCATGAGCTAAGTTTTACAACCTGATAATGAACATTTTGTCTCTAGAAACCCTTTGTTGACTTCTGTATAGGACAAATATTGCAATGAATACTACCAATTATTAAGGATCTCTTGCATTTATTACATAATACATTAATGCGTTGATAAAGTATCACTCACTAATACCTGTACTTTATGTATGTCATCTTTCTATTTTTGGTTATCAGTGGCATTATCTCTGCAATTTCAAGTACATTTGGTAGAAATTTCTGATCTGTAGTTTAACTAAACACAATTTCGTCAAGACATTGTCACATCAAGGCATCGTCACGTAAGAGAGTACTCTCACTGTCTGTCTCGTCATGTCATGTCATTTTACGTCAGTTCGCTTAAACCAGTACCAAAAGATGATAGCGAGGTTATAAGTAACAACAGTGAAGTTTATTAAGGGCCAAAGCACACTTCATAAGCCATGTTTTTCATTAGGTTTGTGTGGTAAAGGGCTGAGAAGTCAAACAACATTTCAAACAAGTGGCATACATTTGTTGGCGAAAATATATACACTCAATCACACCAAACTATGTTTGTGAGGGAATGAAAAGTACTTGTTTATCCATTATGGTTTTACATGTAACCAATAACATAACAGACAACTGTATTTTCCTCCTTCATTAGAGTTGACTTTTTAACCTAAAACGATACTTAGTGAAAATTGATTCCTCAACTAATGTTTTTACTTATGCTCAGCGTGGGGTCAGCTCTGTTCCGTTACTGTAAAACCTAAATAATGTCGCACTTTTAGATATCTGACCTCACATGTGGACGAAGATTAAAATCCATTGCTGTTGCATGAGTGAGCGCAGCAAAAATTCCAATTTATCAGACGACGACTCCGTTATAACTTTCTTCCCGAGAAAACTTGACGTGACGTGTCGGTTCTTTGACATGCTGTGTGGATGTTGCTATTTGAAAAGCATTGTGGAACGTTTTGACGGACGTGAGATGTGAATTGGCCTTTACCTTGACGAAAGGAACGATACGTTCTTACACTGATGTAGCATATGGAGGGGCAACGAGATATATGGTATCATTCTTTAATAGGAAACGCTTTTGATCAAATCTCACTAGACGACAGTTGAATTCATGTGCTGTTTCAAACACAGTCTCTAGTGTCGTGTGTCTTATTAATTTTCACCGCTCGAGTCACGGTCGTACTCGAGTGCTACTTGCAGAGATCACTGGCTACATGTTGGTAATCTTTGGACCGTAAGTTACACGTATTTGTAGAAGGTGTGCCATCTGTGAGCGTGTGCTGTAACTACGTGAAATGACACTTCAAACAAATTTGTTTTGACTTACATGATGAATCATTCACAAGAAAATGAGACACTGTCAGTAATTGTTGGAAGAGTGCGTTCATTGATAGTTTGAAGTTTTGTGTTGGCTTTCTTTGATCGCTGTATTCGACATGGAAGCGATTATTGAAATTGAGGAATGCTTGCGGGACTCTCCACGTTTTCGGTGAGAAAAACCACCTGACATTTGAGTTCTTTTCGACGCTTATATATTCTTTATCAGCAACCTCACATTTTCATATCAGCAGTATACTGATAACATTGATTAGCGAACCATAATGCCTCAGTCGCTGCAGCGGACAGTTGACATTTTGCATTTGTTCATTCGCTATCTCATATTTGCGCAAAGTGACACTTTATTGTATCGTCGTTATTGAGACATGAGGAGGAAAATAAGAACAAATCGATGGACTATTTTCACAGAGTTTGTAATTTTCAAAACATTTTAACGTTATTTATTTGTGTATCCCACACTGTGTTACTGTTTTCTCTGTAGCGGTGCGACTGTGTTACTGTTTTCTCTGTAGCGGTGCGATTTTAACAGCCCCTTCAGTTTTCGTGTAGGTGGCGTTTTTAGTGGTATTACTTTCCAGCGATATGTTATTCTCAAACGTGTGTTGTAAAATACCAACAATAACATATTCATTGTGAACTGAAAAGAAAAAATGTACCCCCAGCCCCCCAAGTGAATTCGTTTTGAACAACCTATCTTATGACGCTGTGGGTGAGTAGATACAGTTCAGCGTTCAGAGTTGAAAAAGTTCCAGTTGAGTTACCCAGTTGTAAAGAAACAACGTTGTTTAACATTTCCCTCTATCATTCGTCGATCAACCGTTGGAGCACACACTGAAAGTTTTCTTAGGTATTGACAGGACATTTAATATACCGAAAAAGGCACCAAAATAGCAAGCGCCCCGAAAACGTTATCGCAGCTTGTACAGCCAAGAATCTTTTGTAATCTGCCAGTGTCACATTTCTAAGAGCAGCAGGTACCGCGAGTTTTTATCAAATGTTTTCCGTAGTAGAAACAGGGAGTAGTTTCAGTCCTCCATGCTGAACGAAATATGAGTGTTATTTTATATGTCTTCGTTTTGTTGATGGGGTAACGGTCAGAACAAATATGCATTATGGAGAATCATGACTGAATCATCTGTCTTGTTAATATATGCATGTCACCTAGTCTTAGCATACCTTTCACAGTGAACAATATGATAAAACAAATTGATAGGCATCAATATAACATGTTTATACTTCTTTCACCTTTCCCTTTTTTTTTATTAATATGGAAAATGCTAAGGTTATCTATAGACTAGAGGAGACAATTGCAATTTCTAATCAGTATATTGCATTGTCCCACAATATCACAGTTTCCATATTTTTTCCCTAAGGAGCACCATGTTAACAAAAGAGTTAAGAATCTTCTGCTTCTATAATTATTTGAAGTTGTGTATATAGTGCGCCCAGTTAATATCAGACCAATAATGTGAAACAGTTGACTAATGAAAGCTGAATAACAAAGGATACAGATATGCCAAGCTCTGTGGGATGAAATATGACATCAGATGTGCCACTGACATTGTGACATGTAAACTGGGCTAAAGTGCAATAGTAAGCACCACCTTCCTCCTAAAATATTTGTTATGACACATTGAACTGTAGCATTGCCTGATGTTATAAGAATTAAAACTGCAAGATACAGTTTGTTGAATCACATACTTTATTTAGACATTTGTATTTTTCACTAGACAAGACGTTTTTCGGAAACAGAGTTCGTGTTTAGCAGTGTGGTGTGAAAATGTAGCCTCTTTAAACGGCACACTCCAGATCACTGCTATTTCCATCTTAGGGCTGATATAGTGTGACAAAAGCCTTGGCAGCCAGACACAGCAGTTTTTGTGTGTGTGTGTGTGTGTGTGTGTGTGTGTGTGTGTGTGTGTGTGTGTGTGTGAAAAGTCTTGTTGTTGTGTGTATCTTCGACTCAACAGCTACGCTTTATAGTGAATAATATTTTCATTGTTACTGTTATTGCATAGATTCAAAATTTTTTGTTCCTATTGCATGTTAACATTAAGTACACAGATATTGGTAAACAGTGAGACAAAACAACAGAGAGAGAATGATCAAAAACATATAGAAGAGTTACTTACAAAAACATGTGACAAGTTACTTAATACACAAAAACAACATGAACACTCTGCCCCTGTTGAGTTACCAAATGGTGAAGTGAAAACTTGTTGTGGAACCGATAGCCACACCTACCCGTCAATGTCAGTGCTTGCCTCAAGGCTCAAGGTTGGCCGAAGGAGGCACGCCTTTAAAAGAATGTTTAAAAATGTGATTTCAAACATATAGACTTATAGGTGTAAGATTTATATTAAAAAATAAAAAAAATAAAAAAAAAAGTCTTACTTGCCAGTCATAAAACTCTCGAACCCCAGACATTTTAGCAACCCTGGACAGGACTGTCCAGGTTAATCCTGGATGTATAGGAAGCGTACCTTCGGTGATTGCTGAGATTGTTTGTTTGTAGAGACCATGGCTAATTTCGTATGTTTGGAGAGACCATGGCATAATTTCTTATGCACTTTCTATCCAATATTATTTTATGCTCAGTTTCTAATGACTTTTTTGCCATTGAGTTGTTAAACCCTAATCTCCTGTTCTAAGGGACTGACAAATATGGTTTTCAGTTTTTATCTGTTTCACTAACTTTGGACCAGCTATTTGTGAAAATCTCTGTTGAACAGCAGTTGTTTCCTCCCAGTAGTGCTTGACTGGAAATATTCATTGATATTCTTGAAAAATAAAATGTGTTCCTTCTCCAGCCTTTACACTGTCATCAGTGTGACATTGTTAACTATTTATCTAGCTGGCTGCAGTAATAAGATTTTTATGTTCACTTTGTATTTACTTTCTTGCCGAATTTGTTGTAGTTCCATGTAGTTACATGAAAGTACGCTGAGTCCATGAAGGTATGAAGGTTGTTTCAAAAGTTTTGCATGATAGAACTGAAGGAAAAAAACTTATTTTACAGAGCACCTTCATGAGCCTTCAATATATCCTCCATGAACACATGACAGTTTACTGATTACTTCTTTATTCCTGACAGAACACCTTCGTTCTAGAGCTGGCTAATTACGTGGGTCATCTCTCTGCAAGCTTCATCAGTTGGATCAAAACCTTATCCATGGAGTTGTTCCTTCGATTTGGAAAACAAATCAGAGCTGGTGGACTCATATCAGGACTGTATGGTGTGGTGATGGGGGAGTGGGAGTATTTACCATCCATATTTGTCAAGAACTTATCTCACTGGTAGTATGCGGTTTTGAATTATCATGCAAAATGAGGACACCAGCTGGAAGCATTTCAGGTTTTCTTTGACAAAGCAGAAACAGACATCCCGCTGGGGCACTCTATTTGTAGCTATGACTACATTTATGACATACCCAGAGATCATCATCAGTTTCATCTTTTTTTGGTGGAGGCATAATTTTCCAGGAGTAGAGAGTCTGAACTTTTCCATTGTGTTGACGGAGATTGAAACTTCAGTTTGGGCTCAAAATCTTTGTATTCAGGTTTCATCAAGCACAACACCTTCTATTAGATAAAGTTGAAGCAATTCTTCTGCAACCTACTTTCTACTTCTTCTTCAGTAGCTCTACAGCCCTTGGTGAGCCTTGGCTTCTTCAACAATCTTCCTCCACACTTCTCGGTTTTTTGCTGCTCTTTTCCACCCCCGGACTCCAATATTGCTGATATCCATTATTACCTCATCGATCATCTTCTTCTAGGTCTCCCTTTTCGCCTAACTGAATGGATCATACCTTTCATCATTTTCTTTGGAACTCTATCCTCTTCCATTCTCCCCAAGTGTCCTAGCCATCGTATTCGCTGTAATTTCACAAATTTTACTATGCCCCTGCCTTGTATTAACTCTTGTAATTTGGCATTGTAGCGTATTCTCCAGCCTCCTTCCTCCCTTACTGGCCCATAGATTTTGCGTAGTATTTTCCGCTCAATGCTTCTTAGAGCATTTTTATCGTGTTCTGTCAACGTCCATACCTCTGAGCCATATGTGATAACTGGGCGGACTAGGGAATTATGTATTAGCAGTTTAGTTTTTCTTGTAACAAGGCTATTTTTGAAAAGCTGCATATTTGCAAAGTAAGCTCTTTCCTGCTTGTATTCTTTCCCTTATAGCCTTTCCAATACTGTTATCATTTGTTATTAGGGCTCCCAAGTAGTTAAAAGAGGACACTCCATTGAAGCATTTCCCATTGATGTTTAGGTTTTTAGGGGCTCTTCTGGCCTCAGATTGTGACATTACTATATATTTTGTTTTGTTTTCATTTACTGTGAGGCCAATTTTTAAGGCTTCTGTTTCCATTGCCCGGTATGTTTCTAGGAGTGTATTGGTATTTCTTCCTACTATAGCAATGTCATCAGCATATGCACATATCTGGCTAGTTTTCATAAATATGGTGCCTCTTTTGTTGATTTTATTTATTGCACTATGCAGGGCTATGTTGAATAGGACAGTGGAGAGACTATCCCCTTGCTTCACACCTTTATTAAAGTCAAAGCTATCACTTGTTCTGCTAAGGACCTTTACTGTTGCTCTTGTCTCTGTCATTGTCATTCTGATTAGTCTTATTAATTTAGTACATATACCAACTTCTTTCAGTACTCTGTATAGTTCTTGCCGATTTATGCTGTCCAAGGCTTGTTTGAAATCGATGAATAAGAAATGCAGATCTATATCATATTCATAGAACTTTTCCATCATTTGCCTTATCACAAATATTTGATCAGTTGTTCCTCTGCCTGCTCGAAAGCCACACTGATATTCCCCTAGTATGCCTTCTGCACACTTCTGTATCCTTTCGTTTAATATACTTGTGAAGATCTTATAAGCTGTACTTAGGAGTGTTAAACCTCTATAGTTTTCACATGCTGTTCTGTCCCCTTTCTTATAAATGGGGACTATTATTCCAATTTTCCTACTTTCTACTCTTCACTCAAATCCTGTGGAACCCATCTGGCAGCAGCTTTTCTTATCTTTAACTTTTCAGTTCTGATTCTGCAAACCGAAGTGACAGACATTATGTCCTCATATGCAAGTTCCTCACATGTCTTTTGTTGATCCTCTCTCAAAGTATCACTAGCAGTAACTTCTGAGGTGTAGTCTGTTGGGGTCGACCGAAGCGTCCGATCCCACCAGTCGGCTTTGACCCATTACGTAAGGCTGTTGTGGTGTGTAACGTCATGACAGCGCGGAATTTAGTTAGTGAGAGTGGCGTGTTTGTAGGTGTCGTTTTGATGCGATCGGTGGTGCTCTCTGGTGGTGTGTTAGGTGATGTTTTTGGTTTAGTTTGCGAGAGTGGCGTCATGTGTGAATTTTGGTAAATTGCTTTTTTTTATGTCTTTGGTAGGTATGGATATGACTGACAGGGTCAACAGTTTTCGGTTGTCAGCTATGATGGGGGACAGTGCGTTGTCTCTAATAAAATTTCTTCTCACTATTCGGATTTTTGGATGAAGTCATGAAGTGTTCAGTATGTCGTGAAGAAATGAGGCTTACTTAAAGTTCCGGTGTCTTGGACCATGGACGGCTGTATGTGGAGATGTCGTAAGGATAACGGGTCAAGGGAAGTGTTCGATCCCAGTGTGTGGCTGTGAATGTTGATATTGGTATCGGGAGATGTTTTGGAGCTATAGTCTATAGGTCAAGGGAAGTGTTAGGTCCTAATTTATGGGATCGGGAGCTGCTGTTGAGCTATATAGGTCAAGGGAAGTGTCCGATTCCAGATGATATGTGTTTAATGGTATTTGGGGAGTTTTGTGATGTCGGTTTTTTTTGTCATTTTTCATGGTTTTGTATGGGGGTAGGTGTCTAAATTTGTTTATATTTTGTTTGTCCCCACCCAAACCCCCCCCCCCCCCCTTTCCCACACTTGTCCCGTTATTGTCATTAGGCTTTTTGTGGAACGTGTGTGTGTTTTTCGATGTACACTCCTGGAAATTGAAATAAGAACACCGTGAATTCATTGTCCCAGGAAGAGGAAACTTTATTGACACATTCCTGGGGTCAGATACATCACATGATCACACTGACAGAACCACAGGCACATAGACACAGGCAACAGAGCATGCACAATGTCGGCACTAGTACAGTGTATATCCACCTTTCGCAGCAATGCAGGCTGCTATTCTCCCATGGAGACGATCGTAGAGATGCTGGATGTAGTCCTGTGGAACGGATTGCCATGCCATTTCCACCTGGCGCCTCAGTTGGACCAGCGTTCGTGCTGGACGTGCAGACCGCGTGAGACGACGCTTCATCCAGTCCCAAACATGCTCAATGGGGGACAGATCCGGAGATCTTGCTGGCCAGGGTAGTTGACTTACACCTTCTAGAGCACGTTGGGTGGCACGGGATACATGCGGACGTGCTTTGTCCTGTTGGAACAGCAAGTTCCCTTGCCGGTCTAGGAATGGTAGAACGATGGATTCGATGACGGTTTGGATGTACCGTGCACTATTCAGTGTCCCCTCGACGATCACCAGTGGTTTACGGCCAGTGTAGGAGATCGCTCCCCACACCATGATGCCGGGTGTTGGCCCTGTGTGCCCCGGTCGTATGCAGTCCTGATTGTGGCGCTCACCTGCATGGCGCCAAACACGCATACGACCATCATTGGCACCAAGGCAGAAGCGACTCTCATCGCTGAAGACGACACGTCTCCATTCGTCCCTCCATTCACGCCTGTCGCGACACCACTGGAGGCGGGCTGCACGATGTTGGGGCGTGAGCGGAAGACGGCCTAACGGTGTGCGGGACCGTAGCCCAGCTTCATGGAGACGGTTGCGAATGGTCCTCGCCGATACCCCAGGAGCAACAGTGTCCCTAATTTGCTGGGAAGTGGCGGTGCGGTCCCCTACGGCACTGCGTAGGATCCTACGGTCTTGGCGTGCATCCGTGCGTCGCTGCGGTCCGGTCCCAGGTCGACGGGCACGTGCACCTTCCGCCGACCACTGGCGACAACATCGATGTCCTGTGGAGACCTCACGCCCCACGTGTTGAGCAATTCGGCGGTACGTCCACCCGGCCTCCCGCATGCCCACTATACGCCCCTCAACTGCACATACGGTTCACGTCCACGCTGTCGCGGCATGCTACCAGTGTTAAAGACTGCGATGGAGCTCCGTATGCCACGGCAAACTGGCTGACATTGACGGCGGCGGTGCACAAATGCTGCGCAGCTAGCGCCATTCGACGGCCAACACCGCGGTTCCTGGTGTGTCCGCTGTGCCGTGCGTGTGATCATTGCTTGTACAGCCCTCTCGCAGTGTCCGGAGCAAGTATGGTGGGTCTGACACACCGGTGTCAATGTGTTCTTTTTTCCATTTCCAGGAGTGTATTTTCGTCTTCATAATGTGTACGTAACGACTTTATATGCGCCATATTGGAATCATGGTTTATGGTCGTTTCCGCCATATTTGTGACGTCATGGGTCAAAGCAGATGGGCGGGATCGGACGCTTCCGTATTTCCGTCTGTTGCAGTTGATGGGCTTCCACTTCTTGGGTTGTCTTCAGTGCTTAACCAACCTCCATGGTAACAGACGACCATGATGCTGTGCTACACCCACCACACTGTTCCCACACACCCATCACAAACATAATGCCTAAAGTCTCACTCACAATTTACATGAATTTAAACTTGATCACATCACTATAACAGTTGCATGTGGGCAGTGTACGGGACTTTTGAAATGGGCCGTGTATTACTTGCAAAGTCTGTATCAGAAGTTTGTAACCGTGGAGAGTTGGAGAAATTTGTATATGTGTTGAATGGTGACCAAGTTTCTGTAACTCTGATTTTGTTATGTATATTTTTTCCTTGTACCATGAGTAGTTCACAAGACTTATCACTGCTTTGAGAACTTTGATACAGCACTTTTATGGGTTGCTAACTCTCACTGCTGTTTGTCATACATATGCAGTATGTGTGACAGCAGTACATGTGTTAAGACGGAATAGATTTGGACAATTAAACCAGTGAATTCAAATTACTCTATATGGCTTTGTCAGATGATATTTGTAACATTTTTAAGATGATAGTGTTCCTGAACATTTTTCACTTGTGTCAAAGAAGGATTTCTAATAACTGATGGACTGGCACCATATTTCCAGAACATACACTAAAAAATGCATGTTCATCATATTACAACCTGAGTTCTGATGAAACTACCAGTGTTAAAGATAGAAAATAATTACAAGCAACCATTATGTTTTGGTCACATTTGGTGTTACGTAACAATGGGTCACTGAAGAACTTAAATTATTGGCAAAGCAAGTGGTGAAACATATGTGAAGCACTTTCTGAAGCCAACTTGTCCCTAGGTAAATGCCTCATGTGAGGATCAGGCAGACCTAATGTCAATAAAAAAGTGTTTAGGCTTTTAAGATAGTTAAGTAGACCCAAGGCAGACAACTTATAAACTCCAGAAGTTGCAATATTCATATGATGTGTAATGCCTATGTAAAGGCAATGGAGTGTTCAGGTGAAGAAGCATCTGAAGTTCTCATCAATATTTACCATTGTTTCAGTGGTTAGCCTGTTTGCTGGGAAGAATTTGAAGGAATTCAGTCAGAGTTTAACATTCCACACCACAAGTTTTTGCGGCATACAACCATAAGGTGGAGTACAGTAGCACCTTCTGCCAACAGGACTTCATAACAATAGGATAGTATTTGGTTTTACTTCCTTAAGTATGCACATCTGAAAAATAATTCTGCTACTGTTCAGTCCAAATCTTACAAAGCCATTGTGAATGCTTTAAAAAAATCTTCACCGAAAGCAGAACTTCATTCCCTAAGTTCTTTTGTGGAAGTATTCAGTAATTTCACACATTTTCAAAGCCAACTACATTTGATTTCCAAGTTCCATACAGAAATAGAAAACATACTTCAAACCTTTTTGGCTCGTGTTTTGAAGGTTTCTACTTTGTGCAAAATTCAGAGCATTTATGAAGTTCTTCATAACAAACTCTTTGCATTGGACAATCTGCTTCCTCTTCAACGACAAATTGTTGTGGGCAAGTAACCAAAGAGTTTAGCAAACTGGAAGAATGTGACAAATTGTGATTTCTAAAGAATCCAAAAAACATTATGTAGTAGCTTGCAAACATTATAAAGACATGATTTATCAAGTACGTCACAGAAAAGTTTTAAGTTTTTAGTCGAAAAACAAAGAATGAAGAGGGGAAGCTGCAGTGACATGTTAAAGGTTTTAACAATGCTGCCTTTTGATGTCTAGCAAGTTTACTAATTAGACGACTGAAAGGCTGTACAGTTTGAAAAATATGGCCCAGCTTTAGATCAGTGGTATTGACAGTTACGTATCTCCAAAACACTCATCGCACAGAGTTAAAAATCCAAATGTTAAAGCTTGTTAAGACTTCTCTTATATTATCCCTTGAAAGTGTGGACACAGAGAGAAGATATTCCATTTTGAAGCACACATTAGTAGAAGACAAGGCAGCGATGCCCAAACGATTTTTAAAAAGTGTTTTGACTGTGAGATATAATTTGGCACAATACCCCCATTTTCTTTCTCTGCACATACTCACAAATTGTTAGGTTCGCAAAAATCTTGAGGAAAAATGTCCAGCATGATTACTTCATTTTTGGCTAATATTTCTTAGAAACAGTAGGCCTAATCCAAAAATATTTCGTTGATGTTTTTCCAGTACTGAACTGTGGAATGTCATTAGGTAGTTATGAAAATATGCTGTAGATTTTGTTAGTGAATTAAGATTACCAGTATTGAATTACCAATGTACCTACATATTTTAATAAATATGTATGAAAAAAATGCCATATCCCATCCAGAAGCATAATATAAAAATATATTATCATCTTACCTGTGTTTTTGGCAGATTATTATAAGAAATGAAAACACTTCATTTGTGCCACTCCTGTTTGTTTAAAAATTTTGTCACATCTTAATCACCTTTTTCAAACACTTTGTCAACATTCTCACCTGCTTTGTGTGCCACAATGGCTCGTCAACCTGTTCACAAGATTCAGTTTACCATCCTGATGTCATAGTATTAGTAATGATAATAAGTAGATGATGATGTGAACTTTCTCTAATTTTTTGTTGGTACCACATTGGGCAAGTGATTGCTTTTTGTCAAATACATCAGATGGGTCAGCTGAACCTCCAGTACTGGGTGTCGGCTTCACCCTGTGGCGTAAGTTAATGGTGTTGTGGTTGTGTGACGTAATATTCCCACTAATTGGAAGATAACAAAATGGTTCAAATGGCTCTGAGCACTATGGGACTTAACATCTATGGTCATCAGTCCCTTAGAACTTAGAATTACTTAAACCTAACTAACCTAAGGACATCACACACATCCATGCCCGAGGCAGGATTCGAACCTGCGACCGTAGCAGTCGCCTTTGGAAGACAACAGAACACTAACAATTTTTTATTTATGTTTTTATTTTTCAATTTTATTTTTTGCATCAGTATAATTTTTTGGAATATAGGTCGTGGTGACAGACTGATCTGCAGCATATCCCAAGATATAGGTTAGATTGAAAGGCCACAGTTTGGTTGACAGTATAGTGATCATGTGGTACTGGTGAATAGCTTGCTTGTTCATATTGGTATGGCTCATGGCTGATGAGCTATATCGAAACCTTCACTATTTTCTGTGAAACAACTCTCAACACTCTAGAATGACTCGTTTTTACTGAGCCTGTCTAACATTAAGATATTTATTTTTGTTGAGCAATCATGTTTTCATCTCAAATGCTGTAGATATTTTGTTTTTAACAATGGAAGGAAGGTAGTTGTACTGAATTGTCCTAATATTTGTTTTTTCAGTGTGTTACAGCTAGAGTGAAGTTCTTATGTCACTGTGGGTGCCAAATGTTTCAATAGGCAGATCCAGCCCTATCATATAACTATGAGAAATAATATAACCTAATTGGTTTAACTGAACCCTTTGATGCCGTTTTGCCAACTAACAATGAAATTGGACCTGTGACTATGTTGCAGACAAGACCATGTCCACACTCTTCATTTTAACCAACACCATACCTTGTCACAACATATTCTTTAGCTTTTCCAACTCTCAACAAAACTATCGTATGACATCCTAACATAAATCTTCGGCTGCACTTCATATCAATCTGTTACTAGGGCCTACATTAACTGCATTATGCTTATTTCTGGAATCCATGAGCCATACAAGCAATTTAGGGATGGAAAGAGTAGTAGAAATGGAAGTGGAATCCAATCTGAAACGAATAAAAGAATAACACAGGATTTGACTGCTTTGAAGAAAAACCTTTTATGTGCAAAACTATAGAGTCCTGATACTGATCTGTAAGAACACCCAACAGGCATCCTACACAGATGTCAGTGCTTCCACTGTAAAATGCATTGCAGTTCCATTGCATAAAATAGCTACGTACTTTTAATTAAATTCAGTCAGTGACCACAAATACAAGGTGTCAAAGATAGGAATTTTAGATCTCATTGATATTGTGCTAAGAAAAGTGATATTCTGTGCTTCCAGACTATTCTTGTTGTTATCAATCTCCCATTATTCTAATAATAATACAAAATAAAAAAAAAAAACACCCTTCCCATCTATTGACTAACAATTAACTTTGTCGATGTTTCATTCATTTGGGCGGATATAGCTGTAGTCAGCATTCATTCCATCAGTTACTGAAGACAATTTGTAAGTTATGCCAGGAGTGCACATTTCTCTCTCTCAATTGGAGATTACTTTCAGCGTACACCTTGTAACCACTCCAGTATTAAGGACAAGTAATTTTGTAAACTCAATTTTCAAGCATGCATAATTACTTCTCACACTGCTCTTAATTTTTCCAATGCTTTTGTTGGTGACAGAAATCACAGATTAATGTGCACTGAATGTTCCTGTGATATTAGTCAGTGTTTGGCAAGGGTTGGCAATTAGTAGTGCTCAGTTGTTATCAATAGTGTACGCAAATGCATATTCAAATAGTTTACTTTTATTTATCCTTTTATATTAGTGTTTTTCCATTTTGAACAAATCTGATGATGGCAGTAAGCCAAAACTAGTTGTATTGTGAATTACATAATAATGTGCAATAAAGGTGGACAGTTACACAAAAAATGCTGAATATTATCACAGATTCATGTATAGCCTTTATGTCAACAATTAATAAACACTACTAAATGTCGGTGTGTTGATGCAGTGCGCCAATGAACTAGTGAAATCTCAGTTTGCATCTGCAACACTGTCCAAATTTTAAATGAAAATGCTTAAACATTGCATGCATCTGAACTTTATGTGTTAATGTGAAGCCTGTGACGTCCTTCAGTTAAGATTAAAACAGCCATCATGAGAGTGTCACGTACCAACAGTTGTATTAGTTGACAACTTTCCTACTGTTTCAAGTAAATTTACCAGAAATTTGCTTTCATTTCTGTTATCACACTGGCTTTTTCACTTTCTCTGTGCTTTTCTATTCTGTGTAATATTTCATGCGTATCCTCTTTAGAGTCCATGTAAGTGTTCCTTACTCTCCCTTTATCACCAGAGGGTCTACAGATCATGAAAGTAATGAAAATAAACAAGTGGTCATGACAGTAATGCAAAGGTAATGAAATGGAGTGGGTGGTTGTGAATTTTTGTCTGTCAGTCAGACTTGGCTTTATAAGGGAGTAGCGAGTTAGAGCTACCCCCAAAAATGTTATATCTAGCAGCGCATTTAATGCAAAATTATATATAAGGGTTCACCAGAACACAAAAGTCTTTATGTGTAGGAGACTAAAGTGTCCATCTGTGCAAGCCATGTTAGCAAAAGCTCTGCTGCTGTGGTTTTAAACCTTGAGAGGCAGTTGAGAAATTTGGAGGTATGACTCCATTGACTTACATGTGATACACACCTAGTAGAAATAACGTATAAATTGTATCTCAACCCTTTACAGTGCTGCCATCTCATGTGTTGCTAGGATATTATCAGTTAGAACAGCTGTTTCCCTAATTCGGTTCCCTCTCACTTCTGTTTAAATCTATTTAGTCCACATCTTTCTTTGGAAACACATTTCCTTAAAGGTATTTTAATAATAAATATAAAACTATTGTGATTTTAATCCCATTTTAAAGGTGTTAAGGCTTTTCAGAGTAAAATCGATTTCTTGCCAACCAAAACATTTCCTATTCAATATTGGTACTACTTGCAGGCTATAACTTGGCACCTGTTGAACATTTTGTGTAAATGTGACTTTGACATTAGTGCCAGTGGCATTTCATGTGTAAAAACACATCCAGTGTTGGTTCATTCATTAGTTTCAAGGCAACAAAACAACTTGTCTTTTGCTGTAGTAGTAGTAGTAGTAGTAGTAGTAGTAGTAGTAGTAGTTCCAGCACAGTCACAAGTTTCTTCTGAACAGAATTTGAATGGCAGTAACAAATTACAATCACTTGCTCCTCCTACAACCTCTTAAACTTCAGTTGAAAAGAGTTCCAAACCAAACTCATTGAAACATTTATTTAGTTATTTGTGAGATGATAAAATCTGACATTATGTGGGCTATGAACAAAGTCGTATCTCAGTCACCAGTAAGAACTTCTGGAAACACAATAGACGTATTCCACATTATGTTTCTTGAGAACATGATTCCCAAAGAAATACAGTTACTTGGCCCTCATTTCCAGAATCTCCTAGCTAAGAAAGTCAGGGAAGTGGAATTCTTTCGTGTGTTGTAGCCTATAATGAGAGTCCGAACAAAGTTGTCCTAAAGGATAGGTAGATCTGTGGTTCGTTTCTGGAATGAACAAAATCAGTCTATATCTACAAGATACTAAACATATTTTTTTTTTTTTTAGTTTTTTCACATCTTCTGATTCACAGTCAATCTCCTGGGGGGTATGAATATTTTGAATATGTCACCTAAGACTATAATTCAAATTTTAGTGGCTGGGCCAAATGTGAAGTTGAAAATGTTGCACAATTTGTAAGCATTTCTAATCATAGAAGAATATAATCAATTACAAATCTATCATTGTGGCACTTGCCTCATTTCATGTAATGGATGGAGCCTTAAAAACTGCTCATATTAAAAGTGGTTGGAATTTTGATGAGTTTCTTAGGATGATCTGGTAGTTTATGAAGGATTTTCCTTAGAGGAGGGCAGCCTTCTCAAATACCACTGGATTTTCCAAGTTTAATGTCAAATTCTGTTCTGTAGAATGGGTTGGAAATATTGAAGTCGTGAAGAAAGCACTTGAACTTATTCCACATTTGAAGAAGTCTATTGCTGAAGTACGTAAAAGACCAACTGAAAAAAGAAACTTTGAAAAAATTAAACATCACTTAGGAAGTAAATTCCTTTGGGCAAGACTTGAATTTCTTGTATCATTATCAGTTGACCTCAAGGTGTTTTAACTAAGTATCAGTCAAATGACTCCCTCTTCCTCTTGTTGTACAAAGATTTGTTCTGTTTGATGTATAGCATTTCTTCTCAGTTCACAAAGAAAACTGTTATGGAAGTGGTGACAAATTCTAGCAAATTACTTGCTCTTGTTGTTATAAAAGCACATAGTCATAAAACAAGTCACTATGTAGGTACTGAATTTGGTGCCAAAGCTGCTAGCAAGGACTACATGGAAAAGTATATCCTTATTTCAGAAATAAGTGCACATTTATTTTGCGAAGTGTGTATCTAAAAACTGCTGAAATTAAAGTACTCAAAGTGGCTCGTGTTTATCATCCGAAGTCCATTTTGAGAAATTCTAAAGTGAAAATTGCAATCAAAGAATTTATGGGAAAAAAAGGTTACTGTATTAACAGCTGACATAGTGAAGAGAGAATACTTTAAATTTTGTGACAACTGACCAGTTCGATCCTAAGGAGGACAAACTTGATCACTTTCTGATAAATTTATTGCACAGTATGAGCATGACTTCATCAAGTTTGTGCAGAAGCTGTTATGCATGTTTCATGGAAACAATGTAGTTGAAAAATACTTTTCTTTTAAGAAAAAAAGTATTGATTGAAAACTTAGAAGAAGATACAATTGTTGCAGAAAGAAGTGTTTGGAATAAAATCATTAGGTGGTTAATTCAATAGTGAGAAATAACTGAATGTGGATATTACAAAATTAATGATACTAGCTGTGAAGAATGCCTCATAAAAAATGTAGAAGCCTTATAAAAGAAGAAATCCGATTAAAATGAAGTGGCCAATCTTAAAAGCACAGTAATTCAAGAAATAAAAGAACTCAGAAATAAAAAAAAAAGAAAATTATTGAAAAGGCAAAAGAACATGCTGAAGTTTTAGATGAAATTTCAAGTTTTAGCTAAGAAACTTAAACAATAAATCTTGTACTGTGAAGTTTAACATTTGATATAAATTTTTTACCTTCAAAATTGTTAAGTTGTCTTAACAGAAATCGAAAGTTTTCACTACATTGCTATGTTAAAACAATTAGTATTTTAATTGATATGATGATAAATATATCTGAAAATAGTCATATCCATCCTATGCGAGAGTTTAACGTTTTTATAGCATTCGGTGAATGGTGTACTAAAAGTCATACATAATGGAAAATCCAGGATGGAATTTAACAGTACTATGAAAAGGACAGTTGCTACATACCATGTAGCAGTTGTGTTGAGTTGCAGATAGGTACAACAAAAATACTGTCAGATAGTGAGCTGTCAGCCAACATTGCCTTCGTTAAAAAACTTAGGGGCACGCATGTGAGCAAATGCGGCTCACACACACACACATTGGCTGAAAGCTGTGCCTATCTGTGACTCAGCATCTCCACTGTATGTTGAGTAGCAACGATCCTTTTCATGTTATTGTTACAAGTCATACGTAATTGTGTTATTCATGCTGACATACAGTTTAAGTGATACAAGAATTATTACAGTCAGATTTCATTTCAATCAGCTCTCAGGTTCATAAAAAAATTTTTTGATATTGTAACATGCATAGTTTTGAGAAGTCATGATGTAACTAAAGAGGTAATGAAACACATATGGAAAGGTCATGAATTTGATCCCCTGAATATCTGCAGATCAAATTTTGTGTAAGCCTACTGAACTTCTGTTATCTTTTCCTCTGTATTGTTCCAGGTTTTAAAGCCTAATAAGAAAATGTATAGATCTTACTCAGTAAACATAACCTTGGTAATATTGGAGTTGTTAATTTTTATTTGTAGATGACTGTTTTCAGTCTTCTAAAAAGATCATCAGATTTACATTCCTTGATGACAGTAGGAGTTGCTTGTGTGAAGCAGGCCCATCCATGCTGGTGTGGAGAACACTAGTACAGTATTCTTCACACCAGCAGGGACAGACCTACCCCACGCAAGCTATTCCTACTGTTGTAAAGGAATGTAGATCTCTGATGATGATCTCATTAGAAGATCGAAACTCTTCATCTATAAATAAAAATTAACAACTTAAATGTGACCAAGACTGTGTTTACTAAACAAGTTATAATTTCAATAGATCGCGGTTTTTCTGGAACAATGCCCCAAAAACTTTTAAATGTAGGGATGATGTTTCAGCTGTGAAACACTTGCTTATTTTCAGATTATTTGCTGTGTGGTGTACCTTCTTAACCCCTCCCTCCTTTTTCTGTGGTTGCCTGATAGCAAAAGGCTTGCAAGTATTTTAAACTGTGTTATTGAACAATGTCCATAGAAATATTACCCAGGCAAAATAGAACATTTTGACTGATAAATGAACTCTTTGCATAGTGCCTTTGATATACGTTCATTTTTTGAATATCAGTTTTTTGACACATGAAATTTTTCATTTATTTATTTTGCATTGTTTCAGAGCAAAACTCGAAGAGCAAGAAGCTGATATAGAGCAACTGGAGCAACGACTGGATAAGGTAAGTACACCACATTAAGTGATAGCTTCATATGTGATAAAAAAAATTCCTGTGACTAAAAGGCACTCATCTTTCCAGGTTCTAAAGATGTGTGGATTAATGATAGATGCTGGTAAAAGCTATGTTGCACAACAAAGGTAGGCAACTCTGAAATAATGAACTATATTTCTAATTAAATGTTGTAATTAACATAGTTGTCCATACTTGTTGCACAAATGACAGTTCAAAATATTGATCAAAACAATGAATGTGTGAGACAATCATAAATAGCTGTATTATAGAGCCTTGCTGAAGATAGCTTAATAACCAGTTCAGCCATTCATTGAGGAATATGAGCAGCTAGCCATAGATGAACCCTCTTTAAAAATGTAGACTTCCTATGGGTTCATAGAATCTCCCACTCTGCCTAGCAGTGAGGCTCCACATAATTCTTGTCCAGATCAGACTGGTCTTCTCAGATTCTGTTCCATGTGTGCTCACCAAGGTTGTGGCCCAAAGATAATTGTGACAGAGATGTCTTCTTCAGGACTGCAGTAACATTCATCACTAAAGACCAAAATGTTTATAGTAGCCATCCAATGTGCGTACCCCATTGCCAGTGGCCACATTTTTGTTTGGTAGTACCTATCAGTAATAACGTGACTACACACACCTGCTTTCAGCAATTGGCCTATGTGTGCTTTTTGAGTGAACATTTAATGACATGCCATTACAAAATCAGTTGTATCACTATTGCCATCTGTCAGTCATGTTGAGCTTAAGCAACCATCTGTAGATGTAAAGCAATGCATTGAGGTGGCACTGGAGAGGCACTTGACCATGGAGAATATAGCTTTCTAGTGTCACCACCGTCAGTAGTCCACCAGCATGCCACAACCAGTATGAAACACAGTTGTTCAGAGCATGTTGACAGTTTCAGTACACAGGTGTAATTAAATTGTCTAACTTGGATTACTTAACCCACCACAGAGAGAAGAGTGGTTCTGAAAGTTTACGGTTATTGTCACTTAGACATTAGATAAATTTTTATTAAGCAAAGTAATGAGAAACAATAAACAGCCTTTTTAATTTCTTAGCAGTATGCAAAATGTTAAAAAGGCAATTCTTTTCTTGGAGATCCTAAGGAAGGAATTCAGGGCAGACACACAAGTCAAAAGCAGGTGGCCCATTTGTAACGAGAGCTGTGCATAAAGCATATGATGACATAGTGCAGACTGTTCCAATGCTGCTGCATGGCACATGGTCACCTGTGAGTGCCCCTCAGTCCAGGAAGGTGCAGTTAGTGTAGGCTACCTGCTGCACCTATTCCACTATACTCAGATCTAGTTCTATCACACCAGTGTGCCATTTACCCGTCTGTGTCATCTCAGCTGGGGCATGTACTTGCATAGATTATGACCAACTCCCTGACTGCCCTATTTCTCCACTGCTGCCTGTGGTCCCCTGGGGGTATGAGGACAGATATTTGAGCTGGAACAGCTTGATACAGTGGATTTCAGTAAATTCTCGTGCTTTGTAAAGTTATTAAATTGATTTACAGCTTAAATCTACTCACCCTTTGTCAAAATTCCTAAAGGTGGGTCATCACCACACCACACCAAAAACAAAGACATGACTGGAATGTTTGAAGAAAAAATCACATTAGAATACTTCAGAGTGCATTTATCAAAAATAAATTAAACATTATTGTTTGAGAAATAATGTTTCCCACATCCACAGTACTATAGAAAATGATTTTATACCTCCTTCTCAGTCTCTCTACCAACTGTTCAAGACCAGACTGACAGCTGTCATCTCATTGGAAATGGTTAGCCACTGCAAGCGTTTGAATGCTCGCATAATTCTTCTCTTATAATTATATTTTGAAGGTTAGCAATGGTTACTTCAGTCCCTCTAGTTTCCCTGTGACAAATAGTTGACATTGTATAGGACAGGACCACAGAAAGTAATAATCTCTATTGTTATACAATTAATGAGTCCTTATCCAAGAATTATAGAACACCACAGTCTGTTGGAACATTTATGTAAGCATACAAGGAAGGCAGAAATAAGTGAGACAAAAATAAGACAAAACAGTTTATAAAAAGTTGGTTTAATAAGTTGACTGCACCAAACCCGTACAACATCTCAACAATTTAATTGCTCTCCTCCCAGTCTCTTATTTACTTATGAGGATATCATCCCTCACCCACTTCCTGCAGGCTCATACTACTACTTTCTGGCTTCCACCTACATCCAACTTCACCAAAATTCCACATCATGATTGCCTACACTCCACCGAGGATTCTTGTATGTAACTTGTTCCATCACTTACAACAGACTGTGTTAATGGTATGGGTGGTAAGAAGTAGCTTATACTTGCAAGCTGTTTAAAACGGGGAGCCACATTGTATTATTTTGGTTGCTGGTAATTTCAGCCATGAAATCGCCAAGCTCTCTAAAGAAGACCAACATCTCTCTCTCTCTCTCTCTCTCTCTCTCTCTCTCTCTCTCTCTCTCTCACACACACACACACACACACACACACACACACACACACACACACAAAACTACTTTCTGTTCCTGCCATCAATGCCAACTACATCAAATTATAGAAACCAAAGTTGGTGTCCAGGCACCCATGAAGGAGACAGGAACTGAAATTGAGGGTAGCAAGATGAAAGAAGAAACTCTGATCTCTGTTTTCAGTTGTCCTTTTACAACAGAAAATGTACAAGTAGTCCCCCAGTTTTCTTCTGCCACCACTGCAAAGATGATGGATATATATATTTTAGTGTCAGTGGTGTTGAACTGAAATCATTGAAATCAAAGCGATATCTAGAGCCTGGCAAAATTCCTATCCGATTCAATACCGAATTTCAGCTCACTTAGCCCCTCTTTTAACCATAAATTACTGTGGATCCCTTAGAAAAAAGTTGAAAGAAAGGACAGGTCACACCCATCTACAAGAAGGGTAACAGAAGTGCTTCACAAAACTACCATCCAGTATACTTGGCATAAATTTGCTTTGGAATCTTAAAACATGTTCTGAAGTATCTCGAATAGCATGATCTCCTCATGACAAAAAATGTCATTTGATACCCATCTCACAGTTTTCTCACATGAAGTCCTGAGAGATATGGATCAAGGCAAGGCAAGGTGCAAATTTATGAGGGTATAATGCAAAATTTGTTATTGGACTGAGGGTTTTTTTTAGAGGGAGGACACAGCATATTACCTAGGATGGAGAGTAACGAACAAATGCAGAGGTGACTTCACTTGTTTCCAAGAGAAGTGTGTTGGGAACATTGCTATTCATTGTTGTTTATTAACAACCTTGCAAACAATATTGATAGTAACCTCAGACTTTTCACAGATGATGTATTCCTCTGTAATGCAGCACTGCACATGCCACTACCATGGACGCTTCTGTACACTGATGATGTAATTTTTGCTGTGAGTGGAAGGATCGACTTGCATGGTATGGCCTGTGACTCAACAAAAAGAAAACTGTTTACATGACGTCAGATCCTCTGGAAGTTGAGACCATCAACATTGATGGAGAAAATCTACCAAGAGTATCCAATTAAAGTATCTTGGTTCTACAATCTCTAGCAATGGCCAGTTTATACAGATGACTTCAGTGCAAGGATGCACAGCCTGAATGAATTAGTGAATGACAGCATTGTCAAATGCGATCGTCTCATTAAGGATTACCTGAAGTCAAAAATGTAGTGGACTATCATCCACCCTGTTGCTCTCTACGGCACTGAGTGCTGGCCGGCTACAGAGTAGATAGAATGATGATTGGGGATCGTGGAGACTAAGATGCTGAGATGGACAGGTGGCATCACTTGACTGGATAACTTTTCGAATGACACTATCAGGTAACACTTTAGAGTTGCAATGATCCAGAAGAAATACACAATTGTGCTGGTTTGTACATGTGCTGTACAGAGTACAATACCACTGCAAATGCAGCACATACAGTGGAAGTCTCGCAAAAGAGACCCAAGAGACAAAAAAGACAGCATGGGCTGACACTCTGCATGATGACCTGAAGGCTGTAAATCTTCATCTAGACATGGCCCATGATCGAACAAAATGGAGACAGCAAATCCATTCGGCGGACCCTGCTGCGAACGCTAAGATTGTAAAAGAGTTTGTATTGAGGTAAGGTATTTGATGGTTGTATGTATAGAAACAGCAACTCGAGAAGTGCTTTGTGGCATGTTCATAAATACTCAATGTGTGAACCAGTAGTCAAACAGCATCCATCCAATTTGGCTCACACTTGCACCAAAGTGTCTGTAACAATGTCAGCCACAGCTGCCCTGACACAACTGTGTTTGCAAAGACATCCTGTCCCCTTAACTCATAAATGGATTGTATGGTAGGAGGAGCCTTGTTGAATGTGGTGCTGAATTTCTGACATGCCGCAGTTGCAGATTCACTCTTGCAGAACTCCATCATGCAAAATATCTTCTCTGTTGGTTTTGCAGCCATGTTCCAGGAACCATGGCACCAACAAATACTTCTCTAGTTGCTGTATCCGTACATATAGTCGTGTAATACCATACCTCAATAAAACATTTTTTATAATCAGTTGAACATATCTAAATCATTTTGAATAACCCTGTACTGTAGAAACACACTATGGCAAAATGCTATAACAGTGATTCCTACAGTTAGGTATTTCTTTCCTTTTTTTCTTACAGAATATTAACTATTCTTTATTCGCCTTAAAATAATAGCGGTGTGTTTGATAGGTAATGGGAAGGAACATCCATGCCTTTAATGCTTGTGACTAAACTACTTCATGTGTATACTGATTTTGTGCATTCAGATGAAAGAATCTTCATCTCCGTCTATGGACAGGAGCTGTTAGGATGACTACAAACTCATTCTTGCATGTGTAGTTTTAGCTTTGGTGACAGAGCTCTCACTGCAAACACAAGACACGACTCACTACTTGATATATTACTTCAGTAAGCAATGGATAAGCTGCATTGCCCAGTGACTGACCTTGGTCAGTCTTCTTCTCAGTTGATCTTGATCTCCAGTTATACGTGCAAAATGTTTCACTGGCGGCTGAAGCCATTCAGACCACATGTCAATGACATGTGGCTTCATCAGTTGATTGGCACAACATGTCTCCATTTAGGCCAGCATCAACAATGTTTTGTGCTCCTGAACAATAATGAATTTTCAAATCATATTTCACTAAATTCCAAATCCCAATAAGCATGATGGCTAGATTGCAACTCATGTTGTACATTATGTGGTAGGAAACCACCCAAAAATCTGCGTTTAAATCAGCGGAAGATGCCAAGAACGTAAGTTTTACACTTCTCAAGCCAATAGACAGTAATGCCAAGTGATTAAAGAAAAAGAACAGATCTCAGTCGTTTATTACAAACCATAAAAGATAGAAACACATCATGTATTTCACTGAGTAGAGCAAGGTTCAATTCAAGCTAAGTTTTGACACAGCTGTACTGTTGTTTATTTGTAGCAGCATTGTGACTACACCACAAGAGAGATCCTTTTGTGTGTTTGAACGTGCATGAAGTTAATCCATTGTTCAAGTGCAACATACATTCTGCCATCAATTCAGCAAGAAGCTGTCTTTACACAAGCAGATTTATGACTGGACTACAAAATTCTGGGAAGTTAGTTGCATATGCAAAGGGAAGAGCAGTGGTCTGTCACGCATATCTGTTGAAAATGTCGAGGGTATGCAAGACGTGTTCACACGGAGACCTCAGAAGTCCACAAGATCGACACACACCAGGAACTTCAACTTCCTCAAACAATGGTGTGGTAGGTTCTGAAATGACACCTGCATATGAAGTCTTACAAGTTGCAGTTACTGCAGCATCTGTAGCCCAATGACCATTACAGAAGGTACAAATTTTGCATTTCAGTTCTCCAGGATATGACAGAGGACACTTTTCCGAATGACTCATCATTTTGGACAAATCAGTGTTTCATCCATCGGAAAAAATAAAGTGCCAAAATGTAAGAATTTGGGGGTCACAAATGTTTTGTGACATTTCTTTTTCTTTTTTGCAGAGGAAACTTTCATCTTGACATGCAGCGTTATTTTAACACCACCATCCCACAATGCTGGATTGGAAGAGGTGGACTACAGGATCTTGTTAATTGCTTTTGGACTCCCAGGTCGTCAGGTCTCACACCTTGTGACCTTTTTTTATTTTTTTCATTTTCCTTCTGTGAAGTTGTGAGGACTTTGTCCCACCTATGACAGCTGTCCTTCAACAGCTGAGAAATCAAATGGTCAAACCTGAGATTCAATAAAGAAGGACCTGTTGATTCGTGTGTGGAATGAAATGGAGTACCATTCTCAAGCAATGCTTGGTGCTTGTGTTGAGTGTATGGAATAGTGTCTGTGCAAACATAAAACTTTGAACCTTCCTCTATCCAGTGGCATGTACAATGTAGTTCTATCGTTGATAGTTTGTAATAAACCCTTGATATACATTCTTTCTTTTTGAGTCACACTGTATATATTTAAATAAAATCTTCTCAGTTTAAAAGCTACTTCACCTCAAATAAAATAATTGAGCTTATGATAGCTGTCTGCCATCATCACCAGAGGTTAAAATCACTGACTACCAGGGCTGGCACTGTGTTCTGCTTATGGAGATGCGATGTTCTATTTATATAGATACAATTCAGCCATCTGGAACCCTCCATAGAAGTCCGCAGTGGCACTTGTGCGGAAGGCAAGTTGCGCAGTTCCCAGTGTCTCTGTCCTGCTGTGGGACCAAGTACCTTCAAGTGGTGCAAGGGGCCGGTGCCACATTTGAAATTGCCACCCCTGTCCCTGCAAGCATCAAGCTTCTGCTCAATGTCCAGATACCACCCCCATGTGTCCCACCAAGCATATACTCCTGGATTCTGTTAAAATTGTTGTCTTTTGTTCTAATTTTGGCACCTTGTATAACAGGATCCCAGTATGATGCTGTTTGAGTGAAAATTCTAGTCTTTTCAGATTGTCTTGTACGCCTGTTTTCTAGGCAATGTCTAACCACAGCTGACTTCTCATGTTCTCTTTGTTTAATGTGATTTGAGTACTCTGCACAGCACTTGCAACATTACAAATAGTTGGACTTGTGAAAATGCTGCCACATTCATAGGGGCTGTTGTACATGCCAGGAACTCAAAGGCCTATGTTCTCTGTAACAAGGCACAAAATGTCTCTTATCTTGGAGGCAGGCTGGAACACTGACACAGTCCATGTCTCTTCAACATGCATCCTTTCTTGCTAGTAGTTGCTCCACTGTATAGAAGGAATGCAGCTGACTTGGCTTCTTCTGCCATTTGACGAAGCATCTTTTGTCGGTGGCACCTGGAAACTTTTGCAATTTCTCCCTTGCTGTAACCATTTCCTCCAAACACACACTTCAAATGTTGAAATTCAGACTCCAGATGGTCCTTGTCAGAAATAATGTATCCCCTGTGTACTAACATGTTCAGGATTTCTTTCTTGTATACAGCGTGGTGAAAGTTGTTGGCATTCAAGTACCAGTTGCTGTGTGTAGATTGCTTGTGCACTGAATGACCTAACAAGCCTCCTGCCTTCCAGTCAACTAAAACATCCCAGACTGAAAGCTTGCCATTCCTCTCCAACTCAATAATAAATTTAATGTTGGAATGGACACAGTTCATCTGATTAATGAACTTCTGTATTGCATTTTCACTGTGAGGCCATATCAAGAAGGTGTCATCAATATGCCGTAAAAAGCAAGATGGTTGCAACCCCGTAGAGTTCAGAGTTTTCTCATTAAAGCACTCCATGAAAAAGTTTGCGGCGGCTGGAGGTAGCGGTGATCCCATGGCTGTGCCATCTGTCATCTCATAATATTCATTGCAACACAGAAAGTATGTCATTGTTTAAGGTGTTGAGGAAGAAACTGGTGGTGGAAACTGTTGAGCTAGAGGATCTAGCATGTCTTGTACTGGCACCATTGTAAAAAGTGATACATCGACTGATTTTAGCCTATCTTTATTTTCCTGAAGGTCTCATTGAACAAGTGCTGACAGCTATCAATAGCTTGCGTATTTTATTCAGAGTAATTCAGCTTGTAAACTGAGAAGATTTTGCTGAAGCATGCCATTGAGAAAGACTCTGAGGGCACAGAGATACAGACTTGCTTTTCACTTGCTCAGCCACCTAACCACTTTCATCTGTGGATGTGAATTACTTCATTAGGTGGTTGCAAAGTCTCATTACTAATTCTAATAAAGTACAGAAAAGTTCAAGTTTCTATAATTACTGTTTCCTTGCACATATATTTGGTGGCTGTACCTGTGGCTATTATATATTTTGCTTCCTTTCTCTGTACATCTTCAAAATTAATGCTTGCTTCAAAATTAATGCTTGTCCAGCTACAAAAATAATGAAAGATAGTCACATATGTAATAAATTAAATGACAAAAGTTGTATCATTATCAGAAAACTGTTGAATATAATAAGATGAAACTTCAGTGATCACACTGAGAACAAATTCATTGGTTTTTTAAAGACATAAAAGCAAACATAATCCATATTTGACAAATACACTGCTTCCAGCTATGTGTGAATCTCTGTTTAAGGAACACAAATGATTTTGTGATGTCAAGTCACACCCTCTGGTGTACATAAATTGTTAAATCCATAAGATGAGAAGGTGACTGAACCTTCTCTAAATAAATTCCTGTTACCGACAGCAAGCTGGACATCACGAATCAAATTCACTTCTTGAAAAACTGACATGAGTGAGGCCCTTTACAGCAAGGCGGTTGGAGGGATGCTGTCTGCAGCTTTCAGCTGTTAAGATCAAAGTGTTTTTAACATGTCAGTTTCTCAGCTGAGAATCTGATTTGTGATGGCCTGCTTGTTGTAGGGTAACAGCATTTTACTTACACAAGGTTGAGTCCCTTTAATATCTTGTGAGTTTAATGTTTTAACGACATATGTACTTGTGAGTATGCAATTGATATCATGAAACTGTTCGTTCTCCTATAAATGAAGTTTCACACACAGCTGGAAGCAGTTTTTGTCAAAATGGATTACTTCAGCTGCAGTTGCCCACAACATAAAACTGTTCATGCAAACGTAATATGTCCCCACCCCCAGGACGTGGCGGGGGGCCACAATTCTTCTGTGAATACGTGCATAGTGAGCATGGGTCCCAAGTGGTTTCAGTGCTTCTTCCTTTCCTGTGATGCTGTCTTACCCTCTGACAGGATCTATTTTCAGACTTGGTATTTAGGACAGAGATCTTCATACAACGTGGTTTGCTTGTAAGGACATTGTTCATGGCTTTTTCCCACATTGTTTCTTTGCTTTGTACCACTTATTTCATATTTTGGTTAACTCATGTAACTCAGGTGATCCCACATCTGAATTTGATGTGTGCCTTATCAAAATTTTTAAAGAAATATGGGCTGTGCAGGGCTGGGTGGCCAATATCCAGCATGATAGCCACTCCATATGGGAGTCATCTGGTACCCAAAAGTGATAGCTCCCTGACTGAGAAGCAACATTCTTCTCTAGCATCTGTCATTGGCAGCAAAGTAAAAACATCTATATTTACGTAGATATACTACAAGTCACTGTAAGGAGCATAGTAGAGGATACCCTGCACCACTGCTTGTCATTTTGCTTCCTGTTCCACTCACAAATAGAACAAGGGAAAAACAACTGTCTGTACGCCTCTGTAAGAGCCCTAATTTCTCGTATCTTATCTTCATGATCCTTGGCAGACGTACTGAGTGGACATTGGCTATCTTTCCAGCCCTGAACACTATCTGCCTAAGGGGCTCCAGAAGGCGCCTAACATTCGAGCACCAAATAACTAATAATCTACTCCCATGTGATTGATCAGACCCTGCTGAAGGAGCAGTCACCTGTCCACTCACAATATGAATGGGGAGGCCAGATCGCTAGTCTTCATATTGGCCCTCTGCCACAAGCGGCACGAACGTGTTACCACTCAACCTGCTGTGAGGTGGGATCCACTGCATCGTGTGCACTAGGAGGTGCCTCGGAAGCAGAGCCCGTGGGCGAACCGAGTGACACCTAAGGTGTCCCATGCAATGCACCAGATTCTCCGCCACTGCTACACCCTGAGGCAGCAGCCTGAAGATGGCTGACTGTAGCCAAGAACACGTTTGGCAGTTCGCGAACTGCAGCCAGCTCCTCCTGCGTTCGCACACAGCCTGCACACATCCTACCGCATTTACTCGAATCTAAGACGCACTCGAATC
The DNA here is from genome assembly GCF_023864275.1 of Schistocerca cancellata. Classification (NCBI taxonomy): domain Eukaryota; kingdom Metazoa; phylum Arthropoda; class Insecta; order Orthoptera; family Acrididae; genus Schistocerca; species Schistocerca cancellata. Next base: position 420,862,635 of record NC_064628.1, on the reverse strand, counting down.
TAAGCCGCACCCGAAAAATGAGACTCGAAATCGAGGAAAAAAATTTTCCCGAATCTAAGCCGCACCTGAAATTTGAGACTCGAAATTCAAGGGGAGAGAAAAGTTTTAGGCCGCACCTCCAAATCAAAACAAAGTTGGTCCATTGTAATACGAGACACAATTTAGGTCGAATGAATGACGATACAGCTACAGGAGTTTGGTTCGAGTCGTAAGCTTAACAGTTAAGTTTTACCAGGTAGCCATTGCTATACGTCAGGCGCTCCGTCCGTATTTATACGGGTACCCTTCCTTTTCACGTGCTTCGTCTGGTTTGAATCGATTGCTTATTTTGCTTTGATCTGATAAGTGCCGTTTTCTTTGTTATAGGTGTTAACGTCACTCTGAGCTGAAAATGCATTACTGTACTGTATCATGCATTGTTTGTCTCATTCTTATAGTGCGTGTTTACGGCCTGTCGCCGCGCGCGGCATGGCTTGCTTTTGTGCGCGCTACCGCCGCGTACAATTAAAAAAAAAAAGGTGAGAAGAATCGTCTCACTAGCGAAACAATGGCAAGAGACTGCTATTTGTTGTTATTTACACTGCTTTCTTTGATAATGATCAACAAGAACCAAATAATAGACTGCATATGATAGAATATGTTCTGAACGAGAGTTAGGCGAAAATTTTTCTCCGTTTGAAAATCTTTGCGGCCGCTTCTCTAGTACGTCAAATTCTGCACAGGAATTAGTCATCTTAGATTTAAAAATCTAATCAGTTGCCGTGCTTAATTTCTGACTGTATCACTATTAGGCATAAGAAAAATACGAATGTAAACATGACACGATACGTATATTCTTCCGCGTTTGCTGTTGTCTCACTCTAGTTTCGTAGTTTATTAGGCAGATAGGATTTAAATGAAATAGCAGCAAACACGAAAGAATACATGGCATAACGTTTACATTCATATTATTCTTATGGTGAAGAGAATACTGCATGTGATTCACATTTCGTCAGGTTCCTATTAGCAACCACCTCTTCTCACAGGTAGTAAAAAATTCAACACGTAGAGTTGGCCATATTGACAAACATCCCAAACAGTCTTGCCAGTCGGATTTTCGTAGTACATTGAAATTCTGCTACATTCGAAGATGAACAATACGGAATTTGTATTTACTTCGTTGGATAATGTACAAAACTGCAGTGGTCGAAACTCGGGGCGGAGAAAAAAGCTCGTCTTCCACCTTTTTTTTTTTTTTTAATTTATTTACTGACGCAGAGATTTTGGCGCCAGTATTTATCTCTGTGCCTACAAAGCATCCCCTTGTAGCGCTACATATATTCGACGACAGAAGTTAGTTGTGGCGGCACCTACCAACATTTTTCAGAACTTCCGCTTGCTTTGCACTCGATTCTAAGCCGCAGGCGGTTTTTGGGACTACAAAAACCGGAAAAAAAGTGCGGCTTAGATTCGAGTAAATACGGTATTCATCCTAGCAAGACTAACTGAAGAAGTGAACAATCCTAGATATGTGACTTGTTACCCTCCTGATGTGTCACCAATGGATGCTGATGCATTAAACAGATACATAGTTGTCTGTTCAGTGAGCAGCTAAACACTAAAGACTGAATGAATTAACCTTACAAAACTTGTGATTAAGCCTCTTAGACATAGAAATATGCACGAAATTCAATAAAAATAGTACATGGAAACCACAGAAAAGGATAAACATTTAACTTGCTGCTCTGTGGATGCACTCGTATCACAGCTGAGAGGTGGAGTGTGACTGCTGATGTGTAAGATGTTACTGCACATACTAAGGAGCAGGTGCCTGTCCATTTGGGGACACAAAGAACCCAGGCAATAATCATCAAACCAGGTAGCCGTTGGCATGACTGGGTGGTGTCTGTGAGGAGAGCCCTTGTTTGTAGTAGGCAGCATCCTGTAGATGTCTGGCACAGCAAAGAGATCAGAGTTGTCAGCCCATGGCTGATCTCTCTTCAGAGAGAACTTAATTCTTCACTGCAGATCATTATAACCCCATAGAACTTCCCCTCCTTGGTTACGCTGTGGGAGGAAGGCAAAATCCAGTGAAATATATAAACGTGCTTCACTCCATTCCTGGTCTTCAGAACTTACACAGCGGCCATGCTATCCACTAGTTCATGTTCCTTGTCAATAATATTGAAAATGTATTCGGAAAAATCTCTTCGCTTAGAAACAATATTATTGAAAGGATAGGTTGCTACTCACCCTATAACGGAGATGATGTGCCGCAGACTAGACTACTAGCTTTTGTGGTGTGTTCTGCAACTCAACACCTCCACTATGAGTAGCAATCTATCCTTCTCATAATGTTGTCATTATTCCAGCTTTGATTTTCTATTTTTTTTTATCTTCCCTTAGTTAATTACAAAGTGGTTCAGATTTAATTAAAACAGTGAATCCTACCCAGTCCTGAGTGTTACTGTCTTGTAGGGGGGGAAGGGGGGGAGGAATGTACCTGTTACTGTAACACCCCATAAGAAGGTAAGGGGTTTAAGTTTTCACAGAGTATTAATAGAGTATTAATGCTGTAGACAGATGAACTACAGAAACTTGATATGTTGTGTACATGAAGCCCACCAGAAACAAAGTTGAGTACAGAGCATTCATCCTAGCTTTTGAGGGGGATTCACTTCCTGAGAAATTCAAAATTGTGGTCCATCACTGTGATGTGAAACAGTATTTCCCAACACCGATGTGCTTTAAATGCCAACACGTTGGTCATATGTCTTCCAGTTTACAAACACTCCATTTGTAGAGAAACTGGTCTGCCACTTCATGAAAATCCCTCCATGTGAGCTACATCTTTTTGTATCAGTTATAGAGATAAGCACCCTCCACAGTCCCCAAAGTGTGCTACCCTAATTTAGGAATGCAAAATCAGTAGTTAAGGCCTCCAATCATCTCTTATAGTTTGAAGCTCGAAAAAAGTGCAGTAGCTTATACCCTGTCCTATACCACTGTTGTGGCCAGGTCGTTGTCATTACCACAAGAATTTACTCCCTCCATTTCCACAATCTCGACCTTGAAATAGGACTTTGTTGATGCAAGTAAATCAGCCATTGTAAAGATGGGCTTTCCTATCTTGTGGCTCCTACATGTCTTGAGGGTCCTTGACTCCCTCTACTCAGCTGGAGAAGCAACATGCTCCTCTAGCATCTAACATTGACAGCGAAGTAAAAATACACATGTTACATAACCAAAGGACAAACATACTGACTAAATGTTTTAGGAATGAAGGAAGGAGTAGTTTTTTATGTGACTTTCATTGCAATGTAGAAAAACCAGAAATCTCTGGAGAAAGCTGCTCCCGTGACCCCAGAGGCACCAGATGCCTCCCACACCACTGACCTCAGAACCTGTGTTCGTCAATGTTGTTTCAGCCTGACCCATGACAATGATCCTTTGGCATGACCTGTTTTTCTAGTCCCTTCACTTCTAACCAGGACACCCTTAATATGATGATTCGGTGAATATTACTTTTAGCTGCCAGAGCTACAGCTAATTTCCTCCTGTTCTGCAACCTATGTGTCTCTACAAGAAACGCTTTCACTGATGGCCATTGTCCAACTCTTTGAGGTTACTGTCCACTCTGTCAGAATCGCCCAGCTCTGAGAGAGCTGCTAAGGAGGTTTGTACATTGGTTCACACAGATGTCAATGAGTGCATTCCCCTCCTCACTGCATGCTGTGTGTGTGTGTGTGTGTGTGTGTGTGTGTGTGTGTGTGTGTGTGTGTGTTTTGCCATTTGTAACATTTATTTATGTTATCCAACAACTCAGCCTCTCTCCTCGTAGCTTGGCGATTTCAGTGTGCACCGTCTATGTAACACCCACTTTAGTTGCAGCCATGGTATCTTTATTCTATCAACCTTACGATCCATTCTCTCAACATTGTTGCCTTGTTGCAGCGGTTACTACACAACAATCTTTGAGACACTGGCCACTTTCAGGTGCTCTGTCACTTCCCTGTGCCCAGTGCTTACAGGAAGACATCAAACATGCCAGTTACATATGTCTTCCTGGAACAGCACACGACTTTCATAAATTCAGTTTGTTTGCTAATATCTTTTGGGTGCAGTGGTCGCCTATAACATTATCTTGTACAGCTGGTCCTGCTATTCAGTCCTAGCTAATAATCTTCTTCACTGTGCTCAGAGCCTCTTCACTGTAGATTTCATGAATTAGCTGTAAAAAGAGCTCATTTCTCTCCTCAAACAATGTGAAACATTCATAACCAGAGTTCCATCATTACAACCATATATGAGGTATGTTTTTTAAGTAAGTACCATTTTGAAATTTAAAAAAACGACGTGCTCAATAATTTTATTTTTACATGAAAGCCTATATCTTAATCTACTTACCTACATAATTTCCGTCAATATTGAGGCACTTGTCATAATCTTGTACCAGTTTTTGAATACGCTCCTCATAGAAGTCTGCCGCCTGACTTGTTAACCACTGCATCACCACTGTTTTGACTTCGTCATCGTCTTGAAGACGCTGACCGCCCAGGTGTTTCTTCAAGTGCAGGAACAGATGGTAGTCACTGGGCGCAAGATCGGGGCTGTACGGAGGATGATCGAGAGTTTCTCATCAAAAAGATGTGATGAAATCTTTGGTCTGATTCACCACATGCAGACAGGCATTGTCTTGCAGCAAAACAATGCCCTTGCTCAACTTCCATGGACTGTTGCTTTGATTCTGGTATGATGTAGGCCACCCATGTTTCATCGCCCGTAACAATTTGGCTTAAGAAATCATCACCGTCGTCGTGGTACTGCTCAAGGAAAGTCAATGCACTGTCTAAACGTTTGGTTTTGTGCACATCCGTCAACATTTTCGGTACCCAACGTGCTCTCAATTTTTGGTAATTCAAGTGCTCAGTCACAGTGCCATACAAAACACTATGAGAAACATTAGGAAAGTCATCCCACAAGCAGCCCCCCTGCGGGTCTGGGGTAAGAATAGGCCCGAGGTATTCCTGCCTGTCGTAAGAGGCGACTAAATGGAGTTCCAACCATTTCGGCCTTCAATGTAATGCTCACCATTGGGGTTTGACCTCCATTTTTCAAAATTCTACAGAAGTACAAGCCTTTTGGGTTAGGACACCTTACGTGGTGTCACCGGTCCTCAGTGCACTAAGACCTTGGCACTCATCATCGTAACGGTGCCGTAACTGCACCCACTGTTCATCAATTTGGGCCTAAACACCTGTTGGGTTGCACAAGTTACGCCCATAGTGCATCCCCATCTGCACCTACAATCATGAAGGACTTTCCAAGGCACCCAAAATCCGGCATGGTAGCCAGCCCGTTGTGGTGGGGTCATCATGTACCCTCTAGGTTGTAGCCCCCTGACAACACAGGGATCGTACTGCCGATACCGGAGCTGCACCCTCCCCGCGTCAGCCAAGGAGTAGATGTCCATCTACCTGGGGCATCAGGACTCCCGGCAACGGTGGTCCTGCTAGGTCGCCCTTGCTGAGGCTGGGTGGTGCCTGTGGGGAGAGCCCCTGGTCGGAGTGGGTGGTATCGGGGCAGACGTTTCGCAGATGAAACGTCAACATGCATCAAGTCGCTCTGTGGCCGCGTCTTCCAAGAGGAAAGGTTCTGTCTCTGTCTCTAGTTCTGGTACTTCTGCCTTTTCCCCTTTGGCCAATCCCTGGGAGGAAGGACAGGCCCACCGGCTTGGGGCGAAATACTTCCCCCGCTATTTAATCTGTTCTCGGACCAATGGGGGGATGTTCGCCACCTCCAAGCCCATGTTCTTTGTACAGCATATAGAGGATATCTTCGGAAAAATCGAGACTCTTAGCAAAATGCGTTTGGGGTCCATTCTCATCAGGACCACCTCCGCTACACAGTTGGCGGCGCTCCAGGCATGTGACCGACTAGGGGACATCCCAGTGTCCATTGTCCCACATCTGGTGCTCAATAGGACGCAGGGGATTATTTTCCATCGGGACCTCCTGCTGCAGTCTGATGAGGAGCTCAGGGCCAACCTGGAGCGCCGAGGCGTGCATTTCGTCCGGCGAGTCCAGCGCGGCCCCAAAGACCATCATGTCGACACTGGGGCCTTTATCCTCGCCTTCGAAGGGAATGTTCTCCCGGAGAAGGTAAAGGTCATGTGCTGCCGGTGCAACGTGCGACCTTACGTCCCGCCTCCTATGCGATGCTTTCAATGTTTGCACTTCGGGCACATGTCGTCACGGTGTGAAGCTGAGCCCCTTTGTGACAATTGTGGACGTACTCTTCGTGAGGGACATACATGCACCCCACCACCTCGGTGTGTCAATTGTCCTGGCCTCCACCCGCCTAGATCTTTCGAATGCCCCGCATATCAGAAGGAGAAGAAGATACAAGAATTGAAAACCTTGGACTGTCTGTCGTATTCTGAGGCCAGGAAGAAATATGACTGCCTCCATCCCGTGATGTTGACAACGTCATTTGCTTCGGTCGTATCCACTCCTTCTGCAGTATTCTCACCCCTATCCTGTCCCCCTCCACCTCCTCAGCCCATCCGAGGTCTATGCCTCCGCCTCCCAAATCCCTCCCTACCAAATCCTCCTCCCTCGTGGCCCCTGCCCTCTCTGCCCCAGGGGCCACCCTTCCTCCTCCTCCTCCGCCTGAGAAGCGATCCTCTTCTCAGGATTCCATCGGGGAAACGTTACGGACCCCGGCTTCTGAGGTCCGGCATTCCAAAAAGGACCCCAAGCGTGAGGACTTTCTTCGGGTCCAGCCCCCACAGCCCACCATCCCTGTGACTCATCGGTCTTCCAAGAAGGCCTCAAAGAAGAAGTCTTTATCCCCCTCTCCACCCCGGCGTGTTTCATCTGATGCTCCATCTGACAGTCGCTTCTCCCGGCCGTCCTCAGTTTCGCCGGGACGCTCTGCTACCAGGCGCTCAGCTGGCCTGTCGTTGGTGGATGATGCTGCCCCTCCTGCGCAACCCAGGAATGTAGCCGCAGCTGGCGATGACTCAATGGAACAGGATCCACCTCCCGACAGTTGTAGCAATGTTCCCTCGAAACCTGGCTCTTCGCGGCTGTCAAGGTGACCAGCTCTTCACCCGTTTCGTTCCCCCTTTCTCTGATTTGAGATGGCTCTGTTACATTGGAACATAAGGGGTATTCAATCTAATCGGGAGGAATTACAAATGCTCCTCCGCCTGCACTGTCCACTCTTTACGCACCTTTTGCCGCCATCCTACGCTGGCGTATTGTATTGATTACAAACTACTCAGAGCGCAATGTCGTCGAGTCATCAAAGACAGCAAAAAAAGCTTGTTGGGCCTCTTTCACAAGCTCCTTTAACAGTTTTACTCCCTCTTCTGTCGTATGGGGTGGCCTGCGCCGGCTGTCGGGCATTAAGGCCCACTCATCGATACCTGGCCTGACTTCAGGTAATGAGGTACTTTTGGACCCTGTGGATGTATCCAGCGCCTTTGGCCGCTTTTTCACCGAGGTTTCAAGCTCTGCCCATTACCACCCTCCCTTCCTTCCCAGAAAAAGGCAGGAGAGGCTCGGCGACCTTCCTTCCACTCGCTGAATCTGGAAGATTATAATGCCCCCTTTACCATGCGGGAACTCGAACGTGCACTTGCACTGTCCCAGTCCTCTGCTCCGGGGCCAGATGCCATTCACGTTCAGATGCTGACACACCTTTCTCTGGCAGGCAAATGCTTTCTTCTTCGTACCTATAATCGCGTCTGGACCGGAGGTCAGGTCCCCATGCGTTGGTGTGAGGCCGTCGTTGTTCCCATACCCAAACCCAGGAAGGATAGACACCTTCCTTCTAGTTACTGCCCCGTTTCTCTTACAAGCTGTGTCTGTAAGGTGATGGAGCGCATGGTTAACGCTCGATTGGTTTGGATTCTTGAATCTCGATGGCTACTTACCAATGTTCAATGCGGCTTTCGTCGACGCCGCTCCGCTGTTGACCACCTTGTGACCTTGTCGACGTTCATCATGAACAACTTTTTGCGAAAGCACCAAACGGTAGCTGTGTTCTTCGATTTGGAGAAGGCTTACGATACCTGTTGGAGAGGAGGTATCCTCCGCACTATGCACAGGTGGGACCTATGTGGTCGCCTGCCCCTTTTTATTGATTCATTTTTAACAGATCGAATGTTTAGGGTATGTGTGGGTTCCGTATTGTCCAATATCTTCCTCCAGGAGAACGGAGTGCCTCAGGGCTCCGTTTTCAGCATAGCCCTTTTTGCCCTAGCGATCAATCCAATTATGGATTGCATTCCGCCTAACGTCTTAGGCTCTCTTTTTGTTGCTGACTTCGCGATCTACTGCAGTGCCCAGAGAACATGCCTCCTGGAGCGCTGCCTTCAGCGTTGTCTTGACAGCCTATACTCATGGAGTGTGGCTAATGGCTTCTGGTTCTCTGAAGAGAAGATGGTTTGCATCAACTTTTGGCGATATAAAGCATTCCTTCCACCATCCTTACATCTGTCCCGTTGTTCTCCCATTCATGGAGACAACGAAGTTTTTAGGGCTCACACTGGACAGGAAACTTAGTTGGTCTCCGCATGTCTCTTATTTGGCTGCCCATTGTACACGTTCCCTTAATGTCCTCCGTGTTCTTAGTGGTTCATCTTGGGGAGCGGATCGCACTGTCCTGCTTCGCTTATATTGGTCCATAGTCCGATCACAGCTGGATTATGGGAGCCTCGTCTGCTTGGCCATCCCTCTTACGCCGTCTCAACTCCATCCATCATCGGGGGTTACGTCTTGTGACCAGAGCATTCTACACTAGTCCCATCGAGAGTGTTTATGCTGAAGCTGCTGAATTACCATTTACCTACCAGCGCGACATACGGTATGCCTGCCGGCAGTTGTCATTGCCCGACCACCCCTCTTATCAGTCCTTCTTTGCCGATTTTCTCGACCGTCAGTATGGGTTGTATGTGTCTGCCCTGCTGCCCCCTGGAGTCCGCTTTCGTCGCCTGCTTCGACCATTGGATTTTGCCCTCCCTACCACCTTCAGAGAGGGTGAGAGCCCGACACCACCTTGGCTCCAGGCTCCGGTTCACATTCGTCTTGACCTCAGCTCTCTCTCGAAGGAGGGTACTCCAGATGCAGTTTATTGCTCACGGTTTGTCGAACTTCGTGCGCGACTTGCCAGTAACACCTTTATTTACACTGGTGGCTCCAAAACTGACAATGGTGTCGGCTGTGCCTTTGTCGTCGGGGACGTCACCTTTAAATACCAGCTCCTCGACCAATGTCCCAGCTTTACAGCCGAGCTTTTTGCCCTCAATCAGGCCGTTCAGTATGTCCGCCACCACCGCCATTCTCCATATGTACTATGCTCTGATTCACTCAGTGCTCTTCATTGTTACAAAAGATTCTCTATCAACTCTGGAGCATACCAAGAACTGGGCAGACTGTGTATCTCCATGTCTTCTTGCTCGATTCTCATACCATGGTGAGAAATACCATGCCATGTTAAGTCTCTGCATTGAGATCTTGTTTCCTATATGCTCACACAGCTGTGTTGGCATGGCCACCAGTATGAGTAAGTTTCATCTGTTTCATTCAGGACAGTCTGCCCGTGTGACTCATTCTGACTGGAGGCTTGCCCCATGGATGCTACATCCCCTCCCCCAAATGGCAAAGGCTACCTGGCATAATAGCCACTGCCCAGAGACTCAGATTGGACAGGTAACTACACCTCTGCATACGCAGGGCATTAACAGTCTGATCCCTGCATTGTCAGGGGGCTACAACTGAGGGTACATGATGATCCCCCCCCCCCCCCCTCCTCATTAAAGATTGCCTACTGCACTGTATTTCAGGTGCAAATGCTAAGTCAACTCCTAACAATAGGTGCTTGGCATTACAGCAAATTGTGGACAGGTAAAGGTAATGTGCTACACAACACATCCTTCCCATATGGCCTACACTACTATGAAATTTAGAAAAGTGGAGGGGGAAACTCAAAGGCAGACCATTAAGCGTGGAACCTTGGACTCATGAGGAGCTGAGCGAACGATTGGTGAGATAAAAACTTACAAATAAAAATTAGTAAGGAGCTTCAAAAGCCCAATCATGAAGGATAAGTAATATGTGATAGCAGCAAAAAGTGTCGTATGCTTTATTTAAGTCAAAAAAGACTGCTACAGAAGTCTTATGTAAGTCAAAACATATTGCTAGGAGATGTTGGATTGTTGTTTCCAACCTGACCTGATAATCAGTTGTGGATCATGCTTCCCAGAAACTACACAGATCTAGTGACAAAAGACCAATGGTTTGAGAACTCAGAATAACCCTTGTTCTACCATCCTTTCAAGTAGTTTGCAGAGCATGTTGGTAAGGCTAACTGGTCAGTAACTATCAATAGATGTTGAATTTTTGTCTGGTTTAAGGACTGGTATAATGTGATGATACTCTAATTCCATTGCAAAGTGTAAACGCCTACTAACCAAATTCGTTCCTTATTAGGTGGTCTGTGAATCACATTCATATGTCAGATCATCTGATGAGGAATAGACTCAAGTGTGGGGCCATACCTATTATGAGTTAAGAGTCTGAAGCAATTCCCTGTCAGTTAAAGGTTCATCATACAATTCACAGTTATAAAGGTGGAGGGCTACAGGATAGAGGGATGTCTTCAACTTGTCTTTCATGCATTTGAGGCATAGCCAGATAAAAAAGGATGCTGACACTGTCACAAAGTAGTTCACGAAGCATGGAGTAAGAACTGGTGCAATGGTAGAAGTTCCACCTTGAAAGAGGAGCCCAGGTACAGTAGTTGATCTTTGGTGCTCCAAAGGACTATGGTGCTTGGTTCGCACCTGAGATTAAGACATACATGTTCCCAATGAGGAAAGACAGCACTTCTAACATTACTTCTTATTGTGTTTGAGTAGAAAGCAAGCACTTGCATGGAGCCACTTAAAAGTGATGAGGGTAGTCTGTCAAGAATGTAATTTGAGACAATGTATGGTTCTTCAATGGTCATGAATAGCTGTTGTCATGTCTTTGGTTTACTATGGTACTGATCACTGATACAGGGGGACCACAGAAAGGGAGACAACAGTTCAAGCAGCCTGAGTTACCTTCCACAACTTCATAGGTGTAATCTGATGGAGCTGTGGCGAAGGTGACCTCACAGGTATACAACTGGCAACTGGACCTTTGTAGAGCTCAATATGGCAGTTGGACCATAAAGTTGTACTGTAACATGACAATTTGTTAGGAAATGGTGCATGGTACACTCTAAGGCTCTCTGAGAAATGGAAGATATTCACACGTTTATAGAGAGGAAAATCTATTATTTTTAGTTAATTGGGCTGGAGTAGAGCAAAACACTGTCACTAGGCTTCTGTATATGAGGAGAAAAGAATATGTGCAGGAGTTGCACCTCCTGTGGGCATGACTGACGAACAGATGTCATCACTTGCTGTGGTGGATGTGTTATTCTGTGCAGCTGCTGATGGAAGTCGTTACGGTGGCCCACCAGAGAATAACCAAGGAGGCTCTGTTAACAATGAAGTTTGTGTAAAATGTAACATAATTCATTAACTTTATGGTGTATCGACTAAAGAGAGGGAGCAGGCTGGTGCTCATTGTAAAATAATGAATATACCTGAGGGGTGTGCAAAAGGGCAGTGCATGAGGGCATAACTTGTGAGGAACATGCTTAAACTGCACAGAATACAACCCCCTCTCCCCCCCCTCCCCTCCCAGTTTGCCAACATACCCAGTTTTCAAGAGGGAGGAGAAAATCCAAGACTATAAAACTCTTGATCACGATTTGTATCAAGATGGTAAGAAAAATTTTAAAGGACTCCACCCAATTGATGTAACTTCAAACGTAGCATATGTGGTGACAAAATCCATACCTAGTACCACCGCGACAACAAGATCTCAGACACCAACTCCTGGCCCTAGCATACATTAAGACCCTATATTTCATTTGAGGAAGAGGACATCAGCTCCCCTGATTCCCAAAGACACAACTGTCATCACCAGGCAAGAGGAGAGGACACCTGCCAGGGTTCCTCTCTCCCACAATGAAAGAGACTAGCAGTATAGCACCAACCAGTGGCTGAAAGAGCCAGTGATAGAAAAGATCGGTCATCTGCCATTCCAGAAGTCAAGACTGGAAAATCCTCATTGAAAATAAAGGGAAAAAAATCAACAGTGAAATCAAATTCTGTTACACCAGTCGAGCTGGCCCCCATCTCTCTTCGCTCAAGTCGAACCTATTAATACCAATGTAGAACCACAAACTCAGGTGAAGCACACATGAATAGCACAGTAATTTGTACTCCTATTTCCCATTTGTTACACACCCAGATCCTAGTTTAATGTCTCGGAAACACATCTCCCTAATGTTAAAAATTACAAATTCTATTGTAAAAATTTGTGTTTATACTGAGAGGGGATCTGGAGGAGTGTGCACACTCATACATTCAAATACCTTCAGTGAGCTAGTGCATATAAACACTGCATTACAAGCTTTGGCAATCAATGTCCACCTTTCAGCTAGGGTAATAGATATTACATACTACCCCTAGACAGATACACACTGTCGCAAGCCAGTGGAGCTTGTGGAACAGCTGTTGGTACCCTTCCTCATATAGGAGGACTGCAGTGCCCATACCAGGCAAAGCGGTGCGGTGGTTAGCATACTGGACTCCCATTCAGAAGAGGACAATGGTTCAAATGCACGTCTGGCCATACTGATTTTGGTTTTCTGTGATTTCCTTAAATTGCTCCAGATAAATGACAGGTTGGGCCATTTGAATGGGCTTGACTGACTTGCTTCTATGATGCCCTCAATCCTCTGTGGGACATTAACAACATGTCTAGCAGGGGCCAAGTAATGGAGTAGTTAATCTCAGAACTGAAAGTAAACTAACGTAACAATGGAGCTGCAGCTCATTTCAGCATGTCCCACTCAATATACTCAGCCATAGATACTGCAGTCTGCAGCCCAAGCATTTTACTCTTGGTCCAGTGAAATTTCCATGGCAACCTCTGCAACAGCAACCAGTTTCCTATCACTCTCTCTCTCTCTTTCTCAGACTATCAACCAATTGAATATGCACTATGTTGGTTGCTTTGGAAAGCCAACTCAGGCAAGCTTTCACCTCCAAAGCAACTCTTGAAGCCAGTGGAGAGAAAGATATCAAAGGAGTAGCACAAGATACTACTGGTATGATGGTACACACAGTAGAAGCAGTGATAACCTATTTCCCAGGCCCACCCAACTGGAAACTTATGCCATGATGGCCAGAAAAAAAGCTGAAACCATCAAAGAGCATACAAGGGCATTTCAATGACACAAACACCATCCTTTTATTGAACATTTAATAACATTCAAAAGATTTCAAGCAAAGGCATGGTTTTAATAAAAGGAAGCAGAAGTGTTGAGAACAATGTATGTCATCTATGAGAGCCCACACCCCTTCATTTTGAGTATGAACTAGATTCCACTGCATTTGCAGCCACCAACCATCTACAGTAATCTCCTTTAGTGGCAACATCTGCCTTGATCCCTGTAGTTGTTAGATGTTTCATGTGACTCATCACAGTGTCTGCAAGCAATAACTACCATCCTAAATTCCTGACACACAAACACTTGATGGAGTGAAACTACTTACCCTTCAATGCACAAGACCCCAAATAGTACTGTGTTCCATTTAATGAATGGGAGCTGTGCAGCAAACAGTATGTAGTGACACCTCTATTAAAGGGACACACTTGGAAGCATCTTAAAAGGGAATGTCGTGCACAAAACTCGTTATATATGTGATGCCTTTTTTTTTATTGTTAGAAGACTTTATGATTTCTAGGACACCTCCATCAGTGTAACTTCCAGGCACATCTACTCATCTTTGCATGGCTTTTCCTGTCACATGTAACAGTTTTACAAGGTTTTGTCAGACCAATTTGAACAGAAGTAAATTTTTAAAATGAAATCATATTTCCCATTGGAGTTCACTTTAGGAGATCTCTTCAGTGCTCTGTGAAAAATACAGAGGTGCACCTTGGCTCAGAATCGAATCAACATTTAAACAGTGGATCTCCACACAACAGGGGGTTCAAAGGCTGCAAAAGGTAACAGCATACCACCTTGAATAGGACCATGCCTGATAATGCTCTTTGATGTTCAAACCAACCTTTGGTTTTATGACAGCTTTACTTTTTTTAACTCATTAATATATTACATAGTCAGAAGCTTTGATGATGGCTTTACCTTTTTTCAAATCGTTGATATATTACGTGATCAGGAATGTTCTCATCGCACTTAACCTGGAGCATACATACATACAGTTAGGTCTTCTAAAAGAATTAGCATTATGTATTTGTTGCCCATTGATTATTAGATCAGATTGTCGTATCTGTCTGTATTCAGAAAGAATTATTCAGCAGCTCAGTAGGCATCTGTTTTATTATATGAAGGTGTGTATGATAAGGAATGTTGATAACTGTTTCATATTTCACCTTTTTTTGTTTCAGTGCTTTTGCTAACAGCTTATGGGATTTGAGTACATATTTTAGAGAGGACGTTGATGTTATGACTTGTTTGAATAAACTTATTCATGCACTACAAGAGATGAATAAGTTTCATAGTATCTTACTTGACCAGGCATCCCGTACAATACTGAAGAATCTTACGTCATTTATCAAGGGGTATGTAATTTTTATAATTGCATAATTTCAAGTTTATGGTGTAATTTTCATTTTAAGATTCATTTCCTTTTATATTTCTCTCACTGTTGATAACTTTCCATGTAATCAGGTTATTAAACATGAGTTAGGTATTTCATGAGCATTTTATTGTGACAATTTTACAGCATTAATGTTTTTGATGGTCAGTGAGGTACCTCACTGGTTTATGTTTTTACAGGAGTCTAATTTTCGTAGAATTTGCTGTTCACTTCATCATTGTTTCCCTCCTCTTACTCCTACTCCCTTTATTCTTTGTTCTTGGATTACATCCAAACATGAGTTTAGTGTCAAAAATTTAGTGCAGTTGTATTATTATAATTGAAGATGTAAATGAGCATATTTGTATTTATTCTGTTGCCTCATTCACTTCATTGTATTCTGGTCTTCCACAGTTATACTTTTCTTATCTGCATAAAGAGAAACATGAGACGATTTGTTACGTTCAACATCATGCCACTGGTGTACACTAAGTAATAAATAGCTCAACAGAAAAGTCAGTTAAATATTGAAAGAACGGTATTCATTCTAGTGCTCATTAAGCACTTCTATTCAGTTAGTTCCATATATTTTGATTATTTTGAAGTGTTCACTCTAGTCATGTTCCTTGTGATCTGCTGCAGCAGTATATTGGTGATTCATTTGCCTAGACTAAAAAACTAAAGTGAATTATTAGATGTATTTAATGGGTAATGTATGACCACATTGGGTGTCAGTTATTTAGTTGATACTTTGTTAGCCCCACACAGGGAAAAATTGTGTGTTGACACACCTATCATCAGCCATTTTTAATGATGGCTTGGATTCAGGCTGCCAAAAGGTAAACCGTCAACTATCAGATTTGTACAGTGAGATTTTTCCCACCGTGTACAAACTCTAGGGATCGATCAATGAGAGAACACAGAACAGAAAAGGTCTAATGAACTTGCATCTGGAAATGCAAGGTTTCCGTGCTAGAGACAATTTATTTAATCATACATTATTACAAAGACTGTGGTCTATTACGTGCCACAGTTACAGTATGTGTTGAAAGTGATTTCCATGTGCCTCAACATGTGTGTACACACTGTAGCATCTACTGTCTCAAGTTCACATCAGCCAGGCTGCATCTGAACAGTATCAAAGGCGGCATGAATACACTGCTCCAGTGTCTCCACATATGGAATGGGCTCTGCATACTCAATACTCCAATAGTTAGATATCGCGTGGGTTGAGATCTGGTGAACAAGCAGGCCATGCAGCTGGATCCACCACTGAGGGAAGACATGCTAGAGGTGTGTCTGGATGTTAACGGCGAACTGGGCTGGAACATCATCATGTAGGAGCCACATAACCCTTAGAATCATTAATGGCACTTCTTCCAGCAAGGGAGGTAAAGTCATCCACAAGAAATGCCAATAGTTCCAGCCTGTTAGGCTACATGGAAGGAAGACTGGTCCCAAAATACAGTCGCCAATTATCCCCGCCCAAACATTCCAGCTGCACCGATGTTGATGATTGACTGTAATCATACTACAGGGGTTCTGCATACCACAGGTTACTGTTATGAAAGTTGAAGATACCACTCCACATAAAGGTGGCACCATCTGTGAATAGGATGGATGAAACGAATCTCGGAATCCTGGTTCCTGTTGAAGAAACCAGTGACAAAACTGCTCCCGATGTGGGAAGTCTGTGACTAGTAAGCCGTGTACACACTGTAAGTGATAGGGTAGTAACAGTTGGCATGGAGAATGTTCCACACGGTCATCTGGCTTACCCTGTACTGGTGGGCCAGGTGCATGGTACTGACGTGGCGGTCACCTTCCACAGTGTTAATCACATATATCACCAAGTCTGGTGTCCGAACATTTCGGGTACGCCATTCATGATATCCTTCTTCCTGAAATGACCCTGTCTCAGACAGATGGTGAAACACTGTTGCAAACATGGGATGCTGTGGTTGTTGTCGGTGGGGATACGCCTTCTGAACCTTCTGTAATTAAACACCATGTCAGCAAGCTCTCAATTAGATTATGGAACTATTGTGTACAATGCTGTATCACATCCACCACAAGGGAGTCAGCAAGAAAAGTGAGTCAGAAACAACATTACCAATTTCTAAGGCAGGAGAAGGTGCTAGGGCATTACGTATGAGGAGCAGTACAATACTCTAGGAGAAAACCATGCATACTGTTACTGTGGCTGCATGGCACAGTCCGTATTAGACTGCAGCCTCTGTAACAAAGTATGATTGAATAAATGGTCTCTAGCACAGAAACCATGCATTTCCAGACATAAGTTCATTAGACCTTTTTTGTTCCCTTATCCTCTCATTAATCAATCCTTGGAGTTTGTACACAGTATAAAAAAAAATCACCCTGTAGGAAACAGAAGTGGTTATTTGGATAACATATGGAATAAAATAAACAAATGCATTATTAATTTGTACTTTTAATGAAGTGGGAAGGTAAAGTGAGTACCTGGTACATCTCAGAGTGTTTGACATAGGGAGTGTTAGGTTAATTTTGCGTAGTTTATTCCTTGTGGGTTCCTGAATGTCATTTCTTATGCCTGTGTATAAGCTGTACATGATCCATGAAACTCAGTGAGAAATTGTTTCCAACCTTCATTAAAGATGTATGCACTCCCTTTTTGTGCTGGCAGATGATGTTTTCAGCAACTTCTCTTAGGTTGCCTGGAACTGAAGACAAAGGCCCTCACTGTCATAAATGTGGCAGGTAGTGGATGTTCGCTGCTTACCAACCCCATAGGGCTCACCTATGCAGATCATGGTAGCCAGCAAATGGCTGAAGTTAATCAGCCAGCAAAGATTTCAATGAAAAATGTGCATGTATATTTCAGACGACTTGGCAGATCAGTGATAAGTGCTACATTTTGTGTGAGCAGCCCATTTTTTTCTGTACCTCCAGAGACACCAGGGTCAGTCAGATTCCTTAAATTGATCAAAAGTAATCTACTTTTCTGCCAGTAGATGGCTGTTCAAATTTCTTACTTTCTCCCTGTTTATTTGAGTCTCACCCACTCCCACAGTTCCTCAAATTCTGCATGCATATCTAAAAAAAACATTGTAAGTGGTTGTCATTTGTTCCCTGCTATTATGTATCTTCTAGCATAGAAAACCTGCTCCACGTTCGGTCTCATATTGGGCAACATAAGCTCACCAGATAAAATATCTCTCATCTCCTTAAAAGAGCACAATGATCACGCTGGAGAGCTGTAGACGATACAGAACTGTTATCAAATGGTTCAAATGGCTCTGAGCACTATGGGACTCAACTGCTGTGGTCATCAGTCCCCTAGAACTTAGAACTACTTAAACCTAACTAACCTAAGGACATCACACACACCCATGCCCGAGGCAGGATTCGAACCTGCGACCGTAGCAGCAGCGCGGCTCCGGACTGGAGTGCCTAGAACCGCACGGTCACCGAACTGTTATCAAGCACCCATGTGATCCTCCACTGTTGGCAGTCAGAGCATTGAAGTGCTTTCTATGTGTAAGCCATTTGTATCAAATCAGTGCAGTAAAATAGGTTAATGTGGCAAAAAGCAGCTATTGTGTTCAAGCATTCCTGTTGACCACACTGTGACTGAAGTTTCGTGATTTGTTGCTGTATCAAAACAGACTGTTTACCCAGTCTACAGGGAATGGTGTACATTCAGATCCATGTAACAAAATGTAAGGACATTGGTTGTAAAAAGATGCTAATCCAACAGTGACCAGAGAAGAGTTTCACAAGTTGCCAGTGACGGGCAGTTTCAGACACAACAGGAGTTGCTCCTGTCAGTGCTTGGAGGTCCACCTCAAACAGTTTCCAAACAAACATTAGAGGTGAATCTGCGTGCAGTGGAAATTTGAAATCGGGAACCTAGCAACACACAAAGTTGTACTTCTTCAGTGGGCCAAATACGAATTAAAGTGGACAGTGACTGATGGGAATCATATAGTGTAGTCTGATAAGCCACAAATGCTCCTATTCAAATGATACTAAACATCAAGAGCACTGATAATCCAATGAAGCAGCATATGGAGTGTGCAATCCAAGCCAGAGATAGTTCTATGATGTTTTGGATTCAACTCATTCAGGGTTCACAGGGCAGCATGCATACCTTGCTGGTTTAACAGATATTCATGAACCCTGCCCCCCATCAACTGGCTCACTAAAAGCACAAAGTCTTTATCTTGCAGAAAATGTCTGGGAACACGATACAGTAGAAGAAATAGAACAATTAGCAGCATCACCACAATTTGGTAGTTTCACAAGATTTTATCACTAATGGATAGCTTCATTTGGTATGACATACATAAAGAAATATGTGGACTTTATTCTTCACCAAATTGAACCTTTTATCAAGGATAAAGGTGGTGCTACAGTGTATTAGTGCTTTCCCCCCCCCCCCCCCCCATCCCCAGGGGGGCTCCACAGTTCTTTCATGGGTTCGTGCATAGGGCCTCAAGCTACTGCAGCCCATTCTTCCTTCCCAGGCAGCATTTGAATCCCCATGCCTCTCCCTCTTCATCCTCGCTCCTTCCCCACTGCCCCCTTCTTCCCCTCTCTTGGTGTTCTTACTTAAGTCGACCTGGCTATCCACTTGCTTTTCTGTATTTGTTGTGGTTTTTCTCCCCTAGCCTTTTCTCTTTCATCCTTTCTTTTTGAAGTTTTTGGCCCCCCTTTGGGGTTTGACATCCACTTCTAAATTTTCTCTCCATAGTGTGAGCCATTGGGGGATGAAATCCCTCCCTAGTGTCTACAGCGTGGATTCCTCTCCCCCTTCCTTCCCTGCCATAGCCCCACCCCCCTTCCTGCTGGGTGACCAGCACGTGTAGCCAGTCTGTGGGGTGGGGCTATTATGTATCCATGTCACTGAGCCATTTACAACACAGGTATCCCATTTCTGATACCTGAGCTGTTACATTCCCATGAATGCCTAGGAGTGGTTGCTTGTCATTCCAGAGTATCAGAACTCCTGGAAACTGCTGGTGTGCCAGACAGCACTTACTATGGTTGGGTGGTGACCATGGGGAGCGGCCCTCATTGGAGTGGGTGGTATCAGGCCTGAAGCTCGAGAAATCAGACCTTTCATCTACAGCCATCGCTTTGGCTTGTTATGACTCTGTGGCCTTCCCTTCTCTGGCTACACACTGGGAGGTGGGCCAGGAGCTCTTTTTTGGTGTAAAATGGTTTCCGCGATACCTGATCTGTGCTAGAACTGATAGGGACACATTCACGGCCACAAAGCTGTTATCTTTTGTGGCAAATATCGAAGACAGGTTTCGCGAAGTGGAGTCTCTCAACAAGATGTGGTCGGTTTCATCAAAACATCTTCTGATCCTCTTGGTGACGTTCCCGTGTCCATTACACCTCACAAGTCTTTGAATATGGTCCAGGGAGTCATTTTTCATAGGGATCTCATCCTTTAAACTGATGAATTGTGGACAATTTGAAATCGTGGGGCGTTCATTTTGTTCACTTTATTAAGAGTATCTTCCACGGAGACTCGTCATAAATTTGACTGACTTCATCCTGTGTCAGTGACTTATACTTTTCCCTCTGTTATGTGCTTTCCACCCTGTCCCTCTTCCTTACCCCAGTGCAGTCCTCCTTTCCTCTCCTCCTCCCCCCCTCCCAGTCCAGTCCTGATACCCTCCTCTCCGGGTGCCCCTGCCCGGCCACAGAAATGTCCACTTTCCTTAGTGTCCACCAGTGATGGGGCTTTCTCCCAGGATGCCTCCCCCTGGTACATCTCAGGCCAGAAGCCTGCTACCCCAACTCAGCCATGGGACACACAGTCTGTGTGCACCAAGGTCACCCGCCATCTTTCAGTTCCAGATCTTGGAGAAACCTGCTCTCCCTCTGTGGCCTTCCATCCTCAACCTGTGAAAGAGAAGACGAAGAAACATAAGTCTATGGACAAGGCTCCACTCGATGGCCTATGCAGAATGACAGCTTCAGGGTGCCATATGGCCCACTTCCACGTGGACAGTCTCCTATAGTTTTCAATTCTCTCCCCTTAAGTCAGAAGTGGTGCACTTCTGTCGCCATACTACAGCCCATCTTGATCTGGAGCTGTATCTCGATGCCCAATTCCTGACCGTGGTCCCCCAGTTACGCTTTTCTTGGGTCTTCTTTTTGACAACAAGCTTACTTGGTTGCCCCATATCCGTCATCTGAAGGTCTGCTGTTTCCATAAACTCAATGTTCTTTGCTTCCTTGCCCATCTTCATGGGGTGTGAACAGTTAGACCCTTCTCTGCCTTTTACAGGCCATTAGTTCTGTCTCATCTGGATTATAGTTTTCAGGTTTGTGGATCAGCTGGCCCTTCCATGCTGCTGCTCTTGAACCCAGTTCACCATTGTGATATCCGTTTATCTACCGGTGCCTTTTGCACTAACCCTGTCACTCCAATGGTGTTCTGTTGTTTGTTCTGAACATTCTTATGGGAGTTTCAGGATGCCATTGTTTTTTACACTGATGGCTCTAAATCCACCAATCAAGTGGGATATGCCTTCACATCTCCTGTTGGCACAGAACACCATCACTTGTCTGCTGCATGTGGGGTGTTTATTGCAGAATTGATGGTCATCTTTTGGGCCATCTACTTTGTTAAACAGTCTTCACTCACCTCAGTTTTGCTATGTACGGACTGAACAAGTGGCCTTCGGGCTATTGCTTGGAACTTTTCTCGCCACTCCGTCCCTGACATCCTCGATCATGTAGCTGTGGTGATGCTGATTGTTGGGTTGATTTCCTTTGGGTTCCTGGCCATGTAGGATCCCAGGTAATGAACTTACTGATCGTCTGGCTGTGGAGGGGCAGCCACCTACCCTCATTTTTTTTACTCAGCTGTGAACTGCCCCCTATCCATTCCCCTTTGTAGTTGTGGGGCTCCCTCACGGTGATCTGCATTTTGCTGGACTGCCTCCACCTTTTGGCCCTTTGCACTAAATATGCCCTCCCACCTTCCTTGTCTTGGGTGTTAGCAGACAACCCTCTTATGGTTCATCTACATCTACATCTACATTTATACTCCGCAAGCCACCCAACGGTGTGTGGCGGAGGGCACTTTACGTGCCACTGTCATTATCTCCCTTTCTTGTTCCAGTCGCGTATGGTTCGCGGGAAGAACGACTGTCTGAAAGCCTCTGTGCGCGCTCTAATCTCTCTAATTTTACATTCGTGATCTCCTCGGGAGGTATAAGTAGGGGGAAGCAATATATTCGATACCTCATCCAGAAACGCACCCTCTCGAAACCTGGCGAGCAAGCTACACCGCGATGCAGAGCGCCTCTCTTGCAGAGTCTGCCACTTGAGTTTGTTAAACATCTCCGTAACGCTATCACGGTTACTAAATAACCCTGTGACGAAACGCGCCGCTCTTCTTTGGATCTTCTCTATCTCCTCCGTCAACCCGATCTGGTACGGATCCCACACTGATGAGCAATACTCAAGTATAGGTCGAACGAGTGTTTTGTAAGCCACCTCCTTTGTTGATGGACTACATTTTCTAAGGACTCTCCCAATGAATCTCAACCTGGTACCCGCCTTACCAACAATTAATTTTATATGATCATTCCACTTCAAATCGTTCCGCACGCATACTCCCAGATATTTTACAGAAGTAACTGCTACCAGTGTTTGTTCCGCTATCATATAATCATACAATAAAGGATCCTTCTTTCTATGTATTCGCAATACATTACATTTGTCTATGTTAAGGGTCAGTTGCCACTCCCTGCACCAAGTGCCTATCCGCTGCAGATCTTCCTGCATTTCGCTACAATTTTCTAATGCTGCAACTTCTCTGTATACTACAGCATCATCCGCGAAAAGCCGCATGGAACTTCCGACACTATCTACTAGGTCATTTATATATATTGTGAAAAGCAATGGTCCCATAACACTCCCCTGTGGCACGCCAGAGGTTACTTTAACGTCTGTAGATGTCTCTCCATTGAGAACAACATGCTGTGTTCTGTTTGCTAAAAACTCTTCAATCCAGCCACACAGCTGGTCTGATATTCCGTAGGCTCTTACTTTGTTTATCAGACGACAGTGCGGAACTGTATCGAACGCCTTCCGGAAGTCAAGGAAAATGGCATCTACCTGGGAGCCTGTATCTAATATTTTCTGGGTTTCATGAACAAATAATGCGAGTTGGGTTTCACACGATCGCTGTTTCCGGAATCCATGTTGATTCCTACATAGTAGATTCTGAGTTTCCAAAAACGACATGATACTCGAGCAAAAGACATGTTCTAAAATTCTACAACAGATCGACGTCAGAGAGATAGGTCTATAGTTTTGCGCATCTGCTCGACGACCCTTCTTGAAGACTGGGACTACCTGTGCTCTTTTCCAATCATTTGGAACCTTCTGTTCCTCTAGAGACTTGCGGTACACGGCTGTTAGAAGGGGGGCAAGTTCTTTCGCGTACTCTGTGTAGAATCGAATTGGTATCCCGTCAGGTCCAGTGGACTTTCCTCTGTTGAGTGATTCCAGTTGCTTTTCTATTCCTTGGACACTTATTTCAATGTCAGCCATTTTTTCGTTGGTGCGAGGATTTAGAGAAGGAACTGCAGTGCGGTCTTCCTCTGTGAAACAGCTTTGGAAAAAGGTGTTTAGTATTTCAGCTTTACGCTTGTCATCCTCTGTTTCAATGCCATCATCGTCCCAGAGTGTCTGGACATGATGTTTCGAGCCACTTACTGATTTAACGTAAGACCAGAACTTCCTAGGATTTTCTGTCAAGTCGGTACCTAGTATTTTACTTTCGAATTCACTGAACGCTTCACGCATAGCCCTCCTTACGCTAACTTTGACATCGTTTAGCTTCTGTTTGTCTGAGAGGTTTTGGCTGCGTTTAAACTTGGAGTGAAGCTCTCTTTGCTTTCGCAGTAGTTTCCTAACTTTGTTGTTGTACCACGGTGGGTTTTTCCCGTCCCTCACAGTTTTGCTCGGCACGTACCTGTCTAAAACGCATTTAACGGTTGCCTTGAACTTTTTCCATAAACACTCAACATTGTCAGTGTCGGAACAGTTTGTCCTCAGTTTTTTTCACAAAAGTGGTTTGTCCTCTCAAGTATAAGTCCTTGAATTTTCCTCTGGAATTTGAGTTCCTCAATTAACATAAGCATTGGTTATGGAGGCCTTCACGTTACCTCCACACCGGCCAGGTTCTCCCTGCATTTTATGTACATTTTGTTTGGTCTGTTGTGCTGTCTTGTTTCCCCTTTTCTTGTATCTTTGTTCCCTTGTGTTGCTCCTATTGTATCATGATAATGGTGGTATGGTGTGGGCATCGAGACAGGTACCCCACAGCCTTTAACATTTCTGGCGCACCCGTGGTCTCCCCATTTCCACCCGCACTCCTCCTGTTCTTTCCTCTTCCTGCTGCCTTGACATTCCTTTTCCCTCTTTATTTGCATGTTATCTCTTCCCCTTGACTGGGCTGTGCTGTTAGTGGTGTTCCTCCCTTGACCTCTGCCGTCCTAGATCATGGGACCGATGACCTCACTGTGTGGTCCTCTTTCTCAAGTCAAACAACCATATTAGTTTCTTGCCTCATGGGATGGCTAATTTTTTTGTCCAGTGTGCTTAATTAATGATATGAGGAGGATTGACAACTGCTTTGTGGAAGGTAGGCCTCACAGTATACTTTAACACATAAGTATTCCATTTTGTTAATCAGCTTACCACTTTCAATTTTGACTGAAAAGTCATAAACTGAGTAAGGAAGTGGAATACCTCTGTGTTAAAGGTTAATAGAGATGTGCTTCTAAAAAGCTTTGTAGCATTGTCTTTTAAAGTTGTGAGGCTGTGCAACAAGGCAATACATGCGCCTTCCCTGGTTCCTGTTGATTTCAGATAGGTAGGCTGTTTGAAACTTGATAGGCTTATGAAATTGCTAGCCATCTCTGTGGGGTTGCTAGTTACACTCACCAAGGATTCCTCTGCTTTTGCATTGAATTCCATCAAGACAAATACAACATGCTGATGTTCACCATTGATCACTGTATTGGGGGGGGGGGAGGTAGTATTACATGCCAGTTTCTGGAGCACGTAAGTTAATGTTAGGTCTAAAATTGGCCACTTCCATGGTTGATAATTCCTTCTAGTGCTACTGCAGAAGCTTGTTGAATTCAAAATTAGCAACACAGATGTGACTTTTATGTGGTGAGAATATACCATGTATGTCATTGTTTGCGTACTATGTGGCAGAACACCAGGCTGTAATACACTTGCAAAACCTGATACATTTAAGTAAAACACTTGCTAGTATTAGTGTTGATATCACCTTGTATTGGCTCATCTCTAACATTGGGTTGATGGCTGATGATAATAGTTACAACTTTAGCCTTTAAAGGGTTCAGGTACAACAATCCTTTCTCAATACGTAGACCAAATCTTCATTGCCACTGTTGCCACTCTAAGAGGTTATAAAGTAAGTATGTGTTTTGTGTTGAAGTTCACAATAAGAGTTGCTATTTTTTTTTAATGCTGCACTACACTACAATAGCTACTATTGTAATGTCGTTCTTCCTAGATGTGTGTGACATGTCTGCGATTCAGGAGCAAGATATGCTGTGCTTGCCATTTAGAATCAGAAGTCCTTATTTGTTTTCCTTTTTGGTTTAAAAGTGTTGGGGGTGGTTATAAAACAGGCTTTCCTGTGCAAACAATATGTTGTACATGGATTTTTTGACATGGAGAAGGCCTATCTCAAATTTTTCTTCCTTTAGTTCCTCATCCAGCCCTACATCAGTGACTCATCAGCTGCAGATGACTGGAAGGCTGGAAAATGGGTAAAATGCTCTGGTTTTAGTTTCTTATTTAATAATGTTTTGCATTTCATTTAATTGTTTTGCTGTATGTTTGTATAGCTTGTATTAAAAATGAGTGACTTGATAATACAGTGGATCATATCCAGTTCTCGTATTTTACATTAGCTTATTCATCAGATAGGTAATTTCTAAATACGTACAGAAATTTCGTTTGCATTTTTTCCTTATTTTAGAGCTTACTTTACCCTCCAAATACAGTTAAATGAATTCTGTTGTTGAATTTCTGTATACCACATTTTGCTTGAAAGTGTTTTATATTATCATAAAGTTACTTTCCTGGTTTTGGTAGATACATGTGTGGTGGAAATGGTCTGGTTCTGTGGCACATCCATACTGTGTTAACATTAATGCAAAACAGTTTGTATGCGTTTAATAATTACTAACTTTTTTCTTATACACTGTTAACCAGCTGGTTTTTCTTATGTTTTGTGACATGGTTGGACTACTGGTGTGTGTGTGTGTGTGTGTGTGTGTGTGTGTGTGTGTGTGTGCGCGCATGCACACTTCAATATTGGAAAATAATAATCTTGTGTGTTGTTAATGTTACTTGTTTTACAGGGACATCAAAAGTGTGAAGGAATCACGACATTACTTTGAGAAAATATCAGTTGACTTAGACACAGCACTGTCTAGAAATTCTCAAGCCCCACGTAATAAGCCCCAGGAAGCAGAGGAAACGCAGAACTTGCTTAGTGCAACTCGATCATGTTTTCGCCACACAGCCCTTGATTATGTGCATAGCTTAAGTCTTCTGCAGACCAGAAAGAGGCATGAGGTTTTAGGAACGGTATGTATATTATGCTTGTGCTTGTTTTGTATTTCTTAGTAAATTGATGAATAATAAATAACATTTTATCTTTATTTTTCAGTTACTTTCATACATGCATGCCTGCAGTACATATTTTCATCAAGGGTCTGATCTCTGCCAGGATTTGGAACCATTCTTCAAGAAGCTTGCAGAAGAGGTAAACTGTGTTCTATTTGTTACCATAGAATCACTAGGATGTGTCCCATGATTATCAATCTGAGAGATTTCCGCAAAGAATTTCCCTGATTTCTTCAGTGCTCTTGGTATTTGTGTGATTGGGTTTGCTGGTATATCTATACCATTCTACATACATTAGTTAAATTAAATTGCAACTCTTCTGGTAGCCATCTACCATACATTAGCAGAGGAACAAAACATTCCAAAATATTGGAAATATGTTCAGGTCCTTCCCGTTTTCAAGAATGGCTATGTCACTCTGCTGTAGAATTGTTAAACAAGTTTTATGCTTGCTTATTATGATTTTTATGGGCTGCATAAATCATGTCTGGTAGAATAAATACAGATTCCACTAATAGCAATAGAGTTAAACCATCTTGCTCTGTTTCTTCACAAGACCCTGAAAGCAGTAGATACTGGCACCCAGGTTGATGTTGTGTTCCTTGACTTCCTGAAGGCTTACAGTACAATTCAACATTGTTGCATTATGAACAAAATACATGTGTAATGAATAAAAGACCACCTTTGTGACTGGATTAAAATTTCCTTGGAATAGAACACAACATGATATGCTTAACAGAGAGAAGTCTTCAGACATAAAAGTAACCCTGGGTGTACTCCAAGAAATTGTTAAAGGACCATTACTGTTCAGTGAGGCTGTTCACGTATGATGCTGTTGCATATAGAAAATTTAGCAACAATATAAAATTGTAGCAAAATACAGGAAGACCTGTAGAGAATAAGTGCTTGATGCAGGGATTGGCAGTTGACCCCTCAACATAAACAATGTAATGTATCATACATAAATAGGTGGGAAGACCCATTATTGTATGATTAAGTGGTGGCCAAACATCAATGGAACATTCACATCCATCAGGGACTACATGCATGGAGCACTTCAAATTTGAATGATGCCATGAAACTAATGTTAGGAAAGGTAGCTCCCAGACTGCAATTCATTAGAAGAATCTACGAGAAGTACTGTTCACCCATGAAGGAGGTAGCTTACAAAACATTTACTCCATCAATACTAAGGTATTGCTTATTAGTCTGGGACCTTTTTGGATTGACAGGTGAAATAGAAAAGATCCAAAGAAGAGCAGTGCATTTCATCACAGATTCATTAAGTAAGTGTGAAAGCATGATGAAGATGCTCACCCAACTGCAGTAGTAGGTGCTACAAGAAAGGCATCGTTCATCACAATATGGTTTACCAGTAAAATTCTGAGAGTATACCTTCTTATAAGAGTAACCACATATTGCTTTGCCCCACGTACTTTCTGCAAAATTACTGTGGCGACAAGATCGGATGTCACACAAAGGTTTATCATTAATGCACCATTCACAACTGGAATGGATGGAACAGGGAAGGGAAAAGGGGGAGTGTGATAGTGGCAAATATGATAAGTTGGTTTGTGGAGTGTAGATGTAATGCCAATCATTGTAGTATTGTAAATGATGAAAATATTATTTGAATCAGTGTTTGGTTCTCATTTGAGAATGAAAAACATTGTTCTTTGGGTACATGGATTCCTCATAGTGTGTAAATAAGAAGAAAAAAAAGTGGAAAATCCAAGATGGAATGTAATAATATTATAGCAGAGATCCTAAGTTACAGATAGACACAACAAAAAAGACTGTCAGAAAATGAGCTTTTGGCCAAAAAGGCCTTTCTGCCAGCTGAGGCCAGACTACCTGGGCTTGGTCACAGACTTGTGTGTGTCTGTTGTTTATTTTCAACAAAGGCCTTGTTGGCCAAAAGCACATTTTGTGACAGTCTTTTTGTTGTGCCTATCTGTGACTCGAGCATCTCCACTACATGGTGAGTAGCCACTATCCTTTTTCAGAGAAAAAAATTACATATTAAATACAACATTTCATCATTTATTTGCTAATGGTTCTCGTAAGATATCTGATACTGTTTTGCATGTTTTCCTGATAAGTGAGGTATTAAATATTTTTACAGTAACACTGGCTGAATCACTTGTGATTCACAGATGAAAATAAATCTGAGAAATTAATTTGATTTTCATTGAAACTAAAACTACCATGCTCCATCCAAATTTAGGGTATGATTAAAAGCACAAAGTAAGCCAACTTCCATTTCTATTTGTCCAGTGTTGTTGCAAAGTACATTACATCCTCAAAATATGTGACTTAATACTTCTCTCATCTGCTATTAATACATTGCTATAATATGCTTCTGCATATGAAACTCCATTACAAAGCAGACTTGCTTGATTGTATTAACATGTGTTGTTTGACAAGTGATGGTTTATGAAATGTTAAAGAAATAAAAGTAAAGGTGCCATTCCTTGGTCACAGCTGGCCACTGTGGCCATTACAGTGTGACTGCCATTCACTGCAGAAGCAGGAACCAGCATGTCCCATGAAGTGGCAGTGGCTTCCAGCTGGTAACAATACATCAGAAAAGTAAGGGGTGCTGTCAAAGTGACAGCACCCTTTACTAAGTTTTCTCTTCTTCCACAGGATGACCACAACATTTATGAACAGACTATGTAATATCAATACGGCCTCATTTTAAAGTTGTGTTTGTAGTGCCATTTAGCCTGAAGATGTTTACCTCGCAACATGTCACTAATAAATAAGTAATACAGTAGTTGACAAAGTTTGTGACTGGTAGTGGTAATTAAAAAAGAAAAAAAAAACCTTTACATAAATACTGTCCTGTTTAACTGCTGCTAGATCTGATCAAAGATGATCTCGAGGAGAGTTCATCAAATCCAGTAACATCTGACTACAAATTAACCACAACACTAAAGTAAGAAGAATCAAAATACTTTGAAGGCTACAGTGATTTATTTAACATTTGTTTTGTTCTGGAACAATGAAAAACCATTAACAATGAACTGAAATTCATTACCCTATCAGGTTATAAATAATCAGTTACGTTCAGTTACATGATTGTCAGTAAAATCCAAATTTGCTGCTGATAAAGATCTGTCATTATTAATATTTGGGGGTGCCAAACATGCTAATTGTTCATTACAATTTTGCAAATCAAAAACCATCTACAGTGACATCATTTCTTCTTCTGTGATTAAGTCGGGTGTCAACTTTTTAACAGACATTCTTGTGCTTCCGAAAAATAAAGTGACGTGTTCCTGAGGCATTGGTCTAAAGTTCTTAATAATATTTTCTCTCTTGATTTGCCTAGCCTCCAAAAGTTGTCAAATTAATCATTCATTTCTGCCTTCTACTAGTTGATGGAAGAGAATGAACAACTTTATCCTCATTCTCTGTTGAGGGAAGCTCCACTGCAATGTTCTTATCACCACCACCTTCAAGAGTACTGACATCGGAATACTGAATGTTTGAGATACTTCTGTGAAGTAAAATGAAATTAACAATTTAATTCTTAACGAAATTCAATAAAAGATCATTGTTAAGAGTGAAAGTTAAGGATAGAGACAATGGTGAACAGTGACTTGCTCTCTCTTGTGGTCCACTTTTCCAAAAAATGTCAGCATATCAACTAGGGGCAATTTCTTACCCTGACTTGAACACAGTTTGGGAAATTCCATTTACATTCAGATTCCTTGGACTTGATCTTCAGATCCTCCGATGAAGGTGGCTGCAAACACTAATTTCATTTGAAGTACTGACAGCGTGCTTTGTAATATTCTGCTGTTGTAATTCTGCTATATTCTGAATTCAAATCCTAATGGTCTAAATGACTCTCCTGTTGCCAAGAAATTAAAAACAAAATGAACTTAAGACAGAGGTGCACATGTGTATTGAAGATCCAGTTGCTTCTTCTTCTTCTCTCTCTTTTTTTATTTAGGGGTATCGTTAATGTTCCTTCATCTTCTCTTAAAATCTTCACCTGTAATGTGTCAGCATTAACTACTGGCGAATTATTATATCACATCCTATTCTAAATTGGATGGTGCAGTTACGTTTAACTATCTGTACCCATGTGGTTCTCAATCTTATTTTCTGAATTTTAATTTAATTTGATTTTGTTTTTATTTGCAAGGCAACAGGAGAATCATTTAGATAATTGGCATTTGAATTCAGAATATAATAGTGTTACATTGACAGAGTAGTACAAAGCATGCTGTTAGTATTTAAGAAATTAGTGGTCCCCTCCCTCTCCCCCTCAGCCACCTTCACCAGTGGATTTGTTGATGTCGAAGTCCAAGGAATTTGAATGTAAATGGAATTTCCCAAATTGTGTTGGAGCTATCAATGGAAAACGTGTGGAAATCTTTCCCCTGCTCATAATAGTTCCCTGTTATATGATACAGATATTTGTTTTTTCTCGATTGTGTTCCTTGCTATCGTTGATGCTAACTACAGGTTCATGTTACTAATGATGTTGGCTCCTGTGGAACTGAAGGTGACAAAGGAATTCTTGACAAGATCAACATAGGGCAATATTTTAGAAGTGGCATTCTGTCTCTACATCCTTGCAAACTGCCCAGTGCTGCTGATGTTTAATCACAACTTCTTCTTGGTGGTGAAGCATTTCGATTGAATGCAAATGTAATGAAACCCTTTTCTCTGCCAACTGCCTCAGCAACAAGAATGCAATTTTTAATTGCCATTTCTGCAGTCTACGTAGAGTGTGTGAAAAAGACTCTACATTATTAAGTCAGATATTTTTCAATTTTTTAAATGTGCTAGTTGCTGTAAATCCTGATACAGAATTGGGTTTAATCTTGTAGCTTGTTGCCCACGCACTCTACTTTGGGATGCTTTTCTGGAGAACAGCAACAAACCGTGTTGTGACATAGAGCAAACTGAGCTACCACTATCTAAACATAGTACACCACTTGCTAGGGGTGGCAGTTTTGCCAATGCAAAAGGTTTCTGTGTGGAAGGTTCAAGCATGAACCAGTTAAACAGCCCTGCAGGGACAGCAGTCTGCCAGAATAATCAGGTTACTAGTACCCATTAGAATAGTTACTTATGAGTACATAGAAAGTTTGGTTTAACTGTAGTAAATATTGGTAATAAATCACACAAATAGACTGAATGGAATCGTGGATCTGTGGAAAAATTTTCCAGGCTTCTTTCAAGCATTGTATTTCACATTTTCATCTTTACATACAACACTGGCTACATTAAAAATAAATGTACACTTGAACCCTATTTATACTACTTTTTCATCGTCTAAAAATGTAAATGACACTTCTGTAGCTGACATTGTCAGCAACTGGTTCAGTAACACCAGTGTACTGTAAGCTGCAGCTGGGCTGCTCTCAGAGCAGTGTATCTTCATGACATGCAGCTCACCTGTCACCACAGATGCTGCTACAGCCATCAGTCACATCATAGGAACCACACATTAAAAGGTGAATTAAAAAGTGATACAACAGCTTGAGTGACTAATTATTCCACCTGTAGTAGTCTCACTGGAGGAAATAAACTCTGTTAAGACTGAGCTTTGATCTTCGTAGTGTAAACTAATGCTGTCGTAATTTATACATCCTGTCAGATTAAGCTAGAATCGATGAGGAGGAAACATCTTCACCAAACTGTTTTGTTGCATTTAAATAGATGTTTTTGCATTTTTGCTTGTCTGCCTCAACATTTCCATTACACTACAAATTAAGATTTTTATCCTGGAACTATTAACTGTAGTGAGCTTCCTTCATAGGTTGTTACCATGCGAAAACAGAGTTGTAAATTGGAAAAAGAAATGGAAAATCGGCACACACATGTGACAAGTGCTGATTATGTTCAGCCACCTACCAAAGATGGAGTAAAACCCCCAAGGATGGAGGGGTATCTTTTCAAGCGAACTTCCAATGCTTTCAAGACATGGAATAGGCGATGGTTTACACTACAGGAAAACAAGCTAGTGTATTGCAAACGAACAGGTACTTATGGTTCAATTGGTGCAGTAATGCCATTGGATCATTTCTATTTTTAAACAAAAATATATTTTTTTTTCTTCCAGGAGAAGATAATGTTACAATCATGGAAGAGGACTTAAGGCTTTGTTCAGTAAAGCCAGTACATGAAGGAGATAGGCGATTTTGTTTTGAAGTTCTTTCACCTTCCAAGTATGTATACAAATAGAAAAGTAGTTTGCTTGTTTTAGAGTGAAAGAGTTTAGTCAACAAATTATTAACTGTAGTGTTTGTTTAAATTTAAAAAAAATTATTTAACAACTTACTTGCAGTTCAAATTTTGAAAATTTTTCCATGTGTAATGTAGAGGTGCATTGGTTTTATTGGATATGAAATTGATATGTTGTTTGTTATATCTTGAGTTGTCATGGAAGACTGTGAGAGAACAAATGTGTTGAAAATATTTTTGTGTCATCTTTATTTACTGTGTTAAGACTCACTTCTAATAATCATTTGATTACAGTTTTTTGAATTGTGTTCCTTGGGGCTTTTGTTATTGGTGCACCCTAAAATTAGTGCCACAGGCACATTCTGAAATTTTCGGAGAGGTGTTACAAAATCTTTTGGCATGAAGCATTAAATTATGGCAACAGTAATTGTATACTGCAGCTGTTTCAGTGTAGATAAGCACAATGGAAAAAGTGAAAAACGAAAGTGTAAAACTACCAGTGACCAACTCTGAATTCAGCTGTGTTTTAAACAACTTAAACAGTAACAAAGCAATAACTTCCCTATTGAATTATTGCAAAATGCTTCAGATAAGGTGAAAGAACACCTGGACAAATTTTTGTGTATCTACTGAGAGACTGGAACACTACCAGTGGAATAATAAAAGTAAAACAGTCACCATGCCTAAGAAAGAATATGCCAGTGATTTTTGAAATTACAGAACCTTGTGGTTACTACTAAGCCATACTTAAAAAAGTCTACTCGGTTTAGTTAAGGAAATACTAAGGCTAAAATTAATCAATATTTAAGAGAAGATCAATTTGGATTTAGAAAGGAAAAAAAACCAGGGAAGCTATAAGTGCACAACAAATTATCTTAGAAAGAAGGTTTGAGTTTAACAGGAAACTATATGGCATGTTCATTGTCCTAGAGAAGGCTTTTCCTGAAAAACTAAATAAAACTGGTATGTACTGGAGAGATAAGACTAATTCTCATTTTATACAAAAACTAAAGTAATGAAATAGATGCCAATGACACTAAAAAAGAGGCTATGATAAGAGGAGCTGTTTTCTCTCTCTCTCTCTCTCTCTCTCTCTCTCTCTCTCTCTCTCTCGTTATTTATTTAATTTCCTTGTGGAAAGTTCAAACAGACGATGAATAACGGCTCCAAAGGGATCAAAATTAACGGTGCACAAGTACATTGTATTCACTTTGCTAATAATGGAATAGTTGTAGCACATTCGGGGGGAAAAAAAAGAACTATGTTAAAAATTTTCTTTCATCTTGGATAACCACAAACTGAAAATAAATCCAACTTCTATTTCTTGGTGTAGCAAACATGAAAGGATTTAATGAAAAATGAGACATTATTAACATGCTGTGAAGTCTTTGCTTAAAAGAAGTGACAAAAGTCACAGCAGTGGATATTTTATAAAGTCTAATACAAAAATGCTAAATACAAACTCCAGTAAAACCAACGTCACAAGTTCAGCTTCCCATACAGAAAATCTTTCAACTGCAGTGCAAGTGCCCACAGGTCATGTGTTTCGCAAGAGCAATGGTAAGAGATGGTTCAGTTGCAGCAAGTTTGTCTGTGCCTCACCTGAAAGCATGGAGAAAAATGAAAAGGCAACAGTATAGATGCTGTTGAAAAGAGCATTAACAGCTGCAAATTTAAAATTGCCTGAATATCTAGCTGAGATGTGAAGGTGCTCACTGACTGGCAGTCAGGTTAAAGTATTATGACAAGCTGTTTGAGAGGCAATAAATGCTTGAAGATTGAAGGCAAGAGATGTTTCTGGACAGGGTGTTGAATAATTTTACATTCAAAGGGGTATTCTACAAATACTGTTGAGACTGGAAACAGATATTTATTTGGTTTTTAGAGACACTATGAATTTAGGCAGTGTACTTAGGAGCAATCTCCTAGATCACACTGAAGGCTTCAATAAATAAAGGCAACATTACTACTAGGAAAGTAGAAGTGGAAGATCATTCCAAAATTGGAAGCTCATCTCATGCATATCCATTTAGCAGGCAATTGCAGTGTAACGACGCAAGTTTTGTATAAGTGGTTTTCTTTTGATATATGACCATGTGCAGACTTCGTCACCTACGTCAGTTACAACACATTTCAAAATTATTTAAGTTCTTTTTAAATTGTCTCTAAATGGTTCTTGAACGAAACTGTAATTAAAACATCATTTGAGTCGTATGCGCAGAATTAAGTCACTTGGTCCAATTGGTTTGCACAAACTTTTTCAATTTAGATGTCGTTTGTTTCTCCTCAGAAATTATATTAATGCACGTTATCGGATTTAATAAATATTAGAACCACATTGAATAAACTTTCGAGATTCAAACTCGCGATGGACGTTGTCAAAAATTAATAATCTTGTCAAATAAATTATGTAACATAATTCTTCTTAAATAAATTTTCGGAACACGTATTTCAACTTTAGTAGCATCCACTAGTTTATTATCTTCCTACATATAGACGTGAACCTGAGCCTTGACAAGACAGAACTGAACATTTACAACATGATTAAACTTACTATGACGTCATTTTGTACAAACATTACAAATTCTCAATTATTTAATTTTTAGAAGCACGACGCAACAACTCGGTTTCAGTATCTTCTGTTGCTCTTTGGCTGTCGACCCACGATGTATAGTGGCCAGCAATTTTCTCTCTGGTCCCGGCAGCGAAGATGCTGTCTCCGTTCGTTGCGTCGCCCTCTCCGTACATGAAACAAAAAATAAATACAAAACTTTAGATAATTCACAGCTATTACAAATATTACAAAAATACATAAACAAAACAGTAAATTAAACTTATATTCACCTGCAAACTGGGCTGACACTGGTGAATGGGGGACGCTTCAATTTCACGTCCCACTACACAATCCACAATTAGGTGTTGAAAGCCTTGCTAGTGATAAAATGAAGGAACATACTGAAGATTTAGTAATTAATTATGTCCTAACAAAGACAATACTAATCAATGTCTGCATGAAGACTACTGTTAAAGATTGTCACACTACAGAAAGAAATTGTTGACAACAAAATCCAGGGATTATAGAATCCAATTTGAATATGGCTTTAAATTAATATTTTATTTATTTATTTATTTATTTATTTATTTATTTTTTTATAGGAGAACAGTTGAATTTCTTGTAAGTGATATACAGTGAGGATGAATTGGACATTCTTCTGACAAGAAGAGTCATTCAAATCTTTCTAGAACTGAAATCTATTGCAGCAGTTAAAAAAAAATTCCTGGGACTGACAGGATATTTTAGGGAATTTATCACAAGTTACTCTACAGTACAAAAACTATGGTTTACTTACTGAAGAATAAAATTTGAAGTACAGGATCCAGTTTCAAAAATCTACAGTCAAAAATTTTAAGTTGGACTAAATACAGATGCAAGCCAAGAAGGCTTTGGAGCCATGTTGTTACAAAAATCTCCAGATGATGAGTTACATGCAGGCTCTTACATGAGTAAAGAAATAACACTTCAAGGGAAAAAAAGTTATAGTTCCGTCAGACATCAGAAGGAAGGGTTGAAAACTAATGATATGTATGGTTTCTGCAGAGAAGGTGATAGCCACCTGGTTTACAGGACCGTGAGAACATGCACAAAATTTATATAACTCTGACCAATTGACTACTAATCATCCAAGTTGAATGATTATAAAGTTAACTGAGTGTGGGATTTGGATGGAGGCTTTAAAACTTCCCTGCTGATGAGAAAAGTGACATGACAAAGAGGCCAAATAATGCAGACAATTTTTGTATGTTCTCAGAAAAATTGTTTTATAGAGAAGATATGACTTTCAGTGTTCTGTTCTGCTTATTCTATTTCATTTATCGTTTGAATTTGTAATACTGGTGATAATAAGTGGTTTATTTGGAAATCAGCAAAATTTTTCCGTTGTTGTTGTTATGTATGTATATAGTAATATTAACACTTTAAGACTAACCAGTTAAATGTAAAGAGGACCTTTCGGCCCTTTCTGCCATAGAAAAAATCTGTAAATAAATAATCATCTTCTTGTTCAAATCATGAAAATATATTCTCCATAAAGTTACAATAATTTTTGAGCATATTGCAGCTAATTACAAAATGGTGCTATAGTGTAGTAATTAAATGATGCATGTGGACAGGAGTCACATGCTGCAAGCAGATTCAGAGGAAATGCTTCAGTGCTGG
This sequence comes from Schistocerca cancellata, assembly GCF_023864275.1. Taxonomy (NCBI): domain Eukaryota; kingdom Metazoa; phylum Arthropoda; class Insecta; order Orthoptera; family Acrididae; genus Schistocerca; species Schistocerca cancellata. The sequence goes on along the minus strand of NC_064628.1, from coordinate 420,825,820 downwards.
ATTTCAGCTATGCAGCAAGGCATTGGAGCAGCATTGCAACAAAGTCTGAATCAGGATGGTAATGGCATGGACAACAACAATGCAGGATCAGACACAAAGGATTGCCATTCACTAAGTGGTAATTCAGGAGGTGCACGACCTGGAGACAGCACAGAACGACCTTCCCCTGACAAAAATCGTAAAGCCAGGTTTGTTCTTTATAAATGCAAACAGCTGTCAGTTTTTTCCTTTTTTTCTTTTATTCTTGGTTCTCAGAAATGTTTCACAATAAAGTAACCTTAAACTAAATCTGAATGACGGTACTAATTCTTATGTTGAGCAAGGTTCTTCATACACTCGATTCTACTCCATACTGTTGAGCTTTATTTTTGTGAAGAAATTTATGTGACAAAGCCTCAATCTAATATGGAGTTTTCATGTGGAAATGAAAAGGTTTCAAAATGCAACATAAACTAAACAAATTAATAATATAATGGCAGGGGAATGTAAGAAGCATGTTCTGGATGTGGAATAGTAGACGCTAGAAGCAGACTTAGTTGATACCAGTTGGTAGGAGAAAGGAAAGAGCAGGAAGATCTTTTGTAGAAGATAAGTCAGGAATATGGAAAACTGCCTTCTTCGTATCAAAAAACTGAGGAGAGAATTTCTAACAAATGGCGATCATAGTCATTATTAGTAACTACTTGCCATCATCACATGCCAGACTTTTTGCAGGCACATAGATGAATGCTGAAGTTCAAAATCTCTCATCTGTTTCATATTAACTGTTATCATCTTCGTAATGTAGGCTGAACACCAAGACCTTTTGTCCTCATTCTTTCTCAGCAACACCAGCTGATGCCCTCAGGTGCTCAGCATGTTGTCTAGGCACAGGTTTGACAAACCAGGGTTCTTGAGCTGGGGACTGGTAAGTTCCACCAGTCCTCTTTCACCATAAGCTCTGGACATGCTTCGGCAACGATTGTGTGGCACAGTGGTGGAATGTTGTGTGTCACAGGGAACAGAGATCTTGGCTTAACCACCTGGATTGTAAGAATGGTAAAAACCTCTATTAAAATCAAACCTCAATTGCAAGGTATGCTACATGCTAATGAGGTCCGTGGCTGTTGAGGTAGAACAGTTGTTAGTGGGCAACCTCTGCGGAAACTGCTACACTAGAGTTGTATGAGGCTTACCAAGCCACACAGGGCTCTGTCTGGGTGGACCATTCTTTCCCTAGCTGCTTGTGGAACTGAGATGGACCCCTCAATTTTCTCCTCCTCCTCCTCCTCCTCCTCCTCCTCCTCCTCCCAGCGATGAGACAAATGACCTCGCTGTCTAGTTTCCTCCTCGAAACAACCCTGCCCTATTCCTTTGTTTCTTGGTGTGTGCATTTGGGATGTTATGGATAGGCAGGTAGAGCGAATGGTGTGGAGTATAGGGAAGAGAATTTAATTTCAGAAGGTGTCCATATGCAGTTATGGAGTGGAGATTATAAATATAGTTGTTCTGTTGTGGCAGACCATGATATGTATTTGTGTAGTATTTTCTTTCCCTGGGCTATTGATTTTTGGATGTGACAATTTTCTTCTGTTGTTAATTTTTGGACAGGTTGTTACTGGTTTTGAGTATTTTTAAATCAGTTTCTGTGTTCATTGAGTGGTGACTCTGTGCTATTAGGCGATCAGCTAAAGTTGAATGGGAGCTATTATTTTGCAGTGCTCAAAGATTTTCTGTATACCTACCTCTAAAATTCATGCATGTTTGACACATGTATACTGATAAACAGCAATTGCAAGTTAATTGATACTAACCAGACTGGCTGTATTTGTCAGTGTAGGTGGTATATTGTTCCAAGTCTGTTCTGTATTGTGTTGTTGTTTCAGTGTACTGTGTTGATTCCTTATCTCTCCAGTATATTGCCCACACAGTGTGTAACCGTACTAAAGAGACAACAACTTAATGTGGCATAGCAAACCAACAACAGACATTTCTCCAGAAGTTAACTGGCGGTCAACAATTTTGTGTCGGACCTTTATGGAATGAGATGCTACATTATAAAGTGACCAATTTTGGGATTGGATTATTGATTCAGGTCACTCATTCAGCTGACAAGAATTGTTGCAAGTCTGAATTGATATTATTGTTGAGTAATTTCAGTAAGTGAAAGGAGTGCAGGCTATTTAAAGTCTAACAAAAGTCAGAATAACTGCCACTCTTGCGACTTTGTAGCGCAGTGTTCACTTTGACGAAGCGTGTTCTCTAAATTGAAAAGAAAAGCTTTTCTTCAATCTGCCTGTATTTGAATCATTTAGCACAATATCATTCTGTAGGGTTAGTGTAAGCCAAAGGTAACAGGCCCACCATTACCACACCATAATGCAATGTCTGTAGCATAATATCAGCTGTTTTCTTCTGGGTGGGCATTAATGCACTATTAAAAAGCCACATTAACTAGATGGATCAAGAAGGTAAACCCAGAAATCTAATCTGTAGCTATAAATTGTAATTATTCATGCTTATTCTTAGAAGTGTCATGTATGGGACTGCATGGGAAATACTATCAGTCAAAGAGTAAAAAAAATATAAGGAACTTAAAGTACTATTGATATAATTCTTGAGTATATCTTTCTCTTGTACTGATCGTTATATAAAAGACATGACGACTTATCCTAATATTTATGAATTGGTGTCATACATAAGCAGTGGTACAAAGAGCTGTTTGTACAACAGTAAAAATTTAATTTATACCATATGTATTAAAATTGCACTAAGTGGCATATATTGTGCTGAATCTCAAAATTAAAATCTTGGAAACATGAAACTGAAGTATGAATGAAGTTTTCATTTTGTGTTTAGTGCTAAATGATAGTTTTCACAGTCATACTACAAGAAATGTAACCATGGCCCAATATATCACACATAGAGGACAGGTGCCAAAAACTAGGTGCATAGGTGAGGTTAAACTGATATTTACTAGGTCTCAAGAAATAACAATTTGTCAGTGCAAAGAATAATTGAGGCAAAATAAAAACAGAGGATCATGGTAAAACCAATAACATTGATAAGCCAATGTGTGTGTGTAGTGTTTTACATGGTATATATCATTACACTGTAAAATATGTTATATGGTCCCAAGTTAGTTGTACTAGCTGTAATAAATTCTAATAAGACAAATAGAACGTAACTCTTAAGATATGGTTCATCTGTCAAGGGGACCACATCTACAGGGTGGACAGAAAGTTTCTACCATTTTCATTTACAAGGCCACTGAGGTTTGATGCTCTGTGGAGATAGTACCACTTCACACCAACAGATTGTACTGGCTTCATGTTAATCTCAATTACTTGATGAATCATAGTGAACACATTCCCACAGTTGTTTGTCCGCTGCTAGTGAGTGTTGTTATGGTGATGCACTTCTACAAAGCAGATCTTTTTCATAAATTTAACACACATCTATTTTTTTACAAGTTAATTAAAATCTTTCATTCAGTGATTTTTTTATGTATACTTGTGTTTTATCTCTAAATTTTACTTATGGAGATAAAAAAAGAGACTTGTAAAAGTTCTGTTTTCTCCAATATAATGGACTTACACATTTACTTAGTTAAATTAATTTTTAACTTTGTCTACATACTGATGTTTGTGTTCTACTTATTAAATAATCGTATCATTGAAAAATCGGTTCAAAACATGAACATAGTCATTCCCAGATTCAAGACCTCCATTCCAATAGAATACCCAAAATCAAAATTGCTCAAATGCTAGGTGCTAGTGACAGCAACAGAATTAGGCAGCAACAAAACTCGCATAAAACACTTTAAAAATCAAAGATCATTAGGAGGACAACAGTAAAAAACCTTTATTTGTGGACAATCCTAGAAAACGTGTGTCCAGCATACAGAACCTACGCTGTCAGAAAAAATGTTGTTGATTGTCTGGCATCTTGTGAAAGAATAATATATGATGGCTCCTGCGATGCTAACCCTGGAGGAAAGAGGAAAAGGCTCCTCTCTCTCTCTCTCTCTCTCTCTCTCTCTCTCTTTCTTTCTTTCTTTACATGAGTGTCCAGTAGAGCTTTATGCAACATCCAATTTGTATAAATTAACTAGAGAAAATTTCCACAGACCAAAGTAAGGATTGAAGATATGGTCACTGGCGGCATCTTTGGCTATGGAAAAACTGAACTACATGTGGTTGATGCAAAAAGGACTGTCAGTGCTAGTTATTATAAGCCAAGGATTGTTCCTGCCTATGCTGAGGCAGTCCCGAAAAGTCTTTTCCCAAATCCAGACAGTGCTGTTTTTATGCTAGATGAGACAACAGCTCACACAGCCAAACAAGCAATGGCACTTCTGAAGAGAATGCCTCCTGTTGTTTCAGATGACTGGCCTGGTAGCAGTCGAGACCTAAACACTGTATACTACAGGATGCAGTCTTCAAAGATCCTTGTCCACACAGTGGAGGCCTGCTTATTGCACATGCTCAGGAAGAACGGAACTCAGTCACCTTTGAAGAGACAGCAGTGCACACAGAGCATTTTGACAGATTATTTGATGAATGTCTTCATAATCAAGGACACCATACAAAGTACTAAAAAAGTGAACAGATCATTCATGCAAATGCAGTAATGTGCATTTGTAAAAAAAAAAAAAAAAAGTGTGTAGTAAAAATGTTCTAAAAACCTCTTTTCATCCACCATGTAGAATACTAGTGCAGCCCATTCTTGAGTGCTACTATCTACACATTAGTATTATTCAGGTGCTGTGTGAACTGATGCAGGAATCCCTGGAGGGAATAAGATGTTCTTTTCGTGGAACACTGTTGAAAAAATTTAGAGAACCAACATATAAATGTGACTGCAGAAAGATTCTAATTCCACCATTGTAAATTTCACATAAGCAGCACAAAGATAAAAGAAATTAGGGCTTTTAAAGAGGGATATAGACTGTAGTTTTCTAGAGTTACTCTTATTGTAGGTGACAGGATATGCTACTCTCCACACGAGCGAGCACACCTCTGACAGTATACTGAGCTGTTTGAATGTGGATTACATATTGAAAATTTTGATACATGTGATACATTGTAGGGGTAAATACTCTGCAAATTATATAGGAAATGGTTTGTTCATTCCTTGGTAGAAATGAAGAGGCATACAGTGTTAATGGGATTTATATTTGCCATTGTGAATACAGAAATGACCTAAAAGAAGAAACAAAAGGAAAAGCAAGTGAAGGAAATTAATTTGTAGAAAGTTTCAAAATTTATATTTGAAGCAAACCATAATGCACTTAAAAAAAGCCTTTGTATTGTTACTGTTGATACTTTCTAACACATTAAAAGTGTTTGCCATTCTAGTATATGATTATCAAATTAATGAGAAAAAATTGAGACCATGAAATATGTTTCATTTCAGGATGTGGGAGCAGTTACTGAAAATTCCGGGAAATGACCGATGCTGTGACTGTGGGAACTCTGAACCGAGATGGGCAAGCATCAATCTTGGCATAACTTTGTGCATAGGTGAGGTGGAAATTACATTTGAAATCATTTGTTACAGAACAGATTAAACACAGAAACATTAATTACTTACCCCTAGTTGTAGTTATTTACATCTTTAGTTTTCATGTGGTGTTTTTTTTTTTTTTGCCCCCACACCCCCCAGATCAGCTGTATGTACTATGTTCAGCTTACAAAGTTGTGAGCTGAAGTAATAACCTAACATTGTATTCCATATTCTGTTTTTATTTGGCTTTTACAGCATTGCACTGCTTAAGTACATATTGCAAAAATTACTTGCAGACAAATGGCTGAAATTTATGTAATCTATTATTTTAATTTGAGCCTTCAGTAATGGTTGAGCAGTCGAGAATCTAATAGCTGTGTACATCACTAATCTATCAGGTGAAGTAGCACATTGTCTCAGATGCATCCTTTATGTGGGGGCAAAAGAGCTGAAATCTCCATCCTGTCATTAAGATTTAATTTTCTTGTGGTTGCCATGAATTTTGAATGCCAGGGTAGCCTTAAAAGGTGAAAAATCATCGTGACCATTTTCTTCCCTTCCATCTGAGTTAGAAATCCATATGTAATGGTTTTGACATAAACAAGCTGTATAACCTTCATCCTTTCTTGTTAACATGAAGACTCTTGTGCAAAATATAAAGCGATGTGTGACAGTACGATTCTAAGAGTACGTCAAGTTTGCTAAGTTCAAAAGGGATCGTATCCAAGAAACTTTTTTTTTTTTCTCTCTCTTGTTCCTCAGCATCAGAACGGCTTTTAACTGCAAGCAAATTGTTTCTTTTTGAACCAGTGAAAGACAGTGTCTGTTTGAGAAAAAGAATGGCTAAATGCCATGTGTGACCCCTAAAGCCATTGAGTCATACTTGGACCACTTTCAAAATCATAAATCATCTCCTTATGTCAACTTTGCGACATAAAGGAATGAATACCTTGCTGACTCCACATTAGACACCAACCATATACTCTGATATTTGCACATTACTGAAATTTCACGTAATAGATCATGTAAAGTGTTGATACGTCATTTATGTTCATGAACAACTATATCCAGAGGAGGGGAAGTAGAGAAGTTTGTTACACTTAAAGGCACTTTTACAACACTGACAAAAAGATTTAATATGGCAATTGGCAGTACTTCTGGCAATCATGCTCAGATATTTATTGATGACATGTGGTGTGTAAAATAGTGGAACTAAATTGTTCAGTGAACAACTTGCTGGAATACAGAGTGGAAGTAAACAGTTCAAACATTGCATAAGTTTGGAAATATCATGTAAATTTTAAGTCGAATTAATAGGATTTAAGCATTTGAGAAACACCTTACCAAAAATTGTTTATAACCCATAAACATAAGATGACGACCTAGTGTAGAATGTGTTAGAAATTATAATTTAATACATGTAATATCATCATTCAAAAAGAAACCGTATGAAAATTTTTTTTACATAAATCCTTTCATCAGATGGGCTCGCTTTCTAATCAGCAGAACACACACTGGAAGTTTTACTTCGGTTACAATAGGAAATAAAAAGGAGAGAGTTCATGATAGATGAGAGAAGATGAAAGAAAAAATAATTAAAGAAATGACACAAAACAATTACAATGTTGTTAGTAACAAATTTTAAGAAAACTGCTGCAGAAGTGCAAATATTTTGAATGCCATTTTTGTTTTATTGTTAAACCGAGATGTGTATTACGCAACAAAGCAAATTGTAGTCATTGCCATAGTGTGAATTAATGTGGTACAACCACATTAAAATTAAAAATAGCATGTGTTGTTACCTCACAGTGAAAGCACGCCAAGCCATTGCAGAAAGTGGCTTTGTGGACAGCCATGACTGCTAGCCCCTTAGATCATTAAATTTATTGATTATAGAAAAGAATGACCATGTTGACCAGAAAAGATGTTCAGTAAGTCAGTGGTATACAAATTACAGGAGGACAGGTAGAACATTGAACAGAGAGAGACTCGTGTATCTATTGCAAAGAAGATGCGAAGTACACACAATAGAGGTCTCATAAACAGTATTGTTAAATTTGCTTTTAGGTAGTAATCTCTTCATCATTATGAGCAACAACAAAAAATTGCAATTTTGTGAGAACTGCAATGTTTTTGTCTCACACACCTGGAATTCAAGGCTAGCAAGGGAACTCCATGACATTATTCTGTCTTTTGGGTATGGTTTTAAAAGATGAGGAACAAACGAGTCATCTTATAGAAATGAGAGGACAGAGTTTCAAACTAGACATACAATACAAGATATATAGAAAAAAGCGAAGCATCTGAAGTAAATGGGCCAATGGCTTATTCAGTCGAACTGTAGGTTCATTCACATTGCAGTTTGAAAAAATGTTGTTGAAGTGGTAGTTTATGAGAAGTGCTGTCGAAGAAAAGTGCTGGTCAGTATTTAACAGTTTGGAGACCAAGTCTGAGGATAGCTTAGGCAGCAACTTTGTGTTGAAAAGACCCTGCCTAAGTACAGATTGGTCCAAGATTGTCTCGATGTACGAGCCACCTATCACTCAAAAAGTGGAGTCATTTCATAAGACAACAATATACAGCTGTCTCTCAACCTGCCCATTGACTGGTGCTGCCTTCTACTGTCAATTTGTAGAATTATTTTGAAAGAAACATTAGTAAACATAAGAGCTGCTATCAGAAATGGCTGAGACGGTATGATCATGTTGATGTAATGTCATGCATACTCATAAGATTTCGCAGTTTGCTGTAACTCGTCTCTAGGTACATCATGTTTATTGAGTGAGCAAGAAATTTTCGAAGCTCAAGAGGAAGAAATTTCTCAAAAACTCACCTCTCATATTTCTTGAACAGGTAATTGTACTTCCTGCCATCATTATTTTAAAATTTATAATTTATCAAAGAACTAAAGGAAACACGAAAAGTAAATCTTCAAGCTTGGCCCTTTTTTACTCTAAATTACTCTTGAATATACATAATTTATATATGTTCCAGTAACGCTTTAAAAAAAGTCATAAATGGCCTCTTTCCTAGGCCCATTATTTTTCTAACTGGCTGGCCTTCAAAGTGTTAATGGTTGTGTTACGCAGGGCATTGGCACATAGACATGTAGTGTGTGACAGTGCTCCATTTGTAAGACTAAGGGGAGGGGGAGGGGGGTACTTTATTAATACCCCCCTCCGTCTCCCGGTTTGTCATGCATAAACATAATGGAGCTACCATTCTTGCCAGGTCCCCAGTTTGCTTTGCTCAGTAATATTTGACATTGCCCAAAGCAGGTCAAGTACAAAGGAAAGTTTGGAGGATTTACTATGAGTTAATGAGTTAATGAACACTAGATAAAGCAAAAAATTGGTAGTTTATAGAGGAAATAAATTTCCTGTATGAGCACGTGAATATTTTGTGAACAAAGCCATATAGATCACTTCATAAATTTCTTTATTTATTATAACATTGTTACATTCCATCCTGGATTTTCCATTGTTTGGTCTTCATTTATTATTCTGCTTCCGTTACTGCCATTGCCAGATACCAAAATCTTGCTTCCTCGGCAGCACAGCAGACAGTTTACACAAACAGCTACCAAACTGGGCATGGAGTCTCTCCCTGTCAATGGCAGCAAGTGCAAACCTAATGAGGAAACTACTTGCCTCAAAGCTGTACTGCCTATATCCCACTTTATGAGCTCTAATTTCTTTTATCTTCATGCTGCTTATGTGAAATGTACAATGGTGACAGTAGACTCTTTCTGCAGTCAGGTTTATATGTCGGTTCTCTAAATATTTTCAACAGTGTTCCACAGAAAGAGCATTGTATTCCCTCCAGGGATTCCCACTTGAGTTCATATTAAATTAGAATTTTCATCAACACGCTGATTAGGCATAGTTTTTTAATATTGAGCTGACCTCCTACCCCCCCCTTTTTTTTTTTTTTTTTTTTTTTTTTTTTTTTTTTTTTTTTTTTTTTTTGTAGTAGTAGCCATGGTTCATGGTGTGGGTTCCTGTAGTCATGTCCTAGTTCATGAACCACGGGCAACGTATGAGTGGCCAAGTAAGTGGTCCCGACAGTCGGGATACCAGTTACTTTGGAATAAGACTGGGCATCTCGGACATATTCTGAGTCGTGGTCACCTTTGTGCTCATACAGCAAAGACTACCAAATCCACCGGTTAGTCCCTCAACCATTAGGGGTAAAACCCAATGGGACTCGGGGCAAGTAAGGCTAGCAACCTGCTTCCCTGGTACTTTAAATATGATGCTGGCAACAATCAGAGCAAAATGCCTCGGACCTTTGGAGGTGACGGAGTCCCACCTCTAACTGACAAACCAGGGACTCCTAAGATACGACTTGGCAAGCAAATGGTAATGAGATGGGGAGCTATTAATATCAATGGGGTCTACTCTGAGAAGAAGGTAGAGCTGGCAGAGGCTGCAAGTAAGATGGGGCTGGACGTTTTAGCTGTTAGTGACATTCGGGTAAGGGGTGAGAAAGAAGAGGAAGTGGGAGAATACAAGGTCTACCTGTCAGGAGTCAAAACAGGAATAGCACAATGGGGTGTAGGGCTTTACATCAGGAAAGAAATGGAACCCAGCGTAGTTGCAATAAGGTAAGTAAACGAACGACTGATGTGGATAGATTTGACAGTGTCTAGCAAGAAAATTAGGATTGTGTCAGTATATTCGCATTGTGAAGGGACAGATCAAGATAAGATGGATAGTTTTTATGAGGCACTCAGTGATGTAGTTGTTAGAGTAAAGGACAAGGACAGTGTTCTGCTCATGGGTGATTTTAACGCCAGGATTGGAAATCGAACAGAAGGGTATGAAAAGGTTATGGGTAAATTTGGAGAGGATATGGAGGCCAACAGGAACGGGAAACAACTCTTGGATTTCTGTGCCAGTATGGGCTTAGTAATCACAAACTCCTTTTTTAAACATAAGAACATTCACCGGTATACTTGGGAGGGCAGGGGAACCAGATCCGTCATTGACTATATAACAACAGATCAGGAATTCAGGAAGGCTGTGAGGGACACACGTGTATTCAGGGGATTCTTTGATGACACTGATCATTATTTAATCTGCAGTGAAATTGGGATTGTGAGGCCGAAAGTGCAGGAGGTCAGGTCCATATGTAGGAGGATAAGAGTGGAGAAACTTCATGATAAGGAAATCAGGCACAATTACATAACAGCGATCTCAGAAAGGTACCAGTTAGTTGAATGTAGTCAATTACAGTCATTGGAAAAGGAATGGACAAGGTACAGGGACACAGTACTAGAAGTGGCTAAAGAATGTCTTGGAACAGTAGTGTGTAAAAGTAGGATGAAGCAAACAGCTTGGTGGAATGATACAGTCAAGGCAGCCTATAAAAGGAAAAAGAAGTCGTATCAAAAATGGCTACATACCAGAACCCAGGTAGACAGAGAAAGTTATGTTGAAGAAAGAAACAAAGCCAAACAGATAATTGCAGCATCCAAGAAGAAATCGTGGGAAGACTTTGGAAACAGGTTGGAGACTATGGGTCAAGCTGCTGGAAAACCATTGTGGAGTGTAATTAGCAGTCTTCGAAAGGGAGGTAAGAAGGAAATAAGTATTTTGGACAGGTCAGGAAAACTGCTGGTGAATCCTGTGGATGCCTTGGGTATATGGAGGGAATATTTTGAAGAGTTGCTCAATGTAGGTGAAAATGCGATCAGTAATGTTTCAGATTTCGAGGTAGAATGGGATAGGAATGATGATGGAAATAGGATCACATTTGAGGAAGTGGAAAAAATGGTCAATAGATTGCAGTGCAATAAAGCGGCTGGGGTGGATGAAATTAAGTCGGAACTCATCAAATACAGTGGAATGTCAGGTCTTAAATGGCTACACAGGATAATTGAAATGACCTGGGAGTCGGGACAGGTTCCATCAGACTGGACAAAAGCAGTAATCACACCAATCTTTAAACATGGAAACAGAAAAGATTGTAACAACTACAGAGGTATCTCTTTAATCAGCGTTGTGGGTAAAATCTTCTCAGGTATTGTTGAAAGGAAAGTGCGAGTATTAGTTGAGGACCAATTGGATGAAAATCAGTGTGGGTTTAGGCCTCTTAGAGGTTGTCAGGACCAGATCTTTAGCTTACGGCAAATAATGGAGAAGTGTTATGAGTGGAACAGGGAATTGTATCTATGCTTTATAGACCTAGAAAAGGCATATGACCGGGTTCCTAGGAGGAAGTTATTTCTGTTCTACAAGATTATGGAATAGGAGGCAAACTTTTGCAAGCAATTAAAGGTCTTTACATGGATAGTCAGGCAACAGTTAGAGTTGATGGTAAATTGAGTTCATGGTTCAGAGTAGTTTCAGGGGTAAGACAAGGCTGCAACCTGTCTCCACTGTTGTTCATATTATTTATGGATCATATGTTGAAAACAATAGACTGGCTGGGTGAGATTAAGATATGTGAACACAAAATAAGCAGTCTTGCATATGCGGATGACTTAGTTGTGATGGCAGATTCGATTGAAAGTTTGCAAAGTAATATTTCAGAGCTAGATCAGAAATGTAAGGACTATGGTATGACGATTAGCATCTCCAAAACGAAAGTAATGTCAGTGGGAAAGAAATATAAACAGATTGAGTGCCAAATAGGAGGAACAAAGTTAGAACAGGTGGACGGTTTCAAGTACTTAGGATGCATATTCTCACAGGATGGCAACATAGTGAAAGAACTGGAAGCGAGGTGTAGCAAAGCTAATGCAGTGAGCGCTCAGCTACGATCTACTCTCTTCTGCAAGAAGGAAGTCAGTACCAAGACTAAGTTATCTGTGCACCGTTCAATCTTTTGACCAACTTTGTTGTATGGGAGCGAAAGCTGGGTGGATTCAGGTTACCTTATCAACAAGGTTGAGGTTACGGATATGAAAGTAGCTAGGATGATTGCAGGTACTAGTAGATGGGAACAATGGCAGGAGGGTGTCCACAATGAGGAAATCAAAGGAAAACTGGGAATGAACTCTATAGATGTAGCAGTCAGGGCGAACAGGCTTAGATGGTGGGGTCATGTTACACGCATGGGAGAAGCAAGGTTACCCAAAAGACTCATGGACTCAGCAGTAGAGGGTAGGAGGAGTCGGGACAGACCGAGGAGAAGGTACCTGGATTCGGTTAAGAATGATTTTGAGGTAATAGGTTTAACATCAGAAGAGGCACCAATGTTAGCACTGAATAGGGGATCATGGAGGAACTGTATAAGGGGGGCTATGCTCCAGACTGAATGCTGAAAGGCATAATCAGTCTTAAATGATGATGATGATGATGATGATGTTGGTAGTAGCCAAAATGGCATAATAAATTTTAAAAAAAATGATTAAGCATCTAGACAGTTTTATTCATAAAACCAAATTTTTTTATTGGTATTACATAGCAAAAGCTATGAACTTGTGTTTCTTTGTGGAGTGAAGAGGAAATGTTTCAGTATTTGTCTTCCTGTATAATATATACTGTACTTTATTTTATGTTGGTGCTTCTCATTCATTTCATTGTACCACCTACAGTAAAAGTTATCATTGATAATATCATCTTCAGTTTTTGTTACAGATATTATTTAGTTATGAGTACCCCAGTGATAGTCAATAATTGTTGAAACAATGCTGTTTCCTTTTCCATCTGCATAAGGCAGGTATTTGTTCCAAATGTAAATATTTTTTATGTCTCTCTCGCTTTATATTACAGAATGCTCGGGTGTGCACCGTAGTCTAGGTGTCCATTTCAGCAAAGTTCGATCCCTTACATTAGATGCTTGGGAGCCTGAAATTCTTAAAGTGATGGCTGAATTGGGAAATACTATTGTAAATAGTGTATATGAAGCCAACATTCCTACAGATGTTATCCGAGCTACTCCAAAGTGTCAGGAGTGAGTAATTTTATAGTTCATTGTTACTGTATATGTTAATATGAATACTATTTAATTTGGTTATGTGTAGTTATTTATTATAGCCAAGCTGCCGTTTTGCCTTTGACATTCTTACTTTTCATCGGTCATCACAAAAAAGAAAAAAGTAGTTATTTTTATGTCTGTTGACCTGTAAGTACATAATGTGAAGTGTGTAAGTTCTTCAAAATTGTCTAAAATTCGAGTCTTCTTTTCATGTATCTGATTATTTAGTGCTCATTGTTGTCCTAAATATTGATGATATACTTTTTGCTCTTACCCAAAATCTAATAATATTAAAAGGAAAATTCTCTTGAGAAAACAAAAGGAGGAAATTAAGGTTGAGAGAGGGAGGGGTATGGGGGAGATTACATCAGGCTGAGTTGGAGGGCAAAGATAGTGATTCATAACTACTTTCCCAGCTTCAGTCACTATATGCAGTTCTTCATTCCCTGCATAATGCATTCTCATTGGTTTGCCATCTTGACTTGGACAGATATTCCTGCATTTAGTCATTATTGCACAAAGAAAAATGTGATTTCTTTTTCCTCACATGTCACCTTAGTTCTACACACACACACACACACACACACACACACACACACACACACACACACACACACACACACATATTTTAAGCCTGAAAGTGTGTTCATGAGCCAAAAGTGGAAAGACATCCTAATTGTTGGAAAACTATGCTTATTTCATCTGCTCACACAACTAAACTCTCTACTACTGTTTCATCAGTAATCCCACTGAGAGCGAGTCTGAAAGTGCTGACCAGAAACTACCTCTCATAAAGCCCTGAAATGAGGAATATCCTACCCATTATCTTTCCCACTCTTCCCACAATGGTATTCTGCCACCTACCAAATGCACACAATATCCTCATCTACCCTTACACAGCCTCTCCTCCCAGCCTCTTGCCGCATGGCTCATATACCTGTAAGAGAGCCAGATGCAACAAGTGTCCCAAACTTCGTTCCACAATGCCACCTCCTCCAGTCCAGTCACAGGCATCACCTATCCCATCAAAGGCAGTACTACCTGCGAAATTAGTCATGTGATCTGGAAGCTAAGCTGCAACCACTGTGCTGCATTCTACATGGGCATGATGACCAACAGTCTGTCCACAGGAATGGCCACTGACAAACTGTAGCCAAGAAAAAGTTGGACCACCCAGTTGCTGAACACACTGCCTGACATGATTTTCTGCATTTCAGTGACTGCTTCACAGTCTGTGCCATCTGGATCTCCCCACCGATACCACATTTTCTGAAATGTGCAGGTTGGAACTCCCTGCAATATGTCCTACATTACCGTAACCCTCCTAGTCTCAACCTTCATTAGTCATTGTCTTTTACCCGCCTATCCCCTTCCCTGTTCCCATTCCAGCACTACATAGCCCTCTCTAGTCTTTTTACTTTTCTGTTACCCCCCTCCCCCCCACTCTCTAACCAACCTCTGGACTACACCTACCCTCTCCCCACCTCGTCCCTGTATGCTCCCACAAACAGCACTTTACCATCACCCACCCCTACCCTGCTATCCCTTCCCCTCCCTGCCCTGGCCTCCTCCTTACCCCCACCACCCAATTTGCTTCTCCCATCATGCAGTGCTGCTCACAATTTGGCCTCAGCAGACACAGACTGTGTGTGTGTGTGTGTGTGTGTGTGTGTGTGTGTGTGTGTGTGGTTTTTTGTTGTTCCTATTTGCAACTTGGCATCTCTGCTGTATGGTGAGTAGCAACTGTTCTTTTCATAATACTGACCAGAAACTGTGATGTACAATACGTGATCAAAAGTATCTGGACACCTGTTGAAAATGACTTAAATATTCGTGGCGCCCTCCATCGGTAATGCTGGTATTCAGTATGGTGTTGGCCCACCCTTGGCCTTTATGAGAGCTTCCACTCTCGCTGGCATACATTCAATCAGGTGCTGGAAGGTTTCTTGGGGATTGGCACCCCATTCTTCACGGAGTGCTGCACTGAGGGCATGCATCTATGTTGGTCAGTGAGGCCTGGCATGAAGTCAGCATTTCAAAACATCCCAAAGGTATTCTATAGGATTCAGGTCATGACCGTGCAGGCCAATCCATTACAGGAATGTTACTATCATGTAACCACAGGCTGTGCATTATGAACAGGTTTTCGATCATGTTGAAAGATGCAGTCGTCATCCCCGCTACAAACAGTGGGAAGAAAGAAGGTGCTTAAAATATCAATGTAGGCCTGTGCTGTGAATGTGTGCCACACGAAAGAACAGTGGGTACAAGCCCCCTCCAAGAAAAACACGACCACACCATAACCGCCTCTGAATTTTACTGTTGGCACTACATACACTGGCAGATGACGTTCAACAGGCACTCACCATACCCACACTCTGCCATTGGATTGCCACATTGTGTACCAAGATTTATCACTCCGCACAATGTTTTTCCACTGTTCAATCGCCCAATGTTTATGCTCCTTACACCAAGCGAGGCGTTGTTCAGCATTTACCGGCATGATGTGTGGCTTATGAGCAGCCATCCTGTGTGCTGGTCTATATAGATGTCTGCCTATTACACATTACGGGCTTCCTCAACTGTCAGTGGTCTCTGTCAGTCAACAGATGAGGTCAGCCTGTACACTTCTGTGCTATACGTGTCCCTTCACATTTCCACTTCACTATCGCATTGGAAACAGTGGACTAAGGATGTGTAGGAGTGTGGAAATCGTGCATACAGATGTATGACGCAAGTAACACATAATCACCTGACCACAGTCAAAGTCCTTGAGTTCCACGGAGTACTCCATTCTGCTCTCTCACCATGTCTAATGACTACTGAGGTCATTGATATGGAGTACATGGCAGTAGGTGGCATCACAATGCACCTAATATGAAAAACGTGTTTTTGGTGGTGTCCACATCCTTTTGATCTTGTAGTGTACTTACTAATAATAAGAATCGATTGTGAATTCTCTGCCGGCAGTTTAGCACAACTCTTAAAGAAGTGAATGGAATAATCACAAACTCTTAAATGTGTTTCTAATTTCATCATAGTTGGGCGTCAGTTTGAAAACTGTGTAACATTCATACCTTAAAATCAGACTTTCCCTTAAAGCAGGTTTCATTAAAACTGAATTTAAGTTACATTGTTTTTACAAGAATTTCACCAAGACCTATGTAAATATTCTGTAAAGTCAGTTCACATTACTGTACTTGCTTACTAATAACAAGAATTATTCAGAATGGTAGGAGGTGTTAAGGTGGGATTGAAATACTGTAGAGTCAGAAATCAATCCAGTAAAGGATTCTTAAGACTGTTTTCTTGAAAATAAATATCGTTTTGTGTTACCTCATCTCAGATGTTTTTTCTCACTGTAATAACATTGCATTCAAAATGTGCATTTACACCTCTCTTCCATTTAATTTGTTGTGGCATTGCTGATGTACAGTGAAGGAATTCAGTCGTTAGATTTTACTTTGTGTTTATTATTCTGTCCTCCATTGTAATTTCAATGTCAGTTTGTTCTTGACGCTAAGTCGAAGTCAAAATAGTCCCATACTCAGAGAACAAGTATAGGAGAACAGATGCAGAAATCCTGTTCCTGCATCACTGTTCATTGCGAGTAGTTATGAGACAACCAACTGTTCTTAACAACCGATTGGTCCATTGATCCCCCCCCCCCCCCAGGTCAAGGTTCCTCCTCCCCCCCCCCCCAACAAAACAAGTTAATGAGACTAGTCTCAGCAGCCATGGCAGCGAAATGAATGTTGTTACTCACCAGGTTAAGTGGTTGATCTTGGTGCGAGACAACCAACTGAAACAAGTCTCTTTAGGCTGCAACCATTTTATGAATGTTTCCACTCAGTTTTTCGATTTGAACGATTTTATTTACATACTTTTCAGTTATACATGAACCATGACTAAGGTTGACAACCTTTTGAGAGACAAATAAAAAGTATATTTATAAAAATATTTTCGAAGTGTGTGCATAAAGGAACAATGTCTTTTCAATTAAAGTAAGTTTCTGATAAGCTAGAGACTTGAAATTTTTTACTACATGCATCAGTTACCTAAACTGCATGTGCCCTATGTTTTTTGTTTTAAGTATTACAAGTATTGTCAGAGACTACTAAAAATTCACAGGCACAAATTTTCAGGATTATCTGTATGGCATTAAGAATCTGTATAGGGCTAGCAGAAATTATTTAATACTTTTTAAGTCCATTTTAAAAATGTGTTACCGGTATATTAAAAAGGTTTTTACTTACATATATATTTTTTATTTAAATTTATGGAAGCTTTTGCTGCTAGTTAGCGACCATCATCTATCAATTTATTTTTTTATTTTATTTTTATTTTTTTTCCCCAGTGAATGTGTAGGTGACATGAAAATAAAACAGATACAATTTTTTGCTTGGTGGCTTGATCATTTGCATTTTAATAATATGCCACCACTTGTATGAAGTATTTGTTCTGCAAAAAATATTTATCATCATCAACATTACGTCCTCGGCATACTCTGCAAACCACCTAATGGTGTGTGGCGTAGGGTAGATTCCATTCCACTAACTGAGCTCTCCAACCCTGTTCCATGTTCGAATAGTGCATGAGAAGAATGATTGTTGGTACGCCTCTGTAATGGCTCTGATTTCTCGAATTTTCGCCTCATGGTCATTATGCGAGATGTATGTAGGGGGGAAAGTAATGGATCCCAGATAGGTGAACAGTACTCAAGAATCAGTCAAACAAGCACCTTGTAAGTCACTTACTTCCTGAATAAGTTACATTTCCTTAAGATTCTTCCTATGAATCTGAGTCTATTATCTGCTTTTTCCACTATTTGTTGTATGTTGTCATTACATTTAAGGTTGCTTGGGATAGTTCTTCCTACATATTTTGTAGTAGATACTGTTTTCAGCAGTTTGTCATCAATAGTGTAGCTTTACAGTAATGAATTTCTTTTCCTGTGTATGTGCACTATGTTACATTTATTTATGTTAATGGTGAACTGCCAGAGCCTGCACCATTCATCAATTCTGTAGAGATCATGGTGCAAATCGTTACTACCTTTTGCCTGTATGTATGATGGGTTCTGACCCAGTGCTTGTGCAAAAGTGTGTAACCAGAGTGCAATGTATTTTTTGGGACAAAGTTTTTATACTTTAAAGAGAACGCTGTTTTCTTATACCCAAGTTCTGTTTGTATCATATGAGGAATTTTTTTCTATAAATAATAGGTCCTGTAATCTGGCATGTTATAATTTACCTGTTGATTTTTATTCTTGCATGTTTCTTTTTTTTTAAGTTGTTTCGAAAATAACACGCCAGTGTATGTTGGCAAGATGTGCATTTCTCCCTTCCTTTTTGCTATACGTATGTAATGTACAATTATTAATTTGAAATATTTAATTAATGATTTGCAAGTGCACATTTGGTATTTTGTGGGAATCTCTTGCCAAATAAAGTAATGTTAAGTTTTCGCATGACACATGTCACATAGAGAGCATTCTAAGCCCCTGTCACACCAGGGTCTGCTGTATAGGGAATGTAAACAATGGCTTCTGTTGTTGTGATCATTTCATAGCTTATGTTACTGCTACTAACTAGACACCAGCGCCTACAAGCTTAAATTTGTATGCTAAAGGTATGTTCTTACCACCAGTTGATATGTACTCTGGGGTATTTGTGGTCTTTTGTTTCTTATTCACTGATTGCTATGTGAAATGTTTAACTTCCAGCACTGAAGATGATCATTATGTGATCGAAAATCGATTTTGCTGTTAATAAATCATCAAAATTATGGCCGATGCTAACCTACGTTCTAATTTTATTTATCATATGGTTGTTGTGCACACAGCACTCTATGGAGTCGCCAATCAAATAAAGTACTGTTTATCAGACAGCTGCTGCTCCTGTTGCTACCACTACTGGCGCATCTGCTCAACTCTTTAATTAATAAAGTTTCATAGTATGAATCGTCCTTGTAGATATTGTACACCATGGTGAGTTTATTCAGAGGATCACATCTTACTCGGTCATATATTAGTCTATCAGAATCACTTGCAGTATTATTTGTTTCTATTCAAGCAGTGCAAATGAACAAAAGACATTTATGAATTGCAAACTGTACAATTTCTTACAACAATCAAAGCACAATAATCTTGACAGTGCAATGTAACATTACCTCTATTATTCTACGTATGCTGAAATGTCTGCCTGATAGTGTTAATGTGTAGATAAGTTTTTTGTGTTGTAAGTCATTGTGCATGTAAACGAGGCTCAAATGGTTAACCAGCCCAGCCTAGAAAAGTGACAACAGCAATACGATGCACCGGTGAATCAAGCTTGGCACACAGCTAACAGAAACTCTTTCAAAATAATGCATTAAAACTACTCCATTGAACTACATTATAACATCTTCTATCCATGTTCTAATAAGCTGGAGCACACTCACTTGGTGTTGCTTGAGCACAATTGTATTTCTGTTAATTAGCTTTGGGGAAAGTTATAATCTTGCAGCAGTGTGTTTTATGTACTTTTGAGTGATTTGAAAAATGCTGTTTAAAAAATTTTCAGTTGCAAGAGAAGTCTTAATATTTTTAACTTTCTTTAATTTTTTAAAAACACGATCTTGTCCACATTCTTAGATTTCATCCGGTTCCTTCTCTCTATGCAAACATGTCCAGCCTTTGAAAAAACTCGCTCCAAGAGGGTCATAGTGTCCAGAATACACAGTGTCAGACAATGACGACATGGACTTGTGATACTTCTTTCAAAAATCAGTGGATCAGTTTTCTCCTACGTGTCAAGAAAGTTTTTGGATAAGTAGAGCCAGATGTCCTCTTGCATGTTTGTAAATTCCAATGATGCTGACTCATTTTTGTTATCCTATTCCATGAGAAAGGTCCTGATCTTCTTCTTCTTATGTTGGGTTTCACCTTCGTGTACTTTAGGTTCCAAACTATCAATCACAACTCTGCCATTGTTTGGAGTTTGGCTAACCTTTGCTGTGAGCTCGCTCGATGACTTTTTCAGCACTTTCAGTTACTCCGAAACCACACTTTCTGAACAGAGTGTTCAAAGTAGTTACTTTGACATGGATGCCGGTGCTGTCTTATTCATAATATGTCATCCTTTTTGACAGTGCCTCCAGGAGATATGGTGCATATCTTAATTTTGTCGGCCACTGCTCTTTAGCATCTTTGAACTAATGTGACTGCAATGGTGGCTGTGGTGAACTGTTCCCCAGACAGTTCTTTTTTTAACTCACAGGTTCCAGTACAGGAAGGCAGTCTTCCGAAATGCCCCTCTATCTGCTACCAAAACTTCATAGATAACATATGAAAATGTCATTATGATGGTGTGTTTGACCAACAGTAGATGCTGCATCATAAGAAACATACAGTGCCACCCCCTAGACATCTCCTGTTTAAGCTTTAACTGGTTTTTGTTTGGCCAAACTTGGCAGTTCACCAATTTCACAGTGAGTACTGTACTGTTTTTGAAAAACTCAATAATTTTGCAACATTTCTGCCTCAAGGCCTCTAGTGCTGCGGTCTCAGGTTGGTTGAAAACACCTGACGCTACTATATTAAATGTGTGAGCAGCGCATCCCAAGTGAACAACATTACCGTATTTACTCAAATCTAAGCCGCACCTGAAAAATGAGACTCGAAATCAAGGAAAAAATTTTTCCTGAATCTAAGCCGCACCTGAAGTTTGAGACTCGAAATTCAAGAGGTGAGAAAAGTTTTAGGCCACACCTCCAAATCGAAACAAAGTTGGTCTCATTTAATATGAGACACAATTTAGGTCGAATAAATGACGATACAGCTACAGTAGTTTGGTTCGAGTCGTAAGCTTAGCAGTTAAGCTTTACCAGGTGGCCATTGCTATGAGTCAGTCGCCCAGTCCGTATTTATACGGGTACCCTTCCTTTTTCATGTGCTTCGCCTGGTTTGAATTGATTGCTTATTTTTCTTTGATCTGATTATTGCCGTTCTCTTTGTTATAGGTGTTTACGTCACTCTAAGCTGAAAATGCATTACTGTACTGTCATGCATTGTTTGTCGCATTCTGATAATGAGTGTTTACGACCTGTCACAGTTCGCGGCATGGCTTGCTTTTGTGCGCGCTACCGCCGCTTTTTTTTTTTAAAAAAAAAAGAGAGAGACAGGAATCGTCTCATTATCAAAACAATGACGAGAGACTGCTATTTGTTGTTACCTTCGGTTGTTACTTACACTGCTGCTTTCTTTGGTAATGATCAACAAGAACCAAATAATAAGCTGCGTATGATACATGATGATCTGAACGAGAGTTTAGCGAAAATTTTTCTCAGTTTGAAAATCTTTGCAGACGCCTCTTTAGTACATTACATTCTGCACAGAAATTAGTCATCTTAGATTTAAAAATCTAGTCAATTGCCGTGCTTCAATTCTGACTGTATCACTATTAGGCATAAAAATAATACGAATATAAACATTACCCATGATATGTATATTCTTCCGCTTTTGTTGTTGTCTCACTCTAGTTTCGTAGTTTATTAGCCAGACATGATTTAAATGAGAGAGCAGCAAACACAAAAGAATACATGGCAAAATGTTTATATTCGTATTATTCTTATGGTGAAGAAAATACTGCGTGTGATTCACAATTCATAAAAGTTCCTATTAGCAACCATCTCTTCTGACAAGTAGGAAAAAATTCAGAACGTAGAGTTGGCCATATTGACAAACATCCCTACAGTCTTGCCAGTCGGATTTTCGTAGTACATTGAAATGCTGCTACATTCGAAGATGAACAATACGGAATTTCTATTTACTTCGTCAGGTAATGTACGAAAATGCAGTGGTTCGAAACTCGGGGCGGAGAAAAAAGCTCGTCTTCCACACTTTTTTTAAATTTTTTTACTGATGCAGAGGTTTTGGTGCCAGTATTTATCTTTGTGCCTGCAAAGTAGAGGTGGGCCAAACGGTTATTCTGGAGTAACCGTTATCACAGTTCCAGTTATTCTTTGATAACCGTTATCATTAACCGTTATTAATAACTGCCAAGTTATTTTTCGCTAGCGAATACCGATAACTCGGACAGTTAAATAACGACAGTTGGAATCCATCAGTTTAGTTATCAGTATAACTGCGAGTAGTGTGAAATAGCAGGAATGTCGTATGCATCGTGTCATAACCTTAGCTTATTAACTCCGGGTACATTTTAGTTGATGTTAGAACGATTATTAGTGTTTCATATTATATGTTTGTAGGTTATTGGTCGCTATTAGAAATATTATCTTCGCAGCTGCGACAGAAAGTACGCGGAACTTCGCCAAAGCACTGTTTAAGTAAAATGTTAATAACGTGCGTTTTTAAGTATGAAGTAATATGTAAACTGAGTACTGTAGGTTAAATTCGAAGCTTAATTTCTTGTGCTGCTCACATAATAGAATAAAGTGTACAGCCTTATAATACAACAAAAAATATACGTAATGTGACAGATTCGTTTACTCCTGTGCTGTAAAAGCTAGTCCTATTTGGGGAAAGTGTGAGTACGTTAATCCAAGTTTTATGTCAGATTTGCAAACTGCTTGATTTCTCCAGCGACAGCATGTTTATAACATATGAAGACATGCAGATCGAAAAGGTTGACAGTGTTACTTTTCTGGGACTACAACTCAATAATAAATTCAGTTGGGAAGGGCATACCACATTTTTTTCATTCTGTTATTTCATAAGGGAGCATATTCTGTGGGAACTTATCAAACGTAGCAAAAGTTTTTCGCATGTAAAAGCGTGTAACAAAAATCGTTTGTGGTATCAATTCAAGAACATCATGTAGGAACCTGTTCAAGGAACTTTGTATTCTAACCACTGCTTCCTAGTATATTTATTCCTTTATGAAATTTGTTACAAGTATTTCCAACCAATAGCTTAATACATAATATCAGTACTAGAAATGGGAACAGCAATCTACATAAAGACCTAAAATTACTTACCTTGGTCCAAAAGGGGTTATTTGTCATTCGCGATGGCCAGCGGCTATTTCCGTAGCAGTACGAAAATATTTGTTCGCTCCAGTTACTATACTCTCTGGAAATATCACCTGGAACTATGACCTTTAACTGGAGTCACCGAGTCAGGAACGTCTACACACACAGTTATTCCGTTACCAGCTTCCAGGTTATCTGTGGTGGTAGCCCGATAACTACCAGAGAACTAGAACTACGAGCCAATAACGATAACTGCCAGAGGAGAATACCGGTCTCTGACAGTTATTTCCATAGTCGCTCGAATTCCTAAGTAACTTTCCTTCTACTACCCGTCCAAGCTAAATTAACACGTAAGGCGGTGGCTTAAGGGCACGACCGTACTTGTTAATGCCTGTACTGCAGCTCCTATCAGCCATGGCTCGGACATTAACTTTATTTAATTGTTTATGCTAAAAGTAACGAAGGCCCACGAAATAGTACACAGTTCTTATCAACAGATGGTGCGCAGTCTCACAGTTATTCCCATGGTCTATAGAACGCCTTCCAAATGCGCAGTACGATCTTCGGTCAACGGATGGCGCGAGGCACTGTTGACACTAAACAGTTATTGAAATAACTGCCAGAATCAGAGGGACGGTTATCGCAGTAACCGTTACTTCTCAGTAACCGGTTATTTCTATCAGTTACGTTATTTTTTGCCACCTCTACTGCAAAGCATGCCAGTGTAGCGCTGCACATATTCGAAGGCAGAAGTTAGTTGTGGCGGCACCTACCAACATTTTTCAGAACTTCCACTTACTTTGCACTCGATTCTAAGCCGCAGGCGGTTTTTTGGTTTACAGAAACCGTAAAAAAACTGCGGCTTAGATTCGAGTAAATACGGTAATTTTCCTTTTTGCATCTACCATAACACTTGTGTTGTCACTGACACGAGAAAACACTTTTACCTATCCCCATTCAGAAACAATTGTTTTAATGCTCTTAGTAACATTTTCAGAGGGATGCCGATCAGCAATGTGCACAGCATCTGCAACAGCAGACTGCAGATTGTATTGCTCAATAAACCATATTGTCACTGTCAAAAACCCTTGTGTATTTGTGTTGAGCCACATGCCCGCAGTTAGTGTGACGTACTCTGTTTCAGCCAGTATATTCTCAATAACTTCCCTAATTTCGAGCCAACAATCAATCATTTAACAGTTTGTTTGTCAGAGTCTTCCTGAGAGGAAAAGAATACTGCAGTTCTGGTGTCTTAACTAGTTTCATAAATTTGGTATCATCAGCCATAGCAAATTGAGGGTAACACACAGTCACAATATCAACACTGAGGTTGTGAATCTCTTTAATGTTACTGCTTAATAATTCTTTTACCTTCATGGTACCAAAAATCCTAGTCTGCCTCATTTTTTTTTTCTCGATGTTTATGGGACTATAGTACTTGGACAATTAGAGGGTTGGTTTAATACTGTTGTTTCAGTCATAATACTTCTTGTGAAATCGGGTTGCATATTTGACATACCTGCCATATCCACGAACGTAGGAGGGCCAATAGGGGAAGAGGCAGTGCACATCGTGGAGCCATAGATGGAAAAGGTAGACATGCCGTCAGCAGCAGGTGGCGTCAGTTGACTACCTGTTGTATCTTCTGACAAATTATCAAGAGATGCGATGTTCAAAAACTGATGGTGCTTCTGTTTCAAGTGGTCTATTAGATTACTGGATGAACCTTTAAAATGTATTTCCTTTTTACAGAACATACAGATCGCAACATCTCTTTTAGTTTTTGTGTAAAATTCACATACAGCTGAGCATTCAGCATTTTGATCCAGATAGCAGACAAAGCTTACTCACTAATAATGTGAAAACACTTCAGTAAACACAGACAAAAAACTGAATTGAAAGCTACTGCAAATATTGGAATGACAGTATTACTGATGATGACATGTGATAACAGAGTGCAGTCAACAATCATGTTTTGATAGCACCAAAATGTTCTATTCTTTCCACTAAGAACTGAATGCACAAGTGATCAGGGGAGTCTAGTTGTCACTTCCATGGTGCTGGAGAGGTGAAAACTTGGTTATGCTGTTACAGACTGTTAAATGGTGCCTCAAGATAGACTTAACTGTGAAAATGATGTACCAGTATGTGAATGTGAGTAGAACATCTTTGTATTGATGAAATACTACACATACTATGTTTCACAGACTACGGAAAGTAAACAGCATTGTGTGCAGTGGGTGTAATTTGTACGTATAATTTTCTGTATAAAATATTTATCTTCCACACAATTACATGACTGATTAAGTGTTTGTGGGCTAGATTGAAATGATTCGTGATTTGTGAACATAATCACACATTTTCCATAAAATGGAATGCAAAATATCTAAAATGAGGAAAGGTTCCTTTCTTCTTTATATACCCTAAAGGGAAACATGCAAGCAAGGAAATATTCCCCCACTTCTTGTGGCACAATGTGCCTCATCGGTACCATATCATCTACAGACTGTGTGTGTCCAGGAAAAAAATCTGATGTGACTCAGGTGTCTGGGGTTTTCAAAGCTTATTTTCTGGGGATTGGCAATTTAAGTGATGGCAGGCCTACCCTACCCTAATTAGCTACACTCAGTGGTACTTGGGACAACTTAATCCACAGCAGTATACGAATCAGTTCTATGTGACAAGATGAAAAACGACTCCATTCAGTACATAATTAAATGAACGGGTATAATGCTTATTGTAACTTTGGAATTATCCTGAGATAGGTTTTCACCTACTCTTGGAGGCAGAGTTACCCTATGGCTGATAATGTAGCACAGCTTTATTTCATCTGGTGAAATTACTGGTTTCACTCATAAGAATGAATGGATAGCCCAGTCAACTAAAATGCTAAAGAGTAGTTCCAGTTGAAAGAATGAATACATCGTTCAACCAACAGAAAAACTACTGACGGTTTTCACTTGAAAAGAGAGAATGAATAATGCAGTCAATAGGCAAAGCTATAACAGTGTTGAATGTTTTCATTCATTGTTCCCAAAGACTGCTGACTGCTTTCACTGGGGGGGGGGGGGGGGGGGGGGGTGACAGAAGAAAGAGTGAATGAAGGAGTGAATAATTCAACCGATATGTAAAACTACAACTGAATGAATAGATTATTTTCATTCGGTTGTTCCCATCACTAATGACAAGTTCCTAGCGGAGGTGATTCACCATTGCTTTCCTCAACCTATTATGAAGTGTGAGGTGTGTAGCTGCCCATGTGGATGGTTGTGATAAGTGCTTGCATAGTGCAGTGTTACGAGAAGATGAGGGAAGGGAAAGGATGCTGACATATAGCCGACTCCTCAAATAGCAGCAAGGTGGCAACCGAGCTTAATATTCCAATTCCACGGATGGATCACCGTCAACAGTAGCAATTCCCTCACTTCACTAGACATTGCATACAGGTTTGGAAATTAATCCAGGAGTTTGGTGCCAAGACTGGTGATCAGGAACTGTATCCCATCATCTCACGTCCCTTTGTTAGTCAGATACTGACAGTGAAAATTTTCCACCACTAGGACTCAAACCAGCTTCCCTCTGAGTCAAGTGCCACCACATAGGCATGCGTTAGTAACCTCAGTTACAAAGGCAGGTTGATGCTAAATATTTTTACTAAAAACATGATTCTTTCACATCCTCACTGTGGATTTTTTTCTCCTCCTTTTATTGTACTGAATACTTTCTCAGAATATTATTTAGAACATTTAGTTCATGACCCCACTCGAAGCGTAAATGGTTGCGAAAGCATACTTGACCTCTTAACAACAAATAATTCTGGACAAATATGGAGTATCATGATGAATACAGGGATTAGCAACCACAAGGCAGTTACTGCTAGGCTGAATACCGTAACACATACAGCCATAAGAAAGAAACACAAAGTTCGTCTATTTAAAAAAAGCTGATAAAAATGCTCTTAACGCCTTTTTAAGAGAGAGTCTCAACTCCTTCTGATCTGTTCATGTAAGCATAGAAAAGATGTGGAATGATTTCAGAGAGATAGTATCGATGACAGTTGAGAGATATATACCACATAAATTAATAATTGATGGTACTGATCCCTAATGGTACACAAAAAGGTCAGATCGATGTTGCAGAAGCAACAAAAAAGCATGACAAATTTAAAAGAATGCAAAATCTCCAAGATTGGCAAAGTTTTGCAGAATTTCAAAATACAGCACGTACTTCAATTTGAGATGCTTTTAATAATTTCCACAACTAAACTCTGTATTGGAATCTGGCAGAAAACCCAAAGAGATTCTGGTCATACATAAAGCACACTAGTGGCAGGACGCAATCAGTACCTTCACTGCACGATAACAACAGTGAAGTAACTGATGACAGTGCCACTAAAGCAGAGTTATTAAACACAGTTTTTCAAAACTCCTTCACCGAAGAAAATGAAGTAAATATTCCGGTATTCCAATGAATAAAAACTGCCAAAATGAGAAACATAGAAGTAGATATCCTCAGTATAGCAAAGCAGCTTAAATCACATAATAAAGGCAAGGCCTCCGGTCCACATTGTATACCAGTCAGGTTCCTTTCAGAATATGCTGATGCAATAACTCCACATTTAGCAGTTATATACAACCGCTTGCTAACAGAAAGTTCTGTACCTAAAGACTGGAAAATTGCTAAAGTCACACCAATACCAAAACAGGGAAGTAGGATTAATCTGCTGAATTACAGGCCCATATCACTAATGTCGATTTGTAGTAGGGTTTTGGAACATCCACTGTGTTCGAACATTATGAATTATCTAAAAGAAAAAGATTTATTAACACCTAGTCAGCACGGATTAAAAAAAAATATCATTCTTGTGAAAAACGACTTTATACTCATGAAGTAATGAGTGCTATTGACAGGGGATGTCAAATTGATTCCATATTTTTAGATTTCCAGCATGCTTTCGACACCATTCCTCACAGGCGTCTTCTAACCAAACCGTATGCCTATGGAATATCGCCTCAGTTGTGCTGGATTCATGATTTCCTGTCAGAAGGGTCACAGTTCGTAATAATAGATGGAAAGTCATTGAGTAAAACAGAATTAATATCCAGCATTCCCCAAGGAATTGTTCCTGATCTATATTAACAACATAGGAGACAATCTAAGTAGCCCTATTAGATTGTTTGCTAATGATGCTGTCATTTACCATCTTGTAAAGTCATCAGATGACCAAAACGAATTGCAGAATGATTCAGATAAGTTATCTGTATGGTGCAAAAAGTGGCAACTGGCCCTGACTAGAGGAAAGTGTTAAGTTATTCTCATGAGTACTAAAAGAAATCTGCTAAATTTTGATTACGCGACAATTCACACAAATCTTAAGGCTGTAAATTCAGCTAAATACTTGGGGATTAAAATTGCAAATAACCTAAATTGGAACAATCACATAGACAATGTTGTGGGTAGAGTAAACCAAAGACTGCAATTCACTGGCAGAACACTTAGAAGGTGCAACAGGTCTACTAAAGAGATTGCTTACACCATGCTTGTACACCCTCTTCTGTAATACTGTTGTGTGGTGTGGGATCTGCATCAGGTGGGATTGATGGATGACATTGAAAAAGTTCAAAGAAGGATGGCTCATTTTGTACTATCGCGAAATACGGGAGATAGTGCTGAGACATGATAAGTGAACTGGAATGGCAATCGATAAAACAAAGGCATTTTTCATTGTGACTGGATCCTCTCATGAAATTTCAATCACCAGTTTTCTCCTCCGGTTGTGAGAACATTCTGTTGGCACCCACCTACATAGTAAGAAGTGATCATCACAGTAAAATAAGAGAAATCGGGGCTCACACAGAAAAATTTAAGTGCTTGTTTTTCCTGCACGCTGTTCAAGAGTGGAATGATAGAGAGGCAGCTTGAAGGTGGTTCATTGAACCCTCTGCCAGGCACTTTGTTGTGAATAGCAGAGTAATCACATAGATGTAGATGTAGTCCAAGGAATAAGTTGAGGATTATCATATGAGTTTCTGCTGCTTTTTAGGAATTTTCCTTTTTATTAAATTCTTCGTTTATCAGTTTGGATTTATTGACTTGCATTTTGAATAAACTGCATTCCATCTCCACCCATACAGAGTTAGTTTTCTGTGTGGTCTCTAAATCATTGAAGGGAGACCTGTATTGTCATCAAAGCTGTTACATCTAACATGGAATAGTCCAACGAATAGCTCTGGAGATTGATTGCCAATGACATTAACGACTGGTGACCAAATAGATTTTCATACTTGTTTCATCAGGTTGCAGGCATTAATATGAGGATGCCTTAGCCCATATTTACATGTTATTTGCACATGAATAAGGATAAAAAATCATTTTCCAAACTTATAAAGTGTATCTGTAAATGTTTGAAGCATTACAATATTTAAACAATGAAACAGCTCTGCAGGTGTAAACCCAACAAAACTTAAGTATCACCGATGTCTGACTTCTCTTCCCATGGAGGATAAGAAAATTAAAATGTACTACCCACATATCAACGATTTGAAAGAAATAATTTACTCCTTTATGAACAGAATGCTTTACCTTCAATAGGTGTTTTATGGTTTTTGAGCTAGAGACTTTTTAGGTCTTATCGGAGTTGGCTTTCCACAGTTGACTGCAGGAACATAGTTGGAACAAGTGGGATGTTGAGTAATTTGGTTGTGTACCACTTTGGGAATGTTGAGAAGGTTTAATACTGATACTATGTGTGATGGATGTTTCTCATTTCAAAAAATGAGGAAAGACAGATGAAGTCTTGCTTGTGTTGTTCCAGTCACAGTTAGGGAGGATGCTCTAGTTGGGAATGTTGTCCAGTTTTTCCATTGTCAGATGGGGATTGTCGGTGGAGTTTTTAATATAAAGGCAGGTAAATTTTAATCCTACCGGTGTGTTCTCAGAGTAGTTTGAGCATAATAAGTGTAAATTGAAAGTCTATAAATAACTTAGAATCCTCATAGAGTCCACGATCATTATCACTAGTCAGTATAATTGTCCATCTTGATCGCTTTTCTTAGTTTCACTTTTAAATTTTTTTAAATATGAATAGCCATCAAAATGGACAGTCATATTATATGAGATTGGACTACAGTATCAAATAGTTCAAAAAGAAGACAGACTTCAGAACTAAAACTTGTTCATTAAAATTTGAAATTAAGAATGGACAACTAAAAGGCTTAGAAATATGAAATAATATGGAAAGAATTGTCCTTCCTTATGCCACCCTCCATACCATTTCTTGCGTTTTTGGTTTCTTAGACCACTTGTTTAAGAGGCTTCTCATTTTGCCTGTGTCACATTACATTGCTCTGAGATATACACAGTTTTATTTTTTAACTCTTTTTCGTTGTGCATGTTTCTTGAAGCAAATTGTACCATTTGTACCATTCAGTCTGTGCAACAAATTTTAAATTACATCTCTTCCTTTTTTTCCTTACCTAGCAACATTCGCGAAGCGTGGATCAAGCGGAAGTATGTAGAACGACAGTTTGTGAAGCAGCTTTCTGTACCTGAAAGCAATCTAGGGGACCATCGTGCTTCCCGCTCTATTACATTTTCTGGACGCAAGTGGAGCGTTCGAAAGCTTAGGCGAAGGCCTCGAAGCCGGGATAGTCGCAGCAAGAAAGATTTACTTGGCTGTGAAACAGTATCAGACAGTGGAGAGCCCATCTCACAAACAGGCATAGAAGTAACATCAATCTCAGAAGAGATCACCAATGACCCAGAATGTGTTCATGTTACTGATTCACTACCAGAAGAACAAAATCCTTCATTATCGTCATCTGATGCAAACACACCAGTAAGTGCAGAGGTGCTTGCATTTGGCAAAAGCTTGGAAAAGCAGACACTCGATGGTTCCATTGAACTGAGCAGTGATCAAGATTCTACTGGGGGAGAAGAAGATGAATTTATTGGTAAATATTGAAAATGTTTCTTAAATTATTTTTAGTAGACATTCAGCTAGGATTGCTTTATTGGAACTTTAATAATAAAGTGAACATGAACATGCCACACTGTTGACTGTGCAACTTCCATGCTATACCCAAAATCTGAAATACCATGAAATACCATGCTGCCAGTATGATGATTTTTCACAAGTAATGATACATTTTTAAAAAACAAAGAGTTTAATACTAAATCAAATATGGTATCAAAGCAGTTTCACTCCCATCACCATATAAACATTGATGAACATATCTAAATTGTGTTGCCAACTACTTTGGATTTCACATTTGGCACATTAGAACAAACTTTTTTTTTTTTTCACACACACACACACACACACACACACACACACACACACACACACACACACACAGCTACACTGTTATGGCTGACTACATTATCTCAAATGACTAAATTATGCTGGCATTATAAACTTGGCTGTACTGAGGTATTGTATTGGGTGGAGCGTCTGAGAGGGAGAAAGGGTGCAGGGGCTTGGAAGGAGAGTTGGAGGGAAGAGATGGCAAGTGTAATGAGTAGGAGTTTGGCATCAGTGCATTCATTTTGGTATAGGCATGTGAAGTTACATATGGCACGCAGTGATGTGGAGGAGTGGATTGGTAGGGATAGAAAATCAGAAGAGAGAGGCTACCAAGAGTAGAAGTGGTGCGCAAGAGGTGGTGAGAGTAGTGGGGTGGGGTGGGTTGGATTGAGTTGGGTTGGGTTAAGTGTGGGCAGGGACTAGCAGTGATTGAGACTGGGTGTATTTTGTCATCAAAGGACAGTTCCCATCTACATATCTCAGAGGAGATGGTATTTGGGGTGGGTGGAGGACAACTCAGATGGCACAGGTTGTGAAGCAGCCATTGAAATTGAACATGATATGCTCAACAGCATTATGTGACACTTGATGGTCAGCTCTACTTGTGGACATCTGATTGGTGTCATGACCACATAAAATTCTGTGCAGAAGTTGCAACAGAGCTGGTTCGAGTCCCAGTCCAGCACACATTTTCATTTGTCATCTTCGAATCCACATAAAGTGCCATGTTCCATCTTCGATCTGGCAGCAGACTACAGAGAGAACACTTAGAACCACACTGGACTGAAGGTGGAATGCCAGCTCTTGGCCTCAGGCATTGGACCAAGGAGGGAATGCATTAAGGACATTTGTAGCAGGAACGAACTGTAGATCATGCAGGGGGAAGGTCATAGGTATATGTACTTGACCTGTTCCACTTGACAAGCAGTCTTGGCTGAGACCTGATGAAGATAACAAGTAATGTTGTCGCAATGTTGTGCCTGGGTGATGCTGATATCTGGTACAATACCCGGCACCTCAAAATGTCAACAAATTTCTGGGTGAGGCTGAAGAATTACACCAAGAGACTCTACAGGGAGTAGATGTACAGAAATATTGAGATGCTGGACAAACTTCAGCAGAGGAATGGGTTAATGCTGAATTCTGTGTTTCCTGCTGAGATGTCAAGATGGAGATGTAGTACCAGTTTCTGCCAGGATTAAGCATCACATTGACTTCAGAGTGGAGACCAGGATAAAACTTGGGGCTGGCATGATACTTGGGGGAGAGAGATCTAAGATATGCATCACATACTAGATGTGGTAGCCAGGGATCTTTTATACCTTACCCTGTACATGGTAATCTCCTTATCAGGTAAAGACTGGGACTGAGTGGATAGTACCTCTCACTCTCTAACGGAGTTCACTGTGAAGAATGCCTCAGCATGCCGATCTGTGAAGTCTGACCACAAGAGATGGAAAGCACAACAGATAGAGGGCACTTGCACTGTGATTAACACAAGTGGCATGCAACTTGATGACACCACTTTGAAGGTACTCAACAGAGATCTCAGCTTCATTAAAACTTCTAATAATGTGCTGATTTCAAGTTTCATCAGTGCAGTGGAGCAAGTAGCCATCACACTTCTACCAAATGTGGCAGAAGAAATATACTGAGAGACTTGCAGGGTTCTCACTAAGACAAACCCTTCAAAACTAAACATCTCAGGTGATGTGGGGCTTGCACTCAAAGAGGCTCAGGCATGACAGCAGCATCATGGTGTTGCCAAAAGGGAACTTCAGTCATTTTGCAGCAGGCTGTTTATGATGTGAAAGTGTCTGCTTCTGAGGGACTCTGCATACCAACTCTTGAAATGTCACACTACAGACAGAGTGGATGAGAAGACTGGAAAGGAAATAGGTTTGTCTGGCAAGGTCATTAAACAACTATGATAAAGAGCACCAGTTCCACTAGACCATTTGGTCTGCCGAAAGTACGTAAAAAGGACATGCTATTGTGCCCAACTGTCAGCAACACTAACTCATCAACACACCAGAGAGCCAAGTTCTGCTATTCCCATATATGGGGAAGTGTATTCACCACATTCACAACCCAGAGGACAACTTGCAGTGTCTCGTGCAACTACGTATCACATAATGTGATATATTGGTCAGTTTGGTGATGCTCCCTATTTCCAGGACACCAGTGAAAGACTCACTCTGACTGCAGAGAAATTTTATTATTCTCTGTTGGACCAGATCAGGAATATATTGACCGCGCTTTATTTTCTGTATGGGGGACAATATGAGCAGACAGAAGGTGTAGCCCTGCCTCCAGTGGCTGCAAATATGTTCTTGGAGAGAGCTGAAGAGGTGGCATTAAAGATGACTAGATACAAACCCATGTGCTTCCTCAGGTAAATGGATGATACCTCTGAGATCTGGCCTCATAGTGGGGTGAGGCTCAGTGAGTTTTTGCAACATCTTAACTCATGGCACCCAAATTTTAAGTTCACTACAGAACTGGAAAAGGACAGCCAGTTGCTGTTTCTTGATGTCAGAAGGAGAGCAGACGAGTCATTTGGCCACTGTGTGCATCACAAACCTACCTATAAGCCACTTGTTGCCACCACCAAGTGCAGAAGAGTGGGGTTGTGAAAATCCACAGGCCACACGCCTTTTTGGCATCAGTAATAGCACCTATGATCAGTGCAGATTCAGAAGGCCCTTCAATCAGTCACTCCACCACACTATTTAGAAGAAGAGCAGGATATGAAGCAAAGATTATAGCATACCTGCCCTATTTGGGATCCAACTTTGCTAAAATCAGCAGGATTCTCGGGAAGCGTAACATCAAGTGTGTGTTCTTTCCACCTTCCGAAATAAGACAACTATTGGGAAATTGAAAGGTGACCTGAGACTCAGAAAACCTTGAATTTATAATTGTTTTACATTGGCCAAACAACTAAGACAGTAGATATCAAATGCAAAGTACATCTGAGGCACACCCAGTTAAGCCAAGCAACTAAACTGGTCATTGCTGAACACAGTCTGGAACTTCAGCATTCCCTAAACTATGATGAAATGAGGTTTGTGGCACAGATCCCCAGTTATTGGGATGACATTGAAAGAGAATCTGTATATAATGGTGATGAAAACCTCATGAATTTTGACACTGGGTACCAACTCAGTAGTGCCTGGTACCCGGCACTGGAGCTGCAGAAAACACAACAGGGGCAGTGGCAGAACATTACGAAAAGAAGTAGTAAGAATACAGATTTGAGAAGTGAACACCAGACAAAGCACCAGGCACATTGGAGCAAAGATAGAACATCATAGGATGGTTTTAGTGGGAGCAGACCACAGAGAGAGCAGCCAGAACCCAGTGCACAGAAAACAGAACACCAGCTTGTGCACAGGGGCACCGTAACAAAGACAGAATATCAGCACACAGCATGGTGCACCGGACTGAGGAGGGAACCCTTAAGGGCACTTTCAGCAGGAACAGACTGCAGACCAAATGCATGGAACCAACCATGGATGGAAAAGGCAATAGGTATAAATGCTGGAACCATTTCACTCAATGAGCAATCTCGGGTAGCAATTGTTGAAGATGATGACCCACATTATTGAAATATTGAGCATAATTCAGCAGAATAGCTGAACCCTCAAGATGTCAACAGATCACTGGGAAAGCTTGAAGAATTAAGACAGTGTGGTCAACTGTTTATTGAATACCTGTGGCCTACAAAGTTTCATCTATCCAAAGGCCTCACCTTCAGCCCCACACCCAACTTAAGTTGTGCTAAACTTGTCAAGTATGTACTCTCCTCCTCCCAATTCCTACATTGCAAACACTTATTTCTCACCAACCCCTCTGATCCAAAGCCAACATTGAGCAGGGTCTCTCTCAGTTGATACTTCTCTCCAACAACCCTGAACACCAACTCTTCTGTCCCACATAACCACACTCTGGATACCTTTCAGGAATTCCTTACCACCAACTTGATGTCATCAATTTGTTGGAGATCCCTTCTGAATAACATAAACCTCTCAACAGAGGAAAGATTTGCCATTCACCACCTGAAATGCATGCATTGATTTGAACATCCTTTCTGCAGACATAGGGTCCACAACTGTTGTGATGAATTCTTGTAATTACTTGACAGAAGATACTGCCAGATGTCTCAACTCCTTCCTCTACAACCCCTGCCACAGTGAATCCATTGCAAATGTTGTGTAGACTTTCGGTCCCTACTCAAATCCTTAGGCCTTTAGCAGAACCTCTTGTCTGAATCCCTGTTCTTTCTCAACCCCCCTAGTCCTGCACACCCACCTTCTAGGTGCTTTCCAAAATTTTGATTGTGTAAATCATGGAATACTTCTAGGTAAGCTCAAGTACTGTGGTATGAATGGGACAGTGCTCCAATGGTTTAAATCATACCTAACTGGAAGAGGGCAGAAAGTTGAAATAAGCAGTTCACATAATACGCAAAAAACTGGTGATTTCTCAAACTAGGGAACAATCAAGAATGGGGTGCCGCAAGGTTCGGTCTTGGGTCCTCTGCTGTTCTTAATATATATTAATGACTTGCCATTCTATAGTCACGAAAATGCAAAGCTGGCACTTTTTGCTGATGATACAAGTATAGCTATCACACCCAACAGACAAAAATTAACTGGTGAAATTGTAAATGATGTTTTTCAGAAAATCATTAAGTGGTTCTCTGCAAATGGGCTCTCATTAAACTTTGACAGAACGCAGTATACACAGTTCCACACAGTAAATGGAATGATGCCATTGATAAATATAGACTTCGATCAGAAATCGTTAGCTAAGGTAGAATATTCAAAATTTCTAGGTGTATGCATTGATGAGGGGTTAAACTGGAAAAAACACACTGAGGATCTGCTGAAACGTTTGAGTTCAGCTACTTATGCTATTAGGGTCATTGCAAATTTTGGCAATGTACATCTGAGTAAATTAGCTTACCATGCCTATTTTCATTCTCTGCTTTTCTATGGCGGCATATTCTGGGGTAACTCATCATTGAGTAAAAGAGTGTTCATTGCACAAAAGCGTATAATCAGAATAATTGC
This sequence comes from Schistocerca cancellata, assembly GCF_023864275.1. Taxonomy (NCBI): domain Eukaryota; kingdom Metazoa; phylum Arthropoda; class Insecta; order Orthoptera; family Acrididae; genus Schistocerca; species Schistocerca cancellata. The sequence continues at coordinate 420,789,052 of NC_064628.1, read as the reverse complement.
TGGAGCTCATCCAAGATCATCCTGCAGACACTTATTTAAAAGAGCTAGAGATCTTCACTGTAGCCTCACAGTATATATATTCACTTATGAAATTTGTTATTAACAATCTGAACGAATTCAAAAGTAATAGCAGTGTACGTGGCTACAACACTAGGAGAAAGGATGATCTTCACTACTCAAGGTTAAATCTAACTTTGGCTCAGAAGGGGGTAAATTATGCTGCCATGAAAGTCTTTGGTCACTTACCTAATAGCATCAAAAGTTTGACAGATAGCCATATAGCATTTAAAAAGAAATTAAAAGAATTTATTAATGGCAACTCCTTCTACTCATTACATGAATTTTTGGATATAATAAGTGGGTAATTTCCCCAACCCCCACAAAAAAAAAAAATATTAAGTGTCATGTAATATTTTGTGTAATGTAATATCTTGTATAGACACCTTTTATTAACCTGACACGTTCCACATCATTACGAAGTGTCATATTCATGATCTATGGAACAAGTACTAATCTAATCTAATCCATAAACCGTTATGTCCTATAAGCCCCATTGTAATTAGTTACTGTATTGTCACAAAAAGAATATTGGCTCTTGTTGACCAACTTGTCCAACCAACTGCCTGCACAATCCAAAACAGAACACAAAAGCCATTTCCTTCAGCATCTTTCAACCATCCTCGTCCTTTTACAACTTGAATCCCTAATTGTCAATGTCTCAGTGTTTATGGTGACTTCTTGTACATCGTCGTCCATGCCTATAACTCACAACTGTTGACAACTCATCTCTCCTAACATTGTACTGTTTCTCAGCCCCCTTCCTTATTCCTTATACACATGGAAAACTACATTCTTATGCATAACTGTTTCTTCTGTGAGAGGAAGCTAAACAGAGAAATTTGTAGCATGGCCATGGGCACCCACCTGGTGCCCTCATATGTCAACCTTTATAGGGACCATTTGGAGGAAATCATCGTAGCCACCTCTTGTCTGGTTGTTTCATTGACAGTTTATTCACGATCTGTACCTAGGGCCAAAACATATTATTTTTATTGCTCCACAGTTTCAACCACCTCTCTCCTGTTTATTTAACCTGCTCATATTCAGTCCAGTGTGCCACCTTCCTGGACATTGAACGTCTCTCTTCAGTGACTAAATAATAACCTCTGTCCATGTCAAGCCCTCTAACCATCAGCAGTAGTTACATTTTTATAACTGTCATCCCTTCCACACTAAAAGATCTTTCCCATACAGTCTGGCCACCAATAGACAGAGCATCTTCAGTGATTAGCAGTCACTTGCTTGGTATGGTAAAGGTTTTACAAAGGCCTCTATGGATGGAGATTACCCACCAAATCTAATCTGCAATAAAATGTCTCATGCCAGACCTGAAAATATCCCTAACTCTCCAACCACCCCCATGACTCAGCTACAAAAGAGAACCTGGCTTTCAGCTCTTTTATGTGGTTCATTCCTGCCATTGCATGCATAATAGAACAGGCTGCTAGGCACATCAGGATTAAGGCCACACCACCACCACCACCCCCTTCATTCTCATCCTCCTCTGGTTGAAACAGGAATCTATGACTTGGACCACAAACTTAGTAGACCTGTAGTTGTAAGAAGTTGTCAGCCTAGTGAAGGTGCTAACTCAGTGCATTTCATACTTTCCTTCACGCCATCTTAAATTTTTTGTCTTCCTATGTTAATCCAAAGCTAATTAATCTCACCATCAAAAACTCCCTCTACCTCAAAATGAAGCAGTCTTCCAGTAACTTTGAATGTAGCTTATAGTCTTATCAAGTGACATCACGTATCCTTATATTTGTGTGAAAGAAATCATATCACTAATGATAAAGGGTTGGAGAGATCCTTAATGCAGTGCATCATGCAAATTGCGTATTTTCACAGTACTCAAGTAAACAGTCAAGTCAGATTAATACGATCACCACCTGTAATCGACATCAACATGGAATAACTGTTCGCAGACAGCAGGTGGCAGCACTAGCAGTGGAGGGTATCTGTAAAGCATAATTGGGGGGGGGGACAAAAAACTGTGCAGTTGTCATAATGCAGAAACGCAGTGATGTAGGTGACGTCCAAAAGGACAGAATCATTGGCTTTTGGGTCGAGTGTGGAAGCATTTCAGAAATGGCAAAGTTTGTAAACTGTTCGCATGTCACTGTGGTTAAAGTATACAGTGCATGGCAAAATGGTGCTGAGGCAACTGTGATGCAGTATAGGCCATAGGTGACAGTTGTGAAAAATGGCTGCAGAGATGTGTACAGGGGAATAGGCATGCAGCTTGTCACCAACTGACCACCCAGGTGAACCAAAGGGCTACCAACAGTGTCTCCTCAACAAACGTTCAGTGAACGTTGCTGCATATGTGCCTCCACAGCAGGTACCTGGTTCATGCACCCATGCTGATGCTATTCATTGGTGGCAAAGGCTGGAATTTGCATGACAGTAATGCAACTGGATCTCCACTGAGTGGCAGCAGGTGGCCTTTGCAGATAAATCATGTTTTATGCTCCATCAGGAAGTTGGCTGTTGGCATGTGCGGCCCTGCAACAATTGTCGGAAGGATTAAGGCTGCAGGAGGGAGTGTTATGGTCTGAGGAATGTTTTTGTGCCATTCCTGGGTCATTTTGTCATTCTGAAAGACACAGTGGATCAACACAAGTATCCATTTATCCCTGGGGACCATGTCCACCTGTACATGCAGTTTGTGTTTTCCTTGGCACCATGGCATCTACAAGCAAGACAATGCAACGTGTCACGCAGTTTGCAGTGTACATGCATGGCCCAAAGAACACCAGAATGATTTTACCACACTTTTCTGGCAACCAAACTCCCCTATTTAAAACCAATCGAGAATCTGTGGGACCACCTCAGTTGGGTTGTTCGTGCCATGGATCCTCAGCACTGGAGTGTGCATGGCTCCATATGCCTATTGGTACCTTCCAGAAACGCATTGACTCGTTCCTACATGTCCATACTTGCAAAAGGTGCTTACATTAATGTGAGTGGACTGTGTATAAATATAAAAACTATCAAATATGGCAGTTTAGCTTCACAAACATATAAATAAACATGACACTTGCTTGATTTGATTCCATCACCCTGTCACAGCACAAAACATTGAGGTTATTTATTTTGGTATTTAATAAATATTATTTTTACTATCATGTGAATGAAGTTTGTGATGACAACCTGATTTCATGCACAGTCCAAGGTCAAGATTAGAGTCAAAGGTGATAATTTGGTTAGTGAAGCCAGTTAAAGTGATCCCATATGAAACTAGTGAACTATCTTATGTACATCTTTTGTTCCATGATTCAAATTCTTCCCTGTATCATCTGTGATAACTGTGATGTAGCCATATGTCACATAATCGGTGCTGTGATTTTTTGATTGAAGCAAACTGGGAGAAGCCATCTTGATTTATGTGTTTGCAAAACAAAAGTGTCATATTGGGTGGTTTTTCATATTTATGATTGCGTATTATGAAAATATTCGGTTTCATTCACATTAATGATCTCTCAAAAATGGCTCATTTGTAGTACAAACTGTTGTGCACAACTGTCATGACTAAAACTGTTACTGAAATTAGGTTTAACGGTAGAAGGGCTATTTTTACTGGACATCACATTTGGAAACTTGTTCTTTATTGGGAAAATGAACTGTCATTCTAAATGGCAGGCAGACCTGACAAATAGATCAAAATCCAGTTTCAGAATTCAGTAACCATCAGTTACCCACATCAGTACACTGGTGCCTCCAGATTTATGACATTTTTCCACAGCAATGGAGAAAATGCCAAATATCATGACATTTCATAAAAACTGCCAATTTTACATTATTGATTACACAAAATTTTGCTGTGTCTAAAAGGGTTGAAGTTCTTAAGTAAGGAACAAAAGGTAAATTGGAAAAATAATGAAATAAGATCCAAATTCATGGGGTAGGAATGCATTTTTTATGTACTTTGTCAACAGAAAGAGAAATGTTGGATATTATGGAAGAAATTAATGTAAAACCACCTCTTAGTAATTTAAAAATAGACATAGTATGTAGGAAAGCTATTGAAGAATTGGGCATTTGGACAAACTCTCGTCATAGCCAGAATATGCTATTCAGTAGAGTCATCTGTAGAAAAGTGTTTTGTGATCAGATAGGAACCTGTATATAGGTGAAAACACTTTCATCAGCTAGATAATCTTTCTTTCCTACGTTGTTCTAAATAATTGTTCTAACCTTGGGCTTGGTCATGGAGGGGGGGGGGGGGGGGGGAGTCTGTTAATGTTTTAAAATTGTACAACAAATAAAACTGCATGTGATTTATCAAGCATCCCATGTTACTTTTTATGTGAGATACAGTTTAATGATTTAATTACTTGCGACAACTATACCTTTTGTGAAGCTAAAATTATTTGAAGCGAATATTCTAGACACATTGTTAGTCTTCATCCCAACAGCTTGTAGAGAAATAAGAAGAGCTTAATTTAAAAGTAAATAAGTAAGAAATATGATGGAGGAAATTTGTCATTTTGTTTTGTTACTTAAGGTTTTTTTTCCATAAGGGTTTGGGTTCCCCCTTGAGAAGGTGAATAATCTCCCCAACCTCCACTTTTCACTACCAGCATAACCTGGGTTTACATTTACTTTTTATTGAACTCTTGAAATCTCTCTCCTCTCTTTCCTTTACGTGTGTGTGTGTGTGTGTGTGTGTGTGTGTGTGTGTGTGTGTGTGTGTGTGTGTCTCTGCGCGCTTGTGTGCATGTGATTTATCAAGCATCCCATGTTACTTTTTATGTGAGATACAGTTTAATGATTTAATTACTTGCGACAACTATACCTTTTGTGAAGCTAAAATTATTTGAAGCGAATATTCTAGACACATTGTTAGTCTTCATCCCAACAGCTTGTAGAGAAATAAGAAGAGCTTAATTTAAAAGTAAATAAGTAAGAAATATGATGGAGGAAATTTGTCATTTTGTTTTGTTACTTAAGGTTTTTTTTCCATAAGGGTTTGGGTTCCCCCTTGAGAAGGTGAATAATCTCCCCAACCTCCACTTTTCACTACCAGCATAACCTGGGTTTACATTTACTTTTTATTGAACTCTTGAAATCTCTCTCCTCTCTTTCCTTTACGTGTGTGTGTGTGTGTGTGTGTGTGTGTGTGTGTGTGTGTGTGTGTGTCTGCGCGCTTGTGTGCCATACTTGATGGGAGTAACATCCACTTATGTAACATGCAGGTGAGGAAGACATTTCAAAACTGGATCCTAATCGCTTGCTGTACAAGGCTGCAGCAGCTCATAACTTGCCTGTGATGCTGAAAGCACTTGCCTTGGGAGCAGATAAACAGTGGATGAATGAAGAGGATCACAATCGTACACCTTTACATCAAGCAATCTTTAGTGTAAGTACATGATATATTTTTATCATCTCAGAAGACTTATTTTCGTTTCTCTGGAACCTAATTTTGTGGCAGTTGTGTTCCATAAAACAGCAAAAATGAAGTCAGCTATGAGCAAGAAGTCTGCCAGTAAAATAGGTGTGAAGAAATTTTGTGAACACTAAAAGATTATCTGCTGTTGAAGCACAATAATTGGATCAGAAGTTGATTTAGCACTGTCGTTAATTGCCTCTTGTGTTAATTCAGGTCAACAGTGAACCTTGGTCAGTCGATCTAGTTGTCTGGACCAAAGACCAAAATTGATCTCTGGTCAGCGATGCCAAGTCATGAGCAGCTTCTCATCTGTGCAAGATCCTGTCACTATTTTATCAGTCAGTCTTCTTTCACTTAGCTCTAGGTTGTCAGCTTCTCTGCCACTTACAATTTCTTGGGCATTTTAAGAAGTATTTGTCTTGCTCTTTCAAACAAATGGAGCTATTTCATGCTTCCAACTAGTCACCACCTTTTTGTGACTGCATGTGTGTATCCATGTAAGTGTACACCAATGTGCCTGTGTCAGTCAATCAGTTTGCTAACATCTTTTGGATATGATATAATTTTTTCTCTTATTTCCAGGGATCAGTAATGGCCTGTGAATTTTTACTGCTTAACGGTGCCAAAATAAACTCTCAGGACAGCGAAGGAAAAACACCATTACATCTTGCAACTGAATTAGGTAAGTACCACAATTACCGTATTTACTCGAATCTAAGCCGCACTCGAATCTAAGCCGCACCTGAAAAATGAGACTCGAAATCAAGGAAAAAAATTTTCCCGAATCTAAGCCGCACCTGAAGTTTGAGACTCGAAATTCAAGAGGTGAGAAAAGTTTTAGGCCACACCTCCAAATCGAAACAAAGTTGGTCCATTGTAATATAGACTCAATTTAGGTCGAATAAATGACTATACAGCTGCAGTAGTTTGGTTCGAGTCGTAAGCTTAGCAGTTAAGCTGCACCAGGTAGCCATTGCTATGCGTCAGGTGCTCTGTCCGTATCTATACGGGTTCCCTTCCTTTTTCACGTGCTTCATCTGGTTTGAATTGATTGCTTATTTTTCTTTGATCTGATAAGTGCCGTTCTCTTTGTTATAGGTGTTTACGTCACTCTAAGCTGAAAATGCATTACTGTACTGTCATGCATTGTTTGTCACATTCTGATAATGAATGTTTACGACCTGTCACCGTTCGCGGCATGGCTTGCTTTTGTGCGCGCTACCACCGCTTAGGCACTTACAATTAAAAGAGAGGAATCGTCTCATTACCGAAACAATGACAAGAGACTGCTATTCGTTGTTACGTACACTGCTGCTTTCTTTGGTAATGAGAACAAGAACCAAATAATAGGCTGCGTATGGTAGATGATGTTCTGAACGAGAGTTTAGAAAAAATTTTTCTCAGTTTGAAAATCTTTGCAGACGCTTCTTTAGTACATTATATTCTGCACAGAAATTAGTCATCTTAGATTTAAAAATCTAGTCAATTGCCGTGCTTCAATTCTGACTGTATCACTATTACGCATAAGAATAATACGAATAAAAACATTACGTGATATGTATATTCTTCCGCGTTTGCTGTTGTCTCACTCTAGTTTCGTATTTTATTAGGCAGACAGGATTTAAATGAGATAGCAGCAAATACGAAAGAATGCATGGTAAAATGTTTATATTCGTATTATTCTTATGGTGGAGAGAGTACTGCGTGTGATTCACAATTCATAAAAGTTCCTATTAGCAACCATCTCTTCTGACTGGTAGGAAAAAATTCAGAACGTAGAGTTGGCCATATTGACAAACATCCCAAACAGTCTTGCCAGTCGGATTTTCGTAGTACATAGAAATGCTGCTACATTCGAAGATGAACAATACGGAATTTGTATTTACTTCGTCGGATAATGTACGAAAATGCAGTGGTTCGAAACTCGGGGCGGAGAAAAAAGCTCGTCTTCCACCTTTTTTTAATTTTTTTACTGATGCAGAGGTTTTGGCGCCAGTATTTATCTTTGTGCCTGCAAAGCATGCCCGTGTTGCGCTACACATATTCGAAGGCAGAAGTTAGTTGTGGCGGCTCCTACCAACATTTTTCAGAACTTCCACTTACTTTGCACTCGATTCTAAGCCGCAGGCGGTTTTTTGGATTACAGAAAACTGAAAAAAAGTGCGGCTTAGATTCGAGTAAATACGGTACAAATACTAAAGCCTTCAATTATCCAAGTCACCTGGTTGTTTTAAGTATTCCTGCTACGCCTAGTCTTTATAATCAAATGTGATAGTACAATGTGACAATCTTCATTATAAAAAGGCGTCATAAATTGTGAGTGAGCTCTCTACTTCTTTGATCTTTGTCAGTTTTTGGGATACATATCTTTGTTTTGTTCAGAGTCAAAAGTACAGTGGCACATTCTTTTTATTTGTGTTGTCAGATGATTCTTCTGAATACAGTGTCTGAAGCACAGAAGAAAGGAACATAGTTTAGAGTTAGATATAGGCCACTTCATCAAAAAAATAAAAAAAAGTCTCATGTTACTCTTTATCATTTCTAGTGATAATGTTAACTCCCTGTCTTACGTGTAGAGCCTCAAAGTAAATTTACTTTCGACTTTTGTTTAACCATAATACATTAAATGGTGCAATACAACTCCATGACTACCAAGCAATGAGCTAATTAATCTTCAAATTGTAATTAAAAGTGTCATTTGTTATAAGTAAGTAATGACACAGCTTCGGAAAGCTTTCAGTGATATACTGTTTCGACGCAAGATGTTAGACTGCAGGACTGGTATCACAGTATATTAGCAATATATCCATGGAGTGAAAAATGCTACTTTAACATGACTCTGAGACTCGCATAATGTGTTCACTTTCCTGAACTAATTATTTTATTTTTTACAAACATCATACAATACAGTAACATATTTATTCTTATATCTTTCTTCACTTTGTAAATACTTGCTGTTTATCTCATAGCACAAGAAAGGAGGACGAAATGAAGTCATATATTAATCATTAGTGTGGTAAACACAGGGGTGTAAAATATTATAGATCATTACAGATCATAATTCAAATTGTAAGAAAATAAACTTTGTGACGAGGTTATTTAATTGAAAGATGAGGAAAAACTGGTGATCATCTTCTAGGAAATCCTTACTGTGAGATTTGTAATATTGTGTAACTAGATTAAAGCCAGAATAAGGAACCAAAGTTGGTTTTGGTTGCTGAGAAAACTTAACTATCATATGCACTGAATTCTTCAGTATTGTTTATTGTTAGTCGCCCAAAGCGGAAGACATGCTTTCTTTTTATTTGACAGTTTTCATTATTTTGAGTGGGATAAACTGATGCTACAGTGTTTCTTTGCCGTGATAGTGTAGAAGGTATTACAAAACCACCAGAGTGAAAAATTAGTACATTTTGTGCATTTATTTACATATATGATGCAACTTTCAGTCTTTTGTTTGTGTGAGATCACTGGGGAAAGATAGATCTGCATCAAAATTCTTGATTCAGATATATTACTGTTCTTGTCATTTTGCCCTTGTTCTTCATTAATCATGTCAAGGCTTGCGTGTGTCAAAAAATATTGTGTATACTCAAAGGTTTGCAAGTGTGATCCAAAATTCATAATATATCGTCAGTTATAAGCGACATTTGTGCTTCTAAAATTTTTAGCGGCACTATCTTCATTCAGACAGTTGTTCTTCCATAGTTTTAGCATGTATTTAAGTGATTAAAAATAAATTTTGGAAGCTTATGAGTGTTGCGAGTAACATATTTCATAGTACATAAACTGTTGTGACCAAAGCGAGGTGATGCAATGGTTAGCACACTTGGCTCCTTTTTTGGAGGATGACGGCTCAAACCCACATATGGCTGTCCTAATTTAGGTTTTCCATGATTTCCTTAAATGACTTCAGGCAAATGCCAGGATAAGTCCTTTGAAAGTTCGTGGCAGATTTCCTTTCCCATCCTTTCCTAATCACAGCTTGCGCTCCATCTCTAATGACCTTATTGTCGACAGGACAGTTAAACACTAATCTCTTCCTCCCTCCTTAATGATTGTGAGCCACGTTTGTGTAATATGAAAGTTTTTGCACAATATCTTTTTTGGAAAACTATTTTCTCTTATTGCAGTATATGTACAGACTTGACTTGAAGTTTCCACTTCTTCGAGTCATTGACCTTCCGTTTGAAGTCAGTGTCTGAAAGCTTACAAATATGATGTCAAAAGAACTGTAAAGCAGGGGTCTGCATCTGGCATTTATGTTCTCTCGAATTTTTGAGTGCCTGTAGTTCTGTGAAATTTTTCAAGATGTCAGTGTAATCACTTTGCACACTGGGAACGACTGCATTTGATTTTCCTCAAGTTTGTTTGAGCAGCTCTTGCTCAAATGGCTTGATAATCCATTCTGGGAAAGGGGAAAAATCAGTAGCTCCTCCAATTTTCAAGCTGTGAATAGACTGGTAGTTATATAAGGCTGGGCCACATTGTTTTGTGGACTTACTTTTTCATCAAAAGCTTTACTGCTAATTTTCATGTCTTATGATTGTTGTAGTTCCATAACATTTCTCAGTCAGTTTTGAAGGAAGTAAGCACTTAAAAAATCTTATTTGCCCACACTTGGTAGTGTGAAAGCTCAGCTTCTTAATAAACCAATTACTTTTTCATGTTTCAGTACAGTCAGTGTGAAATGACACTATTTGTCCAGTGTGAAATGACACTATTTGTCCAGCATGTGCACTTGTATTGAAAAATGTGATAGTATGCAGCTTATCAATCACTATGCTTAAGACCATACATTACTGCAAGTGAAATATAGCTAAAAGTACAAAAAAGTTTTTGAAGTCGTAATGATACTGATTTCTGTAGTCTTTCAGAAGTAAATGAAAGCTATTAAGTGGCATCAATTCTGTGAGTGCAAGCTGATGGAGTTCGTATGGATTTAGCGTAGTGTCAAATACTTCCAGAGAAAAAACACATTACAAGTGATCAGTGCAGCCCTAGTAGTAGATCCTTGTGTGATTTTAATCATCCATTTTTAGAAAATACCATATAACTTTTACCCTCAGCAATGACAAATTACACTAGAGAATCATCTGCTGTAGTCTTACCATTGGCCACACTTTGTGTCATAAAAGCAATTCATTTTTGTCCATTTCTTTTGACATTTCAAAATAAATCTGCACAAGCTCTTCCTGACTTTCCCATCATAAACGAGTGTTGTAGGCCAGTCCTTGTCGATAACTGGCAAGCCAATCGACGTAGTACGCCACATGAGAAGCTCCTAAAATTTCTCTTCTATATGAAGTACATAAGGCACTACTTCCTTTTCCAGTTCTGCGCCTAATACAAATTATTCTCCAATTTTCTGTGAAATTTTTTGAAGAAGAAATTTCCACCCTCCTTAATACTTGTAATGTCTTTCGTGGCATGTTAAATACTTCAGCAGACTTAAATGTCTATGTAGTTTTTTTTTCTGATTTCATGAATTGTCTAGGTCAAATTTGTTTTACTACTTCCTTTTTCATTGCGGGATATATTTTGAGTTTCTTAGGTGTCTATAATGAAAATGGCACATGTTAGTCATATTGACAAATATCTGGCTATATCCCAAATTTAGACCACTATTAATATGTAATTTCAAGTTATTTCAAAATAGGTGTAAATAAAGATATTTTAAAAACTAAGATTTCCCTTAACACGACTTACTAGAGAAAAGACTATTTGTAAACACAGAAACTATATGAAAAAAATAATGAATGCTACCTGCAAAAATTTTAAGATGATTGAAACTAAGTGTAAATTGGCTATAGTTGAATGCAACACTGAACTGGAGTGGCCATTTTACATAGCAGCTGACATGGTCTGCGTGACTTTTAAGTGTTTCCAAATTTTCTGTGTTGCCTAAAGCATTAGGCACAACCATTAGGAACGTAAGTGTACAGCTTAACTAAATTGATATGATCATAGTTCCATCAGCTGGTGGGAATATATCAGAAGCAACACCTGTCTGCAGACACAGGACTGCTAGGATGTCAACACCATCAGAGCAACAAGCCCACCAGGCCAGGCGGCCTGTGCTCTCCCCAGGGGGCACCTTGTTCAAGCACTTCTTTTCCCTTCTGAGTGTTAATATTCAAACAAGTCGTTCCTGAGCACAACATGCTCAATCGAATACAAATGAGCAAAATCCCCAATATGCAGACCTATGCTTTTAAAGAAGTTGGCTGCTGTGCTGTAAAATAGTGTTCTGAAAATATTGTTCCATCCTGTTTTCCCTTCAGAAAGTGGAGTATATTGGTTACATTTGTTGTAGATTCCATTTTTTGTTTATTTTATTTTTATAACAAGCTTTGGTTAGTGAATATAACCTTAACAAAACAAAAAGTTAAATGCACGAACTAGCTTCAGAGAATAAGTAAACTTTACCCCTGATTTTGTCTTTCATTGTGAAACAAATCAGTTTCTTCTGTTTTTTTTGTTTCATTTTTTAAAGGGAACTTCTAATTCTTGTAGCAAACAGATAGTGAAATTAGAGAAGAATCAGCGAAGCCCATTTAAACTTGAGAAACACATTGCCTTATCCATAATGCAACCATACTGTGAGTGCTGTTTTTAGGTATGGGATGAGCTAGTTGCTGTTCTTAAACGGCTGGAATTTGCACTGACTGATGTGAAGTGATTGGAACCTGCTACAAATGAGGTGTCTTGGGTGTACTAACAAGAGTCGTGTTAAGAGCTAAGAAAAGTACCATCTTCCCACACTGATGCTGACACCCCTTCAGGAAAAACACAAGCTGTTACTGGGCCATCCAATGCCAAATGGTCTAATTTTGGAAAAAGTTCTGACATTGAGGATCAGGGATTTTGCTAAAATTTTGTATGAGCATTCACCTATGTGCCAATTGAACATAAGCAAAATAGGGAAAGTTTTACTTTTGCCAATGTAGTACTTGAGAGATAGTCATTTGTGTGACCCCATAGTGCAGCTTTCAAAAGAGCACCCCTGAGTTTTTGACAACATTGGGACATAATGTCCCTAGCAGTATTTTCTTGGAAGAAAAAAAAATCTAGAGCAATTTTCATATGGATAATTTGAAGTGAATTAGGCTGAAAAAATACACCCTTGAAAAAAAGGAGAGGTTTAGTGTTTTATATCTCCCGAGTAATTGTAAGATAAATCTGAAAATTTGCATGTAATCAATGCAGGATCATAAAATGTAAAATTTCATTCTACTACTACTTTCCATTAGTTTACAAACTACTATAGTTTTGTAAGTGGTGTTTGTGACAAGATATCATGTAAAGCATTACTAAATACCTTCTCTGAAAAGTACCCGAAACAGACAGGTCTGAATCCTGCTTGTGATGGTAATAAATTAGACAAAATGACATCAGACAGACCTGACCTCTTTGATAAAGTCCATGTGAACACCATATCAGTAACCGTGAGGCAGTTCTCACAGCAAATGGCAACTAAAACAAGTAGAAAAATTTACACATACAGTAAACTAAAGAGGCAGTAGTACATATTTTAAGGAGGAACTGGAAAGCAATAGCTCTGGGAAGGAGTATGTTGGGGAATTGTGGGTCGCATACAGAAGAAGAGTTCACTGATCATGGGATAGAAATGTATGTAGTAGGAATAAGCATGATCTGAGTGCCTCTCCATGGTATACAGTTACTTTAAAGAAACCGTGAACACTGCACAATAGCCTCTCCCAAAACCTAAAGTAATTCAGGTCATCATAGATGATGCAGGAATTGAAATTGAGGGTAGTGAAACAAAAGCAGAAATGCTAAACTCTTTTTCAAATTTCCAGTATAAAGCATGATAAAAGACCACTACAGACATGAGTGGTACAGGTATCAGTGGCAGTTGCATTGAAAACAGCTGAAATTGCTAACATTAGACAATACTTCAGAACCCAATGGAATCCCTGTCGGGTTCTATACAGAATTCACAGATGAGTTAGCCACCAACTGGGCCCAGTGGCTGGTAGGAAGCACAGGTGACACTGGTCTACACGTAGGACTGTAGAATTGATCAACAACTCTGCTGTCCAGTATCAACGACACTTATCTGTTGTACAACATATTCTGGACTCTCAAGTAATGAGGCATTTTGAATAGAATGACCTCCTTCATGCCAACCATCATAGATTCCGAAAACTTTGGTTGGGTGAAACCCAATTTTTTTCTTGTGTCATGCTACATCCTGAAAACCACAGTTCAGGGTAATCGGGTGGATGCAGTATATTTTGACTTCCTAAAAGCTTTTGAGTCAAAGCTTTTGAGTCATTAACACACCAACACTTGTTAATGAAAGAATAATTATATGGGTATGAAATGAAACTTGGTTTTTTGGTAGGTAGAATGCAGCATACTATCTTGACTGAAAGTCATTGACAGAAGAATAAAAACTTCAGGCATGTCTGAGGGAGGTTAATGTTGTTGATAATTACCTGGTAGACAATATTAATAGTAACCTCAGACATTTTGCAGATGATACAGTTATATAAAATAAAGTACTATCTGAAAAACATTGCATGAGCATCTGTTCAGATATAATAAGACTTCAAAAGCAGTACAAAGATTGCCAACTTGCTTTACTTGTTGAGAAATGTAAAATTGTATACTTCACAGAATACAGAAAACTTGTATCCAAAGCCTACAATGTTAATAAGTTACAGTTAGAATCATTTGACTCATGTCAAAAACTGTGTGTAACAGTTTATATGGATATGAACTGAAATTATATCATATGCTCAATAGTGTGTCAAACAAGTGACAGACTTCAGTTCTTAGGTAGGGTACTGGGAAAATATAGAAAAGCTGAAAAGGTGACTACATGCAAAACACTTGGCCCGTCTTAAAATGTGAACACAACCATTCAGGATCTACACTACATAAGTCTTAATAGGCTATCTTGAATGCACGCAGAGTAGGGCAATATGAATGGTCACAATTCGTTGACTCATGGAAGTGTGTCACAGAAATGCTGAAAAAACCAAAGTGGTAGATGTTGAAGGTAAAAAACTATGTTATGAAAGTTTACTTATGAAGGTTCAACAACAAGAATTGAGTGAAGAATAGGGACATGTTACAGTCACACATCCCGTTCCCATGGGAACTGCAAAAACTAGATCAGAATAATTAAAGCAAACAGAGAGGCATTTAAACCATCAGTTTTTCCTGCACTCCATACTGTAATGGATCTGGGAGATGTGTTATTTTCTACTGGATTTGTTGATACCAAATCTAATGAGGGAGGTTGTAAATTTTTTCTTATATTTTTGTCAGAATATTTTTTGTGAATTGTAATTTGCCTTATTTTATGCTAATTTGCTTATTTGTTCGAGAGTGACAGCATATTGATTAATATTAGTAGATGTGACGAATAATATCAAAGAGACTGGTTACAAGTGGAAGCTTGTGTGTTGTGTGAAATGTCTTTGACACTGGAGTCATCTTTTGCCGTAGTCAGTCGGCAGTGAACACTCGGTGTGTGACGCTGGAACAATGTACAGATCCCCGTTATAATAATTTGCAAGTGACAAGCAAAAAATGAGTTATTCTACTACCTTTATATATAAACATCAAGAAAGGAACCACATTTGGAAAAATGGTATTTGAAGCACCAAAATTGAGGCAAAACGCATTGAACCAGGACATTTCCGCAGCCGACGAAACAGCATTATGGAATCCTACTTTCACTAGACGACTGAAGCCAACACAAAAAAGTCAAATATGATCTTATAAACATCCACAGAAAAGTGAGTACTGTCACAAAATATGCTAAATTCAAGTATACAAAAATAGTGAGCATATTTCAATACACAAATGGAATGGGAATAAACTCTAATATTAGTTACAATGAGAAACACCCTCTTTCATCCATTTAGCAGTGGTATGCAATGTATGTAGATGCAGGTGGAGTTTTGTTTTCTAACAGAGATTGCACCGTCTTGTAGTTAGTAACTCCTTGTGTACTTGACTCATTGTGGAACCTCTCTCCTGTACACCGTTCTGCTTAATGGCCAAGCCTGTGGCACATGTAACATTTAACTGGGACTCTATCTGTACACACCATTCTGTGTGTTACAATGGGTGCACCGTGCTGGATGCATGCCAGATTAATCCTCTCTAGAATTAGCTTGAAACTTTGAAGGGTCTACAGGATCCTCAGGCTTAATGATCATCATGCTCAAGTTCCTGTGGCAGTCTCGTCTCCCAGTCATAACCCTTGTATGCAAAACACAAGAGGGAGAGGAAAAGCAATCAGTCCATTCAGCCAATTTCGTTGTCAATGCTACGTGTTGCAGCTGCCATTGTCATCCTCGATGCAGCTGTCCATGGCAGTAACAGTTCCGACGCCACTTGTAGAAGATGGAGAGTGACCTCTGCAATGGGAGGTCGAGCAGGGCTGCTAGTAGTCAGGAGGGCCTTCAGCTCTGCACTGAGAGCGTGGTTGCAATGACTTGTCTGTCCAGCAGCCAGTCATAAAAGCAGTAACTCCAGATATTCCCTTGTTTCATATCAGAATACACCAGTCAAGAACCGACTAGGCTGGTCTCGAATGGTGAAACGTGTTTAAGTCAGCAAGCTGTTGGGATCGTGTGAGACATCATCTTGCCCACGAGATAGTGAGGTTAATGTAATCAACAGTCCAGTGGTATTGTACTGCGTCAGCTAACAGGCTCACCAGTCTGTTATGACCGGCTCTGCAAATTGGCTGGGCATGTAGGCAACTCGGTGCAGGATGCACCAAGCGACAGAGAATTGAACCGTGTACCTTTAGTGCAGATGGTAGCATCAGTGCTGACAGCCAAGGACTTTACCTGCAAAGGGTAACGAACAGCAGCAGAGTTTGCCTACACAGGGCAGTGGCAGCTGGTTGGCTAAGTGGCTGTGGCACGAACCATGGCTCTCTGATGGAGGCAGCCTCCTGTGGATGGATGTTAACCATTAGGTAGCCCACTGCCTGGAAGGCCCCATGTCACCAGCATTCAGACTCTGGCAACTCGCAGCTAGTGAAGACATTATCTAGTGGCAACAACTCACTTATCCATTTTGGAAAATTAACCAGTTTAGACTGCCCCCACAGATGGCTCCTGGCAATGTCTGAAGATGCTTGTCTGAAATAGGCAGTATTTATGTGAGCTCAGTTGGTTTCTGAAATGGCAGTGCTTTCCTTTCCCTCCAGCAGAACTGGAATGTGAAGTGTAGTCATTGGGCAATCACCAGATCACTGCCTTGGTGGCCCACTTATTCCACTATGTCAGCAGTACTGCAGTTCTGGTGTTTGTGACATACCACTAAGGCTTACTGCACTACCATATCTGTCTGCTGACTCTGTCACAAGTACTTTCCACTATGCTCAGTAGAGCTATGATACAACTACTCTGTCAATTTCTGTGAAATGTATCGTGGGGTATGTGTGAAGGCTCACACATTATGCTATTTAAAACATTGGAAAGAAACTGTTAGAATTATTTGTTCAGCTTAGTGTTACCTTTGGCAGGGTGAGAGAAAGTTAAAACATAATGTAATTTTGAGTGGCTTTCATATATGGATGAGCAGACTGTATTCTTTAAATGATTGTTGATTCACCATATATTGTTTATGATTGTGTAACTAAGTAGCAAAATGGATCAGCAGGTGTCGAGGCATTCTTCTCACCTAGATCGGTTGCCCAATGTACATATTTATGATGCATGTACAATTAAGTATTGGTTCTTCTACCCTGAATATTTATCATTTCATTCATTCATTCATTCATGTTTCATAGATACCCCACCAAAAGAGAACAGTCTACAATATGGAATGAGTCAAGTTGTGCATCAACAAAGAGGAACAGCCCTTAAAAGTTAGTTCTGCAGATGATATGAGGAATAACTGTTGCTACACTGGTATAAATTATTTGTCTTGAAAGTCTCTTCGGGTTTGCTCCCAGATCCTAAAATCAACTTGACTCGATATTTCGGTAATCCAACTGTTCGCCATCTTCAGGAAATGCTGCTTCTGCTGATGAGTCCCGCTGAGAACTGACGCAAGATTGCTATTCGACATCCTATATAGGCCACCGTTCAGTACACGGCGCATGCGCCGCCCATCACGATTTCTGCCTTACAAAACAGGGAGGTGGCGCCGCCCTTAGTGAAACACTGCTGGCAGTGATATATCGCAATCCATGCTGCACCGAAGAACGTTCAGTTTTGATGCTAGATAATACGGGATTCCACGTTTTGCTAAGAGGAAACCCATTGTCTCTGTTGATTAAATTATCAGCCAACCTAATTTCAATCGCCTCTTTATAGACACTATTCCAAAAACCAGAAATGTTGGCAATCACAACAGTTTCCTCAAATTTCATTTTGTGTCCCTCATTTAGGCAGTGTTCTGCTACGGCCGATTTTTCCGGCTGTTGTAGCCTCGTGTGACGGCGATGTTCCACACACCTGCCATGCACTGTGTGAATAGAACGGCCAACGTAAGCTTTCCCACATTGACACGGGATTTTGTACACTCCGGGTTTCCTAAGTCCCAAATCATCCTTCACAGAGCCGAGAAGAGCCCTAATCTTAGAAGGTGGACGGAACACACTCTTAATGTTAAAATTCCTTAAAATTCGTCCAATCTTAAACGATAAGCCTCCAGCATAAGGAAGAAAGGCCACAGACCTATGTTCCTCTTCGTACGCCTCCGAAGATGGTCTAAATTCCATAGCCCGACGAATCTGTTTCTCGGTGTATCCATTTTCCTTAAAAACAGTCATCAAATGCTCAAGTTCTTGGGTTAAGCTGTCTGCGTCGGAAATGGCATATGCTCTCCATACCAAAGTCCTAAGGAAGGACGCCACTACGTTGGTGTGGTGGATGAAAACTCTTAGGGTGCAGATACCAATCTGTATGTGTCGGCTTTCGGTGAACACTGTGTCCCAAAGTTCCATCTGGTTTCTTATAAACCATTACATCTAAAAATGGAAGCATCCCATCATTTTCAACCTCCAGAGTAAATTTGATATGGGGATGAAGACAGTTGAAGTGGTCCAAAAATCTGTTAAGAGCATCACGTCCATGCGGCCAGACGAAGAAGGTATCGTCCACGTATCTCCAGAAGCGTGTTGGTTGCAAAGCTGAAGTCCTCAGTGCCATAGCCTCGAAGTCCTCCATAAATAAATTGGCGACTATGGGCGACAAAGGACTACCCATAGCCACTCCGTCATTCTGTTCAAAAAAGTTACCGTTAAATAAAAAATACGTGGAGGTCAGCACATGACGACAAAGCTTCACCAGCTCTTCATGCAGTCTTTCACTGATCAAGCTAAGGGACTCTTCCAGAGGAACTCGTGTAAATAGGGATACCACATCGAAACTCACTAACAGATCTGAAGGACTCAACTTCAAAGATCCCAATCGTCGAATAAAATCCACCAAACTGGATATATGGTGCTCACACTTGCCAACAAATGGACTGAGGGCAGATGATAAGTACTTTGCCAGGTTATAAGTGGGTGCACCCAAATTACTAACAATAGGGCGTAGAGGAACCCCTTCCTTATGCAACTTAGGCAGACCATACAACCTACGTGGAACGGCAGCACCAGGATGAAGTTTCTTACATAAATCATCTGACAACGAACTCTTTTTTTCAACAGTGAAAGTGTCTTACGTTTGATCCTTTCTGTGGGGTCGTTAGATAGTCTTCTGTACGCCGCGTCGTTGAGAAGTGAATCAATTTTTAGGACATAATCATCCCGCGTCATTACAACTGTGGCATTCCCCTTGTCAGCTGGTGAAACTACTACTTCGTTATCATTCTTAAGGGAACGAATGGCTGCCCTCTCTGCGGAAGAGATGTTATCCCGTTGTGGTCGAGCCCGACGTAATGTGTTCGACACTTCTTGCCTTACTTCCTCTGCTTGATCCTCGGGTAGGCTGTGTACTGCTTGTTCTACAAAGCATATGAACTCTGTGATAGGAAGTCTCTTGGGAGTGGGCGAAAAATTTAAACCTTTCTCCAATATCGACACTGTGGGCCCATCCAACGCCTTGTTAGAGAGATTAATCACAGAACGCCGACGTTTATCCACTTCTGATGCTGCAGAACGAGAAAGAAGCCATTCAAATTTCAAGGATTGTCTGGTGACGGCGCTCCTATGTGTCCAATCTGATAGCGCCCACGTGGAATCATCAACCCACTGCCAAACATCCCTTGAAAACTGCGAGGACAAGTTCAAATGTAAATAAAATAAATCTTTGGAAACAATATCCAGCTGTCTACGGGTAAAACGAATGCGTTCTCTTAAAAGTGCTTGGCTTGCACGTTCCTTAATCCTATTAGCTCTCTTACTATTAATAAAATGAATAAATCGGGTGAAATTAGGAATAATACCTTCGTCATGGCATCTCAGCGAGAAGGCGAGTGTACTCAACAGCTTTCCTTTCTTCCTCCGAAGTTTATCTAACTTCTGTATAAGTTTCACCATCTCCTCCCCGTAGAGGTACTTGATGTGATTACGTAGGCTTTCCGGCGTAATAAGTCTTGAAAGTCTCTTCGGGTTTGCTGCCGGATCCTAAAATCAACTTGACTCGATATTTCGGCGATCCAACTGTTCGCCATCTTCAGGAAATGCTGGACGTCGAATAGCAATCTTGCGTCAGTTCTCAGCGGGACTCATCAGCAGAAGCAGCATTTCCTGAAGATGGCGAACAGTCGGATCGCCGAAATATCGAGTCAAGTTGCTTTTAGGATCCGGCAGCAAACCTGAAGAGACTTTCAAGACTTATTACGCTGGGAAAGCCTACGTAATCACATAAATTATTTGTTCTTGTAAACATTTAGACTCATATATTAAACTGCAGGAAACCTGAAACTAGGGGGAAAAAACTACTGTCTCTTACATCTGCATTCACAGCTAATGTTCATTTCCTCTTGTTAGCTTAATATTTATCTGAACACATTAATATTTTTTCCTATAAATATTGCTACATATCTTACACTGACAGGAATCATTTATTCTTGAACTTAGATATAATCAAGCAATTTGTGCAGAATTAACAAGATATGTGTTCAGTTTCCATAATAGAAATTGCTAATATCTTGCTCTGTCTGATGTAAATTCTTTGTAAACCTTGCTTCAGACTGCAAAATCTCACTCTGAATGCTATGTGTGGGGGCACGTTCTGTAAAAAAATAATTTTTGCTTCTTTTGTTGCAATTGTGTTGGTCACAACTCATTTCAAATTGATATATATTGTTAGCAACAGACACCATTAAGTATAAATATTGTGGCAAGTGAGTATAAGAGTTTGAAGATGCCCTTGCAATTATCAACTCCATAGATTATTTTTAGTGGCTCCTTGGCTGAGTGATTAAGTGTTTGATTGCAATTCCAAAGGTCTGGGGTTTAATCCTTAATCAGTCACATGATTTTTCTCTGATACTTATCACTCCTTTGCCATCAAGGAACGTTGTATGTAAGTGAAAACAAAGTTGCACCAGAGATGATGTTTCGTGTTAACAGAATCTTCTGTCGGCTCTTGCTAGAACAGCATTATAATAAATGAAAAGCACAAGTTTGCTTTTGTTCTACAATATTACTTTTATTGTTAACCGGAAATATTGTAGAACAAAAGCAAACTTGTGCTTTTCATTCATGATGATGTTTCACATTAAACTTTAGGTACTCTGATTGTAAGAAATCAAGGCCATCCCAAGCAATGACTTCACCTAACAATATTGTTCACATTTTGTGTGTGTGTGTGTGTGTGTGTGTGTGTGTGTGTGTGTGTGTGTGTATGTGTATGTGTGTGTAAAACTGTGTAAAAGCAGCCTGTTCTTTCATAGTTTACCATTCATAATAATAATCATGTGGTAGCACAGTAAGTTTTTAGTGAAAAAGCTGAAGGAAATCAAACTTATGTGGCCTAAAAAACTGGGTAAAAGGACACATTAAAAGCACAGAAAGTGTTCTGCAGTGTTAAAATTAGATGGTGTAGTGTTCTGGAGCAACGTCACAGAATTCACTGGCATGGCCAAAATCCAAATGCGTTCAATGCTGAATGTAGAAAGAAGCAAGAAAAAAGTACATTAAATTAAGAAGTTGAAAAGGTAAACATAAACATTTGAAATAAATCGGAAATGAACACCAATTATTTAGGATAGTGTCATATGGTTTGATTGGGTGGCCTGTGTTAGTTGTGGTTAGTGACTGCCAACTGTGGTGTAGGTGATGAAAAGAAGAGAATCAGCTCAAAGGAGTACTCAGTATTGAAGCCATGTTGTGCAGATATGTCTCCCTAGTAATTTTAGTGCATTTCCAATTCCACAAATAAACTTTCTGCACATCAATGTAACAATGATCACCAGAAAATCTAGATTACTGTCTCCCTCAATAGGTGCAAGCTTCATTTACAAGTAACTCCTTCCATTGACCAAGTTATTGGTGTTCTTGCATAATTTCAAATAATCTCAAATTAGCTTAGAATGACCATGCATGTTTTGATTCTGCATTGTGAATGTCTGTCCATCCTTAAAGTTTCTTTATACTGTTATTAACACGTGAATATTTTAGATAGCATTCGCTACCTTCCTCAGTACATAATCATCAAACAGATGTTGAAAATATGTTAAGCAGTCAGCAAATTTTTTCTAATTGATTATACCGTTAATAGAAGGAAAGTGGATGTGTACTGTAACTCTTCATTATTTACAGTATTGGTCATTATTTTTCAATATTTATAACATCCATTTCGCTGGATTTTTGGCAGTAAGATATTGTTTTCTAACAATTACTTATACCTCTTTGAGCATATGTGCAATCAATGCTTTTTATGATCACTGGTCACCACATCTACACCAATTACATCAAATAGTGAGTCCAAGACACTACAAGTAGCTGTATTGACAAATCATTTAACATCATTATCGAACAAGCAGCTTATAGTAATTTCACGTGACTCCTTATCTCATGGTACTCTTTTGGGAATGCAGTGGTCCAGTGCCCCTTCTGGTCATCCAGATTTAGTTTTCCTGTGGTTTCCCTATATCCATTAAGGCTTTTGGTTCTTTTGATAAGTTCAAAGCTGATATCCTTCATCATCACTCACCAGTCTGAGCTTGTGCTCAGTCTCAGTTGAGCTCACCGTAGACAAGGCACTGAACTCTTACTCTTCTTGTTTACTTTCTCCACCATTAGTAAACACAACTCTCCCATCTGCTATTTCTGCCATTGCAGAAAATGCATTTACATATTAGTTACAATTTCCATCCCTCTTTAATTTTTGTCTTTGCCAAGACTGTTTCAGACTTTTTACCTTCAAAATTTATTAGATTCGACCAAATACACTGCCCCAGCTTACCTCCAGTTGGTCTTGCTGACAACTGTTCCATTTTTAGTTGGTCGTTTCACTGGCACTAATACTGTCCAGTGCAAAATCCCCCTTCTAGTGGACAAATTGGTGAAATGACAACAGTACGCCAGCAGGATTGTTCATAATATGCTGTTTGTTGTAAATACTAGTTTGTGTTACATGAAGAAAATTGTTATTCACATAAAAGATAGAAAGAACTGTGTGAACATATTGCTTCACTCAATCTGTAACTTAACACATGGACTGTATGTGTAAAATGAGGACGTTGATGAGTAATAAGTCAACAGGAGTGTACTGCAAAAATGAAATGTTGTGTTTCAAATGCTTCATTATGTCTCCAGTGAGCATAGTATTTAACATGACAACAGGAATCAGTGAGCTTCCACACCACTTACCAGTGTCCTCCACTCCCAACACACTTGGTTTTCTTGTTTAAAACTCTGGAGAAGGGCTCTTGGACACATATACTGTTCATTTGGCAATGTGTTGCTGGTTATCTTTTTTCATTCGCCATTTTCTTTCTTTCCTCCATCTTTGCTTTGTCTGTGCTATTTTCCCTGTGGTGTTTAATCAGCTCTTTACTACTCCTTGGATTTGAAAGTAGGTTTTAACTGTGTGTTGCATCTGGATGTGTTATGGATGACTTTATCACTTCCTTTTACTATATCCCATCTTTACTTTTATTCTTACAAAGACGTTTAAAAAATCTTTTTTTAAAAAAAAAATTTACCTAGTTGGATTTATTTGTGTGTGTGTGTGTGTGTGTGTGTGTGAGAGAGAGAGAGAGAGAGAGAGAGAGAGAGAGAGATATCCAGTTATGTAATGTGCAGGTTTCAGAAGCTGGTAAGTAAACATCTCTTACATATTGTTGTTGATGTACTAGTTAACACTTTGTACTAGAGTGTTTTACATGTCTTCTGGTATTTTATTTTGCAGGACATACAGCACAAGTTTGCCTTTTACTGAAGCACCGTGCTGATCAGCATATTCCTGACAAAGAGGGTACTGAACCTCTTACTGTAGCAATAAGGGAGGCAAATGCAGATATAGTTACCTTGTAAGTAAACCCTATTTTTTAAGGTTGGAATTCTGAAGTTTGTCACTGAAACATCACTAATGAAAGTAATGCAAGGTGACAGGTCAAGGGAACTGTGTATGGGAGATGAAACTATTGATAGTTGAGGTGGATGTATCGTTGTACTGTGTTATTTCAACTGTGTCTTAAACTCTGTATACATTGCTAAGTTAGTATGAATGAGAGACAAAAGTTATATATATTCTATTTATTCATAAAATTATGTTTACTGTGTTGTAGCACTTTCTTATGCCAACAATTTTCGTATTCCAGACAAACTTTATGAAAATCCATGTATGTAGCATTCCGTAAGTTGCCGATTGACTGTAAATGTCTTAATGATCTCAACCATTAAATACAGGATTCAGTTTTAGGTGAACTGTGGATTCATAGTCAGTGTCTTCTATCCCTGTAAATTCAATAAATGCAACAATTACTGTTGGTCAAAGCTGTGCAATAGTCTTCTTAGTTTATTTCTGTAGTTTTTCATACTATTCTTGTCAAGTCAAAAGTTGTCAGACTGGTAATCAAGTAGTTCTTAAGTTATTCGTTGTTAATTATTTTTCTGAAAAGCAGATAGTGAGTCTCACCAATATGGAAAGGATAGATTGCTACCTGCCACGTAGAAGAGGTGTTGAGTTGCAAACAAGCACAATGAAGAAGGATGCTAGATATATTCAACTATCAGACAAAACTGTTCTTCAGATGTAGAAAACTCACAAGCAAGCACACTTGGCCACTGTTGTCTCTGGGCACCAATGCCCAGCTAATAGAGTTCCTATGTGAAACATCATGAGGGTGCAATGGTGGGAAGGGGGTAGGGGGAGATAAATAGACAAATGAAAAGGACAATGCCAATGTGTTG
Source organism: Schistocerca cancellata (assembly GCF_023864275.1). Lineage (NCBI taxonomy): Eukaryota > Metazoa > Arthropoda > Insecta > Orthoptera > Acrididae > Schistocerca > Schistocerca cancellata. The sequence goes on along the minus strand of NC_064628.1, from coordinate 420,764,279 downwards.
TTGGGATAGAAGCCATAAGTAGTACTGGAATGGGAGTTGTGAGGAGGATAGGGAGGTGGAGATCAGGGATAAGTGAAGGTTAAGGTCGGGGGGGGGGGGGGGGGGGCAGTCAAGAGACTGTATCTTGACCACAGTTTGGCGGTGATCATTCATATGACAGACAACTTGTTAGTTGTCTTGGTCATGTAGAATGAAGCACAGTGGTAGCTGATAAGTTGTTAGATCACATGGGTGCCTTCATAGGTAGCTGTACTTGTGATTGGGTAGGAGACAGCTGTAACAGGACTGGAGTAGAGGATGTTAGGAGAATATATGGGACAGATCTTGCATCTAGGTCTGCAGCAGGGATATGGGCCAAGAAGTAAGGGTTTGGGAGCAGGGATGGAGTATGGATAGACAAGAATATTGCATGGGTTGGGTGGACTTAGATTAACACTGTAGAAGGGATGAGGAGGACATTTCTCATTTCAGAGCACTATGAGAAGTAGTCGAATCCCTGTGAAGAATATGGTTCAGTTGTTCCAGTTCTGGGTGGTACAATAGGAAATACTCCTTTGTGGCTGGAAAGTGGGTATGTGGGGGCTGAATAGATGACTGGGGAGTCAAGGAACAAGAGGTCTGCTTTGGATAAGGTGTGTAGGGTAATTTCGGTCTGCGAAGGCCTCTGTGAGACTCTTGGCATATTTGGAGAGCAATTGCTTGTCACTACATCTGTGAAAATCGTGGGTGCCTAGGCTATATGGAAGGGACCTCTTGGTGGGGAATGGGTGGCATCTGTCAAAGTGGAGGTATTGTTGGTGGTTGGTACATTTGATTTGAGCAGACATATTAATGAAGCCATCCTTGAGTGGATATCAACAACTAAGAATATGGCTTTTGGTCTCAGAAGGACCAGCCGAAGTAATCGGGGGACAAGGTGTTGAGTTCTGGTGGAATGTGGATAGGGTGTCCTTAACCTCAGTTCTGATCTTGAAAATGTCATCAGAGACTTTATACCAGATGATGGGTTTTGGACTCTAGGTGGCTAGGAAGTATTATCCTAGATAGCCCATGAATAGGTTAGCATAGGATGCCATGTGGGTGTCCACTGCTGTACCACAGATTTGTTTGTTGTTGATGAGCCTCTTGTTGCTTAGTATCACCCAGGACTGGAGCAACTGAGTCACATCTTCTGCCAAGGTTTCAACTACTTCGCATCACCTTCTGAAATGAGAAATATCCTCCTTAACATCCTCCCCACTTCTACCACAGTGGTACTTCACTGCCCACCCAACCTACACAATATGCTTGTCTGTCCGTAATTCGCCTATGCCCCCGACTTCTTGGCTCGTGGCTTGTATCCCTGCAGTAGACCTAAATGCAAGACCTATCCCCTGCATCAGCCACTACCATCAGTCCTGTTACAGACATCTTCAATCGCATCGTAGGCAGAGCTACCCTTGAAAGCAGCCATGTAACCCACCAACTTAGCTGCAACCACTGTGCTGTGTTCTACGTGAGTGAGACAACTAACAAGCTTTCTGTTCACATGAATCGTTTCCACCAAACTATGACCAAGAGAGAGCTGAAGCACTTAGTTGAGGAGCATACCCCCCTCCCTCTTCCGATATGATGTGCTTGACTTTAATGACACCAACGCATATGTATAGTGGTGTAGTATCCCTTGTCTGTCTCACATCTTTCCTCTCTGCCGCCTCCCACTCCCCAACTGATCCTTCTTCTGTACCATCGCTACCTACCCCACCAAAGACTGCTGCTTAACTCAGATGCAGTCACAGTTGGGCGTTAGCACCCATAGAAGAAAGTGGCAAAGTGTGCATGTCAGGAGCTTGCTTATGAATTTTTCTGCATTTGATGAAGAGCGTTGTCGGATAATTGAATGTATCTAGCATTCTTTTTCATTGAACTTGCCAACAACTCAGTGCTCTTCTGTGTGGTAAGTTGCAATCTATCCTTTCCATATTGTTGTTAGTCTATCCTGAATTTTCCATCATTTCATAGTATGTGTCTTGCTGTATAGATTACTTGCCCAAGTTGAGTTAACAGTATTATTCTTATATTTCCTATTTAATGTTATTAACTCAAAATATTTAGAGTTAAAACTAGTGGTCACTGAGACACACTTACAGGGTCATCCATTTCTTCCATGCAAACTGCTGGTTCATTTTCGGTTGTGATGCAGTAGGACAGTTCGTTGGGGACAGCCTTCATACCCCATACCCATTTCTAGCATTTGTAGACTTAGAGAAAGCTTTTGACAATGTTGACTGGAATACTCTCTTTCATATTCTAAAGGTGGCAGGGGTAAAATACAGGGAGCGAAAGGCTATTTACAATTTGTACAGAAACCAGATGGCAGTTATAAGAGTCGAGGGACATGAAAGGGAAGCAGTGGTTAAGAAGGGAGTAAGACAGGGTTGTAGCCTCTCCCCGATGTTATTCAATCTGTATATTGAGCAAGCAGTAAAGGAAACAAAAGAAAAATTCGGAGTAGGTATTAAAATCCATGGAGAAGAAATAAAAACCTTGAGGTTTGCCGATGACATTGTAATTCTGTCAGAGACAGCAAAGGACTTGGAAGAGCAGTTGAACGGAATGGATGGTGTCTTGAAGGGAGGATATAAGATGAACATCAACAAAAGCAAAACGAGGATAATGGAATGTAGTCGAATTAAGCCGGGTGATGTTGAGGGTATTAGATTAGGAAATGAGACACTTAAATTAGTAAAGGAGTTTTGCTATTTGGGGAGCAAAATAACTGATGATGGTCGAAGTAGAGAGGATATAAAATGTAGACTGGCAATGGCAAGGAAAGCGTTTCTGAAGAAGAGAAATTTGTTAACATCAAGTATAGATTTAAGTGTCAGGAAGTCATTTCTGAAAGTATTTGTATGGAGTGTAGCCATGTATGGAAGTGAAACATGGACGGTAAATAGTTTGGACAAGAAGAGAATAGAAGCTTTTGAAATGTGGTGCTACAGAAGAATGCTGAAGATTAGATGGGTAGATCACATAACTAATGAGGAAGTATTGAATAGGATTGGGGAGAAGAGAAGTTTGTGGCACAACTTGACCAGAAGAAGGGATCGGTTGGTAGGACATGTTCTGAGGCATCAAGGGATCACCAATTTAGTATTGGAGGGCAGCGTGGAGGGTAAAAATCATAGGAGGAGACCAAGAGATGAATACGCTAAGCAGATTCAGAAGGATGTAGGTTGCAGTAAGTACTGGGAGATGAAGAAGCTTGCACAGGATAGAGTAGCATGGAGTGCTGCATCAAACCAGTCTCAGGACTGAAGACCATAACAACAACAACCCATCCCCCTCCCCCCCCCCCTCAAGCAAATACATTTCATAATGGTGTTAATGACCATACCGTTGAATGAATGCCCCTCATTCATCCATCATCATTTCTTCATCATAATGCACAATTTTTTTATGTACTCCTATAATCTATCAGTTCTTTCTTTTCTACAAATAGGAGCTTTCCATGTGAACTACATGCATTAACCCTCGTGGACAGTTACATTTAATGTTTCTGTACCTTTCTTGTTTTCTCAGTGTGCCTCTTTCACACATTCTGGATTTGTTTCTTCGTAAGATGTGTTAATGTAATTTCAAAGCAATTTTATATGTCTGATATTTTTTTTTTTTTTTTTTCTTTTTACCATCTTGAATTTAGTATTAATTTGAAAGCTGTAATAGTTATTATATATATTATATATTCCCACCATGGACCTTGCCGTTGGTGGTGCGGCTTGCGTGCCTCAACGATACAGATAGCCGTACCGTAGGTGCAACCACAACGGAGGGGTATCGGTTTAGAGGCCAGACAAATGTGTGGTTCCTGAAGAGGGGCAGCAGCCTTTTCAGTAGTTGCAGGGGCAACAGTCTGGATGATTGACCGATCTGGCCTTGTAACATTAACCAAAACAGCCTTGCTGTTGTGGTACTGCGAACGGCTGAAAGCAAGGGGAAACTACAGCCGTAATTTTTCCCAAGGGCATGCAGCTTTACTGTATGGTTAAATGATGATGGCGTCCTCTTGGGTAAAATATTCCAGAGGTAAAATAGTCCCCCATTCGGATCTCGGGGCGGGGACTACTCAAGAGGACGTCGTTATCAGGAGAAAGAAAACTGGCATTCTACGGATCGGAGCGTGGAATGTCAGATCCCTTAATCGGGCAGGTAGGTTAGAAAATTTAAAAAGGGAAATGGATAGGTTCAAGTTAGATATAGTGGGAATTAGTGAAGTTCGGTGGCAGGAGTAACAAGACTTTTGGTCAGGTGAATGTTGTTGTTGTTGTGGTCTTCAGTCCTGAGACTGGTTTGATGCATCTCTCCATGCTACTCTATCCTGTGCAAGCTTCTTCATCTCCCAGTACCTACTGCAACCTACATCCTTCTGAATCTGCTTGGTGTATTCATCTCTTGGTCTCCCCCTACGATTTTTACCCTCCACGCTGCCCTCCAATATTAAATTGGTGATCCCTTGATGCCTCAGAACATGTCCTACCAACCGATCCCTTCTTCTGGTCAAGTTGTGCCACAAACTTCTCTTCTCCCCAATCCTATTCAATACTTCCTCATTAGTTATGTGATCTACCCATCAAATTTCAGCATTCTTCTGTAGCACCACATTTCGAAAGCTTCTATTCTCTTCTTGTCCAAACTATTTACCGTCCATGTTTCACTTCCATACATGGCTACACTCCATACAAATACTTTCAGAAATGACTTCCTGACACTTAAATCTATACTCGATGTTAACAAATTTCTCTTCTTCAGAAACGCTTTCCTTGCCATTGCCAGTCTACATTTTATATCCTCTCTACTTCGACCATCATCAGTTATTTTGCTCCCCAAATAGCAAAACTCCTTTACTACTTTAAGTGTCTCATTTCCTAATCTAATTCCCTCAGCATCACCCGACTTAATTCGACTACATTCCAATATCATCGTTTTGCTTTTGTTGATGTTCATCTTATATCCTCCTTTCAAGACACTGTCCATTCCGTTCAACTGCTCTTCCAGGTCCTTTGCTGTCTCTGACAGAATTACAATGTCATCGGCAAACCTCAAGGTTTTTATTTCTTCTCCATGGATTTTAATACCTACTCCGAATTTTTCTTTTGTTTCCTTTACTGCTTGCTCAATATACAGATTGAATAACATCGGGGAGAGGCTACAACCCTGTCTCACTCCCTTCCCAACCACTGCTTCCCTTTCATGTCCCTCGACTCTTATAACTGCCATCTGGTTTCTGTACAAATTGTAAATAGCCTTTCGCTCCCTGTATTTTACCCCTGCCACCTGTAGAATTTGAAAGAGAGTATTCCAGTCAACATTGTCAAAAGCTTTCTCTAAGTCTACAAATGCTAGAAACGTAGGTTTGCCTTTCCTTAATCTTTCTTCTAAGATAAGTCATAAGGTCAGTATTGCCTCACGTGTTCCAGTATTTCTATGGAATCCAAACTGATCTTCCCCGAGGTCGGCTTCTACTAGTTTTTCCATTCGTCTGTAAAGAATTCGTGTTAGTATTTTGCAGCTGTGGCTTATTAAACTCATTGTTCGGTAATTTTCACATCTGTCAACACCTGCTTTCTTTGGGATTGGAATTATTATATTCTTCTTGAAGTCGGAGGGTATTTCGCCTGTTTCATACATCTTGCTCACCAGATGGTAGAGTTTTGTCAGGACTGGCTGTCCCAAGGCCGTCAGTAGTTCCAATGGAATGTTGTCTACTCCGGGGGCCTTGTTTCGACTCAGGTCTTTCAGTGCTCTGTCAAACTCTTCACGCAGTATCGTATCTCCCATTTGATCTTCATCTGCATCCTCTTCCATTTCCATAATATTGTCCTCAAGTACATCGCCCTTGTATAGACCCTCTATATATTCCTTCCACCTTTCTGCTTTCCCCTCTTTGCTTAGAACTGGGTTTCCGTCTGAGCTCTTGATGTTCATACAAGTGGTTCTCTTATCTCCAAAGGTCTCTTTAATTTTCCTGTAGGCAGTATCTATCTTACCCCTAGTGAGATAAGCCTCTACATCCTTACATTTGTCCTCTAGCCAACCCTGCTTAGCCATTTTGCACTTCCTGTCGATCTCATTTTTGAGACGTTTGTATTCCTTTTTGCCTGCTTCATTTACTGCATTTTTATATTTTCTCCTTTCATCAATTAAATTCAATATTTCTTCTGTTACCCAAGGATTTCTAAGAGCCCTGGTCTTTTTACCTACTTGATCCTCTGCTGCCTTCACTACTTCATCCCTCAAAGCTACCCATTCTTCTTCTACTGTATTTCTTTCCCCCATTCCTGTCAATTGTTCCCTTATGCTCTCCCTAAAACTCTGTACAACCTCTGGTTTTTTCAGTTTATCCAGGTCCCATCTCCTTAAATTCCCACCCCAAAAAGGTGGGTCAGGTGAATACAGGGTTATAAATACAAAATCAAATAGGGGTAATGCAGGAGTAGGTTTAATAACGAATAAAAAAATTGGAGTGCGGGTAAGCTACTACCAACAGCATAGTGAACGCATTATTGTGGCCGGGCTAGACACGACGCCCACACCAACTACAGTAGTACAAGTTTATATGCCAACTAGCTCTGCAGATGATGAAGAAATTGATGAAATGTATGATGAGATAAAAGAAATTATTCAGTTAGTGAAGGGAGACGAAAATTTAACAGTCATGGCTGACTGGAATTCGAGAGTAGGAAAAGGGAGAGAAGGAAACATAGTAGGTGAATATGGATTGGGGGAAAGAAATGAAAGAGGAAACCGTCTGGTAGAATTTTGCACAGAGCATAACTTAATCATAGTTAACACTTGGTTCAAGAATCATAAAAGGGGGTTGTACTCATGGAAGAACCCTGCAGATACTAAAAGGTATCAGATAGATGATATAATGGTAAGACAGAGATTAAGGAACCAGGTATTAAATTGTAAGACCTTTCCAGGGGCAGATGTGGACTCTGACCACTATCTATTGGTTATGAACTGTAGATTAAAACTGAAGAAACTGCAGAAAGGTGGTAATTTAAGGAGATGGGGGACCTGGACAAACTGATTAAACCAGAGGTTGTACAGTGTTTCAGGGAGAGCATAAGGGAACAATTGTCACAAATGGGGGAAAGAAATACAGTACAAGAAAAATGGGTAGCTCTGAGGGATGAAGTAGTGAAGGCAGCAGAGGATCAAGTCGGTAAAAAGAAGAGGGCTAGTAGAAATCCTTGGGTAACAGAAGAAATATTGAATTTAATTGATGAAAGAAGAAAATATAAAAATGCAGTAAATGAAGCACACGAAAAGGAATACAAACGTCTCAAAAATGAGATCAACAGGAAGTGCAAAATGGCTAAGCAGGGATGGCTAGAGGACAAATGTAGGGATGTAGAGGCTTATCTCAGTAGGGGTAAGATAGATACTGCCTACAGGAAAATTAAAGAGACCTTTGGAGATAAGAGAACCACTTGTATGAATATCAAGAGCTCAGATGGAAACCTAGTTCTAAGCAAAGAAGGGAAAGCAGAAAGTTGGAAGGAGTATATAGAGGGTCTATACAAGGGCGATGTACTTGAGGACAATATTATGGAAATTGAAGAGGATGTAGATGAAGATCAAATGGGAGATACGATACTGCGTGAATAGTCTGACAGAGCACTGAAAGACCTGAGTCGAAACAAGGCCCCGGGAGTAGACAACATTCCATTAGAGCTACTGACAGCCTTGGGAGAGCCAGTCCTGACAAAAATCTACCATCTGGTGAGCAAGATGTATGAGACAGGCGAAATACCCTCCGACTTCAAGAAGAATATAATAATTCCAATCCCAAAGAAAGCAGGTGTTGACAGATGTGAAAATTACCGAACTATCAGTTTAATAAGTCACAGCTGCAAAATACTAACGCGAATTCTTTACAGACGAATGGAAAAACTGGTAGAAGCCGACCTCGGGGAAGATCAGTTTGGATTCCGCAGAAATGTTGGAACACGTGAGGCAATACTGACCCTACGACTTATCTTAGAAGCTAGATTAAGGAAAGGCAAACCTACATTTCTGACATTTGTAGACTTAGAGAAAGCTTTTGACAATGTTGAATGAAATACTCTTTCAAATTCTGAAGGTGGCAGGGGTAAAATACAGGGAGCGAAAAGCTATTTACAATTTGTACAGAAACCAGATGGCACTTTTAAGAGTTGAGGGGCATGGAAGGGAAGCAGTGGTTGGGAAGGGAGTGAGACAGGGTTGTAGCCTGTCCCCGATGTTATTCAATCTGTATATTGAGCAAGCAGTAAAGGCAACAAAAGGAAAAATTCGGAGTAGTTATTGAAGTCCATGGAGAAGAAATAAAAACGTTGAAGTCCATGGAGAAGAAATAAAAACGTTGAGGTTCGCCGATGACATTCTAATTCTGTCAGAGACAGCAAAGGACTTGGAAGAGCTGTTGAACAGAATGGACAGTGTCTTGAAAGGAGGATATATGATGAACATCAACAAAAGCAAAACGAGGATAATGGAATGTAGTCGAAGTAAGTCGGGTGATGCTGAGGGAATTAGATTAGGAAATGAGACACTTAAAGTAGTAAAGGAGTTTTGCTATTTGGGGAGCAAAATAACTGATGATAGTCGAAGCAGAGAGGATATAAGACGTTGACTGGCAATGGCAAGGAAAGCGTTTCTGAAAAAGAGAAATTTGTTAACATTGAGTATAGATTTAAGTGTCAGGAAGTCGTTTCTGAAAGTATTTGTATGGAACGTAGCCATGTATGGAAATGAAACATGGACAATAAATAGTTATGCCAAGAAGAGAATAGAAGCTTTCGAAATGTGGTGCTACAGAAGAATGTTGAAGATTAGGTGGGTAGATCACGTAACTAATGAGGAGGTATTGAATAGGATTGGGGAGAAGAGAAGTTTGTGGCACAACTTGACTAGAAGAAGGGATTGGTTGGTAGGACATGTCCTGAGACATCAAGGGATCACATATTTAGCATTGGAGGGCAGCGTGGAGGGTAAAAATCGTAGAGGGAACCCAAGAGATGAATACACTAAGCAGATTCAGAAGGATGTAGGTTGCAGTAGGTACTGGGAGATGAAGAAGCTTGCACAAGATAGATTAGCATGGAGAGCTGCATCAAACCAGTCTCAGGACTGAAGACCACAACAACAATAGTTATTATTATTATTATTATTATTATTATTATTATTATTAATATTAATTTGTTTGATTTTCATCATTGTTGGCTATAAAAGTACTGGTCCATATTGCCTGTTGAACCTTTCTTTTGCAGGTCACTTTAGTAATCTGTACTAAGTGTAACTTTAGACTACTTTTTCCTTGCTTTTGATATTTTCCACTTTCCTTGCAGTATATGCCTGTCATTCCACACACTAGCTGCTTGTGTTAGCCGTTTTCCTCGTTTTCTTCTTCTAAACAGTCTCTGCTGAAATATCTGTATTGGGTAATAATTTATTTTGTATTTTTTTTTTTCTTTTGATTAATTATCTCTCCTGATACAGTTGAAGAAGTCTGATTTGGAGGATACTCTTTTTGTACTGCATCCACATATTATTGATCTTTCATGAGCCGTCTAAAAATGGAATCAGTTTCACACCATAAGTGAAAGAGGTTACCCAAAATCTCTAACCACTTCGTCTCCATCACCTATGTATTAGTTAACATTTGTAGTCATTGAGTATTCAGAGACAAATAGAGCTAAACATCATAAGTGGTTAAGGTAGTGGACTTGTGTTCAAGAGAAGGGCAGTTCAAAAACCCTACCTCTCCATCTATATTTACAGTTCCAGAATTTCCTTAAGTTATTTCATGTGGTTTTGAGATGGTTGTTTTTTCGCTCCAAGCAATGCCACAGCTGATTTCTTGGCCCATTTGCATGTTCTGTAATGACCATATCAGCAAGAGGCCATTAAATTAGTATTCTCTGGATCCTCACTTGAAGAAAATCTAATGGAAATGTTGGTTTCTAATGGACACAGAGAGTGATACTCAGTGGAAAGATCAAAATGAGGATAAATGACAATTTAGTAAAAGCTATAGAACTTGTTGATACTTGTTATGCCTAAAAGCATTTTAGAAAGCAAGAGTTTGTGTTCAACTTCCAGAAATCAGTGTTTGTTCTAATCATGGCAACTTTTTTGTGTGTAATTTTAAATGGCCCATTAGTATTTAGACTTCGTAATTTGATTGTACAAATGGCTGTTTGTGAATTTATCATGGAATGGTAGCGTATTTTTTGAACATTGCTTGCAGGAAGCTCTGACAGGTAACCGAGAGAAAATTGATATGACTTGTGTGTTCTTTGTTTTATTATTGACTACAATAAGCCATTTCGAATTACATGTGATTACACAATAACTGTTACATTGGCAGGATAGTAAACAAAAGCATATGGGTCCAGGAAACTATTAGCCTTACATGCGTTTTTTTGCAGTGTGTTCAAGGGTATAAAACATTACAAAAAATGCTTTTTAAGTTACACAAAATGTTCCTCCCAATAAATCCACTATTGCTCAACTCATCCTTCAATCTGCTAACTCTTGACCTCCATCTTCACTAGTTTGTCTATCACCTACTCCTACACTATCCCTAGTCTTCCATCCATTACTTTAATTTTATTATACCCTTAATAAATGATTCTCACTATTATTAATTCTCATTCTCTTTATTGTTTACACCCAATACTACTTTTATAATAGCATCTCATTGTTACATATGTGAGCAAGGTGGAAAAAGTTCTTAAGCTGAAAGAAGTTAAATGAAGAAAATTGTGTTTTTTTGTTGCATTATTGTGTGGTGGACCATAGTGTAAGCAAAATGTCAACTATCTGCAAAGTAGTTTTGTTTATATGAATTTTTAAAGTAATTGTGTTGTGATTGGTTCATTCAAATGGATGAATTGGAATATTGTTGTCATAAATTTTTTTAGTTTGTGTTGATTATTACCAGGACAAACAAAAATCAAGAAAAAAAACAATATTGCAGTTGCCAATTTGAGTGAATCATTCACAACACATCTGCTATAATAATCTCTATATACAAAACTGTTTGCAGATCAAGGTGACTTTTGACTTATGCCAATCTGCACCAAGTTGTTGCCTCTTTTGTGGCAGTTCAAGAACTTTTTTATCCAAAAGTGATATGGAGTCTGGGTTTTCATCTTCAACATTTAGAAAATTGACAACTGAATTCAAATGTCATTGTACTTGCCTAGTAAGTAATCCATATGAATATTGTCTGAAAACATCAAGAAGATGCACACTGTAGTGTTGGACGATCAGCAGTCAAACATGTATGAAGTAGCTTGAATAAGTAAGAGGATGGTACATAATGTATGAACCTCCAGTGAAGAAGTTATGGTTTCTCTTGATGGGTATTTAGCAAGTATACCTGAATAACACTTTAGAAACTGAATTTAATCAAAGCAGAAACTATAAAGTAAGTGTGATGGCAAGAAAGGCGATTTGTTATAAAGCATTTTACTGTCAGGCAAAAAACTTACCTCCTTACCCTCTTAAGCAGGCTGTATTTCATAAATGTGTGTTCAGATGCATTATCGTTATTTTGTACATAGGCAGGACATTTCCACTAGCTTTGCATTTAAGACCTCTGGTACCTATGTTTTGAGATGTTCATATGTTACCAACATTTCTTAAAATTACAGTAGCAGGAAGAACAAGTGTGTCTTTATTCATTATTTTCAAATACAGTACTACCAGACCCCAACATAAACACATCCGTCTATGCATGTTTTGTTTTCCTTTTGCAAGTGAAACCAAATCTTTTGTTTCAGATGAAATGATTATTATACAACACTGAAGGTACTAAAGGCTGCATTTATACTTCACTGATACATTTTATGCTTTTTATTTTTTAAGAACATCTATGGAAGTTATGTAACAAGCAGATTTTTTTTTCTTTAACTGACAACAACCCTATTTCCTCAAATATATTTTATCAAAATGGATGCATGCTTGAGAATAATGATTTGATTTTTCAGCTAATCCAAATACTTTTTTTTCCTGCTAAATTATTCCAGTTCTTAACCAAACTGAAAAAGTTGATGCTGTCTTGTTTGTCTGAGCTACCTCCATGTTGTGTGTTTTTTCTGAGTGCTGGAATTCTGCTATTATTATAATGTTACTACAGTAGTAAAAACAGCAAATGAGCTCCCAGTACAGGATTACATATTTTATTGCTAGTCAGCCACTTCGTAAGTGTTTAGAACTGTGTGATGTGTCAGCAAGTAATTCATGCAGATCCCCAGTAAGGCAGCTTTTTGTAATTGGCAGATAGATATTTTATCAATGCCAAGGATTTATGAGTGTCCACTAAGATCTCTTATCACTGCTTCCAGTGTGTCAAGAACTACTGGAATGACTTACTGGCTTAAGTCAGAGTTGCTGTAGTTCAATTTTGAAGTCCTTATATCAGGCAGGTTGCTAAAGTTCTGGTCGAGTCTGCGATCAAGTGTGATGGCAGTGTCAGTGACCCCCATTTTCTTTTTCTCCATAGCTACGATGCCTGGTGTATTTTGTTCCAGCAATTCATCTGTCAGAAGTCCCATTCCCCCCCCCCCCCCCCAACTACTTCTTCTTTGCTGCCAACTAAGCTAATTTTTGGCATAAGTCCCAGTGAATGATTTGTGGCACATCTTTGTGCCTTTGCTTGTAATCAGTTTGAGTTTTGTTTTTAATTTTTTTTCCAACATATCTGGATATGATAAATTGTTATGTCAGCTTCTTCGCAGAGTCTATGCTTTGGGTCTTCGACTTATTTCTTAACTGTGGCTCTGATGGTCTTAGTTCTGATGGCATGTTCCTGTGCAGCAAAAATCAGTCCTTCAGTTTCCCTCATTAGGATTCCATTGCTCAGGCAAGATCAGATCTATTATTTATCTATTTTGCCTTCAATTGTCTCCAAAAAACTACCATGCAATGCTTCATTGTGCAGGCTCTCAATCTGGCATTAGTGTGCAGTAATCTGGTAGTGTTTCTTGCTTTGCTATACCTTGAGGAGCTTTCCATTGGTGACTTCAGTCAGAACTGATTCTGAAAGCATCATCTACTGCCTGTTTATCTGAGCAAGTACAGCTTGCCGATGTCACTGCAGGGGTAGAATGCATGGGGATTTGTCATGTGTTTCCTTGTCCATATTATTCAGCTTTACTTGCGTCCAGTTCACAATACCTGCAGTGTATCTGATGATTTGTATGGCCCAGGCATTGAGTGCCTTGAAGCCTCATAGTGTAACAGCAGCAATGGAGAATCTGGCGCATCACGTAGGACACCTCATGTGTTGTTCATTTTGCCCGTGGGGCCCCGCTACTGTGGCATCTTACAGAGTACCCAACAAGGGGGATTTGCCCTCACCACAGAGTGAGTGGCGGGTTGTAAACCGTTTGTGTCACTCGAGGTGGTGAGTCAATATGGGACTGACTATGTGGCCTCATATGTTCATCCTGAGAGTGGGCAGGTGGCCATTCCTTCAGCAGGGTCCAAGAGGGCATACCGGAGGAGGGGTTTATGGTTACTGGGAGTTCCAATGTTTGGCGTGTTATGGAACCCCCGAGAAAATAACATCCAGAGCTGAAAGGAATCAATTTGCACTTGGAATGTATGCCATGGGATATTCTATGTGATGTTGAGGTGGCCTTACCTGCAGTTTTTGAGGGGGCAGGGTGTGGTCCTCTGTGGGTTTGGCTGACGTCAGCACCAGTGATGCCTACTGCCATCCTCAGTTTGTATGGGCAAATGGCTGAAGGGACAAAAGCTGCTGGCCTTGCTTGCAGAGTGCAAGCAGTGCCCATGATTTCCACAGTGTATCCAGGATTGATTGGGGTCCTCCAGTTTGGAGCCAAGTGAAGGGTATTGACCAAAGGCTCCACTGATTCTGTGACTGTCTTGGCTGCAGGTTTCGTGGCAAGAGCTACTTGGTAGCAGAATGCTCGGAGATTGCACCGGTTTTTGTTTGTTTAGGCCAGGTGATAATATGAGATCCTCTAATGAACACACATCACTTAATACACAGAGAGCGAAATCTAATCACTTACATAGTAAAGTCACTTTGGCTGTAAGAATATTAACAGTAAATTGTCAAAATATTCATAACAAAGTTTGTGAGTGTACTATCATCCAGAAAAGCTACGGATGAAACTGAAACTTGAAAGCTCCAAACTATTTATAGAGTTACGGAACATGAATGACAGGTTAGATACTGTGGGAGGGGAGGTGCCATTACAGTTGACAGAAACACTCTCTCTTGAGGTTGAAACTGAATCGTAACTGTGGAGTTATGTGGACACGAGTAACCAGCCTAGGTAAACTGAAGTTAATCATCAGATATTTTTTTACCGCCACCTAATTTCCTTGTAACATCTGTAGAATCATTCAAAGAAAGTCTACATGTAGTTGTGCGGAGACAATCTGATCTCTTGGTATTAGTTGGAGGTGACTTGAACTTAAGTATGGACCGGGGAGGGGGTCTATGGATTCATTGCAGGTAGTCAGTCAGTAAGAAAAGAAAGTTGTGGACTAGTTAACATTAAGAGGGCATTTTCTAAGGAGACCTCTTCCCTCCATTGTTGTTCATCATCGCTTTATTTTCACTGTCAGCCATCTTACAAAGGGCAAACTGGGTTATCAAACAGAGAGAAAATCTCAGAAAATTTTCTACCTGCTACGTATACATGGATGACCTGAAACTGTATGCAGAAACTGAAATTAAAATCCACTCTTTGACAAATACAGTATAGAATTGGCAGTGATGTCAGTATAGAATTTGGCTTGGACAAGTGTTATAGAATTGGCAGTGATGTCGGTATAGAATTTGGCTTGGACAAGTGTGTCACAGTGGCACTCAATGAGAGCTTTACGTCTTCCTTTAATTTGAGCTGGTGGGGATCCCAAACACTTGAGCAGTACTCAAGAATGGGTTGTACAAGTGTTCTATATGCAATCTCATTTATAGTTGAGCTACACTGTCCTAAAACTCCCTCAGTAAATAGAATTTGGCCATTCACCTTCATTATTATGTACTTACACACTCACTCCATTTCTTATTGCTTTGTATCATTATGCCTAGATATTTAATTAACATTACTGCATAAAACAACACATCACTAATACTGTATTCGAACATTATAGGACTGTTTTTCCTACTCGTTTGCATTAACTTACCTTTTTCTACATTTAGTGCCAGCTGCCATTCATCACACCAACTAGAAACTCTATCCAAGGCATCCTGTACCCTTCAACAGTCACTCAGCAATGATATTTTCCTGTGTGCTACTGCATCATCAACGAACAGTTGCACATTTCTGCTCCCCGTATCTGTCAGACAATTTATGTACATATTGGCTAGGTGTATGGCCCCAATTACTCTTCCCTGGAGCACTCCTGACAATACCGTTGTCTCTAATAAACCTCGCCATAGCGGACAATGTACTGTGTTCTATTACTTAAGAAGTCTTTGAGCCACTAACGTATCTGGGAACCTATTCCATAAGCTTGGACCTTCGTTAACTGTCTGCCTCGGGCCACCATGTCAGACGATTTCCAAAAATCTAAGAACGTGGCATTTGCCGGTTCCCCTTCATCCATGGTTTGCAAGGATATTGTATGAGAAGAGGGCAAAATGAGTTTTGCACAAGCAATAATTTCTAAATCACTGGTTATTTATGAACAGAAGCTTTTATGTCTAAAGGAACTTTATTATATTAGAACTCAAAATACGTTCAAGAATTCTGCAGCATACGCTTGTTAAGGATATGGATCTACAATTTTGAGGATCCATTCTTTTAGCCTCCTTATACGCAGGAGCCACTTGTGCTATTTTCCAATCACTTGGGACTTCGCACTGGTCAAGTAATTTGTAATAAATGCAAGATAAGTGAGGAGCCATTGTTGTAGTGTACTCTTTGTAAAACAAAATTGGGATTTCATCTGGACCTGGCAGTTTATCTGTTCTCAAGTCTTTTAGTTGCTCGTTAACTCCAGAGATGGCAATTGCTGTGACTTCCATTCGGGAGTGTATGACAGTCAAACGATAGAATTTCTCTACAATCCTCTTGTGTGAATGATTTTTAAAAGCAAAATTTAAAACTTCAACTTTCTTTTTGTTGTCTTCTGTTGCTACAACAGACTGGTTAATGATTGACTATATAGGAACATTGGCCACTTAGAGATTTTATGTAGGACCAGAATTTTCTTGAGTTATCAGCAAGATTCTTTACTAAGATATAATGGTGGAAGTTGTTGTGTGCTTCATGCATCAATCTTGTTTTACTAACATTTCCATGTCCTTTTTTGACCTGAGAAATAATCTGTGCTCCTCATCATTTTATGAATTTTGGTAATAAACCACAATGGGTCTTTTCTGTCCATAACACAGATACTTGGTACTTACTTCTCCAGAGTGCAATTTACAATCAGTTTAAACTCTGTCCCTAATTCCTCTACATCCATCATACTGGAACTAACGTATGTCCATTCATTGACTAATTGGAAGCTAAAAACTGCTTCTCTGGTCTTCCCAACATAAATAGTCTCCTAGCCTTCATGATGGGATTATTAACTTTAGCAACCATTGTCGTTATCATATTGTGATCACTAATACTTGCCTGAATACTGACAGTGTCAGTAAGATTTGGTCTGTTTGTAGCTACCATGTCTCAAATTTTTCCATTGTTCGTAGGTTGCTGAATTAACTGCGCAAGACAATTTTCTGAAAACACATTAATAACTACTAATTTTACCTGAGTCTTTCTGTATTAAATGCTGTTTTCCAGTTATTAGCCATTTACTGACATTTCTGTATCTAGCATTGCAGTAAACATTTAGGCCATTTTCACATGCAGGCTGGTCAGGTATATCAGCCAGAAGCCAAACTGTTGATCACTGATAAGTTGCTGCAGGTTGTTTTTGACATTATTCACTCTTTTCTCAATTATTTTAGATGTTATCTCCAGCTGTTGTATTCTGTTAATAGAAAGTTTATTTTCAAAATCCTTTATCCACCCACTAGCTCTATTGTAGTCTTTTTGTCAGATTCTCATATATCTTTTCAGAACTATGTTGTTGCCTCTTTCACTTCTTTCAGCTCACTTATATCAGTGCTAGTTGAATGGGAAGCTTTGATTTTCCTTGTACTGGATGATCTTGGTGTCATCTTCTGATTTTTCTGGCTGTTGCAGCTGTGCTTTACAGTTTCCTAAAGCTTCTTAGATTTTCCTCATATTCAGCTAGTACTTTGTATTAGGTACCTTTGATCTACTAATTATTCAGTTTATGTTCTTTTATGTTCTTTTGTGTTCTTGGAGTTGGTTGCATCACATTTCAGACTTTTGATTTTCAGTTTCAGACAAACTTTTTGCGTTGATTTCTCAGTCTATTTTCTGGCAGGCTCTGATTGTCCTAACCCCAGTTCTTCTGTTACTGCTATACTGTAGATGTAGTTACGTGGACAGCTGCAAGGACAGATTAATGTCCTTCATCAGTATTGCCAGTTGTTTTCAGCTCATAGTTTTGGTAGTCAAAGTCCACATCCTTTCTGCTTTAGATGACATGCAATCCAGAATTTTAAGTTCTTGTTGTCTTTGAGTCCATGTGCTTGATGTCTTCATGTTTTTGTTCTTCTTCATTCCACATTATTTATGATTATTGTCATTATTATTATTATTATTATTAGTAGTAGTAGTAGTAGTAGTAGTAGTAGTAGTAGTAGCAGTAGTACTTGTAGTTGTTGTTGTTTCATTAGGTGTTAAAGGACCATACAAAGCCTTAAGATTCGATTTTTCTGACTGTTCATGCAGCTATTACTTTTCACCAGAAATATTCTTTCTTTCATTAGTCCATTTTGTTGCTACTTTCGTTGCACTTTGATGGTAAGACTTCGTGTATAAAACTACTGAGGAATTTACCTGGGCTCCTTCTGTATCTTGTTCCACTTACTGAATCTAGGGTATAGTTTCTAATCATTCTATATATTTAAAAATTTTGTGGATATATCTTGCTGGTGGTAGTCTGTGGATATGCTCACAAATTTTTATAATCTTTATTTACAAATGTTTGCCATGAAGTTGGGTAAATTTTCTATTGTTTACTGCGATTATAGTCTGCAGCCATCTTCCATTCTATTTAGGCCCAGAACCTGTCATAATTTTCCATTTCTCTCACAGAATATTTTCCATGTCAGCTTTTACGTGCAGTGAGAGAGTTCTGTTGTGACACAACCCATCCTTCCATCCCCCCCCCCTCTCTCTCTCTCTCTCTCTCTCTCTCTCTCTCTCTCTCTCTCTCTCTCTCTCTCTCTCTCTCTGTGTGTGTGTGTGTGTGTGTGTGTGTGTGTGGAGGGGGGAGAATTTTTGTTTTGATATCATGAATTATTCCATATGACAATGTTGAGTTTCTGTAGGCAACTTGTCTGTGCAATTTTTTGTCTCTACAAGGGCCTCATGTAAGCACTTAAATTATGGGACTGTCTCAGTTTGCGCATCCTGTATGGAATTTTGTGTGGTGGGGAGGGGGGGAGAGTTTTGAGCATGTGAATGAAGGAAATCTCTAACTAACTTTTTCAGTACATTGTTGAGGGGTTGTAACTGCTTGGTATTATTATTATTATTATTTTGCACAACAGAGATTACATTGCTGAATACAGTCAAGTCTACTCCTGATTAAATCAAACAATGGAAACTCCACGTAGGAGTATCAACAATGTACGAAAAGATAGATTGCTGCTTAGCGTAAAGATGACAAGTTAAATTGCAGACAGGCACAATTAAGACACAGTGTCTTTTTGCTACAGCTTTCACCAACAAAAGAGAAACTCACACCATTCATATACACAAGCAAGGGCACTTCATGTACACATGACCGCCAACTCCAGCAGTTTGGGGCCAGTTTACTTCATCTTTGTGTGGAAAAGGCTGAAGTACTTTTATAATAATACTTTATGCAGGATGTGGACAATCTCAAACAGTACAAATCTTGTATTTCATTGTGTACACTACATTTTCAGGACATAGACAAAGCACTCCACAGGTTTTACCGTATTGATCCCAGGGCACCACTGATGACTGGGATGAGGTTAGTATTAACGTTCCACATTTGACTGCCTTCAGTGTCCAGATCCTTACATTTTAATTTCCTCTGAATCACCTTGACATTAAAGTTCCATTTACACATGGCCGACACATCAGTTAAGAGGCATAATCTGTTTTCTTGCTGTCATACACCAGTATCAGGCTTCTTAGTCTCAGCCATTCAGTAGGCAGGTAATTCTTGGTTGTACTTGATAGTGGTACAGGCAGTTGTCATGAACACTTCAGGTATGTGGTCCTACCATTTGTTAGAGAGATTTGGTACTTCTATGCTCTGCATATTTGCCGCTGAAGGTATACACACACCTTATTGTGTCTTTTGAGGTATTCATTTTTTTCCAAGATAGGACAGACTAAAATAATGTGCTCCATTGTCTCAGTGTGTGCTCCACGGAGTTGACATCTTTCATCTCGAGTTGTTTTTATTATAAGTTTTTCACAACTCTTTCTTGTCAGTGTGTGCTCTCGTGCAGCTAATAGTGCATTTGACTTTGCTCTCGTTCTTCCTCTTTTGAGGTACAGATGTGTGTGTTCTCTATAGAAATTCTCAAGGTGGTTAGGGTACTAAATGTGCAGAGATTTCTGCTTACAGGTTGTTTTAACTTACACTGAGTTTCCATTTTAATGGTAGTGTGCAGAAATGAGTCAGCACCAGTATCTTCTGCAGTCATTTGGAACTTCCCTACAACCTTCTTAGTCTGGTGGGCAGTAATTCTTCCGTTTCCATTTGCCATCTGACTGTATTATTTGACACATTAGTGGATGATTCACTTGCTGGGATACACATCTGCCTAATCCAACTGAGGCATTGATACACTGCCTCTACTTCTCTCAGACTTTGCCCCCCCCCCCCCCCCCGCCTCCTCTGTGTGTTGCATATAGTCTGTAGTTTTCAGCTATAGGGTGCACTCCACTATATACATATGGTAAGAAACTTCAGTGTCCTATGATCCACAGATAAAATGTCTTGTTGGTCTTCCAGACAGAAGCTGTTTTCAATTACAGGAACTGCTGGTAGTCATCTAGCTATTATTATTATATCTCAGAATGTTTCCAAAATGTAATTAATGAGAAGTAGCTTTCATTAATTTGTTGGTGGTGATTATGTGTCTTGATTTAAGATTCATTTGTAGTCCCAATTACAGTTACAATAGAATTCACTAAGTGAGGCAACACTACTTGATCAGACTGAATCTTGTGACAGTTTCATTGAGCATGGAAGGAGAATTCGAAAACAATAAAAATGCCAATAAAATTTAAGAAGCAAATAGAAAGAATTGCCACAACATAAGAAAATCATTTTTGAATCTTTTAAATAAAACACCTTAAAGCATTCCATCAGATAGTTGTCTATATTAAATACAGAGGACAATGTGACTGGAAGTCCTTTCATGATTTGTTTAACAGAGAAAACAGTTCTTTGTGGGGATGAAATTGGAAGAATAGAGTACAAATAATTATTAAGAGATCAGTTGGTGTCTCACTGTTAAAGTTCAGTACGGGTAGACTGTTGATGGGTAGGTTTCCAGAATGTCAAAATTTAGTGAAAGAAGATTAAACATAAATGTCACTCCATTTGTAGTTGTGCTGGTCACCTCTCTCTCTCTCTCTCTCTCTCTCTCTCTCTCTCTCTCTCTCTCTCTCTCTCTCTCATTGAGGATTGAGTGTTTGATTGCCTAGCCAACAGCAGAACTCTTTCTGTGCCTGTCCGCCACTCAGAAATTTTCTTTGAAAGTGACTTGTGGACAATCATCTTTCATTATTTATGTAACATCAAGACAATGTAGACATGCTGAAAATCATTTATCACTTTCTGTTTCTTTTTTAAGGTTGCGACTCTCCATGTTAAATGAGCAGATGAGGACCTCAGAAATGGGATCAACAGGGGATGACACATTCAATGATGTTGTCAGAGACTTTTCACAACTAGCTTGTTCTCATCCTGAACGTCTGTTTCGCACAAAGGGTAGCCCAGGCTCAGGACAAGGCCCCAGTAGTCTCGGACCTGAGTGACGACGCGCGCCATCTGGCGCAGTGCGTAAGTTATCAAGATTGTTGTTATTGCATCGCAGAAGAAAAGGACGCACTGAATAACTATTTTCCAGATCTGTGTTCCTGCATCATGATGCTTTTGCCACTCATTTGGTAAATGATCTCAGACACATGATGATAGAGCTGATACTGTAATCACAGGGTAGGATTGATACTGTTCCCTAACAATTGTTTGATATTACATATAAAGAATCTCGGAAAATTATGGCTGAAGAAGGTTACTGAAGTGTCAGTGTATGGTCAATTTTGGTACATATTCTTGTAACTGTAATTATTTCAGTAACAGAATATTCTCATGCAAACTGTATGGATAGCGGTAAACTGGTACAAATTACGGTACTGTGTTACCTACTTCTGCTTCCATTGGATGGTACTTCCAGAGTGTCTGATTTTCACTACGTGTGACCAACATAATTTTGTGTGTGTGTGTGTGTGTGTGTAAAAGTCTGTTTCTCATCATTAGTCCTCCAGGACTGAACTGTATCCCTCAGTATTCAGTATTTTTTCTGCTTCTAGTTGAGGGCTACTGTTCATAAAGTGATTGCTCAATGAAAGTGGTCTGAATAGCTTTACTCAAATTGCCAAAATACTTATACTATTTTTCTTTTATAAGGAAATTATATTCTTTATTATATGAATTTAAAATTGTTGATGTGTCATATTTATTAGGTGTAATTTTGTTAACTGCATCATATTTGCTATATTTGATTGTGTTAGCTGCACTCTTCCAATAATATTACAAAATATTCAAGAATTGTGTTACCATTGCATCACTTATTTTTTTATCATCTTATTACCACATGTAATTTGCATAAATTGATGAACACAAGTTTTTAATAAGTAAACATTTTATTTAATTTAGTGTATTAATTAAATGCTGCACAGTTCTAGAATGCCAATCAAAACTGAAACTAACTGGTTTGTGTATAGACTGTGCTTGTGAATTTTATATGGAGGTTAATTTATACTCTGCATGAGCCTAAGAAACAGTTTTGCCTTAAGACTTGAATTGTTGGATAAGCCACATTTTCTTGTGACACATACCAATCAGCAAAAGGGTTTAAAATAATCTCTGTAACATCCTTGTAGTATAACTTTACTGATCATATATTTTTTATAGATGTCAGTGCTCTTGTTTCTAAAAGACAGTTACTCTAGTTTTGAGATTTCCTTGTTCCACCAGTATATGCATAATTGTTGATAACACTGTATGTGTTAAATATTTTATACTGTAGTTATAGTATCAACTGTTTGACTGATATATTCTTTGAAAAATATTACAATATATCGAAGTACTCACTTCTTACTGTTGCCAGTCATTGTCAGCATGTATAACAGTTTTAACAACAGCTCTAAAATAATAAAGGATGCTGCTGTTAACATTCGTATAAAATATATAAATTTGAGTGTCAAATCCAACTACTAGCTAAATGCTGCATTAATTACATAAATAGTATGAAGTTATATTATGTTGATGATTAATTTTGGTTTGATTATATTGATACACAAAGAGGAAGTGAGATTGAACTAACTCTCTTTCAAAGAAAATATACCATACCATTGTTTTATACTGGTGTAGTGGTTGGTGTCCACCCTCGGATTCACCAAACAGTTGTTATTAGTTTTATATTTCTGTGAATTTTTTCAGCTATACAGACATTCATTTTGTTTTCTGTGTTGTCACATTTTTCTCTGTCTTGTTACATTTGTTTCTTCCTAGTTGTGCGAGTAATTTGTAGGTAACTTACATGTGGACAGTTACTGCAGCATTGGCGTAAACTGCTGCTCGTAAAGAACATACTGTAAACCGACAGGATGCTTCATTTTGTGTAGATACTACTTACTATATTTTACTTTGAGGTGCTCCTTGGAAGCTTTCTGTATAGCAGTAATTGCTTATATTGAATCATTCATTAAGCATTAATGCAAACTGTACAAAAGGTGCTTTGTAGTGTAACTGCTTTATAAAATACTCGTGTGTAGTATTGTTCTGTATTTTGTCATTGATCGTGGTATCAAATTGTGATTGAATAGAAATGTAAAAGAAAAAAATGCCTTCCTGTGTCTATGTAGATGAATAAGAAATAAGAAAATGGCTGTGCATACTATTGCATCTTTTATGAGTTCCAGCAGTGTCTTTTCTGCTAGAATAATTGATTGCCTAGTAACAACGAAGTGTTGAGACTGAATTGGTGTTATATAATTGTGTGGCTGATGCTATGTGTTTCTGACTGTAATGCAACAGACTACCTTAATAGTGGCCTATTTGAATAATTGCTTCAAGATATGTTTGGTTCAGCAAACAAATAGCAATATGTGTTACCTCAGAACAGTAATTTCTTAGTGTTTGAAGAAAACTCTGCGAGTGGAATACCTGCACACTTATAAATAAATGTATCGTCAATGTATCTGTTATCTTCACTCTGAGGTCATGTCATGTACATTTAAATACTCAGTTAATGAGACAGGATAAAGGATGGATTGTCAGCTCTTGATTTTGTAGTTCCAGTATTTTATTGCTTTGTGTGTTGCTGTTAATCTGGTATATCCGACTTTTACTTTCAGCACACTGGCATCAATGTTTTCTAATGGAAGAAAACAGCTCATCAGATACAGACATGCCTTAATAAAAAAAAAAATCTCTGAAATATGAAAGAAATGTGTATTTTGTGTAACTGTTATGCTTCAACAAGTCACATTTTCCAGTGTAACCCGGGTGTTTTGATTGGAATGTAAATTTTTGTAAATGACAGTCCTATTATTACCTTGTGTATTATGTTAACTTACCATTTGGTGTACATAGCACAGCCCGTGCGTTATTACTAAGGTTGCACATGCACTTTTTTTTTTTTTTTTTTTTTTAATCATAATATTGAGCTGCAGTATAGGTCTTAGTCATTGCAGACTACATAAAAGAAACATTTCTTAATTGTAAATGTTACAGATTTATTTGTCATATTTCATTCTGATCCAGTCTCGACTAAAATGTTGCCATGAAACTTGCCAAATACATAACTTGCTGCATGATACATATAAAATTATTATTTGGTTAGATCAGTATACACATTTGTGTGTCAACAGAGTATTGGTTGAATTCACTCTTCAGACTTCATGTAATTTGTTAATTGTGTATTCATTTGTTACATTTAAAGACTTTTTTTTGTTGCATTATACATAAATCTGTGGATTGCAATTATATAAAAGAAAACACTGGAAATGTTGTAAACTTGATTGCAGAGATAAAATTCTATACAAAAGAGCAACATTAGAGTAAAAAAAACTAATCTGTATTTCTCATTTACTAATGCAGATTTTGCCTTTCACAAATTCCACATGAAAATATTTCTGTTAATGCACCACGAAATGAGCATAGTCCCTCATTGTTATGAACAGTGATCTGAAACTTTTTTTTCCCCCCCAAATAATTACATTGTGGGAAGTTCTCATTTCCTTGTACTTCAAGTTACCTGTTGTTTTTGTTGATATTAGATAATGTTGATTTGAACTGGGAAACACATACCTGCAGCACTATTAATTCGAATGTAGTATCAGCAGTGTGGCTTCATTTAGATAAATTTTTACACTGATCATCGCCAAGAATTTTTGGAAGAATTGTGCATAGGTCCATATTTAGGTAGGTACAACAAATGCAGCTGCAAAAGGTAACAAAATTTGGGGGCAGCAAAATGTTGCCATCAAAAAAATTTTAAGTGTAATTTTAATGTTCATTACATCAGCATTCAGGCATTCCACAATTTATGAGCAAACTGTTCACAAATATTTGTATCTGTCATTAAACTCTTATTTTACTACTTGTCCACCTGTACAACGCCTTCCATGTAAGAGTGCATTAAAGCTCTGTCAAACAGAGAGCACGTAGATTTGTTCTCACCTTTATGCTTTTTACTATGTCTTTTAACTCCATTATTTTGTAATTGGGCTCCCCTGACTGGAGGTATCCACTTTCAGTGGACGCTCTTTCTTCTGTAACTAAATTCAGAATCACAGGACTGATGAGCTCACCGTTTGTTCCCATAAACCCTCTCAATTAATCAGTCAATCAAACAGAGAGCATGCAACCTGTGGGGGCATCCACCTTGGTCTCTGTGTTGCGCAGTGTGGAATCGGATATCCCAGTCCTACAGGAAATGAGTGCCAGCATTAGACCGCTCTCACTCGCAGCTGGCAGGTTGTGGTTTTCTACGAAGTCCGTGATGGACAAGTGTGCTAAAGATTGCAGCAGAAACGGAGAGACTGATGGAGCTGGTGCATGAAAGTATATTTTTGTACAATGTATGATGCTGCAATTACAAAAATGTGATGAAAAAGGTGGCAACAAGGAAGAAAATTGACAAAAGTGCATATCAAACGGGTTTCCTTTGTGTGCAGTTGCACGATGTAGGACCAAATGAATATTGTAATGTACAATATAGTTCAGCTGAAATAATAATGTGCGATTACAGTGCAATTTAAACTACAAATACGCCACTTCAACAACAGCTTCTGCAGTATAGATTGTACCAGGTGTACCTGTATGAAATGAAATGAGCATTAAGATACAAATGTGTCGATAGGGAACATTTGTTGTGAACGAGCCTTAAATTTTTTGTTGGTATGCCATCTGTCAAAGATATTTAGTATACATCAAGTCATGTAACAAACAGCATCATATGTTTTCATCGTGTTAACAATGTCAAATTTTGTACCAGAAAGTGATGATTTGCGGAAAGCATTAATTTTTTGTTTTCATTTGGAAAAAAGTGCTGCAGAGTCGCATCGAATGCTTGTTGAGGCATATGGTGATCATGCTCTATCAGAAGCAACATGCAAAAGATGGTTTCAGTGGTTCAGAAATAATGATTTTGATGTAAGAAATGAAGAACGTGGAAGACCACAATAAAAGTTTGAAGATACTGAATTGCAAGCAATATTGGATGGAGATGATACTTTGAGTCAGAAGCAAATGGCAGCAATGCTAAATGTTGCACAACAAACAATTTCTGACTGTTTGAAAGCTATGGCAAAGATCCAAAAGTATGGAAAATGGGTGCCACATGAATTGAATGAAAGACAGTTGCAAAACCGAAAAACCATTTGTCAAAGTTCGCTTCAAAGACATGAAAGAAAATCAGTTTCGCATCAAATTGTTACTGGCGATGAAAAATGAATCCTAAATGGGAAAAATCATGAGTTAATCTGGGACAAACATCAACATCGACTGCAAAACCAGATCGATTCGGCAAGAAGACAATGCTCTGTGTTTGGTGGGATCAGAAAGGTGTGGTGTATCATGAGCTTCTAAAACCCAGTGAAACTGTGAATACTGATCGCCACAGACAACAAATGATCAATTTGAACTAGGCATTGATCGAAGAAAGACCAGAATGGGCCAGAAGACATGGCAAAGTAATTTTTTTTACACGATAATGCACCTGCACACAAAGCAAAACTGGTTCAGAATACAATCAAAACACTTGGCTGAGAGCTGCTACCCCACCCGCCGTATTCACCAGACTTGGCCCCTTCCGACTACCATTTGTTTTCATCGGTGGGATACGCATTGGCTGAGGAACACTTCGATTCGTACGAAGAAGTCGAAAATTGGGTGTCTGATTGGTTTGCTTCAAAAGACGAACATTTCTATTGGCATGGTGTCCACAGATTGCCAGAAAGGTGGTCAAAATGTATAGAAAGCAATGGCCAGTACTTCGAATAAAATGTTTTTACTTTCAATTCAAAATTAGTGTTTCATTTTCACAAAAAGACTCATCTCTCTTGGGCAAGCATCTTCCACCATGTAACAACCTCTCCAAATTTGTTTATTGAAAACTGTTTTGAAGGATCTTCCAAAGCCACTGATTTGGGGAAAGTGCTCTTCAGATATGTTCGTAATTTAAACTCCTCAGCACATGAGGGACGGGCATTTTTGTGTTTGCAAATGGTTTTGGTGGCAGAATAAATTTTCCTTGTATGAATTTGCAGGAAAATGCACAGTTTTCAAACCTTGGGCTGTTAGAGTGTCTGCCATAGTTGTCCATGTTCATAATAATGAAGTTTCAATTGTGATCAATAACTGCAAGCAAGACAACTGAAAAAAGTTCTTGTAACAAAGATAACTTGAGCCACTGTTTTTAGGACACTTCATTCTAACTTGCTTCCCATCTATGCTGCCAGTGCAGTTAGGAAATTGCTGCCATTCCATCAATACCACAGTAGTTGTAAAACATTGTACATTTCTTGACACACACATTTGACTAAGTTGGAGACAGTTGTTCTTTCCATGCAGGATTAAAAAGTAATAGCGTGGTGTGAATCCCCAGTGGCCACATCTGGAACAGAATGTCCTACTTGATAGTAATAAATGTGCCATAAGAAATAAAATAATTTGCATATGGCTTGACTGACAAGTGAGGCTGTTTGAGCAAAATGGAAGAATCTGAGATTCCTACAGCAGATACCTAAAATTCATAAATGAGGCACAGGTTCAGCCAAGAAGTATCAGAATAGGCCAGAAGCAGGTCATTTGGATTTTCTTCCTGACATACTGTCACCGTGTCATACATCATCAAATGTTGAAGAATCCGAGGGACCATTTCCTGACAGTGAGGATCAAGAGGAGGAAGCATAATTGAATCCATAATGTCCCATGAACCATGGACCTTGCTGTTGGTGGGGAGGCTTGCGTGCCTCAGCGATACAGATAGCCGTACCATAGATGCAACCACAATGGAGGGGCATCCATTGAGAGGCCAGACAAATATGTAGTCAACGTTAAATCACTATTAAAGATGCTAAAAGAGAGTTCAACATATTCCGGAAGGCAACTTATTCAGACATCATCATCCCGGCCGATTCAACCCACCCCCCAAGTGCATAAAATGGCGTTTCTCTATTCTGGTATCCATTGGGCGATTTCTATTCCGTTGTCAGATGTCAACCTCAAAAAAGAATTACAAATTCTCGAGAGTATTGCACAGAATAATGGCTATGTTCCAAAGATAGTGAGGCAGTTACAAGAAAACACGAAAAAGAACGACGACTTTAGTAAACACAAATACTCAAACCCAAGATCAGACCAAGAAATGGTTGTTGGTTCCTTAGATAGGCCTGTTGAAAAATTCAGGTTTTAAAATTTATGCATCAAGTTTTATAAAGTTGACTTAGGACATGGCCTGTTTTAGACAAACATTTAAACAATATTTTATGTAAGTACTACACGTTGCATCCTGTAGGATGACCATATTTAATATAATTTACTAACGTTGAAACCTAGGTAACCATAAAGTTAACCTGCAACTGTAGACTGTATATTCTTATATAAAAAGATGAGGGCTAGTAGAAATCCATGGGTAACAGAAGAAATACTGAATTTAATTGATGAAAGGAGAAAATATAAAAATGAATTAGGCAAAGAGGAATACAAATGTCTCAAAAATGAGATCGAGAGGAAGTGCAAAATGGCTAAGCAGGGATGACTAGAGGACGAATGTAAGGATGTAGAGGCTTATCTCACTAGGGGTAAGGTAGATACTGCCTACAGGAAAATCAGAGACCTTTGGAGAAAAGAGAACCACTTGTATGAATATCAAGAGCTCAGATGGAAACCCAGTTCCAAGCAAAGAAGGGAAAGCAGAAAGGTGGAAAGAGTACACAGAGGGTCTATACAAGGGCGATGTACTTCAGGACAATATTATGGAAATGGAAGAGGATGTAGATGAAGATGAAATGGGAGATACGATACTGCGTGAAGAGTTTGACAGAGCACTGAAAGACCTAAGTCGAAACAAGGCCCCGGGAGTAGACAACATTCCATTAGAACTACTGACAGCCTTGGGAGAGCCAGTCCTGACAGAACTCTACCATCTGGTGAGCAAGATGTATGAAACAGGCGAAATACCCTCAGACCTCAAGAAGAATATGATAATTCCAATTCCAAAAAAAGCAGGTGTTGACAGACGTGAAAATTACCAAACTATCAATTTGATAAGTCACAGCTGCAAAATACTAATGCGAATTCTTTACAGACAAATGGAAAAACTGGTAGAAGCCAACCTCAGGGAAGATCAGTTTGGATTCTGCAGAAATATTGGAACACATGAGGCAATACTGACCCTACGAGTTATCTTAGAAGATAGATTAAGGAAAGGCAAACCTACGTTTCTAGCATTTGTAGACTTAGAGAAAGCTTTTGACAATGTTGACTGGAATACTCCCTTTCAAATTCTAAAGGTGGCATGTAGCAAAAGGCTATTTACAATTTGTACATAAGCCAGATGGCAGTTATAAGGGTCGAGGGGCATGAAAGGGAAGCAGTGGTTGGGAAGGGAGTGAGACAGGGTTGTAGCCTCTCCCCGATGTTATTCAATCTATATATTGAGCAAGCAGTAAAGGAAACAAAAGAAAAATTCGGAGTAAGTATTAAAATCCATGGAGAAGAAATAAAAACTTTGAGGTTCGCCGATGACATTCTAATTCTGTCAGAGACAGCAAAGGACTTGGAAGAGCAGTTGAACAGAATGGGCAATGTCTTGAAAGGAGGATATAAGATGAACATCAACAAAAGCAAAACGAGGATAATGGAATGTAGTCGAATTAAATCTAGTGATGCAGAGGGAATTAGATTAGGAAATGAGATACTTAAAGTAGTAAAGGAGTTTTTTCTATTAGGGGAGCAAAATACCTGATGATGATCGAACTAGAGAGGATATAAAATGTAGACTGGCAATGGTAAGGAAAGCATTTCTCAAGAAGAGAAATTTGTTAACATCGAGTATTGATTTAAGTGTTAGAAAGTCGTTTCTGAAAGCATTTCTATGGAGTGTAGCCATGTATGGAAGTGAAACATGGACGATAAATAGTTTTGACAACTAGAGAATAAAAGGTTTTGAAATGTGGTGTTACAGAAGAATGTTGGAGGTTAGGTGGGTAGATCACATAACTAATGAGGAGGTATTGAATAGGATTGGGGAGAAGAGAAGTTTGTGGCACAACTTGACTAGAAGAAGGGATTGGTTGGTAGGACATGTTCTGAGGCATCAAGGGATCACATATTTAGCAGTGGAGGGTAAAAATCGTAGAGGGAACCCAAGAGATGGATACACTAAGCAGATTCAGAAGGATGTAGGTTGCAGTAGGTACTGGGAGATGAAGCAGCTTGCACAGGATGGATTAGTGTGGAGAGCTGCATCAAACCAGTCACAGGACTGAAAACCACAACAACAACAATAATGTCAGTTCATTGGGTGAAAATGCCAAACAAAATGAAATAAATGGAAATGTATCTGCAGTCACCTATAGAGACAGTAACAGGAGAGAGAAGTGTGAGCTCAACGATATGGCAACTTGTTTTTGAGTTACGTGCACCCATTCGAGACATTCCGAGCTCAAATACAAATTCATTTAAAAATATGATTTGGAGATGTTGAACTTGTAATATTAAAGAATAAACACCACCACATCTACCCCTCGCAGTCCTTGTCTTACTCAGCTCAGTTGTGTGATACTATACCATAAAATGAAGACACCATTGCAATTTTGGAACCAGGCGAATCTTCCAGTGACTTTCATGGTGCCAGAGAAATGTATGAGAAGGCAAAAGTTTGTTTCAGTGCATACAATTGACATGTAGCCCACACTCAGTTGTACACAGGCGGTATTTTTCAGTTTACATTTTATTTATGTAGTTCCATGTTTTATGATTATCACTATTTCTGAAAATATATATTTACGGTAAATAAGAAAGTAAATGGTTACTGCTATAAATGATGTTCTACATCTACATTTACATTTATACTCTGCAAGCCACCCAACGGTGTGTGGCGGAGGGCACTTTGCGTGCCACTGTCATTACCTCCCTTTCCTGTTCCAGTCGCGTATGGTTCACAGGAAGAACGACTGTCTGAAAGCCTCCATGCGCGCTCGAATCTCACTAATTTTACATTCGTGATCTCCTCGGGAGGTATAAGTAGGGGGAAGCAATATATTAGATACCTCATCCAGAAACGCACCATCTCGAAACCTGGCGAACAAGCTACACGGCGATGCAGAGCGCCTCTCTTGCAGAGTCTGCCACTTGAGTTTGCTAAACATCTCCGTAACGCTATCACGCTTACCAAATAACCCTGTGACGAAACGCGCCGCTCTTCTTTGGATCTTCTCTATCTCCTCAGTCAACCCGATCTGGTACGGATCGCACACTGATGAGCAATACTCAAGTATAGGTCAACGAGTGTTTTGTAAGCCACCTCCTTTGTTGATGGACTACATTTTCTAAGGACTCTCCCAATGAATCTCAACCTGGTACCCGCCTTACCAACAATTAATTTTATATGATCATTCCACTTCAAATCGTTCCGTACACATACTCCCAGATATTTTACAGAAGTAACTGCTACCAGTGTTTGTTCCGCTATCATATAATCATACAATAAAGGATCCTTCTTTCCATGTATTCGCAATACATTACATTTGTCTATGTTAAGGGTCAGTTGCCACTCCCTGCACCAAGTGCCTATCCGCTGCAGATCTTCCTGCATTTCGCTACAATTTTCTAATGCTGCAACTTTTTTGTATATTACAGCATCATCCGCGAAAAGCCGCATGGAACTTCCGACACTATCTACTAGGTCATTTATATATATATTGTGAAAAGCAATAGTTCCATAACACTCCCCTGTGCCACGCCAGAGGTTACTTTAACGTCTGTAAACGTCTCTCCATTGATAACAACATGCTGTGTTCTGTTTGCTAAAAACTCTTCAATCCAGCCACACAGCTGGTCTGATATTCCGTAGGCTCTTACTGTGTTTATCAGGCGACAGTGCGGAACCGTATCGAATGCCTTCCGGAAGTCAAGGAAAATTGCATCTACCTGGGAGCCTGTATCTAATATTTTCTGGGTCTCATGAACAAATAAAGCGAGTTGGGTCTCATACGATAGCTGTTTCCGCAATCCATGTTGATTCCTACAGAGTAGATTCTGGGTTTCCAAAAACGACATGATACTCGAGCAGAAAACATGTTCTAAAATTCTACAACAGATCGACGTCAGAGATATTGGTCTATAGTTTTGCGCATCTGCTCGACGACCCTTCTTGAAGACTGGGACTACCTGTGCTCTTTTCCAATCATTTGGAACCTTCTGTTCCTCTAGAGACTTGCGGTACACGGCTGTTAGAAGGGGAGCAAGTTCTTTCGCGTACTCTGTGTAGAATCGAATTGGTATCCCGTCAGGTCCAGTGGACTCTCCTCTGTTGAGTGATTCCAGTTGCTTTTCTATTCCTTGGACACTTATTTCGATGTCAGCCACTTTTTCGTTTGTGCGAGGATTTAGAGAAGGAACTGCAGTGCGGTCTTCCTCTGTGAAACAGCTTTGGAAAAAGGTGTTTAGTATTTTAGCTTTACACAGTAGTGTCAGTGTCGTCGTAACTGCCGTCTGCTTCACGTCTGCTGTGCAGCGAGCTACCTTAATTTGAGTATTAACTGTATTTTTCTTACTTGTCACTTCTTCCGTGTGTTTTTGCTTTTAGGAAGCTTTAATTGTCGAGTGCTAGTAATAGTGTTCCATAGATTTCGTGTTTGTTTTGAATAGAGTCAGAGAGAGTCCCTTTAGTCAACCATAGTGCCAGTAGTGCTAGTGTTTGTTTTCAATACAGTCCAGAGACAGATAGTGCTATTTTCATTGTTTTCTACAAGAAGTGGCTAGCAACCACAGGTTAGTCAACAATCAGCCGCCTTTAGTGAATTAGCAGTCTAGTTAAAAGTTGATTAACTCTCTACAGTAAATTGATTTCTTAGGATGGATAGGATGTGTGACCGCTGTGTACGGACGCAGGAGGAGCTGGCCACTGTTCGCGAACAGTTAAACATGTTGATGGCCGCGGTCAGCCGTCTTCAGGCTGCTGCCTCGGAGTGTAGCGGCAGTGGGGAGTCTGGTGCGTCGCATGGTACACCCCAGGTGTTACATGCTTCACCCACTGTCCCTGCTGTCGAGACATCTTCGCTGGTACCAGGCGCGGTTGGGCCACCCTCTCCCCAAGGGGAGTGGCGGGTTCAGCGGCGCACGAGGCGGAGGGTAAAATGTGGAGGCTGACCATGTGGCATCGCCCGCTCTGCCTGTGAGTGGACATGTGGCTGCTCCTTCAGCAAGGTCCGAGCAGGCACACGGGGGGAGGGGTTTATTAGTTATTGGGAGCTCCAACGTTAGGCGGGTGATGGAGCCCCTTAGGGAAATAGCGGAAAGGTCGGGGAAGAAGGCCAGTGTTCACTCTGTCTACTTGCCGGGGGGTCTCATCTGAGATGTGGAGGAGGCCCTGCCGGCGGCGATAGACAGCACTGGGTGCACCCGACTGCAAATTGTTGCTCATGTCGGCACCAGTGACTCCTGCCGTCTGGGTTCAGAGGTCATCCTCAGCTTGTACAGGCGGTTGGCGGAATTGGTGAAGGCAGAAAGCCTCGTTCGCGGGGTGGAATCAGAGCTAACTATTGTAGTATCATTCCCAGAACCGATGGCGATCCTCTGGTTTGGAGCCGAGTGGCAGGCTTAAACCAGAGGCTCAGACGATTCTGCGGAGATCTGGGGTGCAAATTTCTCGACCTCCGCTATCGGGTGGAGAAATGTAGGGTCCCCCTGAATAGGTCAGGCGTGCACTACACGCCGGAAGCGGCTACAAGGGTAGCGGAGTACGTGTGGAGTGCACATGGGGGTTTTTTAGGTTAGAGAATTCCCTCCCTATGCCCGACAAGAAGCCTCCTGAGACGCGGCAAGGTAGGAGTAGGCAAAATGCAACAGGGAATAACAATATTAATGTGCTAATAGTAAACTGCAGGAGCGTGTATAGAAAGGTCCCAGAACTGCTCTCATTAATAAACGGTCACAACGCCCATATAGTACTAGGGACAGAAAGTTGGCTGAAAACCGACGTAAACAGTAATGAAATCCTAAACTCAGATTGGAATGTATACCGCAGAGACAGGCTGGACAGTGAAGGGGGAGAAGTGTTTATAGCGATAAGAAGTGCAATAGTATCGAAGGAAACTGACGGAGATCCGAAATGTGAAATAATTTGGGTGAAGGTCACGGTTAAAGCAGGCTCAGACAAGGTAATTGGATGTCTCTATAGGCCCCCTGGCTCAGCAGCTGTTTTGGCTGAGCACCTGAAGGATAATTTGGAAAATATTTCGAGTAGATTTCCCCACCATGTTATAGTTCTGGGTGGAGATTTTAATTTGCCGGATATAGACTGGGAGACTCAAATGTTCATAACGGGTGGCAGGGACAAAGAATCCAGTGAAATTTTTTTAAGTGCTTTATCTGAAAACTACATTGAGCAGTTAAACAGAGAACCGACTCGTGGCGAAAACATATTAGACCTTCTGGTGACAAACAGACCCGAACTATTTGAAACAGTTAACGCAGAGCAGGGAATCAGCGATCATAAAGCGGTTACTGCATCGATGATTTCAGCCGTAAATAGAAATATTAAAAAAGGTAGCAAGATTTTTCTGTTTAGCAAAAGTGACAAAAAGCAGATTACAGAGTATCTGACGGCTCAACACAAAAGTTTTGTCTCAAGTACAGATAGTGTTGAGGATCAGTGGACAAAGTTCAAAACCATCTTACAATATGCGTTACATGAGTATGTGCCAAACAAGATTGTAAGAGATGGAAAAGAGCCACCGTGGTACAACAACCGAGTTAGAAAACTGCTGCGGAAGCAAAGGTAGCTTCACAGCAAACATAAACATAGCCAAAGCCTTGCAGACACAAAAATTACGCGAAGCGAAATGTAGTGTGAGGAGGGCTATGCGAGAGGCGTTCAATGAATTCGAAAGTAAAGTTCTATGTACTGACTTGACAGAAAATCCTAAGAAATTTTGGTCTTATGTCAAAGCGGTAGGTGGATCAAAACAAAATGTCCAGACACTCTGTGACCAAAATGGTACTGAAACAGAGGATGACAGACTAAAGGCCGAAATACTAAATGTCTTTTTCCAAAGCTGTTTCACAGATGAAGGCTGCACTGTAGTTCCTTCTTTAGATTGTCGCACAGATGACAAAATGGTAGATATCGAAATAGACGACAGATGGATACAGAAACAATTAAAATCGTTCAAAAGAGGAAAGGCCGCTGGACCTGATGGGATACCAGTTCGATTTTACACAGAGTACGCGAAGGAACTTGGCCCCCTTCTTGCAGCGGTGTACCGTAGGTCTCTAGAAGAGCGTAACGTTCCAAAGGATTGGAAAAGGGCAAAGGTCATCCCCGTTTTCAAGAAGGGACGTCGAACAGATGTGCAGAACTTTAGACCTATATCTCTAACGTCGATCAGTTGTAGAATTTTGGAACACGTATTATGTTCGAGTATAATGACTTTTCTGGAGACTAGAAATCTACTCTGTAGGAATCAGCATGGGTTTCTAAAAAGACGGTCGTGTGAAACCCAGCTCGCGCTATTCGTCCACGAGACTCAGAGGACCATAGACACGGGTTCGCAGGTGGATGCCGTGTTTCTTGACTTCCGCAAGGCGTTCGATACAGATCCCCACAGTCGTTTAATAAACAAAGTAAGAGCATATGGATTATCAGACCAATTGTGTGATTGGACTGAAGAGTTCCTAGATAACAGAACGCAGCATGTCATTCTCAGTGGAGAGAAGTCTTCCGAAGTAAGAGTGATTTCAGGTGTGCCGCAGGGGAGTGTCATAGGACCGTTGCTATTCGCAATATACATAAATGACCTTGTGGATGACATCGAAAGTTCACTGAGGCTTTTTGCAGATGATGCTGTGGTGTATCGAGAGGTTGTAACAATGGAAAATTGTACTGAAATGCAGGAGGATCTGCAGCGAATTGACGCATGGTGCAGGGAATGGCAATTCAATCTCACTGTAGACAAGTGTAATGTGCTTCGAATACATAGAAAGATAGATCCCTTATCATTTAGCTACAAAATAGCAGGTCAGCAACTGGAAGCAGTTAATACCATAAATTATCTGGGAGTACGCATTAGGAGTGATTTAAAATGGAATGATCATATAAAGTTGATCGTCGGTAAAGCAAATGCCAGACTGAGATTCATTGGAAGAATCCTAAGGAAATGCAATCCGAAAACAAAGGAAGTAGGTTACAGTACGCTTGTTCGCCCACTGCTTGAATACTGCTCAGCAGTGTGGGATCCGTACCAGATAGGGTTGATAGAAGAGATAGAGAAGATCCAACGGAGAGCAGCGCGCTTCGTTACAGGATCATTTAGTAATCGCGAAAGCGTTACGGAGATGATAGATAAACTCCAGTGGAAGACTCTGCAGGAGAGACGCTCAGTAGCTCGATACGGGCTTTTGTTAAAGTTTCGAGAACATACCTTCACCGAAGAGTCAAGCAGTATACTGCTCCCTCCTACGTATATCTCGCGAAGAGACCATGAGGATAAAATCAGAGAGATTAGAGCTCACACAGAAGCATACCGACAATCCTTCTTTCCACGAACAATACGAGACTGGAATAGAAGGGAGGACCGATAGAGGTACTCAGGGTACCCTCCGCCACACAACGTCAGGTGGCTTGCGGAGTATGGATGTAGATGTAGATGTACACGTGTCATCCTCTGTTTCAATGCCATCATCATCCCGGAGTGTCTGGATATGCTGTTTCGAACCACTTACTGATTTAACGTAAGACCAGAACTTCCTAAGATTTTCTGTCAAGTCGGTACATAGAATTTTACTTTCGAATTCACTGAATGCTTCACGCATAGCCCTCCTTATGCCAACTTTGAGATCGTTTAGCTTCTGTTTGTCTGAGAGGTTTTGGCTGCGTTTAAACTTGGAGTTAAGCTCTCTTTGCTTTCGCAGTAGTTTCCTAACTTTGTTGTTGAACCACGGTGGGTTTTTCCTGTCCCTCACAGTTTTACTCGGCACGCACCTGTCTAAAACGCATTTTACGATTGCCTTGAACTTTTTCCATAAACACTCAACATTGTCAACACTCAACATGTTCTTGCCTCAAACAAATTGACAAGATTTAACTTTAAACCTGTGGGCTTCATTACAGTTTTTGAGATTTGTCAAGTGGGTTAACGTAACATTTCCACTTGTTTGAGAGACCTTCGAAAATAACTGAAGAAACTAACAGTCTTCGCAAGTTATTGTCTTGTTGTTTAGTGTTTATTTCAAATTTCTTCATTTCACTGAAGTGAGTGCAAATAAAGACAACAGTTGATCGTTGTAACATCTGCTTTTCTTATTTACTGGACAGCAGCTGACTCGTTAACAACGAGCGCCATTCAGCAACTGGATTGCTGCATCCTGCCAATGCCACTAAGATGCTCTCTAGCTGACATTTGTCCTGACTGCTCTCTGTGAGCGACAGAGTATTCTGTATGCAGCTCGTGGTCTAGTGGCTAGCATTGCTGCCTCTGGATTACGGGGTCCCGGGTTCGATTCCTGGCCAGGTTGGGGACTTTCTCCTCCTGGGGACTGGGTGTTTGTGTTGTCAGCATCATTCATGAGAGTGGGAGATTGGACTGAGTAAAAATTGGTAATTTGTACGGGCGTTGATAACTGCACAGTTGGGCGCTCCACAAACCTGACATCATCAACAACAGATCATTCTGAGCATACAGTCAGGCACAGCCTTACAATCCATGTATGTATCATGTAGCCTACGAGATATTGCCTGTGGTGTCCTCATTTCTTCATCCGTTCATAGTTACGATGCCGTCATAAACAAAGCTATGTTTTATGTGGTGGTCAGCTAAAAATTAAGATATGTAATTTGAGTACTGACTGGTCGTGTGCTGAAGTTGATTCTGTTGTATTTGATATAACCAAAGTACAGTGGACATTCTATTATCTGGCTCTTGACTATGTAGCCTCCAGACTCTCCGTCCTAGTTAACCAATTTTATTATAATACTACTAAAATGAGGATAAATTTATGTCCTTTCCCAAATCTTTAGCAAGCAGGTGCTCGCTGCAATGCTGTGGCCTTTCAATTTTTTTTTTAACTTATAGTGTGTATAATGCATCTGGAATCACACTTATAATGTTGAATAAATTATGAGAACTGCTCTTCAAAATATGAAACTTAGAAGTGCTCACAAATAACAATAAACACACATAGAGAGCAGCTCTCTTGGCAGTTCTGTGTTTTTGTTTCTTCTGTTATGTATCACAGGGCCAAAGTGTGTGCATTGTTAAATTATTTTGTGTGGTGCTTTGTGCTTTAATTAAGAGACCTAAATGGATGATAGCTGAAAAAAACTTGTAGTGGTTGTGGAAGTCATAAAATGTTAATCAAACTAGGTTTACGTATAAAAAAGGATGTTTTTAAAGGTTACTGCTGGAGTCGGAAGATAGATTTTATAAAACACTCTGGCACATCCCCTTCTTTTTCTTCGGCCTGACACCTTCTGCCATATTAGACCAGATAGTTGGGAATCTACTGTGCACCAAATTTTCAACACTACATTGGAGATTTCCCCCCCCCCCCCCCTCCTCCCTCCCTCCATTCAGTTGACGGTAGCAGTATGGATGGACGCCCTAGGCTAAGTGGTGCTGCCTATCAAAAGAAAGCTTAAAATGAAAGACAGGGATACTAAACTTACCGATAAAAAACCGTGAATGGACTCGTATTTTAGTAGTGAAAGTGACCCATGTGGCTGTGAACATTCAGATGGCGTTGCGGTTCTATACATTAACAATGAAGAATGAGGCTGCATAAGTGCAAACGAAATTAGGGTTCTAAACAGTAACAGAAGTTCCAACTTTCGCAGTTCCGGAAGGATGTCAAGAAGCTACACGCTCTAAAGCAGAGGATTTTCCTGCTCCCAGTAATGACCCATTTTATTCAGAAAACAATGACCAGACACTCGATTATTTGCTTAGAAATTGTATTAATCAAAATAAAAATGCTGATTTTTTTCAATGTCCTTGCAGTGATGTGCCGATGGATCTCAGCAATTTTGCAGCAAAAAACTCTTTCAGAGGGTTTTGGTGAATGGAGAAATTATCGACTGTGGATGTGTTGCATATTCTCCTAGCCCAGGATCATTGTTCGGTGCATGTCGTAAATTATTCAGTGCTACATCACATTTTGTAACATCTGGTTTCAGTGATGGGAGCCTCGCTGGAATATGAATAGGTGAAAACGATAATTCTGCCTCTCACAGAGGCTGCTTGCTACAATTGAAAAACGAAAGAAACAAGATGAATGGAACTGACAAATGGTTATTCACACTGCATGAATATGAAGTAGCATACTGGAGAAATGTGTTGTTTTCGTAGTTAGGATGGCAGCTAGATTCTAGGGGTCTAGCATTTCTTGGAGACAAAAAAGTGCTTGGCTCAACAAAAATTGAAAAGTTCATGATGTGGATGGAATTAATTTCAGAGAATGAATACTTTTTTGGCAGCTATGTAGCAAGATTTGGTAACCCTGAGATAGGATTTACTACATACTTATTACCAGCAACTTACGAAGATTTAATACGGCTTGTGGGGAGGTCTATGACCCAAAAATGTGTAATGACGTTATTTCTTTTGAATGTTTTTCAGTCAAAGCAAATTCTACACCAGACACATCCGAT